>NC_086101.1:2299928-3537428 GCF_963921235.1 Mobula hypostoma | reverse complement strand
CTCGTCACTGCCTGTTATGCCCCTGGCGTTTGGGACGGCAATGAAGGTCCTCCATCCCTGTCTGTCCTTGGCCATCTTCTCCATTGTGTCCAGGTGCGGTTCAGAGTACTCATTTCTGCCCCGACGGTATGGCACCATTGTCCTGGGTCTCCAGCGCTTACTCCGCTCTTCAGGGGCTGTCTTGATAATGGAGTTGGCCCCTCTTCTCATCCATGCTCAATCCATCACCAATCTTTCCTCATGATGACTGTGACCATGTCTCCTCGGTGGCACCGAAAGATTAGGCAGTGGTTGGAAATTTTTACTTGGCCAGAAAATACGGCGGGTCTTCCAGAAGGTCGTGGTGTGGAGTGACGACAACTTGATAAGGTCGTTCTCTGTCATGCAACAGCATTCTGACCCGTACAACAGTGTGGGCGCTGTACTTGGTTGATCCCTATATGTTGCTCATTTCCCTGAAGTCGTTTCTATCTTTGCTGGGTCTGCACTGGATGGGGCCCTTGATCCTCCCACCCTACCGAATGATGCTGCCCAGGTAGGTGGGTCTTACCCGGTACTGGGTAAGATAAACGCCTTGACGGGAGGAGAGGAGACTTGGTTCTGATGGTCATGGTCTCAGTCTTTCTCCGTCTGACTAAGTCCAACCCGTCCACCAAGGGTACACAGGCTCTGAGTTTCCTTTGGCATGTGCTGGTGTGGATAGTCACAGTCACAGTCACAGTCACAGTCACAGTCACAGTCACACAGTCACAGTCACAGTCACAGTCACAGTCTCACAGTCACAGTCACAGTCACAGTCACACAGTCACAGTCACAGTCACAGTCACAGTCACAGTCACAGTCACACAGTCACAGTCACAGTCACAGTCACAGTCACAGTCACAGTCACAGTCACACTCACAGTCACAGTCACAGTCACAGTCACAGTCACAGTCACAGTCACAGTCATAGTCACAGTCACAGTCACAGTCACAGTCACAGTCATAGTCATACTTTGTTGATCCCGGGGGAAATTGGTTTTCGTTATAGTTGCACCACAAATAATAAATAGTAATAGTAATATTACTATTAGTAAATTGTAATAGTCATGGAAATATTAACTAGTAATAGAATAGTAACAGAAAAATAGTAATAAATAGTTAAATAGTAATATGTAAATTATGTCAGTAAATTATGAAATAAGTCCAGGACCAGCCTATTGGCTCAGGGTGTCTGACCCTCCAAGGGAGGAGTTGTAAAGTTTGATGGCCACAGGCAGGAATGACTCCCTATGACGCTCTGTGCTGCATCTCGGTGGAATGAGTCTCTGGCTGAATGTACTCCTGTGCCCACCCAGTACATTATGTAGTGGATGGGAGACATTGACCAAGATGGCATGCAACTTGGACAGCATCCTCTTTTCAGACACCACCGTCAGAGAGTCCAGTTCCATCCCCACAGCATCACTGGCCTTACGAATGAGTTTGTTGATCCTGTTGGTGTCTGCTACCCTCAGCCTGCTGCCCCAGCAGACAACAGCAAACATGATAGCACTGGCCACCACAGACTCGTAGAACATCCTCAGCATCGTCCGGCAGATGTTAAAGGACCTCAGTCTCCTCAGGAAATAGAGACGGCTCTGACCCTTCTTGTAGACAACCTCAGTGTTTTTAGACCAGTCCACCAGTATGCGATAGTAATGCAAGATCATCCGCAAAGTCAAGGTCTTCTAAAGTAGAGAATAGTGTCCACCTAATGCCACTCTGCTTATCCTCATTGTTTGCCTCAGAACCCAATCACCAGGTAAAACAATATTGCCGATATCACAGAGCCTTGGCTGACGCTTAACTTTAAAGCTCAAATTGCAGTCCCCGGTCTGCAGGTGAAGTTAGCATTGAAACACTGGATAAGCTGGACAATTTTGGAAAGGATCCGTATGATCTGAGAATTCCAGGGGGGTGGGGGTGGGGGAGATTTCTGGAATGCCTATCAGATGGCTTTGTAGAGCAGCTCGTGGTTGAGCCCACAAGAGGATCAGCTACTCTGGATCGGGTGTTGAGAAATGAACCGGAATTGATTAGAGAGCTTAAGGTAAAAGAACCCTTAGGGGTAAGTGATCATAATATGATTGAATTCACACTGAAATTTAAGAAAGAGAAACTAAAGTCATATGTATCAGTTTTGCAGTGGAATCAAAGAGATCACAGAGGAGTGAGAGAGGGGTTGGCCGGAATTGATTGGAAAAGAACACTGGCAGGGATGATGGCAGAGCAGCAATGGCTGAAACTTCTGGATATATACATCCCAAAGATGAAGTAATACTCTAAAGGCAAGCATGGGTAAAAAGGGAAGCCAAAGCTAACATAAAAAACCAAAGGTAGGGCATATAACAGAGCAAAAATTAGTGGGAAAATAGCGGATTGGTAAGCTTTTAAATACCAACCGCAGGAAACTAAACAGTGATTAAGAAGGTAAAGATGGAATACAAAAGTAAGCTAGCCAACAATATTAAAGAGGATCCCAAAAGTGTCTTCAGATAC
Source organism: Mobula hypostoma (assembly GCF_963921235.1). Classification (NCBI taxonomy): domain Eukaryota; kingdom Metazoa; phylum Chordata; class Chondrichthyes; order Myliobatiformes; family Myliobatidae; genus Mobula; species Mobula hypostoma. Next base: position 3,534,909 of record NC_086101.1, on the reverse strand, counting down.
CTGAAGTGTAAAAGAGAGGCAAGAGTAGATATTGGATGGCTGGAAAACGATGCTGGGGTGGTAGAAGTGGGGGCAAGGAAATGGCGGATGAACTGAACAGGTATTTTGCATCATTCTTCAGCATAGTGGAAGTTCCGGGTGTCAGGGGTCATGAAATATGTGAAGTTGCCATTATTAGAGAGAAGGTTCTTGGGAAACTGAAAGACCTGAAGGCGGTCAAGTCAGCTGGACCAGATTATGTACACCCTGGAGCTCTGAAAGAGGTAGCTGAAGAGATTGTGGAAGTATTAGTAATGATATTTCAAGAATCACTAGATTCTGGAATGCTTCCAGAGCACTGGAAAATTGCAAATGTCACTTCACTCTTCAAGAAGGGAGAGAGGCATAAGAAAGGAAATTACAGGCCATTTAGTCTGACCTCAGTGGTTGGGAAGATGTTAGAGTCGATTGCTAAGGATGTGGTTTCAGGGTACCTGGAGGCACATGGCAAAATAGGCCGCAGTTGGCATGGTTTTCTCAAGGGAAAATCCTGCCCGACAAATCTGTTGGAATTCTCTGAAGTAACTACCTGGGGTCAATTTCCGCCACTGCCTGTAAGGAGTTTGTATTTTCTCCCCTTGACTGTGCGGGTTTCCTCCAGGTGCTTCGGTTTCCTCCCACAATCCAAGGATGAACTAGTCGGTAGTTAATCGGTCATTGCAAATTGTCCTGTGATCAGGCTAGGGTTAAATCGGGGGATTGCCGGGCAGCATGGGCCAGGGGGCCGAAAGGGCCTACTACACGTTGCAACTCAATAAAATAAATAAATAATAAATAACAAGCAGGAGCACCAAAGGAGAATTGGTTGATGTTGTGTATTTGGATTTTCAGAAGGCCTTTGACAAGGCGCCATACAGGAGGCTGCCTCACAAGCTACGAGCCCATGGTATCACAGGAAGATTTCTAGCTTGGATAAAGCAGTGGCTGCTTGGCGGGTGTCAAAGAGTGGGAAAAAGCAACCATTTTCTGATTGGCTGCTGACTAATGGTGTTCCACAGGGGTCTGTGTGGGACTGATTCTATTTACGTTATATGTCCATGATTTGGATGATGGAATTGATGGCTTTTCCCCAAACTTGCAGATGATATGAAGAAAGCTGGAGGGGGGCGGGTAGATTTGAGGAAATAGGGAGGCTACAGAATGACTGAAGACAGATTAGGAGAAAGGGAAAATAAATGACAGATGGAATACAGTGTCGGGAAATGTCTGGTCATGCGCTTCGGTAGAAGAAGTGAAATGGTTGAGTCATGTCCAAGTGGAGAGAAAATACAAAAATATGATGCGCAAAGGAATTTGGGCAGGTTTCCCTAAAGGTTAGTCTGCAGGTTGAGTCTGTGGCTTGGACGGTAAACACAACGTTGGCATTCATTTCAAAAGGAATGGAATATAAAAACAAAGATGTAACGTCGAGACTTTAAGCACTGGTGAGGCCTCACTTGGAGTATTGTGAGCAGTTTTGGGCCCCTTACCTTAGAAAGGATGTGCTGACCCTGGAGCGGGTTCAAAGGAGGTTCACAAAAACGATTCCAGGGTTAAATGGCTTCTCCTTCTGTCCCATCAGTTTACCGAACACCATTTTGTGCTTGATGCGAATTTCCTTCAGTTCCTCCATTACCCTAGGCTCTCTGGCCACTATCACATCTGGGAGATTGTTTGTGTCTTCCCTAGTGAAGACAGATCCGAAGTAACTGTTCAGCTCATCTGCCATTTCTTTGTTCCCCATAATAATTTCACCCGTTTCTGTCTTCAAGGGCCCAACTTTGGTCTTAACTAATTTTTTTCCTCTTCACATACCTAAAGAAGCTTTTACTATCCTCCTTTATATTTTTGGCTAGCTTACCTTCGTACCTCATCTTTTACCCATATTGCCTTTTTAGTTATCTTCTGTTGCTCCTTTAAGTCACCCAGTCCTCTGGCTTCCCACTCATCCTTGCTATGTTACACAGCGTGAAGATCTAGTCGACAACAGTCCCTGTTTCTCCCAAAGCCAACTTGTTCTTTCCTCAAGCACACGTCGACAGCTTCTGTAATCGGATGGACAATGTCTTTGGCGAGACCCTTGCTGGGCCCTGACAGAAGTGCGATGCCACGCCAATTGTTCCAATCACCTTGCTCTCCTTTCTTGGGGATGCTAACAATAACACTATTCGTCCAGTCCCCGTTCCAAGATGATAGTAAACAGTGGCCACAGGATGCCTGCTGCAACTTTTGGATCAGCTTTGACCAGTTCAGCTTCAAATTGACATGGCTTGGAGCATTGCTGTTCTTTAAACACAACAACAATATTTTCTCTCTTGGGTGGATCTGTGTTGATATCGAGGTCCTCTGCTATCTCTTGAAAGTCAGGTTCTCCATTTGGTGGTGGTCTGTTCAGTAATTCCCCTGAAATACTCTGCCTATTGCGCTTCCTGCTCTTTCTCAGTTGTCAAAAGCAGACTGTTCTTATCTCTCTATGTCTCGATCTTGGCCGTGTTCGGGACTTCCCTCATGCTGCCAATAGCTTCCTCTCGGTTTTCACTGCTGTCAGTCATGCAGACCCTGGATGGAGACGCAGGAATAGCGTCGCACATGATATAGGATTCTTCACTTCTCTTTCTGTAACAAGCTGTCAGGGTTGTTAGTTCTGAACTGAATTCCCAAATCTGGAACACCACAAAAGGGCTGGCCGCTACCCTTTGACCTGTTTGACCCCACCGAGAGTCAAAGTACAACGCCCTACCTCCAGGCAAAATAGATCTCTGGATCATTGAGGCGCACGTCTCCAAACCCTACGACAAGGTTGCGGTACTCCAGCGGGCTTAAAATTATGAGGTGGATCCCTTACTCCTCCTTACCTCTGTCCTAAATGGACACCCCTCTATTCCAAAGCTGTGCCTGCCCTCTGGCCCTAGACTCTTTTAATGAGAAACCCCCTCATTCTTCTAAACTCGAGTGAGTACATGCCCAGAGGTTCAATGGTTCTGTTACATACCACTAGGCAGGAAGATCTCGCTGTGTGGGTCACAGCTTTGCTTCCCTGACACTACCGCACTCCACGCTGCTCCCGGGACGGCGGGGCTCCGCTCGCTGCCATTAGGAAGGAGGTACAGGAGCCTCAGGGCTCAGGAACAGTTATTACCCCTGAACCAAAGGGGATAACTTCACTCACCCTACCATGAACTGTTCCCACAACCTATGGACGTTTCTCAAGGACTCTTCACCTCATATTCTCCACAATTATTCCATATTTATTACTGTTGTTATTTGTAGCAGGTTTCCTTTTTTGTTTTTTTCTTTATTTGTATTTATCGAGTATGCCCACAAGAAAATTAATCTGTCCCTCTGACTATACCCCTTACCCATCCTCTGGGTTCCCCCCACCCTGTCTTTCTCCCTGGGCCTCCTGTCCCACGATCCTCTCATATCCCCTTTGCCAATCACCTGTCCAGCTCTTGGCTCCATCCCTCCCCCTCCTGTCTTCTCCTAACATTTTGGATCTCCCCCTCCCCCTCCCACTTTCAAATCTCTTACTATCTCTTCTTTCAGTTAATCCTGACGAAGGGTCTCGACCCGAAACGTCGACTGTACCTCTTCCTAGAGATGCTGCCTGGCCTGCTGCGTTCACCAGCAACTTTGATGTGTGTTGTAAGAAAATTAATCTCATGGTTGTATTTGGTGGCATATATGTGCTTTCATAATAAATTTACTTCGAAGTGTGTCCTCTGCCCCGTCTTTTTCTTCCAGGCTCGATCTGCGTGTGAAGAAGATGCACTCAAAGCCGTAGTCTACGTTAACGTGAGTGATGTCAGGGAGGTGGTGACCGACCGCTTCCTGTGCACAGGAGGCGATGAGAAGGAGGCCATCAGCTGCAAGGGTGAGGTCCTCTCCTCCTACACCCACCACCCCCCCCCCCACGGAACCCCCTACTCCAACTAGCAGTCCCAGGGCCATCCTTTGCTCTCTGTACGCAGAGGACAAACCAGAACGCTGATGCTTGAGATCAGGTATATTCAGATACACAGCACTCTGCAGCCGGGCGGTAAACAACAATTGAGGTCTGGAACTCAAGGCAGTCACAGCCTGGGATTTCTGGAATGCGCTTGGGAGCTTTCACAGAGAGAGAGAGGTTTCGACCCCTCATACAGCAAGAAACAGGCCCTTTGGCCCAATTGTTCCATGCTGACCAAAGTGCCACATATAATCCAATCCCATTTGCCAGTATTTTGTCCATAACGTTGTTCATTGGCTATATTTAAGAGGGAGTTAGATATGGCCCTTGTGGCTAAAGTCATCAGAGGGTATGGAGGTAAGGCTGGTACAGGGTTCTGAGTTGGATGATCAGCCATGATCATACTGAATGGCGGTGCAGGCTCGAAGGGTCGAATGGCCTGCTCCTGCATCTATTTTCTATGTTTCTAACCTTCTGAATCTTCCTTATCTACGTACCTGTCCAACAGTTAAAACTTGCCATTGAACCTGCCTCTGGCAGCTCTTTCCCACCTTTTGTGTAAAAAAACAACTTTGTCCCTCAATTTCCTCTTAAATCTCCCCCCCCCCCACTTTAAACCGGTGCCCTTTAGTTCTTGATTCCCTAAACCCGAGAAAAGCCACTGTCCATTCGCCCTACCTGTGCCCCTTGTGATTGCATAGACCTCCAAATCTCCAAGGAATAAATTCCCAACTTGTGTAACCTTTCCCTGTGACTCAAGTCCCTCAAGTCCTGGTAGTATGCTCATAGATCTTTCCCTTTCCAGTTCAATATCATCCCTCCCACAGCAGGGCGGCCAAAACTGACTGTAATGCTCTAAAGTGGGGCCTCACTGGCGTCTTATACAGCTGCGTCATGACCTTCCAAGTTCTGTACAGTCATAGAACACTACAGCACAGATACAAACCATTCGGCCCGTCTAGTTTGTGCTGAACTATCAATCTACCTATTTCCATCGACCTTCATGACCCATGCATACACCTAATATAAATTCTCTTCTTCCGCAGACACTTCCACATTCTAACCACCCTAAATGAAAAAGCTCCCCCTCAGATGTTTCACCTTTGTCCCTTAACCCATGACCGCTAGTTCTAATCTCACCCAACCTCGATGAAAAGGCCTACTTGTATTTACGCTACATGTAAACCTACTTGCCATCAGCATTGACCCATACCTTAGGGGCTGCAGCTCCGGATCATTCCTCGGGGTTTACTCCCGAAGCCCTCCCCACGAGAGGGTGTAGCCGCAAGGCAGCGGAGGTTTGAGATCAGAGTTTTCCTTCTCCTAGATGAGCTGCCAACCACGACTAATGAGCCCCAGCCGCCCGAAGCGACTGATTTTAGGGCGCCAGTCACCCACCTTTGCGCCTTCTCCCGTCGGTGGAATCAGTTCCACCGGGTTTAGTCGCTAAGCCACACGGGAAGGCCGGGAGCTGGACTTGGTTGTCAGAGATGTATTGGAAATGCACGCCGCTGGAACATTTACTAGCTAGCGGGGTTTTATCTGCACTACCACCCACCCCCGCGCTAGTACAAACTGAGACTGGAGACTTGCTGGGACTGGAGGACTTGCGTTATGAAGATAGGCTGGCGCTGTTTCTCAAAGGTTTATAAAATCATGAGTGGACGGTCACACTCCTTCTCCCCCGGGCAGGCAGGAGAGTCTGCAGCTCTATCTGCGACGGTGCTGTAGCCGGCTCGTAAGTTCATTGGTCATTGTAAATTGTCCTGTGATTGGGGCTCGGTGCGTTGCTGGTCCAGCCGGAAGGGCCTGTTCTGAAATAAATCACTACAGAGCAGAAGTTTCAGGCGAGAGGAACAAGAGTTAAAGGGGGACAATAATTACCAAAACTAAAGAAACCGGAAAAAGTGACAGAAACAGGTCCAATTACGTTTTTCATTCTATACCAGCATACAATATGGTGACCTATACGCACTTTGGTCATTTATTTACTTTGAGAGAGGATCTCGGACAGGGACGTGGGCCAAACGCAGGAAATGGACGAGTTGGGCCGAAGGCCTCAAAAAGCACCTTCGAAGTATGATGAATAGAAGGATGTCCGTTCAGAACGAGGATGAGGAGGAGTTTCTTTAGCCAGAGGGTGGTGAATCTGCACGGGCAGCTGTGGAGGCCAAGTCGCTGGGTATACTTAAAGTGAACGTTATAGGTTCTTCACTAGTCAGCGCGTCAAAGGTTACGGGAAAAGACGGGAGAGGGGAAATAACTCGGCCATCACGGAATGGTGGAGCAGACTCGGGGGAAGATGTTACGGGTTTTGGAAGACTGCTCACTTTGCCTTTCATAATGGCGGAGCAATCTCGATGGTCTCGTCCGGCTTCCCTGTCGTACGGTCTCCGTGTAGTATGACTGCCCTGAGCCTCCCCCTCCCCCTCGAGATCGGCGTCTGAGAGCTGGATTCCGTTTTCTTTTGACAGGAGATTCCGGCGGCCCCCTGTCGGTGCGGAAGGTATACCGGTACATCCAGGTAGGTGCACCGATTTGCCGCGGCCGCAGTCAGTCGGAGAGAAGCCACTGCGCTCCCTCTGGCTCCGGTGGTCCGCGTAGCTGGGAAGGGAGTTCCAGGCTTTAGGCCCAGTTCCGCAGTCGTGAGCGGGACGGGGGAGCCGAGGGCGGTTTTTGTTCCTCTACGCCGACTGGCATCGCTGCTTCTGGGGACGAGGCTCTGCAGGGTTGGGAAACCCAGGGCAAAACACTGGAGGAAATAAAGGGTTTCGGGGTGAAACGTCGACTGTCTATTCCGCTCCACCGGCGCCCGCTGACCCGCTCAGTTCCTCCAGAATTGGTGCGTGTTGTTCTGGATTTCCAGCATCTGCAGAATCTCTTGTCTGTGGTTTGCCGGTGGATCGGACCTGTGTAGGTATTCATGTGCGGGCGTCTGTGAAGTTGGGTGTGACAGTCGAGGTTGGCGGGCCTTCCACTGATGCCGCTGTCCTACTGAAATCCCCCAAGCACCTGCTCCGTGCTCCTCCTCCGCCTGCTGATGATGGGGGTGGCGGTGGGTGGCAGCGGGTAAGCCCCTTCACACAGGGCTCCAGGCAAGGTGAACAGCTGCAGTCACTAACTGTGATCTCTGTCTCTCTCCCTTCCCATTCTAGGTAGGTATTGTGAGCTGGGGGGTGAAGGACGTCTGTTTGGACTTTCGCCCCCCAGCCGACGCCAGGGACTTCCACCTCAACGTGTTCCGGGTGGTGGACTGGCTTCGGGAGCACCTTGCCGGGAGTGTGCGCTTCCTGCAGCCCCAGGCCGGCGCACGCTAGGACAGCGCCACCGCTGCCCCGTTCCACTCCCTCCCTCCCTCTCTCTCTCTCTCAGGAACGCAGCCCGGCCAGACCCATACACCTACCCAGCGACCCCAGCTCCCCACCCACTCTGTCCCATCCTGGTCACTCACCACCGTGACCAATGACTTTCAGAATAGAAACCAGCTCTGCGGCTCGCCTCGCCCATGCTGGCCCACTTGCCCACGGTAGGGCCTATTCTCCACCCAACAACCCGTCGAAACGCCTTTCCGATTGTAATGCTATCCATCTCCTTCAGTTTGCTCCAACTCAGCAAACATTTACCGGTCATAGTGTGCCCTGGATTCCACTATCTAGGGAGAAAAACTATGACTATCTATCTATTAATATATGCACCTCTAAAAGGCTCCAGAGATAATAAACCAGTCTCTCCATCCCAGAACCTCTCCTGCACCCTCTCTAACATCACCACACACTCTCTGTGGTCTGGTAACGAGAGCTGTGCACTACACCCCAACAACAGGTTTCCTCCCAATATCCACACTGACACACACACACACTGATAGACTGACATACACAGAGACGCGCATACATTCATTCACACACACACACACACACACACATAGACTGACATACAGAGACACGCATACATACACACACACACACACACTGACACGGACACGCATACAGACTGACAAACTCACACTCTGATACTCCAGGGAATTGCTGATGTTCCTCTCCCCTGCACCAGCCTGGCACTGACTATTAGCTGCTCTCTCTCTCTCTCTCTGACTGCAATGCCCCTCCGCGCACTACCTTCTCCCCAAGACCTTCAGAGTTACACAAGCAGCCGAGGACAAGTTCACCAACCCTGCCGGAGGACAGGTGGACGGAGGGAGTGAGAAGCCCACCTCGGCTCTGCATCAGACAGGTGGTGAGGATGGGTGGGGGCAGAGCTGGTGGGTTTCCGTCGTAATCACCGTCAACTCCCACAGCAGGATAGGCCATCACTTTCCGTATCAGCACCGTCCGGAACAGCAGAGTGGGGTGGGGTGGGGTGGGGAAGAGCGGCGATCGGCATTTGATCTGATGATGCTCTCAGCTCCTGTGGGAAGGACTGAGGGGTGGGAGGGTGGCCTGGAGAATGGGAAGGTTCCTCATTGTGGCTCTGCACTGCTTCTATAACTGAACTAATAAAAGTCACAAACGTCCAACATGTCCGACTGTAACAGACCAGCGGAGGGGCGGAGGTGAAGAGGATGTGTAGAACAGAGGAGAGAGAAGAGGAGGGGAGGTAGTGGGGGAGGAGAAGTTGGTGGGGGGTCGCGGATTGTCGCAGAGGGGGCAGGGGGAAGGGGCGGGTGAGGAGGAGGAGGCGGGGTGAGGAGGAGGGGAAAGGGTAAGGAGGAGGAGGAGGGGAAAGGGTGAGGAGGAGGAGGAGGGGAAAGGGTGAGGAGGAGGAGGGGAAAGGAGGAGGAGGAGGAGGGGAAAGGGTGAGGAGGAGGAGGAGGGGAAAGGGTGAGGAGGAGGAGGAGGGGAAAGGGTGAGGAGGAGGAGGAGGGGAAAGGGTGAGGAGGAGGAGGAGGGGAAAGGGTGAGGAGGAGGAGGAGGGGAAAGGGTGAGGAGGAGGAGGAGGGGAAAGGGTGAGGAGGAGGAGGAGGGGAAAGGGTGAGGAGGAGGAGGAGGGGAAAGGGTGAGGAGGAGGAGGAGGAGGGGAAAGGGTGAGGAGGAGGAGGAGGGGAAAGGGTGAGGAGGAGGAGGAGGGGAAAGGGTGAGGAGGAGGAGGAGGAGGGGAGTGAGGAGGAGGGGAAGGAGGAGGAGGAGGGGGAAGGGTGAGGAGGAGGAGGAGGGGGAAGGGTGAGAAGGAGGAGGAGGGGTGAGGAGGAGGAGGAGGGGAAAGGAGGAGGAGGAGGGGAAAGGGGGAGGAGGAGGAGGAGGGGAAAGGGGGAGGAGGAAGAGGAGGGGAAAGGGGGAGGAGGAAGAGGAGGGGAAAGGGTGAGGAGGAGGAGGAGGGGAAAGGGTGAGGATGAGGAGGAGGAGGGGAAAGGGTGAGGAGGAGGAGGAGGGGAGTGAGGAGGAGGGGAGTGAGGAGGAGGGGAAGGAGGAGGAGGAGGGGGAAGGGTGAGAAGGAGGAGGAGGGGTGAGGAGGAGGAGGAGGGGAAAGGGGGAGGAGGAGGGGAAAGGGGAGGAGGAGGAGGAGGAGGAGGGGAAAGGAGGAGGAGGAGGAGGGGAAAGGAGGAGGAGGAGGGGAAAGGGTGAGGAGGAGGGGGGAAGGGGTGAGGAGGAGGGGAAAGGGTGAGGAGGAGGGCAAAGGGTGAGGAGGAGGAGGAGGAGGAGGGGAAGGAGGAGGGGAAGGAGGAGGAGGAGGGGAAAGGGTGAGGAGGAGGGGAAAGGGTGAGGAGGAGGAGGGGAAAGGGTGAGGAGGAGGAGGGGAAAGGGTGAGGAGGAGGGGAAAGGGTGAGGAGGAGGGGAAAGGGTGAGGAGGAGGAGGGGAAAGGGTGAGGAGGAGGAGGAGGAGGGGAAAGGGTGAGGAGGAGGGGAAAGGGTGAGGAGGAGGAGGGGAAAGGGTGAGGAGGAGGAGGAGAAAGGGTGAGGAGGAGGGGAAGGAGGAGGAGGAGGGGGAAGGAGGAGGAGGAGGGGGAAGGAGGAGGAGGAGGAGGGGAAAGGGTGAGGAGGAGGGGAAAGGGTGAGGAGGAGGGGAAAGGGTGAGGAGGAGGGGAAAGGGTGAGGAGGAGGGAAAGGGGTGAGGAGGAGGGGAAAGGGGTGAGGAGGAGGAGGAGGAGGGGAAAGGGTGAGGAGGAGGAGGAGGGGAAAGGGTGAGGAGGAGGAGGAGGGGAAAGGGTGAGGAGGAGGAGGAGGAGGAGGAAGGAGGAGGAGGAGGGGAAAGGAGGAGGAGGGGAAAGGGTGAGGAGGAGGGGAAAGGGTGAGGAGGAGGGGGAAGGGTGAGGAGGAGGGGGAAGGGTGAGGAGGAGGGGGAAGGGTGAGGAGGAGGAGGAGGGGGAAGGGTGAGGAGGAGGGGGAAGGGTGAGGAGGAGGAGGAGGAGGGGAAAGGGTGAGGAGGAAGGGAAAGGGTGAGGAGGAGGGGAAAGGGTGAGGAGGAGGAGTAGGGGAAAGGCTGAGGAGGAGGGAAAGGGGTGAGGAGGAGGAGGAGGGGAAAGGGTGAGGAGGAGGAGGAGGAGGGGAAAGGGTGAGGAGGAGGAGGAGGGGAAAGGGTGAGGAGGAGGAGGAGGAGGGGAAAGGGTGAGGAGGAGGAGGAGGAGGGGAAGGGTGAGGAGGAGGAGGAGGAGGAGGGGAAAGGGTGAGGAGGAGGAGGGGAAAGGGTGAGGAGGAGTAGGAGGAGGGAAAAGGGTGAGGAGTAGGAGGAGGGGAAAGGGTGAGGAGGAGTAGGAGGAGGGGAAAGGGTGAGGAGGAGTAGGAGGAGGGGAAAGGGTGAGGAGGAGGAGGAGGAGAAAGGGTGAGGAGGGAAAGGGGTGAGGAGGAGGGAAAGGGGTGAGGAGGAGGGAAAGGGGTGAGGAGGAGGGAAAGGGGTGAGGAGGAGGAGGGGAAAGGGTGAGGAGGAGGAGGAGGAGGAGGAGGAGGGGAAAGGAGGAGGAGGGGAAAGGAGGAGGGGAAAGGAGGAGGAGGGGAAAGGAGGAGGGGAAAGGGTGAGGAGGAGGAGGGGAAGGAGGAGGAGGAGGGGGAAGGGTGAGAAGGAGGACGAGGAGAGGGAAGGGTGAGAAGGAGGAGGAGGGGAAAGGAGGAGGAGGAGAGGGAAGGGTGAGAAGGAGGAGGAGGGGAAGGGTGAGAAGGAGGAGGAGGGGAAAGGGTGAGGAGGGGAAAGGGTGAGGAGGGGAAAGGGTGAGGAGGGGGAAGGGTGAGGAGGGGGAAGGGTGAGGAGGGGGAAGGGTGAGGAGGAGGGGAAAGGGTGAGGAGGGGAAAGGGTGAGGAGGGGAAAGGGTGAGGAGGGGAAAGGGTGAGGAGGGGAAGGGTGAGGAGGGGGAAGGGTGAGGAGGGGGAAGGGTGAGGAGGGGGAAGGGTGAGGAGGGGGAGCAGGGTGAGGAGGGGGAAGGGTGGAGGAGGGGGAAGGGTGAGGAGGAGGGGGAAGGGTGAGGAGGAGGGGGAAGGGTGAGGAGGAGGAGGAGGGGAAAGGGGTGAGGAGGAGGAGGGGAAAGGGGTGAGGAGGAGGAGGAGGGGAAAGGGTGAGGAGGAGGAGGAGGAGGGGAAAGGAGGAGGAGGAGGAGGGGAAAGGGTGAGGAGGAGGAGGGGAAGGAGGAGGAGGAGGGGGAAGGGTGAGAAGGAGGAGGAGGAGAGGGAAGGGTGAGAAGGAGGAGGAGGAGAGGGAAGGGTGAGAAGGAGGAGGAGGGGAAGGGTGAGAAGGAGGAGGAGGGGAAAGGGTGAGGAGGGGAAAGGGTGAGGAGGGGGAAGGGTGAGGAGGGGGAAGGGTGAGGAGGGGGAAGGGTGAGGAGGGGGAAGGGTGAGGAGGGGAAAGGGTGAGGAGGAGGGGAAAAGGTGAGGAGGGGAAAGGGTGAGGAGGGGAAAGGGTGAGGAGGGGAAAGGGTGAGGAGGGGAAAGGGTGAGGAGGGGAAGGGTGAGGAGGGGGAAGGGTGAGGAGGGGGAAGGGTGAGGAGGGGAAAGGGTGAGGAGGGGGAAGGGTGAGGAGGGGGAAGGGTGAGGAGGGGGAAGGGTGAGGAGGAGGAGGAGGGGAAAGGGGTGAGGAGGAGGAGGGGAAAGGGGTGAGGAGGAGGGGGAAGGGTGAGAAGGAGGAGGAGGAGAGGGAAGGGTGAGAAGGAGGAGGAGGGGAAAGGAGGAGGAGGAGAGGGAAGGGTGAGAAGGAGGAGGAGGGGAAGGGTGAGAAGGAGGAGGAGGAGGGGAAAGGGTGAGGAGGGGAAAGGGTGAGGAGGGGAAAGGGTGAGGAGGGGGAAGGGTGAGGAGGGGGAAGGGTGAGGAGGGGAAGGGTGAGGAGGGGGAAGGGTGAGGAGGGGGAAGGGTGAGGAGGGGGAAGGGTGAGGAGGGGAAAGGGTGAGGAGGGGGAAGGGTGAGGAGGGGGAAGGGTGAGGAGGGGAAAGGGTGAGGAGGAGGGGAAAGGGTGAGGAGGAGGGGAAAGGGTGAGGAGGAGGGGGAAGGGTGAGGAGGAGGGGGAAGGGTGAGGAGGAGGGGGAAGGGTGAGGAGGAGGAGGAGGGGAAAGGGTGAGGAGGAGGAGGGGGAGGGGAAAGGGTGAGGAGGAGGAGGAGGGGAAAGGGTGAGGAGGAGGAGGAGGGGAAAGGGTGAGGAGGAGGGAAAGGGGTGAGGAGGAGGAGGGGAAAGGGTGAGGAGGAGGAGGGGGAGGGGAAAGGGTGAGGAGGAGGAGGAGGGGAAAGGGTGAGGAGGAGGAGGAGGGGAAAGGGTGAGGAGGAGGAGGAGGGGAAAGGGTGAGGAGGAGGAGGAGGGGAAAGGGTGAGGAGGAGGGAAAGGGGTGAGGAGGAGGAGTGGAAAGGGGTGAGGAGGAGGAGGGGAAAGGGGTGAGGAGGAGGAGGGGAAAGGGGTGAGGAGGAGGAGGGGGAAGGGTGAGGAGGGGAAAGGGTGAGGAGGGGGAAGGGTGAGGAGGGGGAAGGGTGAGGAGGGGGAAGGGTGAGGAGGGGAAAGGGTGAGGAGGGGGAAGGGTGAGGAGGAGGGGGAAGGGTGAGGAGGAGGAGGAGGGGAAAGGGGTGAGGAGGAGGGGGAAGGGTGAGAAGGAGGAGGAGGAGAGGGAAGGGTGAGAAGGAGGAGGAGGAGAGGGAAGGGTGAGAAGGAGGAGGAGGGGAAAGGAGGAGGAGGAGAGGGAAGGGTGAGAAGGAGGAGGGGGGAAGGGTGAGAAGGAGGGGAAAGGGTGAGGAGGAGGGAAAGGGTGAGGAGGAGGGAAAGGGGTGAGGAGGAGGGGAAAGGGGTGAGGAGGAGGAGGAGGAGGGGAAAGGGTGAGGAGGACGAGGAGGGGAAAGGGTGAGGAGGAGGAGGAGGGGAAAGGGTGAGGAGAAGGAGGAGGGGAAAGGGTGAGGAGGAGGAGGAGGGGAAAGGGTGAGGAGGAGGGGAGTTAGGAGGAGGGGAGTGAGGAGGAGGGGATGGAGGAGGAGGAGGGGGAAGGGTGAGAAGGAGGAGGAGGGGTGAGGAGGAGGAGGAGGGGAAAGGGGAGGAGGAGGAGGGGAAAGGGGAGGAGGAGGAGGGGAAAGGAGGAGGAGGGGAAAGGAGGAGGAGGAGGAGGGGAAAGGAGGAGGAGGAGGGGAAAGGGTGAGGAGGAGGAGGGGAAAGGGTGAGGAGGAGGAGGGCAAAGGGTGAGGAGGAGGAGGAGGAGGAGGGGAAGGAGGAGGAGGAGGGGAAAGGGTGAGGAGGAGGGGAAAGGGTGAGGAGGAGGGGAAAGGGTGAGGAGGAGGAGGGGAAAGGGTGAGGAGGAGGAGGGGAAAGGGTGAGGAGGAGGAGGGGAAAGGGTGAGGAGGAGGGGAAAGGATGAGGAGGAGGGGAAAGGGTGAGGAGGAGGAGGGGAAAGGGTGAGGAGGAGGAGGAGGAGGGGAAAGGGTGAGGAGGAGGGGAAAGGGTGAGGAGGAGGAGGGGAAAGGGTGAGGAGGAGGAGGAGAAAGGGTGAGGAGGAGGGGAAGGAGGAGGAGGAGGGGGAAGGAGGAGGAGGAGGGGGAAGGAGGAGGAGGAGGAGGGGAAAGGGTGAGGAGGAGGGGAAAGGGTGAGGAGAAGGGGAAAGGGTGAGGAGGAGGGGAAAGGGTGAGGAGGAGGGAAAGGGTGAGGAGGAGGGAAAGGGGTGAGGAGGAGGGGAAAGGGGTGAGGAGGAGGAGGAGGAGGGGAAAGGGTGAGGAGGAGGAGGAGGGGAAAGGGTGAGGAGGAGGAGGAGGGGAAAGGGTGAGGAGGAGGAGGAGGAGGAGGAAGGAGGAGGAGGAGGGGAAAGGGTGAGGAGGAGGAGGAGGAGGGGAAAGGGTGAGGAGGAGGGGAAAGTGTGAGGAGGAGGAGGAGGGGAAAGGGTGAGGAGGAGGAGGAGGGGAAAGGGTGAGGAGGAGGAGGGGAAAGGGTGAGGAGGAGGGGAAAGGGTGAGGAGGAGGGGAAAGGGTGAGGAGGAGGAGGGGAAAGGGTGAGGAGGAGGAGGGGAAAGGGTGAGGAGCAGGAGGGCAAAGGGTGAGGAGGAGGAGGGGAAAGGGGTGAGGAGGAGGAGGGGAAAGGGGTGAGGAGGAGGGGAAAGGGGTGAGGAGGAGGAGGAGGGGAAAGGGGTGAGGAGGAGGAGGAGGGGAAAGGGGTGAGGAGGAGGAGGAGGGGAAAGGGGTGAGGAGGAGGAGGAGGGGAAAGGGGTGAGGAGGAGGAGGAGGGGAAAGGGTGAGGAGGAGGAGGGGAAAGGGTGAGGAGGAGGGTAAAGGGTGAGGAGGAGGAGGAGGAGGGGAAAGGGTGAGGAGGAGTAGGAGGAGGGGAAAGGGTGAGGAGAAGTAGGAGGAGGGGAAAGGGTGAGGAGGAGGAGGAGGAGGAGGAGGGGAAAGGGTGAGGAGGAGTAGGAGGAGGGGGAGGGGAAAGGGTGAGGAGGAGTAGGAGGAGGGGAAAGGGTGAGGAGGAGGAGGAGGAGGGGAAAGGGTGAGGAGGAGGAGGAGGAGGGGAAAGGGTGAGGAGGAGGAGGAGGAGGGGAAAGGGTGAGGAGGAGGAGGAGGGGAAAGGGTGAGGAGGAGGAGGGCAAAGGGTGAGGAGGAGGAGGGGAAAGGGGTGAGGAGGAGGAGGGGAAAGGGGTGAGGAGGAGGAGGGGAAAGGGGTGAGGAGGAGGAGGGGAAAGGGGTGAGGAGGAGGAGGGGAAAGGGGTGAGGAGGAGGAGGGGAAAGGGGTGAGGAGGAGGAGGGGAAAGGGGTGAGGAGGAGGAGGAGGGGAAAGGGTGAGGAGGAGGAGGAGGAGGGGAAAGGGTGAGGAGGAGGAGGGGAAAGGGTGAGGAGGAGGAGGAGGGGAAAGGGTGAGGAGGAGGAGGGGAAAGGGTGAGGAGGAGGAGGGGAAAGGGTGAGGAGGAGGAGGAGGAGGAGGGGAAAGGGTGAGGAGGAGAGGAAAGGGTGAAGAGGAGGAGGGTGAAGAGGAGGAGGGGAAAGGGTGAGGAGGAGGAGGGGAAAGGGTGAGGAGGAGGAGGGAAAAGGGTGAGGAGGAGGGAAAAGGGTGAAGAGGAGGAGGGGAAAGGGTGAGGAGGAGGAGGAGGGGAAAGGGTGAGGAGGAGGGTAAAGGGTGAGGAGGAGGAGGAGGGGAAAGGGTGAGGAGGAGGAGGAGGGGAAAGGGTGAGGAGGAGGAGGAGGGGAAAGGGTGAGGAGGAGTAGGAGGAGGGGAAAGGGTGAGGAGAAGTAGGAGGAGGGGAAAGGGTGAGGAGGAGGAGGAGGAGGAGGGGAAAGGGTGAGGAGTAGGAGGAGGGGAAAGGGTGAGGAGGAGTAGGAGGAGGGGAAAGGGTGAGGAGGAGGAGGGGAAAGGGTGAGGAGGAGGAGGGGAAAGGGTGAGGAGGAGGAGGGGAAAGGGTGAGGAGGAGGAGGGGAAAGGGTGAGGAGGAGGAGGAGGAGGAGGGGTGAGGAGGAGGAGGAGGAGGGGTGAGGAGGAGGAGGAGGAGGAGTAGGGGAAAGGGTGAGGAGGAGGGGAAAGGGTGAGGAGGAGGAGGAGGAGGGGAAAGGGTGAGGAGGAGGAGGAGGAGGGGAAAGGGTGAGGAGGAGGAGGAGAAAGGGTGAGGAGGAGGGAAAGGGGTGAGGAGGAGGGAAAGGGGTGAGGAGGAGGGAAAGGGGTGAGGAGGAGGAGGGGTGAGGAGGAGGAGGGGAAAGGGGTGAGGAGGAGGAGGAGGAGGGGAAAGGGTGAGGAGGAGGAGGAGGAGGGGAAGGGTGAGGAGGAGGAGGGGGAAGGGTGAGGAGGAGGAGGGGGAAGGGTGAGGAGGAGGGGGAAGGGTGAGGAGGAGGGGAAAGGGTGAGGAGGAGGGGAAAGGGTGAGGAGGAGGGGAAAGGAGGAGGAGGAGGGGAAAGGGTGAGGAGGGGGGGAAAGGATGAGGAGTAGGAGGAGGGAAAGGATGAGGAGGAGGAGGAGGGAAAGGGTGAGGAGGAGGAGGAGGGGAAGGGTGAGGAGGAGGAGGAGGAGGAGGGGAAGGGTGAGGAGGGGAAGGGTGAGGAGGAGGGGAAGGGTGAGGAGGAGGGGAAGGGTGAGGAGGAGGGGAAGGGTGAGGAGGAGGGAAAGGGGTGAGGAGGAGGGAAAGGGGTGAGGAGGAGGGAAAGGGGTGAGGAGGAGGGAAAGGGGTGGGGATGGTAGCAGAGAGGGCAGCGGCAGAGGGGAGGAGGAGGGGGCAGACGAGGGAGGGGAGGAGGAAGAAGGAGGGGAGGAGGAAGGAGGGGGGAGGAGGAAGGAGGGGGAGGAGGAAGGAGGGGGAGGAGGAAGGAGGGGGAGGAGGAAGGAGGGGGAGGAGGAAGGAGGGGGAGGAGGAAGGAGGGGGGAGGAGGAAGGAGGGGAGGAAAGGGGGGAGGAGGAGGAGGGGGGAGGAGGAGGAGGGGGAGGGGGAGGAGGAGGAGGAGGAGGGGGAGGAGGAGGAGGAGGGGGGGAGGAGGAGGAGGAGGGGGAGGAGGAGGAGGAGGGGGAGGAGGAGGAGGAGCGAAGGGGGACGGGGAGGGGGGAGGGGGAGAGGGGGAGGGGGAGGGGGGAGGGGGAGAGGAGGGGGGAAGAGGAGGGGGAGGGGGGAAGAGGAGGGGGAGGGGGGAAGAGGAGGGGGAGGGGAGAGGAGGGGGAGGGGAGAGGAGGGGGAGGGGAGAGGAGGGGGAGGGGAGAGGAGGGGGAGGGGAGAGGAGGGGGAGGGGAGGGGAGAGGATGGGGAGGGGCTAGGAGGAGGGGAGGGGGAGGAGGGGAGGGAAGAGGGGGAGAGGAGGGGAGAGGAGGGGAGAGGAGGGGAGAGGAGGGGAGAGGAGGGGAGAGGAGGGGGAGGAGGGGGGAGGAGGGGAGAGGAGGGGGAGGAGGGGAGAGGAGGGGGAGGAGGGGGAGGAGGGGGAGGAGGGGGAGGAGGGAGAGGAGGGGGAGAGGGGAGAGGAGGGGGGAGAGGAGGAGGGGAGAGGAGGGGGAGAGGAGGGGGAGAGGAGGGGGAGAGGAGGAGGGGGAGAGGAGGAGGGGGAGAGGAGGAGGGGAGAGGAGGAGGGGAGAGGAGGGGGAGAGGAGGGGGGAGAGGAGGAGGGGAGAGGAGGGGGGAGAGGAGGGGGAGAGGAGGGGGGAGAGGAGGGGGGAGAGGAGGGGGGAGGAGGGGGGAGAGGAGGGGGGAGAGGAGGGGGGAGAGGAGGGGGAGAGGGGGGGTGAGAGGAGGGGTGAGAGGAGGGTGAGAGGAGGGGTGAGAGGAGGGGTGAGAGGAGGGGTGAGAGGAGGGGTGAGAGGAGGGGGGGAGAGGAGGGGGAGAGGGGGGGAGAGGGGTGAGAGGGGGTGAGAGGGGGTGAGAGGAGGGGGGGAGAGGGGTGAGAGGGGGTGAGAGGAGGGGGGAGAGGGGGGGAGAGGGGGGGAGAGGAGGGGGGAGAGGAGGGGGGAGAGGAGGGGGGAGAGGAGGGGGGAGAGGAGGGGGGGAAGAGGAGGGTGAGGGGGAAGAGGAGGGTGAGGGGGAAGAGGAGGGTGAGGGGGAAGAAGAGGGGGAGGGGACGAGGGGGGAGGGGACGAGGGGGGAGGGGACGAGGGGGGAGGGGGAGGGGACGAGGGGGGAGGGGGAGGGGACGAGGAGGGGACGAGGGGGGAGGGGGAGGGGGGACGAGGGGGGAGGGGGGCGAGGGGGAGGGGGTGGGGGTGGGGGAGGGGGAGTGGGAGGGGCGAGGGGGAGGGGGGCAGAGGGGGACGGAGGGGGAGGGGACAGAGGGGGAGGGGATGGAGTGGGGGGAGGGGATGGAGTGGGAGGAGAGGATGGAGGGGGGGAGTGGGAGGGGAGGATGGAGGGGGGAGGGGGAGGGGGAGTGGGAGGGGGGGAGGGGAGGATGGGGGAGGGAGGATGGGGGAGGGGAGGATGGGGGAGGGAGGATGGGGGAGGGGAGGATGGGGGAGGGGAGGATGGGGGAGGGGAGGATGGGGGAGGAGGGGAGGATGGGGGAGGAGGGGAGGGGAGGATGGGGGAGGGGAGGATGGGGGAGGGGAGGAGGGGAAGGTGGGAGATGAAGGAGGGTAAGGGCAGGATGGAGGAGCAGGGAGGAGGAGAGGAGGCAAGAGAAAGAGGGCTGAGGGTAACAGGAGGAGGAGGAAAGGGAGCAAGACATAGAGGAAAGGGGCAAGGGCAGAACGGAGGAGGTGGAAGTGGTGAGGAGGGGCATTGTGTCATATTTTGTGAAGCCCCATGTTTCGGCTGTTGGCAGGTTACCTCAGGGACTGATAACCCCTTTCCCGTCTCTGTGACCACTTCGCCCCTCACTGTGAAGCTCTTGCCACTTTCAGTGACCCGTCACAGGTTCCTCGCTCTACCCGTTGTCTGGGACGCGTGGAGAAGTGGTGGTGACGAAGAGACACACACTGTCGTCAGGCTGTTTATTTACACCGTCCCCTCCTTCCCCTGGTCACTGGGTGTAGAGGCTGGCGGCAAACACAATGTCCCTCTTGATCAGATTGGACGCTTGCTCCATCTTGGCGTGCAGCGTGGGGTCACCGATGATGCGGGCCGCATTGCGCACGTCACGGCATGTCTCGTTAAGCCGCTGGATGCAGCGCACGATGATCCCCTCCTGTACGTCGGTCAGCGTTGTGATCTCAGCGAAAGGCTTCGGGCAGACCGGGCAGAGCGTGGTCAGAGACAGGGCCAGACGGAATCCCCCAGCCACCCGTATCCCCCCATCGGCCCGGGGACAGGGGACACCACCCACCCGTATCCCCCCATCGGCCCGGGGACAGGGGACACCAGCCACCCGTATCCCCCCATCGGCCCGGGGACAGGGGACACCACCCCACCAGCCACCCGTATCCCCCCATCGGCCCGGGGACAGGGGACACCACCCACCCGTATCCCCCCCATCGGCCCGGGGACAGGGGACACCACCCACCCATATCCCCCCCATCGGCCCGGGGACAGGGGACACCACCCACCCGTATCCCCCCCATCGGCCCGGGGACAGAATCCCCCACCCCCAACCGTATCCCCCCATCGGCCCAGGGACAGGGGACACCACCCACCCGTATCCCCCCATCAGCCTGGGGACAGGGGACACCACCCACCCGTATCCCCCCATCGGCCCGGGGACAGGGGACACCACCCACCCGTATCCCCCCATCGGCCCGGGGACAGGGGACACCACCCCACCAGCCACCCGTATCCCCACATCGGCCCGGGGACAGGGGACACCACCCACCCGTATCCCCCCCATCGGCCCGGGGACAGGGGACACCACCCACCCATATCCCCCCCATCGGCCCGGGGACAGGGGACACCACCCACCCGTATCCCCCCATCGGCCCGGGGACAGGGGACACCACCCACCCGTATCCCCCCATCGGCCCGGGGACAGAATCCCCCACCCCCACCCGTATCCCCCCATCAGCCCGGGGACAGGGGGACACCACCCACCCGTATCCCCCCATCAACCCGGGGACAGAATCCCCCACCCCCAACCGTATCCCCCCATCGGCCCAGGGACAGGGGACACCACCCACCCGTATCCCCCCATCAGCCCGGGGACAGGGGACACCACCCACCCGTATCCCCCCATCGGCCCAGGGACAGGGGACAGGGGACAGGGGACGGGACAGGGGACACCACCCACCCGTATCCCCCCATCGGCCCGGGGACAGGGGGTTACCACCCACCCGTATCCCATCGGCCCGGGGACAGGGGACACCACCCACCCGTATCCTCCCCATCGGCCCGGGGACAGGGGACACCACCCACCCGTATCCCCCCATCGGCCCGGGGACAGGGGACACCACCCACCCGTATCCCCCCATCGGCCCGGGGACAGGAGACACCACCCACCCGTATCCCCCCATCAGCCCGGGGACAGGGGGACACCACCCCCACCCGTATCCCCCCATCGGCCCGGGGACAGGGGGACACCACCCCCACCCGTATCCCATCGGCCTGGGGACAGGGGACACCACCCACCCGTATCCCCCCATCGGCCTGGGGACAGAATCCCCCACCCCCACCCGTATCCCCCCATCGGCCCAGGGACAGGGATCACAGAGGTGGGGGGGGTGAGGAAAAGAGTCATAATGCCTCCCGGCTCCAGAAGGCTCAGGGTGAGGAGAGGAGGCGAGGGGAGGGTAGATGATGGCAGAGGGGTGCAGGGGCCGGAAGGGCTCACGGATATGGGGATTACGTAGGGGCTAGAATGGGGACTTAGAGAGCGGAGAGGGGTTTCACAGAGACAGGAGTGATGCAGGGAGCAGAGGGGTCACAGAGACGGGGAGGAGCCAGGGGTCCAGAGGGATCACACAGAAAACCTACAGCACAATACAGACTCTTCAGCCCACAATGCTGTGCCAAACATTTACTTACTTTGGAAACTACCAAGGGTTACCCATTGCCCTCTATTCTCCAAGCTCCATGTACCTATCCAGGAGTCCCTTAAAAGTCCCCAACGTATCCGCCTCCACCACCATTGCCAGCAGCCCATTCCACTCACTCACCACTCTCTGCGTAAAAAACTTACCCCTGACATCTCCTCTGTACCTACTTCCAAGCACCTTAAACTGTGCCCTCTCGTGCTGGGGAGTAGGTACAGAGGAGATGTCAGGGGTAGGTTTTTGACTCAGAGAGTGGTGAATGCGTGGAATGGGCTGCCGGCAATGGTGGGGGAGGCGGATACAATAGGGTAAGAGACATTTGGATAGGTGCATGGAGCTTAGTAAAATAGAGGGCTATGAGTAGGCCTAGTAATTTCTAAGGTAGGGACATGTTTGACACAACTCTGTGGGCCAAAGGGCCTGTATTGTGCTGTAGGTTTCCTATGTTTCTATTTCAGCCCTGGGAAAAAGCCTCTGATCAATGCCTGTCATCATCTTAATCACCTCTATCAGGTCACCTCTCATCCTCCATCACTCCAAGGAGAAAAGGCCGAGTTCACTCAACCTGTTTTCATAAGGCATGCTCCCCAATCCAGGCAACACCCTTGTAAATCTCCTCTGCACCCTTTCTATGGTTTACACATCCTTCCTGTAGTGAGGCGACCAGAACTGAGCACAGTACTCCAAGTGGGGTCTGACCAGGGTCCTATATAGCTGCAACATTACCTCTCGGCTCCTAAATTCAATCCCACTGTTGATAAAGGCCAATACACCATATGCCTTCTTAACCACAGAGTCAAACTGCACAGCAGCTTTCAGTGTCCTATGGACTCGGACCCCAAGATCCTTCTGATTCTCCACACTGCCAAGAGTCTTACCATTAATACTATATTCTGCCATCATATCTGACCTACCAAAATGAACCACCTCACACTTATCTGGGTTGAACTCCATCTGCCACTTCTCAGCCCAGTTTTGCATCCTATCAATGTCCTGTTGTAACCTCTGACAGCCCCTCCACACTATCCACAATACCTCCAACCTTTGTGTCATCAGCAAATTTACTAACCCATCCCTCCACCCCAGAACAGATCCCTGAGGCACACCACTGGTCACTGACCTCCATGCAGAATATGACCCGTCTACAACCACTCTTTGCCTTCTGTGAGCAAGCCAGTTCTGCATCTACAAAGCAATGTCCTCTTGGATCCCATGCCTCCTTACTTTCTCAATAAGCCTTGCATAGGGTACCTTGTCAAATGCCTTGTTGAAATCCATATACACTACATCTACCGCTCTACCTTCATTAACACACATAAAAGTTGCTGGCAAACGCAGCAGGCCAGGCAGCATCTCTAGGAAGAGGTACAGTCGACGTTTCAGGTCGAGACCCTTTCTCAGGACTAACTGAAGGAAGAGTTAGTAAGCCATTTGAAAGTATAGGAACGATTGGATAAAGCAGTGGCTGATTAGCAGATAGCAGAGTAGGCATAAAGAGAGCTTTCTGTGGTTGGCTGCCAGAGGTGTTAACATAGAAAACGTAGAAAATAGGTGCAGGAGTAGGCCATTCGGCCCTTCGAACCTGCACCGCCATTCAGTATGATCATGGCTGATCATCCAACTCAGAACCCTGTACCTGCCTTTTCTTCATACTCCTGATCCCTTTAGCCACAAGGGCCATATCTAACTTCCTCTTAAATATAGCCAATGAACTGGCCTCAACTGTTTCCTGTGGCAGAGAATTCCACAGATTCACCACTCTCTGTGTGAAGAAGTTTTTCCTCATCTCGGTCCTAAAAGGCTTCCCCTTTATCCTCAAACTGTGACCCCTCATTCTGGACCTCCCCAACATCGGGAACAATCTTCCTGCATCTAGCCTGTCCAATCCCTTTAGGATTTTATACGTTTCAATCAGATCCCCCCTCAATCTTCTAAATTCCAACGAGTATAAGCCTAGTTCATCCAGTCTTTCATCATATGAAAGTCCTGCCATCCCAGGAATCGATCTGGTGAACAACAGGAATTCTGCAGATGCTGGAAATTCAAGCAACACACATCAAAGTTGCTGGTGAACGCAGCAGGCCAGGCAGCATCTCTAGGAAGAGGTACAGTCGACGTTTCAGGTCGAGACCCTTTCTCAGGACTAACTGAAGGAAGAGTTAGTAAGCCATTTGAAAGTGGGAGGGGGAGGGGGAGATCCAAAATGATAGGAGAAGACAGGAGGGGGTGGGATGGAGCCAAGAGCTGGACAGTTGATTGGCAAAAGGGATATGAGAGGATCATGGGACAGGAGGCCCAGGGAGAAAGAAAGGGGGAGGAGGGAAACCCAGAGGATGGGCAAGGGGTATATTCAGAGGGACAGAGGGAGAAAAAGGAGAGTGAGAGAAAGAATGTGTGTGTAAAAATAAATAACGGATGGGGTACGAGGGGGAGCTGGGGCATTAACTAAAGTTAGAGAAGTCAATATTCATGCCATCAGATTGGAGGCTACCCAGACGGAATATAAGGTGTTGTTCCTCCAATCTGAGTGTGGCTTCATCTTTACAGTACAGGAGGCCGTGGATGGACATGTCAGAATGGGAATGGGATGTGGAATTAAAATGTGTGGCCACTGGGAGATCCTGCTTTCTCTGGCGGACAGAGCGTAGGTGTTCAGCGAAATGGTCTCCCAGTCTGCGTTGGGTCTCGCCAATATATAGAAGGCCACATCGGGAGCACCGGACGCAGTATATCACCCCAGCCGACTCACAGGTGAAGTGTCGCCTCACCTGGAAGGACTGTCTGGGGCCCTGAATGGTGGTAAGGGAGGAAGTGTAAGGGCATGTGTAGCACTTGTTCCGCTTACACGGATAAGTGCCAGGAGGGAGATCAGTGGGGAGGGAAGGGGGGGGACGATTGGACAAGGGAGTCGCGTAGGGAGCGATCCCTGCGGAAAGCGGGGGGGAGGGGGGAGGGAAAGATGTGTTTAGTGGTGGGATCCCGTTGGCGGTGGCGGAAGTTACAGAGAATTATATGTTGGACCTGGAGGATAGTGGGGTGGTAGGTGAGGACAAGGGGAACCCTATTCCTAGTGGGGTGGCGGGAGGATGGAGTGAGAGCAGATGTGCGTGAAATGGGGGAGATGCGTTTGAGGGCAGAGTTGATAGTGGAGGAAGCGAAGCCCCTTTCTTTAAAAAAGGAGGATATCTCCGTCGTCCTGGAATGAAAAGCCTCATCCTGAGAGCAGATGCGGCGGAGACTGAGGAATTGCGAGAAGGGGATGGCATTTTTGCAAGATACAAGGTGAGAAGAGGAATAGTCCAGATAGCTGTGAGAGTCAGTAGGTTTATAGTAGACATCAGTGGATAAGCTGTCTCCAGAGACAGAGACAGAAAGATCTAGAAAGGGGAGGGAGGTGTCGGAAATGGACCAGGTAAACTTGAGGGCAGGGTGAAAGGTGGAGGCAAAGTTAATGAAGTCAACGAGTTCTGCATGCGTGCAGGAAGCAGCGCCAATGCAGTCGTCGATGTAGTGAAGGAAAAGTGGGGGACAGATACCAGAATAGGCACGGAACATAGATTGTTCCACAAAGCCAACAAAAAGGCAGGCATAGCTGGGACCCATATGGGTGCCCATGGCTACAGCTTTAGCTTGGAGGAAGTGGGAGGAGCCAAAGGAGAAATTATTAAGAGTAAGGACTAATTCCGCTAGACGGAGCAGAGTGGTGGTAGAGGAGAACTGGTGAGGTCTTCTTTTTCTCTCTCTCCTTTTTCTACCTCTGTCCCTCTGACTATACCCCTTGCCCATCCTCTGGGTTTTTTCCCCCCTCCCTCTTTCTTTCTCCCTGAGCCTCCTGTCCCATGATCCTCTCATATCCCCTTTGCCAATCACCTGTCCAGCTCTTGGCTCCATCCCTCCCCCTCCCGTCTTCTCCTATCATTTTGGATCTCCCCCTCCCCCTCCCACTTTCAAATCTCTTACTAACTCTTCCTTCAGTCAGTCCTGACGAAGGGTCTCGGCCTGAAACGTCGACTGTACCTCTTCCTCGAGATGCTGCCTGGCCTGTTGCGTTCACCAGCAACTTTGATGTGTGTTGCTTGAAATTCCAGCATCTGCAGATTTCCTTGTGTTTGCCCATCATCAACATGTTCAGTCACATCCTCAAAAAATTTGTCACAGAGACGGGGAGGTGCCTTGGGGCCATGGCGGGGGGTGTCACAGAGACGGGGAGGTGCCTAGGGGCCAAGGTGGGGTGTCACAGAGACGGGGAGGTGCCTAGGGGCCAGAGAAGGGTCACAGAGACGGGGAGGTGCCTAGGGGCCAAGGTGGGGTGTCACAGAGACGGGGAGGTGCCTAGGGGCCAAGGTGGGGTGTCACAGAGACGGGGAGGTGCCTAGGGGCCAAGGTGGGGTGTCACAGAGACGGGGAGGTGCCTAGGGGCCAAGGTGGGGTGTCACAGAGACGGGGAGGTGCCTAGGGGCCAAGGTGGGGTGTCACAGAGACGGGGAGGTGCCTAGGGGCCAGAGAAGGGTCACAGAGACAGGGAGGTGCCTAGGGGCCAAGGTGGAGTGTCACAGAGACAGGGAGGTGCCTAGGGGCCAAGGTGGGGTGTCACAGAGACAGGGAGGTGCCTAGGGGCCAAGGTGGGGTGTCACAGAGACAGGGAGGTGCCTAGGGGCCAAGGTGGGGTGTCACAGAGACGGGGAGGTGCCTAGGGGCCAGAGAAGGGTCACAGAGACGGGGAGGTGCCTAGGGGCCAAGGTGGGGTGTCACAGAGACGGGGAGGTGCCTAGGGGCCAAGGTGGGGTGTCACAGAGACGGGGAGGTGCCTAGGGGCCAAGGTGGGGTGTCACAGAGACGGGGAGGTGCCTAGGGGCCAGAGAAGGGTCACAGAGACAGGGAGGTGCCTAGGGGCCAAGGTGGAGTGTCACAGAGACAGGGAGGTGCCTAGGGGCCAAGGTGGGGTGTCACAGAGACGGGGAGGTGCCTAGGGGCCAGAGAAGGGTCACAGAGACGGGGAGGTGCCTAGGGGCCAAGGTGGGGTGTCACAGAGACGGGGAGGTGCCTAGGGGCCAAGGTGGGGTGTCACAGAGACGGGGAGATGCCTAGGGGCCAAGGTGGGGTGTCACAGAGACGGGGAGGTGCCTAGGGGCCAAGGTGGGGTGTCACAGAGACGGGGAGGTGCCTAGGGGCCAGAGAAGGGTCACAGAGACAGGGAGGTGCCTAGGGGCCAAGGTGGAGTGTCACAGAGACAGGGAGGTGCCTAGGGGCCAAGGTGGGGTGTCACAGAGACAGGGAGGTGCCTAGGGGCCAAGGTGGGGTGTCACAGAGACGGGGAGGTGCCTAGGGGCCAAGGTGGGGTGTCACAGAGACGGGGAGGTGCCTAGGGGCCAGAGAAGGGTCACAGAGAAGGGGAGGTGCCTAGGGGCCAAGGTGGGGTGTCACAGAGACGGGGAGGTGCCTAGGGGCCAAGGTGGGGTGTCACAGAGACGGGGAGGTGCCTAGGGGCCAAGGTGGGGTGTCACAGAGACGGGGAGGTGCCTAGGGGCCAAGGTGGGGTGTCACAGAGACGGGGAGGTGCCTAGGGGCCAAGGTGGGGTGTCACAGAGACGGGGAGGTGCCTAGGGGCCAGAGAAGGGTCACAGAGACGGGGAGGTGCCTAGGGGCCAGAGAAGGGTCACAGAGACAGGGAGGTGCCTAGGGGCCAAGGTGGAGTGTCACAGAGACAGGGAGGTGCCTAGGGGCCAAGGTGGGGTGTCACAGAGACAGGGAGGTGCCTAGGGGCCAAGGTGGGGTGTCACAGAGACGGGGAGGTGCCTAGGGGCCAAGGTGGGGTGTCACAGAGACGGGGAGGTGCCTAGGGGCCAGAGAAGGGTCACAGAGACGGGGAGGTGCCTAGGGGCCAGAGAAGGGTCACAGAGACGGGGAGGTGCCTAGGGGCCAGAGAAGGGTCACAGAGACGGGGAGGTGCCTAGGGGCCAGAGAAGGGTCACAGAGACGGGGAGGTGCCTAGGGGCCAAGGTGGGGTGTCACAGAGACGGGGAGGTGCCTAGGGGCCAGAGAAGGGTCACAGAGACAGAGGGTCTTAAGGCCATTATATAGACAAGGAGGGTTTTACAAGGATAGGGAGGTGTGGGTGTGTGAGGGTGTCATGCCAAGAGTGGTTTGAACAAGTGTGTCGGATGGAGAGGGGTTGTCGGTCAACCATCTCCCTAGTTCATCCTGTGTGGCAGAGCCGTGGAGACCCACGACAATACTCACCAGACCCCGTGCCCACTCGTACACCACCTCCACCAGGCCGAATTTGAACTGGTCAACAAAATCCTCCACCGACTCTCTGAGGCCACACTCACGCTGCAACACAGCAATCCGCTCCGCCACGCCCCGGATCCGCTCCACGCCCTGCGCGGGCAGCAAATGGTCATTCCAGCCCACCGTCCCACTGCCTGACCGTCAGTCCCACCTGTTAACAGAACTACCTGAGCTGGACATGGCTGTGCTTAGTCAGGCAGAGAGCAGACGAGGGGACGACTTCTGTTCTTTCCTATCTGCACTTGCCTGGGTCCATCCCCACCATCTCTCTGCCGGGAACACCTTCCCTCACTGCACTGGGGTCCATCAGCCTCGGTCCCTTCTCCCCTCTTTCCCACCGCCACTGGAATTTGTCTTCCTCTTCGCACACAGCTCTGCCTGGTTCCGTTACTGCTCTGTCAGGGTCTGTCATCCTTTTACCCCCCGTCCGCCACAGTCCACCCTTTTCCCCCTCTACCGGTGTACGTACCTTCCCTTCCCCTATCTGCCAGTGTCCAACCCTCCCTTCCCCCACCTCTGCCAGCGTCCGACCCCTCCCTTCCCCCCTTCCCCCACCTCTCCCAGTGTCCGACCCCTCCCTCTCCCCCTTTCTCCCACCTCTGCCAGCGTCCGACCCCTCCCTTCCCCCCTTCCCCCACCTCTCCCAGTGTCCGACCCCTCCCTCTCCCCCTTTCTCCCACCTCTGCAGGGGTCCGATCCCTCCCTTCCCCCCTTTCCTCACCTCTGCCTGGGTCCGACCCCTCCCCTCCCCCCTTCTCCCACCTCTGCCAGTGTCCAATCCCTCCCTTCCCCCCTTCCCCCACCTCTGCCAGTGTCCGACCCCTCCCTTCCCCCCTTCCCCCACCTCTGCCAGTGTCCGACCCCTCCCTTCCCCCCTTTCTCCCACTGCTGCCGGGGTCCGATCCCTCCCTTCCCCCCTTTCTCCCACCTCTGCCAGTATCCGACCTCTCCCTACCCCCTTTCCCCACCTCTGCCAGTATCCGACCCCTCCCTTCCCCCATTCCCCACCTCTGCCAGTGTCCGACCCCTCCCTTCCCCCCCATTCCCCACCTCTGCCAGTATCCGACCTCTCCCTTCCCCCTTTCCCCACCTCTGCCAGTATCCGACCCCTCCCTTCCCCCATTCCCCACCTCTGCCAGTGTCCGACCCCTCCCTTCCCCCCCATTCCCCACCTCTGCCAGTATCCGACCTCTCCCTTCCCCCTTTCCCCACCTCTGCCAGTATCCGACCTCTCCCTTCCCCCTTTCCCCACCTCTGCCGGGGTCACCCCCTCTCACCCTTTGCAAGGTCTCGCTGAGTTCAGGTTCCACTTGTGTTTTCTGCTGGAAGACAAGGCAGGAGAGCAGTGAGACGATCTCCTCAGGCTGCAGCTCCGTCAGCACATTCTCCAGGACCATCTCCGTGACGATCAGCTCGTGGTTACTGATTTCACAGGCCACTCGGCCCTTCAACTGCACTGCACAACTACTGTCAATGTACCTGAGCCTCTTCAGCACCTGAGCAGGAGGGGTTGGGGAAGAGGTGGTGGGGTTGGGGCAGTGAGGAGGGGGGAGGGAACCGGGGGGGAGGGGAAGGGCGCAAGGGTGCAGGACACGAGGGTTAGCTTTGTTTTCAACCCCACCCACTACCTCACCCAAAAATGCCTCACTCCCCACGCTCAAACACACCTCTGGTGCCCTCCGACTCCACATCAGGGCTTCTCCTCCCCTCCAACACAGCTCACCACCCCCCAAAAATGTTCCAGTGAAAAACACACACACACACACACACACACACACACACACACACACACGTACTTTCCCCGCACTTGTACTCCCATCACCCTGCCCTGCCCACCCCGGGTACTACACCTACCCTCCGCCCTGCCCACCCCTGGCACTACACCCACCCTCTGCTCCCCTGGTACTACACCCACCCTCCGCCCTGCCCACCCCCGGCACTACACCCACCTTCCGCCCTGCCCACCCCCGGCACTACACCCACCCTCGGCCCTGCCCACCCCCGGCACTACACCCACCCTCCGCCCTGCCCAACCCCGGCACTACACCCACCCTCCGCCCTGCCCACCCCCGGCACTACACCCACCCTCTGCTCCCCCGGTACTACACCCACCCTCCGCCCTGCCCACCCCCGGCACTACACCCACTCTCTGCCCCCCCGTACTACCCCCACCCTCCGCCCTGCCCACCCCCGGCACTACACCCACCCTCCGCCCTGCCCACCCCCGGCACTACACCCACTCTCCGCCCTGCCCACCCCCGGCACTACACCCACCCTCTGCTCCCCCGGTACTACACCCACCCTCCGCCCTGCCCACCCCCGGTACTACACCCACCCTCCGCCCTGCCCACCCCCGGTACTACACCCACCCTCTGCCCTGCCCACCCCCGGCACTACACCCACCATCTGCTCCCCCGGCACTACACCCACCCTCTGCCCTGCCCACCCCCGGCACTACACCCACCCTCTGCTCCCCCGGCACTACACCCACCCTCTGCCCTGCTCACCCCCGGCACTACACCCACCCTCCGTCCTGCTCACCCCCGGCACTACACCCACCCTCTGCTCCCCCGACACTACACCCACCCTCTGCCCTGCTCACCCCCGGCACTACACCCACCCTCTGCCCTGCTCACCCCCGGCACTGCACCCACCCTCCACCCTGCCCACCCCCGGCACTACACCCACCCTCTGCTCCCCCGGTACTACACCTACCCTCCGCCCTGCCCACCCCCGGTACTACACCCACCCTCTGCTCCCCCGGTACTACACCCACCCTCCGCCCTGCCCACCCCCGGCACTACACCCACCCTCCACCCTGCCCACCCCCGGCACTACACCCACTCTCTGCCCCCCCGTACTACACCCACCCTCCGCCCTGCCCACCCCCGGCACTACACCCACCCTCCGCCCTGCACACCCCCGGCACTAAACCCACCCTCTGCTCCCCCGGTACTACACCCACCCTCCGCCCTGCCCACCCCCGGTACTACACCCACCCTCCGCCCTGCCCACCCCCGGTACTACACCCACCCTCTGCCCTGCCCACCCCCGGCACTACACCCACCATCTGCTCCCCCGGCACTACACCCACCCTCTGCCCTGCCCACCCCCGGCACTACACCCACCCTCTGCTCCCCCGGCACTACACCCACCCTCTGCCCTGCTCACCCCCGGCACTACACCCACCCTCCGCCCTGCTCACCCCCGGCACTACACCCACCCTCTGCTCCCCCGGCACTACACCCACCCTCTGCCCTGCTCACCCCCGGCACTACACCCACCCTCTGCCCTGCTCACCCCCGGCACTGCACCCACCCTCTGCCCTGCCCACCCCCGGCACTACACCCAGCCTCTGCTCCCCCGGTACCACGCCCACCCTCCGCCCTGCCCACCCCCGGCACTACACCCACCCTCCGCCCTGCCCACCCCCGGCACTACGCCCACCTTCTGCTCCCCCGGCACTACACCCACCCTCTGCCCTGCCCACCCCTGGTACTACACCCACCCTCTGCCCTGCCCACCCCTGGTACTACACCCACCCTCTGCCCTGCCCACCCCCAGTACTACACCCACCCTCTGCTCCCCCGGTACTACACTCACCCTCTGCCCTGCCCACCCCTGGCACTACACCCACCCTCTGCTCCCCTGGTACTACACCCACCCTCTGTTCTGCCCTGCCCCGGCACTACACCCACCCTCTGCCCTGCCCTCCCCCGGCACTACACCCACCCTCCGCCCTGCCCAGCCCCGGCACTACACCCACCCTCCGCCCTGCCCACCCCCAGTACTACACCCACCCTCCGCCCTGCCCACCCCCAGTACCATACCCACCCTCTGCTCCCCCGGCACTACACTCACCCTCTGCCCTGCCCACCCCCGGCACTACACCCACCCTCTGCTCCCCGGTACTACACCACCCTTTGCCCTGCCCTCCCCCCCGTACTACACCCACCCACTGCTCCCCCGGCACTACACCCACCCTCTGCCCTGCCCACCCCCGGCACTACGCCCAGCCTCTGCCCTGCTCCCCCGGCACTACACCCACCCTCTGCCCTGCTCCCCCAGTACTACACCCACCCTCTGCCCTGCCCACCCCCGGCACTACACCCACCCTCTGCCCTGCCCACCCCCGGCACTACGCCCAGCCTCTGCCCTGCTCCTCCGGTACTACACCCACCCTCTGCCCTGCTCCCCCAGTACTACACCCACCCTCTGCCCTGCTCCCCCAGTACTACACCCACCCTCTGCCCTGCTCCCCCGTTACTACACCCACCCTCCGCCCTGCCCATCCCCAGCACTACACCCACCTCCACGCGCTGCTGGTACTCAGGCAGTAAGACCAGGCTCTGGTCGGACAAAAGGAACCGCAGTCGCTCCAGCTCCTCCTTCATCACCATCCGCTGTTGCATCCGTACGTACTGCGGCAGAGGGAGGGGAGGGCCGGAAATGAAAAGGAGGGGAGCAGGGCCGGGGGACAGAGGGAGAGAGACAGACGAAGATGGGGAAACGGAAGGGGACAGAGATAGAAACGGAGACAGAAAGAGTGGGAGAGAGATGGAGTGACAGAGAGAAGACAGGAAGGGGAGAGAGAAACAGAGACAGGGGGAGAGAAAGGCAGATGGGAGAGGCAGGGAGGCAGAAACGGGGGCAGAGTGGCAAAAGGAGAGAGAGAAGAAAGAGTCAAAGAGATGGGAAAACAGTGGAAAATAGAGAGCCAGACAAACAGACAGGAAGGAGAAGAGAGAGAGAAACAGAGACAGGGACAGAACATGGGTGAGACATGGAGTCAGAAGGAGAGAGGGAGAGAAAGTCACTCGGGAGCTCTATCACCCCTCCCATTCTTCCCCTCCCTCCATGGTCACCCCACCACACCCTGAGATCTCCTCTGCCCCCACCTTGCCCTGCCCCTGGGTTTCTACACCACCCCACACTCCCTGGGATTTGTTTTGTTTTTGGTGATGAGTTACTTTGACAGTAGGGTCACGGGGGGGTGGGATGCACAGCAAGGAGGGGTGGGAGTTCTACTGATGAGGGATAGGTAGGAGGGGTCAGCTAGAGAAGCAAAGAGCATGGACAGGAGGGTGACAGAGTGATCGGGGGGAGGATCGGAAAGAGCTGTAGAAAGTTGTAAACACAGCCAACTCCATAACGGGGACTAGCCTCCCCAGATCCAGGACATCTTCAAATGGCGATGCCCCAGGAAGATGACATCCGTCATGAAGGACCCCCATTACCCAGGACATGCCCTCTTCTCATCAGGGAGGAGGGACTGGCGCCTGAAGGCACACACTCAACATTTCAAGAATAGCTTCTTCCCCTCTGCCATCAGATTTCTGATCGATCTATGCACAATCTCAATATTTTTCCTTTTCCCCCCACACGACTTATTGTAACTGTGTGTTGATTCTCTCTGTGCCTTGTGGTACATCGGGTGGTAACCCTGCCATCCCTTCAGTACGTGTTTTTTATGAGGCCGAGTTGCTATCTTGACGCTCAACCCTGTATGACTGGAAAGCGTGCAAGGGCCGCCTGGATTCGAACCCAAGACCACTCACCCCGAAGTCCAGTGCAGATGCCACTACCCCACCGGCCAGCTATTGTAACGTACAGTGATTTTTATACATTGCACAGTTCTGCAGCCACAAGATAACAAACTGTGCAAGGTATGTCAGTAACATAAATCTACCTCGGTGGTGAACTTGGGGCTGTGGACACAGGTGAAAGTGCCGAGGGAGCCCTCCAGCTGGCGCGCTCTGCTGTAGCCCTCCACCAGGTCCAGGTCCTTTAGCTGCAGGTCGCTGACCGGGTCCAGACTGGCAATACCGCCTGGGCTGCCCTCGGCCAGGCGCAGTAGCTCCTGCGTTGCCGTGGTGACCGACGGTCCAGGCGGATCGTTCCTGTAAGAATACACAGTGTGTGTTAGACTTTGCCCCTCATGAACCGCTACATGAACCGCAAACCCTTCTGCTACCCGTGAGATCAGGGCATGGGGTCTCCAGCATCAGCTCCCCTCCTCCAGCCATCACTAACCCTTGTGACCTTCAACCACATACCAATAGCAAGGTAGTGTTCATCATCTGTTCAGAAAGGTGAAGGCAGAGAGGAAGAAGCTGTTCCTGAATCATTGAGTGTGGGCCTTCAAGGTCCAGCTGCAGAAAAGGAGGACGACGTGGAGGGATTGTCTACGGAGTCTCTTTGGGTGGAAGTTAGGAACAGAAAGGGGTCAATAACTCTACTGGGTGTTTTCATAGACCACCCAATAGTAACAGGGACATCGAGGAGCAGATAGGGAGACAGATTCTAGAAAGGAGTAATAATAACAGGGTTGTTGTGGGAGATTTTAATTTCCCAAATATTGATTGGCATCTCCCTCAAGTGAGGGGTTTAGATGGGATAGAGTTTGTTAGCTGTGTTCAGGAAGGTTTCTTGACACAATATGTAGATAAGCCTACAAGAGGAGAGGCTGTACTTGATCTGGTATTGGGAAATGAACCTGGTCAGGTGTCAGATATCTCAGTGGGAGAGCATTTTGGAGATAGTGATCACAATTCTATCTCCTTTACCATAGCATTGGAGAGGGATAGGAACAGACAAGTTAGAAAAATGTTTAATTGGAGTACGGGCAAATATGAGGTTACCAGGCAGGAACTTGGAAGCATAAATTGGGAACAGATGTTCTCAGGAAAACGTAAGGAAGAAATGTGGCAAATGTTCAGGGGATATTTGCGTGGAGTTCTGCATAGGTACATTCCGATGAGACAGGGAAAGGATAGTAGGGTTCAGGAACCGTGGTGTACAAAGGCTGTTGTAAATCTAGTCAAGGAGAAAAGAAGAGCTTAGGAAAGGTTCAAAAAACTAGGTAATGATAGAGATCTAGAAGATTATAAGTCTAGCAAGAAGGAGCTTAAGAAAGAAATTAGGAGAGTCAGAAGGGGCCATGAGAAGGCATTGGTGGACAGGATTAAGGAAAACCCCAAGGCATTCTGCAAATATGTGAAGAACAAGAGGATAACATGTGAGAAAATAGGACCAATCAAGTGAGACAGTGGAAAAGTGTGTATGGAATCGGAAGAGATAGCAGAGGTACTTAATGAATACTTTGCTTCAGTATTCACTACAGAAAAGGATCTTGGCGATTGTAGGGATGACTTGCAGCGGACTGAAAAGCTTGAGCATGTAGATATTAAGAAAGAGGATGTGCTGGAGCTTTTGGAAAGCATCAAGTTGAATAAGTCTCCAGGACCAGACGAGATGTACCCAAGGCTACTGTGGGAGGCGAGGGAGGAGATTGCTGAGCCTCTGGCGATGATCTTTGCATCCTCATTGGGATGGGAGAGGTTCCGGAGGATTGAAGGGTTGTGGATGTCGTTCCATTATTTAAGAAAGAGAGCAGAGATAGCCCAGGAAATTATAGACCAGTGAGTTTTACTTCAGTGGTTGGTAAGTTGAAGAAGAAGATCCTGAGAGGCAGGATTTATGAACATTTGGAGAGGCATAATATGATTAGGAATAGCCAACATGGCTTTGTGAAAGGCAGGTCGTGCCTTACAAGCCTGATTGAATTTTTTTGAGGATATGACTAAACACATTGATGGCGGCAGAGCAGTAGATGTAGTGTATATGGATTTCAGCAAGGCATTTGATAAGATACCCCATGCAAGGCTTATTGAGAAAGTAAGGAAGCATGGGACCCGAGGGGACATTGCCTTGTGGGTCCAGAACTGGCTTGCCCACAGAAGGCAAAGAGTGATTGTAGACGGGTCATATTCTGCATGGAGGTCGGTGACCAGTGGTGTGCCTCAGGGATCTGTTCTGGGACCCCTACTCTTTGGGATTTTTATAAATGACTTGGATAAAGAAGTGGAGGGGTAGATTAGTAAATTTGTTGATGACACAAAGGTTGGAGGTGTTGTGGATAGTGTGGAGGGCTGTCAGAGGTTACAGCGGGACATTGATAGGATGCAAAACTGGGCTGAGAAGTGGCAGATGGAGTTTAACCCAGATAAGTGTGAGGTGGTTCATTTTGGTAGGTCAAATATGATGGCAGAATATAGTATTAATGGTAAGACTCTTGGCAGTGTGGAGGATCAGAGGGATCTTGGGGTCCGAGTCCATAGGACACTCAAAGCTGCAGGTTGACTCCGTGGTTAAAAAAGCATACAGTGCATTGGCCTTCGTGGGATTGAGTTCAGGAGCCAAGAGGTAATGTTACAGCTATATAGGACCCTGGTGAGACCCCACTTGGGAGCATTGTCCTCAGTTCTGGTCACCTGACTACAGGAAGGATGTGGAAACCATAGAAAGAGTGCGGAGGAGATTTACAAGGATGTTGGCTGGATTGGGGAGCATATCTTATGAGAATAGGTTGAGTGAACTCGGCCTTTTCTCCTTGGAGTGACGGAGGATGAGAGGTGACCTGATAGAGGTGTATAAGACGATGAGAGGCATTGATCATGTGGATAGCGAGAGGCTTTTCCCCAGGGCTGAAATGACTAACACAAGAGGGCACAGTTTTAAGGTGCTTGGAAGTAGGTACAGAGGAGGCGTCAGGGGTAAGTTTTTTTACTCAGAGAGTGGTGAGTACGTGGAATGGGCTGCTGGTGACAGTGGTGGAGGCAGATACGATAGGGTCTTTTAAAAGACTCTTGGACAGGTACATGAAGCTTAGAAAAATTGAGGGCTGTGGGTAACCCTAGGTAATTTCTAAGGTAAGGACATGTTTGGCACAGCTTTGTGGGCCAAAGGGCCTGTATTGTGCTGCAGGTTTTGTATGTTCCTATGTTCCCCTTCAATACACGTCACCCCAGATTCCCAATGATTCTCTGGATCCTTGCCTTCCTTATTGGGAGACTATCTGGAACAGTGAGATAGTCCACACTATCTGGAACAGTGAGATACTCCACACTATCTGGAACAGTGTGATCGTCCACACTATCTGGAACAGTGTGATTGTCCACACTATCTGGAACAGTGAGATAGTCCACACTATCTGGAACAGTGAGATAGTCCACACTATCTGGAACAGTGAGATAGTCCACACTATCTGGAACAGTGTGATCGTCACACTATCTGGAACAGCGTGATCGTCCACACTATCTGGAACAGTGAGATAGTCCACACTATCTGGAACAGTGTGATAGACCACACTATCTGGAACAGTGAGACAGTCCACACTATCTGGAACAGTGAGACAGTCCACACTATCTGGAACAGTGAGACAGTCCACACTATCTGGAACAGTGAGACAGTCCACTCTATCTGGAACAGTGAGACAGTCCACGCTACCTGGAACAGTGAGATAGTCCACGCTATCTGGAATAGTGAGACAGCCCACACTATCTGGAATAGTGAGACAGCCCACACTATCTGGAACAGTGAGACAGTCCACACTCTCTGGAACAGTGAGACAGTCCACACTCTCTGGAACAGTGAGACAGTCCACACTCTCTGGAACAGTGAGACAGTCCACACTCTCTGGAACAGTGTGATCGTCCACACTCTCTGGAACAGTGAGACAGTCCACACTATCTGGAACAGTGTGACAGTCCACGCTACCTGGAACAGTGAGACAGTCCACGCTATCTGGAATAGTGAGACAGCCCACACTATCTGGAACAGTGAGACAGTCCACACTCTCTGGAACAGTGAGACAGTCCACACTCTCTGGAACAGTGAGACAGTCCACACTCTCTGGAACAGTGTGATCGTCCACACTCTCTGGAACAGTGAGACAGTCCACACTATCTGGAACAGTGTGACAGTCCACACTATTTGGAACAGTGAGGCAGTCCACACTATCTGGAACAGTGTGATAGTCCACACTATTTGGAACAGTGTGACAGTCCACACTATCTGGAACAGTGAGATAGTCTACACTGTCTGGAACAGTGTGACTATTTTGAAGGCCGAACCTGAAGGCAAAATGCAGGGTTGTTAGCACTGTGGGGGAACAAAGGAATCTTGTGGTCAATTCTCAAAGATGCCATGCAAGGTGATCGAGTGGTTACAAAGGCATGCGGGTGTGTTTCATTACTTGGGAAACTGTGTTCAAAAGCCATGAGGTGATGTTTCCACTCTACAGGACCCTAGTTAGACCACACTTGGAATACAGTCGCCAGTTCTGTTCACTTTATTACAGGAAGGATGTGGAAGCTTTGGAGAGGGTGCAGAGGGGATTTGCCAGGATGCTGACTAGATTAGTGAGCATGTTAGGATAGGCTGAGAGAGCTAGGGGTGTTCTCTCCACAGCAAAGTAAGATGAGACATGACTTGATGGAGGTGTACAAGATGATGAGAGGCATAGATCGAGTAGACAGTCAGAAACCTTTCACCAGAGTGGAAATGGCTATAACAAGGAGCATAATTTTAAGATAATTGGGTCGACAGTAGTTTCTTATCACACAGGGGAGATTACAGACCACGACAACAACACAGTATTGGATTAGGGTGCAAAATTGTTATAGTAGTTTAACTTTTCTAGGTTTGCTTATAATTTGATATAATCCCCTACACCTGTGTACCTGTTCAGTAAATTGCTTAGTAATTGTAGTTACAGCTAATTATGTATTTGCCAAGAGGCTTAGTTCCCTTGTGTTCCTTAACAGTTAATGAAATGCCCGTAACAACCATGTGCGAGGCATCCTCCTTAACTTCTGAACCACCACCAGATCAACATCACCAGATCCAACAACTGACACTCACTAGGGGGTAATGGAGGGACAGAGGGGGTTTCACAGACCCTGACACTCACTGGAAGGGGGTAAGGGAGGAACTGAGGGGGATTTCACAGACCCTGACACTCACTGGAAGGGGGGAAGGGAGGGACAGAGGGGGTTTCACGGACCCTGACACTCACTGGAAGGGGGTAAGGGAGGAACTGAGGGGGATTTCACAGACCCTGACACTCACTGGAAGGGGGGAAGGGAGGAACTGAGGGGGATTTCACAGACCCTGACACTCACTGGAAGGGGGGAAGGGAGGGACCGAGGGGGTTTCACAGACCCTGACACCAACGGAAGGGGGTAATTGAGGGACAGAAGGGGTTTCACACACCCTGACACTCACTGGAAGGGGGTAATTGAGGGACAGAGGGGGTTTCACAGACCCTGACACTCACTGGAAGGGGGGAAGGGAGGGACAGAGGGGGTTTCACAGACCCTGACACCCACTGGAAGGGGGTAAGGGAGGAACTGAGGGAGATTTCACAGACCCTGACACTCACTGGAAGGGGGGAAGGGAGGGACAGAGGGGGTTTCACAGACCCTGACACTCACTGGAGGGGGGGGGAGGGAGGGACAGAGGGGGTTTCACAGACCCTGACACTCACTGGGGGTAAGGGAGGGACAGAGGGGGTTTCACAGACCCTGACACTCACTGGAAGGGGGTAAGGGAGGGACAGAGGGGGTTTCACAGACCCTGACACTCACTGGAAGGGCGTAAGGGAGGGACAGAGGGGGTTTCACAGACCCTGACACTCACTGGGGGTAAGGGAGGGACAGAGGGGGTTTCACAGACCCTGACACTCACTGGAAGGGGTAAGGGAGGGACAGAGGGGGGTTTCACAGATGCTACACATACTGGAAGGAGGTAAGGCAGGAACAGAGGCTTTTCTCGGAACAGACACTCACCGGAAGCGGGGTACCTGTCTCTTTTTGAAGTCGTCGATGATTTTGTCCGCATTGATCCGCAGTGTCTTTGCTGTGATGCTGCTGATATCTGTGGGTGACAGCTTCACCACCGTGTGGCCACAGGGTCCTGATGCAGGGATGGTCAGAGGTGAGGATCTGTCAGCTCACCTTCTCATGCTGTCCGTCCCCCCCCACCACAGAGGGGCTCAGGACTGCAACTCCATCCCACTTCCTGGTCCTCTCTCTCCTTGGTCGCAATCTCTCTGAGAATCTATCTTGGGGCCAACATATCGATGCAGTTGCAAAGGAGGCACCGTAGCTGCTATATCTCATTTGGTATGTCACCCAGGCACTTGCAAATTCCTACAGCCGTACCGTGCA
This sequence comes from Mobula hypostoma, assembly GCF_963921235.1. NCBI lineage: Eukaryota > Metazoa > Chordata > Chondrichthyes > Myliobatiformes > Myliobatidae > Mobula > Mobula hypostoma. The sequence continues at coordinate 3,495,924 of NC_086101.1, read as the reverse complement.
GAGTGCTGTGACTGGCTGCATCGATGTCTGGTATGAGGGAGAGGTTTGAGGGGTACTGAACGGGGACGGGACAGAGGTGGGGTGCAGACAGGGCTGGGAGGTACTGTGGAGAGCAGCTGGGTGGGGAGGGGGACAGGGCTGGGTTATGTGGCGGGGAGGAAAGGGTGCGCAGGAAGGTTTAGACTCACCCTCGGGCAGGAAGAGCTTGTTGGCGAGCAGCTGATCAGGGGTGGGAGCTGCCGAGGAATCCACACCCCCTCCCCTCTCCTCCTGGCCTCCTCGTGAATCGCACAGCACCAGGGTGGTGAACGACCGGTTGCCCGAGTCACCGGAAACCTGAGGGAGAAGCGCTACAGTGACTGCGGGACAACCCCTCTTGCCTTCCCTCCCTCATCGACGGCTCTGCCACCTCCCTCGCCTCAGCACACTCACCCACCCAGAGCCAGACGACAGAGTCATAGCCAGTTGACCACCCACCCCTCATCCCCCCATCCCCGGATCTCACCGCAGGATGCCCAGCAGCCTGAACCTCCAGAGAGAGTACAAAGAAAATTTACAAGGATGTTGCCGGGACCTGAGTTATAGATTAGGAATTTATACCCTGAAGAGTCCGAAAATAGGGGGAGATATGACAGAGGGGTATCGACAGGGTAAACGCAAGAAGGCTTTTTCCACTGAGGTTGCATGAGACTACACCTAGATGTCACGGGTTACGGGTGAAAGGTGAAATGTTTAAAGGGAACACGAGGGGGTACATCTTCACTCAGAGGGTGGTGAGAGTGGAGAACAAGATGCCAGCAGAAGTGGTGGATGCAGATTTGACACTTAAGAGAAGTCTGGATAGGTACACGGATGGGAGGGTTTGGAGGGTTACGGTCCAGGTACGGATGATTGGACCAGGCAAAATAACAGTTCAACATGGACTAGATGGGCCGAAGGGCCTGTTTTTGTGCTGAGGCACTCTATGGCCTGTGCATGAGGCAACCATCAGTAGGTCTGCAGTCAAAGAGACGGGATGACGTAGGTGGGCAGATGCCCTCACATTAGCGATCTAACGAGTTACATTGATGCGGTCTCTCAGCCCCAGAGACCCCAGTTCAACGCCAACATCAGGTGGCTGTCTGCGCGGAGTTTGCACGTTCACCCTGTGACCGCATGGGCTTCCCCCAGGTGCTCCTGTTTCCGCCCACATTCCAGAAACGTGGTTGTTTTAACCTCCACCATACACTGGCCCAAGTATGGAGGGAAAAGGTAGGAAAGTACAGGACGTGATCTGGGAATGTGGAAGAGATATGCCGAACAGTGGAAAGGGGCCAAAGGACAGTTGGCTTAGCCCAGTAAAAGCCTGCCTCTGCGTTACTCGCACAGAGTGCTGACGTGGCCTTTAGTGTCGACTGTTTATTCCCCTCCATAGACGCTGCCTGACCTGCTCAGCTTCCCCAGCACCTTGTGTGCGCTACTCGGGGTTTCCAGTATCTGCAGAATCTCTTGGGCTTGCAGTTTCTCACTTCTGCGCTCTGTCTAACACTATTCCAATAGATTTGTAGTTACTAATATTGCTGGCATTGGAGAAGGTCCAGGAGGACGTTTACGAGAATGTTTCCAGGAATGAAAGGGCTAACGTATGAGATAGCGTTTGATACCTTGCTGGACTTCAGAAGAATGGAGGGATCTCAATGAAACCTATCAAGTATTGAAAGGCTGAGAAAGAGTGGATGTGGAGAGGATGTTTCCCATGCTGTGGGAGTCTAAGACCAGACCAGCCTCAGAGTAGAGGGACATCCCTTTAGAACAGAGGCGAGGAGGAATTTCTTTAGCCAGATGGTAGGGAATCTATGAAACTCATTGCTACAGATGATTGCGGAGACCAAGCCATTGAGTGTATTTAAAGTGCAATTTGATAGGTTCTTGATCAGTCAGGGCATCAAAGGTTATGGGGTGAAGGCCATTGGGTTGAGAGGGATAAATCAGCCATGATGGAACGGTGGAGCAGACTCGATGGGCTGAATAGCCTAATTCTGCTCCTGTCTTATGGTGTGGGTTTTTTTTAAGTGACTGAGTTTAGAGTCTCCAGCCGGAGTCTAGTTAAACAGCGTCCCAGAACGGACCTCAGGTTACCCATGGCGTGCCTGAACGTGTCACAAGCTGGAGGCCTAGTTTACAGTGGAAGAAGTTTCCGTGATTGTGGGTGGGAGGGAGGGACGGGGCCTGTTTTGCTGTTGTGGTGTGTGTTGCACTGTCGAGCATTGTGGACATGCTATGTCGTTACCAGAACGTGCATCAACACTTGCAGGCTGGCCCCAGCGCATCCTCAGGTCCGTTCACAAACAAGAGAAAATCTGCAGATGCTGGAAGTCCGAGCAACACCCACACAAAATGCCAGAGGAACTCAGTAGGCCAGGCAGCTTCTAGGGACAAAATGTCGAAGTCCTGCCAAAGGATTTCGGTCTGAAACGCTGACTGGCCGGCTGAGTTCCTCCAGCATTTTGTGTGCTGCTTAGGGTCTGTGGGTTGTTCATGCAACACAGCATTTCCCTGCCTGTTTCAATGTACGTATGGTAACAAAATGGATCTGGAGAGTAGATGACGCCTGTTAGAAGCTTCTCAGTGAACAGAAAGCCACGTACAAACACACAGTGGGGGGGCCGCGGTAGGGTGCTGGTTAATGTGATGCCATTGCATCTCAGGACATCAGAGTTTGGAGTTCAATTCCGGCATCATCCGTGAGCAAGTCTGTCCATTCCTCCCCAGGGGCAGGCTGGGTTCTGCAAGGTGCTCCTCCTTCCTCCCACAGTCCAGAGACGTACCCGTTTGTAGGCCAATTGGTAATAGAAAAGCTCAGAAACAGGCCCTTCAGCCCATCTAATTGTAAATTGTCCTGCGATTAGGCTAAGGTTAAATCGATGGGCTGATGGGTGGCACGGCTCAAAGGGTTGGAAGGGCCTGCTCTGTACTGTGGACTAAAAAAAACACACACATACACAAACGTAGACAGACGGATATCCCATCCCCTCACTCCTACCTGCAGGATCACTCCCAGAGCATTCCTGTGCTGCTGAGTTTTAACCACCACCACTCGCCCTGCAGACAAAGCCTTCACCCCACTCGTCGATTCCATCACTTTCTTCTGCAAAGCAATGGGGCGCAGATGCGGGTCAGAGCTTACCCCATCAGAACCACAGCTCCAGTAACTCGCTCATTCCCGACACTGTGTGGAGCACGCATGCTCGACCAGTGAACGTGTGGGCTCCACCCGAGCACTCCGGCGTCCGCGTCCGCCTACGTGCCCTGGTTGCGAGGTGAAACGGCCGATGCAAGGTACCGCGAGCATGTAGGTGAGTACGAGAAACCAGGGGACGGCGGGGGAATTTCTGCTACCTCTGCAGGGCAACGCGGTAGTGCAGTGGTTAGCGCAACGCTCTACAGCGTCAGTGGTCTAAGGTCAATTCCCGCCAATGTCAGTAACAACCGTGTACGTTCTCCCCCCCGATCACGCGAGTTTCCTCTGGGTGCTCTGGTTTCCTCCCACAGTCCGAAGTTGTGGGCGATGTATGTTGCCACTGGAAGTGTGGCGACACTGGGCACCATTGCCAAGACCCTTCATTCACGACTGTCTGACGTCACACTGGGTCTGGAATTCCCTGTCTCATGTTACCTGACAGAGCGGCGCTGCATCGCGCTGAGGTGTAGTGTACCTGCAGAGAGGCCCGCGTGTACAGGAGCTCCCGTACGGTGATGTAGTAGTGCTCAAGGTCACTCAGCTGCCCAACACACTCCACGTCCAAGTTGGCCAGCTTCTTGGTCAGGTCTTGGATCTGCTGCTCGTATATCTGCAAGGTAAACGGTTCCTGTTTGTGACCGCCTGCAACCTCTCTTCACAGCTCAAACCCTGGAGTCCCACCCGGGTTAATACCCTCACAGGCCACTCAACGAGGGTGGCACGGATAACACGACGCCTCACAGCACCAGTGACCCGGATTCATTTCCTGCCACTGTCCGCAAGGGGTTAGTACGTTCTCCCTGACCATATGGGGTTTCCTCTGGGTGCTCCAGTCCCCCCTCACAGGCCAAAGACATGCGGGTTAGGGTTAGTGAGCTGTGGCATGCTGTGTTGGCAGAAGAGGCACTGTGACACTCACAGACTGTCCCCGGCACAAACCTGGGATTGTGATGGCTCATTAACACATAGAACTAAAGTTTATCATTCTCGCCGAATGTTTACTGCATCCTTTCCAAATTAATACCATCCTTCCAGTAGTGGGGTCTCAGTTCAACATGCCTGCCCGCTACTGTGCTCTGTCTGCTGAAGGCCAACGTGCCAAACGCCTTCCTCCCCACCCTGTCTACCCGTGTTCCCCTCAGGGAACTGTCCTTCAGTATGTCTCTTTGTTCTTCGGCACCCTACCATTCACTGAGCATGTCCTGCCCTGGTTTAATTTCCCAAAATCCACCTCACATTTGCCCAAGTTGAACCCCCATTTGAATTTCTCCGTTCACCCTGGGCACCGCTTGCTCTGGTGTCTGCTCGGTGGAAGGCAAGCTGAACTGCATTCACCTGTTGCCGCACGAGCACCTGATGCATTGTTCTTGCAGAAACCTGGCTCCAGGACAATGAACCATGCACCATCAACAGGCCGTGACACCAAGGGACTCACACTATACTGTTATTCTTGTGACTATGTTTTCTGCTACCATAATTATATGGGTTACGTGTGCTGTGTGTGTCTATGTTTTCTGCTCTGTAATTTTATGGGTTATACGTGCTGTGTGTTGTGTGTGACTGTATGTTTTCGACCATCGTAATAATATGGGTTATATGTGCTATGTGCTGTGTGCGGTGTGCAACTGTATAGAAACGTAGAAAACCTACAGCACAGCACAGGCCCTTCGGCCCACAAAGCTGTGCCGAACATGCAGGTCCCTACCTTAGAACTACATAGGCTTTACCCATAGCCCTCTATTTGTCTAAGCTCCATGTAGCCATCCAGGAGTCTCTTAAAAGACCCTATCGCTTCTGCCTCCAACACCATCAGCCCATTCCACGCACTCACCACTCTCTGAGTGAAAAACATACCCCTGACATCTCCTCTGTACCTACTTCCAAGCACCTTAAAACTATACCCTCTCGTGCTAGCCATTTCAGCCCTGGGAAAAAGCCTCTGACTATCCACACAATCAATGCCTCTCATCATCTTTTCCACCTCTGTCAGGTCACCTCTCATCCTCCGTTGCTCCAAGGAGAAAAGGCCAAGTTCACTCAACCTATTCTCATAAGGCATGCTCCCCAATCCAGGCAACATCCTTGTAAATCTCCTCTGCACCCTTTCTATGGTTTCCACATCCTTCCTGTGGTGAGGCGACCAGAATTGAGCGTAGTATGATTACAGGACTCTGATCCTCCACACTGCCAAGATTCTTACCATTAATACTATATTCTGCCATCTTATTTGACCTACCAAAATGAACCACCTCACACTTATCCAGGTTGAACTCCATCTGCCATTTCTCAGCCCAGTTTTGCATCCTATCAATGTCCCGTTGTAACCTCTGACAGCCCGCCACACTATCCACAACACCCCCAAGCTTTGTGTCTTCACAAAGTATTCATTAAGTATCTCCGCTATTTCCTCCAGTTCCACTGTCACACTTGGTTGGTCCTATTCTCCCATGCCTCACATATGTTTTTGCTACCATAATTATATGGATCACGTGTGCCGTGTGCTATGTGTGACTATGTTTTCTGCTCTGTAATTACATGGGTTGTGTGTGCTGTGTGACTATGTTTTCTGCTCTGTAATTACATGGGTTGTGTGTGCTATGTGTGACTATGTTTTCTGCTCTGTAATTACATGGGTTGTGTGTGCTGTGTGTGACTGCTCATTCTGTGTTTCACACCTTGGCCCCAGAGCAACACTGTTCACGTGGCTGTGTTCATGTGTGTGGTTGAATAATAATTAAACTAGAACTTGAACCCAGACAGATTTGTCTCAGCTATACCCAAGCTTCCATAAATATCACAGGGTCAAACTCAGTCCCAATTCTCCCTCAGAAAAACTAGATACACACACACTGACACACTCGAACCAGAGCATAAAGATATTCTTGTGCATAGCCAGGTACAAGTATAGAAAATGCACATGGGACATCCCCATTCTCTTTACTACCAGAGAATAGAGGGAGGAGATACAGGAGCCTGAAGACCCACACTCAACCATTCAGGAACAGCTTCTTCCCCTCCACCATCAGATTTCTGAATACTCCAAAACCCATGAATACTAACTTTGTAATGCCTATTTTTTCCAATCTTTACTTATTTTGCAATTTACACAAACTTTTGTGTCACTGCAGTGCATTCCTGCTGTAAAACAACAAATTTCACAACACGCTGGTCAAGCACCTACAGGAAAGACGTCAATAGATTGAAAGAGTAACAGGAAATCATTTCCACGGACGATAACAAGACCTGGATTTCAGGGAAAGATTGACTAGGTCAGCACTTTATTCTCCAGAATGTAGGAGAATGAAGGGAAATTTGGTAGAGGTATACAGAATTATACAGAATACAGGCCTGGATCGAGTGGATGTGGAGAGGATGTTTCCTATGGTGGGAGAGTCTAAGATCGGAGGAAACAACCTCGGAATAGAGGTGTCGCCTTTGAGGACAGAGATGAGGAGGAATTTCTTTAACCAGAGGGTGGTGAATCTGTTGAACTCTTTGCTACAGGCAGCTGTGGAGGCCAAGACTTTATGTATATTTAAGGCAGAGGTTGATAGATTCTTGATTGGTCAGGGCATGAAGGGATACAGGGAGAAGGCAGGAGGTTGGCGCTGAGAGCAGAAATGGATCAGCCATGACAAAATAGTGGAGCAGACTCGATGGGCCAAATGGCCCAATTCTGCTCCTATGTCTTACGTTCATATGAGGGGTATGGAGGGGGTAAATGGTAAATGCAAGCAGGCTTTTTCCACTGAGGTTGGGTGAGACTAGAACTAGAGATCATGGGTTACGGGTGAAAGGTGAAATGTTTCAGGGGAACTGGAGAGTGGTGAGAGTGTGGAACGGAGGGCAGAGCTTCATCAAGGTGGCTCTAAACGGCGACTCCTTTGCTTACATCTTCGGAAACAGCTCTGTTTCCATCCTGAATATCTATATCTTCCTCCTTTCAGGGTTCTTTTGAAGACCCTGACCTGGAGTTACACGCTGAGTTCAGTTCTTTGTGGGAATGGGACCTGCTCTCGGGATTTCATGACCGGCTGTTGTCCGACATGTCAAGGGCATGGCCTTAGAGTTCGGCTCACCTTTGAAAGCCTAGGATGTCAGGGCTCTGGAGACGGGCAAATCGAAGGTCAGTGTCCCGCCAGACCGGTGTGTCGTGGGAGCTGGAAGATCTCTGGCTGACCTGAGATCTTTGGGCACAGAGCTCAGAAAAAGCAATGCAACGGACTTTTAATATCGTAAGCCAGTGAGTTGTTTGTTATATCTCCCATCTCACTGTGAAATGGAGATGCCTCTTTCTCCCTTAGTGGGGTGGGGGGGGGAGAAAAAGCTAGCCATATGTTGAATACAGGGTGAAGGAGTGGTCTTTGGGGTACTGCAAGTTGGTGTCTTTACTGTTGCCACATGCTCGAGTGCTCGGTGGCAGGTGCCTATGCTTTTTTTTGCCAGTGGGGGGAGGGGGGGTCATGCTTGTTGCTGCTTACACACGAATTTGACTGCAATCTTTAAACTTGGACGGGTACGTGGATGGGAGGGGTATGGAAAGCCGTGGTCCAGGTGCAGGTCGATTGGACAAGGCAGAATGACAGCTCAACATGAGCTGAAGGACGTGTCACTGTGCTGTGTGCTCTAGGCCCCTATGACACAATTTATTTATTTTACAAATTACAGGAATTTTAAAGAAGCTGCTCCCTGTTGTTGCTGCGAAACAGCACATCTCACAACGTTTGTGCCACGGTAGTGGGACCCTGTGACAGAGTTTGGGGTTCAGTTCTGTCAGGAGTCACAGCACGTCCTCCTCTGCAGCGAGTGGGTTTCTCATGGGCCCTCCAGTTTCCTCCCACAGTCCCAAGATGTACTGGGTAGGTTAATTAGTCATTGTAGATTGCCCCATGGCTAGGTTAGGGTTGGCTCAAAGGTCCAGCTCTATCAGTAAATAAACAAGCCAGTGATAATGAACTTGATTGTGATACACAGACAGACCTGAAAGCAAATAATACATAAACTTGGATGTGCGTACACACAGACCTGAGTAGACAGGCAAGGACAACACACAGACACAGGCAGGAACCCGTTCCTGTGCACAGCAGACATGCTGACACACAGACAAATAACCGAGGCAAGGGGACACGTCAGAGGGAGGGGGCGCTCCCACCCACCTTGGCATCCTTGCGGGTGTGGAACTCAGAGAAGCTGCGTTTCATCACGTCCTCGACGCGGAGCGCCTCCACCCGCAGCAGGTTGAGGATCATGGTGTAGGTCAGACGGAACTGCGACTGCAGCAGGGTCGGCTTCCCCTGTAATACAGGTGGCAGGGAGTCAGGCAGGGCACCTGGTGGGGTGGTGCCACAATAACAACAACTCGCTCAGCGTCAGTGGGGGGGGGGGGAGACTGGCAGAGAGAGGGGGACAGTCGACATCAGGGAAGGGAATCTTTGTGGGTGGAATTAAGAAAAAGCAAGGGTGGAAAGAAAATTAAGGGAATCATATATAGACCTCCGAGTAGTAGCCTAGATGTGGGGTTGAGATTGCAAAGGGAGCTGGAAAGATTAGATTAGATTAGATCCAACTTTATTGTCATTGTGCTGAGTATGGATACAAAGCCGATGAAATGCATTTAGCATCTGACCAGAAGTGCAAAGAATAGTGTGATTTACAAAATAACTGCAAGTAAAAAAAGTGCTACAGCACACAAATATAAAAGTACTGAGACAGTACAATACGGGTACAATACTGCTTAGCGCTGTGATGAGAGGTTCTGCAGGGTCACAGCCTCAGGGCATGTAATAAGGGTAATGTTGCAATTGTAACGGGAGATTTCAATATGCAAGGCGACTGGGAAAATCAGATTGGTGTCGGATCGCAACAGAGGGGATTTGTTGAATGCCTACGAGATGGCTTTTTAGAGCAGCTTGTGCTTGAGCCTACTCAGGGAAAGGCTCTCTTAGATTGGGTGTTGTGTAATAACCCAGATCTTATTCGGGAGCTTAACGTAGGAGGCAGTGATCATAATATGATTGAATTCGTACCGCAAGTTGAGAGAGAGAAGCACAAGTCAGATGTATCAGAATCACAATGGAATAAAAGGAATTACAGAGGCATGAGAGAGGAGCTTGCCCAGGTGGATTGCAGGTGAAATGGCTGACAGGCAGGAGGCAACGAATGGGACTAAAGGGGGCCTTTTCTGGTTGGCTGCCAGTGACTAGTGGTGATTTTCAGGGGCAGTATTGGGACCGCTACTTTTCACATTGTTTGTCAGTGATTTAGATAATGGAATTGATAGCTTTGTGGCAAAGCCTGCTGATGATACGACAACAGGTGGAGGGGTAGGTAGTGCTGAGGAAGCGATGTGATTGCAGCAGGACCTTGACAAATTGGAAGAATGGGCAAAAAAAAATTGGCAAATGGAATACGGAGTTGGGAAATATATGATAATGCATTTTGGTTAAAGGAACAATAGTGTAGACTATTATCTAAATGGGGAGAAATATCAAACATCAGAGGTGCAGAGGGATTTAGGAGTCCTCGTGAAAGGAGGATAATTTACAGGTTGAGTCTGTGGTAAAAAAAGGCAAATGCAACGTTGGCATTCATCTCAAGGGGAATAGAATACAAAAGCAAGGAGATAATGCTGAGCCTTTGTAAGATACTAGTCAGGCACGGGGAGTATAGTCAACAGTTCTAAGTCCCATATTTCAGAAAGGATGTGTTGTCATTGGAGAGAGTCCAGAGGTTCATGATGATGATCCTGGGAGTGAAGGGGTTAACATTTGAGGAGCATTTTGCAGCTTTGGGCCTGTACGCACCAGAATTTAGAAGAATGCAGGGGGATCTCATTGAGACATACCGAATGTTGAAAGGGCTAGGTAGGGTGGATGTGGAGAGGATGTTTCCTATTATGGGGGTATCCAGAACTAATGAGTAGAGCCTCAAACCTGAGGGGCGATCCTTTAGAGGAGGTAAGAAGGAATTTTTTTTTACCCAGAGAGTAGTGAATCTGTGGAATGCTCTGCCACAGACTGTGGTAGAGGCCAAGTCCATGCGCATATCTAAGGCAGAAGTTGATAGTTTCCTGATCGGTCAGCGCATCAAAGGTTATGGCAAGAAAGCAGGTGTGTGGGGTTCAGTGGGATCTGGGATCAGCCGTGATGAAATGGTGGAGCAGATGCGATGGGCTGAATGGCCTAATTCTGCTCCTCTGTCTCATGGTCTTATGAGGAAGACGACAAGCATGCGCCACTCTACATCGGGAAGCGGTGGTGGGGGAAGTCAGAACTTCAAATTTTTTAGTGTCCATGTATCAGATGAACTGAGCTGGCCCCAGCACACAGACCATAAGGAAAGCGAAGTGAAGCTGTATCTTTAGCTTCTCAGGAAGTTCAGCTTATCACCAAACACTTCATACCTCAACACTTTATAGTCTGGGTAGTCTCCAACCTGGTGGTTCGAACATCGATTTCTCCACCTTCCAGTAAGGTCTCCCCCTCCCGCTTCTTCAATTCCTGACTCTGGCCTCATTCCTCTTCTCCTCCCCTGCTTATCACTACCTCCCCGGCACCCCTCTTCCCCTCCTTATCACCATCCCTAGCACCCCTCTTCCCCTCCTTATCACCACCCCTGGCACCCTTCCTCCCATGCTTACCACTACCTCCCCTGTTCCCCCTCCTCCCCTGCTTATCACTACCTCCCCTGTTACCCCTCAACCCCTGGTACCCCTCCTCCCCTGCTTACCACCTCCCCTGGCACCACTCCTCCCCTGCTTACCACCTCCCCTGGCACCCTTCCTCCCCTGCTTACCACCTCCCCTGGCACCCTTCCTCCCCTCATCACCTCCCCTGGCACCCCAACTCCCCTGGCACCCCTCCCCCCTATCACCTCCCCTGGCACCCCTCCTCCCCTACTTATCACCTCCCCTGGCACCCCTCCTCCCCTGCTTACCACCTCCCCTGGCACCCCTCCTCCCCTGCTTACCACCTCCCCTGGCACCCCTCCTCCCCTCCTTATCACCATCCCTAGCACCCCTCTTCCCCTCCTTATCACCACCCCTAGCACCCCTCTTCCCCTCCTTATCACCACCCCTGGCACCCTTCCTCCCATGCTTACCACTACCTCCCCTGTTCCCCCTCCTCCCCTGCTTACCACTACCTCCCCTGTTCCCCCTCCTCCCCTGCTTATCACTACCTCCCCTGTTACCCCTCAACCCCTGGTACCCCTCCTCCCCTGCTTACCACCTCCCCTGGCACCCCTCCTCCCCTGCTTACCACCTCCCCTGGCACCCTTCCTCCCCTGCTTACCACCTCCCCTGGCACCCTTCCTCCCCTCATCACCTCCCCTGGCACCCCAACTCCCCTGGCACCCCTCCCCCCCTATCACCTCCCCTGGCACCCCTCCTCCCCTACTTATCACCTCCCCTGGCACCCCTCCTCCCCTGCTTACCACCTCCCCTGGCACCCCTCCTCCCCTGCTTACCACCTCCCCTGGCACCCCTCCTCCCCTCCTTATCACCACTCCTGACACCCTTCCTCCCCTCATCACCTCCCCTGGCACCCCTCCTCCCCTCCTTATCACCACTCCTGGCACCCCTCCCCCCATCACCTCCCCTGACACCCCTCATCCCCTGCTTACCACCTCCCCTGGCACCCCTCCTCCCCTGCTTACCACCTCCCCTGGCACCCCTCCTCCCCTGACACCCCTCCTCCCCTGCTTACCACCTCCCCTGGCACCCCTCCTCCCCTGACACCCCTCATCCCCTGCTTACCACCTCCCCTGGCACCCCTCCTCCCCTGCTTACCACCTCCCCTGGCACCCCTCCTCCCCTCATCACCACTCCTGGCACCCTTCCTCCCCTCATCACCTCCCCTGGCACCCCAACTCCCCTGGCACCCCTCCCCCCTATCACTCCCCTGGCACCCCTCCTCCCCTACTTATCACCTCCCCTGGCACCCCTCCTCCCCTACTTATCACCTCCCCTGGCACCCCTCCTCCCCTGCTTACCACCTCCCCTGGCACCCCTCCTCCCCTGCTTACCACCTCCCCTGGCACCCCTCCTCCCCTCCTTATCACCACTCCTGACACCCTTCCTCCCCTCATCACCTCCCCTGGCACCCCTCCTCCCCTCCTTATCACCACTCCTGGCACCCCTCCCCCCCCATCACCTCCCCTGGCACCCCTCCTCCCCTACTTATCACCTCCCCTGGTACCCCTCCTCCCCTGCTTACCACCTCCCCTGGCACCCCTCCTCCCCTGCTTACCACCTCCCCTGGCACCCTTCCTCCCCTGCTTACCACCTCCCCTGGCACCCTTCCTCCCCTCATCACCTCCCCTGGCACCCCAACTCCCCTGGCACCCCTCCCCCCCTATCACCTCCCCTGGCACCCCTCCTCCCCTACTTATCACCTCCCCTGGCACCCCTCCTCCCCTGCTTACCACCTCCCCTGGCACCCCTCCTCCCCTGCTTACCACCTCCCCTGGCACCCCTCCTCCCCTCCTTATCACCACTCCTGACACCCTTCCTCCCCTCATCACCTCCCCTGGCACCCCTCCTCCCCTCCTTATCACCACTCCTGGCACCCCTCCCCCCCCATCACCTCCCCTGACACCCCTCATCCCCTGCTTACCACCTCCCCTGGCACCCCTCCTCCCCTGCTTACCACCTCCCCTGGCACCCCTCCTCCCCTGACACCCCTCCTCCCCTGCTTACCACCTCCCCTGGCACCCCTCCTCCCCTGACACCCCTCATCCCCTGCTTACCACCTCCCCTGGCACCCCTCCTCCCCTGCTTACCACCTCCCCTGGCACCCCTCCTCCCCTCCTTATCACCACTCCTGGCACCCTTCCTCCCCTCATCACCTCCCCTGGCACCCCAACTCCCCTGGCACCCCTCCCCCCCATCACCTCCCCTGGCACCCTTCCTCCCCTACTTATCACCTCCCCTGGTACCCCTCCTCCCCTGCTTACCACCTCCCCTGGCACCCTTCCTCCCCTGCTTACCACCTCCCCTGACACCCCTCCTCCCCTGCTTACCACCACTCCTGGCACCCTTCCTCCCCCATTACCCTTCCTCCCCTGACACCCTTCCTCCCCTGCTTACCACCTCCCCTGGCACCCCTCCTCCCCTGCTTACCACCTCCCCTGGCACCCCTCCTCCCCTGCTTACCACCTCCCCTGGCACCCCTCCTCCCCTCCTTATCACCACTCCTGGCACCCTTCCTCCCCTCATCACCTCCCCTGGCACCCCAACTCCCCTGGCACCCTTCCTCCCCTGCTTACCACCTCCCCTGGCACCCCTCCTCCCCTGCTTACCACCTCCCCTGCCACCCCTCCTCCCCTGGCACCCCTCCTCCCCTCCTTATCACCACTCCTGGCACCCTTCCTCCCCTCATCACCTCCCCTGGCACCCCTCCCCCCCTATCACCCCTCCCCCCCTATCACCTCCCCTGGCACCCCTCCTCCCCTACTTATCACCTCCCCTGGTACCCCTCCTCCCCTGCTTACCACCTCCCCTGGCACCCCTCCTCCCCTCCTCATCACCTCCCCTGACACCCCTCCTCCCCTGCTTACCACCTCTCCTGGCACCCCTCCTCCCCTGCTTACTACCTCCTCCCCTGCTTATCACCTCCCCTGGCACCCCTCCTCCCCTGCTTACCACCTCCCCTGGCACCCCTCCTCCCCTCCTTATCACCTCCCCTGCTTACTACCTCCTCCCCCGGCACCCCTCCTCCCCTCCTTACCACCTCCCCTGGTACCCCTCCTCCCCTGCTTATCACCTCCCCTGGCACCCCTCCTCCCCTGCTTACCACCTCCCCTGGCACCCCTCCTCCCCTCCTTATCACCACCCCTGGCACCCCTCCTCCCCTGCTTACCACCTCCTCCCCGGTTACCCCTCCTCCCCTGCTTACCACCTCCCCTGTTACCCCTCCTCCCCTGCTTATCACCTCCCCTAGCACCCCTCCTCCCCTGCTTACCACCTCCTCCCCTGTTACCCCTCCTCCCCTGCTTACCACCTCCCCTGGCACCCCTCCTCCCCTCCTCATCACCTCCCCTGACACCCCTCCTCCCCTGCTTACCACCTCTCCTGGCACCCCTCCTCCCCTGCTTACTACCTCCTCCCCTGCTTATCACCTCCCCTGGCACCCCTCCTCCCCTGCTTACCACCTCCCCTGGCACCCCTCCTCCCCTCCTTATCACCTCCCCTGCTTACTACCTCCTCCCCCGGCACCCCTCCTCCCCTCCTTATCACCTCCCCTGCTTACTACCTCCTCCCCCAGCACCCCTCCTCCCCTCCCTACCACCTCTCCTGGTACCCCTCCTCCCCTGCTTATCACCTCCCCCGGCACCCCTCCTCCCCTGCTTACCACCTCCCCTGGCACCCCTCCTCCCCTCCTTATCACCACCCCTGGCACCCCTCCTCCCCTGCTTACCACCTCCTCCCCGGTTACCCCTCCTCCCCTGCTTACCACCTCCCCTGTTACCCCTCCTCCCCTCCTTATCACCTCCCCTAGCACCCCTCCTCCCCTGCTTACCACCTCCTCCCCTGTTACCCCTCCTCCCCTGCTTACCACCTCCCCTGTTACCCCTCCTCCCCTGGCACCCCTCCTCCCCTGCTTTACCACCTCCCCTGGCACCCCTCCTCCCTCCCTTTCGCCCGAGGCCACTCCCTTCTTCTATCAGATACCTTCTTCTCCAGCCCATTGCTGTTTCCACCAGTCATCTCCCAGCTTCTCACTTCAGCCTGCCCTCCCCGCCACTTGTTTATTCTGGCATTCTCCCCCGCTTTCTTTCCAGTCCTGATGAAGGTCTCGGCCTGAAGTATTGACCGTCTATTCCTCTCCACAGATGCTTCCTCAATCTAGATTCCGCCAGCATTTTGTGTGTGTCGCTGATGGAATGGCCTGACTGGTTCTATCACTGTCTGGTACGGCAATTTGAATCCACTCCTCTTCCCAACTATTCTCCTACATTTCTTCCCCCCCCCAAAACCATCGGCCCCCCTCCCCAACTGACCTCCCCGCCCTGTCCACTCTCCCTCCCACTCTCCCCATACGCCCCTTCCTCCAACCCCCGACTGAGCCCTCCCCATCTCCCCCACTACCCCCTCTTCCCGCCTCCCCAACATCTCTCTCCCCGCAGTCGTTGCGCCCCACTCACCAGCATCATCCTGTGGAGGTCGGCCATTTCATGAACCCCGCTCTTGCAGAGGATGATCACCATCCCCGTGGTGTCCAGCCCTCGTCTCCCCGCTCTGCCCGCCATCTGGATGTATTCTCCTGCACCAGACACAGGGGGCGGAAAGGTCACAGGTCACAGCCCACAGCCAGGGAACCGGGGCACAGGGGGCGGAAAGGTCACAGCTCACAGCCAGGGAACCGGGGCACAGGGGGCGGAAAGGTCACAGGTCACAGCCAGGGAACTGGGGCAGAGAGGCGATGAGTGAGGAGGGGCTACTCCCTCCTGCCAGGGTGGGCAGGGAAGCACAACAGGAGCTGTGTCGAGTGATGGCATGTTATTTTATTTAGAGATACGCCATGAGACAGGACCATCTGGCCCTCAGAGCCGCGACGACCCAGGAACCCAAGTATTTAACCCTCGTCTAACCACAGGACAGTTAACCTACTCACCGGTATGACTTTGACTGTGGGAGGAATCGGAAGCAGCCGGAAGAAACCTTCACGTACACAAAAGGACATAGGACAGCAGAACTGATCTCTGAATCGTCGCGAGCAGTGACAGCGTTGTGCTGACTGCTGTACCGTGACACTCTAAAGGAGGTAACTGAATGAGGTGTGGTGACCTCAAATGCAGATCCCGAGGGGATGGAGCACTTCATAGGCCAAATGGCCTAATTCTGCTACTGTGCCCTATGGTCCTCTCTGGGCAGAGAATCCCACAGATTTACCTCCATCTGGCTAAAGAGATTCCTTCTCATAACTGCTCCAAAGTACATCCTTCTGTGCCCTCTGGTCCTAGACTCCCTCACTACAGGAAACATCCTCTCCACACCCACTCTATCTGTGCCCTCTGGTCCTAGACTCCCTCACTATAGGAAACATCCTCTCCACATCCACTCCATCTGTGCTCTCTGGTCCTAGACTCCCTCACTATAGGAAACATCCTCTCCACATCCACTTTATCTGTGCCCTCTGGTCCTAGACTCCCTCACTATAGGAAACATCCTCTCCACATCCACTCTATCTGTGTCCTCTGGTCCTAGACTTCCCCACTATGGGAACACTATATTCCAGCCTTCTTATTGGTCAGTGCCCGGGAGGACACCGGGTTGTGGCAGCTGCTGTCCAGACTCAGTGAAAGGAAGGAACGGTTTCTCCGTTGCTGGGTGGCAGCGCCTGGAGCTCGCTGGCTTCGTGGGGACAGGGGTGGATAACTGGGTCAACAGCCCCAGGGTGAAGCAGCATGACAGTCATTCACGCATGGCGCAGAGCGAGAATGTTAAACTCCACCATCTCCATCCAAATACACCACTGTGACTTTCTAACCAGCAGACCTCAGAGCCCTCCTCCCTCCCCACCATCCTCAGCAGGGGTAAGCCCACCCCTCGTGCCGAGCCCAGTGCTGGGCACTCTGCTCGCACACAACTGCACGGTCAAACACTCCAGTAATCACACTGTCAGTTCGCTGACAACACAACAGTAGTAGGGCCCATCAGCAACAGCGATGAGATGGCCGACAGAGAGACAGGCCCGGTGCCCTGGCAAACAGCCTCCTCCTCACAGTCAAGAAAACGAAGGAGATGGTTGTCGACTTCAAGAGTACTCACACCACTCCATTTTACATCTGCAGCACAGCAGTGGAAACTGCGAGCGGTTTCATACTCCTGAAAGTGCACATCTCGCACATCTCACACAACCTCTCACGGTCCCGGAATGTATTCCACAGAATCAGGAAAGTTCACCGATACCGCTATTTTCTGAGGCTGGGAGGGACAGGGCTGGCTGGCGGGCCGGCGAGGGTGGGGCCAGAGGTCGGGCCGGGGAGGGCAGGGCCAGAGGGCAGGCTGGGGAGGGCGGGGCCGGAGTTGGGGATGTGGGTGGAGGTGTTGATCAGCCTTACTGCTTGGGGAAAGTAACTGTTTTTGAGTCTGGTGGTCCTGCTGTGGGAGCTAGGTAGCCTCCTCCCTGATGGGAGTGGGACAGACAGTGCGGTGGGATCCTTCATGATGATACTGGCCTTTTCTGGTGCCTTACTGTATACATGTCCTTGACGGCCAGTCGGCTAGTGCCGGTGATGCATCGGGAAGTTCTGACTACCCGTTGAGCCTTTCTGTCTACCGCAGTGCTGTTTCCATACCGTGCAGAGTGATGCAGCTTGTTCAGATCAAATCAAGTTTAATTACTATTCAGACCATTCATGGACACAGTTCCTCTGGGGCCCAGATGCATTACATACATTCAGAGTAGTGAGGGAGGGAAAACACACACACACACACACACACACACACACGCACGCACACACGTACACGTACACACACACACACGCGAACACACGTACGCGCACACACGTACACACACACACATGTACACGTACACACACACGTACACACACACACACGTACACACACACACACGTACACACACATGTACATGTACACACACACACGTACACACACACACGTGCACACACATGTACATGTACACACACACGTACACACACACACACGTACACACACACGTACACACACACACACGTACACACACACGCGCACACACATGTACGCGCACACACGTACACGTACACATGTACACACACACACACGTACACGTACACACACACACACGTACACACACACGTACATGTACACACACACACACGTGCACACACACGTACATGTACACACACACGTACACACACACACACACGTACACACACACGTACATGTACACACACACACACGTACACACACACACACGTACACACACACACACGTACATGTACACACACACACACGCGCACACACGTACACACACACACATGTACACGTACACACACACGGCACACACACGTACATGTACACACACACGTACACACACACACACACGTACACACACACGTACATGTACACACACACACACGTACACACACACACGTACACACACACGTACACACACACGTACATGTACACACACACACGTACACACACACACGTACACACACACGCGCGCACACACGTACACGTACACATGTACACACACACACACGTACACGTACACACACGTGCACACACATGTACACGCACACACATGTACACGTACACACACACACGTACACACACACACGTGCACACACATGTACATGTACACACACACGTACACACACACGTACACACACACACACGTACACACACACGCGCACACACACGTACGCGCACACACGTACACGTACACATGTACACACACACACACGTACACGTACACACACACACACGTACACACACACGTACATGTACACACACACACACGTGCACACACACGTACATGTACACACACACGTACACACACACACACACGTACATGTACACACACACGTACACACACACACACACGTACACACACACGTACATGTACACACACACACACGTACACACACACACACACGTACACACACACACGTACACACACACACACGTACATGTACACACACACACACACGTACACACACACGCGCGCACACACGTACGCGCACACACGTACACGTACACATGTACACACACACACACGTACACGTACACACACGTGCACACACATGTACACGCACACACATGTACACGTACACACACACACACGTACACACACACGTACATGTACACACACACACACGTACACACACACACACGTACACACACACACACGTACATGTACACACACACACACGCGCACACACGTACACACACACACATGTACACGTACACACACATGTGCACACACACGTACATGTACACACACACGTACACACACACACACACGTACATGTACACACACACACACGTACACACACACACACACGTACACACACACGTACATGTACACACACACACACGTACACACACACACGTACACACACGCGCGCACACACGTACGCGCACACACGTACACGTACACATGTACACACACACACACGTACACGTACACACACGTGCACACACATGTACACGCACACACATGTACACGTACACACACACACGTACACACACACACGTACACACACACGCACACACGCGCACACACACGCACGCGCACACGCACACACTACTTCACCCTTTCCTGTCAGACACCTTCTGTACCTAGCATCACTTTATGGACATACAATCAATTGACATACAAGCTACAGTTTCCATTTATATTTAATGTTTTGTTTTTAAATTATCGTGCTCTATATTGCGTGTTTATTTCTGTTCTGCATCAGATCTGGAGTGACGGCAAGGAGCTGGCAGCAATGGAGGGAGAGCCAGGACATCACCTGAAATGGAGGGAGGCCTTTAATCCTAAGGAGAGATGGGACGGGCTCACTACAAGGTACAACGCTGAGGCGTGACCTTCAGAAGAGGGAGATAAAATTGCTGGCCCAGCGTGAATATTGCGGGCAGCACAGTAACCCCCACCCGCCCCCGGTCAGGCACTGTCACCTGGCATCAGATCGCGGAAGTTGGTGCCGTCGTGTTTGCGGATGCTGTCGAAGACCACGGTCCTGGCCGGCATGTTCACCCCCATGGCGAAGGTCTCCGTGGCAAACAGGATCTGTGGCAGGAAGGCAGTCGTGAGCAACGGGAAACACTCCCAGCAAATTCATTATCACAGTACGCACACCTCACCATAGACAACCCTGGTTCACTTCCTTCAGGACATTCACAAGAAAAACTTTTTCACCCAGAGAGTGATGGATATATGGAATGCTCTGCCCCAGAAGGCTGTGGAGGCCAAGTCTTTGGACGCTTTCAAGAAAGAGATGGATAGAGCTCTTAAAGATAGCGGAATCAAAGGTTATGGGGATAAGGCAGGAACTGGATACTGATTGTGGATGATCAGCCATGATCACAGTGAATGGCGGTGCTGGCTCGAAGGGCCGAATGGCCAACTCCTGCACCTATTGTCTATTGCCTAAAATAAAGAAATACAGTAGAATCAATTTAAAAACTACAAAGGCTGGCAATGTGCAAAAGAAGATAAACTGCAAATTAAATAAATAAATATTGAGAACATGAGCTGTAGTGTTCTTCAAAATGATTCCGAAGGTTATGGAATCAGTTCAGTGATAGGGCGAGTGAAGATATCCCCTCTGATTCAAGAGCGTGCTGGCTGAGGGGTAATAACTGTTCCTGACCCTGGTAGTGTGGGTCCTGAGGCTCCTGTACCTCCTGCCTGATGGCTGAGGGGTAATAACTGTTCCTGAACACGGTGGTGTGGGTCCTGAGGCTCCTGTACCTCCTTCCTGATGGTTGAGGGGTAATAACTGTTCCTCAACACGGTGGTGTGGGTCCTGAGGCTCCTGTACCTCCTTCCTGATGGTTGAGGGGTAATAACTGTTCCTGAACACGGTGGTGTGGGTCCTGAGGCTCCTGTACCTCCTGCCTGATGGTTGAGGGGTAATAACTGTTCCTCAACACGGTGGTGTGGGTCCTGAGGCTCCTGTACCTCCTTCCTGATGGTTGAGGGGTAATAACTGTTCCTGAACACGGTGGTGTGGGTCCTGAGGCTCCTGTACCTCCTGCCTGCTGGCAGCAGCGAGAAGAGAGCGTGGCCTGGGTGGTGGGGATCTCTGATGATGGATGCTACTTTCCTGCAACAGCATTTCACATAGGTGTGCTCAATGGTGGGGAGGGTCTTTGCCTGTGACGGACTGGGCTGTGTCCACTACCTTCTGCAGGCTTTCCCCATGTAACGGTGTTGGCGTTCCCATACCAGGCTGTGATGCAGCCAGACAATATGCTCTCCACCACACATCTATAGAAGTTTGTCTCTGCAAATTCCCAAGGAAGTAGAGGCACTGCCGCGCTTTCTTCATAACTGCACTTACACGCTGGGCCTAGGACTGGTCCTCAGGAATGTTAACAATGAAGAATTTAAAGTTGCTGACTCCCCACCCCCCCCACGAGGACTGGCTCACGGATCTCTGGTTTCCTTCCCCTGACGTCAATGATCATCTCCTTGGTCTTGCTGACACTGAGTGAGAGGTTGTTGTGGCACCACTCAGACAGATTTTCAGCTTCCCTCCAACACGCTGATTCGTCACCACCTTTGATTCGGCCAACAACAGCAAACCTGAATATGGCGCTGCAGCTGTGCTTAGCCACACAGTCACCAGTGCAAAGCGAGCAGAGCAGGGAGGGCGGAGGGGGGACGCAGCACACAGCCCTGTGGTTCACCTGTACCGATGGAGATTGCGGAGGAGATGTTGTTGCCAATCTGAACTGACTGGGGTCTGCAAGTGAGGAAATCGAGGATCCAATCACACAAGGAGGAATTGAGGCCAAGGTTTTGAAGCTCATTGACCTGTTTTAAGGGGATGACAGTATTGAATGCCGAGCTGTAGTTAATAAAGAGCATCCTGATGTATGTATCAATGCTATTCAGGTGTTTCAGGGCTGAGTGAAGAGCCAATGAAATGGAATCTCCTAATACTGATTTGATCTGTATGAACAGAATGTAAGACAAGCTTTTCACTGTATCATGTGACAATAATAAACCACTACTCTCTCCTCAGAGTTCTGTTCTTTGTGACTCTTTCTGAAATGATTACCATACGTCCTATGTGTGCTATGTGCTGTCGGTTCTGTGCTTTGTACCTTGGCCCCAGAGGAACGTTGTTTAATTTAGCTCTACTCACGTGTGGGTGCAAAATAATAAAGCTTGAACTTGATCAGTAATAAGCCAATTCCTAGACAAATTATAAACCAATACTAGCGCCCTGAGCACCTGCACTGATGGGCCGGTACTCACCTTGACCAGGCCTCGGGCGAACAGCATCTCAATCACTTCCTTCAGGATGGGCAGGATGCCACTGTGATGGACACCGATACCTCGTTTCAGCAGCTGCACCATCTGCAGCACCTGCCCGGGAGGAGAGAGGAGGAATGAGCAGTTGGCAGTGCCTAGGAGGAAGTGCTTCTGTCCACATTGGACACTTTTGAAACTGCAGCCACCGGCCCTCGATGGACTCACACAGAGTCCCTGCCACACCTCCTCCCCCAAGTATGAGACCACCCATCGTGGACAGTGTGATCCCCCCGAACAACCATGGTCCTGCACACTGTGGGGACTCTTATCCGCGGGTAAGTACTAACGCAGACATTGTGGGGACCGTTATCAAGTGTGGGCAGGTGGCCAAGTGGTTAAGGCGTTGGTCTAGTGATCTGAAGGTCGGGAGTTCGAGCCCCAGCTGAGGCAGCGTGTTGTGTCCTTGAGCAAGGCACTTAACCACACATTGCTCTGCGACGACACTGGTGCCAAGCTGTATGGGTCCTAATGCCCTTCCCTTGGACAACATCGGTGTCGCGGAGAGGGGAGACTTGCAGCATGGGCAACTGCTGGTCTTCCATACAACCATGCACCCTGGAGAGTGAAGACTTTCCAGGCGCAGGTCCATGGTCTCGCAAGACTAACGGATGCCTTAGAGTACCCTCTAATTACCACATATGTACCGTGGGGTTGCTGCTCCCCCAGTATCCAGCAATCCAGACACCCACTGTAGGATCCCCGGCTTCCAAACGCTACCCACCCAGCCATGGTGGCAACCCCAATCCCCAAACACCCATCGCAGGGACCCTGACCCCAAATCCTCACAGCAGTTAGCCTCCACCCCATCTGCTCAGTGTGGGAAGTACAAAACCCTCCGACCAGACCCACAAATGTGGGGCCCTCCCACCTGCAGGCAGGGTTCTGGACTGTACCTAGGACATGGACCTCCACAGTAATGGAAAAAGCCACTGGGACTATCCCACCAACTGTGGGGTTCCGGACTGTCCCTGGGACTTGGACACCCCCCACTCCTGCAGAAATGAAGAGAACCATTGGGACCATCCCACAAACCGTGGGGTTCCGGACTGTACCTGGGACATGGACGTCCACAGTAATGAGAAAGCCACTGGGACTATCCCACCAACCGTGGGGTTCTGGACTGTACCTGGGACATGGACTTCCACAGATGCGGAGAAAGCCACTGGGACTATCCCACCAACTGTGGGGTTCCGGACTGTCCCTGGGACTTGGACACCCCCCACTCCCGCAGAAATGAAGAGAACCATTGGGACCATCCCACAAACCGTGGGGTTCCGGACTGTACCTGGGACATGGACGTCCACAGTAATGAGAAAGCCACTGGGACTATCCCACCAACCGTGGGGTTCCGGACTGTACCTGGGACATGGACGTCCACAGTAATGAGAAAGCCACTGGGACTATCCCACCAACCGTGGGGTTCTGGACTGTACCTGGGACATGGACTTCCACAGATGCGGAGAAAGCCACTGGGACTATCCCACCAACTGTGGGGTTCCGGACTGTCCCTGGGACTTGGACACCCCCCACTCCCGCAGAAATGAAGAGAACCATTGGGACCATCCCACAAACCGTGGGGTTCCGGACTGTACCTGGGACATGGACGTCCACAGTAATGAGAAAGCCACTGGGACTATCCCACCAACCGTGGGGTTCCGGACTGTACCTGGGACATGGACGTCCACAGTAATGAGAAAGCCACTGGGACTATCCCACCAACCGTGGGGTTCTGGACTGTACCTGGGACATGGACTTCCACAGATGCGGAGAAAGCCACTGAGACCGTCCCACCAGCTGATACGGTTCCAGCTGTTTCCTGTGGCACGGACCCGCGCAGCTCTAGTATCGTCCCACCAGCTGACCGGGGTCCCAGACAGTACCTGGGGCAGCTCACGGTCGGTGCCCTTCAGCCGAGAGATGCACTTCTGGAAGAAGACATGGATCTCACTCTTCTCAACAGTGCTGGTCAGGTCAACGGTGGTCAGCATGTTGGCGTTCTCGTCGCACCGGTTGCGGGAGAAGGTGAAGGCCACCACGGGCAGGTTGTCCTTTTTCCGCAGGACGTCGATCAGGGACAGCCAAACACTCTTGTCCTGGGGCAGGCAAAGTTCAAGGTTCAAAGTAACCTTACTATCACAACACATATATGTCACCACGCACAGTCTATTCGGGTTAACGTAAACTTATCATCACAGCACGTATATGTCACCACAGACAGTCTATTCGAGTCAATCGGGACCAGCACATTTTGGGCCAGTTAAGCAGCTGCCCCAATTAGCCGAAGTTTCGTGGAAACAGTTAAAGGGTATTAAAAAAAGACTAACTACTGTTTAACTGAAATGAAATACGAAACAGGTTAGAACACTAGCAACATTACTACAGCACTATAAAACTGCAAATTAATTGCTAATAATTATCAACAGAGGACTTCATCCGGTGTATGCTGCCATGTTCTCTTAATTGACTGTAAATGAACAAAACAAGCTCAGATACCTAGTGCAGATAATGGACTGCCTTCACTGCCTTCCTGCATAAATCAAAATTTTCAAAAAGCAGTGATTTTGGAGCCGGTGTCCATCGGCCCAAATAGATAACATCACAACACAAACACACACACACAATGCTGGAGGAACTCAGCAGGCCAGGCAGCCTCTATGCGAAAAGAGTACAGTCGACGTTTCAGGCTGAAACCCTTCGGTCAGTCCTGCTGAAGGGTTTCGGCCCAAAACGTCGCCTGTACTTTTTCATCGTAGATGCTGCCTGGCCTGCTGAGTTCCTTCAGCATTTTGCGTGTGTTGCTCGGATTTCCAGCGTCTGCAGATTTTCTCACTTGTGGTTAGATAACATCACACAAGCACGTGCAAGTGACGATATTTTAAAAACCAATCTCCGTAACGTACACTGTCACACAAGTACACATGATTGACACTAGCTAGGAACTGTTCAGCAACAGTTTACCGTCCCAATTAAGCGGGATAGTGTCTCAAATTAACAAAATGAATCCTGGCTATTTCCTTGATTTAGTTTTTGTTCTTTAAGGGTTGTCCCAAATAAGAGGCTACCCCAATCAACCAATGGCCCAATTAACCGGAATTCACTGTACTACCCTGGCATTCACTTTCTTGTGGGCATTCACAGTAACTACAAAGAACCCGATACAAACAAAGAAAAACTGCAGGGGCAGAACATGGACACGTGTTGGAAGCGGGGCTGGATTGGGGAAGTCTCTGTAGGACAATTTTGTTGTGTTGGTTATGAATAATTTATTTTAATGTAATGTGATGTCCCCTTCTCTCCAGTCCAGGTGAAGGGTACCGGCCCTAAAATATCAACCGTTTCTCCCCCTCCACAGATGCTGCCTGACCTGCTAAGTGCACTTTGTATGTGTTGTTCATGATTTGCAGCATCTGAATGATCTCTTGTGCTCATGTTAACATCTCCCGCTGTGTCTCCCAGTATTACTGACTCCCCACACCCCTCCTTATCGCAGATGTTCCATCTTCCCCCAGCCCAAACTCTCCTCCAACTCAAATCCACCCTTCCTTTGCCGACGTTATGTCGAAGATGTATTTGTTCATTCGTTCTGACATGAGCGATCATGGTCTTCCCACGACCATCATTGCTCGTGGCAAATTTTTCTACAGACGTGCCTTCTGACCAGTGTTTTTACAAGAAGGGTGAACCCAGCCATTATCAAAGCTCTTCAGAGATTGTCTGCCTGGCGTCAGTGGTCGCGTAACCAGGACTTATGATATGCACCAGCTGCTGATACGACCATCCTCCACCTGGCTCCCATGCCTTCACGTGAGCCTGATCGGAGGGTGGGGCAGCTGAGCTGGTGCTACCCCTTGCCCAAGGGCAACCTGCAGACTAGCGGAGGGAAGGGAAGGAGTGCCTTACACCTCCTTTGCTGGAGACATATTTCCACCCACCACCCAAGTACATTGGTGAGGCCAAGTTTGGACACCTACCTACAGGACAGATATCAGAAAGGCTGAAAGAGTACAGGAAAAATTTACAAGGTGTTACCAGGACTTGGGGGCTTGAGTTATAGGGAAAGGTTGAATAAGCCAGGACCTTATTTGCTGGAGCATAGGAGAATAAGGGGAGATTTGATGAAGATATACAAAATTTTGAGAGTTATAAATGCAAGCAGGCTTTTTCTGCTGAGGTTGGGTGAGACTGGAGCTAGAGGTCATGGGTTAAAGGTGGAAGGTGAAACGGGGAACATGAGGGGGGACCTCTCGGAGGGTGGTGAGAGTGTGGAACAAGCAAGCTGTCAGCGGAATTGGTGGACGTGGGTTCGATTGCGACATTTAAGAGATGTCCGGATGGGTATGTGGATGGAAGGGGTCTGAAGGGAATGCACATGGGTGCGGGTAGGTGGGACTAGGCAGTAAACAAGTCAGCGTGGACGGGCTGGGCCAAAAGTCTTGCTTTTGTGCAGTACGGCTCTATCAGTCTTTGAACCTCTGCACTCGTGAAGAGGCATCTGGGTCTTCCTATGCATGGGTCACAAAGAGAATGTCTGGGACGGGTGGGTGCAGACAGAAGTGCAGACAGAGCCCATGGAGGTGTGGCTGAGTTGCGTTCACAACTCTCTGCAGTTTCTTGCGGTTACGTGCAGAGCGTACTGAGCTCTAAGAGAATGGTAGAGTGTTGTGTGAAATCAGATTGGCGATTTCACCGAGTGGAGACAGAAGACACTCAATACCAGTGAATACATCAACTATTTCATAACAGGAACAGGAACAGAAACAGGAACAGGAACGAACACACACACACGCATGCACGCAAATACTTATCTGAAGAATTATCTGCAGCTTAATGTGAAAAAGACTAAGGAGCTGGTGGTAGACCTGAGGAGAGCTAAGGTACCGGTGACCCCTGTTTCCATCCAGGGGGTCAGTGTGGACATGGTGGAGGATTACAAATACCTGGGGATACGAATTGACAATAAACTGGACTGGTCTAAGAACACTGAGGCTGTCTACAAGAAGGGTCAGAGCCGTCTCTATTTCCTGAGGAGACTGAGGTCCTTGAACATCTGCCGGATGATGCTGGGGATGTTCTACAAGTCTGTGGTGGCCAGTGCGATCATGTTTGCTGTTGTGTGCTGGGGCAGCAGGCTGAGGGTAGCAGACACCAACAGAATCAACAAACTCATCCGTAAGGCCAGTGATGTTGTGGGGATGGAACTGGACTCTCTGACGGTGGTGTCTGAAAAGAGGATGCTGTCCAAGTTGCATGCCATCTTGGTCAGTGTCTCCCATCCACTACATAATGTACTGGGTGGGCACAGGAGTACATTCAGCCAGAGACTCATTCCTCCGAGATGCAGCACAGAGCGTCATAGGAAGTCATTCCTGCCTGTGGCCATGAAACTTTACAACTCCTCCCTTGGAGGGTCAGACACCCTGAGCCCATAGGCTGGTCCTGGACTTATTTCATAATTTACTAGCATAATTTACATATTACTATTTAACTATTTATGGTTTTATTACTATTTATTATTTATGGTGCAATTGTAACGAAAACCAATTTCCCCCGGGATCAATAAAGTATGACTATGACTATGAAATATATGCCTGGGCCCATTGTACGACAGCACACCTCACACTGGTTACTGTACCCAAGGCACAGTGATGCCCAGCTCACGGCAACCCAGAGAGCGACAAGAATATCTGTGGCTTCTGCATGCTGGACTTAAACTCTGCTGGTGCTGAACTGCAGCTAGTGGGAGGAGCTGTAATGCTCTTTCAGGGGCCAAACCCTAGCTAGCACAGGGGGAGTGGCCATCAATGACTGACACTAACTGCAACACAAGGGTCTACAGGAATATGCCAAACTTCTTTAGCCTTGAGAGGAAGTAGAGGTCTACTGTAATTTGCTCGCGTCCACCTTCTCATTCAGCTCCCTCCGTCACTCACTCATATCCTGCCCCTATCCACAAATACCCCTCCCCAACAATCAGCGGGCAACTCACTTGGCTGGGGCCGCCATAGTGGGTTGGCTGCTTCGCTCCGAAGGTCTGAGAGTGCTTGCTGGCCCGTTCCTTCTTGGCGTCCACGGCAGCGTAGTACCTGAAACCAGCAGCAAGGTGAGTCACACACTAGTCCCTCCCTCCTGGTCGACCACCCCAGTACGGGGCTATGGAAAAGACTGCATGACCTGCATATCGCCTCACAAGACTATAGAGTGCCGGGGGTGGGGGTATGAAATGTTCCTGCCTACCAGCACACAGCAAGCTCACAATCATATTCAGGTTTAACATCATGCATATGCCATGACATTGGTTGTTTTACAATGAAATACATCATCATAATAAACTATAAATACATTAAGAAATACATTTTAAAAAATTAAATTGAATACGTAGTGCAGAAAAAGAGGCAAGCGATGAGGTAGTTCATAAGTTCATTGTCCATTTAGAAATCTGATAGCAAAGGGGAAGAAGCTGTTCCTGAAATGTTGAGTGTGTGGCTTCAGGTTCCTGTACCTCCTCCCTGATTGTTAGCAATGAGAAGAGGGCATGAACACGGTGAGGGGGGGGCCCTTATGATGGATGCCAACTTTCTCAAGCATCTGCTTTTTGAAGATGCCCTCAATGCTGGGGAGGCTGGCGTCCGAGATGAAACTGGCGGGGTTTACAACCATCTGCAGCTTTTTCCGATCCTGTGCAGTGGCTCTTCAATACCAGGCTGTGATACAACCAGTTAGAATGCTCTCAGTGGTGCAGTGCCTATAAAAAGTACCCACTCCCCTTGGAAGTTTTCAGAGAAACATAGAAAACCTACAGCACAATACAGGCCCTTCAGCCCGCAATGCTGTGCCAAACATGTACTCACTTTAGAAATTACCTAGGATTACCCATAGCCCTCATGTTTTATTGTTTTACAACACTGAATCACAGTGGATTTAATTTGACTTTTTTTTGATGCTGATCAACAGGAGTTAAAACAGAATCTTCCACTGCACCTCTCACCAAGACTGCGGATCACCCGGGTGTAGCCCAACAGCAAAGTGACACCAAATCGAGTCAGAGTTGAGGAAGGCTATGAGCCTGCACTCACTGGAATTTAGAAGAATCGGGGCTTCTCATTGAAACCTACTGAATATCGAAACGTATTGATAAAGTGGCTGCGGAGAGGATGTCTCCTACAGTGGGGGAGTCTGGGACCAGAGGCATGGACTCAGGATAGAGGGATGTCCATTTAGGATGGAGATGAGGAGGAATTTCTTTAGCCAGAGGGTAGTGAATCTGCGGAATTCAATGTCACAGTTGGCTGTGGAGGTCAAGACGCTGGGTGTTTTTAAGGCAGAGGTCCTTGATTGGTAAGGCGGTTAAGGGTTACAGGGAAAAGGCATGAGAGTGGGGTTAAAGAACGGTAGTATAGTGGCAGCACAATGCTTAGACCTGGGTTCAATTGTCTGTAAGGAACGTGTACATCACTTCCCATGAACGTGTAGGTTTCCTCAGGGTGCTCTGGTTTCCTCCCACAGTCCAATGCGGCGAGTGGGTTACTTGGTCATTGTAAACTGTCCTACGGTTGGGTTAGGGTTAATTCGGGGAATGCTGGGTGGCACAGCTCAAAGGGGTTGAAGGGCCCGTTCTGTGCTGTATCTCAATAAATAAATAAATAAAATGAAAATCAGCACTGATGGAATGGCGAAGCAGACCTGATGGGCTGAATGGCCTAATTCTGCTCTTGTACCTTATTGTCTAATCAGGAATGTTATCATGTTGTTGCCATTGCAGAGCGACTCGCTTTGTCCTGGGACATTAGGGAGTCAGTACCACACTACAGGGGAGGGCATGCCTTACCAACTTGACTGAGTATTTTAGAGGAATGAGGACAAGGCAGTGGACGTTACCCACATGAACTTGCAGTTAAACATGGACCCATGAACTTCGAGATGCAGCGGTCACCCAGGGGAGAGAACGTGGGCCTCTGCTGGGTACACTGGAATTGTGCTGGGTTGCAGCTTGGGTCGCTCGATGCTGCCCCCCAGTCTTCACTCAGGGGAACAACAAGCTGGGCCAGGACAATCTACTGTCCGCCACTCAGCGACTTGGGCTATAATTTTTTCTATGTGACTGTATGTTTTTCTGAAAGCTATGCTGCAGGTAATGCGATTTCCACCTTGGCCCCAAAGGGATGCTGTTTCATTCAGCTATATTAACGTATGGCTGAATGATAATTAAACGTAAACCTGAACTATGGACCTGGACCAGATTTCTGAACGGTCCCTAAACCCAGGAACACAACCTCAGGATTTCTCTTCTGCGGTGTGCCTATGTAATGTAACTCACAGTATTAGTATGTATTGCAATGAACTGCGGCCACAAAACAACAGATTTCATGATGTATGTCAGTGATTCTGGCCCCCTCTACCTTAGTGCTATTAAATGACCCAACATCAATTCTCCTTCCATTTGGCCTCCCAAAGCACAACACCTCCAAGGCCGGATTAAACTCCCTCTGGCAGTGAGAATCGTTCCCCTGATAGAAATGTCAAACACCAGAGGACTGCTTTTGGAGAATGGGGGGGGGGGGGGCGAGGGTGGAGTTTAAAGGTGACAGAAAGGGCTTGTTTTTATATAAACACAACGACTGAATAGGTTACCAGGGGCAATGTGTAGTTTGATGGAGTTGAAGAGGCTATTAGACAGGCACACGAATATTCAGATTTGCATAGGAGGAATATAGATGATGAACATCTAGGGTAAATCGTCATCAAGTTCGGCACAACACTATTGGCCGACTGCCCTGTGCTGGGCGACGTAAAGGAGGAACGCTACCCACCAACTTCAAAAGGGGGTGCCTCGGGATTCAGGATTGCTTAATGTCAATTCCTGCACACAAGTGTAAAGGAGAACAAAATAATTGTTACTCGATCAAATTCAGCACAAAAAAAACAGAACAGAAAGAACACAATAATAATACTAAAATCACACAAAATAAATACAGTGGTGCCAGAAAGTATGTTAACCCTGTATATTTTTCTCTATTTCTGCATAAATATGATCTTCATGCAAGTCCTAAAACTAGATAAAGAGAACCCAATTAAATAACTAACACAAACATTCTACTTATTTATTTATTGAGAAAACCGATCCACTATTATATGTATTTGTTGGAAAAAGCATGCGAATCTTTGCTTTCAGTAACTGGTGTGACCCCGTTGTACAGCAATAACTTCAGCTAAACGTTTCTGGTAACTGTTGATCAGTTCTGCACATTGGCTTGGAGGAATTTTAGTCCATTCCTCCTTACAAAACTGTTTCCTCTCTGGAATATTGGTGGTTTTCCCTGCATGAACTGCTTGCTTCAGGTCCTTCCACAACATTTCTACAGGATTAAGATCAGGACTTTAACTCAGCCATTACAAAACACAAATTTTCTTCTTTTTAAACCATTCTGTTGTTGAGTTACTCTTGTCTTTCGGATGATTGTCTCGTTGCATTATCCAACTTCTATTAAGCTTCAGGTGATGGACAGCCACCCTGACATTCTCCTGTAAAATGTCTTGATACAATTTTGAATCCATTGTTCCCTCAACAATTGCAAGCTGTCCAGGCCCTGAGTCAGCAAAGTAGCCCCAAACCATGATGCTTCTTCCACCAAGCTTCACAGTTGGGATGTGGTTTTGGTGATGGTCTGCAGTACCCTTTTTCCTCCAAACATTACTGTGTGTATTTCTGTCAAAAAGTTTAACTTTTGTCTCATCCGTCCACAGAATACTGTCCCAGAAGCATTGTAGAACATCCGGGTGGTCTTTTACAAACTTGAGAAATGCAGCAAGGTTTTTGTTGGAGAGCAGTGGTTTCCTCCGTGGTGTCCTTCCACAAACACCATTCTTGTTCAGTGTTTTTCTTATAGTGGACACATGAACAGAGACTTCAGCAAGTTCTAGAGATTTCTGCAGGTCTTTTGCTGTTATCCTTGGGTTCTTTTTCAGCTCCTTCAGCATTGCACTTTGTGCTCGGTGTGATCTTTCCAAGATGCCCACTCCTAGGGAGAGTAGCAACAGTACCGAGCTTCCTCCATTTGTAGCCAATTTCTCTTACCATGGACTGATGAACACTCAGGTCTTTAGAAATGCTTTTCTAGCCTTTTCCATCTTCATGCATCTCTACAATTCTTCTTCCAAGGTCCACCGAGAGCTGTTTTGATCGAGGCATGATGTACATAATCAGATCTTTCTTCAGAAGTGCAGGCTCTGTCGGTAACCTGACTGTGTGTCTTTTTAACAGGGCAGGGCACCTCTACAACCCACACCTCCAATCACAGCTCATTGATTGGATCATCTGACTCCAAATGGTGCCTTGCTCAAGGACACGACACGCTGCCTCGAACTGGTGACCCTCAGGTTACTAGATGAACACCTTAACCACTCGGCCACGTGCCCTGAAGACACACACTCAATGCTTTAGGAACAGCTTCTTCCCCTCCACCATCCGATTTCTGAACTGACAATAAACCCACAAACACTAACTCATTGTGTTTGATCTCTCTTTGCACTACTTATTTAATTTATTTACATGTATATATACTTATTGTAAATTACAGTAGTTTTACATATTGCTGGCACAAGGCAACAAATTTTACGACATACGTTGTTGATAATAACCCCGATTCTGATGATGCAGTGTGTTTAATCTGACTGTTTGTCATTGTCTTTGATAGATAGAGATATACTTTATTAATCCCGAGGGAAATTTGATTGCAGTGTAACGATTAATTATCTGCCTCTATGTTAAGTGGATTTATTTGCATAACATTTTAATTTGCCTCTAGTGCCTATGGAAAGCATAATTCTGGAGCTTCTTTGTTCTTTCCTGAGGTGAACATGTTTCCTCACTGGTTAATTTTAACTCCAGCATTGACTGAGTACTTCCTCATTAGATTATTGTTATCGATGGATCGGAATGGGTATAAAAGGAACTGCTTTATGCTGGGCTCCATCTTTAATTTCTCTCTTCTTCAAGTAGGGGACCCCTGTTGCCCCTGACAACCCCCCCCCCCCAAGCCTTGGTACTGCCCCACACCCTCTCTCTGACAGACACTGCACACCTACCCCTTGGTGAGGAAGTTCCCCTGTGCATCCACCAGCAGGAAGATCTCGTTCTGGGTCTTCTGGCTGTTGCCCGTGTAAAGGTAGTGCTCCAGTGGGACGGGGCGCTTGGTGGTGCTGATCACGTAGATCTTCTTCTGCTTTATCCTCCTGGCAAAGGGAGGCAGGTGTGGGAGAGAGACAACAGATCAAACCTAATCGAACAAGATACTGTCCAAACCATTGCTAGACCATCATGATTTCTCAGGAGCCTTGTCCCAACTGACAATTCAGGTTGTGAAACGTTTTGGTCCATGGCATAAACCAGCCCTATGCCACGGTGAATATTTAGAGATACAGTGCTGAACAGGCCATTTCAGCTGCGCCACCTGGCAACCCACGGATTTCAACCCTAGCCTAATCACAGGTCATTTACAAAGACCATTTAACCTACTGACCAGTATGTGTCTGGACTGTGGGAGGAAGCCCACCCGCACACAAGAAGGAATGCAAAAACTTGCTAAACGGAGGGCGCCTGAATTGAACTCCAAACTCCGACGCCACAGGCTGAAATAAACCAGAAGTAGAATTTGGCCATTTGCCCCATCGAATCTACTCTGCCATTCAATCATAGCCGATCCTTTTCTCCTGCCACTCAGCCCGACTACCCGGAGAACCCCGTAACCTTTGATGCCATGTCCAATCAAGAACCTATCAATCTCTGCCTAAATACTCCCAACAAAATGACCTCCACAGCTGCCTGTGGTAACGAATTCCACAAATTCACCACCCTCTGGCTAAAGAAATGTTTCTGCATCTGTTTTAAATGGACACCCCTCTATCCTGAGGCTGTGCCACCTTGTCTTAGACTCCCCCACTACAAGAAACATCCTTTCCACATCTATTCTGTCTAGGCCTTTCAACATTCGAAAATCAACATCCCCCTCATCCTTCTGAATTCCAGTGAGTACAGACCCAGAACCATCAAACATTTCTTGTATGATAACCCTTCATTCCTGAAATTACCCTTGTGAACCTCCTCTGAACCCTCTCCAATGCCAGTACATCTCTTCTGTTTTGGGCATCTTTTAGTTGCCCATAACAGTTCACAATACTCAAGGTGAGGCCTCACCAGTGCCTTATAAAGCTTCAGCATCACATCCTTGCTCTTGTGTTCTAGACCTCTTGAAATGAATGCTAACTTAGCATTTGCCTTCCTCAGCCCCAAATCAAACTGCAAGTTAACCTTAATTAGGGTGTTCTGTACAAGGACTCACAAGACCATAGTCCGTAAGACAAAGGAGCAGAAGTCGGCCACTCGGCCCATCGAGTCTGCTCCGCCATTCTATCATGAGCTGATCCATTCTCCCATTTAGTCCCACTCCCCCACCTTCTCATCATAACCTTTGATGCCCTGGCTACTCAGATACCTATCAATCTCTGCCTTAAATACACCCAATGACTTGGCCTCCACTGCTGCCTGTGGCAACAAATTCCATAGATTCACCACCCTCTGGCTAAAAAAATTTCTCGTATTTCTGTTCTGAATGGGAGCCCTTCAATCCTTAAGTCATGCCCTCTCGTACTTGTTACGTACCCCGTAACTGGGTTGCCAAACCAGCAGAAATGGATCACTCAGTTGGAGTCTGGAGTACTAGAACTAAGAAAGTTTTATTAAAGAAACAAGCAACACAGTAATCGAAAGGATAATAAATGCAACAGTTCAGTGATGATAAACACACGTGCACAGCATT
Source organism: Mobula hypostoma (assembly GCF_963921235.1). Classification (NCBI taxonomy): domain Eukaryota; kingdom Metazoa; phylum Chordata; class Chondrichthyes; order Myliobatiformes; family Myliobatidae; genus Mobula; species Mobula hypostoma. The sequence continues at coordinate 3,460,891 of NC_086101.1, read as the reverse complement.
AAGATAACAGCATCAATCAAGCTCTATCGTTGTCTAGGGGTAAATGACCAATTTCAAAATGACTCAAAGTTCAGTCCAGTTCAGTTCGCAGTAATCGTTGCCATGGCGATGGACAAGGTGGGGGAAGAGAGAGATAGAACAGGAACAACTCATCATTCAGCACAGCTTCACTCACAGACCAGCGAGATGGCTCGCAAACAGCATTTGGGCGGGTCCTTGGTGATGTCACCTAAGGTCACCGACTGTGACCCCTCCTCCAGATGCGGTCGATCCTCTGCAGTGAACCCGGCACCCAGGCAAGGGCGGACACACACCGGGTTCCCGCTGATCGTACCTTTTCACCCTTGTCGTTGTCTGGTACTTCTCACCCACTCGTGAGAAGCGCACCGCTTCCAGGGTCTCGTTACCTCGGGTGGCGTGTGTGTGTCTTAGCGAACCTGTCCCTTTTTATCCCCCTGCTGGGGTATCGCCTGTCCATCACTTCAAACAGTTCAGGGTTCAAAGGGGGGAGCCGCTCCAGACAGCTCTCCCTCCCACATCCCTTCATTACACATCTCCAGACGCTGCTCCATTGTTCCTTATTTCTCCTTCCCCTGAGGGCAGGTGGCAGACCAACTGCTGATGCCACTGATGCTAGCCCAGGCCAGCAAACATCTTAATTTTATGTGTATTCTCGTAACACTTCCCCCCTTTAAGGATTTTTACCGGGAGGTAAAAATTACAAACATGACTACATTATCTGATACATACACAATATACATCTTTAACAGTTATTTAGCTAATACAGAGAATTTGAAGCTGTCAACACCTTGACAGACAGTCATCACATTTTCTGTTCCTTTTACACGTGTTATTAATAATCCCTTAGACCAGGCTCCAACTCAGCAAACTTCATAGTGGCCAAAAACACTGATGAATTGCGACCAATGTAACCTCTCATTTGGTTTTGTCCCGGACCACAATAACAAGGGTCGTCCCATTCCGACTCAGTTTTCTCTCGCAAGGGCTTAGTAGGAGGGGGACGGGTATTGACCGCAGAGTTATTGCAAAACTTCCTGCAGTACCCCACCATCTCCAAGAGCCTTCTGAGGGCCCTCTTGTCTGTCGGGGTGGGGAGGTCAGCGATAGCCTGCACTGCAGCTTGCATCGCTGCCAGCTGCCCCTGTGTCACCACAATTCCCAGGTAAGTGACTCTCGTGTGGCCGAATTCATTTTTTTCAAGGTTCACTATCAGACTGGCTTCAGACAGCCGTGTTAAATTGCCAATACACACCTCTGTGTTCATCAGCCCTTTAGTCACTGAATTACTCGAAAAATATGGGTGTTGTTTACTTGGCCGCCCTATTGTAACCACAATCACCCAACGTCCCAGTTCTTTGCATTTCCTCGGGACAATCAAACACATGGGTGCGAGTCGTTTAATTACTCCTTCGGGGATTAAGGGAGAGACCTTATCAGTAGACCTGGCCAAAACAATAGCCTTCTCCCATCTGACCGATCCCATCCTAATCTTTTCAAAATGGTTTTTTCCTCTTATCAAGGGGCCCCTAGCTTCATTGATTTCCACGCTAACACCGACTAGGTTTGTTAGCATATCAAAAGCCGGTGACCGTCTCAGTTCGCGTCGGTCATGATCAATAACATTTTTCCCCCTGGGCAGCCGGTAACTCTCTTTCATGATTCCACCAACTGTTTCCTCCAGCACCGCAAAATGTCCACCGGGGGGTACCTCGTGGGCCATGTTAAAAACCTCATCCCCATAACTCTTTTGCACCACCCCCCACTCCTCATCTGCGGATGCTGTACTTGATTTCCCTTTCTTCCTTAGCACCTCCTTATCCGCACAATAGCTTGTCAAGGCTGTGTCAGAGAGAGCGGTCTCGGCAAAAACCATCAGCCCCTCGTCTCGCTCCTGCGTCTGCACAAATTCTTTCCTGGCTACTGCTACGTCCGTCCCAGCTCCCTCACTACCTCTTATCTCACTACACCCTGTCTCATACAAGGTTGGCAGAAATGTTTCAGCCAAATTCACCATCGCGGGCGGGGCCTCCATGCTGGCAGGCTGACCCGTCAATCTCACGACTGGGAACACGATTCCTCCGGCGATGTCATTACCGAGCAAGACTTCCACGTCTTTCATCGGTAATTCGGACCTCACCCCGATCGTGACTAGTCCAGAGACCAGGTTGCTCTGTAAATGTATCTGGTGCAAAGGGACCGACTCTGTCCCTTCCCCAACACCTTTGACCTCTACCTCCCCAGTCTGGGTCTCTGAGCTAAACTCTAATACACTCTTCAGTATTAGTGACTGACACGCTCCCGTGTCTCTCCAGATCTGCACTGGAACTGGTTTTAACCTCTCCTTCACTGACACCAGTCCGGCCGAGATAAACCTCTCGCGCCCTTCCTGGACTTTTTCAGACCTGTCCTTCCCTAGCGGTTCGCTTAACAGCTCAATACAGCCATTCAAAATTTCCGCTTTTCCTTTCCCCGTCTCCTTCCTTGGGGCAAAGCACCTGGACGCAAAGTGTCCGACTTTCCCACAATTATAACAGACGACCCCAGGAGACTTCCTACCAGACTGCTCCCGGTCTACCTTATCCTTTTCACTAGTCCCCGGCTTACTTTCTGACTTTTCCGGTGGACTCTCCCCGCCGTCCTGACTACCCTTCTGGTAGCCTTTACTCGGGGCAAACTTCATTTTATGCGTCAACGCATACTCATCCGCTAACTTAGCAGTTGCGGCTAACGTGGCTGCCTCTTTCTCATCGAGGTAGGGTCTCATACCCTCAGGGACACAACCTTTAAACTGCTCAATCAGAATCAGCTGCAGCAGTCTGTCATAATCCCCCTCTACCCCCTTCGAGGCGCACCAACGCTCACAATATGTTTGCATCTCACGAGCAAACTCCAAATACGTGCGGTCCCACCGCTTCCTCGCATTCCGGAACCTCTGCCGGTATGCCTCCGGGACCAACTCATAAATCCTGAGGATGGCCTCCTTCACCACCTCATACTTCTGGGCATCTTCCGCGGATAAAGCGGAGTAAGCTTGTTGGGCTTTCCCTTTCAGTACACTCTGAAGTAAAACAACCCACTTATCCCTCGGCCAGTCCTGACTTATAGCTACTTTTTCGAAGTGGAGAAAGTACCGATCCACATCGGTATCGTCAAATGGGGGAACCAGCCTAACCTCCTGGGTCGCCCGGAACCCTCCACCTTGGTTCGGCACGAGCCCCTGCTCGGCCCTTATCCTTAACTTTTCCAACTCGAATTCCCTTTCCCTCTGTTTCTCCTCTCTCTCCAACTGTCTGTCCCTCTCTCTCTCTTCTCTCTCCAACTGTCTTTCTCTCTCTTGCCTTTCTACCTCTCTCTCTTTCTCTTCGTGTTCTAACTGCCGTACCCGGAACTCGTGCTCGAGTCTCAGTTTTTCAAGCTGTACCTGTACTGCGTCTCCAGCAGGTTTTTCAACAGACACCTCCCCCAGCTCACCTTGGGGAAACACACCTTTAGATACATAGTGCTCTACAATAGCTCTGTGTATCTCCTCTCTCCTCATTGTCGACTTCACCTTAGAAAGATTCAACCGTTCGGCCACAGCTAACAATTCCGATTTCCTGGCATCCTCTAATGCCTCCAAGGTCGGCGCCTTTATAAATTCCTCAACCTCCATTTCTGCTGTTTGTCTTTTCTTTCTTTCGGGAATTTTAACCCAATCAATTTACTCCGTCCCAAATTTAGCGTTCAAAATCGCGGACGAGAACCCCACTTATGTTACGTACCCCGTAACTGGGTTGCCAAACCAGCAGAAATGGATCACTCAGTTGGAGTCTGGAGTACTAGAACTAAGAAAGTTTTATTAAAGAAACAAGCAACACAGTAATCGAAAGGATAATAAATGCAACAGTTCAGTGATGATAAACACACGTGCACAGCATTAAGATAACAGCATCAATCAAGCTCTATCGTTGTCTAGGGGTAAATGACCAATTTCAAAATGACTCAAAGTTCAGTCCAGTTCAGTTCGCAGTAATCGTTGCCATGGCGATGGACAAGGTGGGGGAAGAGAGACATAGAATAGGAACAACTGATCATTCAGAACGGCTTCACTCACAGACCAGCGGGATGGCTCGCAAACAGCTTTTGGGCGGGTCCTTGGTGATGTCACCTGAGGTCACCGACTGTGACCCCTCCTCCAGATGCGGTCGATCCTCTGCAGTGAACCCGGCACCCAGGCAAGGGCGGACACACACCGGGTTCCCGCTGATCGTACCTTTTCACCCTTGTCGTTGTCTGGTACTTCTCACCCACTCGTGAGAAGCGCACCGCTTCCAGGGTCTCGTTACCTCGGGTGGCGTGTGTGTGTCTTAGCGAACCTGTCCCTTTTTATCCCCCTGCTGGGGTATCGCCTGTCCATCACTTCAAACAGTTCAGGGTTCAAAGGGGGGAGCCGCTCCAGACAGCTCTCCCTCCCACATCCCTTCATTACACATCTCCAGACGCTGCTCCATTGTTCCTTATTTCTCCTTCCCCTGAGGGCAGGTGGCAGACCAACTGCTGATGCCACTGATGCTAGCCCAGGCCAGCAAACATCTTAATTTTATGTGTATTCTCGTAACATACTAGACTCCCCCATCATGGGAAACAACTTCGCCACATCCACTCTGTCCATGCCTTTCAACATTCGAAATGTTTCTATGAGGTCCCCCCTCATTCTTCTGAACTCCAAGGAATACAGTCCAAGAGCGGACAAACGTTCCTCATATGTTAACCCTCTCATTCCCGGAATCATTCTAGTGAATCTTCTCTGTACCCTCTCCAACGTCAGCACATCCTTTCTTAAATAAGGAGATCAAAACTGCCCACTGTACTCCAAGTGAGGTCTCACCAGCGCCTTATAGAGCCTCAACATCACATCCCTGCTCCTGTACTCTATTCCGCTAGAAATGAATGCCAACATTGCATTCGCCTTCTTCACCACCAACTCAACCTGGAGGTTAACCTTAAGGGTATCCTGCATGAGGATTCCCAAGTCCCATTGCATCTCAGAACTTTGAATTCTCTCCCTATTTAAATAATAGTCTGCCCGTTTATTTCTTCTGCCAAAGTGCATAACCATACACTTTCCAACATTGTATTTCATTGGATTTCTCAGATTTTTCGATTTTTTTTTCCTTATTTCGAAAATAGTCTGCACATTTATTTCTACTATCAAAGTACATGTCCATGCATTTTCCAACATTGTATTTCATTTGCCACTCTCTTGCCCAATCTCCTAATCTGTCTAAATCCACTTTGGTGGCAAAAACAGGAAAACAGATTATCTGAATGGTGACCGATTAGGAAAAGGGGAGGTGCAACGAGACCCGGGTGTCATTGAAAGTGGGCATGCAGGTACAACAGGCGGTGAAAAAGGCGAATGGTATGCTGGCATTTATAGCGAGAGGATTCGAGTACAGGAGCAGGGAGGTACTACTGCAGTTGTACAAGGCCTTGGTGAGACCACACCTGGAGTATTGTGTGCAGTTTTGGTCGCCTAATCTGAGGAACGACATCCTTGCCATAGAGGGAGTACAAAGAAGGTTCACCAGACTGATTCCTGGGATGGCAGGACTTTCATATGAAGAAAGACTGGAGGAACTAGGATTATACTCGTTGGAATTTAGAAGATTGAGGGGGGATCTGATTGAAACGTATAAGATCCTAAAGGGATTGGACAGGCTAGATGCAGGAAGATTGTTCCCGATGTTGGGGAAGTCCAGAACGAGGGGTCACAGTTCGAGGATAAGGGGTAAGCCTTTTAGGACTGAGATTAGGAAAAACTTCTTCACACAGAGAGTGGTGAATCTGTGGAATTCTCTGCCACAGGAAACAGTTGAGGCCAGTTCATTGGCTATATTTAAGAGGGAGTTAGATATGGCCCTTGTGGCTAAAGGGATCAGAGGGTATGGAGGGAAGGCTGGTACAGGATTCTGAGTTGGATGATCAGCCATGATCATACTGAATGGCGGTGCAGGCTCGAAGGGCCGAATGGCCTACTCCTGCACCTATTTTCTATGTTTCTGCATCCTGCCTGCTTCCTTAACACTACCTGCCTCTACACCAATCTTCGAATCCTTTTGCAAACTTGGGAACAAATTCCATCATCTAAATCATTGATAGACTACATAAAAAGAGGCGGTCCCTGCAGAGCCTCCCTCGTCACCGGCAGGTAACCAGAAACGGCTATTCCCACTTGCTGCCTCCTACTCATCAGCCAATGCTCTAACCATGCCAGTAACTTTCCCGTAACACCATGCCCTCACAACTTGGCAAGTAGCCTCATGTGTGGCACCATGTCTGAAAATCCAAATATACAATAATGACCACATCCCCTTTATGTGTAATCTTCTCAAGGAATTCCAAGAATGTATAAAAATGCATTTTTGTAAAAGGAAAAACAGTGCAGACTGTTATCAAACTGGGGAGAAAATTCAAACATCAGAGGTGCAAAGGGACTTGTGAGTCCTCGTGCAAGACTCCCAGAAGGTTAGTTTACAGGTTGAATCTATGGTAAAGAAGACAATGTTGGCATTTATTTCAAGGGGAATAGAATATAAAAGCAAGGAGATAAAGTTGAGCCTCAGTCTGCACTTGGAGTATTGTCAGTTTTGGGCCCCATATCTCAGACGGGATGTGTTGTCATTGGAGAGAGTCCAGAGGAGGTTCATGAGGATGATTCCGGGAATGAAGGGGTTAACACTTGAGGAGTGTTTGGCAGCTCTGGACCTCTACTCACTGGAATGTAGGAGGCAGGGGATCTCACCGAAACCTACCAAGTGTTGAAGGGACTAGATAAGTTGGATGTGGAGATGTTTCCTATGGTGGGGGCATCCAGAACTAGAGGGCACAGCCTCAAATTTGAGGGGCTCCTTTTAGATCAGAGGTAAGGAGGAATCTTCTTGGCCAGAGTAGCGAATCTGTGCAATATTCAGCCACAGGCCAAGTCTGTGGGTATATTTAAAGCAGAAGTTGATAGTTCCCTCAGATGTCAGAGCATCAAAGGGCAGGTGTGTGGGGTTGAGTGGGATCCGGGATCAGCCACGATGGAATGGCGGAGCAGACTCGATGGCTGAGTGGCCTAATTCTCCTCCTAATGTCTTGTGGTGTTTTGGACTATCTGTCGAAGTGCAACAAGTTCATCCACCTTATCTCTTGTACTTTGTGCACTGAGATATAACACTTTGAGAGCTGTATTTGCTACCCTTCTTGATTCTGCATTCCCAATGGACTGATACTCACCCTGGTGGCTACAATTTTGTCCCATCACCTGCCTGCCCTTCCTGACGGTCTGACTGCACGCTATCTTTACTTTTTTTTTTAACCATCTGTCCTAACCTGTGTCCCTTCTCTCCAGTTCCCACCCCCCCCCCCGGTCAAATCAGTTTAAGCCCTCCCCAATGGCTCTAACAAACCTGCCCGCAAGAATATTGCTGCCCCTCAGGTTCAGGTGCAACCCGTCCCTTTTGTACAGGTTATGCCTGCCCCAGAAGAGATCCCAACGATCCAAGAACCTGAAGCCCTGCCCCCCGCACCCCCGCACCAGCTTCTCAGCCACACATTTATCTGCCAAACCATCCTGTTTCTACCCTCACTGATGTGTGGCATGGGTAGTAATCTAGAGATATACCTCTGGCTTTAGAGACAGCACGTGTTTAGCAAAATGCTGTAACGTCTGGGCTCAACTTGGTCGCCATCTGTCAGGAGTTTGTTCTTTCTCCCCGTGACTGGGTGGGTTTACCCCAGATGCTCTGGTTTCCTCCCACATTCCAAAGATGCGACCACTGGTTGGTTAATGGGTCACGCGGGGGTAATGGGCAGCACGGGCTCATTAGGCTGGAAGGACCTGTTACTGTGCTGTATCTCTAAACAAAGGCAGGTATATACTCTTTTAAGCAAGACTACACTGCACTCCAAATGTGGTCTTACCAAATAACTAAATACCTACAAACACGTACACTTCTCTCGGGCTTCCAGCTGGGTCCAGGTATCCATTTTAACCGACATTTCATTGACAAACTCCACCATCTACACGGTGAAGAGGAATTTGTGCGTCATATGTGCTGGGAAAGCACTAGATCCTTTTTCAACTGCACAGTTTCAGCAAAAGGGTTGCGAAAGTCATTTTGCACTGGTAACTACCTTATAATCTGGGAAATTGATCAGGTATGACTTACCCAGAAAATCAGTTCAAGCCCTCCTGCGTCTCCACCTATCTTTGTATTGACTCCAAACCGGTCCCCTTCAGAGGGACAGGCAATGGGTCTGGAGAGCTGGTTGCCGTACATTTGGTAGATAATGCACTGCTGTTGCCAGGGGAGAGAGTGAGAGGGGCACGCGCACAGACAGAGCCGAACATACTCACCCAATCCAGTCGGCAAACTCCAGAGTGTTGGGCACGGTAGCGCTGAGCAGGATGAGATTCACGTGGTCTGGAAGCATAATCAGAACCTCCTCCCACACCACGCCTCTCTGCGGGAGGGGACAGACAGAGACTCAGCCTGATTCTGATTATCAACATCACTGGCATCTGTCATAAAACCTGTGGTGTTGTGGCAGCAGTACATTGAAATACTTAACAATAAAACTACACATTAGCATCATCATCGCCGTGTGCCACGCTGCAGGACATGGGCAACTGGTCTCATCCATGACCACAATTATTCTTGGCTAATTCTGGCTTGCCATCGTCTTCCTCTGGACAGTGACTTAAGATGGGTGACCGCAGTCATTATCAATAGTCAGTGGTCACATACCCAGGACTTGTGATGTGCACCAGCTACTCATACGAACGTACAGCAGTTGCACCCATGGCTTCAGGTGACCCTGCGCAGGGGAGCTAAGCAGGTGCTACACCTTGCCCAAGGGTGACCTGCAGGCTAGCGGAGGGAAGGAGCACCTCACACCTGGTAGAGACGCATCTCCACCCTGCAACCCAATACAATAACTATATATAAAAATTTAAATTAAATGTACAGGATTGGAAATCATGGGAAAGTCTGCAGTTGCTGGAAGTCCAAAGCAACACACACACACACACACACGCACACACAAAAAATGCTGCAGGGACTCAGCAGGACAGGCAGCAACTATGGAAATGAATAATTTTGAGCTGAGACCCTTCTTCGGGACTTAATTATTTAAATTAAGTGAGTAATGCAAAAACAGACAGAGAAAACCTGAGGTAGTGTACACGGATTCATGGTCCAATCAGAAATCTGTTGGTGGAGGGGAAGAAGCTATTCCTGATACGTTGAGTGTTTGCCTTCAGGCTCCTGTACCTCCTCCTCGATGGCAGCAATGAGAAGATGGGTGATGGGTGATGGGGGTCCTGGGTGAGGGATGCTGCTTTTTTGTGGCATGGCCTTTCGAAAGTGTTCTGGATGGTGGGGAGGCAGGTGCCGGTGATGGAGCTGAGTGAGTTTACAACTTTCGGCAACTTTTTCCGATCCTGTGCAGTGGCCCCTCCCTGCCAGACGATGATGCAACCTGTTAGAACTTGCTGACAACCACCCACTACCGACAAACTCTCAGAGAATGCCACATTATACAGATTGCCTTCTCCATATTATCTTCACCATCACTGGTCAGGGGTTAAAGGGTGAAAGGTGAAATGTTTAAGGAGAACCCGAGGGGAACGTCTTCACTCAGAGGGTGGTGAGAGTGCAGAATGAGATGCCAGTGGAAGTGGAAGATGTGAGTTCAATTTCAACACTTTGACCGTAAGACATAGGAGCAGAATTAGGCCATTCGGTGGGAGAGGCAGACACATTAGGACATTTAAGAGACTCTTAAATAGGCATATAGTACTTCAACTACTGCACAGAGTCTTGTCATCTTCAGAAGTTTTCGGATGACTCTGCCATAGTTGGATGCATCAGCAAGGGAGATGAGGCTGAGTACAGGGCTACGGTAGGAAACTTTGTCACATGGTGTGAGCAGAATTATCTGCAGCTTAATGTGAAAAAGACTAAAGAGCTGGTGGTAGACCTGAGGAGAGCCAAGGTACCAGTGACCCCTGTTTCCATCCAGGGGGTCAGTGTGGACATGGTGGAGGATTACAAATACCTGGGGATACGAATTGACAATAAACTGGACTGGTCTAAGAACACTGAGGCTGTCTACAAGAAGGGTCAGAGCCGTCTCTATTTCCTGAGGAGACTGAGGTCCTTTAACATCTGCCGGACGATGCTGAGGATGTTCTACGAGTCTGTGGTGGCCAGTGCGATCATGTTTGCTGTTGTCTGCTGGGGCAGCAGGCTGAGGGTAGCAGACACCAACAGAATCAACAAACTCATTCGTAAGGCCAGTGATGTTGTGGGGATGGAACTGGACTCTCTCACGGTGGTGTCTGAAAAGAGGATGCTGTCCAAGTTGCATGCCATCTTGGACAATGTCTCCCATCCACTGAATGTACTCCTGTGCCCATCCAATGTACTGGTTGGGCACAGGAGTACATTCAGCCAGAGACTCATTCCACCGAGATGCAACACAGAGCGTCATAGGAAGTCATTCCTGCCTGTGGCCATTAAACTTTACAACTCCTCCCTTGGAGGGTCAGACACCCTGAGCCAATAGGCTGGTCCTGGATTTATTTCATAATTTACTGGCATAATTTACATATTACTATTTAACTATTTATGATTCTATTACTATTTATTATTTATGGTGCAACTGTAACAAAAACCAATTTCCCCCGGGATCAATAAAGCATGACTATGACTATATAGATGATACAAAAATGGAGGTCATAAAGGGAGGGAAGAGGTAGATTGATCTTGTTGTTAAGTGCCGTCGAGTCACCATCTACTCATGGTGACCCTACGGATGGTGTGATTCCCTGCAGGGTTTCTGTGGCAAGATACGGAAGTAGGTTTTCTTCCTGCTGCGGTCCAGCTTGGAACCCGGCCGGATTTGAACTCAGGACCATCTGCACTGAAGCCACTGCACCACAGGCCAGTTGGTATTAGAGTACAGTAAAAGTTCATCATCATGGCCTGTACTGTCCAAGTCGCAAGATCAGCAGGACTGCCCGCTGGAAGAAGGGGAGGCAACGGAGCAGAGTAAAAGAACTCAGAGGCAGGGAGTCTGTGGCCTTTGGGAAACAAAGCCATTTACAGGAAGAATCCTTGGGACCTTGGGGAGGGGAGTGGCTGTGGGGGTGTGGGGGAAAGGCTGCTGAGGGACCAGTTCCTTGAGTTGGTGGGGGGAGAGGCACCTCTTCACATCCTGACGGGTTACACCCACCTCGACATCGTTGACATAGTGAACCTCATCGAAGATGACCCACTCCAGGTCCCGGATCAAATCAGAGCCGTTGTACAGCATGGACCTGCAGGAGACATGAGGTCAGTGGTAGAGTCCGGCAGACCCTTCAGCCCGTCCTACCCATGCCAACCACCGCGAATCCCACCTGCCTGCGATTGACTCGCTCACCTGTGCGTGCTGGGGACCGATCCTCGGGGGTGTGAGAAGACCCTCGTGAGCCAGGGTGTGGGGGAGATGCGGCAGAGGACCCTTCCTGGGGTGGGGATGGGGGGGAATCATTTTCCAGTGGCCCAATATCAACTCTCACCTCCCTTTTATTCCTTATATAACTAAAAAATCTTTTGGTTTCCTGCTTTATATTATTGCTTAGTCTGCCCTCACATTTCATCTTGTTCCTTCTTACAGCTTTTTAGTTGCCTTTTTTTTTGGATTTTAAAAGCTTTCCAATCATTCAACTTCTCACTCACTTTTACTACATTACCTTAGCTTTTAGGCAGTCTTTAACTCCCCTTGTCAGCCACGGTTGGCTACCCCTGCCTACATTATCCTTTCTTTTACTATCTACCTTCTTAAAGAGTGGAGTGACATTTGCAATCCTCCAGTCTTCCGGGATGGGAAGAGAAGGGACATAGGACGGAACGGGGAGGGAAGTGAGAGAGGGGACATGAGATGGGACGGGAGGGGAGAGAGGGAGAGAGGGAGAGAGGGGACATGGGATGGGATGGGGAGGGAAGGGAGAGAGGGGACATGGGATGGGACGGGAAGGGAGAGAGGGAGAAAGGGGACATGGGATGGGATGGGGGGAAGGGAGAGAAGGGACATGGGATGGAACAGGAGGGGAGGGGAGGGAAGGGAGAGAGGGGACATGAGATGGGATGGGAGGGGAGAGAGGGAGAAAGGGGACGGGATGGGATGGGGAGAAGGGACATGGGAGGGAAGGCTGAGAGGGGACGGAATGGGACAGGAGGGGCGGGGAGGGAAGGGAGAGAGGGGACATAGGGCAGGACGGGGAGGGAGAGGTGAGGGATGGGAGGGAGGGGACATGGGATGGGATGGGATGGGGAGAGAGGGGAGACATGGAACATGTGAGAGGGAGGGAAGGGTGAGAGGGAAAATGGGACGGGACAGGACGGGTAGGGAGAGAGGGGACATTGGGCAGTGAGAGGCAGCGGGCGAGTCAGAGAGACTGACCTGAGGATCTCTGTGGTCATGATGAGGCAGGAGGCTTCGGGATGTAACTGCACATCTCCCGTCAGCAGCCCAACGTCTTTGAAGGTGTTCTTGAAGTCCCTGAACTTCTGATTGGACAAGGCCTTGATTGGGGATGTGTATATGGTCCTATAGAGAGGATTCACACTCATTACCAGATAGAACGCTGGCGTCTTCCTTCAGTGCAAAGATGTTCGAGTTCGGCTTAGTGAGCTGAGGGCACGTTACGTTAGCACTGGTAGCGTGGCGACACCTGCAGGCTGCCCCCAGCAGACCCTCAAACTGCAAACGACACATTTCACCGTACGTTTCGTTGCACGTGCGATAAATAACGCTAATCTTTGCCCTTGAGCATCTGGAGTAAAAGCACGCAGCCACGGGAAGAACGTACAAGCTCCTTACAGACAGTAGTGAAAATAGAACCCCGAACATTGGTAACATAAAGCGCGAGGAAGCAGATGGGACGGGAGGGTCTGGGATCTCACCTAGTCATGTGCTTCTGGGAGAGGGCAATGGCGTACTCAGCGACCACGGTCTTGCCAGCGGAGGTGTGGGCGGCCACAAAGACAGAGTCACGGGACTCGAGGCGGAGGATGGCTTGCTTCTGGAAGACATCGGGCTCGAACGGCCACTGGGGTAAGGCAGTTGAGGTTGTGATAAGTTAGTTACAAGAGTGAGACCCCAGGGTCAGTACAGCTCCCGCTCACCTCTGCTCCTCCCACAGGGCATAACACCCACACCCCACTGAAGAACAGAACACACCACCCCTCCACAGGGAAGGGCCCTGCCCAACCTCTCCCCTCTCCGAACCCCTAGACCTTCACCCCTCCTAAAGGGCACAATTCCCCCAATTCCTTACCCTCCAAATCACCACCTCTCCCACAGGGCACAATTCTCCACCCTTCCTTACCCCCCAGATCACCAGCATCTCTCCCACAGGGCACAATTCCCCAAATCTTTACCCCCCAAATCACCACCACCTCTCTCACAGGGCACAATTCCCCCCTTCCTTACCCCCCAAATCACCACCACCTCTCCCACAGGGCACAGTTCCACCTCTTCCTTATGCCCAAACACACCCACCTTTCCCAAAGGGCACAATTCCCCCCTCCCTTACCCCCAATACCATCAGCTCTCCCATAGGGCACAATTCCCCCCTTCTTTACCCCTAAACCCACTTTTCCCACAGGGCATTATTCCCCTCTTCCTTACCTCCAAAACCCAACACCACCCCCTCCCACAGGGCACAATTCCCCACTGCTCTGTGTGAAAAACTGACCTCTAACATCCCCTCGGTACCTGTGTTCAAGCACCTTGAAACTATGCCCTCTCATGTTAGCCATTTCAGCCTTGGGGAAAAGCCTCTGACTATCCACACGATCAATAGCCCTCATCATCTTAAACACCTCTATCAGGTCACCTCTCATCCTCCAACACTCCAAGGAGAAAAGGCCAAGAACACTCAACCTATCCTCATACGGAGGGGTCCGTACTGGGATCACTACAAGATAGGTGGAGGGGTAGGTAGTGCTGAGGAAGTAATGCAATTGCAGCAGGACTTAGAGAAATTGGAAAACTGGGCAAAAAGTAGCAGATGGAATACAGGGTTGGGAAATGTATGATAATGCATTTTGGTAAAAGGAACAACACTGCGGACTATTATCTAAGTGGGAAGAAAGTTCGAACATCAGAGATGCCAAGGGACGTGACAGTCCTCGTGCAAGACTCCCAGAAGGTTAATTTGCAGGTTGAGTCGGTGGGTAAAGAAGGCAAATATGATGTTGACATTTATTTCAAGGAGAGTAGAATATAAAAACAAAGAGATAACGCGGAGGCTTTATAAGACACTAGTCAGGCCACACTTGGAGTACTGATTCCGGAAATGAAGGTTTAACATTTGGGGATCGCTTGGCAGCTTTGGGCCTGCACTCACTGGAGTTTAGAATAAAGAAGGGGAATCTCATTGAAAAAGTGGATATGAAGAGGATGTTTCCTATGGTGGGGGTGTCAAGAACTAAAGGGCACAGAATCAAAATTGAGGGGCGATCCTTTAAAACAGAGGTAAGGAGGAATTTTTTTAGCTGGTGAATCATGGAGAGCTGTGCCACAGGCTGCAGTGGAGGCCAAATCTGTGGGTATATTTGAAGCGGAAGCTGACAGTTTCCTGATTGGTCGGGCATCAAAGGAAATACTGAGAAGGCAGGAGTGTGGGGTTGAGTGGGATCCAGGACCAGCCATGATGGAATGGCAGAGCATACCCGATGGGCTGAATGGCCTCATTCTTCTCCTATGTTTTACGGACATTTGAATGTAAGTGGTACTCCGTAAGACAGTGGTGTGCTAGGTCACAGCATCCTCTCTGGGTCCAGTAAAAGGTGCAAATGTTGCAAGACCCCAGTGGGCATTGGCACTGCAAGCCGAGTTCACTGGTTTATTGGGGAGGCCGACAACGGGGAAGCTGTGTGGCCTTGGTTGTTGCAGGGACGAGGCCTTTTTTGCCACAGCATTGTACCCAGGGGAGTGCGTGCTGGAGGCGGTGTTGCATTCTGAGCTGGATCTCCCCTCAGTGCTAATCTCCTGTTCACTCGGTGGAAGAGAAGCTGGGTGAGGAACTGCTGGAACGTGGCTCCAGCACCGTCGAACTTCAAGCCTTGACACTCAGGGGCATGTGCTAATATTTTTATGACTGTATGTGCTTTTGTATCTACAAGCGGCGTGTATGTATTTTCTGTTGTACGTACCTGGGCCCCACAGGAAGACTGTTTCAATTAGGTGGATTAAAACTAACCTTGAACTTGACTACACGGGACGGGGTCTCACCTTGAAGGCCGGCTCCGGGATACGTTTGTAGAAGTCGTCCACGGGCGCGCTGACGTCAACCGGCACTGCCCACTGCTCCTTCTGCAGCACCACCTCCTCTTCCTTCTTGCTGCCCGCGGCCGGAGGAGACGTGCTCACCTTCTGCGGAGAGAAGGGGCGTCAACCAGAGAGAAGGCACGCTCTCCCTAGGCAGAGTGTGCTGTTTCTATGGAATTCACTGGCACAGGCAGCTGTCGACGCCAAGTCATTGGGTATATTTAAAGACGAGGCTGATATAGGTTCTTGATTAGCCAGGACATCGAAGGTTACTGGGAGAAGGCAGGAGAATGGGGCTGAGAGGGATAATAAATCTAATTATTTTTTATTTATTGAGATGCAGCACAGAACAGGCCCTTCCAGCACAAGAAGCTGCATCACCCAGCAACTTAACCTTAACCCGATCACAGAACGATTCACAATGACCAATTAACCTACTAACCAGGAAGGACTCTGGGGGAAAAACCCAAGTGGTCATAGCGAAAACATACAAACTCCTTACAGACAGTGTTGGAATTGAACTCCGAGTATAATAGCATCTCGCTAACCGTGGCGCCCATGGGGAAATGGCAAAGCAGAGCAGACTCAATGGGCCAAATGGCCTGATTCTGCTCCAATGTAATACGGCCTTCCTTGCTTCAAGAACTCAGGTCCTCAGACTAGTTGAGTCAAGTCTAGTCTCCTTGCTATCCCCTTGAATGGAATGGGCTGAATGGCCATCACCCCTGCTCCACAGAGCTGCCTGTGCTCTGGATGGTGTGCCCATCACCCACTTCCTCCCTCCACTGGAGCTCATCCCTCCTATCTGGGTCACGGGAAGCGAGCAAGAGTAGGAAAGGGAACACAGAAAGGGCCCCCACTTCCTCCCTCCACTGAAGCTCATCCCTCCTATCCGGGTCACAGGAAGTGAGCGAGAGTAGGGAAGGGTGCAAAATGGGAAGACTTGACCTTTAGGCCCTTTCACCTTGCTGTCCCACGGAATGCCGCTGATTCCGTGCCTCGGGCTTTACTCTCCTGCCTGACTCTCCAAGCCCCTTCCACCCCTCCTGTTACACCAGGGACTAAAAGTATGCTGCCCTTCCAGTCATTGATTGGAGTACTGCGCAGACGTGGGAAAAGTGTTCCCGCACAAGTCGGGCGAAGAGCTTTAAAAGAGGGGTACTGTCTAGCAGAGCGGTCATTATGGGACCGGTCTGAGTCAGAGTAGCAAGGCTTTGGCTCAACAGGGCTTCAGCGAGAACAGGCAGGGGCAAGGCAAGTAGGTAAGTTCATTTCTTATTTCTTTTTTCTTATTTAACAAGAAAGAATAGGGGGAATGTCTACAGGGCCAGTACTCTGTTCTGGGTGTCAGATGTGGGATTTCCAGGAGATTAACAGCCTCCCTGATGGCCACATCCGCACCAGGTGCATCGAGATGCAGCTCCTTAGAGACCATGTTAGGGAACTGGAGCTGCAGCTCGATGACCTTCGGCTTGTTAGGGAAAGTGAAGAGGTGATAGACAGGAGCTACAGGGAGGTGGTCACCCCAAGGCTACAGGTGACAGATAAATGGGTGACTGTCAGTAGAGGGAAGGGAGAACATCAGACAGCAGAGAGCCCACCTGTGGCCGCCCCCCTCAACAATAAGTACTCCATTTCGAGCACTGTTGTGGGATGACCAACCTGGGGGAAACAACAGTGGCCGTGCCTCTGTGGCTCAGAAGGGCGGGGAACTGATGGGAACAGTAATAGGGGACACTATAGTCAGGGGGGACAGATGGGCAATTCTGTAGATGCAGAAAAGAAACATGGACGGTAGTTTGCCTCCCAGGTGCCAAGGCCTACGATGTTTTTGAACGCATCCACAATATCCTGAAATGGGAGGGTGAGCAGCCAGAGGTCGTGGTACATATTCGTACCAACGGTATAGGTAGTAAAAGGGAGGTCGTCCTGAAAACGGAATACAGAGAGTTAGGAAGGAAGTTGAAAAGCAGGACTTCAAGAGTAGTAATCTATGAATTGCTGCCTGTGTCATGTGACGGTGAGGATAGGAATAGAATGAGGGTAGCTGATAAATGCGTGGCTGGAGAATCGCAGCAGGTTCAGGGATTCAGTGCTGCACTTGAACCCAGCGTCCTAAAGAAGTTGGGAGTGGTTTAAACTAATATGGCAGGGAGATAGGAACCAGGGTGAGCCAGCAGGTTTACAAGTAGATGATGTAATACGTGATACGTAAGGAAGGACAAGCCAATGATAGGGTACAAATTTAAATTGTACCAGAGGCAAAAAGTCAAAAGGGCGAAGAATGTAGGACTGAAAGTGCTGTATTTAAATGCGTGTAGCATTCAGAATAAGGTGGGTGAGCAGGTGGCACGATTAGAGATGGGTCAGTATGACATTGAGGGCATCAATGAGTCATGGCTGAAAGAAGGCCACGATTGGGGGTTTAATACCTAAGGATATATTTTATATCAAAAGGACAGGCAGGGAGGCAAAACCAGTGGTGTGGCTCTGTTGGTAAGATATGGAATTAGAAAGAGGTGACATAATATCAGAGAATGTTGAATCTTTATGGATGGAGTTAAGAAATTGCAAGGCTGAAATAAACCATTATGGCAAACATATATAGACCTCCAAATAGTAGCCAAGATGTGGGGTTGAGATTGCAAAGGGAGCTGGAAAAGGCATGTAATAAGGGTAATGTTACAATTGTAATTGAGGACTTCAATATGCAAGGGGATTGGGAAAATCAGGTTGGCGTTGGATCGCGCGAGAGGGAATTTGTTGGCTGCCTATGAGATGGCTTTTTAGAGCAGGTTGTGCTTGATCCTACTCAGGGAAAGACTATCCTAGATTGGGTGTTGTGAAAAAACCCAGATCTTATTAGGGAGCTTAATGTAAATTCATACTGCAATTTGAGAGGGAGAAGCACAAGTCACATGTATCAGTATTGCAATGGAATTACAGAGGCACGAGAGAGGAGCTTGTCAGGTCGATTGGAGGGGGATACTGGGGACTGACGGCAGGGCAGAGGTGGCTATTATTAAGGATGAGGTTTCGGGCTACTTGGAGACTAAGGATAAAACAAGTCAGCATTGTTTCTGTCAAGGGAATTCTTCCCTGACAGATCTGTTAAGAGTTCTTCAAGGTAGTAACAAGCAGGGTGGACAAAGGAGAGGCAGTGGATGTCATTTACTTAGATATTCAGAAGGCATTTGATAAGGTGCCACACATGAGGCTGCTTAACAAGATAAAATCCCATGGTGTTTTGGGAAAGATACAGGCATGGATAGAAGAATGGCTGACAGGCAGGAGGCAGTGAGTGGGAATAAAGGGGGCCTTTTCTGCTTGGCTGCCAGTGACTAGTGGTGTTTCTCAGGGTTCAGTATTGGGACCGCTACTTTTCACATTGTTTGTCAATGATTTCAATAATGGAATTGATGGCTTTGTGGCAAAGTTTGCAGATGATACGAAGATAGGTGGAGGGGTATGTAGTGCTGAGAAAGCAATACAATTGCAGCAGGACTTAGACAAATTGGAAGAATGGGCAAAAAAGTGGCAGATGGAATACAGAGTTGGGAAATGTATGATAATGCATTTTGGTAAAAGGAAGAATAGTGTGGACTACTATCTAAATAGGGAGAAGGTGCAAACATCAGAGATGCAGAGGGATGTAGGACCCCTCGTGCAAGACTCTCAGGTTAATTTTCAGGTTGAGTCTGTGGTAAATGCAACGTTGGCATTCATTTCAAGGGGAATAGAATATAAAAGCAAGGAGATAATGCTAAGGCTTTAAAAGACACTAGTCAAGCCACACCTGGGGTACTGTTAAAACGTTGGCGCCCCTATCTCAGAAAGGACGTGTTGTCATTGGTGGAGTCCAGAGGAAGTTCACAAGAATGATTCTGGGAATGAAGGGGTTAACATATGAGGAATGGAATTCAGAAGAATGCGGGGGGATCTCACTGAAACCTTGCGAATATTGAAAGGATTAGATAGGGTGGATGTGGAAAGAACAGAGATAAGAAGGAATTATTTTAGCCGGAGAGTAGTGAATCTGTGGAATGCTCTGCCACAGACCGCAGTGGAAGCCAAGTCTGTGCGTATATTTAAGGCCGAAGTGGATCGTCTCCTGATCGTTGAAAGGATATGGCGAGAAGGCAGGGGTATGGGGTTGAGTGGGATCCGAGATCAGCCATGATGTAATGGTGAAACAGACTCGATGGCCTAATTCTGCTCATATGTTTTACAGTCTTCCCATGGTCAAATGCGGTCTGGGCCCAAGTACCCACATACCTTGAAGGCTTCCTCAGTGGGGCGGGGGGGTGAGGGGGCTAAATTGGTGAGAAACATACACACCAACATCTCTGGATACACACACACACACACACACACACACACACACACATATACATTCGCATGCAAACTAGCCCCCCTAACTCGGGGGTCACAGTGGGCACCGTGCCAACTCTCAACCCGGCTTCCTGACCTGCAGCACTAGCTCCTCCAGGCTGTTGGTTCGAGCCAGGGGCCGCTTCCCCTCTGCACTTTGCCGGTTCCTCTCCTCCTCCTCCTCGCCGGAACACCCGAGCTGGTAAAGGTCCATCACTTCCATGAGCTCTGTGAGGCTCAGGAGGCCGGGGACAGCCTTCGGCCCTGTGAGGGGAGGACGAAACAGGTGGTTACCATAGCAGCCTCAGATAGCTGCAGGGACTTGTCAGAGCTGGACTCAGGATGGACAACCTGGAGCATAACTCTCACCTCCTCAAGGAGAGTACAGAAAAGATTGTCTAGGGTGTTACCAGGACTAGAGGGCACAGGCTGCAACTGGAGGAAAGCTTTATAAAATCATCTGGGACGTAGATGAGTCTCTCTCCACAAAGGACAGGAGGGTCTAAAAAGATCAGCGTTACTTGTCACACGTACATTGAAAAATCAAAATCATACTGGAAAATATCAGAATCAGGTTGAATAGCACTGGAAAATGCTATTGCCTTTTCTCAGATCCTTCACCTCTGCCACATCAGTTTTCAGGATGAGACCTTCCCTTCCAGGACATCAGAGATATCCTCCTCCTTCAAAGAACAGAGTTCCCCTTCCTCCACCATTGATGATGCTCTCACCCTCATCTCCTCCATTTCCCAGACATCTGTGCTCAGCACATCTTCCCACTGCCTTTACAGTGCTAGAGTCCCTCTTGTCCTTATCTACCACCCCATGAGCCTCCACATCCAACACATCATTCTCTGAGAGTTCCACCACCTTCAACGGGATTCTACCAGCAAACATATCACCTCACCAGACTTCACAACCACAAGGATCGCTCCCCCTGTGATTCCCTTGTCACTCGACCCACCCCACTGATACCCCTCCTGGCATGTATCCATGCAAGCAACCAAAACGCTACACCTGCCCATTCACCTCCTCCCTCACCTCCATTCTGGGCCCCAAACAGTCCTTCCAGGTGAGGCAACACTTCACCTGCGAACCTGTTTGGGTTGTCTATTGCATCCGGTGCTCCCAATGCGGCCTCCTCTACACTGATGAGGCCCAACGTAAACTGGGGGGACCACTGTGTCGACCACCTCCACTCCATCGATCAAAACTGGAATTTCCTAGTGGCCAACCATTTTAATTCCTATCCCCATTCCTGTTCTGACATGTCGGTCCATGGCCTCCTCTTTGACCACATTTAGGCCACTCTCAGGGTCAGGGAGCAACGTCTTGTGTTCCACCTGGGTAGCCTCCAACCTGATGGCGTGAACATCGACTTCACCTTCCGGTAATCTTATTTCCTCCCATTCCCTATTTTATACCCCCCTCTAGCCTCCTGCTTAACATCTTCTCCTCACCTCCCCCGGCGGCCCTCCTCCTTCCCTCTTTCCCATAGTCCACTCTTCTCTTCTATCAGATTCCTTCCTCTCCAGCCCTTTACCTTTCCCACCCACCTGGCTCCACCTGTCACCTTCCAGCTAGTCCTCCTCCCCTCCCCTCACCTTTTGTTCTGGCGTCTCCCCCTTTCCTTTCTCGTCCTGATGAAGGGTCTCAGCCTGAAGCATTAACTATTTATTAACTTCCATAGCTGCCGCCTGGCCTGCCGAGCTTCTCCAGCAATTTGTGTGGCTCACACAGAGCGTGGTGGGCACCTCGAACACACTGCAGAAGCAGCAACAGTCTAAGAGACTTTTAGATAGGCAGGTGAACGTGAGGAAAATGGAAGGGAATGGACATTCTGTTGACAGAAGAGGTTCGTTTATTTAGATTAGATTATGAGAACACTCAGTCCTCTTTTATTGGCATTTAGAAATGCATACATGCATTAAGAAATGAGACAATGTTTCTCCGGAGTGATATCACAGAAAACAAGACTAACACTGACAGAACCATCTAATTATAACATATAGTTACAGCAGTGCAAAGCAATCCCATAATTTGATAAAGGACAGACCACAGGCACAGTACAAGAAGTTCTCAAAGTCCCGAGTTGATCGACTCCCGAGTCCCCAATAGCAGGCGGCAAAAGGGAGAAACTCCCTGCCATAAATCTCCAGGCACCATTAACTTGCCGATATTACTAATTTAATTGGTTTGGCACAACTTTGTGGGCCAAAGGTCCTATTCCTGTGCTGTACTTGTCTACGTTCTAGTTTCTATGTAACAGCAAGGGAGATCTGCACCGCCAGAAAGGTGAAAGACCTCACACCACAGGGTCTTCACAGTCTGCAACGGGACATGAATCCGATGTAGATGGAGTTCAATCTGGATAGATCGCAAGATCACAAGACAAAGGAGCAGAAGTAGGCCATTCGGCCCATCGAGTCCGCTCCGCAGCTCCCCCATGAGCTAAACTATTCACCCATCTAGTTCCAATTTCCGGCTTTTTCCCCATATCCCTTGATACCCTGAGTAATACATAGGCATGAAGTGACACTCTTTGGAAGGTTTAACATGAAGGAAGAGTACAGGGTTAATTGCAGGATTCTTCGAGGCATGAAGGATCACAGGGTCCATTGTCCATCGATCTCGCGAAGTTGCTATGCAAGTCGACTGCATGGTTAAGAAGGCATACGGCGTGTTGGCCTTCATTGGTCAGTGGACTGAATTCAAGGGCCGCAATGCAATGTTACAGCTCTACAAAACTCTGGTTACACAGCACTTGAATATTATTGTGCTCTTCCGGTCGCCTTAATATGGGATGTGGAAGGTTTAAAGAGGGTGCGGGTTTGCTGCCTGGATAAGACAGCATGCCTTTTGAGGAAAGGTTGAGCGAGTTAGAACTTTTCTCTTTGATGAGAGGACACTCGATAGAGACGTACAAGATGATAAATGCATTGACGGAGTGGACAGCCAGAGCCTGTTTCTCGAAGAACATAGTTTTAAGGTGGTTAGAGGAAATTAAAGGGGAGAGGTCTGAGAGTGGAGTGCTCCGCAGCGGTGGTAGAGGCAGAATCATATGGGCATTTAAAAGACTCTGAGTTAGGCACATGGATGAAAGAAAAAACTGTTGGGCTATGTGGAAAGAAAGGGTCACCTACCACTTTGTTCATCTTCCTCCCCTCCTCCATCTCTGATTTCTCATTTTTATTCCCCAGTCCTGATGAAGGGTCTTGGCCCGAAACGTCAACTATTTACTCTTTTCTGCCTGACCTGCTGAGTTCGTCCAGCATTTTGTGTGTGTTGCTTTGGATTTCTAGCATCTGCAGATGTTCTTGTAGGAAGAAAGTGTGAGATTGATCTTGGGCGAGGTTAAAATGCTGGCCCAACACCATGCTGTCCGATGACCAACGGATACCAGGGACAAAATTCCTTCCTCAGTTACTATCGCGGATGTGTGAGCCAGATGTCTGGACACTACTATTTCTGGGAGCTGCTGTGCACGTCCCAGCCACCGTGTTTCCTGCGTCAGGGCAAGGGGCAGAGTTGCAATTCCCTGCACATGCCCTTCACTCCACCCCACCCACAAGGCACCAGTCCCCTGACACAAAGAAGCACCCGCTCCCCGCCCCACCCTGGGACTTACCCGCTTGCTTGAAGTCCAGACCCTTCTTCCAGCCAGGCGGCACCGTCAGTAGATCTAGCACAGGGAGGGGACATGGGGTCAGTGCAGGGAATGGCGGGGGCTCAGCTCGATCGCAGGACCTCCACATCACCCACCCCTCCTATTCCACCCCAGACAAAAAACTCGCCTCCCCCCTCCAACACACCCAGGGTAGTGAGACCCTCCAAGGGGGCATAAATCAGAACTAAATCTAACAGGGAACTAGAAAGCGCAACGTGAGGGTGGGTCGGGCGGGGGTAGAGGAGAGAGAGGAGGAAGAGCTTTCTTTTCTATATATTGTTCTTAGAGATACAGCATGGAACAGGTTCTTCCAGCCCACAAAGCTGAGCCGCCCAGCGACCGACACCTTTAGACTGTGGGAAGTAACCGGAGCACCCAGAGAAAACCCACATGCATAAGGGAAGAAGGTACAGACTTTCTTACAGAGGATGCTGGGATTGAACTCTGACCTCCTAACGCCCCGAGCCGTAATAGCTTCGCGCTAGCCGCTACACTACCGTTAAGAAGGACCTGGGGGCAACTCTTACACCCAGAGGGTAGTCTCAATATGTTAGATGATGAGGCAAGGACAATAGCAACTTTTAAAAGGCACTTGGATGGGTAGATGGCTAGGAAAGGTTTAGAGGACCAAACACCAGCAAAGGGGCTGAATAAATTTCTGAATCTTTAATATTCACCCTGGTCTGGTGGGGGGATCCTGAAACTCTCCCTATTAATTCTGCCCCCCCACCACTTTGCATGCACACCCACCATTCCACAGCCCTGCCACCCCCCTTCGCCCTCCACCTTCTCCACAGTCTAAGACACACACTGTTCTCAAAGTCGATATCTTCGTCGAGGCCATCCTCCGTTTGAATCAAATCCAGGCTTGGCTCATCCATGCCCCCTAAAGGGGAGTGGGGGGGGGAGGGTTGAGGGGTGAGGGGTAATGGGAGGGTTCAGCGGGGGAGGAGAGTAATGAGAATCATCAGCTAACAGTGTAGGAAGGTGGCGCAAACACAATACGACAACTGCTCTGCCCCCGACCACAGCGAGTTGTGGGCACAGCTCAGCATGTGACAGAAACCCGTCTCCTCTCCAGAGACCCACCACACTTCTCCCTGACTTGGTAGGGAGCGGAATAAAGACTCCAACAAACCAGGACATACCCTCTTCTCCCCGTCCCAATCAGGGAGAAGATAGAAAGGCCTGACAGCACATCCCACCGTGCTGAAGGACGACCCGCCCCGTTATAATCTTGCATTTACTGCACGCTTTCAGTAGCTTTTACACTGTATTCGGCATTGGTACTGTTTTACCTTGTTCTACCTCAGTGCACTGTGTAATGATTCGATATGCATGAACATGAATGCAAGTCAAACTCTTCACTGTATCTCGATGAAACATAGAAACATAGAAAATAGGTGCAGGAGTAGGCCATTCGGCCCTTCGAGCCTGCACCACCATTCAGTATGATCATGGCTGATCATCCAACTCAGAACCCTGTACCTGCTTTCTCTCCATACCCCCTGATCCCTTTAGCCACAAGGGCCATATCTAACTCCCTCTTAAACATAGCCAATGAACTGGCCTCAACTGTTTCCTGTGGCAGAGAATTCCACAGATTCACTACTCTCTGTGTGAAGAAGTTTTTCCTAATCTCGGTCCTAAAAGGCTTCCCCTTTATCCTCAAACTGTGACCCCTCGTTCTGGACTTCCCCAACATCGGGAACAATCTTCCTGCATCTAGCCTGTCCAATCCCTTTAGGATTTTATACGTTTCAATCAGATCCCCCCTCAATCTTCTAAATTCCAACGAGTATAAGCCTAGTTCATCCAGTCTTTCATCATATGAAAGTCCTGCCATCCCAGGAATCAATCTGGTGAACCTTCTTTGTACTCCCTCTATGGCAAGGATGTCTTTCCTCAGATTGGGGACCAAAACTGCACACAATACTCCAGGTATGGTCTCACCAAGGCCTTGTACAACTGCAGTAGTACCTCCCTGCTCCTGTACTCGAATCTTCTTGCTATAAATGCCAGCATACCACTCGCCTTTTTCACCACCTGCTGTACCTGCATGCCCACTTTCAATGACTGGTGTATAATGACACCCAGGTCTCGTTGCACCTCCCCTTTTCCTAATCAGCCACCATTCAGATAATAATCTGTTTTCCTGCTTTTGCCACCAAAGTGGATAACTTCACATTTATCCACATTAAATTGCATCTGCCATGAATTTCCCCACTCACCCAACCTATCCAAGTCACCCTGCATCCTCTTAGCATCCTCCTCACAGCTAACACTGCCACCCAGCTTCGTGTCATCCGCAAACTTGGAGATGCTGCATTTAATTCCCTCATTCAAGTCATTAATCTATATTGTAAACAACTGGGGTCCCAGCACTGAGCCTTGCAGTACCCCACTAGTCACTGCCTGCCATTCTGAAAAGGTCCCGTTTATTCCCACTCTTTGCTTCCTGTCTGGCAACCAATTCTCTATCCACATCAATACCTTACCCCCAATACCGTGTGCTTTAAGTTTGCACACTCATCTCCTGTGTGGGACCTTGTCAAAAGCCTTTTGAAAATCCAAATATACCACATCCACTGGTTCTCCCCTATCCACTCTACTAGTTACATCCTCAAAAAATTCTATGAGATTCGTCAGACATGATTTTCCTTTCACAAATCCATGCTGACTTTGTCCGATGATTTCACCGCTTTCCAAATGTGCTGTTATCACATCTTTGATAACTGACTCTAGCAGTTTCCCCACCACCGATGTTCGGCTAACCGGTCTATAATTCCCTGGTTTCTCTCTCCCTCCTTTTTTAAAAAGAGGGGTTACATTAGCCACCCTCCAATCCTCAGGAACTAGTCCAGAATCCAAAGAGTTTTGAAAAATTATCACTAATGCATCCACTATTTCTTGGGCTACTTCCTTAAGCACTCTGGGATGCAGACCATCTGGCCCTGGGGATTTATCTGCCTTTAATCCCTTCAATTTACCCAACACCACTTCCCTACTAACATGAATTTCCCTCAGTTCCTCCATCTCACTGGACCCTCTGTCCGCTACTATTTCCAGAAGATTATTTATGTCCTCCTTAGTGAAGACAGAACCAAAGTAATTATTCAATTGGTCTGCCATGTCCTTGCTCCCCATAATCAATTCACCTGTTTCTGTCTGTAGGGGACCTACATTTGTCTTAACCAATCTTTTTCTTTTCACATATCTATAATAGCTTTTACAGTCAGTTTTTATGTTCCCCGCCAGTTTTCTCTCATAATCTTTTTTCCCCTTCCTAATTAAGCCCTTTGTCCTCCTCTGCTGAACTCTGAATTTCTCCCAGTCCTCAGGTGAGCCACTTTCTCTGGCTAATTTGTATGCTTCTTCTTTGGAATTGATACTATCCCTAATTTCTCTTGTCAGCCACGGGTGCGCTACCTTCCTTGATTTATTCTTTTGCCGAACTGGGATGAACAATTGTTGTAGTTCATCCATGAACAGTGACAATAAGAAGGATTTTTAAAGATCTTTAAAGATTGACTTTATTTATCACATGTATCTCAAAACAGACGGTGAAATGCGTTACCATGAGGAAATCCGCAGATGCTCTTCTTCCAGTTCGTCCTGACGAAGGGTCTCGGCCTGAAATGTCGACTGTACCTCTTCCTAGAGATGCTGCCTGGCCTGCTGCGTTCACCAGCAACTTTTAAGTGAAATGCGTTGTTTGTGTCAAAGACCTGCGCAGTCCAAAGGAGTGCTGGGGGCAGCCCACAAGTGTTGCTACACTCCCGGTGCCAACATAGCATGCCCACGACTTGCCAACATCGCATGTCCACAACTTACTAACATCGCATGTCCACGACTTACTAACATCGCATGTCCACAACTTACTAACATAGCATACCCACAACTTACTAACATCGCATGTCCACAACTTACTAACATCGCATGTCCACAACTTACTAACATCGCATGTCCACGACTTACTAACATAGCATGCCCACGACTTACTAACATAGCATACCCACAACTTACTAACATCGCATGTCCACGACTTGCCAACATCGCATGTCCACGACTTACTAACATCGCATGTCCACAACTTACTAACATCGCATGTCCACAACTTACTAACATCGCATGTCCACAACTTACTAACATCGCATGTCCACAACTTACTAACATCGCATGTCCACAACTTACTAACATCGCATGTCCACAACTTACTAACATCGCATGTCCACAACTTACTAACATCGCATGTCCACAACTTACTAACATCGCATGTCCACAACTTACTAACATCGCATGTCCACAACTTACTAACATCGCATGTCCACAACTTACTAACATCGCATACCCACAACTTACTAACATCGCATGTCCACAACTTACTAACATCGCATGTCCACAACTTACTAACATCGCATGTCCACAACTTACTAACATCGCATGTCCACAACTTACTAACATCGCATGTCCACAACTTACTAACATCGCATGTCCACAACTTACTAACATCGCATGTCCACAACTTACTAACATCGCATGTCCACAACTTACTAACATCGCATGTCCACAACTTACTAACATCGCATGTCCACAACTTACTAACATCGCATGTCCACAACTTACTAACATCGCATGTCCACAACTTACTAACATCGCATGTCCACAACTTACTAACATCGCATGTCCACAACTTACTAACATCGCATGTCCACAACTTACTAACATCGCATGTCCACAACTTACTAACATCGCATGTCCACAACTTACTAACATCGCATGTCCACAACTTACTAACATCGCATGTCCACAACTTACTAACATCGCATGTCCACAACTTACTAACATCGCATGTCCACAACTTACTAACATCGCATGTCCACAACTTACTAACATCGCATGTCCACAACTTACTAACATCGCATGTCCACAACTTACTAACATCGCATGTCCACAACTTACTAACATCGCATGTCCACAACTTACTAACATCGCATGTCCACAACTTACTAACATCGCATGTCCACAACTTACTAACATCGCATGTCCACAACTTACTAACATCGCATGTCCACAACTTACTAACATCGCATGTCCACAACTTACTAACATCGCATGTCCACAACTTACTAACATCGCATGTCCACAACTTACTAACATCGCATGTCCACAACTTACTAACATCGCATGTCCACAACTTACTAACATCGCATGTCCACAACTTACTAACATCGCATGTCCACAACTTACTAATCCTAACCATCTTTGGAATGTGCAAGCAATCCGGAGTGCCTGCAGGAAAACGACGTGGTCGTGGGGACAACAAACAAACCGTGGTGGGAATTGCAGCTGGAGCACGAAGGCATCGTGCTCGTGACTACGCTACCGTACCGCCCATCACCAATACTGGTACCAATTGTCACACCCCATGACTGAAGGAACAAAAGCAGGCCTGCAGTGGAGAGCTGAAGAATGGCCACTGGAATCCGTGTTTCCCAGCACTGGGAATCCATCGCCATTTGTGACATTTACTGGGAGCATTGCAGGCGTTGTTGATGATCCCCACCACCCATCCCACAATCTCTTTGACCCACTACCATCAGGAAGGAGGTACAGTACTGTGCAAAAGTTTTAAGAGAGTGTGTGTCTGTGTGTGTGTGTATTGAATTGACTTTATTGCTTATATTCTTCACATACACAAAGAGTAAAAATCTTTACATCTCCATCTAAATGTACAATTTGTAATAAATACAATGTACAACAGGACAGTCAATATAGCATAAAAATATAATTGTATTAGCATGAATTAATCTGTCTGGTGGAAGAAGCTGTCAATGTTGGTCCCGGCTTTGATGCTGCGGTACCGTTTCCCAGATGGTAGCAGCTGGAATAGATTGTGGTTGGGGTGACTCGGGTCCCCAATGATCCTTCGGGCCCTTTTTACACACCTGTCTTTGTAAATGTCCTGAATGGTGGGAAGTTCACATCCACAGATGTGCTGGGCTGTCCACACCACTCTCTGCAGAGTCCTGCGATTGAGGGAAGTACAGTTCCCGTACCAGGCAGTGATATCAGCCAGTCAGGATGCTCTCAATTTTGCCCCTGTAGAAAGTCCTTACGATTTGGGGACTCATGCTAAACTTCCTCGCCCATCTGATGTGAAACAGGCGCTGTTCTGCTTGTTTCACCATACAGCCAGTATGTACAGACCATGTGAGGTCCTTGGTGACGTGTATGCTGAGGAACTGAAAGCCGTTCACCCTTTTCAACCCCAGATCCACTGATGTCAATAGGGGTTAGCCTCTGTTCCTCCTCTAATCCACAACCAGCTCCTTTGTTTTTGCGACATTGAGGGAGAGGTTGATTTCTTGACAGCACTGTGTCAAGGTGATGACTTCTTCTTTGTAGGCTGCCTCATTATTATTTGTGATTAGGCCAATCAGTGTGGTGTTGTCAGCAAATTTAATTAGTAGATTGGAGCTGTAGGTGGCAGCAGAGTCATGGGTATACAGAGATCAAAGGAGGACCCCTGAGAAGCACCTGTGTTGAGGGTCAGAGGGGCAGAGGTGAAGGAGCCCACTCTTATCACGTGCCGGCGATCTGACACAAAGTCCAGGATGCAGCTGTACAAAGGCACGGAGAAGGCCGGGGGGGGGGGCAAGGGGGTAGAGTGTGAGTGTGAGTGTGAATGTGTGTGAGAGTGTGCGAGTGTGAGTACACACACACACACACACACACACACACACACAACTATATATATATATATATATATATATATATATATGACTAAACACAAAATAATTGATTGCACAAGTATTCACCCCCTTCAAGTCAGTATTTAGCAGATGGTAGCACCTTTGGCAGCAATTACAGTCTTGAGTCTGTGTGGAGAGGTCTCTATCTGGTTTGCACATCTGGACACTGCAAGTTTTCCCCATTCTTCTTTACAAAACTGCTCAAGCTCTGTCAGATTGCATGGGGACCGTGAGTGAACAGCCCTTTTCAAGTCCAGTCACAAATTCTCAATTGGATTGAGGTCTGGACTCTGACTTGGCCGCTCCAGGACATAAACTTTGTTGTTCTTAAGCCTTTACTGTGTAGCTTTGGCTTTATACTGGAAGTCTGAAAAACAAATCTTCTCCCAAGTTGCAATTCTCTTGCAGACTGCATCAGGTTTTCCTCCAGGATTTCCCTGTGTTCTGCTGCTTTCATTTTACTCTCTACCCTTACAAGCCTTCCGGAACCTGTTGTAGTGAAGTATCCCGACGGCAGGACGCAGCCTGTAGCGAAGTATCCCGACGGCAGGACGCAGCCTGTAGCGAAGTATCCCGACGGCAGGACGCAGCTTGTAGTGAAGTATCCCGACGGCAGGACGCAGCCACCACCACACTCCACAGTTTAGATGGTGTGTTTGATAACATGTGGTGTTTGGCGTAACATCTAGCACAACGGCTGAAAAGCTCAATTTTGGTTTCATCAGACCACAGAAAGTTCTTCCAGCTGACTTCAGAGTCTCCCACATGCGTTCTGACAAACTCTAGTCAAGATTTCAAGTCAGTTTTTTTTCCACCAATGGCTTTCTCTTTGCCACTCTTCCATAAAGCTGCTATTGGTGAAGCATCCAGGCAGCAGTTGCTGTATGCACAGTCAAGCAAGAAGGGGACTAGTGAGGGAGGCCACCAAGAGAACAGTGTCAACGATGTGAACATATCTGCAGTGACCAAGGCTTTTGCTCAGTGCGGTATTTGTCAGTGTGGAGTGCCACAGGAAGGGTGTGGCTCAGGCAGCAGAGGAGCAATGCCAGGGACGGGGTTAGCATGGGTGCAGGCACACCCAGCCCTGGGACACCCAGCAAGGTCATTTGATTCCAAATAACTGGTTTACTGATCATTACAGAATGCCTCTCTGATGCTTCCCACTCCATACCCTCTCCCTTCTTTTTCCAACCGTGATTCCCCTCTCCCTGCCCCCTTCCCACTGTGAATCCACAATAAAGACACATATCAGAATTGGCTTTATCATCACTCACGTGTCATGCAGTGTTTTTTTTTGGCGGCATTACAGTAGAAGACTGTCAGTAAACAGCAAAGGTCTTGGCCTCACTGTATACATGTGCCTAAGACTTTTGTACAGCACTGTTCAGTAGCATCAGGACTAGGACTGCCGTACCAGGTAGCAGACTCTTCCCTCAGGCTGTGAGACCAATGGTCACCACCAAGGCCGGCTGGTGGCGAGTGAGATCAGCGCCGGACTCCAGAGCGAAGGTTCCCGAGTTCGAATCCAGGTCGGACCACTCCCGAGCACGCTTTCCATCCGTGCCGGGTTGAGTGTCGAGCTAGCCACTCGGCCTCATAAAAAGTACAAGGGTCGAGTCAGGAACGTTCATAACGTTACCCGGTCAATCCTGACACCACGTGCCAGACAAGAATGTCTGAATGTGGAAAGAAAAACCACCAAGGTCTCGTCACTGGGACAGTGAGCTGTTTACTGATCCTGTGCTGCACACTACAAGCAATTTGAATTATATTTACGTACTTGTGGTAATATTTTGGTTTACGTGCTGTGTGTGATATATGTTTTGTGGGTGCACCATAGTCCAGAGGAACGTTGTTTCGTTTAATTGCACAGCCAGATGACAATAAACTTGAACAACATTCAGGAAACGTACCTGGCCAGAAGGGGTAATTGGTTGAGCTGCCTCGTACAGACTCAGCCAGGGGTCCTGGGGGTCTCTGCAGAGACAGCGAGTTCTTGGCTGAGAGCCCGGAATCATTTAGGAACACCTGGAGATAGAAACAGCAGGTGAGGTCATGTGGCATGTTCAACACAAAAATCCCAACCCACACAATTCCACTTACCTCCCACACGTTACAACACACACCCACATCACAACGGATGGTTCAGAACCCTTTATCCAAAATACTTGGGGCTGGAAGTGGTTCAGATTTTGGAATTCTTTGGATTTGGAATATATAATGAGATAGTTTGGGATTGCCATAATTTCCGACTGAATTTGTCTAACATTAGTTCATTATACACATACAACACACATCAAAGTTGCTGGTGAACGCAGCAGGCCAGGCAGCATCTCTAGGAAGAGGTACAGTCGACGTTTCAGGCCGAGACACTTCGTCAGGACTAACTGAAGGAAGAGCTAGTAAGAGATTTGAAAGTGGGAGGGGGAGGGGGAGATCCAAAATGATAGGAGAAGACAGGAGGGGGAGGGATGGAGCCAAGAGCTGGACAGGTGATTGGCAAAGGGGATATGAGAGGATCATGGGACAGGAGGCCCAGGGAGAAAGACAAGGGGGGGGGGAACCCAGAGGATGGGCAAGGGGTATAGTCAGAGGGACAGAGGGATAAAAAGGAGAGAGAGAGAAAGAATGTGTGTTTATAAATAAATAACGGATGGGGTACAAGGGGGAGGTGGGGCATTAACGGAAGTTTGAGAAGTCAATGTTCATGCCATCAGGTTGGCGGCTACCCAGACGGTACCCATAAGGTGTTGTTCCTCCAACCTGAGTGTTCACACCCTGTCCTCACCTCACAGGACCCTAAACTCACACCCTGTCCTCACCTCACGGGACCCTACACTCACACTCGGTCCTCACCTCACGGGACCCTATACGCACACCCTGTCCTCACCTCACAGGACCCTACACTCACACCCTGTCCTCACCTCACGGGACCCGACACTCACATCCTGTCCTTACCTCACGGGACCCTACACTCACACCCTGTCCTCACCTCACGGGACCCTACACTCACACCCTGTCCTCACCTCACGGGACCCTCCACTCACACCCTGTCCTTACCCCCCGGGACCCTCCACTCACACTCGGTCCTCACCTCACAGGACCCGACACTCACACCCTGTCCTTACCCCACAGGACCCTACACTCACACCCTGTCCTCACCTCACGGGACCCTACACTCACACCCTGTCCTTACCCCCCGGGACCCTACACTCACACCCTGTCCTCACCTCACGGGACCCTACACTTCACCCTGTCCTTACCTCACGGGACCCTACACTCACACCCTGTCCTTACCCCCCGGGACCCTCCACTCACACTCGGTCCTCACCTCACAGGACCCGACACTCACACCCTGTCCTTACCCCACAGGACCCTACACTCACACCCTGTCCTCACCTCACGGGACCCTACACTTCACCCTGTCCTTACCTCACGGGACCCTACACTCACACCCTTTAACTTCCAGGTTGAGTCGGTAGTGAAGAAGGCGAATGCAATGTTGGCATTCATTTCTAGAGGAATAGAGTACAGGAGCAGGGATGTGATGTTGAGGCTCTATAAGGTGCTGGTGAGACCTCACTTGGAGTACTGTGGGCAGTTTTGGGCTCCTTATTTAAGAAAGGATGTGCTGACGTTGAAGATTCACTCGAATGATTCCAGGAATGAGAGGGTTAACATATGAGGAATGTTTGTCTGCTCTTGGACTGTATTCCTTGGAGTTTAGAAGAATGAGGGGAGACCTCATAGAAACATTTCAAATGTTGAAAGGCATGGACAGAGTGGATGTGGCAAAGTTGTTTCCCATGGTGGGGGAGTCTAGTACGAGAAGGCATGACTTAAGGATTGAAGGGCGCCCATTCAGAACAGAAATGCAAAGCAATTCTTTTAGTCAGAGGGTGGTGAATCTATGGAATTTGTTGCCATGGGCAGCAATGGAGGCCAAGTCATTGGGTGTATTTTTGGCTGAGATTGATAGGTATCTGAGTTGCCAGGGCATCAAAGGTTATGGTGAGAAGGCGGGGTGTGGGACTAAATGGGAGAATGGATCAGCTCATGATAAAACGGCGGAGCAGACTCGATGGGCCGAATGGCCGATTTCTGCTCCTTTGTCTTATGGTCTGATGGTTTGTCCTTACCTCCCGGTACCCAAGCAACTCTCCTGTGGTTGGTTTCCGCTCCACCTGCAGGGTCGACTGAGCAGGGGTAACGTCCACACGGTACAAGGCTTCCACACATTTCTCTCTGGGCCATATTCTGCAAAACAAAACCGGGAAAAGGACAGAGAAATCAACGCACTGAACTGCATGGAAACTGAGGAACCACCAGCCGCGGAAAACCGGTTAACTCACATTCAGGAGAGCCAAGGTTCCGAGATCGGGGCGGGGGGGGGGGCGTGGTTTTGGTGTGAGTATCAGAAGTTCAATTCGCAAGGTGTTTGTTGGCGGAAAGCAGGAAGTAACGGTTTGTGTAACGACTTACAGTGCCAGCGTTCAGACACCCCTTCCTATCGCTGTCTGTGAGGGATTTGCAGGGTCTCCCCCTGACCATGGGGGTTACCTCCTGGTGCTACGGTTTCTTCCCACAGTCCAAAGAGGTACAGGTTAGGGCTTGTACTTGTGGGCATGCCATCCTGGCACAGGAAGAGTGGCAACACTGGCCGGCTGCCCCCACCCCCCACCCCTGGCCATTCTTGAACTGTTTTTTCTTTCTATGTACTGTTTATCTAGTACACCATATGCTGCCATATGACAATACATTTTATGATATGCACCTTGTACCTAATAAAGCAGCCACTCTGTGCATGTTCATGGTCTTCTGCTGCTGTAGCTGATCCATTTCGAGGTGTGACACATTGTGCATTCAGAGATGCTCTTCTGCACACCACTGTTGTAACACATGGTTATTAGAGTTACTGTCGCCTTCCTGTCATCTTGAATCAGTCTGGCCATTCTCCTCTGACCTTTCTCATTAACAAGACAGTCTCGCGCACAAAACTCCCATTTACAGGATTTTTTTTTTTGATGCTTGCACCATTCTCTGCAACTCTAGTGACTCCTGCGAGGAAATCCCAAGATATCCTTTTTAAATCTTTTTATTAATTTTTCAAAATTACAAACTCAATAACAAAGTTGGTACAAAGAGATTGGAAAAATGTTCATCAACATATATAAAATGAATTTTAAGTAACATAGATATAAAAGACTTCCAAACTCATAATGAGATTAAACATTAAAAAAGAAATAAAACGAAAAAAAACATAAACCAAAAAAAACCCCAAAAGACAAAAAAGAAAAAAAAACCCCAAGAAAAAAAACAAAACAGGACTAGACCAACAGCTTATATCGGACATGTTCAATAATGTCGTTAACTCCGCTCCTCTCATCATATAATTTAAGTTTAGAAAAAAGATTCGGAAAGGTCAGATTACATCATATGAAAATCTTGCATAAAAGGTTTCCAAGTTTCTTCAAATTTAACCGAAGGGTCAAAAATATCACTTCTAATTTTTTCTAGATTTAAACTTAATATGGTTTGAGAAAACCATTGGAATGTAGTTGGAGGATTAGTTTCCTTCCAGTTCAACAAAATAGTTCTTCTCGCCATTAAAGTAACAAAAGCTATCATTCGACAGGCTGAAGAAGACAAAAGATCAAAATCCCAAGATATCAGCAGGTTCTGAGATATTCAAACATCCCTGCCCGGTACCAACAATCATTCCACGGTCAAAGTCACTTAGATCACATTTCTTCCCCATTCTGATGTTTGGCCTGACAAACAACTGAACCTCTTGACCATGTCTGCATGCTTTTCCGCACTGAGCTGCTGCCACATGATTGGCTGATCAGATATTTGCATAAATGAGGTAAACAGGTGTACCTAATAAAGTGGCCACTGAGTGTGAGTGATAACAAAGCTAATTCTGATTATCATTATTTTAAGTACAACACTAGCCCAATGTGGGAGCGTAGCCTGAGGGAAAAGAGGCAGAACTACAGATGCTTCCTGACACCCCACCAGCAGAACAGCTGTTTCCCCCCCCCCAACACATACACACACAGACTTACTTCTGGGAGTTCTCAAAGTGGTGGATGAGGAGCTTCTCGGGGTCGGACAGGAAGCACATCTCTGCCTCGGTGAGGAGGTCCACAGCGAAGGGCGGCAGGCCATGTGGAAGCTGTGGGGAGGGGAAAGGAGAATTGCCGAAAATTAACTTGCAGGTTGAGTAAGGAAGGCAAATGTGATGTTAGCACTCATTTCAAGCAAGAATGTAATACTATAAGATACAGGAGCAAAATATGGCCATATGGCCCTTGTGTCTGCTCTGGCATTCCATCAAGGCAGATTTGTTGCCCCCTACCAACCCAATTTCCTGCCTTCCCCTGTAAAATTTGATACCCTGATTAATCAAGAACTGAGAACCCTCCACCTTAAATATACCCAGTGAGCTGGCCTCCGTAGCTGTCTGTGGCAATGAATTCCACAGATTTACCACCCTCTAACTAAAGAAATTCCTCCTCAGGTCTATCGTGTGCTCAGTGCTGGGACCCCAGTTGTTTACAATATATATTAATGACTTGGATGAGGGAATTAAATGCAGCATCTCCAAGTTTGCGGATGACACGAAGCTGGGTGGCAGTGTTAGCAGTGAGGAGGATGCTAAGAGGATGCAGGGTGACTTGGATAGGTTGGGTGAGTGGGCAAACTCATGGCAGATGCAATTTAATGTGGATAAATGTGAAGTTATCCACTTTGGTGGCAAAAATAGGAAAACAGATTATTATCTGAATGGTGGCCGATTAGGAAAAGGGGAGGTGCAACGAGACCTGGGTGTCATTATACACCAGTCATTGAAAGTGGGCATGCAGGTACAGCAGGCGGTGAAAAAGGCGAACGGTATGCTGGCATTTATAGCGAGAGGATTCGAGTACAGGAGCAGGGAGGTACTACTGCAGTTGTACAAGGCCTTGGTGAGACCACACCTGGAGTATTGTGTGCAGTTTTGGTCCCCTAATCTGAGGAAAGACATCTTTGCCATAGAGGGAGTACAAAGAAGGTTCACCAGATTGATTCCTGGGATGGCAGGTCTTTCATATGAAGAAAGACTGGATGAACTGGGCTTGTACTCGTTGGAATTTAGAAGATTGAGGGGGGATCTGATTGAAACGTATAAGATCCTAAAGGGATTGGACAGGCTAGATGCAGGAAGATTGTTCCCGATGTTGGGGAGGTCTAGAACGAGGGGTCACAGTTTGAGGATAGAGGGGAAGCCTTTTAGGACCGAGGTTAGGAAAAACTTCTTCACACAGAGAGTGGTGAATCTGTGGAATTCTCTGCCACAGCAAACTGTTGAGGCCAGTTCATTAGCTATGTTTAAAAGGAAGTTAGATATGGCCCTTGTGGCTACAGGGGTCAGGGGGTATGGAGGGAAGGCTGGGTTCTGAGTTGGATGATCAGCCATGATCATAATAAATGGCGGTGCAGGCTCGAAGGGCCGAATGGCCTACTCCTGCACCTATTTTCTATGTTTCTATGTTTCTATGTAAATGAATGTCTCTCTATTCTGAGGCTGTGTCCTCTGGTCCTAGACTCCTCCACTACAGGAAACATCCTCTCCACATCCACTCTATCTGTGCCCTCTGGTCCTAGACTCCCCTCTATAGGAAACGTGTTCTCCACATCCACTCTATCTGTGCCCTCTGGTCCTAGACTCCCTCATTATAGGAAATATCCTCTCCACATCCACTCTATCTGTGCCCTCTGGTCCTAGACTCCCTCACTATAGGAAACATCCTCTCCACATCCACTATATCTGTGCCCTCTGGTCCTAGACTCCCCCACTACAGGAAACATCCCCTCCACATCCACCCTATCTGTGCCCTCTGGTCCTGGACTCCCCTCTATAGGAAACGTGCTCTCCACACCCACTCTATCTGTGCCCTCTGGTCCTAGACTCCCCTCTATATGAAACGTGCTCTCCACATCCACTCTATCTGTGTCCTCTGGTCCTAGATTCCCCTCTATAGGAAACGTGCTCTCCACATCCACTCTATCTGTGCCCTCTGGTCCTAGACTCCCCCCTATAGGAAACGTGCTCTCCACATCCTGTCAATATTCGATAGGTTTCAATGATACTTCCCCACCCCCCATTCTTCTAAACTCCAGTGAGTACAGGCCTAGAGCCATCAAATGTTCCTTAAGTCCTCCTCTGCATTGTCTTTTCCCCTCTCCTTAAGGAGAGACGGGGAAAGGGCAGGAGACTGGGGTTGAGAGGGGTAATAAATCAGTCATGATGGAATGGCAGGGTAGACTCAATGGGGCGATTGGCCTAACTCTACTCCTACGTCTGATGCTCTAATGAAATCAGAACAGTGACCTGCGGTGCTGGGCGACAGTGTGCTGCCTTAACTGATCCAAGTATAAATTCCACAAAATTAGCACAGTACGTTACCAGAACAGGTCAATATAAACTTAAATTAACATCAACGATACATAACCCAGAACGTCTAAAGGAACACACACGATTCTGGGGGAATTCAGCAGGTCAGGCAGCACCCACGCACACAGTTGATGTTTCGGGCCTGTTTTACTTTTAAAGGGGCGACACGACAGCATAGCAGTAAGCATCACACCCTAAAGTGCCAGCGATCGGGGTCCAGTTCTGCTGCCATCAGTAGCGTTGGGGTTTTACAGATAGATCAAGAAGCCGATGGCAGTCCAATCCAGCTCAGAAGGAAATTGTTCCAACCAAGTGTCAGGGGTTTCTTCTGTTATGTTCGAAAAAAATGGCTTCTTTGTTAAGTTAACTGCTGAGAAAGTTCTCTCTCTAGCACCTTGTTTGGGTTATATTACCGATAATGAGGATTGTATTCATTTGCTAACCAATTGGGATAGATGTTATTCTTTCTTGAGTGTCTGTATAAGCTATTGTTTTGCGGGCTTTGGGGCAGAAGGCAATGGGGGCAGACAGAGGAGACACGATGCTGTAAGCTCGGCGGCGGAACGGACCCCGAGCCGGAGTCCGAGGCCCAGGGTCTTCGGCGAGGAGAGGAGACGAAGACAGACTCGTGTACAGCGTCTGGTCGACCATCGTGGCTGGTCCCAGGTGGTGGGTCGAGGGGGTCGGAGGGGATCGAATGGTGGAAAGAGGATTCCGTTAATTGAGCTCCAACAGTTGTACACGAAGTGGTTGAACTTTGATAAGTTTGGCGCCTTTTATTTTCCTTTTATATTTTATCTCTATTAATTACATTGTTCCAGTAAGATCTATAGAGTGTAATCATTCAATCGCATATGGTGTATTGTCTGTTATTTGGCGGGGTGGGTACATCACACAGCCTCCACACAAACTTGATTACCCAGTTTGGCAGGGCTGAAGGCTGCTTCCACTAGACGAAAGCGAGCTGAGCGATCCTGAGGCTTACCAGGGGCTACACAAGTTTGCCCGCAAGCCTGGGACTGGGAACATGGCCCACCCAACCCGTGAATTCATCTTCAGAGTGGGGTAGGGTTGGCTGCCAAACTCAAGGAGGGAATGGATGGCCTCTGGCACGGTGACGAGGGTACCAGGAGAGGGAGGTAACTGGGGTGCAAAGGAACAAACTGCAGATTACTACGGTACCCCGTTACCTCCTCCTCTGAGAGCGGCAGCAGGTCATAAACTAAGCCAGCGCCATCATGGGCTCAAGCCTCCCCGGCATTGAAGACTTCTTCAAAAGGTGATGCCTCAAAAAAGTGACATCCATTATTAAGGACCCCCATCACCCGGGCATTGTCCTCTTCTCATTGCTACCAACAGGGAGGAGGTACAGGAGCCTGAAGACTCAACATTCAATCAACATACATCAAAGTTGCTGGTGAACGCAGCAGGCCAGGCAGCATCTGTAGGAAGAGGTGTAGTCGACGTTTCAGGCCGAGACCCTTCGTCAGGACTAACTGAAGGAAGAGTGAGTAAGGGATTTGAAAGTTGGAGAGGGAGGGGGAGATCCAAAATGATAGGAGAAGACAGGAGGGGGAGGGATAGAGCCGAGAGCTGGACAGGTGATAGGCAAAAGGGATATGAGAGGATCATGGGACAGGAGGTCTGGGAAGAAAGGCGGGGGGGGAGACCCAGAGGATGGGCAAGAGGTATATTCAGAGGGACAGAGGGAGAAAAAGGAGAGTGAGAGAAAAAATGTGTGCATAAAAATGAGTAACAGATGGGGTACGAGGGGGAGGTGGGGCCTTAGCGGAAGTTTTGGAAGTCAATGTTCATGCCATCAGGTTGGAGGCTACCCAGACGGAATATAAGGTGTTGTTCCTCCAACCTGAGTGTACTCAACATTCAAAGATTCTTCCCCTCTGCCATCAAATTCAGAATAACAATGAACCCATGAACACTACCTCACTTTTTTTTGTGCTCTTTTTGCACAAATAATTGATTTTTTTTTATATACTTTGTGCAAAAGTCTTAGGGTGATTAAGACTTTTGCACAGTACTGTGGTAATTTTATGCATCATGCTGTACTGCTGCTACAAACAAATCTCATGACATGTATAAGTGCTGATAAACCCGATTCTGATATGGTGGACTGAGAGTGAGAAAGGGGTCGGGAGAGGGGAATCACGGTTGGGAAAAGGGGGAGAGGAGAGGTGAGGGAGTGAGAAGCACCTGAGAGACATTCCAAAATGATCCAAAAAAAAAAAATCAATAGTTTGGAATCAAATGACCTTGCCTGGTGTCTCGAGGCTGGGCGTGTCGGCACCCACGCCACCCACTGCCCTGGCACTCCTTTGCTGCCACCTGTCCCACACCCCTCTCACGTGCTCCATCCTCGCCATTCCCAACATCCTTTCCTCCTGCCAGATTTACCAACGCTCTCTCCGCTTCTCATTGACAAATACAGAATCAGATTTATTACCACCGGCATCTGTCGTGAAATTTGTAAACTTAGCAGCAGCAGTTCAATGAAATATACAATATAGAAGAAAATAAATAAATTACAGTATATGTATATTGAATAGATTAAAAATCGGGCAAAAACACATAAATAATACTGCATATATTAAAAAAAAGAGGTAGTATTCACAAGATGAATGTCCATTTAGGAATCGGATGGCAGAGGGGAAGAAGCTATTCCTGAATCGCTGAGTGTGTGTCTTCAGGCTCCTGTACCTCCTCTCTGATGGTAACAGTGAGAAAGGGGCACGCCCTGGGTGCTGGGGGTCCTTAATAACGTACGCTGCCTTTCTGAGACACCGCTCCCTGGAGATGTCCTGGGTACCTTGTAGGCTCGTACCCAAGATGGAGCCAACTAAATTTATGACCTTCTGCAGCCTCTTTCAGTCCTGTGCTCCTCCCCCCACACCAAACAGTGATGTAGCCTGTCAGAATACTCTCCACACTACATCTATAGAACTTTTTGAGTGTTTTTGTGGACATACCAAATCTCTTCAATGAAGTAGAGACGCTGTTTTGCCTTCTTTGTAGCTGCATCGATATGTTGGGACCAAGTTAAGTCCTCAGAGATCTTGACGCCCAGGAACTGCGTGACACAGAGCATGCGCTGCCAGCAATCAGCAGGATCTCAAGCAAAGGGGCTGTGATCTGCGCAAAGCTATCAAGACTGCAAAACAATACAGGGGCAAGACTGAGTCAAGATTCACAACAAATAGCACACGTGACTTGTGGCGAGGGCTGCATACCATCGCAGACTTCACAGCCAAACATTGTGGTGCCGCCAACATCGTGGCCTCTCTCCCAGATGAGCTCAATCGCTTTTACACTCAGTTCGATGCCACTAACTCTCAGCCTCTGAGGAAAGCCACTGCTACAACCTGCAACCTGGTCGTCTCTGAGGTTGAGGTACGCAGGTATTTCCAAAGAGTGGACAGTCGCAAGGCTGCAGGACTGGACAGCAGCCCAGGGCGAGTACTCAGGATGTGCACAGCACGACTGGCAGATGTGTTTACTGACATTTTTAATCTCTCCCTCTCCTAGTGTAGAGTGCCCTCCTGCTTCAAAACATCCACCGTTGTCCCTGTACCTAAAAAGACCAAGGTAACATGTCTGAATGACAGGCGTCCTGTGGCTTAATAATAAGCAAATGCTTTGAGAGGCTGGTCAAGGATTAGATTAGATTCAACTTTATTGTCATTGTGCCGAGTACAGATACAAAGCCAATGAAATGCAGTTAGCATCTGACCAGAAATGCAAAGAATAGTGTTATTTACAAAATAACTGCGAATAAAAAGCACACAGCACACAAATATAAAAGTACTGAGACAGTACAATATGGATGCAATACTGCTTAGCGCTGTGATGTGAGGTTCAGCAGGGTCACAGCCTCAGGGAAGAAGCTCTTCCTGTGCCTGCTGGTGCGGGAGCGGAGGCTCCTGTAGCGCCTACCAGATGGGAGGAGAGTAAAAAGTCCATGGTTAGGCTGAGATGCATCCCTGATAATGCTTTTCGCCCTGCCCAGGCAGCGTTTATGGCAGATGTTCTTAATGGTGGGCAATTGGGTGCCGATAATCCGCTGGACAGTTTTCACCACACGCTGGAGTGCTTTGCGGTCCGATACGGGACTATTGCCATACCACACTGAGATGCAGTTGGTGAGTATGCTCTCAATGGTACAGCAGTAAAAGTCGGTCAGTATCCTGGGACAGAGGTGAGCTTATTTCCTGCGAAGCATCAAGAAAAGGGGCTATTACAACCTTTTGATCAGGATGGAGGAGTTCAGGGACCAGATGAGGCCCTCGGAAATGTGGACACCAAGGAATTTGAAGCTTGATACACGCTCCACTACAGCTCCGTTGATGTAGATGGGGACGTGAGTGTGGCTCCTAGCATGCCTGAAGTCCACAATGATCTCCTTGGTCTTCTGGTGTTAAGGGCCAGGTCGTTGTCGGCACACCACGCAGCCAGGTGCTGGACCTTGTCCCTGCAGGCCGTCTCGTCATCCCCTCTGATCAGGCCAACCACCGTGGTGTCGTCTGCGAACTTGATTATGGAATTAGAACCACGTACAGGAACACAGTCACAGATGAAAAGGGAGTACAGAAGAGGGCTCAGCACACAGCTTTGAGGCACGCTGGTGTTCAGGGTGAGAGTGGAGGAGGAGAGGTTGTCTAACTTAACTGATTGGGGTCTATTAGTCAGAAAGTCATCTGCAACTTGCTACCACCCAAACTGGATCCCTACAATTCGCCTACCGACACAACCGATCGACAGATGACACAATAGCCACTGCTCTACGTACCATCCTTACACATCTGGAGAAGGATGCTTATGTGAGAATGCTGTTCTTGGACTACAATTCAGCATTCAACACCATGGTTCCATCCAGGTTCAACAGGAAGCTCCGAGACCTCAGCCTTGACCCTGTCTTGTGCAGCTTGATTCTGGACTTCCTGTCAGATCGCTGACAGGTGGTAAGAGTGGGTTCCCTCACCTCCACCCCTCTGACTCTCAATACAGGAGCCCCTCAGGGCTATGTAGTAAGTCCCCTCCTTTGCTCCCTGCATACCCATGACTGTGTCGCCACCCACAGCCCTAATCTGCTAATTCAATTTTGCCAATGACACTACATTGATTGGCCTAATCTCAAACAATAATGAGGTGGCCTACACGGAAGAAGTCATCTCTCTGTCACAGTGGTGTCGAGAAAACAACCTCTCCCTCAATGTCGCAAAAACAAAGGAGCTGGTTGTGGATTACGGGAGGAATGCAGACGGACTAATCCCTATTGACATCAATAGATCTGGGGTTGAGAGGGTGAACAGCTTCAAGTTCCTCAGCATCCACATCACCGAGGACCTCACGTGGTCTGTACACACGGGCTGTGTGGTGAAAAAGGCACAACAGCGCTTCTTTCACCTCAGACAGTTGAGGAAGTTTGGTACGGGCCTCCAAATCCTAAGAACTTTCTACAGGGGCACAATTGAGAGCATCTTGACTGGCTGCATCACTGCCTGGTATGGGAATTGTGCTTCCCTCAATCACAGGACTCTGCAGTGTCACGTGTCCAGTTTCATTTTCCTGGGAGTTCATAGTTTTGTTTACTGTCAGCATCACCTTATGACGTATGCCAACAGTGTGAAAGGAGTGTGGCCATAGTGTTGAGAGGGAGTCAAAGAAAAGAGAGAAAGAGAGAGAGAGTGAAGACTGTACTTCGAGCTATCCAGGAACAGCTCACGATCGAGAAGGGTAAAGTCTAATGCTTACCCAAACCCAAAGGATTGGGTTAATTAGCGGCACACAGTGCACTGTGGAGACATGTCTGTCCTTCGTATGATCCATGGGTGTGGATTTCGTGACAGTCTCTTTGTGAAATCGCTCCTCGTGAACTTCGGAACAATATTCCTCGGCTGTATCTCCGGTAACCGT
The DNA here is from genome assembly GCF_963921235.1 of Mobula hypostoma. NCBI lineage: Eukaryota > Metazoa > Chordata > Chondrichthyes > Myliobatiformes > Myliobatidae > Mobula > Mobula hypostoma. The sequence goes on along the minus strand of NC_086101.1, from coordinate 3,416,358 downwards.
TTCTTCGTTCGCTAGCTGTGAAATCTTTGGAATTCGTTGTGATTGCCTCGTCGCTGCACTGTGAATCCACAAGTCTCTCCTCTCATCTATTTCGTGAATTACTGGGACTCTCTGAACTGCCACTTTAAGACTGTGCTTGAGTAAGATTTGTTAAGAATGGGTTCTAAGTTTGACTGTAAGGGAGCTATAGACGCATAACACCGTTAACTTCTGTTTAAGAAAGTCGTTTATTTAATTTGCTATATTTTTGAGTAGATGTAAATAAATATAATGGTTTTAATATTAAAACCTGACTCAATTTGTCATCTCTTGCTGCTGGTACGTTACGAAATCGTAACAGCAGAGAGTGCTGCAGACAGCCCAATGCATCTGTACTTGTGAACTTCCCATGATTCAGGACATTTACAAGGACGGGTGTGTAAAAAGGGCTGATCTGAGTGTATTTCTATGTTACATTGACTGTTCTATTCATTATAAATAACTACATAAATTATAAGTTAGACAAAGACGTAACCGTAAGGCTCAGTGCTGGGACCCCAGTTGTTTACAATATATATTAATGACTTGGATGAGGGAATTGAATGCAGCAACTCCAAGTTTGCGGATGACACGAAGCTGGGTGGCAGTGTTAGCTGTGAGGAGGATGCTAAGAGGATGCAGGGTGACTTGGATAGGTTGGGTGAGTGGGCAAATTCATGGCAGATGCAATTTAATGTGGATAAATGTGAAGTTATCCACTTTGGTGGCAAAAATAGGAAAACAGATTATTATCTGAATGGTGGCCGATTAGGAAAAGGGGAGGTGCAACGAGACCTGGGTGTCATTATACACCAGTCATTGAAAGTGGGCATGCAGGTACAGCAGGCGGTGAAAAAGACGAATGGTATGCTAGCATTTATAGCAAGAAGATTCGAGTACAGGAGCAGGGAGGTACTACTGCAGTTGTACAAGGCCTTGGTGAGACCACACCTGGAGTATTGTGTGCAGTTTTGGTCCCCTAATCTGAGGAAACACATCCTTGCCATAGAGGGAGTACAAAGAAGGTTCACCAGATTGATTCCTGGGATGGCAGGACTTTCATATGAAGAAAGACTGGATGAACTGGGCTTGTACTCGTTGGAATTTAGAAGATTGAGGGGGGATCTGATTGAAACGTATAAAATCCTAAAGGGATTGGACAGGCTAGATGCAGGAAGATTGTTCCCGATGTTGGGGAAGTCCAGAACGAGGGGCCACAGTTTGAGGATAGAGGGGAAGCCTTTTAGGACCGAGATTAGGAAAAACTTCTTCACACAGAGAGTGGTGAATCTGTGGAATTCTCTGCCACAGGAAACAGTTGAGGCCAGTTCATTGGCTATATTTAAGAGGGAGTTAGATATGGCCCTTGTGGCTACGGGGGTCAGGGGGTATGGAGGGAAGGCTGGGGCGGGGTTCTGAGTTGGATGATCAGCCATGATCATAATAAATGGTGGTGCAGGCTCGAAGGGCCAAATGGCCTACTCCTGCACCTATTTTCTATGTTTCTATGTTTCTATGTAACATAAAGATTTTTTAATCCTCATGTATGTGAAGGATGTAAGAAATAAAGTCAATTCAATTCAAACTTGAAGCTGCTCACTCTCTCCACTTCTGATCCCTCTATGAGGATTGGTACGTGTTCCTTCGTCTTTCCCTTCCTGAAGTCCACAATCAGCTCTTTAGTCTTAGTGAGGTTGAGTGTCCGGTTGTTGCTGTGACACCACTCCACTAGTTGGTATATCTCGCTCCAGTATGCAGACATCCTACCCTGCAAAAACTCATTTCAGGGAGGTAGCACCATCAATTTGTGGGAGACTCCTGAAACTTCTGGGAGAGGTGGGATGTCTGCAATAGAGTAGTTCCTTAGCAGCTGGCCAGCTAGTTTAAATAACATTAGCTACGCTAATGAACGAATGACACCTGTTAAACTCACCTCAACATGTCTTTTACAGTCTTAACCCACCATGGGCAATAGAAAAGTCACTGTTGCAAACAGTGCAGCGAGCAACACTGTCATTATTTTTGACCCCTATTAGGCAGGGGCACAGTTTAGTGTAGTCTGGGGTGAAGTATGTTTTATATTTTCTTTTTTTTTCGGAACACTCTGCCATGGTGCTCTCTCTCTCTCGCGCGCATGCTCTCTCTCGCGCTCTCTCAAAAAAAATCGATTTCCGGGATATTGTATATCATTTGCGGGCATCAGGGAGCCACTATCAATATGCAGGAGACTCCCGGAACTTCCAGGAGAGGTGGGATGTCTGATTATGCACTCTCAGCTCCATTTGAGATTCTACCAACAATGGTTGTATCATCAGCAAATTTATAGATGATATTTGAGCTATGCCCAGCCACATAGTCATGGGTATAGAGAGAGTAGAGCAGTGGGCTAAGCACACATCCCTGAGGTGCACCAGTGTTGATCGTCAGCGAGGAGGATACATTATCACCAATCCACACAGATTGTGGTCTTTCGGTTAGGAAGTCAAGGATCCAATTACAGAGGCCTAGGTTCTGCAACTTCTCAATCAGGATTGTGGGAATGATGGTATTAAATGCTGAGCTATAGTCAGTGAACAGCATCCTGACATAGGTGTTGGTGTTGTCCAGGTGGTCTAAAGCCGCGTGGAGAGCCATTGAGATTGCGTCTGCCATTGACCGTACACACGCACACCACCCCCCCAAGACTTTTGGACAGTTCTGTGTATGTTGCTTATGGTAATTTATAGTCTTTCTATTATGAATTGCAATGTACTGCTACCAGTACAAAACAGCATATTTAACAAACCATCCCAATGATATTTAACCTGATTCGGATTCCAATTGCCACTCAGGTTCAATGGGGACCTGCCTCTGCTCAGTTCCCATGATGGAAGCTGAGGGCGATGAGGGAAAAACAGACTCTCCCACAAGTGAGACAGGGGTGGATGTCGCTATTGGCGTTTCTTAGCATGACATAATGCTGTGGGGCACCTTGGGAACGACAATCTCGTGCAGCACAGCTTGATGGATACAATTAAATATTCCTTTTTGGTCTGATACAGCATCACAACTGCTTCCAAGGTCTGTAGAGTTAACAAAGATGTCTTAATGAGATTGAATAAACTGTCGCTACTTAAAACCGATGGAAACAATGCCGACTACGGCCGTACTTCTCACCGGATTCCACATAGAAAACATGGCTGCAGGTCAGTGATACAAACATGTTTATGGCTGGCAAGTGTAGCCTCTGGTACCGGACGCAGCGATTTAGATTGATGGGTTCAGTATACACCGTCAGGATAGGACTGTCGAATCTCTCAGAAGCAGAGGTGGGGTGTACGCCTCATGATCAACTCCTCTTGGTGCACAGATGTGACCAGTGTTGTCCCAATTCTGCTGGAATATCTCACAATTGCAGTATGTGCAGTCCATTTTACCTGTCATTTTGTGATCATTTTGGTAGTGGTGTACATTCCACCTCAGGCCAATGTCAAACAGGCATTGATCTGAGCAAGAGGATCCATATGCACGAAACAGCACACCCTGACGCCCTCACTATCATTTTGGGGATTTTAACCAGGCCGCCTTAAAAAAAATCATTAACTAATTACCGTCAATCATTAAACAAGTACCTCTGGTACTAGTAGTAGCAGAGGTACTTATTAATGATTGACGGTAATTAGTACCAGAGGAAACAACACACTGGACCACTGTTACACCACCATCAAGAGAGCTCACCATGCTATTCCACGCCCTCACTTCGGGAAGTCTGGTCACCTGGCTGTACGTCTACTCCCTGAGTATAGGCAGAGACTGAAGACTGCAGCACAAGCAGTGAGGACCAAGAAGGTTTGGATAAGGGAAGCACAGGAGCACTTACAGAACTGCTTTGAATCGGTGGACTGGACTGTATTCAGGGATTCATCTTCGAATCTGGATGAGTTTGCTGCTGTTGTTACTGACTTCAGTAAAACCTGTGTGGATGGGTGTGTGCCTACAAAAACTTGCTGTACATTCCCAAACCAAAAGCCACGGATGAACCAGGAGGTACGTCGTTAGCTCAGGGCTAGATCTGTGGCATCTAACTCTAGTGACCCAGACCTGTACCAGAAAACCAGGTATGACTTGCAGAGGGCCATTTCAAGAGTGAAGAAACAATTTTGAGCAAGGTTGGTAGTGACATCAGATCCACGGTAACACTAGCAGGGTTGGCAGGACATTCCTTCCTGCAAAGCAAAACCCAATAGCATAAATGGCAGTGATGCTTCACGACCAGATGAGCTCAACGTCTGCTATGTTTCACTTTGAAAGGGAGAACACAGCTACAGCTGTGAAGATCCCTGCTGCACCCGGTCACCCTGTGATCTCCGTCTCAGAGGCTGATGTTAGGCTGTCTTTTAGGAGGGTGAACCTCGCAAGGCAGGAGGCCCCGATGGAGTACCTGGTAAGGCTCTGAAAACTTGAGCTAACCAACTGGTGGGCGTATTCAGAGACATTTTCAACCTCTGACTGCTACGGTCAGAAGCTCCCACCTGCTTCAAAAAGGCAACAATTATACCAGTGCCAAAGAACCGCAGTGTGAGCTGGTTAATGACCATCACCCAGTAGCACTCACATCGACAGTGATGAAATGCTTTGAGAGGTTGATCACGGCTAGAATCAACTCCTTCCTCAGCAAGGACATGGATCCATTGCAATTTTCCCATCAGCACAATATGCCTATGACAGACAAAATCTCAATGGCTCTTCAAAAGGCCTTAGATCACCTGAACAATACAAACATACCTCAGGATTCCCACGACTGTGTGACTAGGGTATCACTCAAACACCATCTACAAATCTGCTGATGATACCATTATTGGTAGAATCTCAGATGGAGATGAAAGGGCACCCAGGAGCAAGATGAGCCAGCTAGTGGAGTGCTGCTGTAGCAACAACCTTGCACTCAACGTCAGTAAGACGAAAGAGCTGACTGTGGACTTAGAAACATAGAAAACCTACAGCGCAATACAGGCCCTTCAGCCCACAAAGTTGTGCTGAACATGTCCCTACCTTAGAAATTACCTAGGCTTACCTATAGCCACCTATTTTTCTAAGCTCCACGTACCTATTCAAAAGTCTCTTAAAAGACCCTATTGTATCCACCTCCACCACTGTCACCGGCAGCCCATTCCACGCACTCACCACTCTCTGTGTAAAAAACTTACCCCGACATCTCCTCTGTACCTACTCCCCAGCACCTTAAACCTGTGTCCTCTTGTGGCAACCATTTCAGCCCTGGGAAAAGCTTCCGACTATCCACATGATCAATGCCTCTCATCATCTTATACACCTCTATCAGGTCATCTCTCATCCTCCATCGCTCCAAGGAGAAAAGGTCGAGTTCACTCAACCTATTCTCATAAGGCATGCTCCCCAATCCAGGCAACATCCTTATAAATCTCCTCTGCACCCTTTCTATGGCTTCCACATCTGTCCTGGAGGGAGGAGACCAGAACTGAGCACAGTACTCCAAGTGGGGTCTGACCAGGGTCCAATATAGCTGCAACATTACCTCTCAGCTCCTAAATTCAATTCCACGATTGATGAAGGCCAATACACCGTATGCCTTCTTAACCACAGAGTCAACCTGCGCAGCTGCTTTGAACGTCCTATGGACTCAGACCCCAAGATCCCTCTGATCCTCCACACTGCCAAGAGTCTTACCATTAATACCATATTCTGCCATCATATTTGACCTAACAAAATGGACCACTTCACACTTATCTGGGTTGAACTCCATCTGTCACTTCTCAGCCCAGTTTTGCATCCTATCAATGTCCCGCTGTAACCTCTGACAGCCCTCCACACTATCCACAACACCCCCAACCTTTGTGTCATCAGCAAATTTACTAACTCATCCCTCCACGTCCTCATCCAGGTCATTTATAAAAATCACAAAGAGTAGGGGTCCCAGAACAGATCCCTGAGGCACACCACTGGTCACCGACCTCCATGCAGAATATGACCCGTCTACAACCACTCTTTGCCTTCCGTGGACAAGCCAGTTCTGGATCCACAAAGCAATGTCCCCTTAGATCCCATGCCTCCTTACTTTCTCAATAAGCCTTGCATGGGGTACCTTATCAAATGCCTTGCTGAAATCCATATACACTACATCTACTGCTCTTCCTTCATCAATGTGTTTAGTCACATCCTCAAAAAATTAAATCAGGCTCGTAAGGCACGACCTGACTTTGACAAAGCCATGCTGACTATTCCTAATCATATTATACCTCTCCAAATATTCATAAATCCTGCCTCTCAGGATTTTCTCCATCAACTTACCAACCACTGAAGTAAGACTCACTGGTCTATAATTTCCTGGGCTATCTCTAATCTCTTTCTTGAATAAAGGAACAATATCTACAACCCTCCAATCCTCTGAAACCTCTCCCGTCCCCATTGATGATGCAAAGATCATCGGCAGAGGCTCAGCAATATCCTCCCTCACCTCCCATAGTAGCCTGGGGTACATCTCATCCAGTCCCAGCGATTTATCCAACTTGATGTTTTCCAAAAGCTCCAGCACATCCTCTTTCTTAATTTTCCTCAAGCTTTTCAGTCCGCTGCAAGTCATCACTACAATCACCAAGATCCTTTTCCATACTGAATACTGAAGTAAAGTATTCATTAAGTGCGTCTGCTATTTCCTCCAGTTCCATACACACTTTCCCACTGTCACACTGGATAGGTCCTATTCTTTCACATCTTATCATCTTGCTCTTCACGTACTTGTAGAATGCCTTGGGGTTTTCCTTAATCCTACCTGCCAAGGCCTTCTCATGGCCCTTTCTGGCTCTCCTAATTTCCTTAAGCTCCTTCCTGTTAGCTTTCTGAACGTTTCATAAGCTTTTCTATTCTTCTTGACTAGATTTGCTACAACCTTTGTATACCACAGTTCCTGTACCCTACCATCCTTTCCCTGTCTCATTGGAACGTACCTATGCAGAACTCCACACAAATATCCCCTGAACATTTGCCACACTTCTTCCATACTTTTCCCTGAGAACATCTGTTTCCAATTTAAGCTTCCAATTTCCTGCCTGATAGCCTCATAATTCCCCTTACTCCAATTAACACTTTTCTAACTTGTCTGTTCCTATCCCTCTCCGATGATCGAATTATGATCGCTATCTCCAAAATGCTCTCCAGTGAGAGATCTGACAGCTGACCAGGTTCATTTCCCAATTTCAAATGAAGTACTGCCTCTCTTCTTGTAGGCTTATCTACATATTGCGTCAAGAAACCTTCCTGAACACAGCTAACAAATTCCACCCCATCTAAACCCCTTGCTCGAGGAAAGGTAAGATGGAGGAACATGAACCAATCCTCATAGAGGCATCAGAAGTGGTGAGAGTGAGCTATTTCAAGTTCCTAGGTGTCAAGATCTCTGAGGATCTAACCTGGTCCCAACATATCACTACAGCTAGAGAAGGCAAGATAGCGACTATATTTCATGAGGAGTTTGAAGAGATTTGGTTTGTCACCTAAAACACTCGAAAACCTCTACAGATGTACTTTGGAGAACATTCCGACAGACTGCATCACTCTCTGGTAGGGAGGGTGGGGGGATGCGTCTGCACAGGACCGAAAAAAGCTGCACAAAGTCATAAAATTAGTCAGCCCCATCTTGGATACTAGCCTCTGTAGTATCTACAACATCTTCAAGGAGCGGTGCCTCAGAAAGGCAATGCCCAATATTAAGGATCCCCATCACCCAGGCCATGAACTCTGCTCACTGTTACCATCAGGTAGGAGGTACAGAAGTCTGAAGACACACACTCAGCAATTCAGGAACAGCTTCTTCCCCTCTGCCATCCCATTCCTAAATGGACATTGAACCCGTGAACACTACCTCACCTTTTTAAATTTTTTTTTCCGTTTGTGTTACGTTTAATCTATTTGATATACATTAATACACTTACTGCAATTGATTTACTTATTTGCTTTCTATATTATCATGTACTGCATTGAACTGCTGCTGCTAAGTCAATAAATTTCATGGCGCATGCTGGCGATAATAAACCTGATTTTGCGTACTCTGAATGCACAGACTGAGGCTTTGAACCACATCCACAGTACTCCGCATCCTCCACTGTGAGCAGACTGAGATACTGAGATTCATTCATTCGTATAGTGTACATCTGCTACACATACATCGAAACATACAGTGAGGCGCGACGCGGGACACCGGCACGTGGGAACGTACAGTGAAATGCATCATTTGTGTTAACAACCAGCACAACCTGCGGATGTTTCGGGGGCAGCCGCAAGTGTCACCACACACTCCAGCACCAACAGCAGCACAGTGTAACAGTGCAGAATAACACAGATACAAATGCTGGAGAAATTCAGGGTAAGGCTGAGCCCCCTTTCCCACCCACTCACACACCTCCCAGCCCCATTACATGCCAGCTCAGGCCCGGCAGCACTCCCACTCAGTCTCCAACTTCCGGTCAAGCGAGAGTGGCCGGCGCTGTAGTGAAAGGCTATTGCGCTGTGAGTGACCCGGGTTCAATTCACCGCCATGCGCAAGGAGTTTGTACGTTCTACCCGTGACCGTACGGGTTTCCTCCGGGTGTCCCCACATCCCAAACGCGTACAGGGTAGGGTTAGTGAGTCGTGAGCGTGCTGCGTTGGTGCTGGGAGCTTGGTGTCACTTGCAGCTGCCCCAGCACATCCGCAGAGTGTTGACGCAAATGATGACTTGACTGTTTCTTTCGACGTGCACGCCAATCAAATCAGCACTTGACCTTGCCACGGGGTGGGGGGAGTTTACTGAGGCAGTTTAGCTGGTAACCCCGACCAGCTGCACGATAGGTCACTGGTCATTATCTGTAACGTGACCATTATACACGAGTGCAGTCGCCAGGGGCGGGGGTTCAGTATCATGCCCAGGACCAGAGCCAACACCAAGTGCACACTCACCGTTGCCAGCGGGAGGATTGTGCCCTTTTCCGCCGGCTGCGTGACCAGTTCAAACTTCCCGGAGCAGCCCACCTCGAGGATAGACAAGGGGAGATCGTGGGCATCTCGCGGAGGGACTTCTGTAATGCAAATGAGAGAGATGAAAGGCGAGCCCAGACAGAGTATACATACAGATTAGCTTCATTAGTGACACGCACAAAATGCTGAAGGAACTCAGCATGTCAGACAGCATCTATGGGAATGAATAGGCCTGAAATATGCATGTTGCTCCAGATTTGCAGCATCTGCTGTTTATAGTTTAGTTTATTTTATCACGTGTACAGACATCCCACCCTGCAAAAACTCATTTCAGGGAGGTAGCACCATCAATTTGCGGGAGACTCCTGGAACTTCCGGGGGAGGTGGGATGCTGCAATAGAGTAGCTCCTTGGCAGCCAGCCAGCTAGTGTAAATAACGTTAGCTATGCTAATGAACGAATGACACCTGTTAAACTCACCTCAACATGTCTTTTACATTTTAACCCACCATGGGCAATAGAAAAGTCACTGTTGCAAACAGTGCAGCGAGCAACACTGTCATTATTTTAACCCCTATTAGGCAGGGGTACACTTCAGGGTAGTCTGGGGTGACGTACGTTTTATATTTTCTTTTTTCTGGAACACTGTCCCATGGCGCACTCTCGCTCGTTCACTCTCGTGGTCACTCTCTCTCGCTCTCTGCTCGCGCGCTCTTGCTTGCTTGCTGTCGCTCTCTCTCTCGTAGTCTCTCTCACGCTCTCTTTTGCTCTCTCTCGCTCGCTCAAAAAAATTGATTTCCGTGATATTGTATATAATTTGCGGGAGACTCCCAGAAGTTCCGGGAGAGGTGGGATGTCTGCGTGTACGTTGAAAGAAAGAGTGAAATCCGCCGATTGTGTCAATGACCAACGCAGCCCAAGGATGTGCTGCCGGCAGTTTGCAATTGTCGCCACACTTCCAGCACTAACGTAGCACGCCCACAGCCCAAGTCACCCTCAACTGTACATCTCGGGAATGTGGAGGGTAACCTCGCAGTCACAGAGAGCATTCAAACTGGCAGGGAGCTCGGTGCCCCCTTACAGTGCAAAGTCTCTGCTTGTGGAGTCAGTGGAAGGCTGCTGGTCCCAGCTGGCAGGGAGCTCGGTGCCCACTCACAGTGCAAAGTCTCTGCTTGTGGAGTCAGTGGAAGGCTGCTGGTCCCAGCTGGCGGGGAGCTCGGTGCCCACTCAGTGCAAAGTCTCTGCTTGTGGAGTCAGTGGAAGGCTGCTGGTCCCAGCTGGCAAGGAGCTCGGTGCCCACCCACAGTGCAAAGTCTCTGCTTGTGGAGTCAGTGGAAGCCTGCTGGTCCCAGCTGGCAGGGAGCTCGGTGCCCACTCAGTGCAAAGTCTCTGCTTGTGGAGTCAGTGGAAGGCTGCTGGTCCCAGCTGGCAAGGAGCTCGGTGCCCACCCACAGTGCAAAGTCTCTGCTTGTGGAGTCAGTGGAAGGCTGCTGGTCCCAGCTGGCAGGGAGCTCGGTGCCCACTCAGTGCAAAGTCTCTGCTTGTGGAGTCAGTGGAAGGCTGCTGGTCCCAGCTGGCAGGGAGCTCAGTGCCCACTCAGTGCAAAGTCTCTGCTTCCGGAGTCAGTGGAAGGCTGCTGGTCCCAGCTGGCAGGGAGCTCGGTGCCCACCCACAGTGCAAAGTCTCGGAGTCAGTGGAAGCCTACTGGTTCCAGCTGGCAGGGAGCTCGGTGCCCACTCACAGTGCAAAGTCTCTGCTACCGGAGTCAGTGGAAGGCTGCTGGTCCCAGCTGTCAGGGAGCTCAGTGCTCACTCAGTGCAAAGTCTCTGCTACCGGAGTCAGTGGAAGGCTGCTGGTCCCAGCTGGCAGGGAGCTCAGTGCCCACTCAGTGCAAAGTCTCTGCTTCTGGAGTCAGTGGAAGGCTGCTGGTCCCAGCTGGCAGGGAGCTCGGTGCCCACTCACAGTGCAAAGTCTCAGAGTTAGTGGAAGCCTGCTGGTCCCAGCTGGCAGGGAGCTCGGTGCCCACTCAGTGCAAAGTCTCTGCTTGTGGAGTCAGTGGAAGGCTGCTGGTCCCAGCTGGCAGGGAGCTCGGTGCCCACTCAGTGCAAAGTCTCTGCTTCCGGAGTCAGTGGAAGGCTGCTGGTCCCAGCTGGCAGGGAGCTCGGTGCCCACTCACAGTGCAAAGTCTCAGAGTCAGTGGAAGGCTGCTGGTCCCAGCTGGCGGGGAGCTCGGTGCCCACTCAGTGCAAAGTCTCTGCTTGTGGCGTCAGTGGAAGGCTGCTGGTCCCAGCTGGCAGGGAGCTCGGTGCCCACTCACAGTGCAAAGTCTCTGCTTGTGGAGTCAGTGGAAGGCTGCTGGTCCCAGCTGGCAGGGAGCTTGCTGCCCACTCAGTGCAAAGTCTCTGCTTGTGGAGTCAGTGGAAGGCTGCTGGTCCCAGCTGGCAGGGAGCTCGGTGCCCACTCACAGTGCAAAGTCTCTGCTTGTGGAGTCAGTGGAAGCCTGCTGGTTCCAGCTGGCAGGGAGCTCGGTGCCCACTCAGTGCAAAGTCTCTGCTTGTGGAGTCAGTGGAAGGCTGCTGGTCCCAGCTGGCAGGGAGCTCGGTGCCCACTCAGTGCAAAGTCTCTGCTTGTGGAGTCAGTGGAAGACTGCTGGTCCCAGCTGGCAGGGAGCTCAGTGCCCACTCAGTGCAAAGTCTCTGCTTGTGGAGTCAGTGGAAGGCTGCTGGTCCCAGCTGGCAGGGAGCCCAGTGCCCACTCAGTGCAAAGTCTCTGCTTGTGGAGTCAGTGGAAGGCTGCTGGTCCCAGCTGGCAGGGAGCTCAGTGCCCACTCAGTGCAAAGTCTCTGCTTGTGGAGTCAGTGCAAGGCTGCTGGTCCCAGCTGGCAGGGAGCTCAGTGCCCACTCAGTGCAAAGTCTCTTGCTTGTGGAGTCAGTGGAAGGCTGCTGGTCCCAGCTGGCAGGGAGCTCGGTGCCCACTCACAGTGCAAAGTCTCTGCTTGTGGAGTCAGTGGAAGGCTGCTGGTCCCAGCTGGCGGGGAGCTCGGTGCCCACTCACAGTGCAAAGTCTCTGCTTGTGGAGTCAGTGGAAGGCTGCTGGTCCCAGCTGGCGGGGAGCTCGGTGCCCACTCAGTGCAAAGTCTCTGCTTGTGGAGTCAGTGGAAGGCTGCTGGTCCCAGCTGGCAGGGAGCTCGTTGCCCACTCAGTGCAAAGTCTCTGCTTGTGGAGTCAGTGGAAGGCTGCTGGTCCCAGCTGGCAGGGAGCTCAGTGCCCACTCAGTGCAAAGTCTCTGCTTGTGGAGTCAGTGGAAGGCTGCTGGTCCCAGCTGGCAGGGAGCTCAGTGCCCACTCAGTGCAAAGTCTCTGCTTGTGGAGTCAGTGGAAGGCCGCTGGTCCCAGCTGGCAGGGAGCTCGGTGCCCACTCACAGTGCAAAGTCTCAGAGTCAGTGGCAGCCTGCTGGTCCCAGCTGGCAGGGAGCTCGGTGCCCACTCAGTGGAAAGTTTCTGCTTCCGGAGTCAGTGGAAGGCTGCTTGTCCCAGCTGGCAGGGAGCTCAGTGCCCACTCAGTGCAAAGTCTCTGCTTGTGGAGTCAGTGGAAGGCTGCTGGTCCCAGCTGGCAGGGAGCTCAGTGCCCACTCAGTGCAAAGTCTCTGCTTGTGGAGTCAGTGGAAGGCTGCTGGTCCCAGCTGGCAGGGAGCTCGGTGTCCACTCACAGTGCAAAGTCTCAGAGTCAGTGGCAGCCTGCTGGTCCCAGCTGGCAGGGAGCTCGGTGCCCACTCAGTGCAAAGTTTCTGCTTCCGGAGTCAGTGGCAGCCTGCTGGTCCCAGCTGGCAGGGAGCTCGGTGCCCACTCAGTGCAAAGTTTCTGCTTCCGGAGTCAGTGGAAGGCTGCTGGTCCCAGCTGGCGGGGAGCTCGGTGCCCACTCAGTGCAAAGTTTCTGCTTCCGGAGTCAGTGGAAGGCTGCTGGTCCCAGCTGGCGGGGAGCTCGGTGCCCACTCACAGTGCAAAGTCTCTGCTTGTGGAGTCAGTGGAAGGCTGCTGGTCCCAGCTGGCAGGGAGCTCGGTGCCCACTCACAGTGCAAAGTCTCAGAGTCAGTGGCAGCCTGCTGGTCCCAGCTGGCAGGGAGCTCAGTGCCCACTCAGTGCAAAGTCTCTGCTTGTGGAGTCAGTGGAAGGCTGCTGGTCCAAGCTGGCAGGGAGCTCGGTGCCCACTCACAGTGCAAAGTCTCAGAGTCAGTGGCAGCCTGCTGGTCCCAGCTGGCGGGGAGCTCGGTGCCCACTCACAGTGCAAAGTCTCTGCTTGTGGAGTCAGTGGAAGGCTCCTGGTCCCAGCTGGCAGGGAGCTCGGTGCCCACTCACAGTGCAAAGTCTCAGAGTAGGTGGCAGCCTGCTGGTCCCAGCTGGCAGGGAGCTCGGTGCCCACTCAGTGCAAAGTTTCTACTTCCGGAGTCAGTGGAAGGCTGCTGGTCCCAGCTGGCGGGGAGCTCGGTGCCCACTCACAGTGCAAAGTCTCTGCTTGTGGAGTCAGTGGAAGGCTGCTGGTCCCAGCTGGCAGGGAGCTCGGTGCCCACTCACAGTGCAAAGTCTCAGAGTCAGTGGCAGCCTGCTGGTCCCAGCTGGCAGGGAGCTCGGTGCCCACTCAGTGGAAAGTTTCTGCTTCCGGAGTCAGTGGAAGGCTGCCTGTCCCAGCTGGCAGGGAGCTCAGTGCCCACTCAGTGCAAAGTCTCTGCTTGTGGAGTCAGTGGAAGGCTGCTGGTCCCAGCTGGCAGGGAGCTCAGTGCCCACTCAGTGCAAAGTCTCTGCTTGTGGAGTCAGTGGAAGGCTGCTGGTCCCAGCTGGCAGGGAGCTCGGTGTCCACTCACAGTGCAAAGTCTCAGAGTCAGTGGCAGCCTGCTGGTCCCAGCTGGCAGGGAGCTCGGTGCCCACTCAGTGCAAAGTTTCTGCTTCCGGAGTCAGTGGCAGCCTGCTGGTCCCAGCTGGCAGGGAGCTCGGTGCCCACTCAGTGCAAAGTTTCTGCTTCCGGAGTCAGTGGAAGGCTGCTGGTCCCAGCTGGCGGGGAGCTCGGTGCCCACTCAGTGCAAAGTTTCTGCTTCCGGAGTCAGTGGAAGGCTGCTGGTCCCAGCTGGCGGGGAGCTCGGTGCCCACTCACAGTGCAAAGTCTCTGCTTGTGGAGTCAGTGGAAGGCTGCTGGTCCCAGCTGGCAGGGAGCTCGGTGCCCACTCACAGTGCAAAGTCTCAGAGTCAGTGGCAGCCTGCTGGTCCCAGCTGGCAGGGAGCTCAGTGCCCACTCAGTGCAAAGTCTCTGCTTGTGGAGTCAGTGGAAGGCTGCTGGTCCAAGCTGGCAGGGAGCTCGGTGCCCACTCACAGTGCAAAGTCTCAAGAGTCAGTGGCAGCCTGCTGGTCCCAGCTGGCGGGGAGCTCGGTGCCCACTCACAGTGCAAAGTCTCTGCTTGTGGAGTCAGTGGAAGGCTGCTGGTCCCAGCTGGCAGGGAGCTCGGTGCCCACTCACAGTGCAAAGTCTCAGAGTAGGTGGCAGCCTGCTGGTCCCAGCTGGCAGGGAGCTCGGTGCCCACTCAGTGCAAAGTTTCTGCTTCCGGAGTCAGTGGAAGGCTGCTGGTCCCAGCTGGCGGGGAGCTCGGTGCCCACTCACAGTGCAAAGTCTCTGCTTGTGGAGTCAGTGGAAGGCTGCTGGTCCCAGCTGGCAGGGAGCTCGGTGTCCACTCACAGTGCAAAGTCTCAGAGTCAGTGGCAGCCTGCTGGTCCCAGCTGGCAGGGAGCTCAGTGCCCACTCAGTGCAAAGTCTCTGCTTGTGGAGTCAGTGGAAGGCTGCTGGTCCCAGCTGGCAGGGAGCTCGGTGCCCACTCACAGTGCAAAGTCTCAGAGTCAGTGGCAGCCTGCTGGTCCCAGCTGGCAGGGAGCTCGGTGCCCACTCAGTGCAAAGTTTCTGCTTCCGGAGTCAGTGGAAGGCTGCTGGTCCCAGCTGGCAGGGAGCTCGGTGCCCACTCACAGTGCAGTGTCTCTGCTTGTGGAGTCAGTGGAAGGCTGCTGGTCCCAGCTGGCAGGGAGCTCGGTGCCCACTCACAGTGCAAAGTCTCTGCTTGTGGAGTCAGTGGAAGGCTGCTGGTCCCAGCTGGCGGGGAGCTCGGTGCCCACTCAGTGCAAAGTCTCTGCTTGTGGAGTCAGTGGAAGGCTCCTGGTCCCAGCTGGCAGGGAGCTCAGTGCCCACTCAGTGCAAAGTCTCTGCTTGTGGAGTCAGTGGAAGGCCGCTGGTCCCAGCTGGCAGGGAGCTCGGTGCCCACTCACAGTGCAAAGTCTCAGAGTCAGTGGCAGCCTGCTGGTCCCAGCTGGCAGGGAGCTCGGTGCCCACTCAGTGCAAAGTTTCTGCTTCTGGAGTCAGTGGAAGGCTGCTGGTCCCAGCTGGCGGGGAGCTCGGTGCCCACTCACAGTGCAAAGTCTCTGCTTGTGGAGTCAGTGGAAGGCTGCTGGTCCCAGCTGGCAGGGAGCTCGGTGCCCACTCACAGTGCAAAGTCTCAGAGTCAGTGGCAGCCTGCTGGTCCCAGCTGGCAGGGAGCTCAGTGCCCACTCAGTGCAAAGTCTCTGCTTGTGGAGTCAGTGGAAGGCTGCTGGTCCCAGCTGGCAAGGAGCTCGGTGCCCACTCACAGTGCAAAGTCTCAGAGTCAGTGGCAGCCTGCTGGTCCCAGCTGGCAGGGAGCTCGGTGCCCACTCAGTGCAAAGTTTCTGCTTCCGGAGTCAGTGTAAGGATGCTGGTCCCAGCTGGCGGGGAGCTCGGTGCCCACTCACAGTGCAAAGTCTCTGCCTGTGGAGTCAGTGGAAGGCTGCTGGTCCCAGCTGGCAGGGAGCTCGGTGTCCACTCACAGTGCAAAGTCTCAGAGTCAGTGGCAGCCTGCTGGTCCCAGCTGGCAGGGAGCTCGGTGCCCACTCAGTGCAAAGTTTCTGCTTCCGGAGTCAGTGGAAGGCTGCTGGTCCCAGCTGGCGGGGAGCTCGGTGCCCACTCAGTGCAAAGTCTCTGCTTGTGGAGTCAGTGGAAGGCTGCTGGTCCCAGCTGGCGGGGAGCTCGGTGCCCACTCAGTGCAAAGTCTCTGCTTCTGGAGTCAGTGGAAGGCTGCTGGTCCCAGCTGGCAGGGAGCTCGGTGCCCACTCAGTGCAAAGTCTCTGCTTGTGGAGTCAGTGGAAGCCTGCAGGAGGAATGTTCCCCTCCAGGGTCCTCCTTTCTCTGTTTCGAGGCCTGACCTGAGCGTTCAAACTGGCTCCATCACCGGCGGGTTTGAAGGACCACTGCATAGGATGAGGGATGCAGCCTTTCTGAGGGATCGCCTTTTGATACCTCTTCGATGCTGGCGAGGACAGTGTCCATGATGGAGCTAGCTGTGTTTGCAACCCTTCTTGGTGGGGAGGGGACGCATCGAGGTCATCTTCAAAAGGCGATGTCTCAAAAAGGTGGTATTCATCTTTAAAGACCCCCTTCACCCTCTTCTGATTGCTACCATCAGGGAGGAGGGACAGGAGCCTGAAGAAGCAAACTCAACATTTCAGGAACAGCTTCTTCCCCTCCATTTCAGATGTCGGACTAGACAATGAACCCACCTACCAGCCTTCTCCTTCCCACCCTCCCCCACCTTCTTTATAGGGCCTCTGCCTCCTCCCTCTTCAGTCCTGACGAAGGGTTCCAGCCCGAAACGTTGACTGTTCTTTTCCAAGGATGCTGCCCTACCTGCTGAGTTCCTCCAGCGTGTTGTGAGTGTTGCAATGACCCCAGGAACTCTACATCAGTATTTTCTTTCTTTTTTGCACAACTTACTTAATTTAACTCTACTGGTTCCCCAAGGTTGTTATCTCCAGGGCTGGTAGTGGGGTAGTGGGGCTGGCGGGGAGCTCGGTGCCCACTCACAGTGCAAAGTCTCTGCTTGTGGAGTCAGTGGAAGGCTGTTGGTCCCAGCTGGCAGGGAGCTCAGTGCCCACTCAGTGCAAAGTCTCTGCTTGTGGAGTCAGTGGAAGGCTGCTGGTCCCAGCTGGCAGGGAGCTCAGTGCCCACTCAGTGCAAAGTCTCTGCTTGTGGAGTCAGTGCAAGGCTGCTGGTCCCAGCTGGCAGGGAGCTCAGTGCCCACTCAGTGCAAAGTCTCAGAGTCAGTGGCAGCCTGCTGGTCCCAGCTGGCAGGGAGCTCGGTGCCCACTCACAGTGCAAAGTCTCTGCTTGTGGAGTCAGTGGAAGGCTGCTGGTCCCAGCTGGCAGGGAGCTCGGTGTCCACTCACAGTGCAAAGTCTCAGAGTCAGTGGCAGCCTGCTGGTCCCAGCTGGCAGGGAGCTCAGTGCCCACTCAGTGCAAAGTCTCTGCTTGTGGAGTCAGTGGAAGGCTGCTGGTCCAAGCTGGCAGGGAGCTCGGTGCCCACTCACAGTCCAAAGTCTCAGAGTCAGTGGCAGCCTGCTGGTCCCAGCTGGCAGGGAGTTCAGTGCCCACTCAGTGCAAAGTCTCTGCTTGTGGAGTCAGTGGAAGGCTGCTGGTCCCAGCTGGCAGGGAGCTCGGTGCCCACTCACAGTGCAAAGTCTCTGCTTGTGGAGTCAGTGGAAGGCTGCTGGTCCCAGCTGGCAGGGAGCTCGGTGTCTACTCACAGTGCAAAGTCTCAGAGTCAGTGGCAGCCTGCTGGTCCCAGCTGGCAGGGAGCTCGGTGCCCACTCAGTGCAAAGTTTCTGCTTCTGGAGTCAGTGGAAGGCTGCTGGTCCCAGCTGGCGGGGAGCTCGGTGCCCACTCACAGTGCAAAGTCTCTGCTTGTGGAGTCAGTGGAAGGCTGCTGGTCCCAGCTGGCAGGGAGCTCGGTGCCCACTCACAGTGCAAAGTCTCAGAGTCAGTGGCAGCCTGCTGGTCCCAGCTGGCAGGGAGTTCAGTGCCCACTCAGTGCAAAGTCTCTGCTTGTGGAGTCAGTGGCAGCCTGCTGGTCCCAGCTGGCAGGGAGCTCGGTGCCCACTCAGTGCAAAGTTTCTGCTTCCGGAGTCAGTGTAAGGCTGCTGGTCCCAGCTGGAGGGGAGCTCGGTGCCCACTCACAGTGCAAAGTCTCTGCTTGTGGAGTCAGTGGAAGGCTGCTGGTCCCAGCTGGCAGGGAGCTCGGTGTCCACTCACAGTGCAAAGTCTCAGAGTCAGTGGCAGCCTGCTGGTCCCAGCTGGCAGGGAGCTCGGTGCCCACTCAGTGCAAAGTTTCTGCTTCCGGAGTCAGTGGAAGGCTGCTGGTCCCAGCTGGCGGGGAGCTCGGTGCCCACTCAGTGCAAAGTCTCTGCTTGTGGAGTCAGTGGAAGGCTGCTGGTCCCAGCTGGCGGGGAGCTCGGTGCCCACTCAGTGCAAAGTCTCTGCTTCTGGAGTCAGTGGAAGGCTGCTGGTCCCAGCTGGCAGGGAGCTCGGTGCCCACTCAGTGCAAAGTCTCTGCTTGTGGAGTCAGTGGAAGGCTGCTGGTCCCAGCTGGCAGGGAGCTCGGTGCCCACTCACAGTGCAAAGTCTCTGCTTGTGGAGTCAGTGGAAGGCTGCTGGTCCCAGCTGGCAGGGAGCTCGGTGTCCACTCACAGTGCAAAGTCTCAGAGTCAGTGGCAGCCTGCTGGTCCCAGCTGGCAGGGAGCTCGGTGCCCACTCAGTGCAAAGTTTCTGCTTCCGGAGTCAGTGGAAGGCTGCTGGTCCCAGCTGGCAGGGAGCTCGGTGCCCACTCAGTGCAAAGTCTCTGCTTGTGGAGTCAGTGGAAGGCTGCTGGTCCCAGCTGGCAGGGAGCTCGGTGCCCACTCAGTGCAAAGTCTCTGCTTCTGGAGTCAGTGGAAGGCTGCTGGTCCCAGCTGGCAGGGAGCTCGGTGCCCACTCAGTGCAAAGTCTCTGCTTGTGGAGTCAGTGGAAGCCTGCAGGAGGAATGTTCCCCTCCAGGGTCCTCCTTTCTCTGTTTCGAGGCCTGACCTGAGCGTTCAAACTGGCTCCATCACCGGCGGGTTTGAAGGACCACTGCATAGGATGAGGGATGCAGCCTTTCTGAGGGATCGCCTTTTGATACCTCTTCGATGCTGGCGAGGACAGTGTCCATGATGGAGCTAGCTGTGTTTGCAACCCTTCTTGGTGGGGAGGGGACGCATCGAGGTCATCTTCAAAAGGCGATGTCTCAAAAAGGTGGTATTCATCTTTAAAGACCCCCTTCACCCTCTTCTGATTGCTACCATCAGGGAGGAGGGACAGGAGCCTGAAGAAGCAAACTCAACATTTCAGGAACAGCTTCTTCCCCTCCATTTCAGATGTCGGACTAGACAATGAACCCACCTACCAGCCTTCTCCTTCCCACCCTCCCCCACCTTCTTTATAGGGCCTCTGCCTCCTCCCTCTTCAGTCCTGACGAAGGGTTCCAGCCCGAAACGTTGACTGTTCTTTTCCAAGGATGCTGCCCTACCTGCTGAGTTCCTCCAGCGTGTTGTGAGTGTTGCAATGACCCCAGGAACTCTACATCAGTATTTTCTTTCTTTTTTGCACAACTTACTTAATTTAACTCTACTGGTTCCCCAAGGTTGTTATCTCCAGGGCTGGTAGTGGGGTAGTGGGGCTGGCGGGGAGCTCGGTGCCCACTCACAGTGCAAAGTCTCTGCTTGTGGAGTCAGTGGAAGGCTGCTGGTCCCAGCTGGCAGGGAGCTCAGTGCCCACTCAGTGCAAAGTCTCTGCTTGTGGAGTCAGTGGAAGGCTGCTGGTCCCAGCTGGCAGGGAGCTCAGTGCCCACTCAGTGCAAAGTCTCTGCTTGTGGAGTCAGTGGAAGGCTGCTGGTCCCAGCTGGCAGGGAGCTCAGTGCCCACTCAGTGCAAAGTCTCTGCTTGTGGAGTCAGTGGAAGGCTGCTGGTCCCAGCTGGCAGGGAGCTCGGTGCCCACTCACAGTGCAAAGTCTCAGAGTCAGTGGCAGCCTGCTGGTCCCAGCTGGCAGGGAGCTCGGTGCCCACTCAGTGCAAAGTTTCAGCTTCCGGAGTCAGTGGAAGGCTGCTGGTCCCAGCTGGCGGGGAGCTCGGTGCCCACTCACAGTGCAAAGTCTCTGCTTGTGGAGTCAGTGGAAGGCTGCTGGTCCCAGCTGGCAGGGAGCTCGGTGTCCACTCACAGTGCAAAGTCTCAGAGTCAGTGGCAGCCTGCTGGTCCCAGCTGGCAGGGAGCTCAGTGCCCACTCAGTGCAAAGTCTCTGCTTGTGGAGTCAGTGGAAGGCTGCTGGTCCAAGCTGGCAGGGAGCTCGGTGCCCACTCACAGTCCAAAGTCTCAGAGTCAGTGGCAGCCTGCTGGTCCCAGCTGGCAGGGAGTTCAGTGCCCACTCAGTGCAAAGTCTCTGCTTGTGGAGTCAGTGGAAGGCTGCTGGTCCCAGCTGGCAGGGAGCTCGGTGCCCACTCACAGTGCAAAGTCTCTGCTTGTGGAGTCAGTGGAAGGCTGCTGGTCCCAGCTGGCAGGGAGCTCGGTGTCTACTCACAGTGCAAAGTCTCAGAGTCAGTGGCAGCCTGCTGGTCCCAGCTGGCAGGGAGCTCGGTGCCCACTCAGTGCAAAGTTTCTGCTTCTGGAGTCAGTGGAAGGCTGCTGGTCCCAGCTGGCGGGGAGCTCGGTGCCCACTCACAGCGCAAAGTCTCTGCTTGTGGAGTCAGTGGAAGGCTGCTGGTCCCAGCTGGCAGGGAGCTCGGTGCCCACTCACAGTGCAAAGTCTCAGAGTCAGTGGCAGCCTGCTGGTCCCAGCTGGCAGGGAGTTCAGTGCCCACTCAGTGCAAAGTCTCTGCTTGTGGAGTCAGTGGAAGGCTGCTGGTCCCAGCTGGCAGGGAGCTCGGTGCCCACTCACAGTGCAAAGTCTCTGCTTGTGGAGTCAGTGGAAGGCTGCTGGTCCCAGCTGGCAGGGAGCTCGGTGTCCACTCACAGTGCAAAGTCTCAGAGTCAGTGGCAGCCTGCTGGTCCCAGCTGGCAGGGAGCTCGGTGCCCACTCAGTGCAAAGTTTCTGCTTCCGGAGTCAGTGGAAGGCTGCTGGTCCCAGCTGGCGGGGAGCTCGGTGCCCACTCACAGTGCAAAGTCTCTGCTTGTGGAGTCAGTGGAAGGCTGCTGGTTCCAGCTGGCGGGGAGCTCGGTGCCCGCTCAGTGCAAAGTCTCTGCTTGTGGAGTCAGTGGAAGGCTGCTGGTCCCAGCTGGCAGGGAGCTCGGTGCCCACTCAGTGCAAAGTCTCTGCTTGTGGAGTCAGTGGAAGGCTGCTGGTCCCAGCTGGCAGGGAGCTCAGTGCCCACTCAGTGCAAAGTCTCTGCTTGTGGAGTCAGTGGAAGGCAGCTGGTCCCAGCTGGCAGGGAGCTCAGTGCCCACTCAGTGCAAAGTCTCTGCTTGTGGAGTCAGTGGAAGGCCGCTGGTCCCAGCTGGCAGGGAGCTCGGTGCCCACTCACAGTGCAAAGTCTCAGAGTCAGTGGCAGCCTGCTGGTCCCAGCTGGCAGGGAGTTCAGTGCCCACTCAGTGCAAAGTCTCTGCTTGTGGAGTCAGTGGAAGGCTGCTGGTCCCAGCTGGCAGGGAGCTCGGTGCCCACTCACAGTGCAAAGTCTCTGCTTGTGGAGTCAGTGGAAGGCTGCTGGTCCCAGCTGGCAGGGAGCTCAGTGCCCACTTAGTGCAAAGTCTCTGCTTGTGGAGTCAGTGGAAGCCTGCAGGAGGAATGTTCCCCTCCAGGGTCCTCCTTTCTCTGTTTCGAGGCCTGACCTGAGCGTTCAAACTGGCTCCATCACCGGCGGGTTTGAAGGACCACTGCATAGGATGAGGGATGCAGCCTTTCTGAGGGATCGCCTTTTGATACCTCTTCGATGCTGGCGAGGACAGTGTCCATGATGGAGCTAGCTGTGTTTGCAACCCTTCTTGGTGGGGAGGGGACGCATCGAGGTCATCTTCAAAAGGCGATGTCTTAAAAAGGTGGTATTCATCTTTAAAGACCCCCTTCACCCTCTTCTGATTGCTACCATCAGGGAGGAGGGACAGGAGCCTGAAGAAGCAAACTCAACATTTCAGGAACAGCTTCTTCCCCTCCATTTCAGATGTCGGACTAGACAATGAACCCACCTGCCAGCCTTCTCCTTCCCACCCTCCCCCACCTTCTTTATAGGGCCTCTGCCTCCTCCCTCTTCAGTCCTGACGAAGGGTTCCAGCCCGAAACGTTGACTGTTCTTTTCCAAGGATGCTGCCCTACCTGCTGAGTTCCTCCAGCGTGTTGTGAGTGTTGCAATGACCCCAGGAACTCTACATCAGTATTTTCTTTCTTTTTTTCACAACTTACTTAATTTAACTCTACTGGTTCCCCAAGGTTGTTATCTCCAGGGCTGGTAGTGGGGATAAGCTCCCATTACCTTTTAAATGCTCCCAGTGGTGTGCATCTCAAACGGCCTCTGACAACCAAGTCCAGCTCCTGGCCTTCACGTGTGGCTTAGCTACTCAGCCTGGTGGAACTGTTTCTACTGACAGGAGAAGGTGCAAAGGTGGGTTCCTGGTGCCTTAAAACCAGTCACCGGGCAGATGGTGTTCATTAGCCATGATTGGCAGCTCATCTGGAAGGAAAACTCCGATCTCAAACCTCCGCTGCCCTGCGGCTATTCCCACTCCCGGGGAAGGCTTTGGGAGTAAACCCTGAGGAAAAAACCTGGAGCTGGAATCCCTAAGGTCCTGCATCGAGTTCAATGCTGACTGGCAACTCCGGCATCGCTTCTGGCACCAAACTGTTTCAGTCTCTGCTGTTCCCTTGGGCTCATCAGATGCACAGCCAGGGGAAGCTGGTTACATGGACAACAGCTTGCTCTCCATATCCTACTGTCCAGGCTCGTGTATCTACACAGCTGGGACATAATATCCTTGGTCAGCTTTGACCGATGGAGGCCCTCACCTCACCTCGTTCACTTCGTAAATATTTTTATTATAATTTGTAGTTCTTATTGGAACGTGCACAAAACAACAAGTGATATTAAACCTGATTTCAGTTCTCTGTGCCTCTCCAGACACCCCCTTACATCTTAAACATAAGAGATTCTGCAGATGCCGGAACTGTGGAGAAACACACAACAGCATACTGGTGCAACTCTGACTGACAAAACGGTGACGATATCTCAATGGAAGTTTCAGATTTGGTACGTCCCCAAATTGCTACTGATGCATCTGACTGATTGCATCACCGTCTGGGACGGATGATCTATCGCACGGCAGCAGAAAACGCTGCAGAAAGTTTTAACCTCAGCCCAGCTCCATCATCGGCACTAACCTCCCCACCACTGCGAACAGGTCTGAGGGTGGCATCCCTGCTCAATCACCCCCTTCACCCAGGACATGCCCTCTTCTCATTGCTACCATCAAGGTGCTGGTGCAGGAGTCCGAAGACACACACACTCAAGGTTTCAAGAACAGCTTCTACCCCTCTGCCATCAGATTTCAAAATAGTCCATGAACCCACCAACACCACCTCACTTTTCCATGAAGGGTCTCGGCCCAAAACGTTGACTGTTTTCTCTTTTCCATAGATGCTACCTGGCCTACTGAGTTCCTCCAGCATTTTGTGTGTCTTGCTCGGATTTGCAGAACCTGTGCAGATTTTTCTTGTCTTTGTGTCACTATTTGCTCTGTTACTGTATTACTTTTCTGACAGTGGATTCATGTTAATCGTGCCATCAGCTAATCGGGGCATCTGCTTATGGGACAACTCGTAAAGAGCAAAACCTATTTGAGAAAATAGCTGCGACTCCCTTCATTTATTCGGGACACTATGGCACATAATTGGGGCTGGGCACTGCTGCCGAACGGCTTCTAACTAGCACCAGTCACATGCACTTGTGTGGCCGTTAAACACTGCGCTGTGCTTAGAGCGGACAGATTTGAAAGTAGCGTGAGCTGTTCAGAAAGCAGAGGCTTTTGTCACTGAATGGCGGTGAGAAGTAAGCAGTGAGGCGATTCAGAACTGTGGTTTCAAGCATTCAGGCTTTGAGATGGCAGAAATGGCTGGGACTGAAACCGTTTCAGTTCTTCAGAAAGTGAGGAACTGCAAAGATACAATCATACAGAATGCTAATGAAAATGAAGATCTAGAGGATGCAGCTGCCAAAAGCAATGCGTGAAAGCAGTCCATTCTCTGCACCAGGTGTCTGTGCTGACTTTGGACGAAACCCTCCCTCGATATTGATTGGGACTCCCATACTGTTAGGGGTCTAGATGGTTTAGAGTTTGTAAAATGTCTTCAGGAAAGTTTTCTAAATCAATATATAGAGGGACCAACTAGAGGGGATGCAATACTGGATCTCCTGTTAGGAAACGAATTAGGGCAAGTGACAGAAGTCTGTGTAGGGGAGCACTTTGGTTCCAGTGATCATAACACCATTAGTTTCAATTTGATCATGGACAAGGATAGATCTGGTCCTAGGGTTGAGGTTCTGAACTGGAAAAAGGCCAAATTTGAAGAAATGAGAAAGGATCTAAAAAGCGTGGATTGGGACAGGTTGTTCTCTGGCAAAGATGTGATTGGTAGGTGGGAAGCCTTCAAAGGGGAAATTTTGAGAGTGCAGAGTTTGTATGTTCCTGTCAGGATTAAAGGCAAATTGAATAGGAATAAGGAACCTTGGCTCTCAAGGGATATTGCAACTCTGATAAAGAAGAAGAGCGAGTTGTATGAAATGTATAGGAAACAGGGAGTAAATCAGGTGCTTGAGGAGTATAAGAAGTGCAAGAAAATACTTAAGAAAGAAATCAGGAGGGCTAAAAGAAGACATGAGGTTGCCTTGGCAGTCAAAGTGAAGGATAATCCAAAGAGCTTTTACAAGTATATTAAGAGCAAAAGGATTGTAAGGGATAAAATTGGTCCTCTTGAAGATCAGAGTGGTCGGCTTTGTGCGGAACCAAAGGAAATGGGGGAGATCTTAAATAGTTTTTTTGCGTCTGTATTTACTAAGGAAGCTGGCATGAAATCTATGGAATTGAGGGAATCAAGTAGTGAGACCATGGAAACTGTACAGATTGAAAAGGAGGAGGTGCTTGCTGTCTTGAGGAAAATTAAAGTGGATAAATCCCCGGGACCTGACAGAGTGTTCCCTCAGACCTTGAAGGAGACTAGTGTTGAAATTGCGGGGGCCCTGGCAGAAATATTTAAAATGTCGCTGTCTATGGGTGAAGTGCCGGAGGATTGGAGAGTGGCTCATGTTGTTCCGTTGTTTAAAAAAGGATCGAAAAGTAATCCGGGAAATTATAGGCCGGTGAGTTTAACGTCAGTAGTAGGTAAGTTATTGGAGGGAGTACTAAGAGACAGAATCTACAAGCATTTGGATAGACAGGGGCTTATTAGGGAGAGTCAACATGGCTTTGTGCGTGGTAGGTCATGTTTGACCAATCTGTTGGAGTTTTTCGAGGAGGTTACCAGGAAAGTGGATGAAGGGAAGGCAGTGGATATTGTCTACATGGACTTCAGTAAGGCCTTTGACAAGGTCCCACATGGGAGGTTAGTTAGGAAAATTCAGTCGCTAGGTATACATGGAGAGGTGGTAAATTGGATTAAACATTGGCTTGATGGAAGAAGCCAGAGAGTGGTGGTAGAGAATTGCTTCTCTGAGTGGAGGCCTGTGGCTAGTGGTGTGCCACAGGGATCAGTGCTGGGTCCATTGTTATTTGTCATCTATATCAATGATCTGGATGATAATGTGGTAAATTGGATCAGCAAGTTTGCTGATGATACAAAGATTGGAGGTGTAGTAGACAGTGAGGAAGGTTTTCAGAGCCTGCAGAGGGACTTGGACCAGCTGGAAAAATGGGCTGAAAAATGGCAGATGGAGTTTAATACTGAGAAGTGTGAGGTATTGCACATTGGAAGGACAAACCAACGTAGAACACACAGGGTTAATGGTAAGGCACTGAGGAATGCAGTGGAACAGAGGGATCTAGGAATACAGATACAAAATTCCCTGAAAGTGTCGTCACAGGTAGATAGGGTCGTAAAGAGAGCTTTTGGTACATTGGCCTTTATTAATCAAAGTATTGAGTATAAGAGCTGGAATGTTATCATGAGGTTGTATAAGGCATTGGTGAGGCCGAATCTGGAGTATTGTGTTCAGTTTTGGTCACCAAATTACAAGAAGGATATAAATAAGGTTGAAAGAGTGCAGAGAAGGTTTACAAGGATGTTGTCGGGACTTGAGAAACTCAGTTACAGAGAAAGATTGAATAGGTTAGGACTTTATTCCCTGGAGCGTAGAAGAATGAGGGGAGATTTGATAGAGGTATATAAAATTATGATGGGTATAGATAGAGTGAATGCAAGCAGGCTTTTTCCACTGAGGCAAGGGGAGAAAAAAAAGAGGACATGGGTTAAGGGTGAGGGTGGGGAGTTTAAAGGGAACATTAGTGGGGGCTTCTTCACACAGAGAGTGGTGGGAGTATGGAATGAGCTGCCAGACGAGGTGGTAAATGCGGGTTCTTTTTTAACATTTAAGAATAAATTGGACAGATACATGGATGGGAGGTGTATGGAGGGATATGGTCCATGTGCAGGTCAGTGGGACTAGGCAGAAAATGGTTCAGCACAGCCAAGAAGGGCCAAAGGGCCTGTTTCTGTGCTGTAGTTTCTATGGTTTCTATGGATAGTGGTTAAGAACTAACACAGTTTGTAGTAGATTGATAGACTTCACAACTACACAAATTGCTACTCTGTTAAAATGGTGCCTTCTCTTTTTTTATGTCTTTTTAACTATTTCCAAGAAACACTAGATAATTGGGACAGCCACTTAATTGGGTCAAAATGTACTGATGTGTCCCAATTAACCTGGATCCACTGGATATTCTTTTTAAAATATATTCTTATTAAAATGTATGTAAATGTTGCAATGTTTTGCTGCTGCAAAACAAACTTCACAACATACATCAGTGATAATAAACCTGATTTTGATATGGAACAGTCAAGGTTTCAGGCTGAGACCCCTCTTCAGGACTGGAAAGGAAGGGTGAAGAAAACAGAATTAGAAGGTGGGGGGGTAGATGGTGTGGGTGGGCTGGGAGGTGAGAGGTGAGGGGGTAGGTGTGGGTGGGCCGGGAGGTGAGAGGTGAACGGGCAGATGGTGTGGGTGGGTCTGGGAGGTGATAGGTGAGGGGGGTTTAGATGGTGTGGGTGGGTCTGGGAGGTGATAGGTGAACAGGCAGATGGTGTGGGTGGGTCTGGGAGGTGAGAGGTGAGGGGGGTTTAGATGGTGTGGGTGGGTCTGGGAGGTGATAGGTGAACAGGCAGATGGTGTGGGTGGGTCTGGGAGGTGAGAGGGGTTTAGATGGTGTGGGTGGGTCTGGGAGGTGAGAGGTGAGGGGGGTTTAGATGGTGTGGGTGGGCTGGGAGGTGAGAGGTGAGGGAGGTTTAGATGGTGTGGGTGGGTCTGGGAGGTGATCGGTCAAAGTGTCGCGCTCTGGTTTCCGCCCACAATCCCAAGACGAATTTGTGTACTATGTTGACGTGGTGACAATCCCTGGCTACCCCCAGCACATCCTCGGGCTGCGTCTTCACCATCACTGTGTGCCGTGTCGTATGAAGTGTGAGATCACAGTCTTTGACCAAGAGAGCTCTTGGCAAATTTTTCCTACAGAAGTGGTTCATCATTGCCGCCTTCTGAGCAGTATCTTTACAAAACAGGTGACCCCAGCCGTTATCAATACTCGTCAGAGATTGTCTGCCTGGCGTCAGTGGTCACATAACCAGGACTTGCGATATGCACCAGCTGCTCATACGACCATCCACCACCTGCTCCCGTGGATTCACGTGACCCTGATCGGGGGCTAAACAGGTGCTACACGGGTGACCTGCAGGCTAAAAGAGGGAAGGAGTGCCTTACACCTCCTGTGGTAGACACATATCTCCACTCAATGTTCAAGTGACAACTAAAGCTGATCTTTGACCTTTCCTCCTGTGCCTCCCATGGGGAAAACGGGACTGATTTTGGTGGAGCTGGCACGGCAACTGTAGAGGAACACACACAAAATTCTGGAAATGAACTGGAAAGGAAGGAGGACAAGCAAGAAGCTGAAAGCTGAAGTCTGGTGTGTAAAGGAGGGAGGGGAATGAAGTAAGAAGCTGGGAAAGGCAAAAGGAAGGCTGGAGAAGGAGAAATCTGATAGGAGAGCAGAGTTGACCACGTAAGATAGGGAAGGTGGGGGAGGGTCATCAACAGAGGCGAGGGGAAGAGGTAAGAGTGGGGAATTGAAGGGGGGAGGACGGGAATCACTGAGCGGAGAAACCCATGTTCATGACATCAGGTCGGAGGCTACCCAGACAAAATATGAAGGGTCATCGTGACAGAAGAGGAGGCCATGGGCCAACATAACAGAGCAGGAATGGAGATTGGAGTTAAAATGGTTGGCCACCAGTAATGCCTGCTTTTGGCAGATGGAGTGAAGGTGCTTGACAGGGGCCCCCCAATTTACATTCTGTCTCACCAATATGAAGGAGCCCTCATCAGAAACACTGGATACAAAAGACAACCTCTCCAGATTTGCAGGTGAAGTATTGCACTATTACTCTTAGGAAAATATCAGTGATACCTAATGGGTTCAATATCAGGAAACCCTCCCATCCATCCACAATCTCTTTGACCCCAAACCATCAGGCAGGAGGTACGGTGGTATGAGGATGGCGGCGTTACGATGGGAAACAGTATCTTCCCCCAGACCTTGAGACTACTGAACTCCCTGACAACAACCAGGTACTGTATTGTCCTCTATGAAGCACCAGTACTGTAGACTTTTGAACTCCCATCCTCTTATTATTTGTTAATTTATTGGTGGTAATAAAACTACAGCATGTGTTGCGCAAAACATTTCATTTGGTAGGAAAACATGTTTACTGTTGAAATGACATTAAAACCGAACACGAACTCCAACACTCACCTAGGTCCCAAGATCCCAACTTCTCTCTCAAGCACAACCCCCCCCCCCCGCCGGTGTATCACCCTGTATAGTCACCCCTGGGGTCCTCACTCCCCCCTCCAATCTGACCTTACCATGTCTGTCATCACCCCCAGTGTCCCCAGTCACACACACCTGGTCTGTCCTCACCCCCAGTGTGCCCAATCACCCTCATCCCCGTCTGTCCTCACCCCCAGGTCCCCAATCACACCCACCTGGTCTGTCCTCACCCCCAGGTCCCCAATCACACCCACCTGGTCTGTCATCACCCCCAGTGTCCCCAATCACCCTCATCCCCGTCTGCCCTCACCCCCAGTGTCCCCAATCACCCCCTATCCATGTCTGTCCTCACCCCCAGGTCCCCAATCACACCCACCTGGTCTGTTCTCACCCTCAGTGTCCCCAATCACCCTCATCCCCGTCTGCCCTCACCCCCAGTGTCCCCAATCACCCCCTATCCATGTCTGTCCTCACCCCCAGGTCCCCAATGACACCCATCTGGTCTGTCCTCACCCCCAGTGTCCCCAATCACACCCACCTGGTCTGTCCTCACCCCCAGGTCCCCAATCACCCTCATCCCCGTCTGTCCTCACCCCCAGTGTCCCAATCACACCCACCTGGTCTGTCCTCACCCCCAGTGTCCCCAATCACCCTCATCCCCGTCTGCCCTCACCCCCAGTGTCCCCAATCACCCCCTATCCACGTCTGTCCTCACCCCCAGGTCCCCAATCACACCCACCTGGTCTGTCCTCACCCCCAGGTCCCCAATCACCCTCATCCCCGTCTGTCCTCACCCCCAGTGTCCCAATCACACCCACCTGGTCTGTCCTCACCCCCAGTGTCCCCAATCACCCTCATCCCCGTCTGCCCTCACCCCCAGTGTCCCCAATCACCCCCTATCCCCGTCTGTCATCACCCCCAGTGTCCCAATCACACCCACCTGGTCTGTCCTCACCCCCAGTGTCCCCAATCACCCTCATCCCCGTCTGTCCTCACCCTCAGGTCTCTTCATGTTTGACCCAATTTAATCCACCTTTCCCTTCCGTGGGGCCCTTCGCCCCTCACCCTCCCACCACTGGCTCCCGTCAAAGTTCTGAACCTCCCTCGACCGCCCGATTCTCACCGAGTCTCTCCCGCTCCATCTCTGCCCAGCGAGCCGGCTGACCTCTCGCCCGGAAGAGCAAATTACTTATCCCTCTCCCAGCTTTTCACACGGCGTAGTCCCAGTATTCCACAGCAGAAACAAACTTGGCGGCTCCGGAGCCCCTCAGCTCCCGTCACCCTGGTCTACACACCCCTGCGAAAGGGTTCAAACAGTTTTCAAGTCCCACGCCCGCAACAAAGATGGCGAAAATGATCGGCTGACTATAAGGGGGCGTGGGACCGTGCCTATAATAAATATGGCCAACCTCTTTTCCTATAGGAAAAATGGCCGGCTCAGTTTATGTGACGTTACGCCTGTAACAAAGATGACCGGCAGCGTTCGGTGACGATTCCTGCCATTAACAAACATGGTCGGAGCCTCGTCACGATTGGTGATTGTTGGCCGTCGCGGACATGACGTACTTCGACAACAGAGAAGCAGACCGCGGCCGTTCCCGCCGACGCCGAGTTCATCGGCCGGTGGTGTCGCCGTTAAAGAGGACAGCGGCGCGGCGAAGGGCCGGGGACCGGTCACCCCGGGTGGGCCTCACTGCGTCCAGCTGAGGAGGTCTGACGTCAATCCCCTGCGCCGTGGGGCCAGTCCAGCGCAGCCATGGCGCTCTTCCCCGCGGTTCTCAGTGAGGAGGAGGAAGCCTTGCAGAGAAAGTACAACAAGCTGAAGAAGAAGGTCGGCCGGCTGGGGAGAGGGTGGGAGGAAAGCGTCAGTGAGGCGTAGGAGCAGAATTAGGCCGCTCAGCCCATCGGGTCTGCTCCACCATTCCACCATGGCTAATCCCGGATACCACGCACCCGCCTTCTCGCCTAATCCTTTGCTGCCCTGACCGATCAGCAAACAATCAAATATACCCACGGATTTGGCCTCCACCGCGGTCTGTGACAGAGCATTCCGCAGATTCTACTCTCGGGCTAAAAAACTTCTGTTCTAAAGGGTCGTCCCTCAGTTCTGAGGCTGTACCCTCTACTTCTGGATACCCCCACCACAGGAAACATTCTCTCCGCGTCCACCCTGCCTAGTGCTTTTAATATTCAGTAGATTTCCCGCATCCTTCTAAATTCCAGTGAGTACAGGCCCAAGGCAGCCAGACCCCTTCATTCCTGGAATCATCCTCGTGAACCTCCGCTGGACTCTCTCCAATGACGATACATCCTTTTTGAGATAAGGGGCCCAAAACTTTGACAGTCCTCCCAAGTGCAGCCTGACGAAAGGCTCAGCATTATCTCTTTATTCTATTTCCCTCGAAATAAATGCCAACATTGCATTTGCCTCAGACTCAACTGGTAAATTAACCTTCTGGGGGTCCCAAGTCCCTTCACACCTCTGAGGTTTGAACCTTCTCCCTATCTTGGTAATATTCTGCACTATTGTTCCTTTTACCAGAATGCACGATCATACATTTCCCAACACAGTATTCCCTCTGCCACTTTTTGCCCATTCTGCAATGTCACCTCTTTCTGAAGATGTAAAATTCTGTCTCTTACCAACAGAGCCACACCACTGCCTATGCCTTCCTTGATGTACGACTCTGTGATGCCCACAACGTCATACCGACCGATCTCATTGCGCCACGAGTTCGTCCACCTTATCCCGAATGCTATATCCATTTAAATACAACACCTTCAGTCCTGCATTATTCACTCTTTTGAATTTTGCCTTTCTGGTACAGTTTAACTCTTTGCTCTGTCTGCATTTGTACCCAATCGTGGCTTGTCCTTCCTTGCATTCATATTACAGCCATCATCTACTTGTAAACCTGTTGGCTCATCTTTAGCTCCCATCATCCTGGTTCCGGCCCCCTGCCATACGTCCATGCGGCATAGGAGCAGAATTAGGCCATTCGGCCCATCGAGCCTGCTCCGCCATTCCATTACAGCAGAACAGGAGGAGGATGGGAGGAGAGGACGGGAGGAGGAGGAAAGGTTGGAGTGGAGGGTGGGTCGGGGAAAGGGAAGGTCAGTCGGAGAGGGAGGGTGAGTTGGAGAAGAGGGGGAAGGGAGGTTGGAGGAGAGGGGAATTGGGGTTGCAGGAGAGGAGGAAGTGAGGGGCGACAGTGGGTAGGAGAGGAGGGAGGCAATGATAGAGGGTAAGGGCTGAAGGTGGGTAGGAGGTCAGGGAGGGGGAGGAGTAGGGTAGGAGGTAGACATCCTGTGGTGAGAGTGGCGGCGTGGGAGGGAACGAGGGGGAGAGGGTGCTGATTGTGGGAAAGATGAGAGGAGGCTGTGGGGTATCCTTTGGAGTGGAGGGCGATACTCTGCCGAAGAACGGCAGCTGTCAGAGCAGGAAGTGGTGGGGTGAGAGGAGTGGTGATGTTGGAGGGGTGCTTGCCAAGGTGGAAGTAGCAGTATTCAGTGGTATGTGGGGAGATGGGGGGGATGGGGGCTCCGGTCCGGACAGGACGGCCGTTGGTCACTGGGACTCTGACCCTGTGCTGTGTGTGTGGGGGGAGATGGGGGCTCCGGTCCGGACAGGACGGCCGTTGGTCACTGGGACTCTGACCCTGTGCTGTGTGTGTGGGGGGAGATGGGGGCTCTGGTTTGGACAGGACGGCCGTTGGTCACTGGGACTCTGACCCTGTGCTGTGTGTGTGGGGGGAGATGGGGGCTCCGGTCCGGACAGGACGGCCGTTGGTCACTGGGACTCTGACCCTGTGCTGTGTGTGTGGGGGGGATGGGGGCTCCGGTTCGGACAGGATGACCGTTGGTCACTGGGACTCTGACCCTGTGTTCTGTGTGTGGGGGGAGATGGGGGGGATGGGGGCTCCGGTTCGGACAGGACGGCCGTTGGTCACTGGGACTCTGACCCTGTGCTGTGTGTGTGGGGGGAGATGGGGGCTCCGGTTCGGACAGGATGGCCGTTGGTCACTGGGACTCTGACCCTGTGTTCTGTGTGTGGGGGGAGATGGGGGAGGGTCCGGTTCGGACAGGACGGCCGTTGGTCACTGGGACTCTGACCCTGTGCTGTGTGTGTGGGGGGAGATGGGGGCTCTGGTTCGGACAGGACGGCCGTTGGTCACTGGGACTCTGACCCTGTGCTGTGTGTGTGGGGGGAGATGGGGGCTCCGGTCCGGACAGGACGGCCGTTGGTCACTGGGACTCTGACCCTGTGTTCTGTGTGTGGGGGGAGATGGGGGGGATGGGGGCTCCGGTTCGGACAGGACGGCCGTTGGTCACTGGGACTCTGACCCTGTGCTGTGTGTGTGGGGGGAGATGGGGGCTCCGGTCCGGACAGGACGGCCGTTGGTCACTGGGACTCTGACCCTGTGCTGTGTGTGTGGGGGGAGATGGGGGCTCCGGTCCGGACAGGACGGCCGTTGGTCACTGGGACTCTGACCCTGTGCTGTGTGTGTGGGGGGAGATGGGGGCTCCGGTCCGGACAGGACGGCCGTTGGTCACTGGGACTCTGACCCTGTGCTGTGTGTGTGGGGAGAGATGGGGGCTCCGGTTTGGACAGGACGGCCGTTGGTCACTGGGACTCTGACCCCATGCTGTGTGTAGGGGGAGATGGGGGGGATGGGGGCTCCGGTTCGGACAGGACGGCCGTTGGTCACTGGGACTCTGACCCTGTGCTGTGTGTGTGGGGGGAGATGGGGGCTCCGGTCCGGACAGGACGGCCGTTGGTCACTGGGACTCTGACCCTGTGCTGTGTGTGTGGGGGGAGATGGGGGCTCTGGTTTGGACAGGACGGCCGTTGGTCACTGGGACTCTGACCCTGTGCTGTGTGTGTGGGGGGAGATGGGGGCTCCGGTTGGACAGGACGGCCGTTGGTCACTGGGACTCTGACCCTGTGCTGTGTGTGTGGGGGGAGATGGGGGCTCCGGTTGGACAGGACGGCCGTTGGTCACTGGGACTCTGACCCTGTGCTGTGTGTGTGGGGGGAGATGGGGGCTCCGGTCCGGACAGGACGGCCGTTGGTCACTGGGACTCTGACCCTGTGCTGTGTGTGTGGGGGGAGATGGGGGGGATGGGGGCTCCGGTTTGGACAGGACGGCCGTTGGTCACTGGGACTCTGACCCTGTGCTGTGTGTGTGGGGGGAGATGGGGGCTCCGGTTTGGACAGGACGGCCGTTGGTCACTGGGACTCTGACCCTGTGCTGTGTGTGTGGGGGGAGATGGGGGCTCCGGTCCGGACAGGACGGCCGTTGGTCACTGGGACTCTGACCCTGTGCTGTGTGTGTGGGGGGAGATGGGGGCTCCGGTTTGGACAGGACGGCCGTTGGTCACTGGGACTCTGACCCTGTGCTGTGTGTGTGGGGGGAGATGGGGGCTCCGGTCCGGACAGGACGGCCGTTGGTCACTGGGACTCTGACCCTGTGCTGTGTGTGTGGGGGGAGATGGGGGCTCCGGTTCGGACAGGATGGCCGTTGGTCACTGGGACTCTGACCCTGTGCTGTGTGTGTGGTGGGGGAGATGGGGGCTCCGGTTCGGACAGGACGGCCGTTGGTCACTGGGACTCTGACCCTGTGCTGTGTGTGTGGGGGGAGATGGGGGCTCCGGTTCGGACAGGACGGCCGTTGGTCACTGGGACTCTGACCCTGTGCTGTGTGTGTGGGGGGAGATGGGGGCTCCGGTTCGGACAGGACGGCCGTTGGTCACTGGGACTCTGACCCTGTGCTGTGTGTGTGGGGGGAGATGGGGGCTCTGGTTGGACAGGACGGCCGTTGGTCACTGGGACTCTGACCCTGTGCTGTGTGTGTGGGGGGAGATGGGGGCTCCGGTCCGGACAGGACGGCCGTTGGTCACTGGGACTCTGACCCTGTGCTGTGTGTGTGGGGGGAGATGGGGGCTCCGGTTCGGACAGGACGGCCGTTGGTCACTGGGACTCTGACCCTGTGCTGTGTGTGTGGGGGGAGATGGGGGCTCCGGTCCGGACAGGACGGCCGTTGGTCACTGGGACTCTGACCCTGTGCTGTGTGTGTGGGGGGAGATGAGGGAGATGGGGGCTCCGGTTCGGACAGGACGGCCGTTGGTCACTGGGACTCTGACCCTGTGCTGTGTGTGTGACGGGAGATGGGGGAGATGGGGGCTCCGGTTCGGACAGGACGGCCGTTGGTCACTGGGACTCTGACCCTGTGCTGTGTGTGTGGGGGGAGATGGGGGAGATGGGGGCTCCGGTCCGGACAGGACGGCCGTTGGTCACTGGGACTCTGACCCTGTGCTGTGTGTGTGGGGGGAGATGGGGGCTCCGGTTTGGACAGGACGGCCGTTGGTCACTGGGACTCTGACCCTGTGCTGTGTGTGTGGGGGGAGATGGGGGGGATGGGGGCTCCGGTTCGGACAGGACGGCCGTTGGTCACTGGGACTCTGACCCTGTGCTGTGTGTGTCGGGGGAGATGGGGGCGATGGGGGCTCCGGTTCGGACAGGACGGCCGTTGGTCACTGGGACTCTGACCCTGTGTTCTGTGTGTGGGGGGAGATGGGGGGGATGGGGGCTCCGGTTCGGACAGGACGGCCGTTGGTCACTGGGACTCTGACCCTGTGCTGTGTGTGTGGGGGGGGGATGGGGGCTCCGGTTTGGACAGGACGGCCGTTGGTCACTGGGACTCTGACCCCGTGCTGTGTGTGGGGGGAGATGGGGGGGATGGGGGCTCCGGTTGTGGACAGGACAGGACGGCCGTTGGTCACTGGGACTCTGACCCTGTGCTGTGTGTGTGGGGGAGATGGGGGGATGGGGGCTCCGGTCTCGGACAGGACGGCCGTTGGTCACTGGGACTCTGACCCTGTGCTGTGTGTGTGGGGGGAGATGGGGGCTCCGGTTCGGACAGGACGGCCGTTGGTCACTGGGACTCTGACCCTGTGCTGTGTGTGTGGGGGGAGATGGGGGCTCCGGTTCGGACAGGACGGCCGTTGGTCACTGGGACTCTGACCCTGTGCTGTGTGTGTGGAGGGGAGGGGGAGAGGGGGGATGGGGGCTCCGGTTCGGACAGGACGGCCGTTGGTCACTGGGACTCTGACCCTGTGCTGTGTGTGTGGGGGGAGATGGGGGCTCCGGTTCGGACAGGACGGCCGTTGGTCACTGGGACTCTGACCCTGTGCTGTGTGTGTGGGGGGAGATGGGGGCTCCGGTTCGGACAGGACGGCCGTTGGTCACTGGGACTCTGACCCTGTGCTGTGTGTGTGGGGAGATGGGGGAGATGGGGGCTCCGGTTCGGACAGGACGGCCGTTGGTCACTGGGACTCTGACCCTGTGCTGTGTGTGTGGGGGGAGATGGGGGCTCCGGTTCGGACAGGACGGCCGTTGGTCACTGGGACTCTGACCCTGTGCTGTGTGTGTGGGGGGAGATGGGGGCTCCGGTTCGGACAGGACGGCCGTTGGTCACTGGGACTCTGACCCTGTGCTGTGTGTGTGGGGGAGATGGGGTCCCGACAGGAGCGTTGGTCCTGGACTCTGACTCGGTTGGACAGGACGGCCGTTGGTCACTGGGACTCTGACCCTGTGCTGTGTGTGTGGGAGATGGGGAGATGGGGGCTCCGGTTCGGACAGGACGGCCGTTGGTCACTGGGACTCTGACCCTGTGCTGTGTGTGTGGGGGGAGGGGGGGATGGGGGCTCCGGTTCGGACAGGACGGCCGTTGGTCACTGGGACTCTGACCCTGTGCTGTGTGTGTGGGGGAGATGGGGGAGGGGGGGGATGGGGGCTCCGGTTCGGACAGGACGGCCGTTGGTCACTGGGACTCTGACCCTGTGCTGTGTGTGTGGGGGGAGATGGGGGCTCCGGTTCGGACAGGACGGCCGTTGGTCACTGGGACTCTGACCCTGTGCTGTGTGTGTGGGGGGAGATGGGGGAGATGGGGGCTCCGGTTCGGACAGGACGGCCGTTGGTCACTGGGACTCTGACCCTGTGCTGTGTGTGTGGGGGGAGATGGGGGCTCCGGTTCGGACAGGACGGCCGTTGGTCACTGGGACTCTGACCCTGTGCTGTGTGTGTGGGGGGGAGATGGGGGCTCCGGTTCGGACAGGACGGCCGTTGGTCACTGGGACTCTGACCCTGTGCTGTGTGTGTGGGGGGAGATGGGGGCTCCGGTTCGGACAGGACGGCCGTTGGTCACTGGGACTCTGACCCTGTGCTGTGTGTGTGGGGGAGATGGGGGCTGGGGGCTCCGGTTCGGACAGGACGGCCGTTGGTCACTGGGACTCTGACCCTGTGCTGTGTGTGTGGGGGGAGATGGGGGCTCCGGTTCGGACAGGACGGCCGTTGGTCACTGGGACTCTGACCCTGTGCTGTGTGTAGGGGGAGATGGGGGCGATGGGGGCTCCGGTTCGGACAGGACAGCTGTTGGTCACTGGGACTCTGACCCTGTGCTGTGTGTAGGGGGAGATGGGGGGGATGGGGGCTCCGGTTCGGACAGGACGGCCGTTGGTCACTGGGACTCTGACCCTGTGCTGTGTGTGTGGGTGGAGGGGGGAGATGGGGGCTCCGGTTCGGACAGGACGGCCGTTGGTCACTGGGACTCTGACCCTGTGCTGTGTGTGTGGGGG
This sequence comes from Mobula hypostoma, assembly GCF_963921235.1. Classification (NCBI taxonomy): domain Eukaryota; kingdom Metazoa; phylum Chordata; class Chondrichthyes; order Myliobatiformes; family Myliobatidae; genus Mobula; species Mobula hypostoma. Next base: position 3,378,836 of record NC_086101.1, on the reverse strand, counting down.
AGATGGGGGAGATGGGGGCTCCGGTTCGGACAGGACGGCCGTTGGTCACTGGGACTCTGACCCTGTGCTGTGTGTGTGGGGGAGATGGGGGAGATGGGGGCTCCGGTTCGGACAGGACGGCCGTTGGTCACTGGGACTCTGACCCTGTGCTGTGTGTGTGGGGGGAGATGGGGGCTCCGGTCCGGACAGGACGGCCGTTGGTCACTGGGACTCTGACCCTGTGCTGTGTGTGTGGTGGGATGGGGGAGATGGGGGCTCCGGTTCGGACAGGACGGCCGTTGGTCACTGGGACTCTGACCCTGTGCTGTGTGTGTGAGTGGAGATGAGGGAGATGGGGGCTCCGGTTCGGACAGGACGGCCGTTGGTCACTGGGACTCTGACCCTGTGCTGTGTGTGTGGGGGGAGATGGGGGCTCCGGTCCGGACAGGACGGCCGTTGGTCACTGGGACTCTGACCCTGTGCTGTGTGTGTGGGGGGAGATGGGGGCTCTGGTTCGGACAGGACGGCCGTTGGTCACTGGGACTCTGACCCTGTGCTGTGTGTGTGGGTGGAGATGGGGGAGATGGGGGCTCCGGTTCGGACAGGACGGCCGTTGGTCACTGGGACTCTGACCCTGTGCTGTGTGTGTGGGGGGAGATGGGGGCTCCGGTTCGGACAGGACGGCCGTTGGTCACTGGGACTCTGACCCTGTGCTGTGTGTGTGGGTGGAGATGGGGGAGATGGGGGCTCTGGTTCGGACAGGACGGCCGTTGGTCACTGGGACTCTGACCCTGTGCTGTGTGTGTTGGGGGAGATGGGGGCTCCGGTTCGGACAGGAAGGCCGTTGGTCACTGAGACTCTGACCCTGTGTTCTGTGTGTGGCGGGAGATGGGGGGGATGGGGGCTCCGGTCCGGACAGGACGGCCGTTGGTCACTGGGACTCTGACCCTGTGCTGTGTGTGTGGGGGGAGATGGGGGCTCCGGTTCGGACAGGATGACCGTTGGTCACTGGGACTCTGACCCTGTGTTCTGTGTGTGGGGGGAGATGGGGGGGATGGGGGCTCCGGTTCGGACAGGATGGCCGTTGGTCACTGAGACTCTGACCCTGTGTTCTGTGTGTGGGGGGAGATGGGAGGGATGGGGGCTCCGGTCGGGACAGGACGGCCGTTGGTCACTGGGACTCTGACCTGTGTTCTGTGTGTGGGGGGAGATGGGGGGGATGGGGGCTCTGGTTCGTACAGGACGGCCGTTGGTCACTGGGACTCTGACCCTGTGCTGTGTGTGTCAGGGGGGGATGGGGGCTCCGGTTTGGACAGGACGGCCATTGGTCACTGGGACTCTGACCCTGTGCTGTGTGTGTGGGGGGAGATGGGGGCTCCGGTTCGGACAGGACGGCCGTTGGTCACTGGGACTCTGACCCTGTGCTGTGTGTGTGGGGGGAGATGAGGGCTCCGGTTTGGACAGGACGGCCGTTGGTCACTGGGACTCTGACCCTGTGCTGTGTGTGTGGGGGGAGATGGGGGCTCTGGTTTGGACAGGACGGCCGTTGGTCACTGGGACTCTGACCCTGTGCTGTGTGTGTGGGGGGAGATGGGGGCTCCGGTCCGGACAGGACGGCCGTTGGTCACTGGGACTCTGACCCTGTGCTGTGTGTGTGGGGGGAGATGGGGGCTCCGGTCCGGACAGGACGGCCGTTGGTCACTGGGACTCTGACCCTGTGCTGTGTGTGTGGGGGGAGATGAGGGCTCCGGTTTGGACAGGACGGCCGTTGGTCACTGTGACTCTGACCCTGTGCTGTGTGTGTGGGGGGAGATGGGGGCTCCGGTCCGGACAGGACGGCCGTTGGTCACTGGGACTCTGACCCTGTGCTGTGTGTGTGGGGGGAGATGGGGGCTCCGGTCCGGACAGGACGGCCGTTGGTCACTGGGACTCTGACCCTGTGCTGTGTGTGTGGGGGGAGATGGGGGCTCCGGTTTGGACAGGACGGCCGTTGGTCACTGGGACTCTGACCCTGTGTTCTGTGTGTGGGGGGAGATGGGGGGGATGGGGGCTCTGGTTCGGACAGGACGGCCGTTGGTCACTGAGACTCTGACCCTGTGCTGTGTGTGTGGGGGAAGATGAGGGCTCCAGTTTGGACAGGACGGCCGTTGGTCACTGGGACTCTGACCCCGTGCTGTGTGTAGGGGGCGATGGGGGCTCCGGTTCGGACAGGACAGTTGTTGGTCACTGGGACTCTGACCCTGTGCTGTGTGTAGGGGGAGATGCGGGGGATGGGGGCTCCGGTTCGGACAGGATGGCCGTTGGTCACTGGGACTCTGACCCTGTGCTGTGTGTGTTGGGGGAGATGGGGGCTCCGGTTCGGACAGGACGGCCATTGGTCACTGGGACTCGGACCCTGTGCTGTGTGTGTGCGGGGGGATGGGGGCTCCGGTTCGGACAGGACGGCCATTGGTCACTGGGACTCTGACCCTGTGTTCTGTGTGTGTGTGGGGGTGATGGGGGCTCCGGTTCGGACAGGACGGCCGTTGGTCACTGGGACTCTGACCCTGTGCTGTGTGTGTGGGGGGAGATGGGGGCTCCGGTTCGGACAGGACGGCCGTTGGTCACTGGGAGTCGGACCCTGTGCTCGGTGTGTGGGGGGAGATGGGGGCTCCGGTCCAGACAGGACGGCCGTTGGTCACTGGGACTCTGACGCTGTGCTGTGTGTGTTGGGGGAGATGGGGGCTCCGGTTTGGACAGGACGGCTGTTGGTCACTGGGACTCTGACCCTGTGTGCTCTGTGTATGGGGGGGATGGGGGCTCCGGTTCGGACAGGACGGCCGTTGGTCACTGGGACTCTGAGCTTGTGCTGTGTGTGTGAGGGGAGATGGGGGAGATGGGGGCTCCGGTCCGGACAGGACGGCCGTTGGTCACTGGGACTCTGACACGGAATGTTCTGTGTGTGGGGGGAGATGAGGGAGATGGGGGCTCCGGTTCGGACAGGACGGCCGTTGGTCACTGGGACTCTGAGCTTGTGCTGTGTGTGTGACGGGAGATGGGGGAGATGGGGGCTCCGGTTCGGACAGGACGGCCGTTGGTCACTGGGACTCTGAGCTTGTGCTGTGTGTTTGAGGGGAGATGGGGGAGATGGGGGCTCCGGTCCGGACAGGACGGCCGTTGGTCACTGGGACTCTGACACGGAATGTTCTGTGTGTGGGGGGAGATGAGGGAGATGGGGGCTCCGGTTCGGACAGGACGGCCGTTGGTCACTGGGACTCTGAGCTTGTGCTGTGTGTGTGACGGGAGATGGGGGAGATGGGGGCTCCGGTTCGGACAGGACGGCCGTTGGTCACTGGGACTCTGAGCTTGTGCTGTGTGTGTGGGTGGAGATGGGGGAGATGGGGGCTCCGGTTCGGACAGGACGGCTGTTGGTCACTGGGACTCTGACACGGAATGTTCTGTGTGTGGGGGGAGATGAGGGAGATGGGGGCTCCGGTTCGGACAGGACGGCCGTTGGTCACTGGGACTCTGAGCTTGTGCTGTGTGTGTGAGGGGAGATGGGGGCTCCGGTTCGGACAGGACGGCCGTTGGTCACTGGGACTCTGAGCTTGTGCTGTGTGTGTGACGGGAGATGGGGGAGATGGGGGCTCCGGTTCGGACAGGACGGCCGTTGGTCACTGGGACTCTGAGCTTGTGCTGTGTGTGTGAGGGGAGATGGGGGCTCCGGTTCGGACAGGACGGCTGTTGGTCTCTGGGACTCTGACCCTGTGCTGTGTGTGTGGGTGGAGATGGGGGAGATTGTGGCTCCGGTTCGGACAGGACGGCCGTTGGTCACTGGGACTCTGAGCTTGTGCTGTGTGTGTGGGGGGAGATGGGGGCTCCGGTTCGGACAGGACGGCCGTTGGTCTCTGGGACTCTGACCCTGTGCTGTGTGTGTGGGTGGAGATGGGGGAGATGGGGGCTCCGGTTCGGACAGGACGGCCGTTGGTCACTGGGACTCTGACCCTGTGCTGTGTGTGTGGGGGGAGATGGGGGAGATGGGGGCTCCGGTTCGGACAGGACGGCCGTTGGTCACTGGGACTCTGACCCTGTGCTGTGTGTGTGGGGGGAGATGAGGGAGATGGGGGCTCCGGTTCGGACAGGACGGCTGTTGGTCTCTGGGACTCTGACCCTGTGCTGTGTGTGTGACGGGAGATGGGGGAGATGGGGGCTCCGGTCCAGACAGGACGGCCGTTGGTCACTGGGACTCTGAGCTTGTGCTGTGTGTGTGGGTGGAGATGGGGGAGATGGGGGCTCCGGTTCGGACAGGACGGCCGTTGGTCACTGGGACTCTGAGCTTGTGCTGTGTGTGTGAGGGGAGATGGGGGCTCCGGTTCGGACAGGACGGCTGTTGGTCACTGGGACTCTGACCCTGTGCTGTGTGTGTGGGTGGAGATGGGGGAGATGGGGGCTCCGGTTCGGACAGGACGGCCGTTGGTTACTGGGACTCTGAGCTTGTGCTGTGTGTGTGAGGGGAGATGGGGGCTCCGGTCCGGACAGGACGGCCGTTGGTCACTGGGACTCTGACCCTGTGCTGTGTGTGTGGGTGGAGATGGGGGAGATGGGGGCTCCGGTTCGGACAGGACGGCCGTTGGTCACTGGGACTCTGAGCTTGTGCTGTGTGTGTGAGGGGAGATGGGGGCTCCGGTTCGGACAGGACGGCTGTTGGTCACTGGGACTCTGACCCTGTGCTGTGTGTGTGGGTGGAGATGGGGGAGATGGGGGCTCCGGTTCGGACAGGACGGCCGTTGGTTACTGGGACTCTGAGCTTGTGCTGTGTGTGTGAGGGGAGATGGGGGCTCCGGTCCGGACAGGACGGCCGTTGGTCTCTGGGACTCTGAGCTTGTGCTGTGTGTGTGAGGGGAGATGGGGGCTCCGGTTCGGACAGGACGGCTGTTGGTCTCTGGGACTCTGACCCTGTGCTGTGTGTGTGGGTGGAGATGGGGGAGATGGGGGCTCCGGTTCGGACAGGACGGCCGTTGGTCACTGGGACTCTGACCCTGTGCTGTGTGTGTGAGGGGAGATGGGGGAGATGGGGGCTCCGGTTCGGACAGGACGGCTGTTGGTCACTGGGACTCTGACCCTGTGCTGTGTGTGTGGGTGGAGATGGGGGAGATGGGGGCTCCGGTTCGGACAGGACGGCCGTTGGTTACTGGGACTCTGAGCTTGTGCTGTGTGTGTGAGGGGAGATGGGGGCTCCGGTCCGGACAGGACGGCCGTTGGTCACTGGGACTCTGAGCTTGTGCTGTGTGTGTGAGTGGAGATGGGGGAGATGGGGGCTCCGGTTCGGACAGGACGGCCGTTGGTCTCTGGGACTCTGACCCTGTGCTGTGTGTGTGAGTGGAGATGGGGGAGATGGGGGCTCCGGTTCGGACAGGACGGCCGTTGGTCACTGGGACTCTGAGCTTGTGCTGTGTGTGTGAGGGGAGATGGGGGCTCCGGTTCGGACAGGACGGCCGTTGGTTACTGGGACTCTGACCCTGTGCTGTGTGTGTGGGGGGAGATGGGGGAGATGGGGGCTCCGGTTCGGACAGGACGGCCGTTGGTCACTGGGACTCTGACCCTGTGCTGTGTGTGTGGGGGGAGATGAGGGAGATGGGGGCTCCGGTTCGGACAGGACGGCTGTTGGTCTCTGGGACTCTGACCCTGTGCTGTGTGTGTGACGGGAGATGGGGGAGATGGGGGCTCCGGTCCGGACAGGACGGCCGTTGGTCACTGGGACTCTGAGCTTGTGCTGTGTGTGTGACGGGAGATGGGGGAGATGGGGGAGATGGGGGCTCCGGTTCGGACAGGACGGCCGTTGGTCACTGGGACTCTGAGCTTGTGCTGTGTGTGTGAGGGGAGATGGGGGCTCCGGTTCGGACAGGACGGCTGTTGGTCACTGGGACTCTGACCCTGTGCTGTGTGTGTGGGTGGAGATGGGGGAGATGGGGGCTCCGGTTCGGACAGGACGGCCGTTGGTTACTGGGACTCTGAGCTTGTGCTGTGTGTGTGAGGGGAGATGGGGGCTCCGGTCCGGACAGGACGGCCGTTGGTCTCTGGGACTCTGACCCTGTGCTGTGTGTGTGGGTGGAGATGGGGGAGATGGGGGCTCCGGTTCGGACAGGACGGCCGTTGGTCACTGGGACTCTGAGCTTGTGCTGTGTGTGTGAGGGGAGATGGGGGCTCCGGTTCGGACAGGACGGCTGTTGGTCACTGGGACTCTGACCCTGTGCTGTGTGTGTGGGTGGAGATGGGGGAGATGGGGGCTCCGGTTCGGACAGGACGGCCGTTGGTTACTGGGACTCTGAGCTTGTGCTGTGTGTGTGAGGGGAGATGGGGGCTCCGGTCCGGACAGGACGGCCGTTGGTCTCTGGGACTCTGAGCTTGTGCTGTGTGTGTGAGGGGAGATGGGGGCTCCGGTTCGGACAGGACGGCTGTTGGTCTCTGGGACTCTGACCCTGTGCTGTGTGTGTGGGTGGAGATGGGGGAGATGGGGGCTCTGGTTCGGACAGGACTGCCGTTGGTCACTGGGACTCTGACCCTGTGCTGTGTGTGTGAGGGGAGATGGGGGAGATGGGGGCTCCGGTTCGGACAGGACGGCTGTTGGTCACTGGGACTCTGACCCTGTGCTGTGTGTGTGGGTGGAGATGGGGGAGATGGGGGCTCCGGTTCGGACAGGACGGCCGTTGGTTACTGGGACTCTGAGCTTGTGCTGTGTGTGTGAGGGGAGATGGGGGCTCCGGTCCGGACAGGACGGCCGTTGGTCACTGGGACTCTGAGCTTGTGCTGTGTGTGTGAGTGGAGATGGGGGAGATGGGGGCTCCGGTTCGGACTGGACGGCCGTTGGTCTCTGGGACTCTGACCCTGTGCTGTGTGTGTGAGTGGAGATGAGGGAGATGGGGGCTCCGGTTCGGACAGGACGGCCGTTGGTCACTGGGACTCTGAGCTTGTGCTGTGTGTGTGAGGGGAGATGGGGGCTCCGGTTCGGACAGGACGGCCGTTGGTCACTGGGACTCTGACCCTGTGCTGTGTGTGTGGGGGGAGATGGGGGCTCTGGTTCGGACAGGACGGCTGTTGGTCTCTGGGACTCTGACCCTGTGCTGTGTGTGTGGGTGGAGATGGGGGAGATGGGGGCTCCGGTTCGGACAGGACGGCTGTTGGTCACTGGGACTCTGACCCTGTGCTGTGTGTGTGGGGGGAGATGGGGGCTCCGGTTCGGACAGGACGGCTGTTGGTCTCTGGGACTCTGACCCTGTGCTGTGCGTGTGGGTGGAGATGGGGGAGATGGGGGCTCTGGTTCGGACAGGACGGCCGTTGGTCACTGGGACTCTGACCCTGTGCTGTGTGTGTGTGGGGAGATGGGGGCTCCGGTTCGGACAGGACGGCCGTTGGTCACTGGGACTCTGACACGGAATGTTCTGTGTGTGGGGGGAGATGAGGGAGATGGGGGCTCCGGTTCGGACAGGACGGCCGTTGGTCACTGGGACTCTGAGCTTGTGCTGTGTGTGTGAGGGGAGATGGGGGCTCCGGTTCGGACAGGACGGCCGTTGGTCACTGGGACTCTGAGCTTGTGCTGTGTGTGTGAGGGGAGATGGGGGAGATGGGGGCTCCGGTTCGGACAGGACGGCTGTTGGTCTCTGGGACTCTGACCCTGTGCTGTGTGTGTGGGTGGAGATGGGGGAGATGGGGGCTCCGGTTCGGACAGGACGGCTGTTGGTCACTGGGACTCTGACACTGAATGTTCTATCTGCAGAAGAAAGCGCTGCTGGCTCTGAAGAAGCAGAGTTCGGGTTCACAGACCAGTCAAGGTGGCATTAAACGATGTGAGTGTTGCTTCTTTCTGCTGTCAGTGTCTGCCAGCTGCTCAGAACAAATCTGCAACGATACTCCCACCCCCTCTCCATCCTCTCATCCCCTCATCAAGTGCCCTTCACCTGCCCTCCATGGTGGCCACAATCAAGTTGGAGGAGCAACATCTCGTATCCCATCTGGCTGGACTCCAAACTGATGGCATCGACATCAATTTCTCCCTCCTCCTCCTCCTCTCTGTCTCCATTCCCCATTCTGGCTCCACTCTCACTCCTCTCCTATCAGATTCCTTTTTCTCCAGCCTTTTACCTCTTCTACCTATCACCTGCCTCATTCTCATTTCATTCCCCCTCAGCTGCCCACACCTTCCCCCCTTCCTGGTCTCACCTAGCACCTCCCAGCTGGAACTCCTTTTCCCTTTCCCCATCGCTTATCCTGGCTTCTGACCCTTTTTTTGTCCAGTCCTGATGAAGTATCTTGGCCCCAATCATCAACTGTGTATTCCTCAGCATCTTATGTGTGTTGTTCAGGATTTCCGGCGTCTGCAGAATCACTCGTGTCTCACGATTGTACCTCTCGTCCGTGAGCCTCCTTGGGGCTTTGCTGTTCATCCCATTGCGAAGCATCCCATCGGTGAATATGTTGTGTCTCAGCGAGATTTCCTGCCGCTGCTGCGATTTGTTGGTAGGAGTCAGATGGCTACTGTTTACCTGCCGTTGATGAGTGGAGGTGGGTGGTGGTTGGACAGTCGAGGGGGTTGCCGAAGGTTACAACGGAACACTGACAGGATGCAGAGCTGGGCTGAGAAATGACAGATGGAGTCCAGTCCAGGGACGTGTGAGTTTGGAAGATCGAATTTGAAGGCAGAATACAGGGTTAATGGCAGGATTCTTGGCAGTGTGGAGGAACAGAGGGATCTTGGGGTCCACGTCCATCAATCCCTCAAAGTTCGATCATTCCATTTAATGTCGGAGAACGTATACAATATACAACCTGAAATTCTTACTCTTCCCAAACAACCGTGAAAACAAAAGAGTGCCCCAAAGAAGAAGTGACAGGAAAACCCAAGTCCCTCTACTCCCCCCTCCAGGCACAAGTAATGACCATCCCCTCCCCACTTCAGCAAAAAAAACATCAGCATCTTTCACCCACCAAGGAAGCAATAGCAAAACCCTCAAGAAAGACCGTGATCTGCGGTACAACAAAAACTAATCATTCACCCAACAATTCGGCTCACTCTCTCCCCAATTAAGTGACAGAGATGTGTCGCCCTTTCACAGCGAGAGGAGAGATCAACAAAATCAAACAACTTGCTGATTTGCAGTGTAAAGTCTGCCGTGTCACTTTTTTCTGAGTTCTGCTACTCGAGAATAGGCAACAATCTCTTCCCCCACCAACGAGAGAACGCGCAGTTTGCTGAACACAGGGTTCCCGACGGCTGATCCGTTATCTCTGATTTTCCATTTCCTCCTGAGACTCTTCATTTGGCGGCAATGACGTATGATCAGCTCGTCCCCTGGGCCACAAAGCCTCGGAATCCCAAAGACATGCTCATCTTCTAGGCCACGTCAATGAGATATCGAAACATGGCCAGTCGGTGAGCTCCGGATGCAGGTCCCACTGCCACAAAGATCTGAAGTTTGAGTGTAGTTCCAAGTCAGGGTCTTCAACAGGAGCCCATCCACCTTGAAAAGGGAAAAATAGACATTAAAGATAGAAATGAAGCTGTTTCCACAGGTGAGCAAGAAGTCATGTTTAGCACGTCGTAGCTCTGCCCAAGGTTGCCACACAAGTTGGTGGGCTGGTTAAGAAGGTGTACGGTGCGTGGGCCTTCATTAAATCAAGGGATTGAGTTCAAGAACTGTGAGGTACTGTCGCAGCTCTATAAAATCCTGGTTAGACCACCGTGTTCAGATCTGGTTGCCTCATTATAGGAAGGATGTAGAAGCTTTAGGGAGTGTGCAGGGGAGATTTACCAGGACACTGCCTTGACTAAAGACTGCGTCTTTTGAAGAAAGGGCTTTTCTCTTCGGTATGAAGGAGGATGTGAGGGGGCCTTGAGAGATGTCCAAGATGATAGGAGGCACAGATAGAGTGGACAGCCGGGGGCCACAAGGGTCCTAGGGGGAGGTGGAAGGGGAGAGAGGGAGCATTTTTCCCAGGGTGGGAATGGCTAATATGAGGGGCATCATTTTATGGTGATTGGAGGAAGGTATGGGGGTAAGTTTTTTTTTCCACAGAGTGATTGGTGCGTTCAACGCACTGCCAGGAATGGTGGTAGAGGCAGATACATTAGGGAAATTCAAGAAACTCTTCGATGGGCACTTGGATGATAGAAAAATGGAGGGTTATGTGGGAGAGAGAGCAAAAATGGCCAGTCGGTGAGCTCCGGTTGCAGGTCCCACTGCCACAAAGATCTGAAGTTTGAGTGCGGCTCCAAGTCAGGGTCTTCGACAGGAGCCCATGCACCTTGAAAAGGGAAAAATAGACATTAAAAGTAGAAATTGATTGATCTTTGGATAGGTTAAAAGGTCAGTACAATATTGTGGGCTGAAGGGCCTTTGCTGTTCTGTACAGTCCTACATTCTCAGAAACAAGCCAGTGAGGGTAGGGGACAGAGAAATGAAAGCTGCTTCCCTCGACTTTTGAGGAAGGGCTGGGTGAAACGGAGCTTTTCTTTTTGAAGAGGAGGATGCGAGGTGACTTAATAGGCGTGTATAAGATGACGTGCAGCCAGAGACTTTTTCCCAGGGCGGAATTGGCAAATACAGGGGTATTTTCAAGCAGTCAGGCTGATCAGCACCTCCACCCTGTAACCAACCCCTCCACACACCCAGCCATCACTACTTTAACACAAGAAAAACTGCAAATGCTGGAAATCCAAGGAACACACACACTGCTGGAGGAACTCAGCAGGCCAGGCAGCATCTATGGAAAGGATTAAAAAGATTTAATCTAGAATAGAGTCACCCTTATGTGCAGACAACTGTGTCTAGTTCACTTTATGAACATACATCAATCTATGTATATAATCTATACAATGCATATATATTTATTGTGTTTTTATTGTACCACATCGGATCGGAAGTAAAGGTTATTACAATCTCCTTTACACTTGTGTACTGGAAATAACATTAAACAGTTTTGAATCTTTGTAGAATAATGTAGGGGAGATGTGAGAGGTAGGTAGGTCATGTGACTGTGTGGTGTGGGTGCTGGTGGAGGCCGGTACATTAGGGATGTTTAAGAGACTCTTAGATAAACACATGGATGATAGAAAAATGGTGGGCTATGTTGGAAGGAAGGGTTAGATTAATCTTGGAGTTGGTTAAAGGTTTGGCACAGCATTGGGAGCTAGTGGGCCTGTACTGTGCTGTACTGTTCTGTGTTTTATGACACAAGCCGGTGCAGGGGTCAGAGAAGAGAAATATACTTTCCTTAATTGTTGATGGGGAGAAATTATGTGAGCCCAAGCTTTTTTTCTGGAGAGGTGGAGTGTGAAAGGTGATTTGGTATTACAGAATGGTGACAGGCCTAGATCGCGTGGACAGCCAGAGACTTTTCCCAGGGCAGAAACAGCTAATACAAGAGGGCAGAATTTTAAAGTGATTGGAGGAAAATATGGGGGGGGGGGGGATGTCAGCGGTAATTGTTTACACAGAGAGTAGTGGGTGCCTGGAACGCCCAGCCAGGGGTGATTGTAGAGATAGATAGATACATTAGGGACTTTTTTTTAAAAAAAGACCTCTTGGGTAACTACGTGGATGAATCTTGTCATCTTCAGAAGTTTTTTGATGACTCTGCCATAGTTGGATGCATCAGCAAGGGAGGTGAGGCTGAGTACAGGGCTACGGTAGGAAACTTTGTCACATGGTGTGAGCAGAATTATCTGCAGCTTAATGTGAAAAAGACTAAGGAGCTGGTGGTAGACCTGAGGAGAGCTAAGGTACCAGTGACCCCTGTTTCCATCCAGGGGGTCAGTGTGGACATGGTGGAGGATTACAAATACCTGGGGATACAAATTGACAATAAACTGGACTGGTCAAAGAACACTGAGGCTGTCTACGAGAAGGGTCAGCGCCGTCTCTATTTCCGGAGGAGACTGAGGTCCTTTAACATCTGCCGGACGATGCTGAGGATGTTCTATGAGTCTGTGGTGGCCAGTGCGATCATGTTCACTGTTGTGTGCTGGGACAGCAGGCTGAGGGTAGCAGACACCAACAGAATCAACAAACTCATTCGTAAGACCAGTGATGTGGTGGGGATGGAACTGGACTCTCTGACGGTGGTGTCTGAAAAGAGGATGCTGTCCAAGTTGCATGCCATCTTGGACAATGTCTCCCATCCACTACATAATGTACTGGGTGGGCACAGGAGTACATTCAGCCAGAGACTCATTCCACCGAGATGCAGCACAGAGCGTCATAGGAAGTCATTCCTGCCTGTGGCCATCAAACTTTACAACTCCTCCCTTGGAGGGTCAGACACCCTGAGCCAATAGGCTGGTCCTGGATTTATTTCATAATTTACTGGCGTAATTTACATATTACTATTTAATTATTTATGGATTTATTACTATTTATGGTGCAACTGTAACGAAAACCAATTTCCCCCGGGATCAATAAACTATGACTATGACTATGAATGAAAACGGAGGGTTATGTGGGAGCGAAGGGTGAAATTGATGGCAGAGTAGTTGGTACAAGGGCCTGTACTGTTTGAGCTGCAGTGACTCTGTCCTCTCCCTTGCACAGCACTGTCGGATCAGCCGCTGGTTGATACAGCCACGGCCACTGAGCAGGCCAAGATGCTGGTGAAGTCAGGAGCAATCAGTGCCATCAAAGCAGAGAACAAGAACTCGGGTTTCAAGCGCTCCAGAACCCTGGAAGGAAAGCTGAAGGTGAGGAAGGCTTCTATTTCAGATTCGTTCATTCATTCGAGGTGTATCTGAACGATATCTCTTTCTATCCTGTCCCCTGGAAAAATGCTGTTGCCTTTTCTCAGTTCCTTCATCTCTGCCACACCTGGTCCCAGGATGTGGCTCCCCTTTCCAGGACATCAGAGATATCCTCCTTCAAAGAACAGTTTCCCTTCCTCCACCATTGATGCTGCCCTCACCTTCATCTCCTCCATTTCCTGGACATCTGCCCTCACCACATCTTCACGGTGATAGAGTTCCTCTCATCCTTGTCTACCACCCCGTGAGCCTCCACATCCAACACATCATTCTCTGTACTTATCACCGTCTCCAGAAGGATCCTACCAAAAGCATATCTGAACCTACCACCCCTCTACTTTCTGCAGAGATCACTCCCTTCATGATTCCCTTATCCCTCCTCACTAATCTCCCCCCCCCCCCCACATCCACTTCCGTTGAGACAGTTATTGTACCCGGTGCTCCCAATGCGGTCTTCTCTACATCGATTGAACCCAACATTGGGGGACCGCTTTGTCAAGCACTTCTGCCCCATCCGCGAAAAGTAGAATTTCCCGGTGGCAAACGATTTTAATTCCTATTCCCACTCTCGTTAGATGGCCCATGGCCACAATGAGGCCACTCTCAGGGTGGAGGAGCAAAAACTCATATTCCCTCCGACCTGATGGCATGAATGTCGGTTTATCATTCTGGTAAAAACAAATTTCTATCCCCCTTCCCTCTTCTGGTCTGCACTCTGGCATCTTGCCTCTTCTCACCCACCTATCACCTCCCCCCTGGTGCTCCCTCCCCTCCCCTTCTCCTGTGATCCATCTTTCTCTCCAGCCCTTCACAGACAGTCAAATGCTGTGTTTGAATTAACGACCAGCACAACCCAAGGACGGGCTGGGGGCAGCCCGCAAGTGTCGCCCCACACACACTGGAGCCATCGTAACACGCTCCCCATGTCAGAATCAGAATCAGGTTTATTATCACCGGCATGTGACGTGAAATTTGTTAACGTAGCAGCATCAGTTCAATGCAATGCATAATATGGAAGAAAAAAGCACAAAATATAATAATAAATAAGTAAATCAATTACAGTATATATATATACTGAATAGTTTAATGATCGTGCTAAAAACAGAAATAATATGTATTTAAAAAAAGTGAGGTAGTGTCCAAGGGTTCAATGTCCATTTAGGAATCAGATGGCAGAGGGGAAGAAGCTGTTCCTGAATCACTGAGTGTGTGCCTTCAGGCTTCTGTACCTCCTACCTGTTGGTAACAGTGAGAAAAGGGCATGCCCTGGGTGCTGGAGGTCCTTAATAATGGACGCTGCCTTTCTGAGACACTGCTCCCTGAAGATGTCTTGGGTCCTTTGTAGGCTAGTGCCCAAGATGAAGCCGACTAAATTTACAATCCTCTGCAGCTTCTTTCGGACCTGTGTAGTAGCCCTCTCCACCCCCCCCCCCCCCGTACATCTGGCATAGTTTGCATATTGTTGTTAGATTGTTTGTGGTTTTTGTATTGCTATATTTATGCCCTATTCTTGGTTGGTGCAGCTGTAACGAAACCTAATTTCCCTCGGGATCAATAAAGTATATCTATCTATCTATAGAAGTTTTTGAGTGTATTTGTTGACATTCCAAACAACTTGTTTAAGCAGAATAACTCAAACAACAGCAGAATGAACCCCTTTCAAACTGTGCCCCCGACTCACACAGATTTCCAACCCCAGGACTGGCCATCGCCTGGGCTCCAGTGCACTCCGACTTTCAGACACGACTGCTTCCACAAAGACCAGCACTTTTCACCACCAAATGTGTAACAAAAAGTTATTTTTAAATTCGTTCTGTATTCTATTCATAATCGGCTCAGAGTATATGCATGTGAATCCACAAACAAAGGTGAGACTGATAATGTATTCACACCACAAGGAAAAGAACGATTAGAATTAGAACAATTGTCTACAGTTGGAGCAACAGAGAAACTAAAATAATACTCATCGTGCACAAAACACCCCAATCTCTGCAATGTCATAAGGGGCCCACAGATCCAACAGTTTCTCATGCAGCCTGTTCCCCCTCCGTCTCTCGCCCCTCCCCTTCCCTCTCTCCCTATCTACCTCCCTCTTTCCCCCTCCCCCCTCACCCTCCCTCTACCCAAGTGCACAACCATACACTTTCCAACATGGTACCCTTTGCCAATTTTCGTAATCCAAGTCCTTTTGTAGCCTGTCTACTTCCTCAAATCTACCTGCCCCTCCACTTATCTTCATATCGTCTGCAAACTTTGCAACAAAGCCATTAATTCCATCACCCATATCATTGACATATAACTAAAAAAAATCAGTCCCAACACAGACCCTTGTGGAACATCACCAGTCACCAGCAGGCAGCCAGAAAAGGCTCCTTTTATTCCCACTCTTTGCCTCCTGCCAATCAGCCGCGGTATCCATGTTAGAATTTTTCCTGTAATACCGTGGGCTCGTAGCTTGCTGAGCAGCCTTATGTGTGGCACTTTGCCAAAGGCCTTCTGAAAATCCAAGTACACCGCATCAGCTGATTCTCCTTTGTCAATCCTGTTTGTTGCTTCACAGAATTCGAACAGATTTGTCAGGCAAAATTTTCCCTTGAGGAAACCCTGCTGACTACGGCCTGTTTTATCATGTTCCTCCAAGTACCCTGGGATCTTTACGATAGGGTCTTTGAAGAAACTTTTGGACAGGTACATGGAGCTCAGAAAAATAGAGGGCTATGGGTAACCCGAGGAAATTTCTAAAGCATTGCAGTCCAAAGGGCCTGTCTATGTTTCTATCTCATCCCTAATAATAGACTCCAACATCTTCCCAACCACTACTGGCCTGTAGTTTCCTTTCTTCTACCTCTCTCTGTTCTTGAAGAGCAGAGTGACATTTGTAATTTTCCAGTCTTCCGGAACCTTTCTAGAGTCTAGTGATCCTTGAAAGATCGTTACTAATGCCCCCACGATCTCTTCAGCTACCTCTTTCAGATCTCTGGGGTGTACACCATCTGGTCCAGGGAGGCACAGGAATGCTTTCAGGTCTGCTTTGAGTCAGAGTATTCAGGATTCGATTTCGAGCCTGGATGCGTACACCGCAGCTATCTCTGACTTCAGTAAAACCTGTGTGGGTGAGAGTGTAACTACGAGAACTTACTGTACATTCTAAAACCAAAAGCTGTTGATGAACCAGGAGGTTCATTGTCTTGCTGAGGGATTTAAGTTTGGCAATCCAGGTATGTACAAGAAGACCTGGTATGACGTGTGGAGTGCTGTTTCAAGAGTGAACAAACAATTCCGTACGAGGCTGGAGGTGGCATCGGATGCGCGTGAACTCTGGCAGGGTTTGCAGGCCATCACTTCTTACCAGGCGAAACCTAACATCATGAATGGCAGCGTTGCTTCACTCCCAGAGGAGCTCAACGCCTCTTATGCTTGCTTTGAAAGGGAGAATAAAACCACAGCTATGAGGATCTAATGACCCTGTGGTCTCTGAATTAGAGGCCGACGTCAGGCGGATCAACCCTTGCGAGGCAGCAGGGCCTGATGGAGTGCCTGGTAATGGTCTGAAAATCTGTGCCAACCAACAGGCAGGAGAACTCGGAAGACATTTTCAATCTCTCACTGCTACGGTCGGAAGTTTTCACCTGCTTCTAAAGGGCAACAATTAGTGCCCAAGAAGAGCAGTGTCAGCGGCCTCAATGACTATCGTCCAGTAGCGCTCACATCTACGGTGATGAGATGCTTTGGGAGGTTGGTCATGACTAGAATCAACTCCTGTCTCAGCAAGGACCTGGACCCATTGCAATTTGCCTATTGCCACAATAGGTCTACAGCAGATGCGACCTCAATGGCTCTCCTGGGTCCCTTAGATCATAGGGCGATACAAATACAAATCAGGATGTCAGCTATTAACACCATCATTCCTACGATCCTGATCGAAAGCTACAAAACCTGGGCCTCTGTCCCTCCATCTGCAACTGAATCATTGACTTCTTAACCAGAATACCACAATCTGTGCAGATTGGAAATAACATCCCCACCTCGCTGACAATTAACTCTGGTGCCACAGGAATGTGTGCTTAGTCCACTGCTCTACTCTCTCCACACCCATGGCTTTGTGGCTAGGCATTGCTCAAACAGCATCTATGTATTTGCTGGTAATACAACCATTGTTGGCAGAATCTCAGGTGCTGACAAAAGGCCTACAGGAGTGAGATATGCCAATTGGTTGGGTGGTATCACAGCAACAACCTGGCACTCAACGTCAGCAAGACCAAGGAGCTGCCTGTGGACTTTGGGAAAGGTAAGACAAGGGTACACGAACCAATCCTCATAGAAGGATCAGAAGTGGAGAGAGTGAACAATTTCAGGTTCCTTTCTGTGAACATCTCTGAGGATCTAACCTGGACGGCAACATATTGCTGCAGCCTTAAAGAAGGCAAGACAGTGGCTATATTTCATTAGGAGTTTGAGGAGATTTGGTATGTCAACTAAAACACTCAAACTTCTACAAATATATCACGGAGTACATTCTGACAGGCTGCATCACTGTATGGTGGGGTGGCGGGTGGGGTGCTACTACACAAGATCGAAATAAGTTGCAGGAACTTGTACAATTCGTCAGTGGGTACCAGCCTCCATAGTATCCAAGACGTCTTCAGGGAGCGGTGCCTGAGGTCAGTAAGGACCCTCACCATCCAGGGCATGCCCTCTTCTCACTGTTACCATCAGGAAGGAGATACAGACGCCTGAGGACAAACACTCAGGGATTCAGGAACGGCTTCTTCCCCTCTGCCAACCGATTTCTGAATGGACATTGAACCTGTGAACACTACCTCACTACACTTTATTTCTGTTATTTTGCACTATTCATTGTAACTTAACTGTTTAATAGACATATCTTTTTCTATCAGTTCTTTTTCTCTATTTATAATGTATTTCATTGTATTGCCATCTTAAGAGTTAACAAATTTCACAACATTTGCCAGCAGTATTAAATCTGATTCTGATTTGGTTCAGGAGCCTGATAGTTGAGGGGTAATAACTGTTCCTGAACCTGGTGGTGTGAGTCCTGAGGCTTGTGTACCTTCTTCCTGATGGCAATAGCGAGAGGGGAGCGTGGCCTGCATGGTGGAGTGCTTGCTGATGGAGCTGCTTTCCTGTTCCAACATGCTCAGTGGTGGGGAGGGCTTTACCCATGTGGACTTGGCCATGTTCACTACCCTTTGTCGGATTCTCCATTCCAGGCTGTGATGCAGCCAGTCAATATGCTGTCCACTATGCATTGATAGAAGTTTTAGATGCCATGCTGAATCTTCGCCCACTACTAAGGAAGTAGCGGGGCTGCCGTGCTGTCTTTATAATTGCAGTTATGTGCTGGGCCCAGGACGGGTCCTCCGAAATAATAACCCCAAGGAATTTAAAGTCGCTGACCCTCTCCACCTCTGATCCTCCGATGAGGACAAGCTCATGGACCTCTGCTTTCCTCCTCCTGAAGTCTATAATCAGCCCTTCAGTCTTACTGACGTTACATAAGAGGTTGTCGTTGTGGCTAGATTTTCAGTCTTCCTCCTTTATGCTGGTTCATCACCACCTTTAATTTGGCCTACGACAGTGGTGTTGTCGGCAAACTTGAACATGGTGTTGGAGCCGCTCAGCCACAGCCACGCAGTCATAGGTGTAAACCGAGTCGAGCACCTTGTGGTGCGCCTGTGCTGTGGAGATGTTGCTGCCAATCCAAACTGACCAGGTCTGACAGTGAGGAAGTCAACGATCCAATTGCACACGGAGGTGTTGAGGCCAAGGTCTTGAAGCTTATTGTTTCTTATCTTAGCACCAGCTGTGATCTAGCCTAAGTCAAAACTTCCCCTTTCATAGAGAAAGTGCCCCTTTAATATCCTTCAAAACCCATTTCACTGGTATTTTCCCATCCCCTGGTGGTAGCACCCCCCCCCACCCATCAATAACGACCTTCAGCCCAGGCAGACATGTTTTTCACTGTTATCAACAATAATGACTGTGGACTTGTACTCCCCTAACTTCCTCAAAACATTCTGCGGAGTGGTTCTGTACTGCATTCCAACACAATCCCACTCCAGGCTAACGGCACTTTGTCTTGTGGAGTGATCACATTTCAAGAGAAAATCTGCAGACACTAGAAAAGAGGAAACAGTCGACATTTCAGGCCGAGGCCCTTCAGCAGACCTGATGCAGGGTCTCAGTCCAAAACATTGACTGAGTGTCTTTTCCATAGATGCTGCCTGGCCTGCTGAGTTCCTTCAGCATTTTGTGAGTGTTGCAGGAATCACATTTAACCCTTCCTTATATCGTCCATGCACCAGCTTTTGCCTTGTCCCAAGCTGACCCCTCTTGTCTGGCAAGTGTTCTACATAAGAAATAGGAGCAGGAGTTGGCCATCTGGCCAGTCGAGCCTGCTTCACCACTCAGTAAGATCATGGCTGATCTGGCCACGGACTCCACCTACCTGCCTTTTCCTCATAACCCTTAATTCCCTACCGTGCAAGAACCTATCCGACTTTGTCTTAAGTATATTTACTGAGGTAACCTCCACTGCTCCATTGGGCAGAAAATTCTACAGATTCACCACTCTCTGGGAAAAGCAGTTCCTCCTCATCTCGGTCCTAAATCTACTCCCCCGAATCTTGAGGCTATGTACCCTAGTTCCCTAGTTCTAGTCTTACCTCCCAGTGGAAACAACAGTCCTGCCTCTGTCTTATCTATCCCTTTCATAATTTTATATGTTTATATAAGATCTCCTCTCATCCTTCTGAATTCCAGCGAGTACAGTCCCAGGCAACTCAATCTCTTCTTATAGTCTAACCCCTCATCTCTGGAGTCAAACTGGTGAACCTCCTCTGCACTGCCCCCAAAGCCAGTATATCCTTCCTCAAGTAAGGAGACCAAAACTGCACGCAGTACTCCAGGTGCGGCCTCACCAGTACTCTGTACAGTTGCAGCATGACCTCCCTGCTCTTAAATTCAATCCCTCTAGCAATGAGGCCAACATTTCATCTGCCTTCTTGATAGCCTGCTGCACCAGCAAACCAACCTTTTGTGATTCATGCACAAGCACTCCCAAGTCCCTCTGCACAGCAGCATCCTGCAATTTTTTACTGTCTAAATAATAATCTGCTCTTTTATTTTTCCTTCCGAAGTGGATGACCACACATTTACCAACATTGTACTCCATCTGCCAGACCTTTGCTCACTCACTAACCTATCTATATTTCTCTGCGGACTCTCCGTATCATCTGCACAATTTGCTTTTCCACTCAATTTAGTATCATCAGCAAACTTAGCTACACTCAGCTCTCTACAGGAAAGATATTGATAAGATTAAAAGAGTACAGAGAAAATCTACACAAAATTGATGTTTGTGACATCAGGTTAAAGGCTACCCAAATGGGATATGAGGTGATGCTCTTCCAACCTGAGTGTGGCCTCATTGCAGATGTAGAGGAGGCAATGGACAGGCACATCAGAATGGGAAATTGAATTGAAATAGGTGACCAACACCGTCCCCACCACCTTATTCTGGCATCTTCCCTCTTTCTTTCCTGTCCTGATGAAGGACCTCAGCCTGAAATGTCGACTCCATAGATGTTGCCTGATCTGCATTTTGTGTGTTAATATGTTCAGTATCTGCAGAAGCTTGTGTTTATTGAGGGTTGGATGCTGTGTGTTACCTCCATGACACTCTCTTTCCTTTTCCAATCAGGACCCGGAGAAAGGACCAACGCCATCGTTCCAGCCCTTCCAGCGCAGTGTCTCTGCTGATGATGACAACCTCGAGGTCAGTCCACGGGCTGCCCCGCTGATTTTGTTAAGGTGATGGGGCAGGATTAGAGGGGCTGGGCAGTGTTGGTGTCCAAATCCATTCGTGTGTGCCTTGGGCCACATGGCAGTTGGCTGCTATCGCAGCCACGAAAGCTTTCTCCTGCCTTGCTACTGATATTCGCCTCTCTTGCTTTTCTCAGGTCTCCAAGCGGCCACAGCGAAAGCCTCTCTACGAAAGGTACAGAGCTCGTTTCCTCCTCCAAAGATCTGAATTGCAGAGCGTACGGCACAGAAACAGACGCTTCAGCCCATCTCAAAGTTATTCTGATTAATCCTGTCAACCTGCACCTGGACCATGGCCCTCCATACCCGTCACAACCATGTGCCTATACAAATTCCTCTGAAATGTTGAAATAGACCCCACTCCCACCGGCAGCTCATTCCACACTCTCACCACACTCTGAGTGAAGCATTTCCCCTTAAACATTTCACCTTTCAACCTTAACCCATGACCTCTAGTTCTAGTCTCACCCAACCTCAGTGGAAAAAGCCTGCTTGCATTTATCCTGTCTGTACTACTCATGATCTTGTATACCTCTATCAAATCTCCTCTCAATCTTGTACACTCCAGGGAATAAAGTCCTTCCCAATTCAATCTTTTCAGGTGCTCAGGTCCTGGCAACATTTTTGTGAATGTTCTCTTAACTCTTTCAATCTTCTAGATAGGTGACCAGTACTGAACAATTTTCCAGATTTGACCTCCCCAACATCTTAAGCAACTACAGCATAACATCCAATCTGCTTGCTTATATTTTCTTTATTCAGAAGGATGGGGATTGGGTGTGTACCATAAGACACAGGAGCAGAATTAGGCCATCAAGTCTACTCCGCCATTCCATCGTGGCTGATCCCAGATCCTACTCAAGCCCATACACCTGTCTTTTCGTCATATCCTTTGATGCCCTGACCGATCAGGAAATGATCAGCTTCCTTCTTAAATATACACACGGATTTGGTCTTGACCGCAGTCTGCGGCAGAGCATTCCGCAGATGTACCTCTCTGCAGCTAAAAAAACATTCCTCCTCACCTCTGTTCTAAGGGGTTGCTCCTCAATTTTGAGGCTGTGCCCTCGAGTTCTGATACCCCCACCATAGGAAACATCCTCTCCACATCCACCCTATCGAGTCCTTTCAATCAGATCCTCCCGCATTCTTCTAAGTTCCAGTGATTACAGACCCAGAGCTGCCAAACACTCGTCAAGTGTTAACCCCTTCATTTCCGGAATCATCCTCGTGCACCTCCACTGGACTCTCTCCAATGACAACGCATCCTTTCTGAGGCATAGGGCCCAAAACTGTTGGCGTTACTCTTAAGTGCGGCCTGACTAGTGTCTTATAAAGGCTTAGTACTATCCCCTTGCTTTTATATTCTATTCCCCTTGAAATGAATGCCAACGTTGCATTTGCCTGCTTTACCACAGACTCAACCTGTGAATTGACCTTCTGGGAGTCTTGCATGAGGACTCCGAAGTCCCTCTGCACCTCTGATGTTTGAACCTTCTCCCCATTTAGATAATAGTCTACAGTATTGTTCCTTTTGCCAGAATGTATTATACTGTATTCCGTCTGCCACATTTTTGCCCATTCTTTCAATTTGTCTTAAGTCCTGCTGCAATCGCATTGCTTCCTTAGCACCGTCTACCCCTCCATCTACGTATCATTTTCAAACTTTGCCACAAAGCCATCTATTCCATTATCTAAATCATTAACAAACAATGTGAAAAGTAGCAGTCCCAGTACTGACCTTGAGGAACACCACTAGTCACTGGCCGCCAACCAGAAAAAGCCCCTTTTATTTCCCCACTCTGCGTCCTGCCTGTCAGCCTTCTGAAAATCCAAGTAAATGACATCTACTGCCTCTTCTTTGTCCACCCTGCTTGTTACTTCCTCGAAGAACTCAGGCAAGATTTCCCTTTGCAGAAACCATGCTGACTTTGACTTATCTTATTATTAGTCTCCCAGACCCCGAAACCTCATCCATAATAATAGACTCCAACACTTACCCCAACCACTAAGGTTAAGCTAACTGGCCTATAATTTCCTTTCTTTTGCCTTTCTCCCTTCTTAAAGAGAGGGGTGATATTTGCAATCTTCCAGTCCTCCGGGACCATGCCAGAATCAAGTGATCAAGTGAAGAAGCTGAAGAAAGAGGTGGCGTGTTTGGGGAGGGTAAACGGCGTGGGGGTCTTGCCTAATGAACGGTGGGATGCTGAACGATGGGAGGGATCATAGAACAGGGCATGGGAAATTAGAACATGATGTGGCCCGGGAGTATACCGGTTAGTGTAATGCTGTTACCATCAATCAGAAGATCAGTGATCAACCCCATCTTGAATGCCAAGTGCCTCCCTCCCCATAATCTTTCAAGCTCTGACTAATCGAGGACCTATCAACGTCTGCCTTAAATATACCCAATGACTTGGCCTCCAAAGCCGCCTGTGACATGAATTCTAGTGATTCACCACCCTCTGGCTAAAGAAATTCCTCCACATCGCCATTCTAAATGGACATTTCTCTATTCTGAGGCTGTGCCCTCTGGTCCTAGACTGCCCACATCCACCCTATTGAGGCCTTTCAATATTTGATAGGGTTCAATGACAGCCCGTCGTTTCTCTAAATTGCAGTGAGTACAGGCCCAGAGTCATCAAATGCTACTCTTATGATAAGCCTTTCAATCCCATAAGACCATAAGAGATAGGAACAGAAGTAGGCCATTCGGCCCATGGAGTCTGCTCCACCATTCAATGATAGGCTGATCCAATTCTTGTCAATCTTCTCTGAACCCTCTCTAATGTCAGTATATCCTTTCTAAAATGAGGAGCCCAAAGCTACAAGTACTGCAACAAAATACTCCAAGTGTGGTCTCACGAGCCTTATAGAGCCTCAACATCACATCCCTGCTCTTATATTCTGTACCTCTAGAAATGAATGCCAACATTGCATTCGCCTTCTTCACAATAGACTCAACCTGGAAGTTAATCTTTAGCATATCTTGTGCAAGGATTCCCAAATCCCTTTGCAATTCTGCATTTTGAATTCTCTCCCCATCTAAATAATAGTCTGCCTGTTTATTTCTTTCACCAAAGTGCATGACCATACACTTTCCAACATTGTATTTCATTTGCCACTTCTTTGCCCATTCCCCTAAACTATCTCAGTCTCTCTGCAGGCTCTTTGTTTCCTCAACACCACCCGCTCCTCCACCTATCTTTGTATCATCAGCAAGTTTGCCACAAATCCATTAATCCGATAGTCTAAAACATTGACATACATCCTAAAAAGCAGCAGTCCCAACACCGACCCCTGTGGAACTCCACTGGTAACCGGCAGCCAGCCAGAATAGGATCCCTTTATTCCCACTCTCTGTTTTCTGCCGACCAGCCAATGCTCTATCCATGCTAGTAACTTCCCTGTAATTCCATGGGCTCTTATCTTGCTAAGCAGCCTCATATGCGGCACCTTGTCAAAGGCCTTCTGAAAAATCCAAGTACGCCATGTCTACTGCATCTCCTTTATCTACCCTGCTTGTAATTTCCTCAAAGAATTGCAGTAGGTTTGTCAGGCAGGATTTTCCTTTCAGGAAACCACGCTGGCTTTGGCCTATCTTGTCATGTGCCTCCAGGTATTCCATAATCTTATCCCTAACAATTCCAACAACTTCCCAACCACTGATGTCAGGCTAACGGGTCTATAGTTTCCGTTCTGCTGCCTCCCACCCTGCATAAATAGCGAAGTAACATTGCCAATTTTCCAGTCATCCGGTACAATCCTGGAATTGTTCTCATGAACCTCCTCTGAACCTCTCGAATTTCAGCACATCCTTTCTTAGATAAGGAGCCTCACAATACTCCAAGTGAGGCATCACCAGTGCTTTTATGTTCTAGTCCTCTTGAAATGAATGCTAACATTGCATTTGCCTTCCTCACTATGGACTCAACCTGCAAGCTAACCTTTAGGGAATCCTGCATGAGGACTCCCAAGTCCTTTGCACCTTGGTGTTTTGAATTTTCTGCCCACTTATTTAAAAAAGTATAAGCTTCTGTTCCTTCCACCAAAGTACATGAACATACACTGCCCTACACTTACTCCATTTGCCACTATGCCCATTCTCCTAATCTGTCTGTCTTTCTGCAGCTTTCCTGCTTCCTCAAAACTACCTGCCCCTCCACCTACCTAATCATTCTCAGACTTAGCCACAAAGCCATCAGTTTCGTCATCCAAATCATTGACATATAACGTAAAAAGAAGCCGTCACAAAAAGAGGCAGCCAACCAGAAAAGGTCCCCCTTATTCCCAAACTTTGCCTATGCTCTATCAATGCTCTTACCTTTCCTATAAACCGTGGGTTCTTTACTTGTTAAGCAGCCTCATAAACAGAACCTTGTCAAAGGCCTTCTGAAAATCCAAAAACACATCAACTGATTCTCCTTTGTCTATCTTACTCAAAGAATTCCAACAGATTTATCAGACAAGATTTTCCCTTGAGGAAGCCATGCTGACTTTGACCTGTTTTATCATGTGTCTCCAAGTACCCTGAGACCGCAACCTTAACAATCAACTCTAACACATTTACTGGCCTATAATTTACTTTTTTCTGCTTCCTTCCCTTGAAGAGTGGAGTAACATTTGCAGTTTTCCAGTCCTCCTGAACCCCAAAACCTAGTGATTCTTGAAAGATCATTACTAATGCCTCCACAATGTCTTCGGCTACCTCTTTCAGCTCCCCAAACACCTTCTCCCTCGTAATACCAACTGCACTCACTTCTGCCCCCTGACAGTCACGAACTTCCAGCACACTGCTAGTGTCTTCCACAGTGAAGACATGCAAAATACTTATGCAGTTTGTCTGCCATTTCCTTGTCCCCCATTACTACCTCTCCAGCATCATTTTCCAGTGGACTGATACCTGCTCTCACCTCTTTTACTCTTTATATATTTGAAAAAGCTTTTGATATCCTCTTTGATATTATTGGCTATCTTGCTTTCATATTTCATCATTCCCTCCTTATGACTTGTTCAGTTGGCTTCTGTTGGTTTTTTTAAAAGCTTTCCAATCGTCTAACTTTCCACTAATTTTTGCTCTATTATATGCCGTCTCTTTTGCTTTTGTGCTGTTTTTGACTTCCCTTGTCAGCCACTCATCCTGGCTTTATAATACTTGTTTGAGGTGTATCTATTTTATGCCTTCCAATTTTCTCCTAGAAACTTGCCATTGCTACTCTGCTCCAATCCCTGCCAGTCAACTTTGGCCAACTCCTCTCTCATGGCTTTAATGCACTCTAGTAGTGACAGACCCGACTTTAGCTTTTCCCTCTAAAATTGCAGGCTGAAGTCACTGCCTCCCAAGGGTTCCTTTACCTTAAGCTCCCTAATCAAGTGCATTTCATTATACAGCACGAGTGCAGAATTGCCTTTCCCCTAGTGGGCTCAAACGGAAGCTGCTCTAAAAAGCCATTTGGGGATCCAGCACCAACCCGATTTTCCTAATCTACCTGCATACTGAAATTCCCCATAACTGTTGTAGATAGGTTTTTACATAGTAAGGGAATTAAGGGTTATGGGGAAAAGGCTGGTAGATGGAGCTGAGTTTACGGACAGATCAGCCATGATCTTATTGCATGGCAGGGCAGGCTTGATGGGCCGGATGGCCGACTCCCGCTCCTGTTCTTGTTATGTAACATTGCCCTTTTGACATGCGTTTTCTATCTCCCTTTGTAAATTGTAACCCACATCCTGCCTACTGTTCAGAGGCCCGTATATAACTCCCATCAGGGTCTTTTTACCCTTGCAGTTTCTTAACTCTACCCACAACAATGTTACATCTTCTGATCCTGTGTCACCTCTTTCTCAGAATTTGATTACAGTTTTTTTTTTACCAACACCCCCTCTGCCCATCCTTTTGATAGAATGTGTATCCTTGATCTTTCAGCCACGACTCTTGTGATGCCCACAATGTCATATCCACCAGTCTCTAACTGCTACAAGATCATCTACATTATTCCATATACTATCTGCTTTCACATATAACATCTTCAGTCCTGTATTTCTCACCCTTTTGGATTTTGTCCCTATGTTACACTACAACTCATCCCACTGACTGCATGGTTGCCTATTTTGCCATGATCTGCATGTCCTTCCTGACAGTCTCACTGCATACTGCATCAAGTTGTATACCTACTGCCCCATCCTCAGCCCTACCACTGTGGTTCCCATCCCCCTGCCAATTCAGTTTAAGCCCACCCCAAAAGCTCCAGCAAGCCTGCCCGTAAGGATCTTCGTTCCCCTTGGGTTTGGGTGTAACCTGTACTTTTTGTACAGGTCGTACCTTCCCCAGAAGAGAGCCCAATGATCCAGAAATCTGACATCAGTCCCTTGGCCACACATTTATCTGCCAAATCATCCAATTCTTGCCCTCACTGACACGTGGCATGGGTGGAAATCCAGAAATTACTACCCCAGTGCCCTTGCTTTTCAGCTTTCTATCTCACTCCCTAAATTCCTTCTTCAGGGCGTCCTCCCTTTTCCTACCCGTGTCATTGGTGTCAGTATGTACACAGACTTCTGGCTGCCTACCCTCCCCTTTTAGAAAGCAGTGCAGCCGATCGAAGACATCTCTGACCCTGGCTCATCGGTCTGGAAGGGCCTTTTAATGTGCTGTATCTCTAAACAAGAACTAAAAGCCATATTTCCGAGACAGGGTGGTGATCTGCTG
This sequence comes from Mobula hypostoma, assembly GCF_963921235.1. Classification (NCBI taxonomy): domain Eukaryota; kingdom Metazoa; phylum Chordata; class Chondrichthyes; order Myliobatiformes; family Myliobatidae; genus Mobula; species Mobula hypostoma. The sequence continues at coordinate 3,351,537 of NC_086101.1, read as the reverse complement.
CCGTGATCATTCTTGGTGCGAGAGGTGGTTGGGCTGTCCTGTTAGAGGGGCGTCAGCGAATAACTACAATGTATTTTGTGTAAGGTACACATATAGCCTTGTGGTACTGGGGTTGGGATTTGTGGTGGTGTCAGTCCAGGCTTTCATGTAGATGTGACGTTTATCCTGCTGTAATGTCTGGGCATATTTTGTGAAGGTCAGCATGGTGCTGCACTGCCTAGTGTTACACTATTGCACCGACCCGACTGGTTGGGGGTGTTGTGGATAGTGTGGAGGGCTGTCAGAGGTTACAGCGGGACATTGATAGGATGCAAAACTGGGCTGAGAAGTGGCAGATGGAGTTCATCCCAGATAAGTGTGAGGTGGTTCATTTTGGTAGGGCAAATACGATGGCAGAATATAGTATTAATGGTAAGACTCTTGGCAGTGTGGAGGATCAGAGGGATCTTGGGGTCTGAGTCTATAGGACCCTCAAAGCAGTTACGCAGGTTGACTCTGTGGTTAAGAAGGCATACTTATATTGGCCTTCATCAATCGTGGAATTGAATTTAGGAGCCGAGAGGTAATGTTTCAGCTATATAGGTCCCTGGTCAGACCCCACTTGGAGTACGGTGCTCAGTTCTGGTCACCTCACTACAGGAAGGATGTGGAAACCATAGAAAGGGTGCAGAGGAGATTTACAAGGATTTTGCCTGGATTGGGGAGCATGCCTTATGAAAACAGGTTGAGTGAACTCAGCCTTTTCTCCTTGGAGCGATGGAGGATGAAAGGTGACCTGATAGAGGTGTATAAGATGATGAGAGGCATTGATCGTGTGGATAGTCAGAGGCTTTTTCCCAGGGCTGAAATGGTTGCCACCAGAGTGCACAGGTTTAAGGTGCTGGGGAGTAGGTACAGAGGAGATGTCAGGGGTAAGTTTTTGACTCAGAGAGTGGTGAGTGCGTGGAATGGGCTGCCGGCAACAGTGGTGGAGGCGGATACAATAGGGTCTTTTAAGAGACTTTTGGATAGGTACATGGAGCTTAGAAAAATAGAGGGCTATAGGTAACCCTAGTAATTTCTAAGGCAGGGACATGTTCAGCACAACTTTGTGGGCCGAAGGGCCTGTATTGTGCTGTAGGTTTTCTATGACCCGCATTCAGTTCTGCTGCTGTCTCTCAAGAGTTTATATCTTCTCTTTGTGACTGCGTGGGTTTCCTCTGGGTGCTCTGGTTTCCTCCCTCATTTGAAAGACGTAGAGGATACGGTTGGTAAGTTGTGTGCATGCTATGTTGGCACCAGAAGTGTGGCGAGACATGCTGGCATTGTTCCCTTGAAGTTGAAGTGACCCGTGTGTGAAAAACTCTTGTGCTGTGTAGCCCAGTGACAGCAACATACACGCTCTGAATTTAGAAGTGGAAGTAAACCTGAAGCTATTCTAAGGATAATAATCCATTCCGCTGTAAATGAACCTACAGTTCTTCCGCACTTCACAACCTTTGCTTCTTTGGACCAGTATAAATCAGCCAGATCTAAAATCAGCAGACCAGTCATCATGAACTCCACATTTCCGGTCTGATGCAAACAGTGTTGACAAAGGGAATGTGATTGTGTATGATCATGAAATATACTTAACTTGCCAACAAGGTAGAGGGTGACAACCTTTTACGCTCAGTTTAAATGCCTTTGTGTGCTGGTAGCAAAAGCTCTGTGCGCATAGATGCACGCACCTTGGAGGGAACGTTACTTGCCAGCTGCCCCCAGCACATCCTCGGACTGTGCTGGCCATTGATGTCAGCTTGGATGTACTGTACACGTGACAAAGTTAATCTGTAACTCTGGTGTAACACAGCTACACATCCTGGGTTACGTTAAGTTTCACAGTGCGGGAATCCCCGTGGCAGTGGAGTGTTTTTGGAAGGTGTGGACGGGCTAATGGATTAACATAAGGGCTTGATGTTCTCACCACAGCTTTGTCAGCTCCAGTGAGCGGATCAGAGACACAGAGAGAGAGCGAGACGACGAGCGGGACTCGGGGAAGGAGATGGATTGTGAGAGCTACAGAGATACCGAGCGAGACATCGAGCGTGGGAGGGATCGCGACAGAGGCCGCGACAGGGACAGAGACCGGGACCGGGACAGGGATCGGGATCGTGACCGCGAAAGAGACAGAGACCGGGATCGCGACCGGGACAGGGATCGGGACCGTGGAAGGGACAGGGACAGAGACCGGGAACGGGATCGGGACAGGGATCGCGACGGCCCTTACAGAAGTAAGTAAGCTTTCTTCATTGCTCTGTCAGATAACACAAAGAAGATTGGGAGTCAGCCATTAGATGTGCTCTGCTGTTCACCAAGATCCAGGTCATCCCAGCAACAGTCCCGTATTTCTGCCAAATCTCGGCCTAGATTTCAAACGTTCAATTATTATCAAAATGTACAACTCCGAGATTTCTGCCGGAACTCAGGATTCCCCAAAGGCTGAGGGAATGACCCAGGTTCAGGGAAGGAATTGGAGAGCATCGTACTCTCACGCAAGGGTGGGACAGTGGTTCGCGTGTCCTGAGGAATTGAGTGGGGTGGGGGTTGTTCCAAGTGTAGGGGGAGGGTGGGACCAGGGTTTGCCTGTCCTCAGGAATGGAGGCTGGGTGCCCCCAGGGGTGGGGCAGGGATTTAGGTGTCCTGAGGAAAGGAGTGGGATGGAGGGTAGGGGGCGGGGGAAAGTGGGATGAAACGGGTGTTTTCAGGGGAAGGGGGCCGCGGTGCGAGCTGCGGAACAGTACTCAGAGGGGTTGGAGGATGAGTGGGAGCGGGTATCGGAGTTGTCAGGGTGCTGGAGGGGTTTCAGACACACTCTCTGCTCTGCCTGACTCACCTGCAGGGTCTGATTCCTTTCGCGCCCCGCGCAAGGGCAACACGGTCTATGTGCACGGCGTGGGGATGACCGAGGAGATGCTGAGGGATTCCTTCTCGCGTTTTGGCACCATCGTCAACCTGACCACCGACAGCCCCAAGAAGTGAGTGTTCCTTCTCTCCATTGCCCCCACCCTCCCTCGCTCACTAAGTCTTCTGCTCCACCGCTAAACTTTCTCCGGATTCTCCTCCAACCCTCGCACTGTTCTCCGTATCCCCACGGACACGCTGGTCCCTACATCACACCCGGTATCCGTGTAGAGGTCTCTCTACTCACGCCTGTCTCTTTACTTTGCACAGCTGTGCGTTTGTGACCTTTGAGACAATGGAGTCTGCCGACCAGGCCATCACTGAGGTAAGGAGAACGGCGAATGGCCAGGAGAGCTACCACCCCCAGGGAGTGGTTGTAGCTTCCTACCACATGGACTATAAGACATTGGAGCCCATCGAGTCCGCTCTGCCGTTCCATCATGGTTGATTTATTATCTCTCTCAACCCCATTGTCCTGCCTTCTTGTAGCCTTTGACACCCTGACTAATGAAGGACCTATCAACCTCCACTTCAAATATACCCAATGACTTGGCCTCCACAGCTGCCTGTGGCAATGAGTTCCACAGATTCACCACCCTCTGGCTAAAAAAAATTCCTTCTGATCTCTATTCTAAAAGAATGTTCTTTTGTTCTGAGGCTGTGTCCTCTGGTTCCAGGCTCACCCTCTGTAGGAAACATCTTCTCCATGTCCACTCGTTAGTCTTGCAAGACCATGGACCTGCGCCAGGGAAGTCTTCACTCTCCAGGGCGCAGGCCTGGGCAAGGTTGTACGGAAGACCAGCAGTTGTCCATGCTGCAAGTCTCCCCTCTCCATGCCACTGATGTTGTCCAAGGGAAGGACAAGGGCCGACACAGCTTGGCACAGGTGTCGTCGCAGAGCACGGTATGTTTAAGTGCCTTGCTCAAGGACACAACACGCTGCCTTGGCTGGGGCTCGAACTCACGACCTTCAGGTCGCTAGTCGAACGCCTTAACCACTTGGCTACGTGCCCACTCTATCTAGGCCTTTCAGTATTCAATATGGGTGAATGAGATCCCTCCTCATTCTTCTAAACTCCAGCGAGTACAGACCCAGAACCATCAAATGCTCCTAATACATTAACTCGTTCATTCCCAGGATCATTCTCTTGAACAACTTCTGGAATCTCTCCAATGCTAGCACATCCTTCCTTAGACACAGGCCCAAAACTGCCTGCAATACTCCGTGTAGTCTGACCAATGGTTTGTAAAGCCTTAGCATTACATCATTGCTTTTATATTCTAGACCTGTCATAATGAATGCAAACATTGCGTTCGCCTTCCTCACCACCATCTCCAACTGCAAGTTAACCTTTCGGGAATCCTGTACGAGGACTCCCAAGTCACTCTGCACCTCAGATTTCTGAATTCACTCTGTTATTAAATTCTAATATTGTAGCAGGTTACCATTCAAATACTGATATGTACAGCGGGTCTGCGAGGATTTCAAAACACATGATCCATCGTCCCATGTTCTTGCAACCATCCAGCTGGTGATCAGCCAGTGTGAGGTGTTTCCTGCGAAAACACCTCACTGATCTTAGGTTGTTTTTAAAAAAAAGAATTCACTGCTTCATTTGCCAGTAACGGTAATCGTGATGTATCTGTTTATTTTGGGGAAGTGGGCATGGTTTAAAGAACAGATGGGTAGGGCTGCATGCCGCATGCCAACAAAACTTTTTGCATGTGCCATCTTCGGCACAACTGCCTTTGGATCAGAATGACTGACCTACTGTATGCCATGAAATTTGTTGTTTTGCAGCGGCAGCAGAGTGAAGTACATAAAAATAACTATACAGTCAGAATATATACGTAGAAAATCAGTAGTACAAAAAGAACTTAATAGTGTGGTCACTTCATACACTCGATCCCTTCAACCACTTTCATTTACATGAGAAACATCAAATACTGCAAAAAGAGAACAAGCGAGTGAGGTTACATTGAGTGTGTGCCTTTACCTAACCAGAAGAATGCGTGTCTATGAGGGTGAGGGTCCTTCAAGGCGGATGCCACCTTCTTGAGGAATTGCCTCGGGAGGAAGCCCTCGATTTTGGGGGGGCTGGTGGCATGATGGAGCTGGCTGAGTTTACGACTTGTGCGGCCTTTTCCCGATCTGTGCGTTGGAGCCTCCGCACCGGACAGTGATGCAGCCAGTCAGGATCCTCCCCACTGTACATCTGTAGAAATTTGCTAGTCTTTGGTGACATACAAATTCTCCTCAAACTCCGAATGGAATAAGCCACTGTCGTGTCTTCTTTGTGATTGCATCAATTACAAAGGGTGGGCCCATGGTAGAACTTCAGAAATATTGATGCCCAGGAACCCGCAGCTGATCTCCCGGGCCATGAGTCTTGGGACTGGAAAGGAAAAGGGGGGGAGACGCCATCATAGGAAGGTGGGAAAGGGCTCTGCCTGAAGCATCCACTTTTATTCGTTTCTGTAGATCATAGTCATAGTCATATTTTATTGATCCCAGGGGGAAATTGGTTTTCGTTACAGTTGCACCATAAATAATAAATAGTAATAAAACCATAAATAGTTAAATAGTAATATGTAAACTATACCAGTAAATTATGAAATAAGTCCAGGACCAACCTATTGGCTCAGGGTGTCTGACCCTCCAAGGGAGGAGTTGTAAAGTTTGATGGCCACAGGCAGGAATGACTTCCTATGACGCTCTGTGTTGCATCTCGGTGGAATGAGTCTCTGGCTGAATGTACTCCTGTGCCCGCCCAGTACATTATGTAGTGGATGGGAGACATTGTCCAAGATGGCATGCAACTTGGACAGCATCCTCTTTTCAGACACCACCGTGAGGTGCTGCCTGATCTGCTGAGTTCCTCGAGCGTTTTGTGTGTGTTGCTCTGGATTTCTGTGCCTGACTGCCCTCTCTCCTTCCTCCTCACAGATGAACAGTAGCATGGTGGGTTCAGTCTACCTGAAGGTGATGATCGCCCGCAAGCAGCTGATGCTGGAAACGGCCACGCGTAAATCTGTCTGGGGGAGCCTGGGTAAGTGGAATCCCTAATGCCCTCCCACACCCGAGCCGGGGGCTGGGCTGTGTCGGGAATCAGGGAGGATGGGGCTATCATATGAGGAGGGTGGCGGACGATGGTTTGAGGGAGTTGGGTGGGGATGGGAGCAGGCTGTGCAGGTGGGAAGGGGACAAGGCTGGGTGCCATCGCTAACAATGGTGATGCATCTCTACATGTATCAGCAGGCCCCTCGGCCCATCTAGTCCATGCCGAACTCTTATGCTGCCCGTGATGTTGGATTCAGAATGAGCTCGGAGGCTGGTGAAAGGGTGGAACAAGCTGCCAGTAAAAGTGGAAGGGATATTTGAGAGGCACTTGGATGAGTACATGGACGGGAGGGGTATGGAAGGCTGTGGTCCAGGTGCAGGTGAATGGGACTAGGCAGGTTAATGAAGGGCTTGTTTCTGTGCCTCAGCGATTATAGGAGCAGAATTAGACCATTCGGCCCATCGAGTCTTGTCTACCATTCTATCATGGCTGACTTATTTTCCTTCTCAGCTCCATTCTGCCTTCTCACTGTCACCCTGACTAATCAAAAACCTATCAACCTCTGCTTTAAATGTACCCAATGACTTGGTCTCCACAGCTGTCTGTGGCGATGAAGTCCACAGATTCATCGCCCTTTGCCGAAAGAAATTCTTCCTCATCAGTGTTTTAAATGGATGCCCCTCTGTTCCGAGTCTACGACCCCTGGTCTCAGACTGTTCCCTCTCGTATTATCTGGGCTCATTTCTCTGGGAAGCTGGATCTGGTGGTCGTTATATCAGCTGGGGAGGGAGGGGAGGGGTTAGGGATGATATTGAGGGGTGAGGTGTATTGTAAGCAGTGCCTTTGATCTTCCCCCCACAGCAGTGCAAAACAGTGCCAAGGGGTCCCACCGGGACAAGCGGAGCCAGGTGGTTTATAATGAGGACTACCTGGCATAAGGCGGCCTCGGGGAGATGGGTGAAGGAAGGAACGAGAAAGAAGTGACCTGGTACACGGGAAGGGGACCGTCAGAAATATCTGTAAGCCAGACAGGTCCCTCCTTTCCTGCTGCTGTAGACATTCCAGCAGAGACATCCATCGCTCCCACCTCCCCGAGACGTCTCTGTACCACTCCTCCTCCCACCACTCATACCACCCTGATTTAACCCCTCCGCCCTCCCACCTCCTCCTCCCCTGCACCCTCCCACCTCCTCCTCCCCTCCAACCTCCTCCTCCCCTCCACCCTCCCACCTCCCCAAGACGTCTCTGTACCACTCCTCCTCCCACCACTCATACCACCCTGATTTAACCCCTCCACCCTCCCACCTCCTCCTCCCCTCCGCCCTCCCACCTCCTCCTCCCGTTCACCCTCCCACCTCCCCAAGACGTCTCTGTACCACTCCTCCTCCCACCACTCATACCACCCTGATTTAACCCCTCCGCCCTCCCACCTCCTCCTCCCCTCCACCCTCCCTCCTCCACCTCCCCCTCCCTCCTCCCCTCCACTATCCCACCTCCTCCTCTTCCTCCTCTCCACCCTCTCACCTCCACCTCCTCCCCTCCACCCTCCCACCTCCTCCTCCCCTCCGCCCTCACACCTCCTCCTCCCCTCCAACCTCCTCCTCCCCTCCACCCTCCCACCTCCCCGAGACGTCTCTGTACCACTCCTCCTCCCACCACTCATACCACCCTGATTTAACCCCTCCGCCCTCACACCTCCTCCTCCCCTCCAACCTCCTCCTCCCCTCCACCCTCCCACCTCCCCGAGACGTCTCTGTACCACTCCTCCTCCCACCACTCATACCACCCTGATTTAACCCCTCCACCCTCCCACCTCCTCCTCCCCTCTGCCCTCCCACCTCCTCCTCCCCTCCACCCTCCCACCTCCTCCTCCCCTCCAACCTCCTCCTCCCCTCCACCCTCCCACCTCCCCGAGACGTCTCTGTACCACTCCTCCTCCCACCACTCATACCACCCTGATTTACCCCTCCACCCTCCCACCTCCTCCTCCCCTCTGCCCTCCCACCTCCTCCTCCCCTCCACCCTCCCTCCTCCACCTCCCCCTCCCTCCTCCCCTCCACTATCCCACCTTCTCCTCTTCCTCCTCTCCACCCTCTCACCTCCACCTCCTCCCCTCCACCCTCCCACCTCCACCTCCTCCCCTCCACCCTCCCACCTCCACCTCCTCCTCCTCCCCACTCTCCTACCTCCTCCTCCTCCCCTCAACTCTCCCACCTCCTCCTCCTCCCCTCCACTCTCCCACCTCCTCCTCCTCCCCTCCACCCTCCCACCTCCTCCTCCTCCCCTCCACCCTCCCACCTCCACCTCCTCCTCCTCCCCTCCACCCTCCCACCTCCACCTCCTCCCCTCCACCCTCCCACCTCCTCCTCCTCCCCTCCACCCTCCCACCTCCACCTCCTCCTCCTCCCCTCCACCCTCCCACCTCCTCCTCCTCCCCTCCACCCTCCCACCTCCTCCTCCTCCCCTCCACCCTCCCACCTCCTCCTCCTCCCCTCCACTCTCCCACCTCCTCCTCCTCCTCCCCTCCACCCTCCCACCTCCTCCCCTCCACCCTCCCACCTCCTCCTACTCACTCCTCTGCAACTCCTACCTCTGTCCCCCACCCCTCTCGTTCGAGGTCCCCTTGCATTCCACCACTGTTGCTGGGCTCTTGATCCAGGTGGCCCTTACCCTCTCCAACCCTCGGGGTTGCTCTTCGGGGCCCAGCATTTCATCATCCACAGGGGCTGGATATGTGGGAGGCTCAGTATGTCTCACCGCCCGACCTCATTCCCACAGGCACACGGGGAGGGGGGGGGAACAGAGAGAAAGAGATACAGACACACACCCCAAACTACACTGGTGACACTCCCACCCCACTCTCCCTGAACGGGACCCCAGCATCACATCATGGACAATTGGATCTGTTTATCCTCCGGCCCCAGAACGGCCAACTGTAAATAAAACGCTTTTGTGTTCAATAAATTAACAGTCCAAATGCCCTGCTGCACGTTGTCGTTGTGTACGTAACAGCACACTTTCCGGTCTAACAGTTAGCGTGATACTCTACAGCACCGGCGATCCCACCACTGCTGTAAGGAGTTTGTACGTTCTCCCTGTGACCGTGTGGGCTTCCTCCGGGTGCTCCAGTTTCCGAACACATTCCAGCAACATGTGAGTCGGTGTTAGTAAGCTGTGGGGATGCTGGAAGCACAGTGACATCTGCAGGCTGCCGCCAGCACATCCTCAGATGTAAAGGATGCGTTTCCCTGTGTGTTTCGCCACATGACAAAAATAATCTATCTAATCTAGCTCTGTAATGTCTGACACACAGGGAGAGAGAGAGAGAGACACACACAGAGATGTATTCCTCCCTCCATCAATGATCACTGGCAAGGTAAAGCGATTGCATTCATAGTAACACTACTACACCGTGCAGACGTACGGTTAGGATTAGTAAACTGTGGGCATGTGTTGGTGCCGGAAGCACAGTGACACTTGTGGGTTGCCCCCGGCAATTCCTCAGACTGTGTTGGTTGTTCACATAAACAACATATTTCACTGGGTGTTTCAATGTCGTCTTCTTAAGCCCATCACCTCAACTGGGGCATGGGCCTCCGACAAGAGTCCTCTGTCCTGGGCTGAAGGTTGATCAGCTCTGTGGCTTCTGCCTTCACCGCACCATTTCATACATCTTCTAGGCGATGTACACCTTCCTCTCCCAGGGATGAGGCCTTTGGAGCTTCTGCTGGCGTTTCTGTAGCTCCAGGTTTTTACAAAATGGGGTTCCTAGCCCCGTGCCCAACCCTCCTCCTCTTGAAGCCGGGCTTGCGACAGCCATGGCAGAATTGTTGTCATATACATGTGCCAAATAATGCTGATCTTTAGAGGGGGATCTGCCGGTGGTGGTGTTTCCCTGCACTTGTCCTTCCTGTTGGGAGGGGCAGTGGGCTTGTGACAGACCTTTGGAGTATTTGTAGAACACTTCATACACATGATGTAGTTCAGAGTGCTTTACAAGGGGTAAAAGCACAAATATGAAAATAAAAATAGACATGAAAATAGAAGACAAACAGATGCTCATTAAAATCAAGGTTAAATAAATAGGTTTTGGGATGATGTTTAGAAGTGTCAACTGAGTCTGCAACCCTTAGTTTTAGGTCTTGAATTTTAGAGTGTAGTTGAAAAAAGCTGACCTGCCAATTATCTTCTGAGGGAGATTGTGGTGGAAGACAGCCTGAGAACTCAACCAGGATTATAAATTGAAAATGATTCTGTGATGTACTGAGTCCCAGATCACTGACAGCTTTAAAAACAAGTGAGGGAACTTTAGGAGTGACAGCAATGTGTTTTGTTGTTTGCATACGCACCACAGCCTCTGCGTGCCGATGGGGGGTGGGAGGGAGTGTTTGGGGGGGATGGGTGGGGGACTGCGTTACCCTGGGTCACATTCCGCTGCTTGAGATGCGCTGGAGCTGCACTCCTCCCGCACACCCCTCACTCGTATCTTAGACAGTCCGGAGGTGGGTACCGCATTTGTATTGGAGGGGTCGTGACTGTCACGTGACAGCACTGCCCATTTACCTGGTCGAAAGGCACGCCACCTGCCAATCAAGGTTTGACCCCTCCTCGACCATCAATGCACACCTAACCATTGGCCCCTTTAGTTAGCCTTGTACTTGACCTTGGGCGATTGGCCTTTGTAATCAGCTTAACCCTGCTGCACTATGAAGGAAGCCACGTGTGCTTGACCCTTTCTCTTTTTTGCTACCTCCGAGGGACCACACCCTGCCGTTGGTGAGTTGTGCATTGAATAGGGTTAGGGGTGTGGGTATCGTCCCTGATATCATAACAGCCATGCCTGCACAGAGTCAAGGGTGTCGGGGTATCGTATTTACTTTTCCCTTGGTTGTATGTGAGTGTGCCTGTACTTTGTTTCCACACAATTTTATTAATTGTCCACGTGTGTTTTATTACTGATCCGACTACTGTAAATTGTGTGTGTGTTGCTTCTGTTGCCATCTTCCCATGTTTACCTTCTGTAAATAAAACGCTTTACTGCCAAGACTGTGTCCAGAGTCCTCGCCTTTGAGACCTATCGAATCTGTTTCCTCGCTTTCTGGCCGTTCTTACAGCACGGAAACAGGCCCTTCATCCCCATATTATTCTTCCAAGGCCCATCCACCCACGCCTTCCAAACCCCTCCCAACCACGTATGTATCCAAACTTCTGTTAAATGTTGGAATTGACCCTGCATCCTCTGGCAGCTCGTTCCACACTCTCACCACCCTCTGAGTAAAGAAGATCCCCCTCATGTTTGCCTTAAGCATTTCACTTTTCACCCTTAACCTCTAGTTTTAGTCTCGCCCTACCTTAGTGGAAAAAGCCTGCTTGCATTTACCCTATTGATGCCCTCATAATTTTGTATACCTCTATGAAATCTTCCCTCAAAGATCGAATAAAGTCCAAACTATTCAATCTTTCCCTCAATTCCTGGCAGCATCCTTGTAAATTTTCTCTGCACTCTTTCAATCTGACTGATATTTTTCTTCCGGATAGGTGACCACAACTGCACACAAATGAGGCCTCACCAGCATCTTATACATAACATCCCAATGCCTGTACTCAATACTTTGATTTGTGAAGGATATGCTGGTCAATGGTCATGAGGGCTGTGGCAGTAATTGTGTAGATGGTGAGATTCTCTTGATGGTCCTTCCTGCCACTTCAGTGGTGTGAATGTGACTTGTACAGTTACCGGCCCGTGCCTGGCCGCTCTCCAGGTCTTATCACACACAGACACTAGCTGCTTCCTTGGCTGAGGAGATTCATGTAAAACTGTAATGGTTATAACCAGGAAAGATGGTAGTGGCTCAGTCACAGTGGTCTCTCTGGGTGATTGTTTGCCTTTTATGTATTTTTCACAATCACAATACACTGTGGGTTATCACGTATGGCAGGTCTACCTCACTAACTAGTGAATTACCCAATGGTGACAGAGCTGGGCTTGATGAAGCCTGCTTCAGCAAGGGATGACGATGTCAGAGGTGCTGTGTGGTCCAGCAAATAGTGGAGCATATCGGTAAGATGGCGGTGTGCACAGATGCAGCAGCCTCGACAGAGCCAACCAAGTGTTAATGGTTTTTTTTAGATGTCTTTTGTGATCTCAAGACCCTGCTAGATATTGAGAACTTCAAGTACTGCAAGTCTACTCCATCATCGAGTTGATTGATGGTGGAGGAGCTGGACTTGACGCAGGCCTGCTGTCGAGAGGGTTCGGAGTCGGTGCGGGCTGACGATGTGCAGTCTGACAGCCAGTGATTGCCTTAGTCGATTTTCCTGTGATCACAAGGCCCTGGTGGACATTGGCAATGTAGAATACTGTGAGTCCGATTCACTGGGTCATTGAGAGAGCTGTGTAGCAGCAGCTGGTAAACAGACCAGACCCTCATGCCTTGGAGTCGCCCACTGCAGCTGCCCAGAAATGCTGGAACGGCCTGAGGGCACGCTGGAGTCTACGCTGGGTTGGGGGCTGGCCCCTCTAGTTGCTGCTGCTCTCCAGTGTTTGCTCAGTGGAACACAAGCTGGATTGCCTTCATCTGTGACTGCACTAGGGTGAGCTGAGGAACTGCTGCAGGCTTGTTCTTGCAGAAACATGGCTCCAGGACAACATCCGATTCACCATCAATCTACAAGCCATGACACTCGGGGAATTCGGCTATATGAAGATTATTTTTTGTAGCTGTTTTTCTGCTATCAGAATAGGAGGAACAACACCTTATATTCCATCTGGGTAGCCTCCAACCTGATGGCATGAACATCGACTTCTCTAACTTCCGCTAAGGCCCCACCTCCCCCTCGTACCCCATCTGTTACTTATTTTTATGCACACATTCTTTCTCTCACTCTCCTTTTTCTCCCTCTGTCCCTCTGAATATACCTCTTGCCCATCCTCTGGGTCCCCCCCCTCCGCCGTCTTTCTTCCCGGACCTCATGTCCCATGATCCTCTCGTATCCCCTTTTGCCTATCACCTGTCCAGCTCTCGGCTCTATCCCTCCCCTTCCTGTCTTCTGCTATCATTTTGCATCTCCCCCTCCCCCTCCAGCTTTCAAATCCCTTACTCACTCTTCCTTCAGTTAGTCCTGACGAAGGGTCTCGGCCTGAAATGTCGACTGCACCTCTTCCTATAGATGCTGCTTGGCCTGCTGCGTTCACCAGCAACTTTGATGTGTGTGACTGTTCAGTCTGTGTTTTGCATCTTGGCCCCGGAGGAGTGGTATTTTGTCTAGCTGTTCGTGTGTATGGTTAATGACAATTAAACTTTAACTTCAACTGTGCAAATATGACTATCCCCACCTGACCTTGAAATAGGAGGAGTCCCTGGAGGTGGTTGGGCCCTGAGGAACTCCTGAAGTGTGGCCCCAGAACTGGGGTTTTGCCAATAAGGCATAGGAGCAGAATGAGGCCATTCAGCCCCTTGAGTCTGCTCTGTCAATCCTTCATTGCTGATTATTTTCCTTCTCAAGTCCTTTACCTGCCTTCTCCCTGTAACCCTTGTTAATCAAGAACCAATAATTTTAAATGTACCCAATGACTCGACTCCACAGCCACCTGTGTCAATGAATTCCACAGACTCATCACCCTCTGGCTAAAGAAATTCCTCCTCATCTCCGTTCCAGTGGGACGTCCTTCTACTCTGAAGCTGTACCCTCTGGTCATATACACCCCCACTATAAAAAAAAATCCACTCTGTCGAGGCCTTTCAATATTCAGTAGGTTTCAATAAGATCCCCCCCCACCCCCTTCATTTTTAAACTCCAGCAAGAACAGGTCCAGAGCCAATCGTAGGTATACAAAATTATGAGGGGTATAGATAGGGTAAATGCAAGCAGGCTTTTTTCACTGAGGTTGAGTGGGACTACAATCAGAGGTGATGGCTTAGGGGTGAAAGGCAAAATGTTTCAGGGATCGTGACGGGAAACCTCACTCAGAGAGGGTCATGAGAGTGTGGAACGAGCTGCCAGCCCAAATGGTGCATGCGAGCTTAAATTCGATGTTTAGGAGAAGGTAGATGGATAGTCGGGATATGGAAGGGCTCTGGTGCCTGTGTAGGTCGATGGGAGTAGGCAGTTCAAATGGTTTTGACATGGACTAGATGGGCCAAAGGGCCTGTTTCTGTGCTGTACTTTATGACCCTCTGAAAGTAGTGGGGGACATTTTTTTAAAAGAGAGTGGTGAATGCCTGAAGCACAGGGCCAGGGATGGTGGCAGACGCATTGCAATCGGGACATTTACAAATCTCTCAGAGAAGCAAGTGGGTGAAGAAAATTGGAGGGCTGGCTTGGTTCCTTAAGGCTGTCATAGCTGGTGTTGGGGGTGTTACTGGGGGATAAACTTCCACCATCTATTAAATGCTCTCAATGGCATAGGTCTCTAAAAGTCTCTGACAACCAAGTCCAACTCCTGGCCTTCATGCGTGGCTTAGCTACGAAGCCCAGCGCAACAAGAGAAGGGGCAAAGGTGGATTACTGTCACCTTAAATACAGTCGCTTCGGACAGATGGAGCTCGTCAGACATGGGTTGGCAGCTCATCTAGGAGAAGGAAAACACTGTTCTCAAACCTCCGCTGCCTTGCGTCTACACCCACTCATGGGGAAGGCTTCGGGAAAAATCCAGGGCTGGAGTCCCTAAGATAGTCCTACATTGAGTTCAATACTGATCGGCGACTCCTGCGATGCGCTGGTGCCAGACTCTGTTGGCCTCTGCCGTCCCTCTGGACTGATCAGCTGCATGGAGAGAGGTAGCCTGCTACATGGGCAACAGCTTGCTCTGCCTTGGCTTGCTGGGATGCAACGTGCATGGTCGAACCCGGCCAGCAGAGGGCCTCTACGTGGGAGGCAAGGGTTAGATTGATCTCGGAGTAGGTGAAAAGATCAGCACATCTTTGGCCAAAGAGTGTCACTGTTCGACCTTCCTTCACTCTCACAGCTAACAACAAACAGGGCAGGAATTAGTAAGTAAAGCAGAAATGTTGGAAGAACTCAGCAGCATCTGCGAGGAAGGGTCCCTGACTCCAAATGTTGATTGGCTTCACAGTGTGATGCCGGTACTTGGCTAGATTGGATCCGATCTGCCCTCCGTCAATGTGACCTACAAAGCTGTCTTTGCCATGTCCCGTGTTCTCAACTGGATCCTATATAGCGAGGAGGGCTTTGAACTGGCTCCAGTGGCAGTGGGCATCCCAGGCCAACCATGGCACGCCCATATGACTTCAAGCATAGGAGCAGAATTAGGCCATTTGCCCCACCATTCCATCATGGCTGATTTATTATCCCTCTCAACCCCATTCTCCTGCCTTCTACCTGTAACCTTTGACACCCTGTTGAATTCTGTTTTAAATATACTCAATGACTTGGCCTCCACAGCAGTTTGTGGCAATGAATTCCACAGATTCACCACCCTCTGGCTAAAGAAATTCCTCCTAATCTCTGTTCTAAAGGGATGTCCCTCTATTCTGAAGCTGTGCCCTCTGTCCTAGATTTCCCCCAATATAGAAAATATCCTCTCTATCTAGGCCTTACGATATTCAATAGGTTTCAGTGAGATTCCCTCCCACCCCCGATTCTTCTAAACTCCAGTGAGTACAGGCCCAGAGCCATCAAACGCTCCTCATACATTAACCCTTTCTTTCCTGGTACAATTCTCGTGAACCTCCTCTGGATCTTCTCCAATCTCAACACATCTTTCCTTCGATAAGGGGCCCAAAACTGCTCTCAGTACTCCGTGAGGCCTCGCCAGTGCCTTATAAAGCCTCAGCATTACACCCTTGCTTTGGTATTCTCGTGCTCTCAAGATGAATGCCAGCATTGCATTTGGCTTCTGCTCCGCTGTCTCAACCTGCAAGTTGGCCATTGGAGAATCCCACACACAGACTCCCTTTGCACAATTTTCTGTCCTTCGGAAAATAGTCGATGTTTTTATCTCTTCCACCAAAGTGCAAGGCCATGCACTTCCCGACACCTCGCTGCTTTGCTCATTCTCCAAGTATATCCGACTCCTGCTTCCTCAACACTACTTGCCTCTCCACCTATCTTCGTATTGTCCACAAACTTGGCCACAAATCCATCAATTCTTTCATCGAAATCATTGACCCATAACATAAAAAGAAGCAGTTCCAACAAACTGCTGTGGAACACCACTAGCCACTGGCGGCCAATCCGAAAGGGCTCCCTTTACTCCCATTCTTTGCCTCCCACCTACCAGCCAGTGTGCTGTCCCTTTCGTGGGCGAGGTGGAGATGCAGATAGGCGGTCACAGCCAGCGAATGCGCAAGGGCTCGGAGTTCCTCCCTCCATCATTGAGACCTGGGCTGAAGTAGGGGTAGAGGGTCTCGGTGAAGGTATCAGTGAAGGTATGGAGGTGGGCCATCCCATCCGCGTCATAGAACGACACCTGCCCGCCCTCGTAGTCTAGGTAGACGCCCACGGTGCGGGGCGACCTCCGGGGGCTGAGTCGGGTGCGGGGCTCGGTCAGCGCCCAGTACTCGTGGCCGTTCCGCAGCCACACTATCCAGTAGCCAACACCGGGGGACGGCGGCTCCCGCCCCGCCCGGTCGACAGACTCGTGCACCAAGCCCACGTCCCACTTGGGCTTGCCGCCCACTTCCACCTCCCAGTAGTGCTTGCCTGAGGCGAGGCCCTGTGCTGCCAGCACGCACACGTAGGGGTGGAAGCGGCGTGGGCCAGGCGCTGCCGGGGGCAGGCTGCCATCACCGTGACTGACCGCTCTCAGGTCCTCGGAGAGCAGGAGGCGGCGGTGAGCGCTGTCCGGATCGAGGGTGAAGGTGCTGAGAGCTGTGGACGGGGAGGGGTAAAGGGTGAGGGAGAGCAGGAGGTGGGAGGGGGAGATGAGGGAAGAGGGTAAAAAGAGGAGAGAGATTAGTACACGGACTCTGCCGCTCCTCCTCCCTTACCTCCCCAGGGTAATTCAGGAAGGCGAATCCCCCCAACTCTGATTCCTCCCCCTACACCTCTTACCCCCAGATGGTCACACCTCTCCCCAAAGACCCTGCGACCACCACCATCTGGTCCCACAACCCCCCTCCCCAGTCCACCCCCAGACCTTGGACCTTCCCCCTACACCTCTTACCCCCAGATGGTCACACCTCTCCCCAAAGACCCTGCTACCACCAGCATTTTCTTCCATAACCCCACCCCCAGACTGTGGACCCTCCCCCAAGACTCCACTGCTCCCACAAACGCCCCCCACAATCCACCCCCGGATTCTTGCACTCATTCCCCCTCCCATCACAGGATTCAGTCCATAAGGCAAGAGCAGGATTAGGCCATTCAGCCCATTCAGTCTGCTCCATTTATTATTCCATTCTCAATTCGAGTCTGTTCCACCATTTCATCATGACTGATTCCTCTCAATTCCATTCTCCCGCCTTCTTCCCGTAACCTTCGACACCTTCACTAATCAAGAACCTGTCAACCCCCTCTTTAATTACACCCGGTGACTTGGCCTCCACAACTCTCTGTGGCAGAGAATTCCGGATTCACTACCGTCTGGCTAAAGAAATTCCTCCTCATCTCTGTAGTAAAGGGAAGTGCCTCTATTCACAGGCTGTGTCTTCCGGTCCTTGACTCCCCCACTATAGGGGGACCCACTCCCCTACATCCTCTCCACATCCACTCTATCTGGGCCTTTTAATAGTTGATAGGTTTCCTTCAGAACCACCCCCCCCCCCACCACCAATTCTTCGAAACTCCTGTGAGTAGAGACCCAGGCCCTTTCATTCACGGGTGATCCCTCCAGTTGTATACAGGCCTCCAAACAGCAGCCGGGATGTGCATTACAAATTACAGCGGCATATAGAAAAGGCGTGTCAGAAGGGCGATGTCATGATCATCATTGGGGAGTTTCTAACATGGGTGGGACATCGGCTGGTCAGCAGGAAACAGAGTAGGAATAAAGGGATCCTATTGGCAGGCGGTGACAAGCGGGGTACCGCAAGGCTCAGTGCTGTGACCCCAGTGGTTTACAATATATATTAATGACTTGGATGAGGGAATTAAATGCAGCATCTCCAAGTTTGCGGATGACACGAAGCTGGGTGGCAGTGTTAGCTGTGAGGAGGATGCTAAGAGGATGCAGGGTGACTTGGATAGGTTGGGTGAGTGGGCAAATTCATGGCAGATGCAATTTAATGTGGATAAATGTGAAGTTATCCACTTTGGTGGCAAAAATAGGAAAACAGATTATTATCTGAATGGTGGACGATTAGGAAAAGGGGAGGTGCAACGAGACCTGGGTGTCATTATACACCAGTCATTGAAAGTGGGCATGCAGGTTACAGCAGGCGGTGAAAAAGGCGAATGGTATGCTGGCATTTATAGCGAGAAGATTCGAGTACAGGAGCAGGGAGGTACTACTGCAGTTGTACAAGGCCTTGGTGAGACCACACCTGGAGTATTGAGTGCAGTTTTGGTCCTGTAATCTGAGGAAAGACATCCTTGCCATAGAGGGATTACAAAGAAGGTTCACCAGATTGATTCCTGGGATGGCAGGACTTTCATATGAAGAAAGACTGGATGAACTGGGCTTGTACTCGTTGGAATTTAGAAGATTGAGGGGGGATCTGATTGAAACGTATAAAATCCTAAAGGGATTGGACAGGCTAGATGCAGGAAGATTGTTCCCGATGTTGGGGAAGTCCAGAACGAGGGGCCACAGTTTGAGGATAGAGGGGAAGCCTTTTAGGACTGAGATTAGGAAAAACTTCTTCACACAGAGAGTGGTGAATCTGTGGAATTCTCTGCCACAGGAAACAGTTGAGGCCAGTCCATTGGCTATATTTAAGAGGGAGTTAGATATGGCCCTTGTGGCTACGGGGGTCAGGGGGTATGGAGGGAAGGCTGGGGTGGGGTTCTGAGTTGGATGATCAGCCATGATCATAATAAATGGCGGTGCAGGCTCGAAGGGCCGAATGGCCTACTCCTGCACCTATTTTCTATGTTTCTATGTTTCTATTCTAGCTGGCTGCTGGTTACCAGTGGAGTTCCACAGGGGTCAGTGTTGGGACCACTGCTTTTTAGGTTGTATGTGAATGTTTTGGACTATGGGATTAATAGGTTTGTGGCTAAATTTGCCAATGACACAAAGATAGGTAGAGGAGCGGGTGGTGTTGAGGAAACAGAGCCTGCAGAGAGACTTAGATAGTTAGGAATGGGCAAAGAAGTGGCAAATAAAATACAATGTTGGAAAGTGTACGGTCATGCACTTTGGTGGAAGAAATAAATGGGCAGACTATTATTTAGATGGGGAGAGAATTCAAAATGCAGAGATGCAAAGGGACTTTAGAGTCCTTGTACAGGATACCCTGAAGGTTAACCTCCAGGTTGAGTCGGTTGTGAAGAAGGCAAATGCAATGTTGGCATTCATTTCTTGAGGTATAGAATATAAGAGCAGGGATGTGATGTTGAGGCTCTATAAGGCACTCATGAAACCACACTTAGGAGTATTGTGTGCAGTTTCGGGCTCCTTATTTTAGAAAGGATATACTGACATTGGAGAGGGTTCAGAAAGGATTCATGAGAATGATTCCAGGAATGAAAGGGTTACCATAGGAGGAACGTCTGGCAGCTCTTGGGCTGTATTCCCTGGAGTTCAGGAGAATGTGGGGGTATTTCATAGAAACATTACGGATCTTAAAAGGCCTGAACTGAATAGATATGGCAAAGTTATTTCCCATAGTAGGAGAGTCCAGGACAAGAGGGTATGGCTTCAGGATTGAAGGACGTCCATTTAAAACAGAGATGCAGAGAAATTACTTCAGTCAGAGGGTGGTAAATCTGTGGAATTTGATGCCATGTGTGGCTGTGGAGGCCAAGTCATTGGGTGCATTTAAGGCAGAGATAGATAGGTTCTTGGTTAGCCAGGGCATCAAAGAATATGGGGAGAAGGCAGGGGCGTGGGGATGACTGGAAGAATTGGATCAGCCCATGATTGAATGGCAGAGCAGACTCGATGGGCGGAAATGTGCCTACTTCTGCTCCTATATCTTATGGTCATTCAAGGGATCATTCCCGTGAACCTCTCCAATGTCCTTTCTTAGATAATGGGCCAAAACTGTTCACATACTCCCAGTGTAGTCTCACCAATGCCTTATAGAGCCCCAGCATTACACCCTTGCCTTTATATTCTAGTCCTCTTGAAATCAATGTGCTAACATTTCATTTGCCTTCTTTACCACCGATTTATCCTGCAAGTTAACTTTTAGGGAATCCTGCTTGAGGCCTCCCAAGTCCCTTTACACCTCTGTTTTCTGAATTTGCTCCCCATTTAGAAAATAGGCTGCGCCTTTATTCCTTAGACCCGGGAGAAACAGCTCAACTCCGGAGACCTGCAATGCCCCTGCCACCCCTGGTCCTCCCCCTGCAGACCTGGGGCTCCACCCACCCACTGATCCAGGACAAACCCCTCTCCTACCCATCTCAGTTGCACTTCACATGTCGTGACGGGAAACACGATCACCAGAGGGTTCTGTGGGAGAGTGGGAGAGTGGGGATTGAGGAGGGGTGAGGGGAAGCAGGGATTCTGCAGAAGGACTTGGACAGATTTGGAGAACGAGCAAAGAAGAAGCAAATGGACTACAGTGTCGGGAAGTGTATGGTCATGCACTTCGGTGGAAGGAATAAAGTGGTAGACCATTTTCTAAATGAAAAGAAACTTCAGAAAACAGAGCTTTACAGGGACTCAGGAGTCCTCATGAAGGATGTGGAGAGGATGTTTCCTACGGTGGGGGAGACTAGGACCAAAGGGCACAGATAGAGTGGATGTGGAGAGGATGTTTCCTATACTGGGGGAGTCTAAGACCAGAGGACACAGATAGAGTGGATGTGGAGAGGATGTTTCCTATAGTTGGGGAGTCTAAGACCAGAGGACACAGATAGAGTGGATGTGGAGAGGATGTTTCCTACATTGGGGGAGTTCAGGACCAGAAGACACTGACAGAGTGGATGTGGAGAGGATGTTTCCTATAGTGGGGGGGAGTCTAGGACCAGAGGACACAGAGTGGATGTGGAGAGCCTGTTTCCTATAGTGGGGAAGACCAGGACCAGAGGACACAGCCTCAAAATAGGATGTCCATATAGGACAGAGATGAGGCCAGAGGGTGGTGAATCTGGAATTCATTGCCACAGACTGGCATGGAGGCCAAGTACTGAGTATAGGTAAAGTGGAGGTTGATAGGTTCTTGTTTAGTCGGAGCATCAAATGTTATGGGGACAAGGCAGGAGAATGGGGTTGAAATAAAAATCAGCCATGATGGAATGGCTGAGTAGTATCGATGGGCTGAATGGCCTAATTCTGTTCCTAAGTCGTATGCTTTCGTGTATGAGCGGGTGGGTATGATATCTGGGGGGGGTTGGCATTACAGCAGGACAGTGGAGGAGGCAAGGAGGAGTCCCAATTCTGATACGGGGTGTAGTTCCCGTGTCGGAGGGGTGGGGCTGTGTGTCAGTAGGCGAAGGGAGGGGAGGGGTGGGGGCCTGCAGTGAGGTATCCCCTACCTGGGCTGAGGTGATCCAGCATCCCTTTCCAAGCCGCGTACTGCAAGGGTCCCCTGAAGACCCCCAAGGGCAGCTGCAGGGCCAGCACCGGCTGGCTCCCGCGTCGCTCCGGCCTGAGGGGGGGGAAGGAGAGTGTTCGGGATGAGTGAGTCCGTGCCCAGTCGCGCAGAGTGTTCCCGTGAGAGGCTCACTCACCTGCTGCGGAATGATGTGCTCTCCTGTGATACAGAGAGAGAGAGAGAGAGAGACATGGGGGTTCACTGAACTGTCATCTCTTCACACTCCAATTCATGCCGTCACCCCTTGCCCTCCCCCCCCAGCACTTCCCCCTATTCTCCTCTCCCCTCCCCTCCCCTCCCCTCTCACCCGCAATCTGAGGAACATTCTCGTTCTCTCCCTCTCTCCCTCTCTCACACACACACAGCTTGCTGTCTCCTCACGCTGTCCCAGTCCAGCGGATGATTTCTTCAGTGGGACACTGCCACATTCACAGGCTGACCACCCAACAACGGGCTCCAAGGGTGCAGGAAGGGAAGGCCTGGCCTGGGATGTACCTCTGGAGGCGGGAATGGCCCACTGGCCTGCTGCTCCATCTCCAGCAGCCGTCGGTCGATCGATTCCAGGTCCTGGGAGAGGGCGCGGAGGTTCCTCTCCATCTCATCAAGAAGCTGCTGTTCGTGGTGCCTCAGGGCGCGGAGCAGGTGCTGCTCTCTCTCAGCAAGGAGCTGGTGTAGCTCTGCAAACTCGGACCTGATGTGGATGTGGAGACTCTGAGTCTGTTCCTGCCACACACAGACGGAATTTCATTTCTCAAGGCCAAGCACCTCACAGCTAATAAAACCGTAATATTATAGGCCTTTTGGCCCATCAAGTCTGCTGCACCATTCCATCATGGCTGATTTATTATCCCTCTCAACCCCACTCTCCTGCCTTCCTGTGACCTTTGGAGCTCTAACTAATCAAGAGCCTATCAACCTTCGTTTTAAATAAGACCACGAGGCATAGGGGTAGAATTAGGCCATTCAGCCCATCGAGTCCATTCTGCCATTCCATCATGACTGATCCCAGACTGGCAGAGCAAACGTGATGGGCTGAAAGATACCCAATGACTTGGCCTCAGCCAAGTGTGGCAATGAATTCTGCAGATTCACCACCCTCCGGCTAAAGAAATTCCTCCTCATCTCTGTTCCAAAGGGATGCCCCACTGTTCTGAGGCTGTGTCCCCCAGACTCTCTCATTACTGGCAATATTGTGTATTACAGAGCAGCACTGATGTCTCCCTGTGACCTGGGGCATTTGGGGACTAAATGTCACCCTTGAATCAATGCCATTAAGGCACAGTAGATGATGTGGCCCTATCAGTTTGCCCTTGGCAGGGGTTCCTGTGCAGAGTCCCACACTCCCACTTTGTACAGTACCCCAGGAGATGCACTCTCCAGGGCTGTTTCCAGAAATGAAGGGTTAATGTATGAGAAACGCTTGATAGCTCGAGGCCTGTACTCGCTGGAGTTCAGAAGGATGAGGAGGGGTCTCATTGAAACCAATTGAATATTGAAAGGCCCAGATAGAGTGGATGTGGAGAAGATGTTTCTTATATTGGAGGAGTCAAGGACCAGAGGGCACAGCCTTAGAATGGAGGTACACCATTTAGAACAGAGATAAACATAGAAACATAGAAACATACAAAATAGGTGCAGGAGTAGGCCATTCGGCCCTTCGAGCCTGCACCGCCATTTATTATGATCATGGCTGATCATCCAACTCAGAACCCGCCCCAGCCTTCCCTCCATACCCCCTGACCCCCGTAGCCACAAGGGCCATATCTAACTCCCTCTTAAATATAGCCAATGAACTGGCCTCAACTGTCTCCTGTGGCAGAGAATTCCACAGATTCACCACTCTCTGTGTGAAGAAGTTTTTCCTAATCTCGGTCCTAAGAGGCTTCCCCTCTATCCTCAAATTGTGGCCCCTCGTTCTGGACTTCCCCAACATCGGGAACAATCTTCCTGCATCTAGCCTGTCCAATCCCTTTAGGATCTTATACGTTTCAATCAGATCCCCCCTCAATCTTCTAAATTCCAACGAGTACAAGCCCAGTTCATCCAGTCTCTCTTCATATGAAAGTCCTGCCATCCCCAGAAATCAATCTGGTGAACCTTCTTTGTACTCCCTCTAAGGCAAGGATGTCTTTCTTCAGATTAGGGGACCAAAACTGCACACAATACTCCAGGTGTGGTCTCACCAAGGCCTTGTACAACTGCAGTAGAACCTCCCTGCTCCTGTACTCGAATCCTCTCGCTATAAATGCCAGCATACCATTCGCCTTTTTCACCGCCTGCTGTACCTGCATGCCCACTTTCAATGACTGATGTATAATGACACCCAGGTCTCGTTGCACCTCCCCTTTTCCTAATCAGCCACCATTCAGATAATAATCTGTTTTCCTATTTTTGCCACCAAAGTGGATAACTTCACATTTATCCACATTAAATTGCATCTGCCATGAATTTGCCCACTCACCCAACCTATCCAAGTCACCCTGCATCCTCTTAGCATCCTCCTCACAGCTAACACTGCCACCCAGCTTCGTGTCATCCGCAAACTTGGAGATGCTGCATTTAATTCCCTCATCCAAGTCATTAATATATATTGTAAACAACTGGGGTCCCAGCACTGAGCCTTGCGGTACCCCACTAGTCACCACCTGCCATTCTGAAAAGGTCCCGTTTATTCCCACTCTTTGCTTCCTGTCTGCTAACCAATTCTCCACCCACACCAATACCTTACCCCCAATACCGTGTGCTTTAAGTTTGCACACTAAAGGAGGAATTTCTTTAGCCAGAGGGTGGTGAATGAGTGGAATTTAAAACGGAGGTTGATAGGTTTGTGATTGATCAAGGCACTAAAGGTTAAGGAGAGGATGGGGTTAAAAGGGATAATCATTCAGCTGTGATGGAATGACAGAGCAGATCTGATTGGCTGAATGGCCAAATTCTGCACCTATGTTTTATGTTTAGGATGCTTTCTACGGAGCATTGATAAAAATTAGCGAGGGTCTGAGGGGACATGCCAAATGTCTTTAGCCTTCAGAGGAAGTAGATTTTACTTGTTTATTTATTGAGGTACAGCCCGGAATCGGAATGGCCCCTTCGAGCCCCACTGCCCTGCAATCCCCCAATTTAACTCTAGCCTAATCATGGGACAATTTACAGTGACAAAGTAACCTACCAAACAGTACGTCTTCGGACTGTGGGAGGAAACCAGAGCATCCGGAGGAAACCCACGTGGTCACGGGGAGAAAGTACAAACTCCTTACAGGCAGTGGTGGGAATTGAACCCAGGTCACTGGTATTGGAAAGCATCGGGCTAACCACTAATTAGGTCCAGGAAAGGCCGGAAAAACTTGGATCATTTTCTCTGGAGTGCCAAAGTCTGAGAGGGGACCTGATAGAAGTTAATAAAATTTTGAGAAGTGTAGACAGAGTCTATCCTGACTTTTGGAAGTGAGTGCTGGACCATTTCTCCAGCAATGGAAAAGAGACTAGAAGCAGCTGAATTATGGTTCTACAGGAGAATGTTAAAAATATCATGGACCACACACACATCAAATGAAGAAGTTCTCAGAACAGTCCAAGCAGTTCGATCACTCATACCGACAATAAGAGAAAACAACTCAGATTCCTAGGACACATCGTATGGAAAATGAACTAGAAAAACTCATACTCTTTGGAAAGATTGAGGGGAGCCAACCTAGAGGAAGATCTCGGCTTATGTACATCAAAAGGATAGCCAGGTGGCTACACATCGAGGAAATGGAAGTCATCTAAAAAACAAAGGATAGATCTATATGGAAAACCATGGTCACCACAGTCCGCATCGGATATGGTACCTGGACAGACAGTAGACAGAGCTTTTTCCAGGGTAGAAACATTAAATACAGTGGGTTCCGGTTAATTGGGCCACCGGTTAATCAGGACAGTCGCTTGGGAAAAATTTTAAAGAACAAAAACTAATCAAGAAGGCGTCAGGATTCCCTTCGTTTATTCGGGAAGCTACGTCTCTTGTTGAGTCAGGAGACTGTTGCTGGACAGTCTCTAACGTATACTGTTGGACAGTACACTGTACTTACAGCAGACAGTTTTGAAATAATGTCAGTTAAGTGCACTTGTGTTCAAAAAGCAGTGATTTTTGTCACTACTCTTTAGTTGGTGAGAAATAAAGCATTAAAATAATCCAGAACAGTTTTGCTCACGGTGGTTTCAAGCATTCAGGCTTGGTGATGTCAGAAGCAGCCAGGAGAGAAAACGAAACCATTTCACTACTTAAACAAGTTAGAATTACAAAGAATTTGAAGGTATCAACAATCATCTTGAATGTTACAATGAAAATGAAGATTTGGAGGTTGCGTTCATCGAAAGCATTGTGTGAAGGCAGTCCATTATCTGACTAGGTGTCTGTGCTGATTTTTTTCATTTATAGTCAATTAGAAGAACACGGCAGCGTACACGGGATTATTTCCTTTTTTGATAACAATTAGGAACTAATACACAGCTTTACAGTACTTAGTAGTATTGGCAGTGTTCCAATTTGTTCTGTATTTCATTTGAATACATAATTTGTTCCTCAGTTAAATGGAAGTTTACCTTTGTTTATAGCTTTTTATCTACATCTTACATCTACATAAAACTGGCTAGTTCGGGCAGCAGCTCAATTGTACCAAAATGTGCTGGTCCCAATACGTACCAGTTAACCAGAAACCACTATACTAGAAACCACAGGTCTAACGATTAAGTGAGATTAATGTAGACCATAAACTGTACAGCACAGTACAGGCCCTTCAGCCCACAATGTTGTGCTGACCTTTTAACCTACACCAAGATCAATCTAACCCTTCCCTCCCACGTAACCCTCCATTTTTCTATCATCCAAGTGCCTATCCAAACCTCTTCTGTATGGGCAGCACAGTTTTTCACCGTACACAGTAAATGTGACAATAATTTCCCAGGTAATACTCTCCATATCCGTTAGAGGAAGCAGGATAGTAGTAACGCTTCCTTCCCAGTAAAAGTCAGAAACTTACTTTAACTTTCGAGATGTTCTGCTCCTGCTCCTTTATACTCTCCAGGCTGGCAGCTCGTGCCTTCTTTAGGGAATAGATGGCCGAGGCAAGAGTGCCCTGGTGGACAAAATCATGGAATATTTGCAATCACAAGAGATTGAATCCCTGAACACTACCTCACTGCTCTTTGTTCTCTTTTTACACTCCGTATTTAATTTAGCTTTTTGATATACATTTACTGTAATTCGGTTTTACTATTACGAATTGCAATGTACTGCCACCACATAACAACAAATTTCACCACGTGAGCCAATGATACTAAATCTGATTCTGAGATCCTGCGGCTGCTGGAAAGTCAGAACAACTCTCACAAGATTCGCACCGCTGCCAGTGAGGAACGAGGAACAGTCCAGCACAGGAACAGGTCATGCGGCCCACAATGTTGTGCCCAACAGCTAAAAAGTAAACAAAAACTAATCCCTCCGACCTACTCAATGTCCGTATCCCTCCATCTTCGTTACGTCCATGTGCCTATCTAGATGTCTCTTAAAAGCCTCTGATATATTTGCCTTTACCATCATACCAGGCAGCACATTCCAGGCATCCACCACTCTCTGAGTAAAAAAACCTACCCCTCACATCCCCTTCAAACCTACCCCTCTCACCCTCTGGTGAGCAAGATATCCCTGTCTCCTCCATCTATGCCTCCCATCATCTTATAAACTTCTATCAAATTCCCCTCAGCCTCCGCCACTGTTTGACCAACAGCCCAAGTTTATCACAAGATCTCAAGACAAAGGAGCAGAAGTAGGCCATTCGGCCCATCGAGTCTGCTCCACAGCTCCACCATGAGCTAAACTATTCTCCCATATAGTTCCAATTTCCGGCTTTTTCCCCATATCCCTTGATACCCTGACTAATTAGATACCTATCAATCTCCTCCTTAAACACCTTCAATGATCGGGCCTCCACAGCTGTATGTGGCAACGAATTCCATAAATCCACGACCCTCTGGCTAAAAAAATTTCTCCTCATCTCTGTTTTAAATGGGTACCTTCTAATTATAAGACTGTGGCCTCTTGTCCTGGACTCACCCACCAAGGGAAACAGCCTTTCCACATCTACTCTGTCCAACCCTTTCAACATTCGAAATGTTTCTATGAGATCCCCTCTCATTCTTCTATACTCTAATGAATACAATCCAAGAGCTGACAAACGCTCCTCGTATGTTAGCCCCTGCATTCCAGGAATCATTCTCATAAATCTTCTCTGAACTCTCTCCAACATCAGAACATCCTTTCTAGGATAGCGGGCCCAAAACTGCACACAGTATTCCAAATGAGGTCTCAGCAGTGCCCCATAGAGCCTCATCAACACCTCCTTACTCTTATACACTATTCCTCTTGAAATGAATGCCAACATAGCATTTGCTTTCCTTACTGCCAATCCAACCTGGTGGTTAACCTTTAGGGTATCCTGCACGAGGACCCCCAAGTCCCTTTGCACTTCCAATTTTTGAATTGTCTCCCCATCTAAATAATAATCTGCCCGATTATTTCTTCTTCCGAAATGTACAACCGTACATTTGTCAACATTGTATCTCATCTGCTATTTCTTTGCCCACTCTCCTGAACCGACCAAGTCTCTGCAACCTTTCCGTTTCTTCAACATTTCCTGCTCCTCCACCTATCTTGGTGTCATCTGCAAACTTGGCCACAAAACCATTTAATCCATAATCCAAATCATCGATATACATCGTGAAAAGAAGCGGCCCCAACACCGACCCCTGCGGAACACCACTAGTAACCGGCAACCAATCAGAATAGGATCCCTTTATTCCCACCCTTTGCTTTCTGCCTATCAGCCGATGCTCCACCCATTCCAATATCTTTCCTATAATTCCATGGGCTCTCATCTTATTAAGCAGCCTCATATGCGGCACCTTATCGAAGGCCTTTTGAAAATCCAAATACACAACATCCACAGCCTCTCCCTTATCAATCTTATTTGCGATTACCTCAAAAAATTCCAATAGGCTGGTGAGGCAGGATCTTCCCTTCATGAAACCATGCTGGCTTGGCCCTATCTTGTCATGCACCTCGAGGTATTTCATAACATCGTCCTTAAGGATCGACTCCAATAACTTTCCAACAACCGATGTCAGACGAATAGGTCTGTAATTTTCTTTTTGCTGCCTCCCTCCTTTCTTAAACAGCGGAACTACATTTGTGACCTTCCAAGCAACATACATCAAAGTTGCTGGTGAACGCAGCAGGCCAAGCAGCATCTATAGGAAGAGGCGCAGTCGACGTTTCAGGCCGAGACCCTTCGTCAGGACTAACTGACCTTCCAATCCACCTGAACCATGCCAGAGTCTATTGATTCCTGGAAGATCATTTCCAATACCTCCACAATCTCCAAAGCCACCTCCTTCAGAACCCATGGGTGCACCTCATCCGGTTCGGGAGACTTATCTATTCTTAGTCCCTTTAGCTTCCCAAGCACTTTCTCTCCAGTAATCTTGACTGTACCTAATTCTATTCCCTGAGACCTCTGGCTATCAGGTATGTTGCTACTGTCTTCCACTGTGAAGACTGATGCAAAATACTCATTTAGTTCCTCTGCCATCTCTTTGTTACCCATTATAATTTCTCCAGCATCATTTTCAATCGGTCCTATATCGACCCATGTCACTCTTTTACTCTTCATATATTTAAAAAAACTTATCCTGCCTCTCATGATAGCACATGCCCTCAAAACCAGACAGCATCCTGGTAAACCACTTCTGCACCCTCTCCAAAGCCTCAATATCCTTCCTACAGTGGTTGATCAGAATTGTATGCAATACTGTAAAGCAACACACACAAATTGCTGGGGGAACAGCGGGTCAGGCTGCATGGAGAGGAATAAATACTCGATGTTTCAGGCTGACACCCTTCATCGGGACGGGAAATGAAGGGGGGGAACCAGAATAGGGAGATGGGGGAGGGAGAGGGGAGAGGAGTACAGGCTACAGGTGAAAGGTGAGAGACCAGGTGAGGGGAAAGGTGGGTGGGTGAGGGAGGGAGGGATGAAGTGGGGAGCTGGGAGGTGAAAGGTGGAAAAGGTTAAGGGCTGGAGAAGAAGGACTCTGATAGGAGAGGAGAGTGGACCGTGGGAGAAAGGGAAGAAAGAGGAGCACCAGATAGTCGGGTGAGGAATGAGGAGAGAGTAGGGAATTGAATAAGGGGGGAGGACAGATTTGCCTTGCCTACTGAAAATTAAAGCACTTCAGCTACTGGAAATATGAAAAACAACAATCAGGTTTATTGTCACTGACATACGTCATGAAATTTGTTGTTTTGTGAAATTCATTTGCACTGATGGCTGTGGAGGCCAAGTCATTGGGTGTACATAAAGTGGAAGTTTATAGGTTCTTGATTAGTCAGCACGTCAAAGGTAATGGGGAGAAGGCAGGAGAGTTGGGGTTGAGAGGGATAGTAAATCAGCCATGATAGATGGACAGAGCAGCCTCGATGGGCCAAGTGGCCTGATTCTGTACCTGTGTTTTATAGCCCTGTAGTTGACGTTGGAACTTGCTGCCAGAGGTGTTGGTGGGACCAGGTAACAATCACAGTGTTTAAGGCGTAGAATGTAGAACAGTACAGGCCATTTGAACGATGATAGGATGACAGAGCAGCTTCAATGAATCTATCTGAGGGGGACCAATTACCTGTATCCTGGCAGGGAGGTTTGCTAACACTATTTGGGAGAGTTTAAACTAGAATTCCTGGGGGATGGGAACCAAACTGAAGAGACGGAGGAAGGGGCAGTTGGCTCAAAAATAGAGAAAGCTTGTAGGCAGTCTGAGAGGGAGGGTAAGCAGGTGATTGAGAAGAGATGCGCTCAGACTGACAGTTTGAAGTGTGTCTATTTTAATAGTCATAGTCATAGTCATACTTTATTGATCCCAAGGGAAATTGGTTTTCGTTACAGTTGCACCATATATAATTAAATAGTAATATGTAAATTATGCCAGGAAATAAGTCCAGGACCAGCCTATTGGCTCAGGGTGTCTGACCCTCCAAGGGAGGAGTTGTAAAGTTTGATGGCCACAGGCAGGAATGACTTCCTATGACGCTCAGTGTTGTATCTCGGTGGAATGAGTCTCTGGCTGAATGTACTCCTGTGCCCACCCAGTACATTATGTAGTGGATGGGAGACATTGTCCAAGATGGCATGCAACTTGGACAGCATCCTCTTTTCAGACACCACCGTGAGAGAGTCCAGTTCCATCCCCACAACATCTCTGGCCTTATGAATGAGTTTGTTGATTCTGTTGGTGTCTGCCACCATCAGCCTGCTGCCTAATGCCAGCTCAGCCTAATGCAAGGAGTATCATGAACAAAGCCGATGAGCTTAGAGTGTGGATCAGTACTTGGAGCTATGAAGCTGTGGCCATTACAGAGACTTGGATGGCTCAGGGGCAGGAGTGGTTACTTTGAGTGCCAGGCTTTAGATGTTTCAAAAAGTTGACAGAGAGGGAGGCAAAAGAGGTGGGGGCGTGGTACTGCTGATCAAAGATAGTGTCACGGCTGCAGAAAAGGAGGAAGACATGGAGGGATTGTCTACGGAGTCTCAGGAAGGGGTCAATAACTCTACTGGGTGTTTTTATAGACCACCCAATAGTAACAGGGACATCGAGGAGCAGATAGGGAGACCGATTCTGGAACGGTGCAATAGTAACAGATTGTTGTGATGGGAGATTTTAATTTCCCAAAATATTGATTGGCATCTCCCTAGAGCAAGGGGTTTAGATGGGGTGGGGTTTGTTAGGTGTTTTCAGGAAGGTTTCCTGACACAATATGTAAACATAGAAACATAGAAAACATACAGCACAATACAGGCCCTTCGGCCCACAAAACTGTGCCGAAATTGTCCCTAGCTTAGAAGGACCTAGGTTTTACCCATAGCCCTCTATTTTTTTAAGCTCCATGTAGACATCCAGGAGTCTCTTAAAAAACCCTATTGTTTCCGCCTCCACCACTGCCACCAGCAGCCCATTCCATGCACTCACCTCTCTCTGTGTAAAAAACTTACCCCTGACATCTCCTCTGTACCTACTTCCAAGCACCTTAAAACTATGCCCTCTCGTGCTAGCCATTTCAGCCCTGGGGAAAAGCCTCTGACTATCCACATGATCGATACCCATCACTCTGTGTAAAAAAAAACTTATCCCTGACATCTCCCTTATATTTTCCTCCAAGCACTTCAAATTATGCCCTCTTATATTAGCCATTTACATTTTGTCTGTCCACTCTATCTATGCCTGTAATCTTGTGCACCTCTATCAAGTCACTTCTCATCCTCCTTCACTCCAGAGAGAAAAGCCCGAGCTCCCTCTCCTCAGAAGGCATTCAGATGGTTCGTTCATTATGTGCATGATTATTCATTTTTGTACTGAATACTTATTATCAATACTCTTCGGAGATTGTCTGCCTGGTGTCAGTGGTCGCATAACCAGGACGTGAAATGGACCGGCTGCTCATACGACCATCCACCACCGGCTGATTGGGGATTGTAGGCTAGCGGAGGGAAGGACCTCCTTTAGTAGAGGGTAGAGGGTAAACACCCATTTTTTTCAGGCATCCGTAAGTCTCATGAGAGCATGGATTTACTCCTTGGAAGGTTGTATGGAACACCCTCTCCACGCCACTGATGTTGTCCAAGGGAAGGGCATTAGGACCCATACAGCTTGGCACCAGTGTCGTCGCAGAGCAATGTGTGGTTAAGTGCCTTGCTCAAGGACACAACACGCTGCCTCAGCTGAGGCTCGAACTAGCGACCTTCAGATCACTAGACCGACGCCTTAACCACTTGGCCACGCGCCAACATTTAGCTCGAGACTTCAGGGTATGTAGCGAATGCGGGCACGTGATCAGTGTTCCGGGTTGGTGTGGACGAGACGGGATGAATGGCCTGTTTCTGTGCTGCGTGGCTTTGTAACTATCTTCCGCGTGGCGTGTATTTTTGGTCAAGTGAGCCGGATGCGGGCATCGGAGACCCGGGAACGACCCTGGTACCGGCACCACACCGCGAGTACCGAGACAGCGGATCCGGCGCCGACTCGGATGCTGTCATCTACCGGCTGCTGGGATTTACCCCGGGACGAGACCATGCCGGGTCCCAGGCCACGCTCTCTCCTTGCTGCTGCTAGCCGGAGCTACAGGTCCCACCCCCAGTCTCTGTGACACCCTCGGCCCCTACACCTCTCCCCGTCTCTTGACCCATACCCCCCCCACCCGGCCCTAACACCCCTTCCCGCCGCTGTGACTTCCCTACACCATTCCCTGTCTTGCTGACCCTCGTCCACTCCTACAACCCTCCCCCACTGCATTAAGCTCACCGGCTCGTCCAACCCTGTCTCAGTAACCCCTCTCCAGCCCTCCCCATCTCTGTGACGACCCCCCCCAATCAGATATTACCCCTCACCTATCAGGCTCTTGAACCAGAGAGGGTAACTTCACTCGCTCCATCACTGAACTGTTCCCACAACCCATGGGCTCATTATGTTCTCGATATTTATTGCTTAATTATTATTAATATTTTTTTAAAAAATTTGTATTTGTCTGTCTTGGGAACGGTCTCTCGTGGATCATATGGTGTTTATTTGTATTAACTGTGAATGCCCGCAAGAAAATGGGATCTCAGGATTGCATATGAATAAATGTCACCGGCCCAGATGCTAGGACCTATCCCGGTACCGGGTCAAATCCGAGAACGAGCCGACAGGCACGGTACCGGGAGCCCGCACCACCCCTTACCTCCTGCTGCTGGCTCCGGGGGCCCGGCCCAGGCGCCCTCTGTTCCGGATCCGCTGCGCACACGGCACACGGCCGCCTGCGCCCCGGGCTGTCGATGTCCAGCGGCCGCCCCGTCCCCGCGCACCCGCCGGCCCTCCGGTCCGAGTCGCGGGCTCTCTCCGCCAGGTTCCGCAGCGCCCGGCTGCCCCGCAGGTCCCTGGCTGGGACCGCCCGCCGGCACACGGGGCAGGAGCTGGAGCGCCGATCGCCCCAGCACCGGGTGACGCAGAGCCGGCAGAACGTGTGGCCGCACCGCAGCGTGACCGGGTCGGTGAAAAGCTCCAGGCAGATGGCGCAGACCAGCTCCTGGGCGAACAGATCTGACTCCATCGCCGGCCGAACCGCAGTTTGCACCGTCCCGCCCACCTCCCGAGGCGCCAGGCCAGTTACACCGGCTCCCGGCGCATCACCCCGACTGGTTCCTCCCTCCCCCGAGGCGGCAGGCCTCACTGGAACGTTTCCCGACAGGATCGGCCACATTCCGGGACGCGGCTGCACGCTAGGGGATTGCCCGGGCCGGAGTCGAGGCAGAGGGGAAATAACGGGGGGTTGGGGCCTGGGCGACTGCGGATGGAGTGAGTAATTAAAATGCTGGTGGGGAGGACAGCGCGGACCGGGGTGGGCGGGGGGGGGGAGACACAAAGACGGCGAGGGCTGTGGAAATGGAGGGGGTCACAGAGACGGGGAGGGGTGTGGGAATGGAGGGGGTCACAGAGATCGGGAGGGGTGTAGAGTCCAGAGGGTGTCACACAGACAGGGAGGGGTGTAGGGTCCTGAGGGGGTCATAGAGACGGAGAAAGGTGTAGGGGTCAGAGGGGGGTCAAAGAGGGAGAGTGTAGGAGCCAGAGGGGGTCACAGAGACTGGGAGGGGCTTTGAGGCAGGAGGGATTTACAGAGATCGGGATGGATGTAGCGGCCGGAAGATGGAGAGGGGTGTAAGGACCGGAGGGTCACAGGACCTGGGAGGGGTGTCAGAGCAGCAGGGGGTTACTGAGATGCTGAGATGGGGAGGGATATACAGAAGGTGTTACAGAGATGGGGAAAGGTGTGAGGGTCAGAATGGATCACAGAAACAGAGGGGTGTATGGGGCCAGTGGAGGGGGGGGGTTAAAAAGAGATGGGGAGGGTTGGAGATACCAGAGGGAATTACTGAGACAGAGGGGGGGTCAAAGAGATTTCAATGGGTAATGTCACGATTGTAATGGGGGAACTTCAATATGCGAAGGGGATTGGGAAAATCAGGCTGGTCTCATTTTGCAAGAGGGAATTTGTTGAGTGTCTAGGAGATGGCTTTTTAGAGCAGCTTGAGCACACTAGCGGAAAGACTATTTTAGATTGGATGTTGTGTAATAACCCAGATCTTATTAGTTTAAAGTAAAGGAACCCTTAGGAGAAAGTGATCATAATATGATTGAATTCATACTGCAATTTGAGAGGGAGAAGCATCAGTCACATGTATCAGTATCAGAATGGAATAAAAGGAATTACAGAGGCACGAGAGAGGAGCTTGCCCAGGTGGATTGGAGGGGGATACTGGCAGGGATGATGGCAGAGCAGAGATGGCTGAAGTTTCTGAGAATAGTTCATAAGGTACAGGGTAGATATGTCCCACAGAAGAAGTTGTTCTCAAATGGCAGGGGTAGACAACTGTAATAAGTGAAGATGTTTACTCCTCATGTATATGAAAGATGTAAGTAATGAAGTCAATTCAATTCAAGTTAAGGACTGTATAAAACCCAAGGAAGGGGCACACAAGGTAGCAAAAGTGAGTGGGAAGTTGGATGATTGGAAAGCTTTTAAAATCCAACAAAAGGCCACTAAAAAGCTCTAACAAGGGAAAAGATGAAATATGAGGGGAAACTAGCCAATAATAAAAAGCAGGCTGCTGGAAGTTTTTCAGTTATATAAAGTGTAAAAGGGAGCTGAGAGTTGATATTGGACCACTGGAACATGATGCTGGAGAGGTAGTAATGGGGAACAAAGAAATGCCAGATAAACCTAATGGGTACTTTGCATCTGTCTTCACTATGGAAGACACTAGCAGTGTGCCAGAGATCTGTGACTGTCAGGGAGCAGGAGTGAGTGTCATTGCGATTACAAAGGAAAAAGGTTTAGGCAATCTCAAAGGTATCAAGGTCACCCAGGCCAGATGGACTACAGCCCAGACTTCTGGGAGAGGTTGCTGAAGAGATAACAGATGCATTGTCATGATCTTTCAAGAATCACTTGATTCTGGCATGGTCCTGGCCGGCTGGAAGATTGCAAATATCACTCCACTCCTTAAGAAGGGAGGAAGCAAAAGAAAGGAAATTATAGCCCAGTTAGTCTAACCTCAGTAGTTGGAAAAGTGTTGGAGTCTTTTATCAAGGTTTCAGGGTACTTGGAGACTGCAGATTTTCTCTTGTTTATAAAATAAGTCAAAGTCAGCTTGGCTTCTGTAAAGGGAAACCTTGCCTGACAAAATCTGTTGGAGTTCTTCCAGGATTACTTCTTTGGCATTACTGGAAAGATGCTGACATAGATAGGGGAATGGCTGACAGACAGGAGGCAGCGAGTGGGAATAAAGGGGGCAGTTTTTGGTTGTCTGCCAGTGACTAGTGGTGTTCCTCCAGAGTCAGTATTGGGACTGCTACTTTTCACATTGTTTGTCAGTGATTTAGATAATGGAATTGATGGCTTTGTGGTAGAGTTTGTGGATAATACAAAGATAGGTGGAGGGGTAGGTAGTGTTGAGGAAGTAATCTAATTGCAGCAGGACTTGGACAAATCAGAAGATTTGGCAAAATAAGTGGCAGATGGAATACAGTGTTAGGAAATGTATGATAATGCATTTTGACAAAAGGAATAGTGCAGGCTATTCTCTAAATGGGGAGAAAATTCAAACATCAGAGATGCAGAGGGACTTAGAAGTCCTCGTGCAAGACTAATTAATTTACTGGCTGAGTCTGTGGTAAAGAAGGGAAATGCAATGTTGACATTTATTTCAAGGGGAATAAAATATAAAATCAAGGAGATAATACTGAGGCTTTATAAGAAACTAGCCAGGCCGCACTTGGAGTATTGTCAACACAGTTTTGTGCCCCATATCTCAGAAAAGTTGTGTTGTCATTGGAGAGAGTCCAGAGGAGGTTCATGAGGATGATTCCAGAAATGAACAGGTTAATATATGAGGAATGTTTGACAGCCTTGGACCTGTACTCACTGGAATTTAGAAGAGTGCATGGGGATCTCATTGAAACCTACTATGTTGAAAGGATTAGATAGGGTGGGTGTGGAGAGAATGTTTCCAGTGGTGGGGCTGAACCAGAGGGCACAGACTCGAAACTAAGGGGCAACCTTTCAGAACAAAGGTAAGGAGAGGTTTTTTTTGCCAGAGAGTAGTGAATCTGTGGAATGCTCTGCCACAGAGAGCTGTGGTGGAGGCCAAGTCCATGGATATAATTTAAGCAGAAATTGATAATTTCCTGATTGCTCAGGGCATCAAAGGATATGGCATGAAGGCAGATGTATGGAGTTGAGTGGGAGCCAGGATCAGATGAGATAGAATAGTGGAGCAGACTGAATGGGCTGAATGGCCTAATTCTGCTCCTATGTCTTATGACTAGAGGGCTTTACAGAGACGGGGAGGTGTGGGGACTGAAGGGGTTTACAGAGACGGGGAGGTGTGGGGACTGAAGGGGTTTACAGAGACGGGGAGGTGTGGGGACTGAAGGGATTTACAGAGACGGGGAGGGGTGTAAGGACTGAAGGGGTTTACAGAGACGGGGAGGTGTGGGGACTGAAGGGGTTTACAGAGACGGGGAGGTGTGGGGACTGAAGGGGTTTACAGAGACGGGGAGGTGTGGGGACTGAAGGGGTTTACAGAGACGGGGAGGTGTGGGGACTGAAGGGGTTTACAGAGACGGGGAGGTGTGGGGACTGAAGGGGTTTACAGAGACGGGGAGATGTGGGGACTGAAGGGGTTTACAGAGACGGGGAGGTGTGGGGACTGAAGGGGTTTACAGAGACGGGGAGGTGTGGGGACTGAAGGGATTTACAGAGACGGGGAGGGGTGTAAGGACTGGAGGGATTTACAGAGATGGGGAGGTGTGTAGAGACTGGAGGGGTTTACAGAGACGGGGAGGTGTGTAGGGACTGGAGGGGTTTACAGAGACGGGGAGGTGTATAGTGTCTGGAGGGGTTTACAGAGACGGGAAGGGGTATCGGATCTGGAGGGTTTTACAGAAATTGGAGAGGATTTCAGGGACGGGAAGGGTGTAGGGACTAAAGGGGTTTACAGAGACGTTGATGAGGAGACAGGGAAAGGTGTGTGTGTGTGGGGGGGGGCGCGGTTTATATGCTTCAATAGGACGAAAAGTCTTCACCACTGGAAATGTGAGCCCCCCCCTCCCCCCTCAGCTGTTGTCTGTGATTTTGTTGTTTTGTCCGTGAGATTTCAAAGGTTTTACTCTATTCTGCATTCTGTTGTTGTTTTGCGTCAATACACTGGGTAATGATCTGAACCCGAGAAAATCTGCAGAAGCTGGAAATCCAAGCATCACACCAAAAGTGCTGGAGGAACTCAGCAGGCCAGGCAGCATCTATGGAGAAGGGTAACCAGATGATGTCCCGGTCCGAAACGTCGGCTGTACGAAGAGTACGCAAGCCGGGCTTTTCTCTATCTCGGTGCACGGTGACATGAATAATCCGGTTGCACTGTTACTGAGAGAGACGCCTTTACCTCGCCCTGAGCATGACCAAGTTTAAAGGTTTCACATTACAACCCGATCAACCAGTTCCGCCACAGAGATACTGCGCGGTGATTAGTTCCAGGGCGGCATTAACTCAATCTACTGGCAAACTTCAACTCGTTCAGAACAGAACTGCTAGATTTTAACCAAAACCAGGATGAGGGAACATATCACTCCCGTCCTAACTACTTTGCATTGGCTTCCTGTGTCTTTTAGAATTGATTTTACTTGTTTTTTAAGCTCTGGATGATCTGGGAACATCACAGGATCGCTTTTGTTCTATAATTCTGCTCTGCTGTCAAGGCTTCCTTCCACCGGCTTCCTAAATTTAAACAATCTCCCTCAAAAGATAATTGGCAGCTCAGCTTTTTTTGAACTACGCTCTAGAACTGTGGAAGTCAATGCCTAAAACTATATGGATGCACACTTTTAAACACCAGCTCAAACCCTATATATTTATCCTTGCTTTTCACTAACGTCTTTTTATCGCTTATTTTCATATTTGCGTTTTATCCCGTTGTAAAGCACTCTGAACTGCATCGCCTGTATGCAAAGTGTATGTGTGTTGCTATAAATACATTTATTATTAACTTCGCTGTTATTGAGGTTGACGCCTCCGCCTTGCCCTAAAGACGATCGAGTTTAAAGGTTTACAGCCTCATTAACTGCTGTTGGAACCAGTCGCACCACTGATGATGGAATTACCTTGAGGCACTTGAAAAGTTCCATCAACGCTGTCTTCGAAACATCTTAAATATCAGCTGGGACGATAGAAGAACCAACGTCAGTGTGCTAAATGAAGCAAAAACAACAAGCATTGAAGCCTACGTTGTCAAGAACCAACTAAGATGGAGCAGTCACGTTGAAAGACAAACGTCTGCTGAAACAAATCTTCTACTCCCAGCTTAAAGAAGGCAAACGTAAAAGAGGCGGACAACAGAAGAGATTCAAAGACGTCTTGAAAGCCAATATGAAGAAATGTAACATCGACATCAACAATTGGGAAACCAATGCCAAGGACAGGAAACTCTGGCAAGCCGTCATCCGAGAAGGAACAGCAACTTTCGAAGCCAACAGATGTGCAGAATTAGAAGAAAAGAGAAGAAAATGGAAAGAGAGGCAGCAACAACCAAAGCTCGATCTGCCATCTGGAACTACCTGCCCTGAAGTGGAAGAACTTTCAAAGCCAAGATCGGACTCATAAGCCACTCGAGAGCCCATAAATAGACCAACAGAATGAAGACCATCATCCTCGACCTCCAGGGATAGCCACGACCACGACGATCTTAATACCTCCACCCTGGAACTGATCCTGTAAATTTCCCTCGCACCCGTTCCAGGACCTCCGCTTCCCGAGACCGTCCTGTCGCCTGACCAGGAACACTCTGCACCCGGCCTGTGTGTGTGGAGCCCACCATCCCTGACCTTCCGCATATGCCCCAGGGTTCAGTTCGTGGGGTGGGACACATGGGTCCTTTCGCTGTTGCACTCTCCCAGAAGCCGGTGAGGGTGAGGCAGGACCGATACACCAGGAACACCAGGTGAGCTGATGTATGGAGGAATCTGGGATGCAAGCTACACTTCCCTGAAGTTGGATAAGTGCTGCTTTTGTTTCTGTAGATTCTGCATCACATCTGAAACTTTGACCAACTTCCATAGATGCACAGAGGCAAGTAATCCGGCAGGCTGCATCACAGCCTGGTAAGGGAACATGCATATACCGGCATCAGGTTTAATGCCAAATGTGACATTTGTCATTACGTGGCAGCAGTACATTACAATACCTAGAATCATAGAGATGTACAGCACAGTAACAGGCCATTTGGCCCATCTAGTCCATGCCAAAATCATTTACCCTGCCTATTCCCAACAACCCACGCCAGGACCTTAACCCTCCGTATCCCTACCATCCCTGCACCTATTCAAACTTCTCTGAAGCATTGAACTCAAGCTTGCATGCACTTGTGCTGACAGCTCATTCCACACTCACGACCCCAAATGAAGAAACACAGTAAATATATAACATATACACACACAAAAAGTTAAACTAAATATGTAGTGCAAAAAAAAGTAGGTTCACAGGTTCACTATCCACTCAGAAATCTCATGTCGGTGGGAAAAAACTGTTCCTGAATCACTGAGTGTGTGTCTTCAGGCTCCTGTACCTCCTCCTCCTCGATGGCAGCAATGAGAAGAGGACATGTCCTGGGTAATGGGGGTCCTTAATGATGGATGCTGCTTTTTTGAGGCATCGTCTTTTGAAGGTGTCCTCGATGCTGGGGAGGCTAGAACCCATGATGGAGCTGGCTGAGTTTACGACCTTCTGCAGGTTTGCAGTCAAGAACCGAAAGTGGACATCACAGGCAAAGCCCTCCCCACCATTGAGTACAGTTACATGGAGCGCTGTCACAAGAAAGCAGCACTCATTACCAAGGACCCCCACCATCCAGGCCACGCCCTCTTCTTGCTACTACCATCAGGCAGGAGGCACAGAAGCCTTGCATCCCGCATCACTGGGTCCCTGAACCGGCGTGGATAACTTCATTCACCATCAGCCACGATCAAATGGTGGAGCAGACTTGATGCCTTATGGTCTCTAGGCCTTACGGCCATGTTCTAAACACTAGCTGCCGCCGACTTGCCCACTAGGGATTGTCTCTCACCTGGAAGATACAGAACTACAGATCAAGAAAGTAAGATTCCTGTGCCTGTGATGCCCCCAGCAAGAAAGTTTTTCATAGACCTTGCAATAAACTTTAAAGTAAAGCCAACAACAAACCCATCAATAAACCAACTGCACCTGTGCATTTGGCAAAAAACCATCAATAGACTTTATTTCATATTTAACAAGGAACAGAACATGTGCAGAGATATGCACCAAAAACCCCAGTGGGCTGCCACTGGCTTCCTGAGGGTGTGCTTCCAATATGCTGGATACCTGGAACCTGACAGTTGCTCCCTGAGATTTGATTCACCCGTCGGTGCCCTGAGCAAGCGAGACCAGCAGACAGGTGTCAGTCCACACCCAGAGGTCTGCAAACCCTGTGGACTCAGTGTCTGTGACCGCCCCACACAACCACCCAGCACCATCAGTTTGGAGGGTGCACTGCCCACCCAAGTCAGCTTCCAGGTTGTTATTGCACAGGACTGCAGGACAGACGCACAAACACAGATATTCTCATCGGAGAAACACGGGGGGATGGAGGCGGAGATTCGATGGCAGTCTGGTTACTTTCCAGTGTCAGATCCATGAAGGATGGCAGTTTGCAAAGCTGGCATTGTCCACCCAGGCAAATAGTGAGTGAGAGTTGTCTTGATAGGAGACAAAGAGAGAAGGTGGGGAGGGGGGAGGGTGGTGGACAGGATAAGACCTGGGTCTGG
The DNA here is from genome assembly GCF_963921235.1 of Mobula hypostoma. Classification (NCBI taxonomy): domain Eukaryota; kingdom Metazoa; phylum Chordata; class Chondrichthyes; order Myliobatiformes; family Myliobatidae; genus Mobula; species Mobula hypostoma. Next base: position 3,309,989 of record NC_086101.1, on the reverse strand, counting down.
GTTGCTCAGGATTAGTTACAAACTCAAAGTGCACCCTCTCCAGACACACAGACCCCATCCCTCCTGACCACATGGCTGAGGGGGGTGGATTTCCAGACACGCCGGCCCTCCCCACACCCCACCCTGTCTCACGGCTCTCAGGAGACAGGAGGGCAATATTCGCAGGGCCAGCATACAGAGTTTGGGAGGGAGGGGAGAGACAGACAGACGGGGTGGGAGTGGGTAAAGAAAGGGAGGTGGGGGCAGATACCGGGTGGGAGGGGGTGGAGAGAGAGGGGTGGTGTATGATGCACTCTGCTGCTCAGATGCTCCTGTAGATGTGGTGGCCTCTCTGCCTTTCTGCACTGCAGACGAGTTTCTAGTTCCATCAGTCACTCAGCAGTTCCGACCTCCAGTGCCACCTCGGAACACAAATCAGGAGAAGGGTTAGACCCCAACCCAGAATTCAGGAGGAGCTAGCTCCCCCACCCCCACCCCCCCATGAGGAATTTCGACAAACAGCAAGGGCATGTCCAAGGGGATATGAGATAGGATAGCGCAGAGAATCCACGCTGATGGAGCCATGGGAGAAGCTCAAAAAGCACACATGGGGCAAGAAGGCCCTTTCCCCATCAGACACGGCTCCCCCTTCACCCACCTACCTTTGGTGCAAGTCGATTCCCCAATGACGACCTGCACGTGCAGCAAGATTGACCCACACACCCAGTGCCCCAAAGCTGAAACAAGCTGTCAAAACTGTCGAAAACTTTGAATATTGCTGATATTCACATGCAAGGTATTAAAAATAAATAGATTTTTTTCTGAGGTTAAAATAAAATAACATTAAAATATTGAAAACTTTTTTTTAATAGGCATCTGTTGTCTCGTGAGACCATAGATTTGCGCCTTGAAAGGTTTCCAGGGCGCAGGCCTGGGCAACGTTGTATGGAAGACCGGCAGTTGCCCATGCTGCAAGTCTCCCCTCTCCACGACACTGATGTTGTCCAAGGGAGGGGCATTAGGACCCATACAGCTTGGCACCAGTGTCGTCGTAGAGCAATGTGTAGTTAAGTGCCTCACTCAAGGACAGAACACATTGCCTCAGCTGGGGCTCGAACTCACGACCTTCAGATCACTAGACCAACGCCTTAACCACTTGGCCACGTGCCAACACATTGAAAATATTAACGTTACCTTAACCCAACATTATTACTAGCCCCAGTAAGTGTGACAGTCTATGGACTGGAGTGGGTACCTTCGCCTGTCTAACAACCGCCAAGGGAGGGACCTTGGGTGGTCTAGTGTGTACGTGACTTCAGCCCCAGCAGTTGGCTCACCTTTGGGTGTGAAGTGGGGGTGATTAGGGAGGGGGAAGGAACACCAGACAGCAACACATAACCCCTGCCACAAATTACAATGCCTACAAAAACTATTCAACACCAACCCCCCCACTTCTGTAGCCAGAGGGTGGTGAATCTGTGGAATTCATTCAGGCCAAGTCATTGAGTATATTCAAAGCGGAGGTTGATGGGTTCTTGATTACTTAGGTCGTCAAAGGTTATGGGGAGAAGGCAGGAGAATCGGTGGAGGTGGATAATAATTCAGCCATGATGCAATGGTGGAGCAGACTTGATGGACTAAATAGCTTAATTCTGCTCCTATGCTTTCCACATCCAACCGAGACCACTGGCAGTCATCTCCAACAGCGTGGTGGTCCCACCCAAACTCAGTGACCACCCGTCTCCACCCAGTGCCTAGCGATGCCCGCCTACAGGTGACCCAGGACACAGGCGTGTCCTCGTGCGAGGGAGTCCTCTTAGCCTCACCTGTGACCTTGACCTCAGAGGGTGTGTTTGACGTTGACCTTTGGCGCCAGCCTCTCCTGGATCTCGGAAAGAATCCTGTCCCTGGACCGTCCATCCTCCAGCAGTCCCTACTCAGACAGAGAGAGGTGGGGGGGACACGTTATGGAAGTAACAAAACAAAGATGACAGAAGAGCGGCGGATGTAGTGTATATGCTGCTACAGTGGCTCAGCGGTCACCGCGATGGTGTTACAGCTCAGGGTGTGGAGTTTGAAGTTCAATTCAAAAGTCATCTGTATGTCCTCTCTGAGGAATGGGTGGGTTTTCTCCGGGTGCTCCAGGATAGGCCAGTTCAGAAAGTTGGGAGGCATGGGAAACCAGGGAAACTTGGGTGTGTGGATTCAGAGTTAACTTGCCCAAGGAAAGCAGAGGTTGGTGACCAGTGGTGTTTCACAGGGATCTGGTCTGCGACCCCTGCTCTTTTGTGGCATGGATAAGGAAGTGGAAGGGTGGGTTAGTTAGTTTGCTGAGAGGCTGGAGTTATGGATATTCTAGAAAGTTGTCATAGGTTACATGGGATGTTGATAGAATGCAGGGCTGGGCTGAGAAGTGGTAGGTGAAGTTCAGCTTTGAAAAGTGTTAAGTGAATCACTTTGGAAGGTCAAATTTAAAGGTAAAATACAGGGTTCTTAGCAGAGTGGAGGATCTTGGGGTTGACATCTATAGACCTCTTGAAGTTGCCATGCAAGTTGATAGGATGGTTAAGAAGATGTACAGTGTACAGGCCTTCATTAGTCGGGGGATTGAGTTCAAGAGTCACGAGGTAATGTTGCAGCTCTATAAAACCCTGGTTAGACCAGACAGAATATTGTGTTCGGTTCTGGTTGCCTCATCATAGGAAGGAGGTGGAAGCTTTAGAGAGGGTGCTGCGGAGATTTACCAGGGTGCTGCCTGGATTTGAGAGTGTGTCTTATGGGGAGAGGTTGAGCGAGCTCGAGCTTTTCTCTTTGGAGTGACGGAGGATGAGAGGTGCCTTGAAAGAGGTGCACAAGATGATGAGAGGCATGGATCAAGTGGATAGCCAGAGATTTTTTTTTTTTTTTTATAGCAATGGGACATAATTTTAAGATGATTGGGGAGGGATGTCAGAGGTAAAAACAGATAGAGGTTGGTTTGTGGAACACACTTCCAAGGGTGGTGGTAGAGGCAGATACATTCGGGACATTTAAGAAACTCTTAGGTGGATGATAGAAAATTGGGGGGGACTTCCGGTAGCGCTCATGGAGTGAAGTCGCGTTCTTGACTCGCTCCATTACCTCTGAGTTTTTTTTTTCTCTATGGTCAGCTATACTTTAATTAACCATTAAGGCATCAATTTTTACAATACTTTGAACTAAACTGAATTCTCTGACAATTGAATGATACTTAGATCTGCTATGTCTAAGAACGGGAAAAACGGCAAGGATGGTAAACCTCCGGCTAAACCGAAAGCTACGGATCTCCCTCCGACTGAATCACCGGTGACTTTGAAAGCGATATCGGAGTTAATTCAGAGGGAAATTTCAACCTCTGTTAGGGAGATGATTCGTACGGAAATTGCAGGCTTTGTTAAAGACCTGATTCATGCGGAAATCTCAACTAATTTCCAGAAAATTGCCGATTTAATTGATAAGATGCAAACATGTATTGCGGAACATCAGTCGGCTATATCTGATCTTCAAAAATTCGCGCAACAAAGTGAGCTTAAGATGGGGAAAATCGAAGAAACAATTAATGTAATGAAGAAGAAACTTGACTTTTTGACTTTTAAAAACTCTGACTTGGAATCTAGAATGCGACGGCAGAATTTACGAATGATTGGCGTGAGGGAAGCCGTTGAAGCTAACAACCCCATGAAATATTTCTCTCAACTTTTAAAAGATGCATTCCCTACTGTATTTCCTGACCAACCACCGCTACTGGATCGTGTTCACAGAATCCCATCATACTCGTCTAGGTCAGATAGACCTAGGCATGTTATTTTACGTTTTCATTACTTTCAAGACAAGGAGAGACTGTTTCGATTCGCTCGATCTAAAGGTTTCATTGATTTTTCGGATCTTAAGTTCCGATTCGTGGAAGATTTCAGTAAACCAATCTGGGACCAACGGGTCCGTTACAGATCCGTGATGTCGGAATTCTATAAGATGGATTTAAGACCAGCGCTGCTGTACCCTGCACGTCTAAGGATTCGCATGTTAGATGGAGCCCTTCGTTTTTTTGATTCTCCATCGGATGCCCAGAGTTATCTGGATCAACTTTCATCTTCAACATCTTAATTGCCTTTTTTTTAATTTTCTCCGTTGATCGGAGGCTGTGAATTGGTTGGTTTTAACTTTTCTGTGCCCTATTTGGGCAGAAAAGTTTACTTTTGATTTTTTAATATGGCTGCTAAACTTTCTTTTTTAACTGCGTCATTTCTTTCTTTTCCCAGGGGATTCTGGGTGGTTACTTCCCTTTTGTCATCTTACGTATTTCCTGTGCGGCCTTAAATTTTGTAGTTTTTTTTTAAATTTTATTCTGTTTTGCTTTTTATAATCACTTTATGTTAATAATCCTATTTTTTTTTGTTGCTGTGTCTATTCATGAGTTTGAGGTTTATTGTGGTTTTTTTTAATATATATTTTCCGGCTTTTGTTCTGTTCTGTGTGTATTCTAATTGAGCTAACTTTTTTTTACTTATTTTTTTACTGTTTTACAATTAGCTGATCCTTTTCATATTTATACCTTTTTTTTAGAGAGCGTATACCGGAAGTCATGGGGGTAGTTTTAGCGCTTGCTTCTTTCTGGCGGGTCTGCTTTAGATTTTGCCTTGGGGTCTTGGGGTGGGGGGTGGTGGGAGGGGCTTCACGCTTTAGTTTGTTTTTCTTTGGGCTATATACATTATTGAAGTACTGGTTGCGTCCTTTTCCCCGGTATCTTTTGTATGTTCTGTTTCCTCTCCGGGTTTGTGGGTCGCGCCTATTGTCAATCCTCCTTGTTGTGGGTTGACTTTAGGATTTATGGAGTCTATTATTAATTTTGTCTCCTGGAATACTAATGGTCTTAATCATCCTATTAAAAGAAAAAAAGTTTTTAAAGTGTTCCGGAGACTTAAAGCACAAATTTTATTTTTACAAGAGACCCATGTACGGAGGGGGGACAGACTACGTTTTTTCAAATTCTGGAAGGAACAACAATTTCATTCGAACTCCAATGCTAAGATTCGAGGCGTCTCTATTTTTATAGATTCTTCAGTTACTTTTATACAACAGGATATTATCTCTGATCCGAATGGTAGATTTTTATTGGTTAGTGGTTTACTATTTAATAAAAAAGTAGTTTTGGTTAATGTTTATGCTCCTAATATGGATTGTCCGGAATTTTATAAATCATTGTTTGATCAGTTTCCGAATTTGAACGAGTTTTTATTGATTTGGGGCGGAGATCTTAATACCTGTTTATCTCCAGCTTTGGACCGTTCGGCTCCTTTACGGACTTTACCTAATAAATCTGCAAATTTGATTAATTTTTTCCTTTCTGATTCTGGGTCGACGGATATTTGGCGTTTTCTGCATCCTCAGGAAAAAGATTTTTCCTTTTTTTCACATGTTCATCATTCCTATTCAAGAATTGATTATTTTTTTATTGATTCTCGTCTCATTCCTTCAGTGATTAAATGTGATTATGATTCTATAACCATTTCGGATCATGCTCCACTTAAGCTTTCTATTAAAATTATGGCCAATATACCAAACAATAGACAATGGCGTTTTAATTCGCTGTTGCTTCAGGACTCGAACTTTGTTAATTTTATGAATGAACAGATTGAGCTTTTTTTTACAATTAACTATACAGAAGATATTTCGGTTAACACTCTTTGGGACACTTTTAAAGCCTATATTCGGGGTCAGATTATTTCGTATTCCGTTGCTTTGAGGAAGAAACAGAAGCAGGAGGAGATGGCAATTGTGGACAAGATTAAAGAAATTGATAAGAAATATGTTATGGCTCCTTCTGAGGAGCTATACAAACAAAGAACTGAACTTCAAATGGAACACAGTTTACTACTCTCGTCCTCGATTGTAAACCAATTAAAGAAAACAAGAAGTGATTTTTATGTTCACAGTGATAAAATTGGCAAGATGCTGGCTAATCAATTGAAATCTAATTATGTTAAATCTCAAATCAATCAGATTTATAACCAAAATGATCGATTGATATTGGATCATGTGGGGATTAATCAAACCTTTTGTGATTTTTATTCTTCTTTATATCAATCAGAGTCTCCTCGAGATTCTAAATATATGAATGATTTTTTAGATAAGTTAGACTTCCCTCAGATTTCACAGGATATGTCTTCTTTATTAGATACTTCCATTACAATGGATGAGATTAAGAATGTTATTTTTTCTATGAATCTGGGGAAAGCTCCTGGCCCTGATGGGTTTACTGTTGAATTTTATAAATGTTTTGCTTCTTTATTGATTCCTTGGCTCTATAAGGTTTTTGAGGCTTCTTTGAAACTTGGTAAACTTCCGGAATCCTTTAATAGAGCATCAATTTCTTTAATACTAAAGAAGGATAAAGACCCTGCTCAATGTGCATCTTATAGACCAATATCTTTATTAAATGTTGATTCTAAAGTTTTTTCTAAGTTATTAGCAAATAGACTAGAAAAAGTACTTCCTTCTATTATTTCGGAAGACCAAACGGGTTTTATTAAAGGTCGTTACTCTTTTTATAATATTCGTACATTGTTAAATATCGTTTATACTCCCTCACAAAATGTTCCTGAGTGTGTTATTTCTTTAGATGCCGAGAAAGCTTTTGATAGAGTAGAATGGCCTTATTTATTTAAGGTGCTTGAAATGTTTAATTTTAGCTTGAAATTTATATCCTGGATTAAACTGTTATATCACTCCTCTGTAGCCTCGGTTCGTACTAACTCTTTAAACTCACCTTTTTTCCCTCTCTTTCGTGGTACTCGACAAGGCTGTCCTCTTAGTCCCCTATTATTTGATATTGCATTAGAACCTCTTGCAATTGCTATTCAAGAATCTTCAAATATTACTGGGATAACTCGGGGATTAAAGTCCCATAAATTATCACTCTATGCTGATGATTTACTTTTATATATTTCTAATCCTGAGAGATCTATTCCTGCTGTTTTAGAGTTATTAGCACAATTTGGTCTTTTCTCAGGTTATAAATTAAATCTTAGTAAGAGTGAACTTTTTCCGATTAATAAACATCTTCCCTTATATTATAAATTTCCATTTAAATTGATTAATAATTACCTTTCATATCTTGGGATTAAAATTACTTGTAAACATAAAGATTTATTTAAGACTAACTTTTTACCATTAATAGACCATATTACTCAACTTTCATCTAAATGGTTTCCCTTATATTTAACTTTGATTGGTCGTATTAATGCAGTTAAGATGTTTTTTTTGCCAAAATTTTTATATGTGTTTCAGGCATTACCAATTTTCGTTCCTAAATCTTTTTTTGATAAAGTCGACTCTAAAATTTCTTCATTTATTTGGCAGAATAAGAATCCGAGACTGGGTAAAATACATTTACAGAAAGCTAAGAGAGATGGAGGTTTAGCATTACCTAACTTTAGATTTTATTATTGGGCTATTAATATTCGACATATGAAATTTTGGTTACTTGACCGGGACATACTATCTATTCCTAAATGGGTAGCATTGGAATTACAATCTGTTCAGGGTTATACACTTGGTTCTATTTTAGGTTCATCTCTTCCTTTTGATTCGAAACGCCTTAAGCAGGTCTCTAACCCGATCGTTAAATATGCTTTGCGTATTTGGTTTCAATTCAGAAAATTTTTTGATCTTAATCAATTCGGGTTAGCGATTCCTATTTTAGGTAACATATTTTTTCCTCCCTCTTTTACGGATCGCGCTTTTCAAACTTGGAAGACTAAGGGTATTTTACGGTTTTTGGATTTATTTTTAGATGGTTCCCTTATGTCTTTTGAACAATTATCTAATAAATATAACTTATCAAGAATACATTTTTTTTTAGATATTTACAAGTTAGAAATTTCCTAAGTACTATACTTTCTTCCTTTCCAATGCTTCCTCCTATATATATTTTAGATTCGATAATTAACCTTAATCCATGTCAGAAAGGTGCATCGGCTATGATTTATAATATTATTATGAAACTTAGGAAAGCTCCATTTGATAAGATTAGGGTAGATTGGGAACAGGAATTGGGGCTTACCATTTCTGTGGATGATTGGGGGCAGATTTTACAATTAGTTAATACTTCCTCTATTTGTGCTAAACATTCCCTAATTCAATTTAAAGTGGTTCATAGAGCACATATGTCCAAAGATAAGTTAGCGCGTTTTTACACGCATATTAATCCTTTCTGTGATAGATGTTCGGGGCAGATAGCCTCTTTAACTCATATGTTTTGGTCTTGCCCTACTTTGGAAACTTTTTGGAGAGATATTTTCAATATTATTTCTAAGGTATTAAATATAGATATCTCTCCTCACCCTATTACTGCTATCTTTGGACTACCTAAAATTTCTAGTAATCTTTCCCCTTCAGCCCGTAGAATGATTGCATTTCTTACTTTGATGGCGAAAAGATGTATTTTACAACATTGGAAAGAGCTTAATGCTCCAACTACCTTTTTTTGGTTTTCTCAGACGATTTTATGTTTGAATCTGGAGAAAATTAGAAGTAACCTTTATGATTCTTCATTTAAATTTGAACAGATTTGGGGACCTTTTATTCGATATTTTCATTTAATGTAATATTTACCCTTCTTGTTTTTTTTTCACTGTTTTAATGGAGGTCGGGATTGAGGACGTGATTTTAAGTTTAACTCTGTTTGGTTTCAAGTTAGCCCATTGCTTTGCTTTGCTTTTAGTTAGTTGCACGGTGGGGTTTTTTTTGGGGTTTTTTTTTCTTTTTTTCCATTGATATATATAAAATTTAGTATACTATTATGTTATCTTGGTTTCTTATGCTTAAATTACATTGTTTGTAGTATTTTCTTTTTGGTATTGTTATCTTTTGGAATTTTATTATACTTTAACATTGTATTAATGTTTATATGGCTTACCTTTTTTGTATACTTACTCAATAAAAAGATTTAAAAAGAAAGAAAGAAAGAAAATTGGAGGGTTGTGTCAGAGGGAAGGGTTAAGTTGATCTTAGAGAGGTTTAAAAGGTCAGCACAACATCAGGGGCCGAAGGGAGAGGGACACACCCACCAGAATGAGTTGGTCCTTGCTGTGCAGCAGTGCCTGGAGATGGAGCCGCTCGGCATTGTGACTGCGGGTGCTGGAGGTCTGGAGCTCAGAGAGACGGCGGATTTTGGCTTCCCTGCCCTTGAGCTCCAGGGACACCCGGCTCATCTCCTGGGCATGGGAAGCCTGCGCCCAGCCCTCCTGGGCTGTAAACTCCTGCAGAGAGAGAGAAGGGAAAGGGAAGTGGAGAGTTAGTGTCAGCATCAGGAGCAGAGTCCAACATCAGCAGAACACAAGCAGCGACCCTGCCCACACAGCAAGACCCCACAGGCTGGGCTCCGTGCCACCGCTGTGGTCTCGTAAGACCAGAAAACCTAGGAATAGAATTAGTCCACTCAGCCCATCGAGTCTGTTCCACTATTCTACCGACCCTTTCAACCGCGCTCTCCCCGTAATCTTTCACACCCTGATTAATCGAGAACCTATCAATCTCCGCTTTAAATATACCCAATGACTAGGTCTTCACAGCCATCTGTGGCAATGAATTTCACAGATTCACCACCCTCTGGCTGAAGAAATTCCCTCTCATCTCTGTTCTAAATGGACGTCCCTCTAGTCTGAGGCTGTGCCCTCTGGTCCCAGACTCCCCAACTATAGGAAACATCCACTCTATCTAGCCCTTTCAATATTCAATGGGCTTTAAAGAGATCCCCCTTATTATTCTTCTAAACTCCAGTGAACGCAGCCAGCAAGCGCTGCTCATATGTTAACCCCTTCACTCCTGGGATCAGTCTGGCAAACCTCCTCTGGACCCTCTCCAGTGCCAGCACATCTTTTCCTAGATAGCAGCCCACAATACTCCAGAGCCCAACCAATGCCTATCACGGGATCAGAGAATCAATTCCACACCTCTGCTTCCTTCCCACTTTCCCAAACTCCAGCCCGTCATCCTCGCATCCCAGAGGGGGGCTTCAGGCTCCTACCTGGATCAGCCGGTCCTTCTCAGCCAGGGAGCGGGATAGCTCCTGGATGACCTTGTCCTGGTCCTCCTTCTGCCGGCTCAGCTTGGCCTGCGCCTCAGACAGGAGCTGCTCCTTGTCCTGCAGTCGTTGGCACAGACCAGCCAGGGAGTCGGGACCCTCGGGCAGACCCCGGGCCAACAGTGAGTCTGACAGAGCCTGCAAAGCACAGACAGGGGATCCATTTCAAATTCCTGGGTGCCGACATGTCTGAGGATCTCTCCTGGGCCCGACATGTTTCTAAGATCATGAGAACACTCAGTCCTCTTTCATTGCCATTTAGAAATGCATACATGCATTAAGAAATGATACAATGTTCCTCCAGAGTGATATCACAGAAAACAGGACAAACCAAAGAGTAACACTGACAGAACCACATAAATATAACATATAGTTACAGCAGTGCAAAGCAACACCATAATTTGATGAAGAACAGACCATGGGCATGGTAAAAATAGTCTCAAAGTCCCGGAGTCGATCGATTCCCGATCCCCGATAGCAGGCGGCAAAAGGGAGAAACTCCCTGCCATAAACCTCCAGGCACCGTCAACTTGCCAATGCCTTGGAAACAGCTGACGCTGAGTCTGTCCGTCCGAAAACTTCGAGCCTTTGATCAGCCCCTCCGATACAGCCTCCCGAGCGCCATCCTCTGCCGAGCACCTTCGACCTCTCCCCAGCTGCTGAAACAAGCAAAGCCGAGGATTTCAGGGCCTTCTGCTCCGGATATTCCGGTTACCACACAGTAGCAGTGGCAGCGAAGCAGGCATTTCAGAAGTTTTCCAGATGTTCCTCCGTACTCTCATGTCCGTCTCCATCAAATCAGAATTGTGCACAGTCCCCTACTTGACAAATAACAGACATCACCACGGAAGTGGCCGCACGCACTGCCATCTTCTCCTCCTCCGTGTAGATGTAATTACAAAGAAAGCATCACAGTGTCTATATTTCATGAGGAGTTTGAGGAGGCTTGGTATGACACCAAAGACTCTCGCAACTGTCTACAGATGCCCGATGAAGAGCGTTGTAACTGGCTGCATCACTGTTGGTACAGAGGGCCACTGCACAGGATCGGGAAAGGGGGCAGAGAGCTGTGAACACAGCCAGCTCCATCCTGGGCTCGAGCCTCCACAGCATCCAGGACATTTTTCACAAGGCGATGCCTCAAAAAGGCAGCATCCATCACTGAGGATGCTCACCACCCAGGCCATGCCCTCTTCTCACTGCCACCATCAGGGAGGAGGTACAGGAGCCTGAAGAAGCAAACCCTGTGGTTTAGGAACAGCTTCTTCCCCTCAGCCATCAGACTTCTGAATGGACAAATGAACCCACAAAGAATTTTTTTTACTCTCTTTTTGTAGTATTTTTAAATTTAATTTCATAGTTATATTTCTTATTGCAGTTGATATTCCTTCATTAAGTACTGTCATGTGTGCTGTCGTAAAATAACCAATTTCACTATATGTGCCAGTGATGTCGAACCTGATTTGGGTTCTGATGGGGGGAGGGAGAGGCAAAGAGGAGAGGGTGGTGGGGGAGGGGGAAGAGAGGGTGAGGGGATGGCGTAGGAGTGGCAGGGGGATTGGAAAAAGGTCGAGGGAGGTGCATGTGCTTTAGAGTAGAGTAGGTTGCACTTACTGATGTAGACCCATTTCCGGGAGAATTCTCACCTCCGACAGCCCGTGGAATGGTTTGGGGCTCGTACCCAAGAAGGGTAACAGGGTAAGGGGTGTGTCTGCCTGTCGGTCTGTCTACTCTCTGTATGACTCTCACAATCTCATAAGCATCATTCCTGGGAACCTAGTCCCACTCGTCAGTCTCTCTCCGCCACTGTCCCCTCCCTCCGCTCCCCATCCCCAGAGGATGCCAGGATCTCCGCCCCCATCCCGTCCATACCTTCACGTCGCTGGTCAGGCTCTGCAGAGCGGCCTGCTGCTGCTGTCGGATCTCCTCCCGTCCCCGCAGGTCAGCAGCCCGCTGCCCCTCCCACAGCCGCCGTGTCTGCTCCATGCTCTGGCCCAGCCGCAGAAGCCGTGACTCCTTCTGTCCCAGGCTCGCGTTTAACGTCTGCGGGGTGAGAGACAGGGTGAGGGGGGGAGCCTCTGGCGAAGGGGAACGCCACAGAGGCGCCGAGGCGTGAGGCCCGGGCAGCGAGCTCCCTTGCTGACAACGGGGAAAAGTCAGGTCAAGTACAGAGAACCTCCCCTCGGCAGTGGGAAATCCCAAGGCGAGGGACCATTAATGCAAGAGATTCTACAGGTGTCGAAAGTCCGGAGAGGGAAGATCTGACAGAGGATTACAAAGCTCTGAGAGGCATAGGGGTGGACAGATGTTTCCCGGGGTTGAAAATATCTAATACCAGGTATTAAAGGTGAGACGGGGTAATTTCAAAGGAGATGTGAGGGGCAAGTGTTCTCTCCCCCACGCAGAGCGCGGTGGGGTGCCTGGAATGCGCTGCCTGGGGAGGTGGCAGGAGGCAGAAACATTGGAGAAGTTTAGAGAAGCAGATGAATGTTAGGGGAATGGCAGGAAATGGACAGTTGGTTGGGTCTGCACAACGCTCTGGGCTGAAGCACCTGCCCCTACACTCTACTGTGTTCCAGGACATCCGGAGACTTTGCACCAAGGTGCAAAGGACGAATACAAGGAGGCGCAATTTTAGCGAGACTGGAGGAAAATAGTGGCGGGGATGTCCGCGACGGTTTCACTTATCTATTTACACTCTGATGGTGGCTGCCTGCAACACCCAGCCGGGGGAGGGGGTAGAGGCAGAAAATTAGAGACTTTTAAGAGACAGGCACAGGGATGAAAAGAAAATGGAGGGCCATGTGGGAGGGAAGGGTTCGACTGACCTTAAGCAGGTTAAAGGGCAGCACAACACTGAGGGACGAAGAGCCTCTTCTGTTCTACGTTCTAAAGCTTGTGCAACACTCACAAATTGCTGGAGGAACTTAGCAGGTCAGGTGGCACCCATGGAGGGGGTAAATGTTCTATAGATTCAGGATCAGTTCCTGACGACTGGAGGGTAGCTAATGTTATCCCACTTTTTAAGAAAGGAGGGAGAGAGAAAACAGGGAATTATAGACCAGTTAGTCTGACATCAGTGGTGGGGAAGATGCTGGAATCAATTATAAAGGATGAAATATCGGCACATTTGGATAGCAGTAACAGGATCGGTCCGAGTTACGGAGGGGAAATCGTGCTTGACTAATCTTCCGGAATTTTTTGAGGATGTAACTATGAAAATGGACAAGGGAGAGCCAATGGATGTAGTGTACCTGGACTTTCAGAAAGCCATTGATAAGGTCCCACGTAGGAGATTTTTGGGCAAAATTAGAGCACATGGTATAGGGGGCAGAGTACTGACTGGATTGAAAATTGGCTGGCTGACAGAAAACAAAGAGTAGCGATTAACGGGTCCCTTTCGGAATGGCAGGTGGTGACCAGTGGGGTACCGCAGGGTTCAGTGCTGGGACCGCAGCTGTTTACAATATATATTAATGATTTAGATGAAGGAATTAAAAGTAACATAAGCAAATTTTCAGATGACACAAAGCTGGGTTGCAGTTTGAAATGTGAGGAGGATGTTGAGATAATGCAGGATGACTTGGACAGGCTGGGTGAGTGGGCAGATGCATGGCAGATGCAGATAAATGTGAGGTTATCCACTTTGGTGGTAAGAACAGGAAGGCAGATTACTATTTGAGTGATGTCAGGTTAGGAAAAGGGGAAGTACAATGAGATCTAGGTGTTCTTGTACATCATTCACTGAAAGTAAGCATGCAAGTACAGCAGGCAGTGAAGAAAGCTAATGGCATGTTGGCCTTCATAACAAGGGGAATTGAGTATAAGAGCAAAGAGGTCCTTCTGCAGCTGTACAGGGCCCTGGTGAGACCACACCTGGAGTATTGTATACAGTTTTGGTCTCCAAATTTGAGGAAGGACATTCTTGCTATTGAGGGAGTGCAGCGTAGGTTCACAAGGTTAATTCCTGGGAAGGCGAGACTGTCATATGTCGAAAGATTGGAGCGACTGGGCTTGTATACTCTGGAATTTAGAAGGCTGAGAGGGGATCTTATTGAAAGATACAAGATTATTAAGGGATTGGACACGCTGGAGGCAGGAAGCATGTTCCCGCTGATGGGTGAGTCCAGAACCAGAGGCCACAGTTTAAGAATAGGGAGTAGGCCATTTAGAACGGAGTTGAGGAAAAACTTTTTCACCCAGAGAGTTGTGGTTCTGTGGAATGCTCTGCCTCAGAAGGCTGTGGAGGCCAAGTCTCTGGATGCTTTCAAAAAAAGAGTTAGATAGAGATCTTAATGATAGCAGAGTCAAGGGATATGGGGAGAAGGCAGGAATGGGGTACTGATAGTGGATGATCAGCCATGATCACAGTGAATGGTGGTGCTGGCTCGGAGGGCTGAATGGCCTACTCCCGCACCTATTGTCTATTGAAACGAGTCATTTGTGTGAGAAAAAAACACCACAATCCGACGGGTGCACTGGGGGCACATTCCTGTGCATGCCACCGTGTTCAGCAGAACACTACAGGGTCGTGGACTTAAGAGTGTGAGTAAATGGGGTTGGTGTAGATGGGATGTGTCGAAGAGCCTCCTACTGGGGGGTTGGAGCAGGTGCCAGGCGACAGGACGGAGGGAGACTCACGTTGATCATTTCCTCGTTGCGGACTAGGACTTCACCCAGACATCTGATGTCCCTGTCCTTCTCGAGTAGAGCCTGCTTCAGCCGTCCAGCCTCACTTTCCATCTCCTCCAGGACACCCAGCACCTCTTCACTGGCCTTCTGGAAGCAGCAAAGGGCAACGATGACAACGATGTTATTACCCATCTGTACAGCCTGTGGACCTGCGGTTAGGAAGCCGAGGGTCCAGTTGTAGAGGGACGTACAGAGGCCCAGGCGTTGGAGCTTTTTAATCAGAACTGGAGGAATTAGTATTGTCCAGGTGATCCAAGGCCACGTGATGACCCACTGGAGATCTACTGTGGTGATAGGCAAATTGCACTGGATACAACACAACGGATGGATGAATATGAAACAGGAAAGTATCCGGGATATCAACAAAGAAAATAGATCATAGCGTAATAAAGGGAAAACAGGACAGAATTTACTCCAAGGCTTAAGAAAATCTGTTAAGTAGAGCTTAACAGTAAAAATACAACAAAGCCAATAAACGTTTTCGCTACAGACTCAGAGTTGGAGATCTCTACACAGAAATAGAAGGTTTCCTTATGGCAATACAGGACCAGGTGGTTAACACAAAAAAATATCAAAAATGCATAATAAAAACCCAGCAAATTCAAGACGATAAGTGCAGAAAATGCCAAGAGAAACCAGGAACAACCCAACACATTAGTGGATCCTGCAGTAGTTATCTCAGTCTGGTAACTTACACAGGCACAATCAAACAGCAAACATTATTTACCAAAATCTTCCTCTAAAACACAAACTCATAAAAGAAACCTTACCTTACTCTAAGTACAAGCCTGAGCCAGTTTTGGAGTCAGAGTCCCACAAATAATACTACAGCCAATCCGTTATTATAGACAGGACAATCCGTAACATCGGTCCAGATGTAATAATACAGGATAAACAACTTACTTCATAGATATCATTCCAACCACACAAAAGATCCAGAAATCACAAACAAGAGAAAACCTGCAGATGCTGGAAATCCAAGCCACACACAAAATGCTGGAGGAACTCAGTAGGCCAGGCAGCATCTGTGGAAAAGAGTAAACAGTTGACGTTTCAGGCCAACTTTCATCTTTTCTTCAGGACTGAAGAGAAAAGATGAGAAGTCGGAGTAAGAAGGTGGGGTAGGGGGAAGAAGTACAGGGTAGTAGGTGTTAGCTGAAACCGGGAGAGGGGGATAGGTGAAGTAAAAGAGCTGGGAAGTTGATTGGTGAAAGAGATAAAGGGCTGGAGAAGGGGGCCCAAAATGTCAACTGTACATTTTTTTCTCCCCCATAGATGCTACCTGGCCTGCTGAGCATTTTGTGTGTGTTGCTTGGATTTCCAGCATCTGCAGATTTTCTCGTTTGTGACCAGAGGGAGGTGATGCGCAAGTAAAGAGTTAAGGTGAGAGAACGAAATGGGAATGGGGGATGGTGAAGGAGAAGGTGGAGGGAGGCATTACTAGAAGTTTGAGAAATCAATGTTCACGCCATCAGGTCGGAGGCTACCCAGATGGAATACAAGGTGTTCCTCCTCCAACCTGATTATGGCCTCTTCTGGGTTTGATTTCAACATTTAAGAGAAATTTGGATAGATGCATGGATGGGAGGGGTATGAAGGGCAACTGGGAGGGCAAGAAGGCAGTCTCCAGACTTACCTCTAGACCTTCTTCTCGCTTGTCCAACCAGAGGCAGAGCGTCCTAATCCCATTGTCGTCCGGGCCATCGGTGGACTTGTTGCTGCTGGACAGTTGGCTGATCAGTTTCACACACTCCTGTCAGAACCGGGAGACAGAGAGCAGGTCAGCCCGGAGCAGTACAGAGGTGAGAGAGTCAGGGATTCATCAGAGAAAGAGGCTGTTACCCGCCAACTCAATTCAAACCCTGGACATGAAGGGCCTGCGTTGTGGGAAAGGACCAATCAAGTATAAGCAAGGATCTGGGCCCTGCCATCTGCCTACTGCCAGCTACAGCAGATGTAATCTCTTTGACTCTCCATGCAGCCTTACTCCAGGTCAGAATGCTGTTTATTGACTATAGCTGTTTATTCCTGCAAGTCTGATCAAAAGTTCCGGATCCTAGGCCTCTAAACCTCCCTCTGCAAATGGATCTTTGACTTTCTCACCAGAAGACTGGAAGTCTGTGCAGATCAGAAATAACACCTCCGCTTTGCTGATAATCAGCACGGGCGCACCACGGGGATGTGTGCTTAGCCCACTGTTCTACTCCCTCTGCGCCCATGACTGTGTGGCCAGGCACAGCTCAAATTCCATCTATAAATTTGCTGACCACACAACTATTGGTGGCAGAATTTCAGATGGTGACAAGATGACATACGGGCAGGCATTCAGATTTCTGGATCATTGGGACCTCTTTTGGGGCAGGTGTGACCTGTACAAAAAGGACGGGTTGCACTTGAATCCCAGGGGGACCAATATCCTGGCGGGGAGGTTTACAGCGAGTTTAAACTAGAATTGATGGGGTGTGGGAACCGAACTGAAGAGACTGGGGAAGAGGAGGTTGGCTCACATATAGAGAAAGCTTGTAGACAGTGCGAGAGGGAGGACAGGCAGGTGATAGAGAAGGGACACGCTCAGACCGATGATTTGAGATGTGTCTATTTTAATGCAGGGAGTAGTATGAACAAAGCAGATGAGCTTAGAGCGTGGATCAGTACTTGGAACTACGATGTGGTGGCCATTACAGAGACTTGGATGTCTCAGGGACAGGAATGCTAACTTCAAGTGCTGGGTTTTAGATGTTTCAGAAAGGACAGGGAGGGAGGCAAAAGAGGTGGGGGCGTGGCACTGTTGATCAGAGATAGTGACACAGCTGCAGAAAAGGTGGGCACCATGGAGGGATTGTCTACGGAGTCTCTGTGGGTGGAGGTTAGGAACAGGAAGGGGTCAATAACTTTACTGGGTGTTTTTTATAGGCCGTCCAATAATAACAGGGATATCGAGGAGCAGATGAGATAAGTTAATCAGTAATCTTTAATTTGCATCCTGGCCAGTGGCAGGAAACCAAAGCACCCAGAGGAAACCCATGCGGTCGCGGGGAGAACGTACGAACTCCTCACAGGCAGCCGCGGGAATTGAACCCAGGTCACTTGCTCTGGGGGAGCATTGTGCTAACCACTCCACCCTGACACCTGACAGTCAGGTCACCCTGTGACTGCACTCGATGTCTGCCAAACACTCAGGGGCACGATCTATGGGAAGCTGGCTGTGAAGGACTCCAGTAAATTTCCTCTGAACCCCCTCCCAACCCCCTGCCCCGTGCAGGAGACAGGCTGCAGGCACTTCACTCGCGACCGCTCACCTCTAACAGTCGCTCCTTGCTGCGCAGGTCACGGGCCAGCCCTTGTATTAAGCGGCATCCTGTGTAAGTGCTGAGCTCCTGCGTTGCCCCTGGCCGCCCCCCAGCCTCCTGTGGAGAGGGCACAAGCAGGTTATTAGTACAGCTGTCATCGGCGGGAGAATAGGAACACAAGTCAACAGTAGCAGAGCAGAATCAATCACTGAATAGCCCAATTCTGCTCCCATGTCTTATGGGAACCTCATTTCCCCCCCCCCCCACCCCCTCCACATTTGGAGTAGTTTTGGGCCCCTCATCTTAGAAATGATGTGCTGGCGTTGGAGAGGGGTCAGAGGTGGTTCACAAGAATGATCCCGGGAATGAAAGGGTTAATATACAAGGAGCATTGGGTCTGTACTCGCTGGAATTTGGAAAAATGAACAGGGATCTCATTGAAATCTATCAAATGTTGAAAGCCCTCAATAGAGTGGATGTGGAGAGGATGTTTCCTATAGTGGGGGAGTCTAGGACCAGAGGACACAGATAGAGTGGATGTGGAGAGGATGTTTTCTACACTGGGGGAGTCTAGGACCAGAGGGCACAGATAGAGTGGATGTGGAGAGGATGTTTCCTATAGTGGGGGAGTCTAGGACCAGAGGGCACAGATAGAGTGGGTGTGGAGAGGGTGTTTCCTATATTGGAGGCATCTGGGACCTGAGGGCACAACCTCAGAATGGAGGGACATCCCTTTAGAACAGGCGTGAGCTGGAATTTCTTTAGCCAGAGGTTGGTGAATCTGTGGATTTCATTACGACAGACGGCTGTGCAGGCCAAGTCACTGGGTATACGTAAAGGTTGATAGGCTCTTCATTAAAGAGGGAGAAGGCAGGGGAATGTGGCTGAGGGATAGTAAATCATCCATGATGGAATGGCAAGTAGACAGATGGGCCAAATGGCCAAATACTGCTCCAATATTTTAGTTATGAGGAAAGCAAGGGTTACAAGGAGAATCTGAAAAGGCTGGGACTGTTTTCCCTGCGGTGAAGGAGGGTGAGGGCTGATCTGAGAGAAGTTTATAAAATCATGTGCCGCAGTATTTCCCCCGGGTAGGGGGGCCCAAGACTCGAGGAACCTCACGATATGACCTTGTACCTTATCGTCTACCTGCACTACACTGTATCCGTAGCTGTAACACTTCAGTCCGCAGTCTGTTTTACTGTGTGCAACCTTGATGTACAGATATGATGATATGATCTATAAAACAAACCTCTCACTGTACACCAGACAATAAAATAATGTGAATAATAATCACTATTTATAGAGCACTTTTCATTCAGATGATGTAATTCAAAGTGCAATAAAAGGTAGAAATATGAAAATAAAAGACAAAAGATGTCAGTTATGAGTCCTGCCACCAAGGGTCTTGGCTCGAAACATCGACTGTACTCTTTTTCTAGATGCTGCCTGGCCTGCTGAGTTCCTCCAGCATTTTGCGTGTGTTGCTCGGATTTTCAGCATCTGCAGATTTTCTCTTATTTGGGTGTGAGAGAGGAGTTGGCCAAAGTAAATTGGAAGGAGCTGCTGGCAGGGATGACAGCAGAGTGGCTATGGTGTGCGTTTCTGGTGCAGGACATATGTATTCCAAAAATGAAGAGGTACTTAAATGGCAAAATAGTACAAATGCGGCTGACAAGGGAGGTCAAAGCTAATGTAAAAGCAAAAGAGGCCATACGACAAAACAAAAATTAGCGGGAAGATAGAGGATGGGAAACTTTTAAAAACCTACAGAGAGCAACTAAAAGAATCATCAGAATGGAAAAGATGAAATATGAAATCAAGCTAGCAAACAATATCAAAGTGGACCTAGAGATGCTGCCTGGCCTGCTGTGTTCACCAGCAACTTTTATGTGTGTTGCTCAAAGTGGATAGTAAAAGCTTTTTCAAGCATGTAAAAAAATAAAAGAGATGAGAGTGGATATAGGACCGCTAGAAAATGAGGCAGGAGAATTAGTAACAGGGGACAAGGAGATGACTGATGAACTAAATTAATATTTTGCATCAGTCTTTACTGTGGAGGACACTAGCAGTATGCCTGATGTTATAGTGTGTGAAGGAAGAGAAGTGAGTACAGTTACTATTACAAAGGAGAAGGTGCTCAAAAAGCTGAAAGACCTAAAGGTACACAAGTCACCCGGACCAGATGAACTGCACCCTAGAGTTCTGAAAGTGGTAGTGTTGTGGAAGCACTAGAAATTTCAAAAATTAATGGACTCTGGCATGGTGACAGAGGACTGGAAATTTGTAAATGTCAGTCCATTCTTAAAGAAAGGAGGAAGGCAGCAAGGAAGGAAATTATAGACCAGTTAGCCTGACCTCAGTGATTGGGAAGATGTTTCAGTCAATTGTTAAGGATGAGGTTATGGAGTAGTTGGTGACACAGGATAAGATGAACCAGTTGAAATTTTTTGAGGAGATTACAAGTAGGATAGATAAAGGGGATAGAAACATAGAAACATAGAAAATAGGTGCAGGAGTAGGCCATTCGGCCCTTCGAGCCTGCACCGCCATTTATTATGATCATGGCTGATCATCCAACTCAGAACCCAGCCTTCCCTCCATACCCCCTGACCCCTGTAGCCACAAGGGCCATATCTAACTTCCTTTTAAACATAGCTAATGAACTGGCCTCAACAGTTTGCTGTGGCAGAGAATTCCACAGATTCACCACTCTCTGTGTGAAGAAGTTTTTCCTAACCTCGGTCCTAAAAGGCTTCCCCTCTATCCTCAAACTGTGACCCCTCGTTCTAGACCTCCCCAACATCGGGAACAATCTTCCTGCATCTAGCCTGTCCAATCCCTTTAGGATCTTATACGTTTCAATCAGATCCCCCCTCAATCTTCTAAATTCCAACGAGTACAAGCCCAGTTCATCCAGTCTTTCTTCATATGAAAGACCTGCCATCCCAGGAATCAATCTGGTGAACCTTCTTTGTACTCCCTCTATGGCAAAGATGTCTTTCCTCAGATTAGGGGACCAAAACTGCACACAATACTCCAGGTGTGGTCTCACCAAGGCCTTGTACAACTGCAGTAGTACCTCCCTGCTCCTGTACTCGAATCCTCTCGCTATAAATGCCAGCATACCGTTCGCCTTTTTCACCGCCTGCTGTACCTGCATGCCCACTTTCAATGACTGGTGTATAATGACACCCAGGTCTCGTTGCACCTCCCCTTTTCCTAATCGGCCACCATTCAGATAATAATCTGTTTTCCTATTTTTGCCACCAAAGTGGATAACTTCACATTTATCCACATTAAATTGCATCTGCCATGAGTTTGCCCACTCACCCAACCTATCCAAGTCACCCTGCATCCTCTTAGCATCCTCCTCACTGCTAACACTGCCACCCAGCTTCGTGTCATCCGCAAACTTGGAGATGCTGCATTTAATTCCCTCATCCAAGTCATTAATATATATTGTAAACAACTGGGGTCCCAGCACTGAGCCTTGCGGTACCCCACTAGTCACCGCCTGCCATTCTGAAAAGGTCCCGTTTATTCCCACTCTTTGCTTCCTGTCTGCTAACCAATTCTCCACCCACACCAATACCTTACCCCCAATACCGTGTGCTTTAAGTTTGCACACTAATCTCCTATGTGGGACCTTGTCAAAAGCCTTTTGAAAATCCAAATATACCACATCCACTGGTTCTCCCCTATCCACTCTACTAGTTACATCCTCAAAAAATTCTATGAGATTCGTCAGACATGATTTTCCTTTCACAAATCCATGCTGACTTTGTCCGATCATTTCACCGCTTTCCAAATGTGCTGTTATCACATCCTTGATAACTGACTCCAGCAGTTTCCCCACCACCGACGTTAGGCTAACCGGCCTATAATTCCCCGGTTTCTCTCTCCCTCCTTTTTTAAAAAGTGGGGTTACATTAGCCACCCTCCAATCCTCAGGAACTAGTCCAGAATCTAACGAGTTTTGAAAAATTATCACTAATGCATCCACTATTTCTTGGGCCACTTCCTTAAGCACTCTGGGATGCAGACCATCTGGCCCTGGGGATTTATCTGCCTTCAATCCCTTCAATTTACCTAACACCACTTCCCTACTAACATGTATTTCGCTCAGTTCCTCCATCTCACTGGACCCTCTGTCCCTTACTATTTCTGGAAGATTATTTATGTCCTCCTTAGTGAAGACAGAACCAAAGTAATTATTCAATTGGTCTGCCATGTCCTTGCTCCCCATAATCAATTCACCTGTTTCTGTTTGCAGGGGACCTACATTTGTCTTTATCAGTCTTTTCCTTTTTACATATCTATAAAAGCTTTTACAGTCCGTTTTTATGTTCTCTGCCAGTTTTCTCTCATAATCTTTTTTCCCCTTCCTAATTAAGCCCTTTGTCCTCCTCTGCTGAACTCTGAATTTCTCCCAGTCCTCAGGTGAGCCACTTTCTCTGGCTAATTTGTATGCTACTTCTTTGGAATTGATACTATCCCTAATTTCTCTTGTCAGCCACGGGTGCACTACCTTCCTTGATTTATTCTTTTGCCAAACTGGGATGAACAATTGTTGTAGTTCATCCATGCAACCTTTAAATGCCTGCCATTGCATATCCACCGTCAATCCTTGAAGTGTCATTTGCCAGTCTATCTTAGCTAATTCATGTCTCATACCTTCAAAGTTACCCCTCTTTAAGTTCAGAACCTTTGTTTCTGAATTAACTACGTCACTCTCCATGTTAATGAAGAATTCCACCATATTATGGTCACTCTTACCCAAGGGGCCTCTCACGACAAGATCGCTAATTAACCCTTCCTCATTGCTCAAAACCCAGTCCAGAATAGCCTGCTCTCTAGTCGGTTCCTCGACATGTTGGTTCAAAAAACCATCCCGCATACATTCCAAGAAATCCTCTTCCTCAGCACCTTTACCAATTTGATGCAGTGTATATTTGGACTTTCAGAAGGTCTTTGACAAGGTGCCACTCATGAGGCTGCTTATCAAGTTATGAGCCCATGGTATTACAGGAAAATTACTGGCATGGCTAGAGCATTGGCTGATTGGTAGGAGGCAGCGAGTGGGAATGAAAGGATCCTTTCCTGGTGGGCTGCCAGTGACTAGTGGTGTTCCACAGGGGTCTCTGTGTTGGGACCACTTCTTTTGATGCTGTATATCAATGATTTAGATGATGGATGGATTGCTTTGTTGCCAAGTTTGCAGATGATATGAAGATTGGTGGAGAGGGAGGTAGTGTTGAGGAAACAGGTAGGATGCAGAAGGACTTCGACAGATTTGGAGAATGGGCAAGAAAGTGGCAAATGAAATACAATGTTGGAAAATGCATGGTCATGCATTTTATTAGTAGATATAAATGTGCAGACTATTTTCTAAACGGGGAGAAAATCCAAAAATCTGAGATGCAGAGGGACTTGGGAATCCTTGTGCAGATCACCCTAAAGGTTAACTTGCAGGTAGAGTCAGTGGTGATGAGGAAGGCAAATGCAATGGTAGCGTTCATTTCATAAGGTCCAGAACACAAGAGCAGGGATGTAATGCTGAGGCTTTATAAAGGCACTGGTGAAGCCTCACCTTCACACAGTTTTGGGCTGCTCATCTCAGAAAAGATGTGCTGGCATTGGAGAGGGTCCAGGGGAGATTCACAAGGATGATTCCAGAAATGAAAGGGTTATCATACGAGGAACATTTAATGGCCCTGGGTCTGGTTCTCACTGGAATTTTGAAGGATTGGGGGTGGGGGTGATGCAGGTCTCAGTGAAACCTTTCGAATATTGAAATGCCCAGACAGAGTAGATATGAAAAGGATGTTTCCCATGCTGGTAGAGTCAAGGACAAGAGGGCACAGTCTCGGGATAGAGGGGCATCCACTCAAAACAGATGTGGAGAAATTTCTTTAGCTGGAGAATGGTGAATTTATGGAATTTGTTACCACGGGCAACCATGGAGGGCAGGTCGTTGAGTGTATTTAAAATATAGAAAATAGAAAATAGGTGCAGGAGTAGGCCATTCGGCCCTTCGAGTCTGCACTGCCATTTATTATGATCATGGCTGATCCTCCAACTCAGAACCCCGCCCCAGCCTTCCCTCCATACCCCCTGACCCCCGTAGCCACAAGGGCCATATCTAACTCCCTCTTAAATATAGCCAATGAAC
Organism: Mobula hypostoma; assembly: GCF_963921235.1. NCBI lineage: Eukaryota > Metazoa > Chordata > Chondrichthyes > Myliobatiformes > Myliobatidae > Mobula > Mobula hypostoma. The sequence goes on along the minus strand of NC_086101.1, from coordinate 3,285,751 downwards.
TGGCCTCAACTGTTTCCTGTGGCAGAGAATTCCACAGATTCACCACTCTCTGTGTGAAGAAGTTTTTCCTAATCTCGGTCCTAAAAGGCTTCCCCTCTATCCTCAAACTGTGGCCCCTCGTTCTGGACTTCCCCAACATCGGGAACAATCTTCCTGCATCTAGCCTGTCCAATCCCTTTAGGATCTTATACGTTTCAATCAGATCCCCCCTCAATCTTCTAAATTCCAACGAGTACAAGCCCAGTTCATCCAGTCTTTCTTCATATGAAAGTCCTGCCATCCCAGGAATCAATCTGGTGAACCTTCTTTGTACTCCCTCTATGGCAAGGATGTCTTTCCTCAGATTAGGGGACCAAAACTGCACACAATACTCCAGGTGTGGTCTCACCAAGGCCTTATACGACTGCAGTAGTACCTCCCTGCTCCTGTACTCGAATCCTCTCGCTATAAATGCCAGCATACCATTCGCCTTTTTCACCGCCTGCTGTACCTGCATGCCCACTTTCAATGACTGGTGTATAATGACACCCAGGTCTCGTTGCACCTCCCCTTTTCCTAATCGGCACCATTCAGATAATAATCTGTTTTCCTATTTTTGCCACCAAAGTGGATAACTTCACATTTATCCACATTAAATTGCATCTGCTATGAATTTGCCCACTCACCCAACCTATCCAAGTCACCCTGCATCCTCTTAGCATCCTCCTCACAGCTAACACTGCCACCCAGCTTCGTGTCATCCGCAAACTTGGAGATGCTGCATTTAATTCCCTCATCCAAGTCATTAATATATATTGTAAACAACTGGGGTCCCAGCACTGAGCCTTGCGGTACCCCACTAGTCACCGCCTGCCATTCTGAAAAGGTCCCGTTTATTCCCACTCTTTGCTTCCTGTCTGCTAACCAATTCTCCACCCACACCAATACCTTACCCCCAATACTGTGTGCTTTAAGTTTGCACACTAATCTCCTGTGTGGGACCTTGTCAAAAGCCTTTTGAAAATCCAAATATACCACATCCACTGGTTCTCCCCTATCCACTCTACTAGTTACATCCTCAAAAAATTCTATGAGATTCGTCAGACATGATTTTCCTTTCACAAATCCATGCTGACTTTGTCCGATCATTTCACCGCTTTCCAAATGTGCTGTTATCACATCCTTGATAACTGACTCCAGCAGTTTCCCCATCACCGACGTTAGGCTAACCGGTCTATAATTCCCGGTTTCTCTCTCCCTCCTTTTTTAAAAAGTGGAGTTACATTAGCCACCCTCCAATCCTCAGGAACTAGTCCAGAATCTAAAGAGTTTTGAAAAATTATCACTAATGCATCCACTATTTCTTGGGCTACTTCCTTAAGCACTCTAGGATGCAGACCATCTGGCCCTGGGGATTTATCTGCCTTCAATCCCTTCAATTTACCTAACACCACTTCCCTACTAACATGTATTTCGCTCAGTTCCTCCATCCCACTGGACCCTCTGTCCCCTACTATTTCTGGAAGATTATTTATGTCCTCCTTAGTGAAGACAGAACCAAAGTAATTATTCAATTGGTCTGCCATGTCCTTGCTCCCCATAATCAATTCACCTTAAGGTGGACGTTGATAGGTTCTCGTTTGGACACAGCATCAAAGGTAATGGGGAGAAGGCCAGGGAGTGTGGCTGAGGAGGAGTAAATAGGGATCGGGCATGATTGAATGGCAGAGCAGACTTGATGGGCCAAATGGCCTAATTCTTATGGTTTAATTCAGTATTTCGTAGATGCAACTTTGTCAGCAATTACAACCTTGAGTCTGTGTGGATAGGTCTCTAAAAACGCAAACAACAGGAATTCTGCAGATGCTGGAAATTCAAGCAACACACATCAAAGTTGCTGGTGAACGCAGCAGGCCAGGCAGCATCTGTAGGAAGAGGTACAGTCAACGTTTCAGGCCGAGACCCTTTGTCAGGACTAACTGAAGGAAGAGTTAGTAAGAGATTTGAAAGTTGGAGGGAGAGGGGGAGATCCAAAATGTTAGGAAAAGACAGGAGGGGGAGGGATGGAGCCAAGAGCTGGACAGGTGATAGGCAAAAGGGATACGAGAGGATCATGGGACAGGAGGCCCAGGAAGAAAGACGGGGGGGGGAACCCAGAGGATGGGCAAGGGGTATATTCAGAGGGACAGAGGGAGAAAAAGGACAGAGAGAGAGAAAGAATGTGTGTATAAAAATAAGTAACAGATGGGGTACGAGGGGGAGGTGGGGCATCAGCGGAACTTAGAGAAGTCGATGTTCATGCCATCAGGTTGGAGGCTACCCAGACGGAATATAAGGTGTTGTTCCTCCAACCTGAGTGTGGCTTCATCTTTACAGTAGAGGAGGCCGTGGATAGACAAGTCAGAATGGGAAGGGGATGTGGAATTAAAATGTGTGGTTACTGGGAGATCCTGCTTTCTCTGGCGGACAGAGTGTAGGTGTTCAGCAAAGCGGTCTCCCAGTCTGCGTCGGGTCTCGCCAATATATAGAAGGCCACATCGGGAGCACCGGACGCAGTATATCACCCCAGCCGACTCACAGGTGAAGTGTTGCCTCACCTGGAAGGACTGTTTGGGGCCCTGAATGGTGGTAAGGGAGGAAGTGTAAGGGCATGTGTAGCATGGATAGGTCTCTGTCAGCTTTGCACATCTGGACACTGCAAGTTTTTTTGTAGACACTGTAAGTACTTCTCAAGACATGGACCAATTAAAGATAGTCAGCATGGCTTCATGCATGGCAGGTCATGTCTAACCAACTCTGAGTGTTGAGGTAGTTACCTGGAAAGTGGATGTTGTCTACATGGACATTAGTAAGGCATTTGACAAGGTCCCACATGGAGGTTGGTCAAAAAGGTTCAGTCACTTGGTATTCAGGATGAGGTAGTAAATTGGATTAGACATTGGTTTTGTGGGGGAACCCAGAGGGTGGTAGTAGATGGTTGTCTCTCTGACTGGAGGCCTGTGACTAGTGGTGCACCGCAGGGATTGGTGCTGGGTCATTTGTTGTTTGTTATCTATATCAATGATTTGGATGAAAATGTGATTAACGGGATCAGCAAATTTGCAGATGATACCAAGACTGGGGCTGTAGTGGACAGTGAGGAAGTCCATCATGGCTTGCAGAGGGATCTGCGTCTGCTGGAAAAATGGGCTGAAAAATAGCAGACGGAATTTAATGCAGACGAGTGTGAGGTGTTGCACTTCAGTAGGACCAACTAGGGTAGGTCTTGCACCGTGAACGGTAGGGCATTGATATTCCTGGATATGGGATTACAGTCTATAATTTGTTAAAAATGGCATCGCATGTAGATAGGGTCATAAAGAAAGCTTTCAGCACTTTGGCCTTCATAAATCATTGTACTGAGTACAGGAGATGGGATGTTATGTTGAGGTTGTTTAAGACGTAGGTGAGGCCTAATTTGGAGTATTGTTTGCAGTTTTGGTCACCTGCCTAGAGGAAAGATGTAAATAAGGTTGGAAGAATGCGGGGAAAATTTACAAGGATGTTGCCGGGTCTAGTGGACCCGAGTTATAAGGAAAGATTCAATAGTTTAGGACTGTACTCTTCAGAATGTAGAAGACTGAGAGGAGATTTGACAGAAGTATACAAAATTACGAGGGGTATAGTTAGGGTGAAGGCAAACAGGCTTTTTCCACTGAGGTTGGGTGAGACTACGGCCAGAGGTCATGGGTAAAGGGTGAAAGGTGAGAAGTTTAAGGGGGACATGAGGGAAACGTCTTCACTCAGAGGGTCATGAGAGTGTGGAGTGAGCTGCCAGACGAGTGGTGCATGAGAATGTTTAAGAGAAGTTTGGATGGGTACATGGTCAGAGGGTTATGGTACCAGTAAATGTCGATGGGAGTAGGCAGTTTAGATGGTTTCAGCCTGGACAATATGGGCCAAAAGGCCTGTTTCTGTGCTGCACCCTTATGACTCTAGTCAGGCTGAACTGCATACAGTCTGATCACCCTCTGTAGGAAGGACCTGGAGGCTTTGGAGAGGGTGCAGGTTTACCAGGATGCCGCCTGGATTAGAGGGCATGTGCTCTAACGAGAGGCTGGACCAACCTGAGATGTTTTCTGTGGAGCGGCAGAGACTGAGGGGAGATCTGAGAGAGGTTTATATGATTGTCAGAGGGACGGATAGAGCAGGCAGACAGTATCCGTTTCCCAGGGTTGAAATGTCTCATACCAGGGGCATGCATTGATGGTGAGAGGGTGTAATTCCAAAGAAGATGCGAGAGGCAAGTTTTATTTTTAGAAACACAGAGCGTGGTGGCTGCTTGGGGTGGTGGTAGGGGCAGAAACGTGTAGGTAGGCACATGGCTGAGAGGAAAATGGAGGGATATGGACATTGTGTCGGCAGAAGAGATTTAACTGGTGTGGCACAAACATTGATTTAAGGCTGAGCAGAGGCCGACCGTCATGTTGGGCAGTTAGGGCTGCCCATGTTGTCTGCCATTCAGTGAGAAGTCCCGGGGCTCGGGAGTGGTGGGTGGGTAAGCTGGATCCAGGGCTGGGAAGATTGAGTCCATGGCTCACCTTCTCTGTGACGAGGATCTCTCCCGCTTTCCCCTCCTTTCGCTGCTCGGTGACCTGGCTCGGGATTCCTGGCTTGTGTTGGGGCTGAATTAACTTCTGCAGCAAGAGATGGGAGGGGAGGGGAGAATAAGACAGGATTAGAAACAGGGCAACGCTGGGCTGCTCCAAAGCAGCTCCCCCCCCCCACCAAATACCCCACTCCTCACAGGGTGTAGGGGGCACAGAGACATGGAGAGTGTGGGGACCAGAGGGGGGCATTACAGAGACAGAGAGGGGTACAGAGTTGGGGGGGGTCACAGAGACAGAAAGGGGTGCAGAGTTGAGGGGTCACTGAGACAGAGGGGTAAGGAGTTTGGAAGGGATCACAGAGGCGGGGAGGGGTGCGGAGACAGGAAGGCGTTACAGAGTCAGAGGTACGATGGGTTGTGGAGGCCAGAGGCGGTCACAGGGACGAGGAAGGGTGCAGAAGCCAGAGGACAATACAGAAACGGCAGAGTGTGGGGTCATGGAGATGGGGAGGGGACATAGAGACAGGGAAGTGTGTGGAGGCCGGGAGGAGGGGGGGGAGTCACAGAGATGGGGAGGGCTGTGGAGGCTGGGGGGGGTCACAGAGATGGGGAGGGGTGGGGCGGCTGGGGGGGTCACAGAGATGGGGAGGGGTGTGCAGGCTGGGGGGGTCACAGACAGGGAGGGGTGGGGTGGCTGGGGGGGTCACAGAGATGGGAAGGGGTGTGCAGGCTGGGGGGTCACAGACAGGGAGGGGTGCGGAGGCTGGGGGGTCACAGAGATGGGCTGGGGTGCGGAGGGTGGGGGGTTCACAGAGACAGGGAGGGGTGTGGAGGCTGGGGGGGTCACAGAGATGGGAAGGGGTGTGGAGGCTGGGGGGTCACAGACAGGGAGGGGTGCGGAGGCTGGGGGGGTCACAGAGATGGGGTGGGGTGCGGAGGGTGGGGGGTTCACAGAGACAGGGAGGGGTGTGGAGGCTGGGGGGTTCACAGAGACAGGGAGGGGTGTGGAGGCTGGGGGGGGTCACAGAGACGGGGAGGGGTGTGGAGGCTGGGGGGGGTCACAGAGACGGGGAGGGGTGTGGAGGCTGGGGGGCATTAGAGACAGGGAGGGATGTAGGTCCAGGGGGCTTTCCAGAGATGGGGAGGGCTGTGGGGGCTGAGGGGATCACAGAGATGGGGACGAGTGTAGAGTCTTCAGGAGGGGGGGGTCACAGAGATGGTGTGGGGTGTAGGGAAGTTGGGGTTCACAGACACAGGGAGAGTTTTTGGGTCTAACTGGAGTGACCATTGGAAACCGAACAGCTACTCCTCCGCCCTCACCTTCCCAGCCCCTGCTCCCCATTTAACCCATCCCTCCCTACCCGCTGCCCCACTTCTCAACCTCTGCCTCTCCAAGATCAGTTTGATCCATTACCTCGAGGTTGAATGGCCGGTACTCGTCCCACACATCCAGCTCACTCTCTTCATCTCCTGTGTAGCTGAGCCTTTGCCTCGGGGTGTCCAAACCACTCGCCGTCCGCCCGGCGCCACCCCTGACTAGGACTGGGATCCTGCTGTGCAGCGGGGCCCGGACAGGCCGGTAGGTGGCGCCCTCCAGCTGCCGGGCCAGGTCAGCCAGAGTCTGCTCAGGGCTGGGCCCGGCCCAGTCCTCAGACCAGGCCCCACCGTTGCTGCCCACGTCCGAGTCGGAACCGGAGCCCCAGGCCGAGCAGCTGGCTGCTCCCAGCGAGGAGGTGGACAGGGAGCGGGCCACTGGCAGTGGGCGGCTGAGCCAGGGGGAGCCCGCACGGCTGACTGGGGAGAGGTCGACACCCGCCAGCTCGCCGATGGACTTGCTGCGGGGAAAGTTGCCGGTGGCCAGGGCGCGGGCCAGCCGGCGCGGGACCGGGCACACGGCGTCGTACTCGTAATCGGATACGCGGAAGGCGCTGCACCCGAGGCAGCGGCGGTCCGGGCAGGAGCAGTGGCCCGGTTCGGCTTCACTGCCCTCCGCCCAGCACTCGTACCCGGCCAGGCTCATGTCGTCCTGCAACAACGACGCGTAGTCCCGCTCAGCCAGCTCCCGGTCTCCCGAATCGCCGGCCGGGCCCGCGCGCGGGGACCGGCCGTGCAGGCGGCGCAGGAGCCCGGCCAGGCGCCCCCTCTCGGTCAGCAGCCGGCGCACCCTCTCCACGGAGAGCGCCTGCACGCGGGCGATGACGCCGTCGAAGCGGTGTAGCCTCTCCAGCACCGCAGCGCACTTGCCGCACAGGAACTCGCTCTCGCCGTCTCCGCGGCAGAGCCGGCGGCCCAGCACGTGGGACAGCACCACCCGTAGGTCCACCGGGGCCCGGGCGCTGAAGATCCATCGCCTCTGGTTGCCCTTCAGCTCGGCGCCGCAAATGCGGCAGATGTCGTTCATCGCTCAGCGGCCCCTCACCTGCGAGAAGGGGTGTGGAGAGAGGCGTTAACATCTGAGCCAAGGTACCCCGCAGGCAGCAGGCGGAACAACGGTGCAACGTGTAGAGTTACTGTGTTAGAACATTACAGCATGGTACAGGCCCTTCAGCCCACAATGTTCTGCTGACCCTTTAACCTACTCAAAGATCGACGTAACCCTTCCCTCCCTGTGGTTAGGCTGGGTTACCGGGTCTGCACAGATCAGGGGGCCAGAAGGCCCTGTTCTGTGATGTATCTTGAAATAAAATTCAAAAATTTAAAATAATCTATTTTAAGATCAATATAAACAAGGAAACAAAAAGTTTGTTCAGATACATAAAGAGCGAAAGAAAGGTGAGAATGGATATTAGATCCCTGGAAACGATGCTGGAGAGGTAGTAATGGGGAGGAGGTGGGTAAGGAGATGGTGGTGGAATTAATTAAGTATTTTCCATCGGTCTTCACTGTGGAAGACACTAGTAGGATCTTGGATAGTGTTGGGGGAAGAAATGAGGACAGTTGCAACTAGAAATTACGGAGGCATTAGTAATGATCTTTCAAGAATCTCTAGATTCTGCCATGGTTCTGGAGGATTGGAAAATTGCAAATGTCGCCCCACTCTTCAAAAAGGGAGAGAGGCAGAAGAAAGGAAACTATAGGCCATTTATTCCAACCTCAGTGGCTGGGAAGATGTTGGAGTCTATTATTAAGGGTGAGATTTTGGGGTACATGGAGGTACATGATAAAACTGGTTTGCTCAAGGTCATGGTTTGCTCAAAGGAAAATCTTGCCTGACAAATATGTTGGAATTCTTTGAAGAAGTAACAATCAGAATAGATGAAGGATAGTCAGTTGATGTTATGTATTGGGTTGTCAGAAGGCCTTTGACAAGATGCTACCCACGAGGCTGCTTAGCAAGATAAGAGCCCATGGTACTACAGGAAAGATATCATGCATAGAGCACTGGCTGATTGGCAGGAGGCAAAGAGGCAAAAGGACCCTTTTCTGATTGGCTGCCAGTGACTAGTGGTGTTCCGCAGGGGTCTGCGTGGGGACCACTTCTTCTTGCGTTGTTTGTCAATAATCTGGCTCTTTGGCCAAGTATGCGGACGATAGGAAGAATGGTGGAGGGACAGGTAGTGTTGAGGAAGCAGGGAGGCTGCAGAGGAGGACTGAGACAGATGAGGAGAATGTGCAAAGAAGTGGCAAATGGAACAGCATCAGGAAGTGTATGGTCATGTGCTTCGATAGAAGGAATAAAATGGGGAGAAAATTCAAAACTCCGAGGTGCAAAGAGACTTGAGAGTCCTCGTGCAGGACTTGGGAGTGCCCTGAAGATTAATTTGCAGTTTGAGTTGGCGGTGAGGAAGGCGAATATAATGTTTAATATTAATTTTGAGAGGACTGGAATATGAAAACAAGCATGCAATGGTGAGCCTTTCTGAGGTATTGGTGAGGCTTCCCTCCCTTGGAGTATTGTGAGCAGTGCTGGACCCCTCATCTAGAAAATAATGTGCTGACATTTGTTCCTCCGGTTTAAGATGGTGCTGGTGAACTTCTGCGATTTCTGCTGGTGTCTAACGAAACAAAGGAAACAACTTTGCTCATCTCACTTTTTCTGCCAAACAATAAGCGCAAGTAAAGTCTGTAACTTTCCTTTGGACTTGAAGGCAATCCGATGTGGTAGAGCTGAGGCGAGTCGAGGAGGGCCTGAGGCTCCATTGATTTTGGTGCCGAGCCAAATTGGAAAGGTCGGGTACAGGCTGAACCAGGGCGGAGAGGTCCAGGCACCTGAGCAGGTCGGGCCGACTGAACCTGAAGTTCGGATGGTGATTTAAGTGCTGGGCTGAATGGAGGAGGTGGAGTCCTGGCCCCAGAGCACTTAGAGGCAATTGAACCCAGTGTTTGCATGCCTATTCAGGCGGTGAGCAGATTTAAAAGGTCAGGGTGCCTGGGCCTGAGGCGAGGGATGGGCTGATCCAGCTCAATGCTCCACAACACTTACTCAGCTGAGCGCTGAACTATGCTAAACCACGGTGCTCTAACTTCAGTTCAGGATGCTGTTTGATTGTGGTTAGTGTTTGCATGATTTGGCTTTCTTCTCTCTGCACATTGGGTGTTCGATAGTCTTTTTTTAATGGGTTCTTTGGGGTTTCTTTGTTTAGCAGCTGCCCGTAAGGAGAGGAATCTCATTATTGTATACGTACTTTGATAATAAATGTACTTTGAACTAAGAATGGAGAAGATTGAGGTGGTTTGATTGAGGTTTTTACAAAATTATGAGGGGTATAGGTGGGGTAAATGCCACTATTCCACTGAGGTTGGGTGAGACTACAAGTAGAGGTCATGGGTCAGGGGTTAAAGGTGAAAAGTTTAAGGCTTAAGGTACTTAAGGTTTAAGTATGAGGCTAAAGAGTTTCACTCAGAGGGAAGAAGAAGCTGCTGACACAAGTGGTGGATGCTATTTTGATTTCACGTTTAAGGGACGTTTCGACAGGGACATGGATGAGGTTTGGAGGGCACCAGTCCTGGAGCAGGGATGGTCGGCAAAGCACTGAGGCTGGATGAGAATAGAACCAGGGGTCATAGGTTGAGGGCAAAAGGAGAAATATTTCAGGGGAACTTCCTCATTCGCAGAGCAGCACGAGTGTGGAATGAGTTGCCAGTGCAAGTGCTGGATGTGGCTTTGATTTCAATATTTAGGAGTCGCTCGGATAGGTGTATGGGTAGGCGGGGTATAGGGGGCTTTGGTCTGGGTGCAGATCAATGGGAATAACAGTTTGCCAGGGACTAGACGGGGCAAACGGGCTGTTTCTGTGCTCTATGACTCTATTGGGTTTACACTTTGTAGTCTGCTCGTGCTGCCCCTACTCTGTAAGTTTGTTCTGCGTTCTGTTACTGCTTTTCTTTTGTGCAACCTCAATGTATTATTGTAATTAATTGAATTTCAGTGTACACCCCTCTGCACCTCTGATGTTTGAACCTTCTCCCCATTTAGATAATAGTCCACACTATTCTTCCTTTTACCAAAATGCATTATCATACATTCCCCAACACTATATTCCATCTGCCACTTTTTTGTCCATTCTTCCAAACTTGTCCTGCTGCAATTGTATTGCTTTCTCTGCACTACATACCCCTCCACCTATCTTCGTATCATCTGCAGACTTTGCCACAAAGCCATCAATTCCATTATTGAAATCAGTGACAAACAATGTGAAAAGTAGTTGTCCCAATATTGGACCCTGGGGAACACCACTAGTCACCAGAAGCCAACCAGAAAAGGCCTCTTTTATTCCTATTTGCTGCCTCCTGCCTGTCAGCCATTCCACTATCCATGCCAGCATCTTTCCTGTAACTCCATGGGATTTTATCTTGTTACACAGCCTCATGTGTGGCACCATATCAAATGCCTTCTGAAAATCTAAGTAAATGACATCCACTGCCTCTCCTTTGTCCACCCTGCTTGTTACTTCCTCGAAGAACTCTAACTCTGATTTGTCAGGCAAGATTTCCCTTGACAGACACCATGCTGACTTTGAGTTATTTTATCATTAGTCTCCAAGTACTCCAAAACCTCATCTTTAATAATGGAGTCCAACACTTTCCCAACCACTGAGGCTAGGCCAACTGGCCTTTCACTTCCTCTCTTGTGCCTTCCTTCTTAAAGGGTTTGCAATTTTTTGCAATTTGCAATTTTTCCACTCCACTGGGACCATGCCAGAATCAAGTGATTCTTGAAAGATCATGACCAATTATTTCTTCAGCAACCTCTCTCAGGACTCTGGGATGTAGTCCATCTGGTCCAGGTGACCTAAGACCTTTGAGTTTGCCTAGCACTCTTTCCTTTGTAATAGCAATGGCACTCACTCCTGCTCCCTGACACTCACAGACTTCTGGCACACTGCTGGTGTCTTCCACAGTGAGGACTGATACAAAGTACCCATTAAGTTCATCTGCCATTTCTTTGTCCCCCATTACTACCTCACCAGCATCATGTTCCAGTGGTCCAATTCTCAGCTCCCTTTTACACATTATATTACTGAAAACACTTAGTATCCTGCTGTACATTACTGGCTAGTTTGCTCTCGGATTACATCTTTTCCCTTCTTCGAGCCTTTTTAGTTGCCTTTTGCTGGATTTTAAAAGCTACTGACTCATCCAAATTCCCGCTTACTTTTGAAACCTTATATGCCTTTTCCTTTGACTTTTATGCAGTCCTGAACTTTCCTTGTCAGCCACGATTGTCTACCCCTGCCATTTGAAGACAACTTCTTCTGTGGGACATATCTTTCCTGCACCTTGTAAACTATTCCCAGAAATTTCAGCCATCTCGGTTTTGCTGTCATCCCCACTAGTATCCTCCTCCAATCCACCTGGGCAAACTCCTCTCTCATGTCTCTGTAAGTCCCTTTATTCCATTGCGATACTGATACATCTGACGTGTGCTTCTCCCTCTCAAATTGCAGTACAAATTCAATCATATTATGATCACTACCTAAGGTTCCTTTACAGTCAGCTCCCTAATAAGATCTGGGTTATTACACAACACCCAGTCTAAAACGGCCTTTCCCCGAGTAGGCTCAAGCACAAGCTGCTCTGAAAAGCCATCGTAGGCATTCAACAAATCCCCTCTCTTGTGATCCGATGCCAGCCTGATTTTCCCAATCCTCTTGCATATTGAAGTCCTCCATTACAATTGTGTCATTACCCTTATTACACGCCTTTTCCAGCTCCCTTTGCAAACTCAACCCCACACCTTGGCTATTATTTGGAGGCCTACATATGATTGCCATAATAATTTAATTCTAACCCTTGCAGTTTCTAACTCCACCCCACAAAGAATCAACATCTGACCATATGTCACCTCTTTCTAAAGATGTAATTCCTTCCTTTACCAGCAGAGCCACACTCCCGCCTACACCTTCCTGCCTGTCCTTTCAATACAAAGTATACCCTTTGATGTTAAACTCCCAATTATTATCCATGGATAAAGGGAGGATAAGAAGCTGGGCCTATTGTCCTTGGGGTAGGGGGAGGGTGGGTGTCTGGGTCTATTGGCCCTGGGGTAGGGGGGAGGATGAGAGTCTGGGTCTATTGTCCCTGGGTAGGGGAGGGTGAGAGTCTGGGCCTATTGCCCCCGGGGTAGGGGAGGGTGAGAGTCTGGGTCTATTCTCCCCAGGGTAGGGGGAGGATGAGAGTCTGGGTCTATTGTCCCTGGGGTAGGGGGGAGGATGAGAGTCTGGGTCTATTGTCCCTGGGGTAGGGGAGGGTGAGAGTCTGGGCCTATTGCCCCCGGGGTAGGGGAGGGTGAGAGTCTGGGTCTATTCTCCCCGGGGTAGGGGAGTATCATTGAGGTATATAAATTTGTGAGGTAGATGGGCTGACTGAAGGAAACTTTTGTCCTGTATCAAAGGAAAATATAAACTAGAGGACATTCGACTGGCCCTCCATTAGTTAGATCTGACCATCCTCACTGTCTACGTGAAACACAAACCAGGGCAGTATGATATGGAGAGCAGGCTGCTCCCCCCTCCACACAGCAGATAAATCCAGAGGAACATCAGTGACCAATACTGTCCAGCTCCAGCAGAATCTCAGGAGTTGCCAGTCAGCATTGAACTCAACGCAGGACCGCCTTCGGGACTCCAGTTCAGGATTGTTCCTCAAGGCTTACTCCCAAAGCCTTCCCTGGGAGTGGGCATGGCCGCAAGGCAGCGGAGGCTTGAGATCAGAGTTTCCCTTCTCCTAGATTAGCTGCCTACCACGCCTGCCTGAAGTGACTGGTTTGAAGATGCCAGAAACCTACCTTTGCCCGTTCCGTCAGTAAAAATTATTCCACTTGGCTTGGTAGCTGAACCAAACATGAAGATCAGGAGCTAGACTTGGTCGCCAGAGGCTATTTGAGAGAGACAGACCTTTGGGAGCATTTAATAGGTAGTGGGAGCCCACCCCCACTCTGCGGCTATGGCAGTGTTAAGGAACCAAGGGTTTGGAGGAAAAGAAAAAGTGTCAGAGAGGATCTGAGGGGCACCTTCTTCACCCAGAGAGTGGGGAGGTGGAGACTGTCAGCATCCGGGGTAGAAAAGTCAAAGAGGGCATGCAACGAAACCCAATTTCCTTCGGGATCAATAAAGTATTATCTATCTATCTATCACTTTACGTGGGAGTGGGGGTCTTCTCTGTGATTCCATCGAGACTGACGCATTATCCCTCTCAATCCCATTCTCTTGCCTTCTCTCCGTAACCTTTGACAGCCTGAATAACTAAGGACCTGTCAACTTCTACTCTAAGCAATCCCAACGACTTGGCCTCCACAGACTTCCGTGGCAATGAACTCCACAATATCCAATGTTGTGGAGAGATGTGGAGTGGAAATTGAAACAAAATCATTCTACATTGGGACAGTTCAGATTATAATTTTGATAGTATTAAAGTTGACACAACTCTCTAATTGACCTGACTGGGCAGGCAGAAGAGATTAGCTTCAGTCTGGCATCATGTTCAGCACAGTCATTGTGGGCCAAAGGGCCTTTTCCGATACTAGAACAGCACAGGCCACTCAACCCATGAGTTTGTGCTGTTCCTGATTTACACTGAATGGCCTCCTCTCTATCCCTTCATACGTGTCCGTCTAAATGCTTCTCAGCTCCACCAAACTGACTGCTTCCACCACTACCCTGGTAACCCAATCCAGGCACCCACTGTACCACTCTGCAGAAAAAAAAAACTTCCCTCTAACTTTAAAAACATGGCCTCTGGTGTCTGACGTTCCCACCCTGGAGAAAATATTCTGACTGTCTAACCTAGCGATGCCTCTCATTGTTTAAAAAATATATAAACTGTGCACACAAAATGCCGGCAGAACTCAGCGGGTCAGGCAGCATCTACGAAAATGAGTAAACAGCCAACGTTTTGGGCCGAGACCCTTCATCAGGACTGGAAAGGAAGTGGGGAAGATGCCAGTATAAGAAAACTGGGGGAGGGGAAAGAGGACAAGTTAGAAGGTGATAGAACAGGTGATTCTAGTGGAGGGTAGCCTGCAACCTGATGGCATGAACATTGATTTTTCCCAACGCCCGTTATTTACCCCCTCTCCCTTTCCTCGCCTTCAATTCCCCAGTCTGGCCTCGTACCTCTTCTCCTTACCTGCCTATCACTTCTCCCCGATGCCCTATCTCCTTACCTTTCACCCAGCTGTCTACGTGATAAACAAACCAGGGCAGTCTGATATGGAGAGCAAGCCCACGCCCATGTAGCTGAATCCCCCTCCAGACGGCTGATAAATCCTCAGAGACCAATACTGTTCAGCACAGGAGTTGCCAGTCAGCATTGAAATCAAGACTCAATCACCTAGGCTATGTGCATGAGGGCATTTCAGTTACTGTGCGGCCGTACACACACACACACACACACACACAACTTGGAGGGAACAGTGTCAGGCAGCATCTATGCGGAGGATAGACAGTTGACATTCCGGATTGAGAACCTTTATTGGGACCGTAAAGGGGAAAAAGCAAGAAAAAGAAAGTGAGCAGAGGGTAAGGAGGACAAGGTCGAAGGTGAGAGGTGAAGACGGGTGGCTGGGGGAGGGAGACAGCTGGGAGGTGATTGGTGGAAAAGGCAAAGGTCTGGACAAGAAGCAACCTGGTAGGAGAAAAAGACGGAGAGGAGAGTGGACGATGGGGGAAGGGAGGGAGAGGAGAGTGGACGATGGGGGAAAGGGAAGGAGAGGAGAGTGGACCATGGGGGAAGGGGAAGGAGAGGAGAGTGGACGATGGGAGAAAGGGAAGGAGAGGAGAGTGGACCATGGGAGAAGGGGAAGGAGAGGAGAGTGGACGATGGGAGAAGGGGAAGGAGAGGAGAGTGGACGATGGGAGAAGGGGAAGGAGAGGAGAGTGGACGATGGGAGAAGGGGAAGGAGAGGAGAGTGGACGATGGGGGAAAGGGAAGGAGAGGAGAGTGGACGATGGGAGAAAGGGACGGAGAGGAGATTGGACGATGGGGGAAGGGGAAGGAGAGGAGAGTGGACGATGGGAGAAAGGGAAGGAGAGGAGAGTGGACGATGGGAGAAGGGGAAGGAGAGGAGAGTGGACGATGGGAGAAGGGGAAGGAGAGGAGAGTGGACGATGGGAGAAGGGGAAGGAGAGGAGAGTGGACGATGGGAGAAGGGGAAGGAGAGGAGAGTGGACGATGGGAGAAAGGGACGGAGAGGAGAGTGGACGATGGGGGAAGGGGAAGGAGAGGAGAGTGGACGATGGGAGAAAGGGAAGGAGAGGAGAGTGGACGATGGGAGAAGGGGAAGGAGAGGAGAGTGGACGATGGGAGAAAGGGAAGGAGAGGAGAGTGGACGATGGGAGAAAGGGAAGGAGAGGAGAGTGGACGATGGGAGAAAGGGAAGGAGAGGAGAGTGGACGATGGGAGAAAGGGAAGGAGAGGAGAGTGGACGATGGGAGAAAGGGACGGAGAGGAGAGTGGACGATGGGAGAAAGGGAAGGAGAGGAGAGTGGACGATGGGAGAAGGGGAAGGAGAGGAGAGTGGACCATGGGAGAAGGGGAAGGAGAGGAGAGTGGACGATGGGAGAAAGGGAAGGAGAGGAGAGTGGATGATGGGAGAAAGGGAAGGAGAGGAGAGTGGACGATGGGAGAAGGGGAAGGAGAGGAGAGTGGACGATGGGAGAAGGGGAAGGAGAGGAGAGTGGACGATGGGGGAAAGGGAAGGAGAGGAGAGTGGACGATGGGAGAAAGGGACGGAGAGGAGATTGGACGATGGGGGAAGGGGAAGGAGAGGAGAGTGGACGATGGGAGAAAGGGAAGGAGAGGAGAGTGGACGATGGGAGAAGGGGAAGGAGAGGAGAGTGGACGATGGGAGAAGGGGAAGGAGAGGAGAGTGGACGATGGGAGAAGGGGAAGGAGAGGAGAGTGGACGATGGGAGAAGGGGAAGGAGAGGAGAGTGGACGATGGGAGAAAGGGACGGAGAGGAGAGTGGACGATGGGGGAAGGGGAAGGAGAGGAGAGTGGACGATGGGAGAAAGGGAAGGAGAGGAGAGTGGACGATGGGAGAAGGGGAAGGAGAGGAGAGTGGACGATGGGAGAAAGGGAAGGAGAGGAGAGTGGACGATGGGAGAAAGGGAAGGAAAGGAGAGTGGACGATGGGAGAAAGGGAAGGAGAGGAGAGTGGACGATGGGAGAAAGGGAAGGAGAGGAGAGTGGACGATGGGAGAAAGGGACGGAGAGGAGAGTGGACGATGGGAGAAAGGGAAGGAGAGGAGAGTGGACGATGGGAGAAGGGGAAGGAGAGGAGAGTGGACAATGGGAGAAGGGGAAGGAGAGGAGAGTGGACGATGGGAGAAAGGGAAGGAGAGGAGAGTGGATGATGGGAGAAAGGGAAGGAGAGGAGAGTGGACGATGGGAGAAGGGGAAGGAGAGGAGAGTGGACCATGGGAGAAGGGGAAGGAGAGGAGAGTGGACCATGGGAGAAGGGGAAGGAGAGGAGAGTGGACCATGGGAGAAGGGGAAGGAGAGGAGAGTGGACGATGGGAGAAAGGGAAGGAGAGGAGAGTGGACGATGGGAGAAGGGGAAGGAGAGGAGAGTGGACGATGGGAGAAAGGGAAGGAGAGGAGAGTGGACGATGGGAGAAGGGGAAGGAGAGGAGAGTGGACCATGGGAGAAGGGGAAGGAGAGGAGAGTGGACCATGGGAGAAGGGGAAGGAGAGGAGAGTGGACCATGGGAGAAGGGGAAGGAGAGGAGAGTGGACCATGGGAGAAGGGGAAGGAGAGGAGAGTGGACGATGGGAGAAAGGGAAGGAGAGGAGAGTGGACGATGGGAGAAAGGGAAGGAGAGGAGAGTGGACGATGGGAGAAAGGGAAGGAGAGGAGAGTGGACGATGGGAGAAGGGGAAGGAGAGGAGAGTGGACAATGGGAGAAGGGGAAGGAGAGGAGAGTGGACGATGGGAGAAAGGGAAGGAGAGGAGAGTGGACGATGGGAGAAGGGGAAGGAGAGGAGAGTGGACAATGGGAGAAGGGGAAGGAGAGGAGAGTGGACGATGGGAGAAAGGGAAGGAGAGGAGAGTGGACGATGGGAGAAGGGGAAGGAGAGGAGAGTGGACGATGGGAGAAAGGGAAGGAGAGGAGAGTGGACGATGGGAGAAGGGGAAGGAGAGGAGAGTGGACCATGGGAGAAGGGGAAGGAGAGGAGAGTGGACCATGGGAGAAGGGGAAGGAGAGGAGAGTGGACCATGGGAGAAGGGGAAGGAGAGGAGAGTGGACGATGGGAGAAAGGGAAGGAGAGGAGAGTGGACGATGGGAGAAAGGGAAGGAGAGGAGAGTGGACGATGGGAGAAGGGGAAGGAGAGGATAGTGGACGATGGGAGAAGGGGAAGGAGAGGAGAGTGGACGATGGGAGAAAGGGAAGGAGAGGAGAGTGGACGATGGGAGAAAGGGAAGGAGAGGAGAGTGGACGATGGGAGAAGGGGAAGGAGAGGAGAGTGGACAATGGGAGAAGGGGAAGGAGAGGAGAGTGGACGATGGGAGAAAGGGAAGGAGAGGAGAGTGGATGATGGGAGAAAGGGAAGGAGAGGAGAGTGGACGATGGGAGAAGGGGAAGGAGAGGAGAGTGGACCATGGGAGAAGGGGAAGGAGAGGAGAGTGGACCATGGGAGAAGGGGAAGGAGAGGAGAGTGGACCATGGGAGAAGGGGAAGGAGAGGAGAGTGGATGGGAGAAAGGGAAGGAGAGGAGAGTGGACGATGGGAGAAGGGGAAGGAGAGGAGAGTGGACGATGGGAGAAAGGGAAGGAGAGGAGAGTGGACGATGGGAGAAGGGGAAGGAGAGGAGAGTGGACGATGGGAGAAGGGGAAGGAGAGGAGAGTGGACCATGGGAGAAGGGGAAGGAGAGGAGAGTGGACCATGGGAGAAGGGGAAGGAGAGGAGAGTGGACGATGGGAGAAAGGGACGGAGAGGAGAGTGGACGATGGGGGAAGGGGAAGGAGAGGAGAGTGGACGATGGGAGAAAGGGAAGGAGAGGAGAGTGGACGATGGGAGAAGGGGAAGGAGAGGAGAGTGGACGATGGGAGAAAGGGAAGGAGAGGAGAGTGGACGATGGGAGAAAGGGAAGGAGAGGAGAGTGGACGATGGGAGAAAGGGAAGGAGAGGAGAGTGGACGATGGGAGAAAGGGAAGGAGAGGAGAGTGGACGATGGGAGAAAGGGAAGGAGAGGAGAGTGGACGATGGGAGAAAGGGACGGAGAGGAGAGTGGACGATGGGAGAAAGGGAAGGAGAGGAGAGTGGACGATGGGAGAAGGGGAAGGAGAGGAGAGTGGACAATGGGAGAAGGGGAAGGAGAGGAGAGTGGACGATGGGAGAAAGGGAAGGAGAGGAGAGTGGATGATGGGAGAAAGGGAAGGAGAGGAGAGTGGACGATGGGAGAAGGGGAAGGAGAGGAGAGTGGACCATGGGAGAAGGGGAAGGAGAGGAGAGTGGACCATGGGAGAAGGGGAAGGAGAGGAGAGTGGACCATGGGAGAAGGGGAAGGAGAGGAGAGTGGACGATGGGAGAAAGGGAAGGAGAGGAGAGTGGACGATGGGAGAAGGGGAAGGAGAGGAGAGTGGACGATGGGAGAAAGGGAAGGAGAGGAGAGTGGACGATGGGAGAAGGGGAAGGAGAGGAGAGTGGACCATGGGAGAAGGGGAAGGAGAGGAGAGTGGACCATGGGAGAAGGGGAAGGAGAGGAGAGTGGACCATGGGAGAAGGGGAAGGAGAGGAGAGTGGACCATGGGAGAAGGGGAAGGAGAGGAGAGTGGACGATGGGAGAAAGGGAAGGAGAGGAGAGTGGACGATGGGAGAAAGGGAAGGAGAGGAGAGTGGACGATGGGAGAAAGGGAAGGAGAGGAGAGTGGACGATGGGAGAAGGGGAAGGAGAGGAGAGTGGACAATGGGAGAAGGGGAAGGAGAGGAGAGTGGACGATGGGAGAAAGGGAAGGAGAGGAGAGTGGACGATGGGAGAAGGGGAAGGAGAGGAGAGTGGACAATGGGAGAAGGGGAAGGAGAGGAGAGTGGACGATGGGAGAAAGGGAAGGAGAGGAGAGTGGACGATGGGAGAAGGGGAAGGAGAGGAGAGTGGACGATGGGAGAAAGGGAAGGAGAGGAGAGTGGACGATGGGAGAAGGGGAAGGAGAGGAGAGTGGACCATGGGAGAAGGGGAAGGAGAGGAGAGTGGACCATGGGAGAAGGGGAAGGAGAGGAGAGTGGACCATGGGAGAAGGGGAAGGAGAGGAGAGTGGACGATGGGAGAAAGGGAAGGAGAGGAGAGTGGACGATGGGAGAAAGGGAAGGAGAGGAGAGTGGACGATGGGAGAAGGGGAAGGAGAGGATAGTGGACGATGGGAGAAGGGGAAGGAGAGGAGAGTGGACGATGGGAGAAAGGGAAGGAGAGGAGAGTGGACGATGGGAGAAAGGGAAGGAGAGGAGAGTGGACGATGGGAGAAGGGGAAGGAGAGGAGAGTGGACAATGGGAGAAGGGGAAGGAGAGGAGAGTGGACGATGGGAGAAAGGGAAGGAGAGGAGAGTGGATGATGGGAGAAAGGGAAGGAGAGGAGAGTGGACGATGGGAGAAGGGGAAGGAGAGGAGAGTGGACCATGGGAGAAGGGGAAGGAGAGGAGAGTGGACCATGGGAGAAGGGGAAGGAGAGGAGAGTGGACCATGGGAGAAGGGGAAGGAGAGGAGAGTGGATGGGAGAAAGGGAAGGAGAGGAGAGTGGACGATGGGAGAAGGGGAAGGAGAGGAGAGTGGACGATGGGAGAAAGGGAAGGAGAGGAGAGTGGACGATGGGAGAAGGGGAAGGAGAGGAGAGTGGACCATGGGAGAAGGGGAAGGAGAGGAGAGTGGACCATGGGAGAAGGGGAAGGAGAGGAGAGTGGACCATGGGAGAAGGGGAAGGAGAGGAGAGTGGACCATGGGAGAAGGGGAAGGAGAGGAGAGTGGACGATGGGAGAAAGGGAAGGAGAGGAGAGTGGACGATGGGAGAAAGGGAAGGAGAGGAGAGTGGACGATGGGAGAAAGGGAAGGAGAGGAGAGTGGACGATGGGAGAAGGGGAAGGAGAGGAGAGTGGACAATGGGAGAAGGGGAAGGAGAGGAGAGTGGACGATGGGAGAAAGGGAAGGAGAGGAGAGTGGACGATGGGAGAAGGGGAAGGAGAGGAGAGTGGACAATGGGAGAAGGGGAAGGAGAGGAGAGTGGACGATGGGAGAAAGGGAAGGAGAGGAGAGTGGACGATGGGAGAAGGGGAAGGAGAGGAGAGTGGACGATGGGAGAAAGGGAAGGAGAGGAGAGTGGACGATGGGAGAAGGGGAAGGAGAGGAGAGTGGACCATGGGAGAAGGGGAAGGAGAGGAGAGTGGACCATGGGAGAAGGGGAAGGAGAGGAGAGTGGACGATGGGAGAAAGGGAAGGAGAGGAGAGTGGACGATGGGAGAAAGGGAAGGAGAGGAGAGTGGACGATGGGAGAAGGGGAAGGAGAGGAGAGTGGACAATGGGAGAAGGGGAAGGAGAGGAGAGTGGACGATGGGAGAAAGGGAAGGAGAGGAGAGTGGATGATGGGAGAAAGGGAAGGAGAGGAGAGTGGACGATGGGAGAAGGGGAAGGAGAGGAGAGTGGACCATGGGAGAAGGGGAAGGAGAGGAGAGTGGACCATGGGAGAAGGGGAAGGAGAGGAGAGTGGACCATGGGAGAAGGGGAAGGAGAGGAGAGTGGATGGGAGAAAGGGAAGGAGAGGAGAGTGGACGATGGGAGAAGGGGAAGGAGAGGAGAGTGGACGATGGGAGAAAGGGAAGGAGAGGAGAGTGGACGATGGGAGAAGGGGAAGGAGAGGAGAGTGGACGATGGGAGAAGGGGAAGGAGAGGAGAGTGGACCATGGGAGAAGGGGAAGGAGAGGAGAGTGGACCATGGGAGAAGGGGAAGGAGAGGAGAGTGGACGATGGGAGAAAGGGACGGAGAGGAGAGTGGACGATGGGGGAAGGGGAAGGAGAGGAGAGTGGACGATGGGAGAAAGGGAAGGAGAGGAGAGTGGACGATGGGAGAAGGGGAAGGAGAGGAGAGTGGACGATGGGAGAAAGGGAAGGAGAGGAGAGTGGACGATGGGAGAAAGGGAAGGAGAGGAGAGTGGACGATGGGAGAAAGGGAAGGAGAGGAGAGTGGACGATGGGAGAAAGGGAAGGAGAGGAGAGTGGACGATGGGAGAAAGGGAAGGAGAGGAGAGTGGACGATGGGAGAAAGGGACGGAGAGGAGAGTGGACGATGGGAGAAAGGGAAGGAGAGGAGAGTGGACGATGGGAGAAGGGGAAGGAGAGGAGAGTGGACAATGGGAGAAGGGGAAGGAGAGGAGAGTGGACGATGGGAGAAAGGGAAGGAGAGGAGAGTGGATGATGGGAGAAAGGGAAGGAGAGGAGAGTGGACGATGGGAGAAGGGGAAGGAGAGGAGAGTGGACCATGGGAGAAGGGGAAGGAGAGGAGAGTGGACCATGGGAGAAGGGGAAGGAGAGGAGAGTGGACCATGGGAGAAGGGGAAGGAGAGGAGAGTGGACGATGGGAGAAAGGGAAGGAGAGGAGAGTGGACGATGGGAGAAGGGGAAGGAGAGGAGAGTGGACGATGGGAGAAAGGGAAGGAGAGGAGAGTGGACGATGGGAGAAGGGGAAGGAGAGGAGAGTGGACCATGGGAGAAGGGGAAGGAGAGGAGAGTGGACCATGGGAGAAGGGGAAGGAGAGGAGAGTGGACCATGGGAGAAGGGGAAGGAGAGGAGAGTGGACCATGGGAGAAGGGGAAGGAGAGGAGAGTGGACGATGGGAGAAAGGGAAGGAGAGGAGAGTGGACGATGGGAGAAAGGGAAGGAGAGGAGAGTGGACGATGGGAGAAAGGGAAGGAGAGGAGAGTGGACGATGGGAGAAGGGGAAGGAGAGGAGAGTGGACAATGGGAGAAGGGGAAGGAGAGGAGAGTGGACGATGGGAGAAAGGGAAGGAGAGGAGAGTGGACGATGGGAGAAGGGGAAGGAGAGGAGAGTGGACAATGGGAGAAGGGGAAGGAGAGGAGAGTGGACGATGGGAGAAAGGGAAGGAGAGGAGAGTGGACGATGGGAGAAGGGGAAGGAGAGGAGAGTGGACGATGGGAGAAAGGGAAGGAGAGGAGAGTGGACGATGGGAGAAGGGGAAGGAGAGGAGAGTGGACCATGGGAGAAGGGGAAGGAGAGGAGAGTGGACCATGGGAGAAGGGGAAGGAGAGGAGAGTGGACCATGGGAGAAGGGGAAGGAGAGGAGAGTGGACGATGGGAGAAAGGGAAGGAGAGGAGAGTGGACGATGGGAGAAAGGGAAGGAGAGGAGAGTGGACGATGGGAGAAGGGGAAGGAGAGGATAGTGGACGATGGGAGAAGGGGAAGGAGAGGAGAGTGGACGATGGGAGAAAGGGAAGGAGAGGAGAGTGGACGATGGGAGAAAGGGAAGGAGAGGAGAGTGGACGATGGGAGAAGGGGAAGGAGAGGAGAGTGGACAATGGGAGAAGGGGAAGGAGAGGAGAGTGGACGATGGGAGAAAGGGAAGGAGAGGAGAGTGGATGATGGGAGAAAGGGAAGGAGAGGAGAGTGGACGATGGGAGAAGGGGAAGGAGAGGAGAGTGGACCATGGGAGAAGGGGAAGGAGAGGAGAGTGGACCATGGGAGAAGGGGAAGGAGAGGAGAGTGGACCATGGGAGAAGGGGAAGGAGAGGAGAGTGGATGGGAGAAAGGGAAGGAGAGGAGAGTGGACGATGGGAGAAGGGGAAGGAGAGGAGAGTGGACGATGGGAGAAAGGGAAGGAGAGGAGAGTGGACGATGGGAGAAGGGGAAGGAGAGGAGAGTGGACCATGGGAGAAGGGGAAGGAGAGGAGAGTGGACCATGGGAGAAGGGGAAGGAGAGGAGAGTGGACCATGGGAGAAGGGGAAGGAGAGGAGAGTGGACCATGGGAGAAGGGGAAGGAGAGGAGAGTGGACGATGGGAGAAAGGGAAGGAGAGGAGAGTGGACGATGGGAGAAAGGGAAGGAGAGGAGAGTGGACGATGGGAGAAAGGGAAGGAGAGGAGAGTGGACGATGGGAGAAGGGGAAGGAGAGGAGAGTGGACAATGGGAGAAGGGGAAGGAGAGGAGAGTGGACGATGGGAGAAAGGGAAGGAGAGGAGAGTGGACGATGGGAGAAGGGGAAGGAGAGGAGAGTGGACAATGGGAGAAGGGGAAGGAGAGGAGAGTGGACGATGGGAGAAAGGGAAGGAGAGGAGAGTGGACGATGGGAGAAGGGGAAGGAGAGGAGAGTGGACGATGGGAGAAAGGGAAGGAGAGGAGAGTGGACGATGGGAGAAGGGGAAGGAGAGGAGAGTGGACCATGGGAGAAGGGGAAGGAGAGGAGAGTGGACCATGGGAGAAGGGGAAGGAGAGGAGAGTGGACCATGGGAGAAGGGGAAGGAGAGGAGAGTGGACGATGGGAGAAAGGGAAGGAGAGGAGAGTGGACGATGGGAGAAAGGGAAGGAGAGGAGAGTGGACGATGGGAGAAGGGGAAGGAGAGGATAGTGGACGATGGGAGAAGGGGAAGGAGAGGAGAGTGGACGATGGGAGAAAGGGAAGGAGAGGAGAGTGGACCATGGGAGAAGGGGAAGGAGAGGAGAGTGGACCATGGGAGAAGGGGAAGGAGAGGAGAGTGGACGATGGGAGAAAGGGAAGGAGAGGAGAGTGGACGATGGGGGAAGGGGAAGGAGAGGAGAGTGGACGATGGGAGAAAGGGAAGGAGAGGAGAGTGGACGATGGGAGAAAGGGAAGGAGAGGAGAGTGGACGATGGGAGAAGGGGAAGGAGAGGAGAGTGGACGATGGGAGAAAGGGAAGGAGAAGAGAGTGGACGATGGGAGAAAGGGAAGGAGAGGAGAGTGGAAGATGGGAGAAAGGGAAGGAGAGGAGAGTGGACGATGGGAGAAGGGGAAGGAGAGGAGAGTGGACGATGGGAGAAAGGGAAGGAGAGGAGAGTGGACGATGGGAGAAAGGGAAGGAGAGGAGAGTGGACGATGGGAGAAAGGGAAGGAGAGGAGAGTGGACGATGGGGGAAGGGGAAGGAGAGGAGAGTGGACGATGGGGGAAGGGGAAGGAGAGGAGATTGGACGATGGGAGAAAGGGAAGGAGAGTTGAGTGGACGATGGGAGAAAGGGACGGAGAGGAGAGTGGACGATGGGGGAAAGGGAAGGAGAGGAGAGTGGATGATGGGAGAATGGGAAGGAGGAAGGACACTGGGGGAGATGGTAGAAAGGTGAGGAGAAGGGAAGAGGCCAGAGGGGAAATGAAGAACAGGAAAGTGGGAGGAGGAAAAATTACTGGAAGTCGGAGAAATCAATGTTCATGCCATCAGGTTGGAGGAAACCCAGACAGATTTCCAGCAGCTGCAAAATCTCTTGTGTTTGGTGGTTGGTGCGTGGAACGCACTGCCTGAGTCAGTGGTGGAGGCAGATACACTAGTGAAGTTTAAGAGACTACTAGACAGGTATATGGAGGAATCTAAGGTGGGGGCTTATATGGGAGGCAGGGTTTGAGGGTCGTCACAACATTGTGGGCTGAAGGGCCTGTACTGTGCTGTACTGTTCTATGTTCTATGTTTATAAACTGTGTTGTACTGGAAAGTATTCCTGAGAAAGTGCAGCAAGGTGACTAACAGAATTTTAGAGGTGTCTGGCCAGCAGTTGGGATCACCCAGATATGGTGGGCAACCATCGTGCAGGCAGATGGGAATAATACGGTGATAGCATGGACGAGTTGGGCCGAATTGCCTGTTACTCTGATTAAAATCCAGTTGGGATAAATTCCAGCTGTCAGACACGTTGCCAGTCTGTTCAAACCACCTCATTCCCTCCGTGACCTCACTGGCTGTGAGACGGAGGGGTGGCGGCAGGTGAGCTCCGCACTACCGGGGCGCAGTGACTTCGAGTTCCGGGGCCCGGAGAACTCGCGGAAAGTATCCTCGCACCGGGGATATGCCCCGATTCGTCACCTAAACGCTCGGGAAGGGGGTTGCGGAAGCGGCGCCGCTGCCGGATTCACCCGCCCGTCATCCCCACGGTGGCGGTGGACGGGCGCCGGTCCGAGACCGTCCGCAGCTGCCGGGTCCAGTGAACCCGGTACCCAACACCAGGCGACCGGCCACTGCCCGGCAATCCCGCGGTCAGGAATCATTGCACCTACCCTCCCGTCCCCGGTCACCGAGTTTCCGCACTCTCACCTGAGCAGGTGATCTACCGTTGGCGGGCGGCCGAATCGGCCCGGGCGTGTGGTGTCGTCGGCGGGAGGAACTGATGTGGGATCCCTGTCCCTCCCTCGGCAGCCAGGTGCACCCTACACTGTTCAAACATCGACTGGGGTGGAGGGCGAGTACGAACCCGTGACTAATAGCTGTGGAGCGGCGGAGGCGGAGCGCACACCTGCACATCACATGCCAGGGCCGCGCTTCCTCGCCACCCCTCCCCCAGCCGCGGGCAGGGCGCTCCCTCTGCACCCCTCCTCCGGCCGCTGGGTGTCCCAGCCCCCCCGGCGGTGGATCGTCTTAACAAAGCGATCCCTCCTGTCGGTGGGCGATGGCGGAGTAGATCTGGAGGAGAGGCAAGGGGGAAGCGGGGCGATTCTTTACCATTCAAGAAACGGAATTTTAAAACTGCCACGCGGATTTTTTTTGAGTCGGCGTGTAAAACAAGCCAAAGAAAGGAAACCGGCCCTTCGGCCCAGCTACTCCATGCTCTGCTAATTCCCTTTGCCGGCATTTGGCCCGTATGGTATACAGAATAGTACAGCACAGTACAGGCCCTTCGGCTCACAATGTTGTGCCGACCCTCAAACCCTGCCTCCCATATAAGCCCCCACCTTAAATTCCTCCATATACCTGTCTAGTAGTCTCTTAAACTTCACTAGTGTATCTGCCTCCACCACTGACTCAGGCAGTGCATTCCACGCACCAACCAGTCTCTGAGTAAAAAACCTTCCTCTAATATCCCCCTTGAACTTCCCACCCCTTATCTTAAAGCCATGTCCTCTTGTATTGAGCAGTGGTGCCCTAGGGAAGAGGCGCTGGCTATCCACTCTATCTATTCCTCTTATTATCTTGTACACCTCTATCATGTCTCCTCTCACCCTCCTCCTCTCCAAAGAGTAAAGCCCTAGCACCCTTAATCTCTGATCATATATTCAGAGAGGTGCGGGAAGAGAGCCAATCACATCATGAAGGATCTCACCCCGATATCAAGACAACACACACACACACACACACAATGCTGGGGGAACTCAGCAGGCCAGGCAGCATCTATGGGGAAAAAAAGTAGAAAATTAGAGTCAATGCTTCGGGCCGAGACCCTTCATCGAGACCCTAACTTTACGTATGGAACACTTTTCATACAGATGACGCATTTCAAAATGCTTTACGATCGGATAAAAACACAAGTGTGAAAATAAAATGATAATTAAAAGCAAGGTAAATAAGTAGGTTTTGAGCTGGTGTCTGAAAGTGTCAGCTGATTCTGCATTACTTATAGTTTTAGTTACTAAATTCCACGGTTTAGGAGCGTACTTCAGAAAAGCGGACCTGCCAATTATCTTTTGAGGAAAGTTGTTTTAATTTAAGAGAGCAGCGAAAGAAGATCTCTAAAAAAAAATTAAAATCTCTGTATTTATTCCAAATTGCTCTCTCCCCCCTCCCGTTTATCTGGAACACTGCAGACGCCATTGACCACCGAACAGGGTTTGACTCCTTCGAACGGCGTACAAAGCATTTTGGAGGGGGAGGGAGAGCCGGCAGGTGTCTTGGTACAGATTGGTATTGGTACCAACGACACAGGGAGGAAAAACAAAGAGGTCCTGAAGAGAGAATTTAGAGAGCGAGGTAGAAAGCTGAGAAGCAGGACTTCGCAGGTAGTAATTCCTGGGTTGCTGCCTGTGCCACGTACCAGTGAGGGCAGAAACAGGATGATTTGGCAGATAACTGCGTGGCTGAGAAGCTGGCGCAGGGGGCAGGGCTTCAGGTTCTTGGATCATTGGGATCTCTTCTGGGGAAATATGACCTGTTCAGAAGTGACGGGTTGCACCTGAACCCGAGGGGGACCAATATTCCCCCGGGCAGGTTTGTTAGAGCTGTTGAGGAGGGTTTAAATTAATTTGGCCGGGGGCTGGGAACTAGAATAAAGGGACTCAGAATGGGACACATGATAAAAATAGTGAAGATAGCGTGCAGTCTAACTGTCAGGAAGGGCAGGTGGGTGATAGGACAAAATTGCACCCAACAGGGCGAGTATCAGTGCATTAGGGATGCAGAATCAAAAAGGGTAGCAAATACAGTACTGAGAGTGTGATATCTCACTGCACGGAGGGTAAGAAATAAAGTGGATGATCTTGTTGCACTGTTACAGATTGTCAGGTATGATGTTGTGGCCATCACTGAATCGTGGCTGAAGGATGGTTGTAGTTGGGAGCTGAATGTCCAAGGTTACTAGGAAAGCAGGCAAAGGGGGTGATTTGGCTTTACTGGTAAAGAATGGCATTAAATCAGTAGAAAGCAACACTCACAACACGCTGGAGGAACTCAGCAGGTCAGGCAGCATCCGTGGAAATGATCGATCGACGTTTCGGGTCCTGACGAAGGGTTCCAGCCCGAAACGTCGACTGATCTTTTCCACAGATGCTGCCTGACCTGCTGAGTTCCTCCAGCGTGTTGTGAGTGTTGCTTTGACCCCAGCATCTGCAGATTATTTTGTGTTTACAAATCAGTAGAAAGATGTGACATAGGATCAGAAGATGTAGGTTGTTAAGAAACTGCAAGAGTAAAAGGACCTTGATGGCAGTTATATACCGGCCTCCCGACGGTAGCTGGGATGTGAAACACAGATTACAACATGAAATGAAAAAGGCAAGTCAAAAGGGCAATGTTATGATAGTCATGGGAGATTTCAACATGCAGGTCGATTGGGAGAAGCAGGTTGGAAATGGATCGCAAGTGAGTGAGTTTGTTGAATGCCTGTGGGTTGGCTTTTTAGAGCAGTTTGTCATTGAGCCTGTTAGGGGATCAGCTGTACTGGATTGGGTGTTATGTAATGAACCGGAGGCGATAGGGAATTTAAGGTAAAGGAACCCCAAGGACTGAGTGATCACAATATGATTCAGTTCTGCTTGAAATTTGATTGAGAGAAAGTAAAATCTGACGTTGCAGTATTTCAATGGAGTAAGGGAAATTACAGTGGTATGAGAGAGGAGTTTGTCAAAGTGAATTGGAAGGAGATGCTGGCAGGGATAACAGCAGACAAGCAATGGCTTGAGTTTCTGGGAAAAATGAGGAAGGTGCAGGATAGATGTATTCCAAAGATAAAGAAATACTCAAATGGCAAAATAGTACAACCATGGCCAACAAGAAAAGCCAAAGTTAATGTAAAAGCAAAAGAGTGGGCATACAACAAAGCAAAAATTAGTGGGAAGATAGAGGATTGGGAAGCTTTTTTAAAAAACCTACAGAGAGGAACTAAAATAATCATTAAGAGGCAAAAGTTGAAATTTGAAAGCAAGCTAGCAAACAATATCAAAAGCTTTCTCAAGTGAAAAAGAGAGATGAGGGTATATTAGAACCACTAGAAAATGAGACTGGAGAAATAATAACGGGGGACAAGGAGATGGCAGATGAAGTAAGTGAGTATTTTGCATCAGTCTTCACTGTGGAAGACACTAACAGTGTACCAGATGTTGAAGGGTGTGAGGGATGTGAAGTGGGTGCAGTTACTATGACAAGGGCGTAGGTGCTCAAAAAGATGAGTGTATGCAACTCACCTGGTCCAGATGAACTGCACTCTAGGGTTCTGGAAGAGGTAGTGGTGAAGATTGTGGAGGAATTGGTAATGATCTTTCAAATATCATTGGACTCGGGCATGGTACCAGAGGGCAGGAAAATTGCAAATAGCACTTCACTCTTTAAGAAAGGAGGAAGGCAGCAGAAAGGAAATTATAGACCAGTTAGCCTGACCTCAGTGGTTGGGAAGATGTTGGGGTCAATTGTTAAGGATGAAGTTATAGAGTACTTGATGATACAGGACAGTATCAGACAAAGTCAGCATGGTTTCCTTAAGGGAAAATCTTGGCTGAAGAACTGGTTGGAATTCCTTGAAGAGATTACACATAGGATAAAGGGGTTGCAGTGGATGTTGTATACTTGGACTATCAGAAGACCTTTGGCAAGGTGTCACACATTGAGACTGCTTACCAAGTTAAGAGCCCATGGCATTACAGGAAAGTTACTGGCTGATTGGTAGGAGGCAGTGAGTGAGAATAAAAGGATCCTTTTCTGGTTGGCTGCCAGTGACTAGTGGTGTTCCACAGGAGTCAGTGTTGGGTTCACTTCTTTTTATGCTGTATATCAATGATTTAGATGATGAAATTGATGGCTTTGTTGCCCAGTTTGCAGATGATACAAAGGTTGGTGGAGGGACAGGTAGTGATGAGGAATCAGGTAGGAAGAAGAAGGATTTAGACAGATTAGGAGGATAGGTAAGAAAGTGGCAAATGAAATACTATGTTGGGAAATGCATGGTCATGCACTTTGGTGGTAGAAATAAATGTGCAGACTATTTTCCAAATGGGGAGAAAATCTGGGATGCAGAGAGACTTGGGAGTCCTTGTGCAGAACACCCTGAAGGTTAACTTGCAGGTAGAGTCGATGGTGAGGAAGGCAAATGCCATGTTAGCATTCATTTCAAGAGGTCTAGAATACAAGAGCAGAGATGTGATGCTGAGGCTTTAGAAGGCACTGGTGAGACCTCACCTTGAGTATTGTGAACAGTTATGGGCCCCTCATCTTAGAAAAGATGTGCTGGCATTGGAGAGGGTCCAGAGGAGGATCACAAGGATGATTCCAGGAATGAAAGGGTTATCATATGAGGAACATTTGATGGCTCTGGTTCTGTACTCACTGAAATTTAGTAGAATGAGGGGTGATCTCATTGAATTGTCATGGTTTGGAGGCTTGTGTGCTTCAGGGAATCTGAATTTGCAAGTAATGAAATTAGATCAGGGTGAAGTTGTGGTCTGCAGACAATAGGCAGGGAGCTGGGGGGAGATATCAGCCACAGGCACACCTGAATGTTCATAAGCACAAGAGGTTCTGCAGATGTTGGAAATCTTGAGTAACATGTACAAAATTCTGGAGGAACTCAGCAGGTCAGCCAACATCTATGGAGGAGAATAAACAGTCTATGTTTCCCTGCTTAGATGCCCCCTAACTTGCTAAATCTTTTTTTAATGATGCGCTTAACTTTCAGGCCGAGACCCTTCATCAGGACTGGAAAGGAATGGGGCAGAAGCCAGAAAGAGAAGTTGGGGGGGGGGGGAGAGAGAAGTACAAGCTGACAGGTGATATGTGAGGGGGAAAGTGGGGGGGGTGAATTAAGAAGCTGGGAGGGGGTAAGTGGAAGAGGTAACCAGCTGGAGAAGGAAGGAAGGAATCTGACAGGAGAGGAGAGTGAACCATGTGAGAAAGGGAAGGAGGAGGGGACCAGAGGGAGGTGATGGTCAGGTGGGGAGAAGGGGTGAGAGGGTAACCAGAATGGGGAATGGAAGAGAGAAACAGGGAGTGAAAAGAAAACACCTCTCAAGGTGTAGGTAAGACTATACAATCAGCTAACTAGACTTGGAAAGAGTCACAACAGACAGCTGGAAACCACCTTGAAATCAACTCAACACTTTAGTAAGCTTGTAGTTAATTCAGCCCAATTAACTGTCCATGTATCACTATTACAGTATAGAATAAGGGTTCAACTCGTTGTCTGTAATCCATCCTGTCATTCTACCTATCTGTCCAAGCGCGGTACTGAATTCTAAGTGTTGCATCTGAATTTTGTTTATTCAGGCAGATGGAGTTTGGCTGTTCCCGCCCAATGATCGTCACCAAGCGAGGAATAATAACAGAGCCGGCTCTGATCACACAAAGTTCCGAGTTACAACGGCGATATTATCCTGGGCGATAACTTCGTTTGTGGACACTGCCACACGAGGGCGCTCCTGCACTAAAATCCAAACGCTCTCAAACGTAAATACAGGACTGTCCACTCTCCTGCCCTCTGCACGTTTAGGTAATTGACTTTTCTTTGCAGTCTCCTGCTTCAGATCCCATTCGGTACAGTAAAGTGACGGTGTGGCTCTCATAATGATTTTGTGTATTTAGCGACTACATTGCGAAGAGTTTCAGGGGGGCGTACAGCGGTGAGATGGACCAGCTGGTTGAGTGGTGTGGCAACAACAACCTCGCACGCGATGTCAGTAAAGACCAAGGGGCGGATTGTGGATTTCAGGAAGAGGAAAATCGAGGGAACACACACCAGTCCTCATTGAGGGGGTCAGAGTGAGCAGTTTTAGGTTCCTGTGGCGTCTCTAAAGATCCATTGTGGGCCCAACCTACAAAGAAGGCACAACAAGCAACTATAGTCCAGTGGTACACCTTCAAAATCCCCTACCTCAAAAAGGCAGCACCTGGCACCCAGGGCATGCTCTTGCCTCACTACCATCCAGGAGGAGGTACAGGAGCCTGAAGACACACACTCAATGTTCCAGTAGCAGCTTCTTCCCCTCCACCGTCAGATCTCTGAACGGACAATGAGCCCATGAACACTACCTCACTATTTAATTTATCTTTATAACATTTAATACTGCATAATTTTTAATTTTTAACATGTACAAAATTAAATTTGTATATATTTCTTACTGTAATTTATAGATTATTTAAATTGGTGCCATAAAATGACGTTTCACATGAGAAGCCATCTAATTCATGTTGTTTCAATGGGGTATTTTGTCACTATGTAGTGATGTGTATTTTGGTGATAAAATTGACTTGCTTATAAAAACTGAACCAGTTAAAACAGAGTACATTATAAAACAGGGGTCCCCACCTTTTCTGCACCTCGGACCGGTTTAATATTGACAATATTCTCTGACCGGAGGGGGGGAGTGTTAATCATGACCAGAATATAGGTGATAAGTCAACTGTAAGTCACTTATAAGTGGCTAATACACTCAATTTCATTTATAAAAGGGTTTATTCTCACAAACGTCATATAAGCACACAGTGCACATTTTCCTCACGTGAGTATAGTGATAAATTATTTATATAAAGTCAATAACATCATAACATTTTAAGTCACATTTGGCTATTAAACAGTGCATATTTTCCTCATATGAACATATAAAATCATTAGAATGCACCAATATCGGTGAATCAGTGGGAGCCCTGGGCTTGTTTCTCTGCAACAAGATGGTCCCATCGAGGAGTGGCAGGAGACAGCAATACTCGAAGGGGGTTCCTTATGGAATGACTTCATGTGCATTCAAGTTCCAACAATGGGCCAGACAGGGATGAGGAAAGGTGCAGCTGACTCATAACGTTTCCTCGCACATGCTTTGTGGCCTGGTATCGCAAATATAAAAAATGTACAAATGGTTTCAGTTTGTTGTACATCCCCTGACGAGCTGCCAGGAGGGCACGGGTCAGCAGGCCAACTTCCTAGAAAACATGCAATGAGACTGGCTGAGAATCTGCCAGTGCAAGTGGGGCCGGAGGTCGGAGACGGTCCGTGCCAGGGGCCGGGGGCCGGGGGCGGCCCGCGCTGGGGCTGGAGGAGCAGGTCTTGTTTTGTTCCTTGTTCTGCTGTTTTGTCGTCCTCTGTGTTGTTGTGCGAAGCATCGTGGTCCTGTGGTGTTGGCGCTGAAATGCGTGGCAACGTTTGCGGGCCGTCTCCGGCACAGCCTATGGTTGTGCCGGTTGTTAACACAAAAGGTGCATTTCCATAAAACCAGGAGATACAGGAGCAGAGTTCGGCCACTCGGCCCATCGAGACTGGACTGCTCCACCATTTCATCCCTCTTAACCCCACAACCTTTCAACCCAACCCAACCCTCCAAACTCAGCTTTAAGTGCACCCAGCCGTCTGTGGCGATGAATTCCACACATTCCCCACCGTCTGGATTGAGAAATCCCTCCTCGCTCTAAACAGATGTCCCCCGATTCTGATGCTGTGCCGTCTGGTCCCAGACTCCCTCACAGGAAGAAACATCCATTTCATATCCACTCGTACAAATTCAACGTCCATTTGATAAGCAAATGAAGTTGATCTGACCTGAGATGGGGGGGCTGGTGGTAAAGAGAAACCTGGATTGCAGACAGACACCCTTCAGAGGCAATTGTGGACATCAAACCTCATTAGGCATTCTGGCATAATTACTAACCAGAAAGCTATTTACATTCAAGAAAAGGCCAGTCAGCCCATCAAATGCTTTCAGCACCGCTGGCTACTTCTCCTAAACAGCACAGGGTTAAACCCGCCTAAAACAAGGGCAGGGGTGGTGAACAATTCACAACAGGCGGTCACCCCTGTCACACTGAAACATCCCCTCACCCCAGACACACAGGAGTCCCCTCAGGTCCCAGTTATCCACAGAGAAACAAAAAGCCTCCCGGATTATCCATGGGGTCGGGAGAACTCATTCCTCCAATTGGACAGGGGTGATTCGCAATGGCTCCGGGCATCTCCAGGGGCAGAAGAAGGGGTAGATGGGTTCGACAAACGTGGCGGCGAAGGAGTGTAGCTTCTGTTTCCGGACAGCGTCGTGGAAGGAGACGATACCCTCGTCGTAGTTCAGGAAGATGCCGATGATGGCGACCTTGTCCTCCAGGTTCAAGTCTTTGTTTTCCAAGCCCTTCACTTCATACCTGTCCCAGCAATGGCTGATGCACCAGTAGCCTTCCTCCGGGCGCAGGGTGACCCTGCCCTTGCGATCTACCGAGTTCCTGGCCACCCCCAGGTCCCAGTTGGGGCACTCGACCACCGACACCTCCCAGTAGTGTTTACCCGCCTCGAAGGCCTGCGTGCCCAGCAGGAATGGGTACCGATCGAACCTCCTGTCATTCTCAGTGACATTGCGCCAGCCGCCCGCGTCTCGGACAGCTGTCCCATCCTCAAACACCTCCAGGTTTCCATTGGCAGTCTCGGGGTCCAGGCGGACTGTGACTGTAAGTGGAGAGCTGTCAGAGTGGGTGGCAGGAATCTGGGGCCTCTCACATCCTCCTCCCACCTTAAGCACATGCCCTCTTGTGTCAGACATTACTACCCCAGGAAAAAGAATACCGTCTGTGCTTCTCATAATCTAATTAACCTCAATCAGATCTCCCCTCAGCATCCGCCACTCCGGTGAAAATAGCCCACGAGCCTATCGTGACAGCACATGCTCTCTAAACCAGGCAGCATCCTGGTGAATCTCTTTCGCACCCACTGCAAAACCTCAACATTCTTCCTATAATAAAGCAACCAAAACTGTGTGCAACACTCCAGATGTGGCCAAAGCTGGGGCTTTCTTGTGTTTTTTTTTGCAATTTAAGCTTCTTTTACACTTGCTCACATTTGAAAAATTGCCTGTCAGTGTGTAAACTTTCTGTCACAGGGCATACTGGAGTTTGTACAATCACCTGTCAGTCAGTACGCTTTCAGTCACAGGGTAAACTTGAGTTTGCACAATTGCCTGTCTGTCTGTAAACTTTCTGTCATGGTGTATACTCGTGTTTGTACAACGCCTATCAGACTGTAAACATTGTCACAGTTCATACTGGTGTTTGTATAATTGTCTGTAAACAAGCCTTAGGTCATGCAGAATACGTGTCTTTACAATCGCCTGTCTGGTTGTACAGGAGTGTACATTTTTGTACAATCACTTGTCAGTTTGTAAACTTTGTCACATGGACTACTGCTGTGTGTACAATTGCATGTCAGTCTGTAAACTTCTAGTTACACGCTATCCTTGTGTTTGTACAATCACATAAGTCTATAAGCTTTCAGTCATGGAATATGCTTGTGTTTGTATAATTGCCCGTCAGTCTGTAAACTTTCTGTAACGGGGTATACTCGTGTTTGTACAATCGTCTGTCAGTGTGTAAGTGTTCTGTAACGGGGTATACTTGTGCTTGTATCATACTGTAGCCAAGAAGGCTCAGCAACATTTCAGCTTCACATGACTAGAGGACGTAGGAGCAGGAACAGGATATTTGGCGCATCGAGTTTTGCTCTCCCATTCCATCAAGGCTGATTTACCATTCCTCCCAAACCCATTCTCTTGCCTTCTCCCCACAACCGTTCATGTCCTTACTAATCAGCTACCTATCAACCTCTGCTCTAAGTACACCCAGTGACTTGGTTTCCACAAATTCTCCTCATCTGGCTAAAGGAATTTCTCTTCACCCTAGTTCTAAATGTATGTCCCTCTGTTATGAGGTTGTGCACCCTGGTCCAAGACTCAACTACCATGGGAAATATCCTCACCACATCTACTCTATCTAGGCCTTCGATACCCGCCCCCCCCCCAATTCTTCTAAACTAGAGCGAGTACAGGATCAGAGCCATCAAACGCCCCTGATCCATTAACCCTTTCATTCCAAGGATTATTCCCATGCAGCTCCTCCGGTCGCTCTCCGATGTCAGCACATCCTTTCCCCGATCAGGGGCCCATATCTGCTCACCATACTCTAAGTGTGACGTGAAAAATGCCTTGTAAAGGCTCAGCATTGTATCCTTGCTTTTATATCCTGGTCCTCCCAAATGAATGCTAACATTCCATGCGTGTTCCTCACCACAGACTCAAACTGCAAATTAACCCTTCGGAAATCCTGCACAAGGACTCCCAGCTCCCTTTTGCCTGTTTTTTCTACCTTCTCTCCATTTAGGAAATAGTCAACACTTTCATTTCTTCCACCAAAGTGTATGACCACACATTTCCCAACACTGCATTCCACCTACCATTTCTTTGCCCATTCTCCTAACCTAATTCCTTCTGTAGCCTCTCTACTTCCTCAAAACTACCTGCCCCTCCACCCATCTTCAGATCATCTGCAAAGCCATCAACCCCACCATCCAAATCATTGCCATGCAACGTCAAAAGAATCCATCCCAACACAGATCCCTGTGGAACACCACTAATCACCGGCAGCCAGTCAGAAAAAGCTCCCGTTATTCCCACTCTTTGCCTCCTGCTAATCAGCCACCGCTTTATCCGTGCTACAATCTCTCCTGTAATACCACGGGCTCTGATCTTGTTCAGAAGACCCAGGTGCAGCAGAACCCTGACTCACTTTCCTAAAACCCAGATTCACTTAATGGGAATCACTTTGGATGTTAGTGAGAAACAAGGTTTAATTACCACAAATCCCAACCCCCACCCCCCCCCAAACTCTCCCAGTGAAACATTAGCGCCTAATCCCACCCCTCCCAGCGGGAAGTTAGATCCTGACCATCGCTTCTGAACGGCGGCTCTCCCAACCTCGAGAACGACAGCTTCATCAGAAGGGACGTCACGTTCCCGATATGTATCCACCCCCCCACCCGAGACGCCAGACTAGGATCTGCTCTCCCGATTGATGCCTCGCTCCAAGTCACTCCCCACCACTCAGAATCACCCCCCCATCCCCCAAATTAACTGCATTCTACACCGTTCCTGGGAATCTCCACTGTCACACAATCCCCCCATCCTGCTTTTCGCCAATGATGCCTTCCCCCACTGCCTTGCCTTAAAGAGAGCTTCTCACCCTTGGGTTTCCACAGCACGTCACCCCTCCCACCTCCCTCTCCCTGCTTATCGTGCTTCAGTTCCTGTGGGGGGGGGTTATCAGGCCCTTCAATTGACCACCCCACCCCCACAACACACCCCGACAGCACCAGGCCTACCTGCACATCGCAACATCTTTTCCCACTCTGGAAGAGACGGTGGGGGTGGGGGATAGAGGAGAGAGAGGGAAAAAACAATATTAATGTCAACAGAATACAGAACAGCCACTCGGCCCATCCAGTTCTGCTGGACCCCCAGTCAGTTCCAAAGACGTACAGGTTATGGTAGTAAATGAGGGCAGGCAATGGTGATGTGGCAACACTTACCCAGCACAGTCCTTTATTTAAGGTCACATGACATAGCAGCAGATTTGGCCAACTGGCCCATCGAGGCTGACTTATCCCTCTCAAACGCGTTCTCCTCCCTTCTTCCTCTAATCTTTGACGCCCTAAGTACCTACCAATATCCACTTTAAATATACTCAATGACGTGGCCTCAATTATATTAATAGATGAAAGATATTTATTTAGAGATACAGCACAGCAACAGAGCAGACGGCCCAATAAGCCCACACTGTCCAATCACACCCAGTGAACAATTCACCATGGTAACGGGTCTGGCCCAATGAGACCACACTGCCCAATTACACCCAGTGAACAACTCACCATGGTAACGGGTCCGCACTGCCCAATTACACCCAGTGAACAACTCACCATGGTAACGGGCCCACACTGCCCAATTACACCCAGTGAACAACTCACCATGGTAACGGGTCCGCACTGCCCAATTACACCCAGTGAACAACTCACCATGGTAACGGGTCCGCACTGCCCAATTACACCCAGTGAACAATTCACCATGGTAACAGGTCTGGCCCAATGAGACCACACTGCCCAATTACACCCAGTGAACAACTCACCATGGTAACGGGCCCACACTGCCCAATTACACCCAGTGAACAATTCACCATGGTAACGGGTCTGGCCCAATGAGACCACACTGCCCAATTACACCCAGGGAACAACTCACCATGGTAACGGGCCCACACTGCCCAATTACACCCAGTGAACAATTCACCATGGTAACGGGTCCGCACTGCCCAATTACACCCAGTGAACAATTCACCATGGTAACGGGCCCACACTGCCCAATTACACCCAGTGAACAATTCACCATGGTAACGGGTCCGCACTGCCCAATTACACCCAGTGAACAACTCACCATGGTAACGGGTCCGCACTGCCCAATTACACCCAGTGAACAATTCACCTACCAACCGGTACGACTTTGGACCGTGGGAGGAAACCAAAGTGGTCACGAGAATGCCGAGAGCGGTACAAATTGGACCTGGGTCGCTGGTACAACTTGGACCCTGTTGATCATCTTCATAAAACGATGCATTTCACTGTGTCTTGAAGTACGAAGGACAAATATATCTAATCTTTCAATCTTTGGCGTTGTTGATCAATTTTAATTCTAGTTTCCGGTATTTGCAGCCCCATCCCACTCCCTGCTGGTTTCGACAACCGCAACCCTATTGGGCAGGGCCTACCCACAGCAGATACTGGGACCAGGCGTCTCAAAGGCCGAGTGGAGTGAAGAATGAACCAAAGACCTCCACAAGGCAGTGCTGGTGGTCTTACAAGCACATTTACAGTGGAGAAAGAGCAACACAGACGAAATGCTGGAGCAACTCAGCAGGTCAGGCAGCAACCACGGAGAGGAATACACCGTCGATGTTTCGGGTCAAGACCTTTCATCAGGACTGCACAGAAAGGGGGCAAAAGCCAGGATAAGGTGGCAGGGGAAGAGGAGGAGGACGACGAGCCGGCAGGAGATAGGTGAGGCCAGGTGAGGTGGAAGGTGGGTGGGGGAGGGGAGAGGATGAAGTAAGAATTTGGGAGGTGATAGGTGGAAGAGGTGAAGGGTGACAGGTGGAAGGAGGAACCTGACAAAAGAGAGTGGACGATGGGAGAAAGGGAAGGAGGAGGGGAACCAGAGGGAGGGTTGGGCTGGTGAGAAGAGAAGGGGGCAAGAGGGAAGTCAAAATGGGGAATCGAAAAAGAGAGAAAGAAAGAAGGGGAGAAATAACTGGAAGTTTGGAATAAGGTTGGTAGCATACAGAATAAGGTGGACGAACTCAAGACACAATTAGAGATTGGTCGGTGTGACATTGTGAGCATCACTGAGCTGTGGCTGAAAGGACACAGTTGGGGTTTAACATCGAAGGATTTACTTTATATCGACAGGGTAGGCAGGAAGGCGTAGGTGGCGGTGTGGCTCTGTCGGCAAGAGGAAATAACATCATTAGAAAGAGGTGACAGAGGGTCAGAGAATGTCGAATCTCTGTGGGTGGAGTGAAGAAATTGCAAGGGTAAAAAAGAAACCATTATGGGTGTCATATATAGACCACCAAATAGAAGCTAAGAATTGGGGTTGAGTTTGCAAAGGGAGCTGGAAAAGGCATGTGGTAAGGGTAATGTCACAGTTGTAATGGGGGACTTCAACATGCAAGAGGATTGGGAAAATCAAGCTGATGTCGGATCGCGAGGGGGGGGAGTTTGTTGAATGGCTAGTGGATGGCTTTTTAGAGCAGCTTGTGCTTGAGCCTACGAGGGGAAAGACTCTCCTACACTGGGTGTTCTGTAACAACCCAGATCT
The DNA here is from genome assembly GCF_963921235.1 of Mobula hypostoma. Classification (NCBI taxonomy): domain Eukaryota; kingdom Metazoa; phylum Chordata; class Chondrichthyes; order Myliobatiformes; family Myliobatidae; genus Mobula; species Mobula hypostoma. The sequence goes on along the minus strand of NC_086101.1, from coordinate 3,246,445 downwards.
AATTAGGGAGCTCAATGTAAAGGAACCCTTAGGAGGTAGTGATCATGATATGATTGAATTGATGTGGCAATTTGAGAGGGAGAAGCATAACTCACATATATCAATATCACAATGGAATAAAGGGAATTCCAGAGGCACGAGAGAGGAGCTTGCCCAGGTGGATTGGAGGAGGATACTGGCAGGGATAATGGCAGAGCAGAGATGGCTGAAGTTTCTGGGAATAGTTCACAAGGCGCAGGATGGTTATAACCCACAGAAGAAGTTGTTCTCAAATGGCAGAGGTAAGCAACCATGGCTGACAAGGGAAGTTAAGGACTGTATAAAAGCCAAGGAAAGGGCATACAAGGTAGTAGAAATGAATGGGAAGTTGGATGATTGGGAAGTTTTTAAAATCCAACAAAAGGCAACTAAAAAAGCTATAATGAGGGAAAAGATGTAATATGAGGGCAGACTAGCCAGTAATATAAAGCAGGATGCTGAAAGTTTTTCAGTTATATGAAGAGTAAAAGGGAGGTGAGAGTTGATATTGGACCACTGGAAAATGATGCTGGTGAGGTAGTTATGGGCGACAAAGAAATGGCAGATGAACTTAGTGAGTATTTTGCATCTGTCTTCACTGTGGAAGACACTAGCAGTGTGACAGAGATCAGTGAGTGTCAGGAAGCAGGAGTGAGTGTCATTGCCATTACAAAAGAAAATGTGCCAGGCAAACTGAAATGTCTGAAGTTGGATAAGTCACCTGGACCAGATGGACTACATCCCAGACTGAGAGAGGTTGCTGAAGAGATAACGGATGAACTGGTCATGATCTTTCAAGAATCATTTGATTCTAGTACGGTCCCAGAGGACTGGAAGATTGCAAATGTCACTCAACTCTTTAAGGAGGAAGGAAGACAAAAGAAAGAAAATTATAGGCCAGTTAGTCTTACCTCAGTGGTCGGGAAAGTGTTGGAGTCTATTATTAAGACATGATACAAAGAGGGGTAGGTAGTGCTGAGAAGGTAATGCAATTTCAGAAGGACAGACAAATTGGAAGAATGGGCAAAAAAGTGGCAGATGGAATATAGTGTTGGGAAATGTATGATAATGCATTTTGGTTAAAGGAACAATAATGTGGACTATTATCGAAGTGGGGAGACGGTTCAAACATCAGAGGTGCAGAGGGACTTGGGAGTCCTTGTGCAAGACTCCCAGAGGGTTAATTCACAGGTTGAGTCTGTGGTTAAGACGGCAAATGCATTGTTGGCATTAATTTCAAGAGGAATAAAATATAAAAGCAAGGAGATTAAGCTGAGGCTTTATATGACACTAGTCAGGTTACACTTGGTGTATTGTCAACAGTTTTGGGCCCCTTATCTCAGAATAGGTGTGTTGTCATTGGAGAGAGGCCAGAGGAGGTTCACAAGGACGATTCCAGGAATAAGGGGAGGAGCATTTGGCAGCCTTGGGCCTGTACTCACTGGAATTCAGAAGCATGCGTGGAGATCTCATTGAAAGCAACTGAACGTTGAAAGGACTAGATAGGGTGGATGTGGAGAGGATGTCTCCTCTGGTGGGGGTATCCGAAACCAGAGAGCACAGCCTCAAACTTCAGAGGTGACCTTTTAGAACAGAGCTAAGGAGTAATGTTTTTAGCCAAAGAGTGGTGAATCTATGGCATGCTCTACCAGACTGTGTGGAGGCCAAGTCTGTGGGTATATTTAACGTGAAAGTCGATAGATTCCTGATTGGCCGGGGCATCAAGGGATGCGGTGAGGGGGCAGGTGTGTGAGGTTGAATGGGATCCAGGATCAGCCATGATGAAATGAGGGAGCATACTCGATGGGCTGAATGGCCTGATTCTGCTCCTATGCCTTAAGGAAGTTACAGAAATCAATGTTCACGCTGTCAGGTTGGAGGCTACTGAGACAGAATATGCTCCTCGACTTGAGAGAGAAAAAAAATCCCTGCAAACAGACAAAAACTTGCAGATGGAACTTAAATGCAGACAAGTGTGAGGTGTTGCACTTTGCGAGGATCAAGCAGGACAGGACTTGCGTGGTGAGTGGCAGGGCCGCAGAACAGACACTCAGACCATCATTCCACGAAAGTGGTCCTTAAGAAGATAACCTTTATAAACAAGCACACAGGTCAAGCGGACGGACAGAAACTTTTCCCCAGGGCAGAAGTGGGCAATACAGCGGGGCATGATTTTCAAGTGAAAGTATAAAGGGGACCTCTGGGACATTTAAGAGACTTAGAAAGGCACGTGGATGAGAGAGAAATGGAGGGCTATGTGGGAGGGAAGGGTTAGATTGTCTTGGACTAGGTTAGAGTTGAGCTAGGCACAACATTCTGGGCCGAAGGGCCTGTGCCGTTCTATGGTTTCCAAAAGCAGCTTACCTATGGTGTGGAGGAGCGCATCGTACTCTGAAAGAGAAGGAGAGATCGTGATATTGCATTAGAGTCTGATCGGTGTTCCTCTGCCAGTGTTGACTATGAACTCACTTCAGGTAATCTCCCAGCCACCGTGCCACCACCCCCCGTCCCCTTGCCCCACCACACACGCTCCCTCAACCTCATCGCATACTGCTGTCTCAGTAGGCCACACTACTCCCCCTGTAGCGGGGTACACACCACCGCCAAATACACAAAGGTTTGGGGCCAGGGTGACTCGTACCTGATTTTGCAACCAGCTTTTGTTTTTCTGAAAGAAGAAAGGACACACAGCATATTAAACTCCACATCAAAAATACAGGAGACTCGGCAGATGCTGGAAATCTGGACAAAACGCTGGAGGAACTCAGCAGGTCAGGCAGCGTCCATGGAGAGGATATGCCACCTAACTTGCCAAGTTCTTCCGAGAGGGTCTGCCTCTGCATCTCGGGGTCTGTGTGTGTGATTAAAACCCAAAACCAAGTTTCTGCTCCCATGGCCATTACAGACCACCCCCCCCCACCCTCCTGCAAGATTCTCAGGGAATTCTAACCCGAACCTTGTCCCAGTACCAACACCTATCACCCCCCCAAGGTTGGACGGGCTGGTGAGCATGCTTCTCTCCGGGTGTGGGGTGCCATCTCTATTATGTTGTATCACTGCCACCGGAGAACAGGATGAGTGGGCCATTCGGCCCCTTGAACCTGTCCTAGCATTCAACACCGTCACGGCTGCCCTTTTCCCACTGAGGGTGGGTGAGACTGGAACTAGAGGTCATGGGTTAAGGGTGAAAGGTGAAAAGTTCAAAGGGAAGATGAGGGTGAACAGCTTCAGTCAGAGGGTGGTGAGATTGTGAAGCCAGCTGCCAGCACCAGGGTTGGACACAGGTTAGAGTTAGACCATACGACCATATGATACAGGGGCAGAATTAGGCCATTGGCCTATCAGGTCTGCTTCACCGTTTCATCATGGCTGATCCATTCCCTCTGCCTTCTCCCCATATCCCTTCATGCCCTGACTAACCAAGAATCTATCAACCTCTGCCCCAAATATACCAGTGACTTGACCTCCACAGCCACCTGGGGCAACCAATCCCACAGATTCACCATTCTCAGGCTCAAGAAATTCCTACTCAGCTTTGTTCTAATTGGACGTCCCTCTATTCTGAGGCTGTGCCCTCTGGTCCTGGACTCCCCCCCCCACTACAGGAAACATCCTCTCCACAGCCACTCTATTGAAGCTTTTCAACATTGGACAGGTTTCTTCTGAATTCAGGCCCAGAGCCATCAATTAGTGCTCATATGGTAACCCTGAATCATTCTCGTGAACTTCCCCTGAACCCTCTCCAATGTCAGCACATCCTTCCTTAGATAAGGAGCCCATAACTGCTCAAAATACTCCAAATGGGGCCTTATCAGTGACTTATAAAAGCCTCAACATTAAACCGTTTCACCACCTGAGAGTAATTGGGATAGGTACATGGACATAAAGGGTATGAGGGCTAGGGGCCAGGTGCATGTTGACGGGACTATGCAGAGTAATATTCTGTCACTGATTTGACGGACTGCAGGGTCTGTTACTGAGATGCAGTTTTCTATCATTCCATCCCATCCTGCGCTGGTCCCACCCCGATCCTGCAAACGTTCAAGAAGGCAATTGGAAGATTGGCTTTAATTGGAAGAGGGACTGAATTTAAGAGCAGGGAGGTTATGCTGCAGTTGGACAGGGCAGTGGTCAGGCCACAGCCGGAGTACTGCGGGTAGTTAACTGGACAGGGCAGTGGTCAGGCCACAGCCGGAGTACTGCGGGTAGTTAACTGGACAGGGATGTAGTGACTTTGGAGAGGAGCTTCACAAGGACGATTCCGTGAATAGAAGCGTTAGTGCCTGAGAAGTGTTGGATAGCTCTGTGCCTGTACTCACCAGAGTTTACAAGAATGGCGGGGTGGGGGTGGGGGGACCTCACTGAAACCTGCTGAGTGTTGAAAGGCCTGGATAGAGTGGATGTGGAGAAGCTGTTTTCCATAGTGGGGGGGGGGGTCCAAGACCAGAGGGCACAGTCCGTTTAGCTCAGAGATGAGGAGGAATTCCTTTGTCCAGCGGGTGGAGAATCTGTGGAATTCATTGCCACAGACGGCTGTAGAGGCCAAGTCGTTGAATGCATTTAATGCCAAGGTTGATAGGTTCTTGATCAGACAGGGCACCAAAGGTTACAGGGAGAAGGCAGAGAATGGGTGGAGAGGGATAGTAAATCAGCTATGCCGGAATGGCAGAGCAGACGTGATAAGCTGTGTCTTACGAGGGGTTTAGCCTATGAGGAGAGACTGAATTCACCAGAATTCAGAAGAATGAGAGGGGACCTTATAGAAACATAACATTATGAAAGAGGCAGGACAGTTGCTTCAGCTGGTAAGTGAGACTTGAACCAGGGAACACATCCTAAAGATCCTCTGTGTGCATCCTGAACAGAGTTTCATGCAACGTAGGACGCAGATGCCCTCCCTGGGGTAGCTGTCGTTGACTCTCCCTCAGACTTCGCCGGCTGTGCTCGGAGCCGTTGTGAAACGACAGCCCAGCGGCTTGAGCAGAGAGCATCCAGCCCAGCCCTCCCTTCCTGTCCTCTCCCCACCCCCTGCACTGCCGTCGCCGGGTCTGTCCCAGGACCGCCACTCACCCATCTGTTCCAGCAAGTTGTTCTTCTCTGAAAGAGACAGAGACACCAATTATTCACGGAGCGGAGCGGCACATGGCTGCCCGCGCAGGAACAGGCCCCAGGGTTCACCGTGCCTTCTCTGAGTTCAGCGCTAACGTCCAGTGGTCGTCCCTCCCAGCACGCGGACGACCGCGCAGGAACAGGCCCCAGGGTTCACCGTGCCTTCTCTGAGTTCAGCGCTAACGTCCAGTGGTCGTCCCTCCCAGCACGCGGCCGACCGCGCAGGAACAGGCCCCAGGGTTCACCGTGCCTTCTCTGAGTTCAGCGCTAATGTCCAGTGGTCGTCCCTCCCAGCACGCGGACGACCGCGCAGGAACAGGCCCCAGGGTTCACCGTGCCTTCTCTGAGTTCAGCGCTAACGTCCAGTGGTCGTCCCTCCCAGCACGCGGCCGACCACGCAGGAACAGGCCCCAGGGTTCACCGTGCCTTCTCTGAGTTCAGCGCTAACGTCCAGTGGTCGTCCCTCCCAGCACGCGGACGACCACGCTCTGGCACTTGCACGTTCCCATGACCCGTGCACTTCACGAACGATTCCCTTACACCACCAGCTCCAGCAAACCGTGCGGATCCCCTCACGATCCTGGCTGACCTTAAACCTGTCCCTGACATCGAACGCAGACCAGTACAGGAACAGGAAGATCACCCACAATGTTGTAGTCAACCAATTAAATTAAAGGGCCAACTAAACTAATCCCTTCCACCTACACGGTGTCTACATAGAACTACAGAACGCTACAGCACAGAAAACAGGCCATTCGGCCCTTCTAGTCTGTGCCGAAACATTATTCCGCTAGTCCCATTGACCTGCATCCAGTCCATAACCCTCCAGACCTCTCCCATCCATGTACCTATCCCTCCATTTTCAGACAGTCATGTGCCTATCTAAACGTCTCTTACAAGTCTCTAATGTATCTGCATCTCACCACCACAGACAGCGCATTCCAGGCACCCTCCACTCTCTGTGCAAGAAAAAGAGCACTTGCTCCTGATATCTCCTTTGAAATTCCCCCTCTCAGCTTCACTACATGGCCTCTGGTGTTAGACATTTCACCCCTGGGAGAAAGATACTCTCCGTGCCTCTCATAATCTTGTAAACCTCTGTCAGATCTCCCTCTGACGCTCCAGAGAAAACGAGCCAAGTGTGTCCAGCCTCTAGCAATCGCACATGCCCTCTAATCCAGACAGCACCCCGGTGAACTTCCTCTGCACTCGCTCCAAAGCCTCAATATCCCAGAACTGTGTGCAATACTCCAGACGTCGCCCAACTAGAGCTTTATAAAGCTGCAACATGACGTGACGATTTAAACTCAACGCCTCGACTAACAAGCACAAGCATGCCCCACGTCTTCCTAACCACCACCTTCAGGAAGATATGAAGCGCGCAGAAAGTGGTAACCAGTGCCAACACTCCAACACACTTACCCTGCTGCACTCCAATCTTTTCTTGTTCTACACAGGGGAGAAAAGAGAGAGAAGATAAATTACCGTACACCAGGACTCGCTGGTCAGTGGGTTAACTATCTATCATTCACCAGGACTCGCTGATCAGTAGATTAACTGACAAACACCTATATCTTAGATTGGCTGTTGTGTAATTATCCAGATTACGTTGACAACGGAAGTTAAGGACCACATAAAAGCCAAGGAAAGGGCACATAAGGCAGCAAAATTGAGTGGGAAGTTGGATGACTGAAAAGATTTTAATATCCAACAAGAGGCAACAAAAGAAGCTACAATAAAAGAAAAGATGTAATCTGAGGACTAGCCAATAACATAAAGCAGGGTACCAGAAGTTTTTTAGTTATATAAAGGGAGTTGATATTCGACCACTGGAAAGTGATGCTGGTGAGGTAGTAATGGGGGACAACAGAATGGCAGATGAACTTAATGGGTACTTTGCATCTGTCTTCACGGTGGAACACACTAGCATTCTGCCATCGCTATTATAAAGGAGAAGGAGTTAGGCCAACTGAAAGGTCTCAAGGTGGGTAAGTCATCTGGACCAGATGAACTACATCCCACAGTCCTGAGGGAAGCTCCTGAAGAGACAGCAGATGAATTGGCCATGACCTTTCAAGAATCACTTGATCCTGGCATGGTTCCAGAGGACCGGAAAATTGCAAATGTCACTCCGCTCTTCAAGAAGGGAGGAAGGCAAAAGAAAAGGAACTATAGGCCAGTAAGCCTAACCTCAGTGGTTGGGAAAGTGTTGGAGTCTATTATTAAGGATGAGGTTTCGGGGTACTTGCATCGAACTCCCCATGCAGAACCTCTTCACTCGTCCTACCTGGGTCACTGGAATCTACATGGACCACAACCTCTGGCAGTTCACCCTCGCACTTCTGAATGCCGACGACTAGTTCTGAGGTGTCCCGGACCCTGGCACCTGGGACAATAGAAAATGGACAACAGGTGCAGGAGTAGGCCATTCGGCCCTTCGAGCCAGCACCGCCATTCACTGTGATCATGGCTGATCATCCACAATCAGTATCCAGTTCCTGCCTTATCCCCATAACCTTTGATTCCACTATCTTTAAGAGCTTTATCCATCTCTTTCTTGAAAGCATCCAGAGACTTGGCCTCCACAGCCTTCTGGGGCAGAGCATTCCATATATCCACCACTCTCTGGGTGAAAAAGTTTTTCCTCAGCTCCATTCTAAATGGCCTACCCCTTATTCTTAAACTGTGGCCTCTGGTTCTGGACTCACCCATCAGCGGGAACATGCTTCCTGCCTCCAGCGTGTCCAATCCCTTAATAATCTTATATGTTTCAATAAGATCCCCTCTCAGTCTTCTAAATTCCAGAGTATACAAGCCCATACTATCCAGGAATCTCGTTTCCAGAGAACCTCCCGTCCATTCCCTGAAATAACAAATCCCCTATCACCGAAGCATACCTCTTCTTCCCTCTTCCTGACTGAGTCACAGAGGCAGAGACCCGACCACTTTCCCCTCCTATGTCAACCCCTTTCCCCAAATAGTATCCAAAGTGACAGACCTGTTGTGAGGGGGATGGCCACAGGGGGTACTCTGCACTGGCTCCTTAACCCCTTTCCCCTTCCTGTCACCCAGTCTCCTCGGATGTAACTACCCCTCTATATGTTCTCTCTATTACCCCTTCAGCCTCCCAAAGGACCTGGAGTTCATCCAGTTCCAGCTCCAACTCCTTAACGCAGTTTGTTGGAAGCTGCAGCTGGATGCACTTCTCGCAGTTGGAGTCATCAGGGACACTGAAGGTCTCTCTGCCTTCCCACATCCAGGAAGAGCAGCATTCCACTGTCCTGTCTGGCATCTTTACCCAGCAGATCAGATATAAAGAGAAGCCTTAAAATCAACACTCTGACTATCCACTCAGATGACGATGGCCACTCTGCTAGCCCCTGCCTTCCTTTAGTTTGCTCTTACTAATCAATCCCAAATGTCGATTTGTCACTGGTCAGAGCTCTGTGATGCTGCTACGACCCGCTCCCGCCTTTTATCCACGGGCAGTGGACCTTGATTGAAGTCCCCTCCTCTTCAATGTTCCCATGTCTGCCTTGGTCACTGGTCAAAGCTCTATGATGTTGCTGCGATTCACTCACGCCTTTCATCCTCAGGCAGTGGACCCGATTGAAGACCGCTCCTCTCCAAACTTCCAATGTCCAGGTTGGCCACTGGTCAGAGACTTAAAGCTTTTGCTGTCACAACTTGAACCAGATATTTCAGCTCTTGCTAAAAACCATCAAGCTCAAGGATCACATTGACATCGAAGCTGCCGTACAGAGCACAGGTACCGTGTAAGTTAGGTTTACAGACAAATAAAAATTAAAGCAGACTCATTTTTCTCATGTTGGCGTATGGTAGACATGCCTTTACACTATGGGGGCGCCGGAAAGCATACTGTGCCCCAAGGGGAGCATTGGTGATTATGAAGGTGCTTTAAAAGAGCTGAAAAAGATTGTGAAACACTGGTCTGTGGTCCTCTGGATAGGAAGGTGCATCACGTGACCCAGAGGGCTCTGGGCCGTGGGCGAGACATTGCAGAACAGAAAAGCCCCACTGGTTTGCCATTACTTACCGAGCTTATTCTGCAGATCTGTGTACTCTGGAAGGGAGAGACAGAAAACATACAAGGTTTATATCACCCACTCCAGCTGCTAACATCTTCCACCAGCAACCGCCAGCGCAAAGCCGCCAAAGTTTTCCAAAGATTCAGAACACCCGCGTTTCAGGGGAAATGGCGTCAGAGCATGTTGAAATGTCAGGTCCCAACGTCTGGGTGATGATTCATGCAGCAGGCCGAATTGAGGTAGCGGGTCCGGGCCCTGGAACCTATCAGGGTGGTTGAACCCGATTTAGGCGTCAGGCCAAGTTGAAACGGTCAGGGTGTTGGGGCCCGAGGCTAGGATCAGGCCAGTTCAGCTCTGCACTCAACTATGTGTCTCGATCTCTCTTTGGGGGGTTCAGTTCTGAACACGATTTGCATGGTTATTGTTCACATGATTGTTTCTTATCCTCTCCGCACACTGGGTGTTCAACAGTCTTTTTTTTAATGTTTTGTTTTGGGTTTCTATGTTTCGTGGCTGTCTGTTAGGAGACGAAGTTGTGTAATGTACACATACTTTGACAGTAAATGTACTATGAACTTTAATAGAAAAGGGTGTAGCTCGAGTATGAAGTGAAGCACTTTGGACAGTTAAACCTGAAGGCAAAGAACAGATTTAACGGCAGGGTTCTTGGCAGTATGGGGGACAGACTGATTGCCCCGAGATCCTTCAAAGTTGCCGTGCAAGTTGACAGAAGGTGTACAGTGGGCTGGCCTTCACTGGTCAGAGGACTGAGTTCGAGGGCTGTGAGGTAGTTACAGCTCTGTGCAACCCTGCTTAGACCAGACGGAGTGCCCTGCTCAGTGCCAGGCGCCTCATTCTGGGAAGGGAGCGGAAGCTTTGGAAAGGGTGCCGAGGAGATTTCCCAGGATGCCGGCTGGATTAGAGAGCATGTCTTACGAGGGTAGGCTGAGTCAGCTCAGGGCTTTTCTCTCTGGAGCGAAGGAGGATGAGAGGTGATTTGATAAGAGGTGTGCCAGATGATGAGGCCTCGGTAATGTGGACAGCCAGGGATGTTTTCTCCAACGTGACAGTGGCCAACATGAGAGGGTGGACGTCAGAAGGTTTTCTGTCCTTCCCCCACAGAGAGTGATGAGTGTGTGGAACACCCTGCTGAGGGGGGGGGGGTGGGAGAGACAGGAACATTACTGAGGGGGGGGGTAGGAGAGACAGGAACATTACTGAGGGGGTGGAGACAGGAACATTACTGAGGGGGGCGGTAGGAGAGACAGGAACATTACTGAGGGGGAGTGGGAGAGACAGGAACATTACTGGGGGGGAGTGGGAGAGACAGGAACATTACTGAGGGGGTGGAGACAGGAACATTACTGAGGGGGAGTGGGAGAGACAGGAACATTACTGAGGGGGTGGAGACAGGAACATTACTGAGGGGGGCGGTAGGAGAGACAGGAACATTACTGAGGGGGAGTGGGAGAGACAGGAACATTACTGGGGGGGAGTGGGAGAGACAGGAACATTACTGAGGGGGTGGAGGCAGGAACATTACTGAGGGGGAGTGGGAGAGACAGGAACATTACTGAGGGGGTGGAGACAGGAACATTACTGTGGGGGAGTGGGAGAGACAGGAACATTACTGAGGGGGTGGAGACAGGAACATTACTGGGGGGGTAGGAGAAACAGGAACATTACTGAGGGGGTGGAGACAGGAACATTCCTGGGGGGGTGGGAGAGACAGGAACATTACTGAGGGGGGGTAGGAGAGACAGGAACATTACTGAGGGGGTGGAGACAGGAACATTACTGAGGGGGGCGGTAGGAGAGACAGGAACATTACTGAGGGGGAGTGGGAGAGACAGGAACATTACTGAGGGGGTGGAGACAGGAACATTACTGAGGGGGAGTGGGAGAGACAGGAACATTACTGAGGGGGTGGAGACAGGAACATTACTGGGGGGGGTAGGAGAGACAGGAACATTACTGAGGGGGTGGAGACAGGAACATTACTGGGGGGGTGGGAGAGACAGGAACATTACTGAGGGGGTGGAGACAGGAACATTACTGAGGGGGAGTGGGAGAGACAGGAGCATTATTGGGGGGGTGGGAGAGACAGGAACATTACTGAGGGGGGCTGGGAGAGACAGAAACATTACTGGGGGGGTGGGAGAGACAGGAACATTACTGAGGGGGGGTGGGAGAGACAGGAACATTACTGGGGGGGTGGGAGAGACAGGAACATTACTGAGGGGGTGGAGACAGGAACATTACTGAGGGGGAGTGGGAGAGACAGGAACATTACTGGGGGGGTGGGAGAGACAGGAACATTACTGAGGGGGTGGAGACAGGAACATTACTGAGGGGGAGTGGGAGAGACAGGAACATTACTGAGGGGGTGGAGACAGGAACATTACTGGGGGGGTAGGAGAGACAGGAACATTACTGAGGGGGTGGAGACAGGAACATTACTGGGGGGGGTAGGAGAGACAGGAACATTACTGAGGGGGGGTGGGAGAGACAGGAACATTACTGAGGGGGGGTAGGAGAGACAGGAACATTACTGAGGGGGTGGAGACAGGAACATTACTGAGGGGGGAGTGGGAGAGACGGGAACATTACTGAGGGGGTGGAGACAGGAACATTACTGAGGGGGGGAAGGAGAGACAGGAACATTACTGAGGGGGTGGAGACAGGAACATTACTGAGGGGGGAGTGGGAGAGACAGGAACATTACTGAGGGGGGGTGGGAGAGAGAAACATTACTGAGGGGGTGGAGACAGGAACATTACTGAGGGGGGGTGGGAGAGACAGAAACATTACTGAGGGGGTGGAGACAGGAACATTACTGAGGGGGGGGAGAGACAGAAACATTACTGAGGGGGTGGAGACAGGAACATTACTGAGGGGGAGTGGGAGAGACAGGAACATTACTGAGGGGGTGGAGACAGGAACATTACTGAGGGGGGGTGGTAGAGACAGGAACATTACTGAGGGGGTGGAGACAGGAACATTACTGGGGGGGTAGGAGAGAGGAACATTACTGAGGGGGTGGAGACAGGAACATTACTGAGGGGGGGTGGGAGAGACAGAAACATTACTGAGGGGGTGGAGACAGGAACATTACTGAGGGGGGGTAGGAGAGACAGGAACATTACTGAGGGGGGGTGGGAGAGACAGAAACATTACTGAGGGGGTGGAGACAGGAACATTACTGAGGGGGGGTAGGAGAGACAGGAACATTACTGAGGGGGGGTGGGAGAGAGGAACATTACTGAGGGGGTGGAGACAGGAACATTACTGAGGGGGGGGTGGGAGAGACAGGAACATTACTGAGGGGGTGGAGACAGGAACATTACTGAGGGGGGGTGGTAGAGACAGGAACATTACTGAGGGGGGGTGGGAGAGACAGGAACATTACTGAGGGGGTGGAGACAGGAACATTACTGAGGGGGGGGTGGTAGAGACAGGAACATTACTGAGGGGGTGGAGACAGGAACATTACTGGGGGGGTGGGAGAGACAGGAACATTACTGAGGGGGTGGAGACAGGAACATTACTGGGGGGTGGTGGGAGAGACAGGAACATTACTCAGGGGGTGGAGACAGGAACATTACTGAGGGGGGAGTGGGAGAGACAGGAACATTACTGAGGGGGTGGAGACAGGAACATTACTGGGGGGGTGGGAGAGACAGAAACATTACTGGGGGGGTAGGAGAGACAGGAACATTACTGGGGGCGTGGAGACAGGAACATTACTGGGGGGGTAGGAGAGACAGGAACATTACTGGGGGGGTAGGAGAGACAGGAACATTACTGGGGGGGTGGAGACAGGAATATTACTGAGGGGGGGTGGGAGAGACAGGAACATTACTGAGGGGGTGGAGACAGGAACATTACTGGGGGGTGGTGGGAGAGACAGGAACATTACTGAGGGGGTGGAGACAGGAACATTACTGAGGGGGGAGTGGGAGAGACAGGAACATTACTGACGGGGTGGAGACAGGAACATTACTGAGGGGGGAGTGGGAGAGACAGGAACATTACTGAGGGGGTGGAGACAGGAACATTATTGGGGGGGTAGGAGAGACAGGAGCATTATTGGGGGGGTGGGAGAGACAGGAACATTACTGAGGGGGGCTGGGAGAGACAGAAACATTACTGAGGGGGTGGAGACAGGAACATTACTGAGGGGGTGGAGACAGGAACATTACTGAGGGGGTGGAGACAGGAACATTACTGAGGGGGGAGTGGGAGAGACAGGAACATTACTGAGGGGGTGCTAGAGGCAGGAACATCACTGAGATTTAGGGACGGAAGGACAACGGAGGACTACGTGGAAGGAAAGAGTTAGATTGATCTTGGAGTAGTTGAAAAGGTCAGCACAATATTGTGGGCCGAAGGGCCTGTACTGTTCAATGTTTAACAAAAACTCCTGTTTGACATCACACTCACGAACATTTACTGTGACTTACCTTCGTAAGTGGGCCGCAACCACAATTCTGGAAGAGAGGGAGGTACATTCCTGGTTAGTCATAACTCACTTCGATCCCACTCCACCTGCTGCCCCTTCGCAAACAACTGTTCCCGAGCCCTGAGCAGATTTAGCTCGGATGTAAGCTGCCCACCAGGTGATGAGCCATTCGGGAACATCCACAGTGTGTCCAGGCAGAACCACCGGCTGACCAAAGCTCCTATCACACTGACACTCCGATCATCGAGTGTTGCTTCTCCCCTACTTACAATAAGACAGACTCCCACTTTGAGCACAGCTCTGCTCACCTACTGCCAGGTGCTCAGGAAAAATGTATATACATGTCACTGGGATTTGAGGACCGGAGTTATAGGGAAGGGTTGAATAGGTTAGGAGTTTATCGCTTGGAGCAGAGGAGAATCGGGGGAGATTCGACAGAGGTATACAAAATTCTGAGCGGTATAGTTAGTAAATGCAAGCAGGCTTTTTCCACTGAGGTTGGGTGAGACGAGAACCAGAAAGTCATGGGTTAAGGGTGAAAGGTGAGATGTTTAAGGGAACCTGAGGGGGATCTTCTTCACTGAGAGGGTGGGTCGATTACAACACTTAAGAGAAGTTTGGATGGGCAGACGGACAGGAGGGCTGTGGTCCAGGTTGGCAAGGACGAGATGGGCGAAAGGCCCTCGTGCCGTCGTGTTCTATGACTCTGCCAAGCTTTGGGATGACGCAGAATACGGAAGTGTCGTCCATGGTGGAAAAGGTCATCGTAGGTCAGAGGGCAGATCGTGATCAGTTAGGGAAGTGGGCCGGGAAGTTTCAAACGTTTCATTAGAGGTGGTGCATTTTGAAAAGTGCAACAGTACACGGACAGACTATGGATGATCGGATACACGGGAACAGAGGGAACTCGGAATACCAGTGCAGTACACACTATGGTACACTGATCCTCGTTATTCAGGACTTTGAGTACAGGACCCACCAACTGGTGCTGGAAATCCAAAGCCCCAGTGAAGGATCTCGGCCCGAAACATGGACTGTTTACTTTTTTCTATAGATGTTGCCTGGCCCGTGTGTTACTTTGCGTGCAGGAGTTGTGATATTGTGTTTCGGACCTTGGCAAGACCACACTCCAAGCACTACGCTGAGTTTGGTTACGTGAATGATGTGGAAAAACTGCGAAGAGCGCAGGAAAGATTTACGTGGATGTTGCCAGGAGTCGGGGGTCTGAAATACAGTGGGAGATCATCTCCCTATGTTCTTCACACTGTATAGAACAGCTCTTTATTCCTTGCAATGCAGAAAAGTGACAGGCTCCCCAGGGTAGGGGAGTTCAAAGCAGGTTTCATAGGCTTAGGGTGAGAAGGGCAAGATTCAGAAGGGACTAGAGGAGTAACATTTTCTTCAGATGCATCAGCAAGGGAGATGAGGCTGAGTACAGGGCTACGGTAGGAAACTTAGTCACATGGTGTGAGCAGAATTATCTGCCGCTTAATGTGAAAAAGACTAAGGAGCTGGTGGTAGACCTGAGGAGAGCTAAGGTACCGGTGACCCCTGTTTCCATTCAGGGGGTCAGTGTGGACATGGTGGAGGATTACAAATACCTAGGGATATGAATTGACAATAAACTGGACTGGTCTAAGAACACTGAGGCTGTCTACAAGAAGGGTCAGAGCCGTCTCTATTTCCTGAGGAGACTGAGGTCCTTTAACATCTGCTGGACGATGCTGAGGATGTTCTACGAGTCTGTGGTGGCCAGTGCTATCATGTTTGCTGTTGTGTGCTGGGGCAGCAGGCTGAGGGTAGCAGACACCAACAGAATCAACAAACTCATTCGTAAGGTCAGTGATGTTGTGGGGATGGAACTGGACTCTCTGACGGTGGTGTCTGAAAAGAGGATGCTGTCCAAGTTGCATGCCATCTTGGACAATGTCTCCCATCCACTACATAATGTACTGGGTGGGCACAGGAGTACATTCAGCCAGAGACTCATTCCACCGAGATGCAGCACAGAGTGTCATCGGAAGTCATTCCTGCCTGTGGCCATCAAACTTTACAACTCCTCCCTTGGAGGGTCAGACACCCTGAGCCAATAGGCTGGTCCTGGACTTATTTCATAATTTACATATTACTATTTAACTATTTATGGTTCTATTAATATTTATTATTTATGGTGCAACTGTACCGAAAACCAATATCCCCCGGGATCAGTAAAGTATGACTATGACCGGAAGATGCTGAGATGGTCAGGGCTGTGGAACGAGCTGCCAGAGGAAGTGGCTGAGGTAGGTACACGGAGGGATACGAGCCCAACGCAGGAAACTGGGGCAGCTGGGTGGGCGCCATAGTTTGCATGGACCGGAGAGAGGCCGAATGTCCTGTAATCAGGACCGAGTGCTTTCCCCGCACATATAACGAATAAACTCATCTCGGGCTTCCAGCCAGGTAAAGGAATGGATTATGAACAATGTTTCGACAACAAACTCTGCCATCTTCATCAGGGATGATGCCTGGGCAAGTCCCGTCTGCTGGCGTTTATACCCCTGTATTCTGTCCCTCCTGATTGGTTCATCCTCATCCAATCAGGATTCGGCTCTCCCAACTTGTTTCAATCAAATTCCAGTTCTTTCTTACAGCGAGACTCCGATCGCCTGCCGTCTACAGGATTTCCCGTGGATGCAGAGCAGTGCTCCGGCCAGGCAGGATGCCTGCGTCAAGGAGCACATGAACCAGAGAAATTGGTGGGAGCAGAACATTGCATTCGCAATGGCCACAGGATTGACTACAGTGACACAAAGCTACTGTGCCATGCCAGTGGCTTTTGGGACGGCCTGGTGAAGGAGGCCATTGAAATGATCCATACTTGTACCTGACTGGAAGCCCGAGGGACTTCAGTCAGCCTGCGACCGTGGCATTTTTCACCATGACTCTGAAGGTCCAGAAGGAAATGTGGCCCACCCCGGCCAGAGAGAGAGAACTGGAAAACTAACTCTGAAATTTTAGAGGGACGGGAGCCAAAGACATCTTGCCTAGATGAGCTTGGTCAGCACGGATGAGTCGGGCCGAAAGGCCTGTGGTATGTGGTGAGCTTCCCTACAGACACACACCTTTCATCTTCTGGTCTCGCTGACGTTTTCTCCTCCAGAAGACGAAAAATACACCAACAACAGCCAAGAGGAGGAAGAGGGTGAACAGGAAACCCCCCAGCCAGCCCGAGGTCCTGGGGAAGAAGGCATCTGCAGGGAAGAGAGCAGAGGAGAGGGCAGTTAGTGATGCACCGACAACCCTGTCCCACCACGACCCACTGAACCCTCCTGCCTCACTGGTTACCACAGAGAAAGGAAAGGTGGGAGAACGTCTGAGAGAGGAGGTGGGGGTAGAGTTACTGGAACAGTTCCAGGGGATGGGGGTGGGGATTGGGGAATGTCAGGAGAACATCAGATGGGGCTGTGACATCAGGATGTAGATACGTTTTTTTTTAATATATAGTTGAACAATCCTGTGTTTTATGCCTATCATATACAGTGGCATGCAAAAGTTTGGGCACCCCCGGTCAGGATTTCTGTTACTGTGAATAGCTAAGCGAGTAAAAGATGAACTGATTTCCAAAAGGCATAAAGTTAAAGATGACACATTTCTTTCATATTTTAAGCAAGAAAACTTCTTTATTTCCATCTTTAACAGTTTCAAAATAACGAAAAAGGAAAAACGGCCCGAAGCAAACATTTGGGCACCCTGCATGGTCAGTATTTAGTAACACCCACTTTGGCAAGTATCACAGCTTTTAGTAGCCAGCTAAGAGTCTTTCAATTCTTGTTTGGGGGATTTTCGCCCATTCTTCCTTGCAAAAGGCTTCTAGTTCTGTGAGATTCTTGGGCCGTCTTGCATGCACTGCTCTTTTGAGGTCCATCCACAGATTCTCGATGATGTTTAGGTCGGGGGACTGTGAGGACCATGGCAAAACCTTCAGCTTGCACCTCTTGAGGTAGTCCATTGTGGATTTTGAGTTGTGCTTAGGCTTATTATCCTGTTGTAGAAGCCATCCTCTTTTCATCTTCGGTATTTTTACAGACGGTGTGATGTTTGCTTCCAGAACTTGCTGGTATTTAATTGAATTCATTCTCCAAAAAGTTCTATTTTAACTTCATCAGTCCACAGGACTTGTTTCCAAAATGCATCAGGCTTATTTAGATGTTCCTTTGAACCTTTTGAATAGAACTTTTTGGCCACAATGAGCAAAGGTATGTTTGGAGAAAAAAGGGTGCAGAACTTCATGAAAAGAACACCTCTCCAACTGTTAAGCAAGGGGGTGGATCGATCGTGCTTTGGGCTTGTGTTGTAGCCAGTGGCATGGGGAACATTTACTGGCCGAGGGAAGAATGAATTCTATTAAATACCGGAAAATTCTGGAAGCAAACATCACACCATCTGTAAAAAAGCCGAAGATGAAAAGAGGATGGCTTCTACAACAGGATAATGAACCTAAACACACCTCAAAATCCACAATGGACTACCTCAAAAGGCACAGGCCATGGCCCTCACAGTCCCCCGATCTAAACATCATGGAGAATCTGTGGATAGACCTCAAAAGAGCAGTGCGTGCATGACAGCCCAAGAACCTCACAGAACTAGAAGCCTTTTGCACGGAAGAATGGGCGAAAATCCCCCAAACAAGAAAAGAAAGACTCTTAGCTGGCTACAAAAAGCGCTTACAAGCTGTGATACTTATCAAAGGGGGTGTTACTAAGTACTGCCATGCAGGGTGCCCAAACTTCTGCTTCTGGCCCTTTTCCTTTTTTGTTATTTTGAAACTGTGAAAAACAGAAATAAAGAAGTTTTCTTGCCTAAAGAAATGTGTCATCTTTAACTTTATGCCTTTTGGAAATCAGTTCATCTTTTACTCGCTTAGCTATTCACAGTAACAAAAATTCTGACCGGGGGTGCCCAAACTTTTGCATACCACTGTATATGTATACATTTTATATTTTAATAACTTATGCATTATATATTATATAAACTTACACATTAAAATTTGTACATATTTTAAACCTTAATAATAATATAACTTTTAGCATTTTAAATCACTTAGAAACGTAATACTTTATAAGTAAATACACATGCAATTGCCCGATGAGTTTTTGTCGTATCGCTAATGCTGTATTTTTCTACAGGTTTTCTCAACCTGAACCTGATGACTGCATCAGTGATAAATAACCAAGCCTAAGGCCACCGGAGATGTGGAGTCGGGACTGAACCAAATCAGGACCTTCTGGTGGGAATTTGGATCGCCGCAGGGTGAGGGAATAATGCTCAGAGCTGAGGGAGGCCAGCCTGGCACTGAGGTTTCTCCACTCAGACTAGCACAGACATGATGGGCCGAACAGCCTCATCCTGTGCTGACATGGTTCCATGAACCCGGTCTAGTGACTTGGGGCATGGAGAGAGGAGAGGATCGGGTGGGAGAGAGGCAAAACTGAGCCCAGCTCCTCTTTCAGATTAAACCAGAGGAACTCAGGCCTGATTACTTCAAACCTCCCCCTTAAACAAAGCTCACATTCAATGTTGTAACTCCCAGGGTTGGACTCCCGTCAAAGGGTCCAGTCGCAGGAGTACATCAGCCAGGAGCTACAGAGGAGATTCCACACTGTGATAAAATTCCAAATAACAGATCATCCTGGCAACAACAGTAGGCAAAGGTAGACAATTTCTCGATCAGTAAGGGACTCAAAGGTTACAGTGAGGAAACAGGAGAATGGGATTGTGATGGAAAATAGAGCTGGAGATTAGGGGTAGTGAGCTGTGGGCACGTTACATTGGCACTGGAAGCGTTACAACACTTGCAGGCTGCCCCCAGCACACCCTTGGATTGTGTTGATTATTAATGCCAACAGTGCATTTCCATAAGACCATAAGACACAGGAGCATAATTAGGCCATCTGGCTCATCGAGTCTGCTCCACCATTCAATCATGGCTGATCCTTTTTTCCTATCCCCTCCTCAATCCCAGTTCCCAGCCTTCTCCCCGTAACCTTTGATGCCATGTTCAATCAAGAACCTATCAATCTCTGCCTTAAATACGTCTAACAACCTGGCCTCCACAGCTGCCTGTGGCAAGAAATTCCACAAATTCACCACCCTTTGGCTAAAGAAATTTCTCCGCATCTCTGTTTTGAAAGAGCACCCCTCTACCCTGAGGTTGTGCCCTCTTGTCCTAGACTCTCCCACCATGGGAAACATCCTATTCACATCTGTTCTGTCTGGACCTTTCAACATTCAAAAGGTTTCAATGAGATCCCCCTCATCCTTCTGAATTCCAGCAACTACAGACCCAGAACCATCAAATGTTCCTCGTATGATAATCCTTTCATTCCTGGAATCATCCTTGTGAACCTCCTCGAAACCCTCTCCAATGTCAGCACATCTTTTCTAAGATGAGAGGCCCATAACTGTTCACAACACTCAAGGTGAGGCCTCACCAGTGCCTTATAAAGCCTCAGCATCACATCCCTGCCCTTGTATTCTAGACATCTTGAAATGAATGCTGACATTGTATTTTCCTTCCTCACCACCGAGTCAACCTGCAAGTTAACCTTCAGGGTGTTCTGCAGAAAACGGGAGGCCAAGTCCCTCTGCATCGCAGATTCCTGGATTTTCTCCCTGTTTAAAAAATAGTCCACACATTTATTTCTACTACCAAAGTGCATGACCATGGATTTTCCAACATCGTATTTCATTTGCACTTCTTGCCCATTCTCCTAATCTTTCTAAGTCTTCCTGCATCCTACCTGTTTCCTCAACACTACCTGTCCCTGCACCAATCTTTGTATCATCTGCAAACTTGGCAACAAAGCCATCTAATCCATCATCGAAATCATTTATATACAGCATAAAAAGAAGTGGTCCCAACACTGACCCCTGCAGAACACCACTAGTCACTGGCAACCAACCAGAAAAGTATCCTTTTATTCCCACTCGCTGCCTCCTACCAATCAGTCAATGCTCTAACCATGTTAAAAATTTTCCTGTAATACTATGGGTTCTTCACTTGGTAAACAGCCTCATGTGTGGCACCTTGTCAAAGGCCTTCTGAAAGTCCAAATATACAACATCCACTACATCCCCTTTATCTATCCGACTTGTAATCTCCTCAAAGAATTTCAACAGGTTCATCAGCAGGATCTTCCCTTAAGAAAACCATGCTGACTTTGTACTATCTTGTCCTGTGTCTCCAAGTAGTCCATCACCTCGTCGTTAACAACTGACTCTGACATCTTCCCAATCACTGAGGTCAGGCTAACTGGTCTACAATTCTTTTCTGTTGCCTTCCTCCTTTCTTAAAGAGTGGAGTAACATTTGCAACCTTCCAGTCATCTGGCATCATGCCAGAGTCCATTGATTTTTGAAAAATCATTTCTAATGCTGCCAGAATCTATAATACAGCCTCCTTCAGAACCCTAGGGTGCATTCATCTGGTCCGGGTGACTTATGAACCTTTAGGTCTTTCAGCTTTTTGAGCACCTTCTCTCTTGTAATAGTAACTGTACCCACTTCTCTTCCTTCACACACTACATCAGGCATACTGCTCGTGTCTTCCACTATGAAGACTGATGCAAAATACTCACTTAGTTTATCTGCCACCTCCTTGTCCCCCGTTATTATTTCTCTGGCCTCATTTTCTAGCTGTCCTATATCCGCTCTCATTTCTCTTTTATTTTTAACATACTCGAAAAAACTTTTACTGTCCACTTTGATATTATTTGCTGGCTTGCTTTCATATTTCATCTTTTCCCTTCTAATGATTCTTTTAGTTGTTCTGTGTAGGTTTTTAAAAAACTTCCCAATCCTCTATTTTCCCACTAATTTTTGCTTTGTTGTATGCCCTTTCTTTGCTTTTACAATAGCATAGCCATGGTTTGAGTATTTTACCATTTGAGCATTTCTTCATTTTTGGCATACACATATCCTGCACCTTCCTCATTTTTCCCTGGATCACTGGTTCCTAAGGGTTCTTAACCATAAAACACTACAGCACAGAAAACAGGCCATTTGGTCCTTCTGCTCTGAACTGAAACCTTATTCTGCTAGTCCCATTGACTTGCACCCAGTCCATAACCCTCCAGACCTCTCCCATGTACCTATCCAATTTATTCTTAAAACTTAAGAATGAGCCCACATTTACCACGTCAGATGGCAGCTCGTTCCACACTCCCACCACTCTCTGAGTGAAGAAGTTCCCCCTAAACCTTTCCCCTTTCACCCTAAAGCCATGTCCTCTCGTATTTATCTCTCCTAATCTAAATGGAAAGAGCCTATTCACATTTACTCTGTCTATACCCCTCATAATTTTGTAAACCTCTCTCAAATCTCCCCTCATTCTTCTACGCTCCAAGGAATAAAGTACCAACCCGTTCAATCTTTCCCTGTAACTCAAATGTTTACCTTAAGGTAATCTTCACCTTAAGATCCCCAATCACCTCTGATCCTAACATCCAATCCAGTACAGCTGATCCCCTAGTTGGCTCAACGACAAACTATTCTGAAAAGCTATCTTTAGAGATAACTTTTGAGATCCATTACCAACCTGATTTTCCCAATGGCCCTATATGTTAAAATCTCCCATGACTACCACAACATTGCCCTTTTGACTCACCTTTTCTATATCCTGTTCCAATCTGTGGTCCACCTCCCAGTCACTGTTGGGAGGCCTGTATGTAACTGCCATCAGCGTCCTTTTACCCTTGCAGTTTCTTAACTCAACCCACGAGGATTCAACATCTTCCATTCCTGTGTCACATCTTTCTACTGATTTGATGCCATTCTTTACCAGTAGAGCCACACCACCCCCTCTGTCTACCTTCCTGTCACTCCGATATAATGTGTAACCTTGGACATTTAGCTCCCAATTACAATCATTATTCAGTGATGGCCACAATATCATACCTGGCAATCTGTAATAGTGCAACAAGATCATCCACCTTATATCTTAGAAACATAGAAAACCTACAGCACAATACAGGCCCTTCAGCCCACAATGTTGTGCCGAACATGTCCCTACCTTAGAAATTACTAGGCTTACCCATAGCCATCTATTTTTCTAAGCTCTGTGCACCTATTCAAAAGTCTCTTAAAAGACCCTATCGTATCCACCTCCACCACCGTTGCCGGCAGCCCATTCCACGCACTCACCACCCTCTGCATAAAAAAACTTACCCCTGACATCTCCTCTGTACCTACTCCCAAGCACCTTAAACCTGTGCCCTCTTGTGGCAACCATTTCAGCCCTGGGAAAAGGCCTCTGACTATCCACACGATCAATACCTCTCATCATCTTGTACACCTCTATCAGGTCACCTCTCATCCTCCGTCGCTCCAAGGAGAAAAGGCCGAGTTCACTCAACCTGTTTTCATAAGGCATGCTCCCCAATCCAGGCAACATCCTTGTAAATCTCCTCTTCACTTTTTCTATGGTTTCCACATCTTTCCTGTAGTGAGGTGACCAGAACTGAGCACAGTACTCCAAGTGGGGTCTGACCAGGGTCCTATATAGCTGAAACATTACCTCTTGGCTCCCAAATTCAATTCCACGATTGATGAAGGCCAATACACCGTATGCCTTCTTAACCACAGATTCAACCTGTGCAGCTGCTTTGAGTCTCCTATGGACTCGGACCCCAAGGTCCCTCTGATCCTCCACACTGCTAAGAGTCTTACCATTAATACTATATTCTGCCATCATATTTGACCTACCAAAATGAACCACCTCACACTTACCTGGGTTGAACTCCATCTGCCACTTCTCAGCCCAGTTTTGCATCCTATCAATGTCCTGCTGTAACCTCTGACAGCCCTCCACACTATCCACAACACCTCCAACCTTTGTGTCATCAGCAAACTTACTAACACATCCCTCCACTTTCTCATCCAGGTCATTTATAAAAGTCACAAAGAACAGGGGTCCCAGAACAGATCCCTGAGGCACACCACTGGTCACCGACCTCCATGCAGAATATGACCCGTCTACAACCACTCTTTGCCTTCTGTGAGCAAGCCAGTTCTGGATCCACAAAGCAATGTCCCCTTGGATCCCATGCCTCCTTACTTTCTTAATAAGCCTTGCATGGGGTACCTTATCAAATGCCTTGCTAAAATCCATATACACTACATCTACTGCTCTACCTTCATCAATGTGTTTAGTCACATCCTCAAAAAATTAAATCAGGCTCGTAAGGCACGACCTGACTTTGACAGAGCCATGCTGACTATTCCTATCATATTATACCTCTCCAAATATTCATAAATCCTGCCTCTCAGGATCTTCTCCATCAACTTACCAACCACTGAAGTAAGACTCACTGGTCTATAATTTCCTGGGCTATCTCTAATCTCTTTCTTGAATAAGGGAACAATATCCACAACCCTCCAATCCTCTGAAACCTCTCCCGTCCCCATTGATGATGCAAAGATCATCGGCAGAGGCTCAGCAATATCCTCCCTCACCTCCCACAGTAGCCTGGGGTACATCTCATCCAGTCCCAGCGATTTATCCAACTTGATGCTTTCCAAAAGCTCCAGCACATCCTCTTTCTTAATTTTCCTCAAGGTTTTCAGTCCGCTGCAAGTCATCACTACAATCGCCAAGATCCTTTTCCATACTGAATACTGAAGTAAAGTATTCATTAAGTATCTCTGCTATTTCCTCCAGTTCCATACACACTTTCCCACTGTCACACTTGATAGGTCCTATTCTTTCACATCATATCCTCTTGCTCTACACATACTTGTAGAATGCCTTGGGGTTTTCCTTAATCCTACCTGCCAAGGCCTTCTCATGGCCCCTTCTGGCTCTCCCAATTTCCTTAAGCTCCTTCCTGTTAGCTTTCTGAACGTTTCGTAAGCTCTTCTATTCTTCTTGACCAGATTTGCTACAACCTTTGTACACCACAGTTCCTGTACCCTACCATCCTTTCCCTGTCTCATTGGAACATACCTATGCAGAACTCCACACAAATATCCCCTGAACATTTGCCACATTTCTTCCGTACATTTCCCTGAGAACATCTGTTCCCAATTTAAGCTTCCAAGTTCCTGCCTGATAGCCTCATAATTCCCCTTAGTCCAATTAAATGCTTTCCTAACTTGTCTGTTCCTATCTCTCTCCAATGCTATTGTAAAGGAGGTAGAATTGTGATCACTATCTCCAAAATGCTCTCCCACTGAGAGATCTGACACCTGACCAGGTTCATTTCCCAATACCAAATCAAGTACAGTGTCTCCTCTTGTAGGCGTATCTATAAAATTGTGTCAAGAAAGCTTCCTGAACACACCTAACAAACTCCACCCCATCTAAACCCCTCACCCTAGGGAGATGAAAATTGATATTTGGGAAATTAAAATCTCCCACCACGACAACCCTGTTATTATTACACCTTTCCAGGATCCGTTTCCCTATCTGCTCCTCGATATCCCTTTTACTATTGGGCGGTCTATAAAAAACACCCAGTAAAGTTATTGACCCCTTCCTGTTCCTAACCTCCACCCACAGAGACTCCGTAGACAATCCCTCCACGTCGTCCACCTTTTCTGTAGCCGTGACACTTCTTATACCCCAGACATTGAGATACAACATCTTGAGCACCGTATCTGCTGTCCTTTCTGATTCTGCATCCCAAATGTTTTGATACTCACCCTGTTGCCTGCGACTATGTCCCATCACCCACCTGCCTGCCCTTGCTGACAACCTGACTGCATGCTATCTTTACTTTTTTTACCATCCGTGCTACCCTGAGTCTCTTCACTCCGGTCCCCACCCCCGAGAAGCTTTTCCTTTCTCAGCCACGCAATTATCTGCCCAATCATCCTGTTTCTACCCTCACTGGCATGTGGCACAGGCAGCAACCCAGAAATTACTTCTGGGGGTGGCGGGGGGTCCTGCTTCCCAGCTTTCTACCTAGCTCACTAAAATCTCTTTACAGGATCCCATTGCTTTTCCTTCCTATGTCATTGGTACCAATATGTACCAAGACATCTGGCTGGTCTCCCTCCCTCTCCAAAATGTTGACACGGTCTGAGATTTCCCTGCCCCTGGCACTTGGGATACAACAGACCATCCAGGCGTCCCGCTGTCATCCACAGTATCTCCTGTCTGTTCCCCTCACTATTGAGTCCCATATTTCGACGTACCTATGATAAATGAAGATAATCCCTAATCTAATCCCTTGAAGATCCCCTCTCATTCTTCTAAGCAGGAGGAACTGGAGTCCTCGCTCCCACACCACCAGGTTCAGGAACAGTATTACCCTACAACCATCCGATTCTGAAGCAGCGTGGACAACTCCACTCTCCACAACTCTGATCTGCTTCTACAACTGCAAACTCCTGTCGAAGGGCCTCGGCCCAAAACAGCGACTGTACTCTTCTCCATGGATGCTGCCTGGCCTGCTGAGTTCCTGTGTGTGTGGTACTCACTTTCAGGAACTATTTTCCACTCAAGTTCACAATATCATTTTTTCTACTTGCAAAATTTGTCTTTTTTAATTGTTTTTCAGTTTATCAGAAATTCTATTGCATTTCTTTATATTTCTCGTAAATGCCATCAAGTAAACGGATCTCAAGGTAGCATATGGTAACATACATGCACTCTGATTATAAATTCATTTTACAAATTTGAATTTCAGCAAGTATAGTCCCAGTCAACTCAGTCCCTCCTCAAAGGCTAACCCCCTCGACCAAGTGAACCTCCTCTGCACCACCTTCAAAGCCCGTATCACTCCCCTCCAGATGTGTAACCCCAAATGTAAAATTGACCGGAGCTGAGCTCGTGGTGAACGTGCCTGATATCTTCAGCTGTCCCTGATACTCCCGGCCCAGGGGTTGGTTTTGGATGACACAGGAGTAGTCAGTAGAGGCGCCGTGACTCACAGCGATGACACTGTCCACCGTCAGCAGCCCAGCCTCGTCCGGTTTTGCCGACTCCCGGTGTGCAGTGACGAGCTGGCCCGCGGCGTCCCGCCACAACACTTGCGGCCGCGGGAACCACTTCTCCGAGACGCAGCCCAGCAGGACTTTGCTGCCCTCGTAGCCCACCATCTTCATCGTGGGCGGGTCTCCCATACCTAGAGGGTGCAGGGGTGTCAGTGGGCAATAGTGCCAGTTTGGTTTAAACAGGAGCTCACAAAGGAGAATATCCATGTTGCCCCCTGTACTCCCCCTGACCCACCATAATGACCTCTCTCACCCCCAACATCTCCCTCAGTACATCCGTCTGTCAGCCACCAGCCCCACCGTTCCACAGCACGCTGTCCCACCCACTCCCGTCCTCCTCTGCACTCGCTCGTCATTTCCAAGCATCCCACCCTCCCTCAACTCCACTCCCCTCCCCTTATGACACCCTCCCTCCCAACTCCCATCATCCCAACCTCCCTCAACTCCACTCCCCTCTCCTTATCTCGCCCTCCCTCCCAACTCCCATCATCCCAACCTCCCTCAGCTCCACTCCCCTCCCCTTATCTCGCCCTCCCTCCCAACTCCCATCCCCTCATCCCAACCTCCCTCAACTCCACTCCCCTCCCCTTATCTCGCCCTCCCTCCCACTCCCATCATCCCAACCTCCCTCAACTCCACTCCTCTCTCCTTATCTCACCCTCCCTCCCAACTCCCATCATCCCAACCTCCCTCAGCTCCATTCCCCTTATCCCACCCTCCCTTCCCCTATCCTGCCCTCTCCCCTCCCCACATCCCGTCCTCCTTCCCCCTCCCTCCCAACTCCCATCTGCTCATCCCACCCACCCTCCACTCCACTGCCTTCTCCTTATGTCGCCCTCCCTCCCAACTCCCATCCCCTCATCCCAACCTCCCTCAACTCCACTCCCCTCCCCTTATCTCGCCCTCCCTCCCACTCCCATCCCCTCTTCCCACCCACCCTCTCCACTCCCCTCCCCTTATCTCGACCCAACTCCCCTCATCCCAACCTCCCTCAACTCCACTCCCCTCCCCTATCTCGCCCTCCCTCCCAATTCCCATCCCCTCATCCCACCCACCCTCTCCACTCCACTCCCCTCCCCTTATGTCGCCCCCCCCAACATCCCAATCTCCCTCAGCTCCACTCCCCTCCCCTTATCCCACCCTCCCTTCCCCTATCCTGCCCGCTCCCCTCCCCACATCCCGTCCTCCTTCCCCCTCCCTCCATCCTGCCCTCCCTCCCAACTCCCATCCACTTATTCCGCCCTACCTCAACTCTGCTCCCCTCCCCTCAACCTGCCCTCCCTCTCCCACTCCCCCTCTCCAAATCCCTCCCCTTATCATGCCCTCCCTTTCCCCTCCCTGAATCCTTCCCTCTCCTCTCCCAGTATCCCGCCTCTCCTAGTATCCCACCCCTCCCAGTATCACACCCTCTCCTCTCCCAGTATCCCACTCCTCCCAGTATCACACCCTCTCTTCTCCCAGTATCCCACCCTCTCCTCCCGCAGTATCCCACCCCTCCCAGTATCCCACCCTCTCCTCCCGCAGTACCCCACCCTCTCCTCTCCCAGTATCCCACCCCTCCCAGTATCACACCCTCTCCTCTCCCAGTATCCCACCCTCTCCTCCCACAGTATCCCACCCTCTCTTCTCCCAGTATCCCGCCCCCCCCCAGTATCCTACCATCCCTCTACCCCCTCAAACCCTCCTCTTCACCTCTCACCTTTCTCAGTTCTTCTATGTTCCTCCTGTCCACTCTGAAGCCACTCCACCCAGGTCCTCTGCAATTGCTCACCCCCCCGCACCCCCCAGCTAACCTCCCGCTGCCTGCACTGCCCTGCGGCCGTTGGGACAAAGTACACCCTCTCGGTCCTCTGCAAACCCGCGCCCTCCGATCATCCCCACAGCCCATTTCCTGCTGTCCAGCGACACCTCACTCACTGGCAACTTGCAGCTGCAGAGAGCCCTCCTGGTCCTCAGCCTTGGAGACTACGAAGCACTTGTAGTGTCCCGTGTCGCCCACCGTCACCTTCTTCAGCAGCAGGGAGACATTCCCCTGGGGAAAGGCATCCTTGAACAGCTCTGTCCTCCCGGAGTACTGTGCCATCTGGATATCAGGAACGTCCTGCCCCTTCCGGTACAGGTGCACCACCTGGGACCAGTCCGTCCGAAACCAGCGCACCTCCATCTCCTCGAGGACCTCGGCCGGAATCAGCTGGCAAAGCAGCACGGCGTCCTGGCCCACCTCGACCACGATAGGCGCGCTCGGCGTGATCACGATAAACTCCCCTGGGGACGTGCAGGTAAAACGCAGTCAGAGTGTGGGCAGTAAACCTCCCGCACGCTTTACAGAAACAGAATTATCGTCACTGACTTAAACTGCATGTAATTTATTGTACAGTATTCTGGTAGCAGAGACGTTAAATTAACTAATGCAACACACACAAAATGCTGGTGAACGCAGCAGGCCAGGCAGCATCTATAGGAAGAGGTACAGTCGACGTTTCGGGCCGAGACCCTTCGTCAGGACTAATTCTTTCAGTTGGCCTGGCCTGCTGCGTTCACCAGCATTTTGTGCCTGCTGCTTGCCTGACTAACCTACTGCAATTCTTTGAGGAAATTACAAGCAGGGTAGACGAAGGAGATGCAGTAGGTGTAGTGTACTTGGATTTTCAGAAGGCCTTTGACAAGGTGCTGTACATGAGGCTGCTTAGCAAGATAAGATCCCATGGAATTACAGGGAAGTTACTAGCCTGGGTGGAGCATTGGCTGGTCGGCAGAAAACAGAGAGTGGGAATAAAGGGAACCTTTTCTGGCTGGCGGCTGGTTACCAGTGGAGTTCCACAGGGGATGGTGTTGGGACCGCTGCTTTTTATGATGTGTATCAATGATTTGGACTATGGGATTAATAGACTTGTGGCTAAATTTGCTGATGATATAGAGTTAAGTGGAGGAGCTAGTAGTGTTGAGGAAACAGAGAGCCAGCAGAGAGACTTAGACAGTTTAGGGGAATGGGCAGAGAAGTGGCAAATGAAATACAATGTTGGAAAGTGTATGGTCGTGCACTTTGGTGGAAGAAATAAATGGGCAGACTATTATTTCGATGGAGGGAGAATTCAAAATGCAGAGATGCAAAGGGACTTGGGAGTCCTTGTACAGGATACCCTGAAGGTTAACCTCCAGGTTGAGTCGCTGGTGAAGAAGGCAAATGCAATGTTGGCATTCATTTCTAGAGGTACAGAATATAAGAGCAGGGATGTGATGTTGAGGCTCTATAAGGCACTCGTAAGACCACACTTGGAGTATTGTGTGTGGTTTTGGGCTCCTTATTTTAGAAAGCATATACTGACATTGGAGAGGGTTCAGAGAATATTCACGAGAATGATTCCAGGAATGAAAGGGATGAGGAACGCCTGGCAGTTGTTGGGCTGTATTCCCTGGAGTTCAGGAGAATGGGGGGGGGGGGGGATCTCATAGAAACATTCCAAATGTTAAAAGGCCTCAACAGATTAGATATGGCAAAGTTATTTCCCATGGTAAGGGAGTCTAGGACAAGAAGCAATGACTTCAGGATTGAAGGACATCCAACTTAGAACAGAGGTGTGGGGAAATTACTTTAGTCAGAGGATGGTAAATCTGTGGAATTTGTTGCCACCAGTGGCTGTGGAGGCCAAGTCATTGGGTGCATTTAAGGCAGAGATAGATAGGTTCTTGACTAGCCAGGGCATCCAAGGGTATGGAGAGAAGGCAGGGGATGGGGATGACTGGAAGAATTGGATCAGCCCATGATTGAATAGCGGAGCAGACTCGATGGGCTGAATGGGCTACTTCTGCTCCTATATCTTATGGTATGGAATTTCCGGCATCTGCAGATTTCCTCATGCAATCGGTGCTGCCTTCTCGTGTTTGGCTGGTGGAAGACAACCTACATCGTGTTTGCGGATCGACAGCATCAAGCTGCAGGGCATGACGTTCAGGGACTTGGGCTAGATTGTATTTCTGCGAAACTGCATGTTCACTGCTGTCTCATACGTGATGAATGTACCTTGTGCTGTGTCTGACTGTTGGGTCTGTGGTTTCAGCCTTGACCCCAAGAGGAAAACTGTTTCGTTCGGCTGTGTTCAATAACAATTAAACTTGAAAAAGGAAATATCCGATAGACGTAGGCACACGGGCCTCTTACCCTGCTACATTTCTCAATAATTATTACAATATTAATCATAACATTTAAAAACTATTAAGCCACTTATCATCCGTCTGTAAGAATGGATGTCCTGCCGTTGCAGAGTGTCCAGAGGGGGTTCATGAAAATTATCACAGGAATGGAAGGGTTAACAACCAAGTTTGTCTCTGGGCTTGTACGTGTTGGAGTTAAGAACAAGAAGAGGGGATCTCATTCAAACCTATCAAATATTGGAAGGCCGAGATACATAGAATAGTACAGCATAGTACAGGCCCTTCAGTTGTGCCGACCCTCAAACCCTGCCTCCCATATACCCCCCCCACCTTAAATTCCTCCATATACCTGTCTAGCAGTCTCTTAAACTTCACTAGTGTATCTGCCTCCACCACTGACTCAGGCAGTGCATTCCACACACGAACCACTCTCTGAGTAAAAAAACCTTCCTCTAATATCCCCCTTGAACTTCCCACCCCTTACCTTAAAGCCATGTCCTCTTGTATTGAGCAGTGGTGCCCTGGGGAAGAGGCGCTGGCTATCCACTCTATCTATTCCTCTTATTATCTTGTACACCTCTATCATGTCTCCTCTCATCCTCCTTCTCTCCAAAGAGTAAAGCCCCATGTCCCTTAATCTCTGATCATAATGCATACTTTCTAAACCAGGCACCATCCTGGTAAATCTCCTCTGTACCATTTCCAATGCTTCCACATCCTTCCTATAGTGAGGTGACCAGAACTGGACACAGTACTCCAAGTGTGGCCTAACCAGAGTTTTATAGAGCTGCATCATTACATAGCGATTCTTAAACTCTATTCCTCAACTTATGAAAGCTAACACCCCATAAGCTTTCTTAACTACCCTATCTACCTGTGAGGCAACTTTCAGGGATCTGTGGACATGTATCCCCAGATCCCTCTGCTCCTCCGCACTACCAAGTATCCTGCCATTTACTTTGTACTCTGCCTTGGAGTTTGTCCTTCCAAAGTGTACCACCTCACACTTCTCCGGGTTGAACTCCATCTGCCACTTCTCAGCCCACTTCTGCATCCTATCAATGTCTCTCTGCAATCTTTGACAGTCCTCTACACTATCTACAACACCACCAACCTTTGTGTCGTCTGCAAACTTGCCAACCCATCCTTCTAGCCCACATCCAGGTAGTTAATAAAAATCAAGAAAAGTAGAGGTCCCAGAACCGATCCTTGTGGGACACCACTAGTCACAATCCTCCAATCTGAATGTACTCCCTCCACCACCACCCTCTGCTTTCTGCAGGCAAGCCAATTCTGAATCCACCTGGCCAAACTTCCCTGGATCCCATGCCCTCTGACTTTCTGAATAAGCCTACCATGTGGAACTTTGTCAAATGCCTTACTAAAATCCATATAGATCACATCCACTGCACTACCCTCATCTATATGCCTGGTCACCTCCTCAAAGAACTCTATCAGGCTTGTTAGACATGATCTGCCCTTCACAAAGCCGGGCTGACTGTCCCTGATCAGACCATGATTCTCTAAATGCCCATAGATCCTGTCTCTAAGAATCTTTACCGACAGCTTTCCCACCACTGACGTAAGGCTCACTGGTCTATAATTACCCGGACTATCCCTACTACCTTTTTTGAACAAGGGGACAACATTCTCCTCCCTCCAATCCTCCGGTACCATTCCCGTGGACGACGAGGACATAAAGATCCTAGCCAGAGGCTCAGCAATCTCTTCCCTCGCCTCATGGAGCACCCTGGGGAATATTTCGTCAGGCCCCGGGAACTTATCCGTCCTAATGTATTTTAACAACTCCAACACTTCCTCTGCCTTAATATCAGCATGCTCCAGAACATCAACCTCACTCATATTGTCCTCACCATCATCAAGTTCCCTCTCATGGTGAATACCGAAGAAAAGTATTCATTGAGGACCTCGCTCACTTCCACAGCCTCCAGGCACATCTTCCCACCTTTATCTCTAATCGGTCCTACCTTCACTCCTGTCACCCTTTTGTTCTTCACATAATTGAAGAATGCCTTGGGGTTTTCCTTTACCCTACTCGCCAAGGCCTTCTCATGCCCCCTTCTTGCTCTTCTCAGCCCCTTCTTAAGCTCCTTTCTTGCTTCCCTATATTCCTCAATAGACCCATCTGATCCTTGCTTCCTAAACCTCATGTATGCTGCTTTCTTCCACCTGACTAGATTTTCCACCTCACTTGTCACCCATGGTTCCTTCACCCTACCATTCTTTATCTTCCTCACTGGGACAAATTTATCCCCAACATCCTGCAAGAGATCCCTAAACATCGACCACATGTTCATAGTACATTTCCCTGCAAAAACATCATCCCAATTCACACCCGCAAGTTCTAGCCTTATAGCCTCATAATTTGCCCTTCCCCAATTAAAAATTTTCCTGTCCTCTTTGATTCTATTCTTTTCCATGATAATGCTAAAGGCCAGGGAGCGGTGGTCACTGTCCCCCAGATGCTCACCCACAGAGAGATCTGTGACCTGACCCGGTTCATTACCTAGTACTAGATCTAATATGGCGTTCTCCCAGTGGGCCTGTCCACATACTGTGACAGGAATCCATCCTGGACACACTTAACAAACTCTGCCCCGTCTAAACCCTTGGAACTAATCAGGAGCCAATCA
This sequence comes from Mobula hypostoma, assembly GCF_963921235.1. NCBI lineage: Eukaryota > Metazoa > Chordata > Chondrichthyes > Myliobatiformes > Myliobatidae > Mobula > Mobula hypostoma. The sequence goes on along the minus strand of NC_086101.1, from coordinate 3,213,023 downwards.
ATATTAGGGAAGTTAAAGTCACCCATGATAACAACCCTGTTATTTTTGCACCTTTCCAAAATCTGCCTCCCAATCTGCTCCTCTGTATCTCTGCTGCTACCAGGGGGCCTATAGAATACCCCCAATAGAGTAACTGCTCCCTTCCTGTTCCTGTACAGTGGATGTGGAGAGAGGGGGAGTTGAGGACCAGAGAGCACAACTCAGAATAGAAGGACACCACTTTAGAACAGAAATGAGGAGCAATTTCTTCAGCCAGAGGCTGGCGTATCTGTGGAATTTATTTCCCTGGACAGCTGTGAAGGCCGAGTCACTGGGTATATTTAAAGCGGAGGTTGATAGGTTCTTGATTAATCGGGGTTCAAAGGTTACGGGGAGAAGGCAGGAGAATGGCGTTGAGAGGATGAATAAATCAGCCAGCGGGCTAGAGGATCATCACGGTTTCTCTTCCACCCTTCAGACACATTTACCAGCAGCGCTGCAGCCACAAGGGCCCTGAGCATTGTCAATGATCCCTCCCACCAGTCAACAATCTCTTTGACCCCTCACCGTCAGGCAGGAGGAAACCGGAGCATTAGGCTGGCAAACAGCTTCTTGCCCCAGGCTGTGAGACCACGGAACTCCCTGCCAATGCCCAGGTCTCATCAGGTATGAAATGCCCGCAGCGTTACACCGTTTACTTTTCATCTTGCATCGGGAATCCCCTGCGATATTTCTTCATTGAACAGGGGTAATATTAATTTATGTGTTATGTATGTGAGTTGTGTGTACTGTATTGTGTACCTTGGTCCGGAGGGACATTGTTTCATTTGGCCGTATACGTGTGTACAGTTGTATGCGAGTTGTGTGTACTGTATTGTGTACCCTGGTCCGGAGGAACATTATCTCGTTTGGCTGTATACGTGTGTACAGTTGTGAGTTGTGTGTACTGGATTGTGTACCTTGGTCCGGAGGGACATTGTTTCATTTGGCCGTATACGTGTGTACGGTCGTATGTGAGTTGTGTGTACTGTATTGTGCACCCTGGTCCGGAGGAACATTGTTTCGTTTGGCTGTATACATGTATCTTGTTACGGTTGTATGACAATAAGCTAAACTTGAACATGAATGGTGGAGTTGACTTGATGGACTGAATAGTCTTATTCTGCTCCAACATCTTGTGATCTGATTGTGACGCTGCTCACCTCGATCACTGATTTCCAAAACCCACCCGTCTCCGCCAACGCTGGGAGAGTCATCGCCCAATGTTTAGTAAGTGTAAACCACCTCAGCCAAGGCTGCAGGGTCCACACTGTCCATCCAGGACATCCCAATTGGAAGCAAGTTGTCCCGAGGAGTTGGGGCGGGGGTAACCCAGGAACACAGCACTGTCTTACCAAGAGATGTAGTGACCAGCAGGAAGAGAATCGCTGGAAGATATTGCCACTTCATCGCCAAACGACTAAACCCTGTCCTCGAGAATCCCACAGCAACGTTCATGGGAACCTGAAATAACATTCCACCCATGGTCAGACAGAAGTCCAGAGCACCATCCAAATTGAGAGCATTGTCCCATCCTTCTACAGAGGGGAAGGTGGCAGATCCCACCCCCAAACAGCCGCCCAGTAGATAGATATTCATAGTGCTGAGAGTGGATTTAATCCGCATTAAGGATTTGGAACTGGAACTGGATAAAATCCAGATCATTCGGGAGGCTGAGGGGTAACAGACAGGATATATAGAGAGATAGTTACACCCAAAGTATTAAATATACTAAATTTTTAATATTTACTATCGATTTCTACTCCAGGGAGCACGAAGAGCAGAATCAAATATCTCTGTGATGATTGTACGCTCTAGTATCAATTGTTTGGTGACAATAAAGTATAAAGGTGCAGGACACTGGGTGACAGTCAGGACGGGGAACAGGGTTAAACGGCCAGTGTAGAGTATCTCTGTGGTCATCCCCCTCAACAACAGGCATATCACTTTGGATACTGCTGGGGGAGGAGAGAATGACCGAGCAGAGGGGGGAATGACCGAGCAGACGGAAGTCACAGCAGTCAGGTCTCTGGCACTGAGTGGCTCTGCCAACCAGAAGAAAATGGGGAGAGAGGAGACGAATTGTGGTGATCGGGGATTCGTTTGTTAGGGGAACAGAACGGTGGCTCTGTGGATGAGAACAAGATTACAGATGGTATGTTGCTTCCCAGCTGCCACAGTTCAGGACTTCTCAGATCGAGTCCTCAGCATTCTTAAGTGGGAGGGTGAGCAACCAGAGGTCGTGATCCACATAGGTACCAATGACACAGGTCGGAAGAGTGACAAGGTTCTGCAAACAGCGTTCAGGGAGTTAAAGGACGGGACCTCCAGGGCGGTGATTTCAGGATCGCTACATGCTAGTGAGGCCAAAAATAGGAAGGTTATACAGTTTAATACGTGGCTAAGGAACTGGTGTAAGATGGAGGGCATAAGATATTTTTGATCATTGGGTTCTCTTCCAGGGAATGTTGGGACCCGTACAGAAGAGACGATTTACAGCTGAACTGGAAGTGGACTAATATTCCAGCAGGACGGTTTGCTAGTGCTGTACTTGGGGGGGGGTGAGGGGGGTAACTAGATTTGTAGCAGGATGGGAACCAGAGTACCAGAACAGATAGTTGAGAGGTTGTGAAGGCAGATGTTAGTACAACATCAGACAAAGCCAGGAATCAAAAGTTTGACAATGATTTGACTAATGTCCTGAGATGAATATATTTCAATTCAAGAAGTATCACACGTTCTTAATTTTGTCTAAAGGAACATTCGACTCCAGTAACATACCATAAATATTAGATATTGAACCATTATAAAAATGTGTCAAATTTAAAATTACATCTAGTAAGTTCTTATCTGAGCTTATAGGAAATAAGCATAATTGAGATCTTAGAAAGTCTCTAATTTGTAGATATCTAAAAAAGTGAATTTTGGGTAGGCTATATTCAGCTGACAATTATTCAAATGGAAAAAAGATTTCCTCCAACAAACAGATCCCAAAAACATTTAATGTTTTTAACCTGTCCCATTCTTTAAAATCTAAATCAGTCGTGGAGGGTTTTTAAAAAATTAGACTGAATGGGACTAGAAAAGGAAAATCTCAATAAACCAAAATGTTTTCTAAATTGTATCCAGATCCTCAGAGTATGTTTAACTATTAAATTATCAGTTAGTTTACTTACAAATAAAGGAAGTGAGGATCCAAGAAGAGAAATAATAGAAAATTAATTAACAGAATTAGCTTTATTAACATAGAAAATAGGTGCAGGAGTGGGCCATTCGGCCCTTCGAGCCTGCACCACCATTCAGTATGATCATGGCTGATCATCCAACTCAGAACCCTGTACCTGCCTTCTCTCCGTACCCCCTGATCCCTTTAGCCACAAGGGCCATATCTAACTCCCTCTTAAATATAGCCAATGAACTGGCCTCAACTGTTTCCTGTGGCAGAGAATTCCACAGATTCACCACTCTCTGTGTGAAGAAGTTTCTCCTCATCTCGGTCCTAAAAGGCTTCCCCTTTATCCTCAAACTGTGACCCCTTGTTCTGGACTTCCCCAACATCGGGAACAATCTTCCTGCATCTAGCCTGTCCAATCCCTTTAGGATTTTATATGTTTCAATAAGATCCCCCCTCCATCTTCTAAGTTCCAATGAGTATAAGCCTAGCCGATCCAGTCTTTCATCATATGAAAGTCCTGCCATCCCAGGAATCAATCTGGTGAACCTTCTTTGTACTCCCTCTATAGCAAGAATGTCTTTCCTCAGATTAGGGGACCAAAACTGCACACAATACTCCAGGTGTGATCTCACCAAGGCCTTGTACAACTGCAGTAGTACCTCCCTGCTCCTGTACTCGAATCCTCTCGCTATAAATGCCAGCATACCATTCACCTTTTTCACCGCCTGCTGTACCTGCATGCCCACTTTCAATGACTGGTGTATAATGACACCCAGGTCTCGTTGCACCTCCCCTTTTCCTAATCGGCCACCATTCAGATAATAATCTGTTTTCCTGTTTTTACCACCAAAGTGGATAACCTTACACTAATCCACATTAAATTGCATCTGCCATGAATTTGCCCACTCACCTAACCTATCCAAGTCACCCTGCATCCTCTTGGCATCCTCCTCACAGCTAACACTGCCGCCCAGCTTCGTGTCATCCGCAAACTTGGAGATGCTGCATTTAATTCCCTCATCCAAATCATTAATATATATTGTAAACAACTGGGGTCCCAGCACTGAGCCTTGCGGTACCCCACTAGTCACTGCCTGCCATTCTGAAAGGGTCCCGTTTATTCCCACTCTTTGCTTCCTGTCTGCTAACCAATTCTCTATCCACATCAATACCTTACCCCCATACCGTGTGCTTTACGTTTGCACACTAATCTCCTGTGTGGGACCTTGTCAAAAGCCCTTTGAAAATCCAAATATACCACATCCACTGGTTCTCCCCTATCCACTCTACTAGTTACATCCTCAAAAAATTCTATGAGATTCGTCAGACATGATTTTCCTTTCACAAATCCATGCTGACTTTCTCCAATGATTTCACCAAATGTGCTGTTATCACATCTTTGATAACTGATTGACTGACTTAACAGAAAGGCAGATGAGCGCAGGGCATGGATCAACAGCTGGGATTACATGTCACAGCCATTTGTGAGACTGTGTTGGAGGAGGGACAGGACTGACAGCTCACTATACTGAGGTTCCCTTGTTTCTCATGCTGCCGAGCAGCAGGGATTAAAAGAGGAAGGGTGACGTTACTAGACAGTGAAAATATCACAGCAGTGCTCATTCTGGACGACTGGAGAACTCGTCTAGTGAGCCGTGGAACTGAGGAATAAGAAAGGTATGACCATGTTAATGGGGCCATATTACAGACCACCCAGCAGTCCGAGGGATTTAATTTGCTCACAGATCACAGACTGTTGCAAGAAGCATAAGGTTGTGATAGTACACGATTTTAACTTTCCACATATTGTCTGAGGGACTCCCATACTGTAAAAAGACTAGACGGGATAAAGTTTGTCAAATGCGATCAGGGGAGTTTCCTTAATCAGTACACAGAAGTCCCAACGAGGGAGGGTGTGATATTAGGGAAGGAGACAGGCAGGTGACAGAAGCTTGTGTTGGGAACACTTTGGTACCTGGCGTTAGACAATCGATGGAAGGAGTGTGTAGAAAGGAGTGTGTAAAAAGGTGTTACCCTTCAATCAGGACCACAATTCAGATTTAAAAGGTCCTCTTGACTCGGGCAGCGACGAGTCCACGAGAGAGACTGATTAGAAAGGGCAATAAAACATGCAAATGCACGCTGAGCGGCACACAGTGCTGGTTTTAGAGTAGATTTGGTTCATCGACCTTAGGCGAGGCAACATATCGTACGTTTCCCTCTTTCTGTTGTTATTTGTCCATCCCTGGTCTGTTAGGGCACAGGGAGACTGGCTCCAGGGGCCATGTTTTGTACTGTGTGGGGGAGGTGGGAAGTCTGGGAGATCTCCACTGTCATGGGTAAACACATCTGCACCAGGGGCGCCAAGAGGCAGCTCCCATAGGGGAGAATGAGGAGGTGACGGGAGCTACAGGCAGCCAGTCACCCCCAGATTGCAGGAGCCAGTGCAGAGTACGCCTGTGGCCGCTCCCCTCAATAATACGTACAGTACACTGCTTTAGACAACACTGAGGGAGCCGACCGAGCGAGGGGAGCCACAGGGAGTCCCTGGCGCTCAGAAGGGCGGAGAGGTGAAGAGGCCCTGCTGTGTTGTTTGGAGACCGCATAGTCAGAGGAGCAGGGCCATTGATTACTTACACTCGCCGTATTCACCTAACGAAGGGTCTCGGCCCGAAACGTCGACTGCACCTCTTCCTAGAGATGCTGCCTGGCCTGCTGCGATCACCAGCAACTTTTGGCTGTGTTGCTTGTACAAAGTAACAAAATGGTGCCGGGTGGGTGGGAAGTAAACTCCGAATGCGGATCCCGGAAGAACTGACATTCCGGGCAGGCATGGACCCATGACACTTCCAGCCACCTCTCCCCACCCACCCCGGGACATTGACCCACACTCCGGCGGGGAGACGGGTCGCTAGCCCCAGGGGGCGTCCGGACTAGCCCCCGGCCGCGCTCCTTCCGCGGCCGACCTGCGTTTCCCAAACCCCGCTGAAACGTTTCCCAGCCGACCCCCGAAGGTTCGGAACACTTACTCCAGATGGTAAAGGGTCGGCACCAGCCACTGCCCCCACCCACGGCTCCGGGAGAGCGTCGGGGCGTCTACCCCTTGATACTTTCACTTTGGAAACCGCGAACTAGCACGACGGTGCGGCCGAACCCTCTCTGTCACTCACGCCCCACGTCACAGCACCAAACCCTGCCCCTCGCAAAGTTCAACTTCTCCCTTCAAGTTTCAAAGTTCAGGGTCTCCCTTTTGTCCTCGATGTCACTGGCGTTTCGGGTGAAAATAAAGCTCCCTCCCTCCATCTCTGGCGATGTTCAGGGCTTCCTTCATCGTGTCAGTAATTTCCTCTCGGTTTTCACGACTACCAGTCATGTGATACCCTGGTGGCGCTCAGGGAGGGGGGGGGAGGAGGAGGAGGAAAAGAGAGAGAGAGAGATCTTCACTCCAGTTTCTGTAAGTGTTGTTTCACCAGTCAGGGTTGTTACCCATGAACTGAACTCCTGAAACTGGATAACCGGTAATCTGTCCTCTACCCTTGGCGTGGGCGACAGGCACGCAAGCCTCCGAACCACGACAAGGAACAGGAGTGTCTCTGCGTAAAGTGAATGAGAAAGTCCAGGCGGTGCTGGGTTGATGGGCGGAGGTTGCTCAGCCCTACCGCTTGAGCAAAGCAATCGTCCTTGAGTCTGTGAAGTCATCCGGCAGTCAGGGAAATCAGTGGCACTGTGTCCAGCCTCTCATCAGAACTCAACCCCTCTTGTCCAGGCAACATCTTTGGATTAATTCACGTTTGACCTGCTGTGGGGTAAACAGCCTGAGAGAGATGGTCACAGACGGAGGAACTAAACAGTTACAGGGACATAAGCAAATAGCCCATCTGCCCACCATGGTATCAGAACAAGTCGCTGACTCCTCGCAGGAGAGGATCTAGCACAGGGAGAAGTTGTTTAAAAGTGACAGGATGTCCATTTCACAGAGCCGAGTTTCACATTCCGTCCTGAGCAGGGGGGCTATATGAGTGTGGAGGCCAATTCATTTAATATATTTAAAGTGAAAATTGATAAGTTCAGCAATAAGTTAAACCCTCCCTTCCTTCCTTCCTTCTTTTATTGAAATTCTGTCCACTGCACTGCCTTCATCACTGGACAATACTGAATTCGCCCCTTTCTGAGAAACCTGCCAGCCACCTTCCTCCACACAGCTCCCCTCATTCAATACCATCTCCCGTTCGCTACTTTTGTCTTCGTTACGACCTGACATCTCCACCCAACAAGCCTTGACTAAATCCCTCAATCATTTCCCGCCCTGCTCAGACCTCACACATACCTCGAATTCAATAACCCGTCAGCAGGCGACATCTAAACCTGTTTGGGGACAGACACGGGGCTGTAAACGGGGGGGGGGGGTTATGTTTTGGACAGACGAGTTTGAATAATCCTGTGTTCAGAATTGATATGCATGAAACAGGCATTCGTCGGGATATTTTAACCAGACTATGGATTGATACAGGACAGTGGGATTAGTGTGGGACTGACACAGGGCTGTGGGGAGAGAGCGGAACAGTGAGATTAGTGTGGGCCTGATACAGGGCTGTGGGGAGAGTGGGACAGTGAGATTAGTGTGGGCCTGATACAGGGCTGTGGGGAGAGTGGGACAGTGGGATTAGTGTGGGACTGACACAGGGCTGTGGGGAGAGTGGGACAGTGAGATTAGTGTGGGCCTGATACAGGGCTGTGGGGAGAGTGGGACAGTGGGATTAGTGTGGGACTGACACAGGGCTGTGGGGAGAGTGGGACAGTGGGATTAGTGTGGGCCTGATACAGGGCTGTGGGGAGAGTGGGACAGTGAGATTAGTGTGGGCCTGATACAGGGCTGTGGGGAGAGTGGGACAGTGGGATTAGTGTGGGACTGACACAGGGCTGTGGGGAGAGAGCGGAACAGTGAGATTAGTGTGGGCCTGATACAGGGCTGTGGGGAGAGTGGGACAGTGGGATTAGTGTGGGGACTGACACAGGGCTGTGGGGAGAGAGCGGAACAGTGAGATTAGTGTGGGCCTGATACAGGGCTGTGGGGAGAGTGGGACAGTGAGATTAGTGTGGGCCTGATACAGGGCTGTGGGGAGAGTGGGACAGTGGGATTAGTGTGGGACTGACACAGGGCTGTGGGGAGAGAGCGGAACAGTGAGATTAGTGTGGGCCTGATACAGGGCTGTGGGGAGAGTGGGACAGTGGGATTAGTGTGGGGACTGACACAGGGCTGCGGGGAGAGAGTGGGACAGTGAGATTAGTGTGGGCCTGATACAGGGCTGTGGGGAGAGAGTGGGATTAGTGTAGGGACTGATATAGGGCTGTGGGGAGATTGGGACAGTGGGATTAGTGTGGGCCTGATACAGGACTGTGGGAAGAGAGTAGGACAATGGGATTAGTGTGGGGACTGTTACAGGGCTGTGGGGAGAGTGGGACAGTGAGATTAGTGTGGGCCTGATACAGGGCTGTGGGGAGAGTGGGACAGTGGGATTAGAGTGGGGACTGACACAGGGCTGCGGGGAGAGAGTGGGACAGTGAGATTAGTGTGGGCCTGATACAGGGCTGTGGGGAGAGAGTGGGATTAGTGTAGGGACTGATATAGGGCTGTGGGGAGATTGGGACAGTGGGATTAGTGTGGGCCTGATACAGGACTGTGGGAAGAGAGTAGGACAATGGGATTAGTGTGGGGACTGTTACAGGGCTGTGGGGAGAGTGGGACAGTGGGATTAGTGTGGGCCTGATACAGGACTGTGGGGAGAGGGTGGGACAGTGGGATTAGTGTGGGGACTGACCCTGGACTGTGGGGAGAGAGTGGGACAGTGGGATTAGTGTGGGGACTGACACAGGGCTGTGGGGAGAGAGTGGAACAGTGGGGTTAGTGTGGGGACTGACACAGGGCTGTGGGGAGAGTGGGACAGTGGGATTAGGGTGGGGACTGACACAGGGCTGTGGGGAGAGAGTGGGACAGTGGGATTAGTGTGGGGACTGACACAGGGCTGTGGGGAGAGTGGGACAGTGGGATTAGTGTGGGACTGACACAGGGCTGTGAGGGGACAGTGGGATTAGTGTGAGGATTGACACAGGGCTGTGGGGAGATTGGGACAGTGGGATTTGTGTGAACCTGATACAGGGCTGTGGGGAGAGAGTGGGACAGTGGGATTAGTGTGGGGACTGACACAGGGCTGTGGGGAGAGAGTGGGACAGTGGGATTAGTGTGGGCCTGATACAGGGCTGTGGGGAGATTGGGACAGTGGGATTTGTGTGAACCTGATACAGGGCTGTGGGGAGAGAGTGGGACAGTGGGATTAGTGTGGGGACTGACACAGGGCTGTGGGGAGAGTGGGACAGTGGGATTAGTGTGGGGACTGACACAGGACTGTGGGGAGAGTGGGACAGTGGGATTTGTGTGAACCTGACACAGGGCTGTGGGGAGAGAGTGGGACAGTGGGATTAGTGTGGGGACTGACACAGGGCTGTGGGGAGAGTGGGACAGTGGGATTAGTGTGGGGACTGACACAGGACTGTGGGGAGAGTGGGACAGTGGGATTTGTGTGAACCTGACACAGGGCTGTGGGGAGAGAGTGGGACAGTGGGATTAGTGTGGGGACTGACACAGGGCTGTGGGGAGAGTGGGACAGTGGGATTTGTGTGAACCTGACACAGGGCTGTGGGGAGAGTGGGACAGTGGGATTAGTGTGGGGACTGACACAGGGCTGTGGGGAGATTGGGACAGTGGGATTTGTGTGAACCTGACACAGGGCTGTGGGGAGAGGGTGGGACAGTGGGATTAGTGTGGGGACTGACACAGGGCTGTGGGGAGAGAGTGGGACAGTGGGATTAGTGTGGGGACTGACACAGGGCTGTGGGGAGAGAGTGGGACAGTGGGATTAGTGTGGGGACTGACACAGGGCTGTGGGGAGAGTGGGACAGTGGGATTAGTGTGGGGACTGACACAGGGCTGTGGGGAGAGGGTGGGACAGTGGGATTAGTGTGGGGACTGACACAGGGCTGTGGGGAGAGTGGGACAGTGGGATTAGTGTGGGGACTGACACAGGGCTGTGGGGAGAGGGTGGGACAGTGGGATTTGTGTGAACCTGACACAGGGCTGTGGAGAGAGTGGGACAGTGGGATTAGTGTGGGGACTGACACAGGGCTGTGGGGAGAGTGGGACAGTGGGATTTGTGTGAACCTGACACAGGGCTGTGGGGAGAGAGTGGGACAGTGGGATTAGTTTGGGGTTTGGTACAGGGCTGTGGGGAGAGAGTGGGACAGTGGGATTAGTGTGGGGACTGACACAGGGCTGTGGGGAGAGAGTGGGACAGTGGGATTTGTGTGAACCTGACACAGGGCTGTGGGGAGAGTGGGACAGTGGGATTTGTGTGGGGACTGACACAGGACTGTGGGGAGAGTGGGACAGTGGGATTTGTGTGAACCTGACACAGGGCTGTGGGGAGAGGGTGGGACAGTGGGATTTGTGTGAACCTGACACAGGGCTGTGGAGAGAGTGGGACAGTGGGATTAGTGTGGGGACTGACACAGGGCTGTGGGGAGAGTGGGACAGTGGGATTTGTGTGAACCTGACACAGGGCTGTGGGGAGAGAGTGGGACAGTGGGATTAGTTTGGGGTTTGGTACAGGGCTGTGGGGAGAGAGTGGGACAGTGGGATTAGTGTGGGGACTGACACAGGGCTGTGGGGAGAGGGTGGGACAGTGGGATTTGTGTGAACCTGACACAGGGCTGTGGAGAGAGTGGGACAGTGGGATTAGTGTGGGGACTGACACAGGGCTGTGGGGAGAGAGTGGGACAGTGGGATTAGTTTGGGGTTTGGTACAGGGCTGTGGGGAGAGTGGGACAGTGGGATTAGTGTGGGGACTGACACAGGGCTGTGGGGAGAGGGTGGGACAGTGGGATTTGTGTGAACCTGACACAGGGCTGTGGGGAGAGTGGGACAGTGGGATTAGTGTGGGGACTGACACAGGGCTGTGGGGAGATTGGGACAGTGGGATTTGTGTGAACCTGACACAGGGCTGTGGGGAGAGGGTGGGACAGTGGGATTAGTGTGGGGACTGACACAGGGCTGTGGGGAGAGAGTGGGACAGTGGGATTAGTGTGGGGACTGACACAGGGCTGTGGGGAGAGAGTGGGACAGTGGGATTAGTGTGGGGACTGACACAGGGCTGTGGGGAGAGTGGGACAGTGGGATTAGTGTGGGGACTGACACAGGGCTGTGGGGAGAGGGTGGGACAGTGGGATTAGTGTGGGGACTGACACAGGGCTGTGGGGAGAGTGGGACAGTGGGATTAGTGTGGGGACTGACACAGGGCTGTGGGGAGAGGGTGGGACAGTGGGATTTGTGTGAACCTGACACAGGGCTGTGGAGAGAGTGGGACAGTGGGATTAGTGTGGGACTGACACAGGGCTGTGGGGAGAGGGTGGGACAGTGGGATTTGTGTGAACCTGACACAGGACTGTGGAGAGAGTGGGACAGTGGGATTAGTGTGGGGACTGACACAGGACTGTGGGGAGAGTGGGACAGTGGGATTTGTGTGGGGACTGACACAGGACTGTGGGGAGAGTGGGACAGTGGGATTTGTGTGAACCTGACACAGGGCTGTGGAGAGAGTGGGACAGTGGGATTAGTGTGGGGACTGACACAGGGCTGTGGAGAGAGTGGGACAGTGGGATTAGTGTGGGGACTGACACAGGGCTGTGGGGAGAGTGGGACAGTGGGATTTGTGTGAACCTGACACAGGACTGTGGAGAGAGTGGGACAGTGGGATTAGTGTGGGGACTGACACAGGACTGTGGGGAGAGTGGGACAGTGGGATTTGTGTGGGGACTGACACAGGACTGTGGGGAGAGTGGGACAGTGGGATTTGTGTGAACCTGACACAGGGCTGTGGAGAGAGTGGGACAGTGGGATTAGTGTGGGGACTGACACAGGGCTGTGGGGAGAGAGTGGGACAGTGGGATTAGTTTGGGGTTTGGTACAGGGCTGTGGGGAGAGAGTGGAACAGTGGGGTTAGTGTGGGGACTGACACAGGACTGTGGGGAGAGTGGGACAGTGGGATTTGTGTGGGGACTGACACAGGACTGTGGGGAGAGTGGGACAGTGGGATTTGTGTGAACCTGACACAGGGCTGTGGAGAGAGTGGGACAGTGGGATTAGTGTGGGGACTGACACAGGGCTGTGGAGAGAGTGGGACAGTGGGATTAGTGTGGGGACTGACACAGGGCTGTGGAGAGAGTGGGACAGTGGGATTTGTGTGAACCTGACACAGGACTGTGGGGAGAGTGGGACAGTGGGATTAGTGTGGGGACTGACACAGGGCTGTGGGGAGAGGGTGGGACAGTGGGATTAGTGTGGGGACTGACACAGGACTGTGGGGAGAGTGGGACAGTGGGATTTGTGTGAACCTGACACAGGACTGTGGGGAGAGTGGGACAGTGGGATTAGTGTGGGGACTGACACAGGACTGTGGGGAGAGTGGGACAGTGGGATTAGTTTGGGGTTTGGTACAGGGCTGTGGGGAGAGAGTGGAACAGTGGGGTTAGTGTGGGGACTGACACAGGACTGTGGGGAGAGTGGGACAGTGGGATTTGTGTGGGGACTGACACAGGACTGTGGGGAGAGTGGGACAGTGGGATTTGTGTGAACCTGACACAGGGCTGTGGAGAGAGTGGGACAGTGGGATTAGTGTGGGGACTGACACAGGGCTGTGGAGAGAGTGGGACAGTGGGATTAGTGTGGGGACTGACACAGGACTGTGGGGAGAGTGGGACAGTGGGATTTGTGTGAACCTGACACAGGACTGTGGGGAGAGTGGGACAGTGGGATTAGTGTGGGGACTGACACAGGACTGTGGGGAGAGTGGGACAGTGGGATTAGTGTGGGGACTGACACAGGGCTGTGGGGAGAGAGTGGGACAGTGGGATTAGTGTGGGCCTGATACAGGGCTGTGGGGAGATTGGGACAGTGGGATTTGTGTGAACCTGATACAGGGCTGTGGGGAGAGAGTGGGACAGTGGGATTAGTGTGGGGACTGACACAGGGCTGTGGGGAGAGAGTGGGACAGTGGGATTAGTGTGGGGACTGACACAGGGCTGTGGGGAGAGGGTGGGACAGTGGGATTTGTGTGAACCTGACACAGGGCTGTGGGGAGAGAGTGGGACAGTGGGATTTGTGTGGGGACTGACACAGGACTGTGGGGAGAGTGGGACAGTGGGATTTGTGTGAACCTGACACAGGGCTGTGGAGAGAGTGGGACAGTGGGATTAGTGTGGGGACTGACACAGGGCTGTGGGGAGAGTGGGACAGTGGGATTAGTGTGGGGACTGACACAGGGCTGTGGAGAGAGTGGGACAGTGGGATTTGTGTGAACCTGACACAGGACTGTGGGGAGAGTGGGACAGTGGGATTAGTGTGGGGACTGACACAGGGCTGTGGGGAGAGGGTGGGACAGTGGGATTAGTGTGGGGACTGACACAGGACTGTGGGGAGAGTGGGACAGTGGGATTTGTGTGAACCTGACACAGGGCTGTGGGGAGAGAGTGGGACAGTGGGATTAGTGTGGGGACTGACACAGGACTGTGGGGAGAGGGTGGGACAGTGGGATTAGTGTGGGGACTGACACAGGACTGTGGAGAGAGTGGGACAGTGGGATTAGTGTGGGGACTGACACAGGACTGTGGGGAGAGTGGGACAGTGGGATTAGTGTGGGGACTGACACAGGACTGTGGGGAGAGTGGGACAGTGGGATTTGTGTGAACCTGACACAGGACTGTGGGGAGAGTGGGACAGTGGGATTAGTGTGGGGACTGACACAGGACTGTGGGGAGAGTGGGACAGTGGGATTAGTGTGGGGACTGACACAGGACTGTGGGGAGAGTGGGACAGTGGGATTTGTGTGAACCTGACACAGGACTGTGGGGAGAGTGGGACAGTGGGATTAGTGTGGGGACTGACACAGGGCTGTGGGGAGAGTGGGACAGTGGGATTAGTGTGGGGACTGACACAGGGCTGTGGGGAGAGTGGGACAGTGGGATTAGTGTGGGGACTGACACAGGACTGTGGGGAGAGAGTGGGACAGTGGGATTAGTGTGGGGACTGACACAGGACTGTGGGGAGAGGGTGGGACAGTGGGATTAGTGTGGGGACTGACACAGGGCTGTGGGGAGAGTGGGACAGTGGGATTAGTGTGGGGACTGACACAGGACTGTGGGGAGAGTGGGACAGTGGGATTAGTGTGGGGACTGACACAGGGCTGTGGGGAGAGTGGGACAGTGGGATTTGTGTGAACCTGACACAGGACTGTGGGGAGAGTGGGACAGTGGGATTAGTGTGGGGACTGACACAGGACTGTGGGGAGAGTGGGACAGTGGGATTAGTGTGGGGACTGACACAGGGCTGTGGGGAGAGAGTGGGACAGTGGGATTAGTGTGGGGACTGACACAGGGCTGTGGGGAGAGTGGGACAGTGGGATTAGTGTGGGGACTGACACAGGGCTGTGGGGAGAGTGGGACAGTGGGATTAGTGTGGGGACTGACACAGGGCTGTGGGGAGAGAGTGGGACAGTGGGATTAGTTTGGGGTTTGGTACAGGGCTGTGGGGAGAGAGTGGGACAGTGGGATTAGTGTGGGGACTGACACAGGACTGTGGGGAGAGTGGGACAGTGGGATTTGTGTGGGGACTGACACAGGACTGTGGGGAGAGTGGGACAGTGGGATTAGTGTGAACCTGACACAGGACTGTGGGGAGAGTGGGACAGTGGGATTAGTGTGGGGACTGACACAGGGCTGTGGGGAGAGTGGGACAGTGGGATTTGTGTGAACCTGACACAGGGCTGTGGAGAGAGTGGGACAGTGGGATTAGTGTGGGGACTGACACAGGGCTGTGGGGAGAGAGTGGGACAGTGGGATTAGTTTGGGGTTTGGTACAGGGCTGTGGGTGTGTGGGACAGTGGGGTTAGTGTGGGGACTGACACAGGGCTGTGGGGAGAGTGGGACAGTGGGATTTGTGTGAACCTGACACAGGGCTGTGGAGAGAGTGGGACAGTGGGATTAGTGTGGGGACTGACACAGGGCTGTGGGGAGAGTGGGACAGTGGGATTAGTGTGGGGACTGACACAGGACTGTGGGGAGAGTGGGACAGTGGGATTAGTGTGGGGACTGACACAGGGCTGTGGGGAGAGAGTGGGACAGTGGGATTAGTGTGGGGACTGACACAGGGCTGTGGGGAGAGGGTGGGACAGTGGGATTAGTGTGGGGACTGACACAGGACTGTGGGGAGAGTGGGACAGTGGGATTTGTGTGAACCTGACACAGGACTGTGGGGAGAGTGGGACAGTGGGATTAGTGTGGGGACTGACACAGGGCTGTGGGGAGAGTGGGACAGTGGGATTTGTGTGAACCTGACACAGGACTGTGGGGAGAGTGGGACAGTGGGATTAGTGTGGGGACTGACACAGGGCTGTGGGGAGAGAGTGGGACAGTGGGATTAGTTTGGGGTTTGGTACAGGGCTGTGGGGAGAGAGTGGGACAGTGGGATTAGTGTGGGGACTGACACAGGACTGTGGGGAGAGTGGGACAGTGGGATTTGTGTGGGGACTGACACAGGACTGTGGGGAGAGTGGGACAGTGGGATTTGTGTGAACCTGACACAGGACTGTGGGGAGAGTGGGACAGTGGGATTAGTGTGGGGACTGACACAGGGCTGTGGGGAGAGAGTGGGACAGTGGGATTAGTTTGGGGTTTGGTACAGGGCTGTGGGGAGAGAGTGGGACAGTGGGATTAGTGTGGGGACTGACACAGGACTGTGGGGAGAGTGGGACAGTGGGATTTGTGTGGGGACTGACACAGGGCTGTGGGGAGAGAGTGGGACAGTGGGATTAGTGTGGGGACTGACACAGGACTGTGGGGAGAGTGGGACAGTGGGATTTGTGTGGGGACTGACACAGGACTGTGGGGAGAGTGGGACAGTGGGATTAGTGTGGGGACTGACACAGGACTGTGGGGAGAGTGGGACAGTGGGATTAGTGTGGGGACTGACACAGGACTGTGGGGAGAGTGGGACAGTGGGATTTGTGTGAACCTGACACAGGGCTGTGGGGAGAGTGGGACAGTGGGATTAGTGTGGGGACTGACACAGGGCTGTGGGGAGAGGGTGGGACAGTGGGATTTGTGTGGGGACTGACACAGGACTGTGGGGAGAGTGGGACAGTGGGATTAGTGTGGGGACTGACACAGGACTGTGGGGAGAGTGGGACAGTGGGATTAGTGTGGGGACTGACACAGGACTGTGGGGAGAGTGGGACAGTGGGATTAGTGTGGGGACTGACACAGGACTGTGGGGAGAGTGGGACAGTGGGATTTGTGTGAACCTGACACAGGGCTGTGGGGAGAGTGGGACAGTGGGATTAGTGTGGGGACTGACACAGGGCTGTGGGGAGAGTGGGACAGTGGGATTAGTGTGGGGACTGACACAGGGCTGTGGGGAGAGTGGGACAGTGGGATTTGTGTGGGGACTGACACAGGACTGTGGGGAGAGGGTGGGACAGTGGGATTTGTGTGAACCTGACACAGGGCTGTGGAGAGAGTGGGACAGTGGGATTAGTGTGGGGACTGACACAGGGCTGTGGGGAGAGAGTGGGACAGTGGGATTAGTTTGGGGTTTGGTACAGGGCTGTGGGGAGAGAGTGGGACAGTGGGATTAGTTTGGGGTCTGACACAGGGCTGTGGGGAGAGTGGGACAGTGGGATTAGTGTGAACCTGATACAGGGCTGTGGGGAGAGAGTGGGACAGTGGGATTAGTGTGGGGACTGACACAGGCTGTGGGGACACACAGGACTGTGGGGAGAGTGGGACAGTGGGATTAGTGTGGGGACTGACACAGGACTGTGGGGAGAGTGGGACAGTGGGATTAGTGTGGGGACTGACACAGGACTGTGGGGAGAGTGGGACAGTGGGATTTGTGTGAACCTGACACAGGGCTGTGGGGAGAGTGGGACAGTGGGATTAGTGTGGGGACTGACACAGGGCTGTGGGGAGAGGGTGGGACAGTGGGATTTGTGTGGGGACTGACACAGGACTGTGGGGAGAGTGGGACAGTGGGATTAGTGTGGGGACTGACACAGGACTGTGGGGAGAGTGGGACAGTGGGATTAGTGTGGGGACTGACACAGGACTGTGGGGAGAGTGGGACAGTGGGATTAGTGTGGGGACTGACACAGGACTGTGGGGAGAGTGGGACAGTGGGATTTGTGTGAACCTGACACAGGGCTGTGGGGAGAGTGGGACAGTGGGATTAGTGTGGGGACTGACACAGGGCTGTGGGGAGAGTGGGACAGTGGGATTAGTGTGGGGACTGACACAGGGCTGTGGGGAGAGTGGGACAGTGGGATTTGTGTGGGGACTGACACAGGACTGTGGGGAGAGGGTGGGACAGTGGGATTTGTGTGAACCTGACACAGGGCTGTGGAGAGAGTGGGACAGTGGGATTAGTGTGGGGACTGACACAGGGCTGTGGGGAGAGAGTGGGACAGTGGGATTAGTTTGGGGTTTGGTACAGGGCTGTGGGGAGAGAGTGGGACAGTGGGATTAGTTTGGGGTCTGACACAGGGCTGTGGGGAGAGTGGGACAGTGGGATTAGTGTGAACCTGATACAGGGCTGTGGGGAGAGAGTGGGACAGTGGGATTAGTGTGGGGACTGACACAGGGCTGTGGGGAGAGAGTGGGACAGTGGGATTAGTGTGGGGTCTGACACAGGGCTGTGGGGAGAGAGTGGGACAGTGGGATTAGTGTGGGGTCTGACACAGGGCTGTGGGGAGAGAGTGGGACAGTGGGATTAGTGTGGGGTCTGACACAGGGCTGTGGGGAGAGGGTGGGACAGTGGGATTTGTGTGAACCTGACACAGGGCTGTGGAGAGAGTGGGACAGTGGGATTAGTGTGGGGACTGACACAGGGCTGTGGGGAGAGAGTGGGACAGTGGGATTAGTTTGGGGTTTGGTACAGGGCTGTGGGTGTGTGGGAGTTAGAGGGGGAGATCTGATGAATGTTTATCAAATTTTGTGAGGTATTTCTTGGGAAGGGATGTCAGATTTCAGAGGATGTGCATTTAAGGTGAGAGGGGGATACTATATCTTTAAGGAGGCAATGTCCCCTCTAAGGTGCGTGTAAACAAAGGAATTTAAACTGAACGCTGAAGATTGTCACCCTCTACCTCGATGCCATGTTAGGTATATTTCACGATCGTACACAATCACATTTCCTTTTCCGGATTCTGATGCGGACGGTGTTGACAACATGGAGTTCACGATGATTTGTCTGCAGATTTAGGACTGGCTTTTTGCACTGTTTTTATCGAATAAATTATTCAGCGCGCACATGTTGTTGTCACTGGGCAAAAAATTGCAGAGCACAAGATTTCTTCGCACACTGGTAGAGGGGAAGTTGGTGGGAGGTCAGTTTTTACACAGAACAGGGTGTGTTCCTGGACTACCCCACCAGGAATGGTGGTGTTTAATTGGGTTTTTATACAGACATGTGTCTATACAAAGAATGAAGGGAAATGGTTTTCGTACAGGTTGGAGGGATTAGGTTAACACGCAGGAACACCGGACAGCAGACGCTTGAATCTGAAGTGGGGTTTCAGGACAGAGATGATGGGCTGGGGAGAGCCTGTCCCGTGCTCCACTGGTCCATGTTTTGTATTCCCAGCCATGGCATCCACACGACACTTGGACTCAATAAGACAGGCACAATCTCCCAGTGGACAACCATTTCAGTTTGACTTCCCATCCCCATCCATGGGCTTGTCTACTGCCACGATGAGGCCAATCTCAGGCTGGGGGAGCAACGCCTCACATTCTGTCTGGGTAGCCTCCGAATGACAGCATGAACATTGATTTT
This sequence comes from Mobula hypostoma, assembly GCF_963921235.1. Classification (NCBI taxonomy): domain Eukaryota; kingdom Metazoa; phylum Chordata; class Chondrichthyes; order Myliobatiformes; family Myliobatidae; genus Mobula; species Mobula hypostoma. The sequence continues at coordinate 3,193,896 of NC_086101.1, read as the reverse complement.
CCTTCGGGTAATTTCTTTCTCCTATTTTTTCACTCTTGCCTTTTCCAGCTATCACCTTTCTTGAATAAGGAAACAACATCTACAACCCTCCAATCCTCCGGAACCTCTCCTGTCCCCATTGATGATGCAAAGATCATCGCCAGAGGCTCAGCAATCTCCTCCCTCGCCTCCCACAGTAGCCTGGGGTACATCTCATCCGGTCCCGGTGACTTATCCAACTTGATGCTTTCCGAAAGCTCCAGCACATCCTCTTTCTTAATTTCTACATGCTCAAGCTTTTCAGGCCTCTGTAAGTCATCCCTAAAATCGCCAAGATCCTTTTCCATAGTGAATACTGAAGTGAAGTATTCATTAAGTACCTCTGCTATTTCCTCCGGTTCCATACACACTTTTCCACTGTCACACTTGATTGGTCCTATTCTCTCACATCTTATCCTCTTGCTCTTCACATACTTGTAGAATGCCTTGGGGTTTTCCTTAATCCTGTCTGCCAAGGCCTTCTCATGGCCCCTTCTGGCTCTCCTAATTTCCTTCTTAAGCTCCTTCCTGCTAGCCTTATAATCTTTTAGATCTTTATACTTTATACTTTATTGTCCCCGAACAATTGATACTAGAACGTACAATCATCATAGCGATATTTGATTCTGTGCTTCCTGCTCCCTGGAGTACAAATCGATAGTAAATATTAAAAATTTAAATTATAAATCATAAATAGAAAAGGGAAAGTAAGGTAGTGCAAAAAAACTGAGAGGCAGGTCCGGATAATTAGAGGGTATGGCCCAGATCCGGGTCAGGATCCGTTCAGCAGTCTTATCACCGTTGGAAGGAAGCTGTTCCCAAATCTGGCCGTACGAGTCTTCAAGCTCCTGAACCTTCTCCCGGAGGGAAGAGGGATGAAAAGTGTGTTGGCTGGGTGGGTCGTGTCCTTGATTATCCTGGCAGCACTGCTCCGACAGCGTGCGGTGTAAAGTGAGTCCAAGGACGGAAGATTGGTTTGTGTGATGTGCTGGGCTGTGTTCACGATCTTCTGTAGCTTCTTCCGGTCTTGGACAGGACAACTTCCATACCAGGTTGTGGTGCACCCTAGGAGAATGCTTTCTACGGTGCATCTATAAAAATTAGTGACGGTTTTAGGGGACAGGCCAAATTTCTTTAGTTTTCTCAGGAAGTAAAGGCGCTGGTGGGCCTTCTTGGCAGTGGACTCTGCTTGGTTGGACCAAGTCAGTTCATTTGTGATATTGACCCCGAGGAACTTAAAGCTTTTGACCTGTTCCACTTGCACACCACCAATGTAAATGGGGTCGTGCGGTCCGCTACTCCTTCTGAAGTCAACAACCAATTCCTTCGTCTTGCTGATGTTGAGGGATAGGTTATTGTCTTCGCACCATGCCACCAGGTTCTTAATTTCCTCTCTGTACTCAAACTCATCATTACCCAAGATACGGCCTACAATTCTGGTGTCATTTTCGTATGAATTCTCTGGCTTCTTCCATCGAGCCAATGTCTAATCCAATTTACCACCTCTCCATGTATACCTAGCGACTGAATTTTCTTAACTAACCTCCCATGCGGGACCTTGTCAAAGGCCTTACTGAAGTCCATGTAGACAATATCCACCGCCTTCCCTTCATCCACTTTCCTGGTAACCTCCTCGAAAAACTCCAATAAACCTTTGTCAAAAGCCATGCTGACTATTCCTAATCATATTATACCTCTCCAAATGTTCATAAATCCTGCCTCTCAGGATCTTCTCCATCAACTTACCTTGTGGCCATCTGGGAGGCTGGGAGTCTCCAGGACCTCCCACATCTGACACCGAGCACAGAAAACCAGTCCCACACACATACCTTCTGTCTGTGTTCTACACAGATAACCTACCTGGCCTCGACTCTTTATCGCTGAAGCCCTGTTGAGCCAAAGCCTTCCTACTCTGTCTCCCTTTACTCTGGCGTTCACATCTACTGTGATGAAGAACTTTGAGAGTTTGGTCATGGCCAGAATCAAGCTGCCTGAGCAAGGACTGGGACCCGCTGCAATTTGCCGATTACCACAAGAGGTCCACAGTGGATCTTCACTCAGCCTTAGATCAGCTGGACAATGGCAATACCTATGTCAGACTGCTGTTTATTGATTACAGCTCAGTGTTCAACACAGTCATAACCTCAGTTCTAATCAACAAGCTCCAAAACCTGTACCTCCTTCTGCAATAGGATCCTTGGTCTCCTCACTAGGAGACCCCATTCAGTGCTGATCAGAAATAACATTGCATCTCATTGACAAGCAACACTACTACACCTTAGGGCTGTGTGCTTAGCCCACTGCTCTACTCTCTCTACACCCACGACTCTGTGGCTAAGCACAGCTCAAATGCCATCTATAAATTTACAGATGACACAAATATTATTGGGAGAATTTCAGATGGTGACAAGGAGGTGTACAGAAGCAAGACAGATCAGCTGGTTGGATAGTATTCCAAGAGCAATCTTGCACTCAACGTCAGGAAGACCAAGGAATTGATTGTGGATTTCAAGAAGGCAAATTGAGGGAACACGCACCAGTTCTCATCGAGAGATCAGAAGTGGAAAGGGGGAAAGGAAGTAGCCCAAGAAATAGTGGATGCATTAGTGATAATTTTTCAAAACTCGTTAGATTCTGGACTAGTTCCTGAGGATTGGAGGGTGGCTAATGTAACCCCACTTTTTAAAAAAGGAGGGAGAGAGAAACCGGGGAATTATAGACCGGTTAGCCTAACGTCGGTGGTGGGGAAACTGCTGGAGTCAGTTATCAAGGATGTGATAACAGCACATTTGGAAAGCGGTGAAATGATCGGACAAAGTCAGCATGGATTTGTGAAAGGAAAATCATGTCTGACGAATCTCATAGAATTTTTTGAGGATGTAACTAGTAGAGTGGATAGGGGAGAACCAGTGGATGTGGTATATTTGGATTTTCAAAAGGCTTTTGACAAGGTCCCACACAGGAGATTAGTGTGCAAACTTAAAGCACACGGTATTAGGGGTAAGGTATTGATGTGGATAGAGAATTGGTTAGCAGACAGGAAGCAAAGAGTGGGAATAAACGGGACCTTTTCAGAATGGCAGGCGGTGACTAGTGGGGTACCGCAAGGCTCAGTGCTGGGACCCCAGTTGTTTACAATATATATTAATGACTTGGATGAGGGAATTAAATGCAGCATCTCCAAGTTTGCGGATGACACGAAGCTGGGTGGCAGTGTTAGCTGTGAGGAGGATGCTAAGAGGATGCAGGGTGACTTGGATAGGTTGGGTGAGTGGGCAAACTCATGGCAGATGCAATTTAATGTGGATAAGTGTGAGGTTATCCACTTTGGTGGCAAAAATAGGAAAACAGATTATTATCTGAATGGTGGCCGATTAGGAAAAGGGGAGGTGCAACGAGACCTGGGTGTCATTATACACCAGTCATTGAAAGTGGGCATGCAGGTACAGCAGGCAGTGAAAAAGGTGAATGGTATGCTGGCATTTATAGCGAGAGCATTCGAGTACAGGAGCAGGGAGGTACTACTGCAGTTGTACAAGGCCTTGGTGAGACCACACCTGGAGTATTGTGTGCAGTTTTGGTCCCCTAATCTGAGGAAAGACATCCTTGCCATAGAGGGAGTACAAAGAAGGTTCACCAGATTGATTCCTGGGATGGCAGGACTTTCGTATGAAGAAAGACTGGATGAACTGGGCTTGTACTCGTTGGAATTTAGAAGATTGAGGGGGGATCTGATTGAAACGTATAAGATCCTAAAGGGATTGGACAGGCTAGATGCAGGAAGATTGTTCCCGATGTTGGGGAAGTCCAGAACAAGGGGTCACAGTTTGAGGATAAAGGGGAAGCCTTTTAGGACCGAGATGAGGAGAAACTTCTTCACACAGAGAGTGGTGAATCTGTGGAATTCTCTGCCACAGGAAACAGTTGAGGCCAGTTCATTGGCTATATTTAAGAGGGAGTTAGATATGGCCCTTGTGGCTACGTGGGTCAGGGGGTGTGGAGGGAAGGCTGGGGTGGGGTTCTAAGTTGGATGATCAGCCATGATCATAATAAATGGCGGTGCAGGCTCGAAGGGCCGAATGGCCTACTCCTGCACCTATTTTCTATGTTTCTATGTTTCAACTTCCTGGGTGTCAACATCTCCGAGGAACTATCCTGGGCCCAACACATTGATGCATTTACAAAAAAGGCACAGCAGTGGGTATATTTCATTAGGAATTTGAGATTTGAGGAGACATTTTAATGAGGTGCATGACTGTCTGGCATGGAGCATGGAGGGACCACTGGACAAATTTGGAAAAAGTAGCAGAAAGTTGCAAACTCAGCCAGCTCCATCATGGGGACTGGCCTCACCGGCATCGAAGGCATCTTCAAGAGATGCCTCAGAAAGCAGCATCCATTATTAAGGGGCCGCAATACCCCGGACACGCTCTCTCCTCATTGCTACCATAGAGGAGTCTGAAGACACACACTCAATGATTCAGGAACAGCTTCTTCTCCTCTGCCATCAGATTTCTGAATTAACATTGAACCCATAAACACTACCCCACTATTTTTGCTCTCTCTTTGCAATTGGGCCATTGGTTAATCAGGACAGCCTGATTTGGAGTAACTCTTAAAGAACAAAAACAAATCGAGAAAATAGCTTCCTTTATTTGGGATACTTTGCCACTTAACTAGGGCAGGAGACCTGCAGAACAAGTTCTAAAAAGAGCATAAGATGCATGCACTTGTGTGGCCATTAGTCACTACACCGTGCTTAGAGCAAAGTTTTTAAACAACGTCAGTTGTGCGTTTGTGATCAAAAAGCAGAGATTTTTCACTGAGAGTCGATGAGAAATAAGCAGCAAGACAATTTAGAACCATTTTGTTCACTGTGGTTTCAAGCATTCAGGCTTGGAGATGCCAGAAATGGTTGGGAGTGAAAATGAAACCACTTCAGCTAATTTGGCCAAAATGTACCGGTCCCGATATGAACTATAAATTACAGGTATTTACTTATTGTCATTTATGGTTTATTTTACTACATTTTGCAATGTACCACTGCCACAAAGCATCAAATTTCACAATGTACATCAGTGATATTAAACCTGGTTCTGGTTCTGATCCAGAGTCAGAGTTCGTTGCTCTGTATTTCCAGTGTCTGCACAATCTCCCGTGTTTATGATACACCAACAAATTCCAAGTCCAGACAGGCGTGGAGGTAGAGCATTTTATTCCGTAACAATTTAGAAAACTATGCTTAGTGCACCGTACAGTAAATTATATACATCTTGCAAACAGTCCGCGCTTACCGCAATGACAGGTAACACATACACCATGAAACACACACGTTTACTAACAGTCTGCAGTTAACATGGTTCTTGGCCGAATCCGTAAAAACACACACATTTATTAACAGTCCGCAGTTAACAGGGGCCTTAGCCGAATCCATGAAGACACGCATTATAAAACAGAATAAGGTCCTCTCTCTTCCTCCTGTACATGCCATGCAGTCCGGGGGTGACCTGGAACAGACAACTCCTGTTACTGGACACCAACAGAGGACAGGGAATGCGGTGAAAGACTACAGTGAGTGAAAGAGGCAGGGAACGGATAACCGCGGCAAAGCTACAAAGCAAGTGACTTCAGTCAGCACCCTCATTCCGTCTGCCAGTACAGGCGTGATTTCCTGACGGCCCGCCATTTCAATTGGACTTCCCATTCGGACCATGTCTATCCACGGCCTCCTCTACTGCCACAACGAGGCCACACCTCGTATTGTGTCTGGGCAGCCTCCAACCTAATGGCATAAACATGGATTTCTCAAACTTCTGGTGATTTATCCTCATCAATCTCTTTCTCCATTCCTCATTCTGACTCCCCCCTTGCCTATCGGGTGTCCCTCTGGGTGAGATGGGGGGGGTGGTGGGCAAAGTATTGGGGCCACCCCTGGTGGGGTCTGGTCTGGAGCAGAGACCACCCTCATGGCCTCGACACCCACATTTTCAGATCGTTTGCTGAGTCTGTGCTAGGATGCTGGCTGTTTACACAGCCAATCCAGTCCTCCTCCAGGGTTTTAATCTAATGCTCCCCATTTAGGAGGCTTAGGGGAATGAGAGATGATCAGGTGAACACACTCAATCTTTTCCCAAGGATTGGGGAGTCAAGAACCAGAGGGCACAGGTTTAAGCTGAAAGGGGAGAGATTTAATAGTAATCTGAGGGGCTCGTGGAGGTGTTTGAGCTAAGTACATTAATAACATTTAAAATACAATGAGACAGGTCCCTACCGAATATTGAAAGGCCCAGTTAGATTGGACATGGAGGAGATGTTTCCAATCGTGGGGGGAGTGTAGGACCAGAGGACATGGCCTCAGCTTTGAGAGATGTCCATTTAGGACAGAGATGAGGAGAATTTTTCTTTTTAGCCAGAAGGTGGCGAACCTGTTGAATTCATTGCCACAGACAACTGTGGAGGCCAAGTCACTTGGGTTCATTTGCAGCGGAGGTTGACAGTCAGGGCATCCAGGGTTACAGGGAGAAGGCATAGGAATGGGGCTGAGAGAGGGAATACAAGTCGGCCATGATGGAATGGTGCAGCAAACCCAATGGGCAGAATGTCTTATGGTATGTGGACGTACCTCCCTTCCCCCAACGATCACACTCAACACCTCATCCCCAACAGACCAAAACCTGGTCCTTCCCAACCAGGAATATGTAGTGAGTTACTGGGCAGAGAGACTTTCACATACTGCCCTTCCTCTGAGGGCAGCTCCTCACTCCCCCCATTGAACCAAGTGTGGGGTCAAGCCCTGACTGGGGGAATATCTCTCAGCAACTATATCCACGCCTGTGCCTCCTTGGCCTCTGATAAGTTCAACTACCGACTGGACTGGGCTCTGCCGGGGCCAGGGGTAAGGTACATCTACGGGAGGTGATGCCAATGGTAGGCTACAGCTGATGGGCTGATTTACTGATGATCAATTGTTGGGCAGAGGTGATAGGCCAGTTTTGAGGTTGGCCAATGGTAGGATGGAGCTGATAGGCTGATTTATTGATGGCCAGTTGTAGGGCAGAACCGATAGGCTGCCTAAAACATAGAACATAGAATAGTACAGCACAGTACAGGCCCTTCGGCCCACAATGTTGTGCCGACCCTTAAACCCTGGCTCCCATATAACCCCGCACCTTAAATTCCTCCATATACATAAACAAGGAAGACTACAATGGGATGGGGGAAGAGTTGGTTAGGGTAAACTGGGAACACAGGCTATATGGTGGGACGGTTGAGGAACAGTGGAAGACTTTCAAAGAGATTTTTCATGGTGCTTAGCAAAAGTATATCCCAGTTAAAAGCAAGGACAGTAAGGGTGGGGAGAGCCAGTCATGGATAATGAAGGAAATAAAAGGAGGTATCAAACTAAAAGCTCGTGCATACAAAGTCGCCAAGAGTAGTGGGAAACTGGAAGATTGGGGAAACTAAAAAGTACCAAAGAACCAATAGGAAAGGGAAGACAGATTATGAAAATAAACTAACACAAAACATAAAAATGAACAGTGAAAGCTTTTATAATTATATAAAGCAGAAAAGGGTAGCCAAAGTAGGCCCCTTGGAGGACGAGAAGGGGGAGTTGATATTGGGTAATGAGGAAATGGCCGAGGCTTTGAATGACTATTTTGTGTCAGTCTTCACAGTGGAGGGCACATCTAACATGCCGAAGGGAGATAATATGGATGCGATGAGGACCTCGATACAATAGCTGTCACTAAAGAGGTAGAGCTGAGCAAACTTGTGGGCCTAAAGATAGATAAGTCTTTTAGTTCTGATGGATTGCATCCCAGGGTACTGAAAGAAATGGCAGAGGTTAGGCTGAGGCTTTGGTGATAATTCTCTGGACTCTGGGCAGGTCCCGGCAGACTGGAAGATGGTGAACGTGACGCCACTTTTCAGAAAAAGGATGTAGGCAAAAGGCAGGTAATGTAGGCCAGTTAGTTTAACATCTGTAGTTGGGAAAATGCTTGAACCTATCATTAAATATGAAATAGCAAGGCATCTGGAAAGAAATAGATCCATCAGGTAGATGTAGCATGGATTCAGCAAAGGCAGGTCCTGATTGACAAACTGGCTGGAATTCTTTGAGGATATAACGAGCGCAATGGATAGAGAGGAACAGATGGACGTTATTTACTTGGATTTCCAGAAGGTGTTCAATAAGATGCCACATAAAAGACTTATCCATAAGATAAGGATGCATAGAGTTCGGGCTGATATCTTAGCATGGATAGAGGATTGGTTAACTAATAGAAAGCAGAGAGTTGGGATACGTGGGTGTTACTCTGGTTGGCAGTCAGTGGTGAGCGGTGTGCTGCAGGGGTCAGTGCTGGGCCTGCAACTGTTCACGATATACATTAACGATCTGGAAGAGGGGACCGAGTGTAGTGTATCTAAGTTTGCTGATGACACTAAATTGAGTGCGAAAGCAAATTTTGCAGAAGATTTAGAGTCTGCAGAGAGATATAGATAGGTTATGTGAGTGGGCAAGGGTCTGGTAGATGCAGTACAACATTGCTAAATGCAAGGTCATCCACTTTGGAAGGAAAAATAAAAGAGCAGATTATTATTTAGACAGTAAAAAATTGCAGGATGCTGCTGTGCAGAGGGACTTGGGAGTGCTCGTGCATGAATCACAAAAGGTTGGTTTGCAGGTGCAGCAGGCTATCAAGAAGGCAAATGGAATGTTGGCCTCATTGATAGAGGGATTGAATTTAAGAGCAGGGAGGTCATGCTGCAACTGTACAGGGTACTGGTGAGGCCGCATCTGGAGTACTGTGTGCAGTTCTGGTCTCCTTACTTGAGGAAGGATATACTGGCTTTGGGGGCAGTGCAGAGGAGGTTCACCAGGTTGATTCCAGAGATGAAGGGGTTAGACTGTGAGGAGAGATTGAGTTGCCTGGATTGTACTCATGGGAATTCAGAAGGAGGAGAGGAGATCTATTAGAAACATATAAAATTATGAAAGGGATAGATAAGATAGAGGCTGGAAAATTGTTTCCACTGGTGGGTAAGACATAGAAGACCAGGACTAGGAGACACAAAATACTCTGCAGATGCTGGGGTCAAAGCAACACTCACAACACGCTGGAGGAACTCAGCAGGTCGGGCAGCATCCATGGTTTCCAGGTTGCTAGGACTAGGAGACATAGCCTCAAGATTCAGGGGAGTAAATTTAGGACAGAGATGAGGAGGAACTGCTTTTCCCAGAGAGTGGTGAATCTGTGGAATTCTCTGCCCAACAAAGCAGTGGAGGCTATCTCAGTAAATATATTTAAGACAAGGTTGGATGGATTTTTGCATAGTAGGGGTATTAAGGGTTATGGGGAAAAGGCAGGTAGGTGGAGATGAGTCCATGGTCAGATCAGCCACGATCTTATTGAACAGTGGAGCAGGCTCGATGGGCCAGATGGCTCATCCCGCTCCTATTTCTTATGCTCTTATGGTCTTATTGGTGGGGAAAGGTAGGGCAGAGCTGATCAGCTGGTGCACTGATGGCCAATAGTAGGATGGAGCTGATAGGATGGTTTACTGCGGACAGTCTCTACAGGAACCGGGAGGTTCCCATCTCACCCCCACCCCCAATACACACCCATCTGTACGTACCCCCGGCCTCAGCAGAACTTCACAGGTTACTGACTCTTCTCCTGGAAAGAGATGAACAGCATGTAAACAGATTCAAACTCACAAATACAAACTTCCTCCCTCCCCGAGAAAACCCTACCCTCCCTGCAAACCCCTTTCCCTCATTTGAGGTGGTCAGCGTAGGACCGGTCATCATAGGAGTGGTCTGCGTCAGAGTGGTAAGGCTTTGGCTCACGGGCTTTAGCTCAACAGGTGGAAGTGCGGCAAGTAGATAATTCTATTTATTTCTTTTTCTTATCTAACACTTGAGAGAATAGGGGGTATGTCTACAGGGCCAGAGCTCTGTTCTGGGTGTCAGGTGTGGGATTTCCAGGAGATTAACAGCCTCCCTGATGGTCTCATCCACACCAGGTACATCGAGGTGCAGCTCCTTAGAGACCGTGTGAGGGAACTGGAGCTGCAGCTCGATGGCCTTTGGCTTGTTAGGGAAAGTGAAGCGGTGATAGTCAGGAGCTATAGGGAAGTAGTCACCCCAAGGCTACAGGAGACAGATAAATGGGTGACTGTCAGGAGAGGGAAGGGAGAACATCAGACAGTGGAAAGCACCCCTGTGGCCATCCCCCCCAACAATAAGTACTTCATTTTGAGTATTGTTTGGGGGATGACCTACCTGGGGAAGCAACAGCAGCTGTGCCTCTGGCACTGAGTCTGGCCCTGTGGCTCAGAAGGGTAGGGAACTGAAGAGAATGCCAGAAGTAATAGGGGACTCTATAGTCAGGGGGACAGATGGGCATTTCTGTGGGCACGAGAAAGAAACATGGTTGGTAGTTTGCTTCCCAGCTGCCAGGGACTGCGATGTTTCTGAAGACGTCCACAATATTCTGGAAAGGGAGGGTTAGCAGCCAGAAGCTGTGGTACATGTTGGTACCAACAACACAAGTAGAAAATGGGAGGAGGTCCTGAATACAGAATACAGGGAGTTAGGAAGGGTAGTTGAAAAGCAGAACCTCAAGGGTGGTAATCTCAGGATTGCTGCCTGTGCCACACGACAGTGAGGATAGGAATAGAATAAGGTGGCAGATAAATACAGTATGTGGCTGAGGAATTGGAGCAGGGGGCAGGAATTCAAATTTCTGGATCATTCTGGGGCAGGTGGGACCTGTACAAAAGGGAGAGGTTGCACATGAATCCGAGGGGCACCAATATTCTTGCAGGCAGATTTACTAGAGCTGTTGGGAGTGGTTTAAACTAATACAGCAGGGGGACAGGAACCAGGATGATAGAGCTGAGGATGAGCCAACAGGTTTACAAGCAGATGATGGGTGTAACATGAATGTAAGGAAGGACAAGCCATTGACTGGGTATGAATGCAGAAAGAGCAAAGAGTTAAATTGTACCACAGAGGTAAAATTCAGAAGGGCACAGAATGCAGGACTGAAGATGTTGTATTTAAATATGTGTAGCATTTGGAATAAGGTGGACGAACTCGTGGTGCAATTAGAGATGGGTCGGTATGACGTTCTGAGCATCACTGATTCGTGGCTGAAAGAAGGCCATAGCTGGGAGTTTAATATCAAAGGATTTACCTTGTATCGAAAGGACAGGCAGGGAGGCAGAGGTGGTGGTGTGGAATTACATATTTAGAAAGAGGTGACATAGGATCAGAGAATATTGAATCTTTGTGGGTAGACTTAAGAAATTGCAAGGGTAAAAAAACCATTAAGGGAATCATAACATAGTCATAGTCATAATCAGACTTTATTGATCCCGGGGGAAATTAGTTGACATAACATATTGGTCCTCATAACATATGGGGAGTGTTTGGCAGCTTTGGGCTTGTACTCACTGGAACTTAAAAGAATGTGTGGGGATCTCATTGAAACCTACCGAATGTTGAAAGGACGAGATAGGGTGGATGTGGAGAGGATGTTTCCCCTGGTGGGGGTATCCAGAACTAGAGGGCACAGCCTCAACATTGAGGGGCGACCCTTTAAAATAGAGGTTAGGAGGAATTTTTTAGCCAGAGAGTGGAGAATCTGTGGAAAGCTCTGTCACACGCTGTGGAGGACATGGCTGTGGGTAAATTTAAAGTGAAATTTGATAGTGCCCTGATTGGTCAGGGCACCAAGGGTTACGGTGAATGTGGTTGTGTGGGATCCGGGATCAGTGAGCAGACTCGATGGGCTGAATGGCCTAATTCTGCTCCTACGTCTTACTGTCTACAACATCGCTGGGTCTAAACGCTGGAACTGCTTCCCCACCTCCTCCAGCAGAGACCGCAGAGGTTGAAGGGGCACTGCCCCTCCTCCGCATGAACCGCAGTCCTCAGATGCCGATAGGTACGGACAGTAAACGGCCGGATTACTTTATACAGGGAGGGGGGCATCTCTCACGATCTATCCTGGGCTAAGCATATTGACGCAACACACAGATTCATGACAGCTGCTTTTCTTCACCGGTGCTTGAGGAGACTTGGTTTGTCACCAGAGACACTGTAAACCATCACACCTTCTGCTCACATCAGGAAGGGGATCCCAGAGACGGGACGGGGGGTCGTGAGAATCACAGAGACGGGGAGGGGTGTGGGGACTGGGGGCTGGTGAGAATCGCAGAGACGGGGATGGGGTGTGGGGACTGGGGGCTGGTGAGAATCGCAGAGACGGGGATGGGGTGTGGGGACTGGGGGCTGGTGAGAATCGCAGAGACGAGGATGGGGTGTGGGGACTGGGGGCTGGTGAGAATCGCAGAGACGGGGATGGGGTGTGGGGACTGGGGGCTGGTGAGAATCGCAGAGACGGGGATGGGGTGTGGGGACTGGGGGCTGGTGAGAATCGCAGAGACGGGGATGGGGTGTGGGGACTGGGGGCTGGTGAGAATCGCAGAGACGAGGATGGGGTGTGGGGACTGGGGGCTGGTGAGAATCGCAGAGATGGGGAGGGGTGTGGGGACTGGGGGCTGGTGAGAATCGCAGAGACGGGGATGGGGTGTGGGGACTGGGGGCTGGTGAGAATCACAGAGACGGGGAGGGGTGTGGGGACTGGGGGCTGGTGAGAATCACAGAGACGGGGAGGGCTGTGGGGACTGGGGGCTGGTGAGAATCGCAGAGACGGGGATGGGGTGTGGGGACTGGGGGCTGGTGAGAATCACAGAGACGGGGAAGGGTGTGGGGACTGGGGACTGGTGAGAATCGCGGAGACGGGGAGGGGTGTGGGGACTGGGGACTGGGGACTGGTGAGAATCGCGGAGACGGGGAGGGGTGTGGGGACTGGGGACTGGGGACTGGTGAGAATCACAGAGACGGGGAGGGGTGTGGGGACTGGGGACTGGTGAGAATCACAGAGACAGGGAGGGGTGTGGGGACTGGGGGCTGGTGAGAATCGCGGAGACGGGGAGGGGTGTGGGGACTGGGGGCTGGTGAGAATCACAGAGACGGGGAGGGGTGTGGGGACTGGGGACTGGTGAGAATCACAGAGACGGGGAGGGGTTTGTTGCAGAGATGCTCATTCGTACAGATGTACCGTGGAGAGCATTCTGACTGGTTGTATCTCCGTCTGATGTGAAGGTGTCACTGCACACGAGTTACGAACTCAGCCAGTTCCAAGAAGGACACGAGCCTCCCCACCCAGCACCGAGGACACCTTCAAAAGGTGATGCCAAAAACAAACGGCAGCACCCATCACCCAGGACAAGCCCACTTTTCATTCCTACCATCGAGGAGATGATGTAGAGGCTGAAGACACACACTCAATGCTTCTGGAACCCCTCTGCCATCAGATCTCTCAGTGGACAACGAACCCATGAACACTTCCTCACTATTCCTTTCTGCTCCCATTTGCACTACTTATTTAATTTGATTTTTTACATACATGTATAAACATATTCACGAGATTTGCCAGTGATATGAAATCTGATTCTGAAGTTACCTTTTCTCCATCTTCAGTGCCAACGCTGAGCGCAGAGCCTGCGGGACGGACAAGACACAGCTGATTATCCTGACCCCACACATCTCCCTGCAGTGATCCCGGGCATCGGCACTGTCAACCATCACACCAACTACTCACGTCAGGAAGGGGGTCACAGAGACAGGGAGGGTTGTGGGGGCCGGAGTTGGGGGTGCCACAGAGACAGGGAGGGGTGTGGGGGCCAGAGTTGGGGGGGGTCACAGAGACAGGGAGGGGTGTGGGGGCCGGAGTTGGGGGTGTCACAGAGACAGGGAGGGGTGTGGAGGCCGGAGTTGGGGGGGGTCACAGAGACAGGGAGGGGTGTGGGGGCCGGAGTTGAGTGGGGGGTCACAGAGACAGGGAGGGATGTGGGGGCCGGAGTTGGGGGTGTCACAGAGATAGGGAGGGGTGTGGGGGCTGGAGTTGGGGGGGTCACAGAGACAGGGAGGGGTGTGAGGGCCGGTGTTGGGGGGGGTCACAGAGATAGGGAGGGGTGTGGGGGCCAGCGTTGAGTGGGGGGTGACAGAGACAGGGAGGGGTGTGGGGGCCAGAGTTGGGGGGGGGTCACAGAGACAGGGAGGGGTGTGGGGGCCGGAGTTGGGGGGGGTCACAGAGACAGGGAGGGGTGTGGGGGCCGGACTTGGGGGGTCACAGAGACAGAGAGAGGTGTGGGGGCCGGAGTTGGGGGGTGTCACGGAGACAGGGAGGGGTGTGGGAGCCAGAGTTGGAGGGGTCACAGATACAGGGAGGGTTGTGAGGGCCAGAGTTGGGAGGGGGTCACAGAGACAGGGAGGGTTGTGGGGGCCGGAGTTGGGGGTGTCACAGAGACAGGGAGAGGTGTGGGGGCCGGAGTTGGGGGGATCACAGAGACAGGGAGGGGAGTGGGGGCCGGAGTTGGTAGGGTGGGTCACAGAGACAGGGAGGGTTGTGGGGGCCAGAGTTGGGGGGGGTGTCACAGAGACAGAGAGGGGTGTCGGGGCTGGAGTTGGGGGGGGTCACAGAGACAGGGAGGGGTGTGAGGGCCAGTGTTGGGGGAGTCACAGAGACAGGGAGGGGTGTGGGGGCTGGAGTTGGGGGGGGTCACAGAGACAGGGAGGGTTGTGGGGGCCGGAGTTGGGGGGGTGTCACAGAGACAGAGAGGGGTGTCGGGGCTGGAGTTGGGGGGGGGGTCACAGAGACAGGGAGGGGTGAAGAGGCCAGAGAGAGTCACAGAGATGGGGAGGGGTGGGGGTTTTACAGAGACGGGGAGTGGTCTGGAGGCTGGAGGGTGTCACAGAGACGAGCAGGGGTTTCGGGGCCAAAAGAACACAGGCCGGACTGTCTGTACAGGGACCAGCTCCTGCTCTCCCCGTCCCCCTCCTGTCAGATCCATCCCCAGCCCAGCCGATGGTCGCCACAGCCCAGCAGCGGGTGCTCACCTTGTGGGAACACACGGCAGTACAGCAGTTTTAGAGCTCCGTACAGGACAAAGGCACAGATCAGCATCCCCACCGCCTCCTCCACTGAGGGTCCCGACGCTCCTGTGGACACATTAGGAAGATTGAGACAACTCACCCACCCCTCATCGGCACAGACAGCAGCTGGGCTGCACCGGATGAACGTGTTCCCGTCGGACCAGGAAACAGGGCTGGGAACGCAGGATCATCTCTCTACCCATAGGGTCTTGAGGGAGAGCTGCGGGACGGGTGGCGGTACAGGAGGGACGCTGGAGGGGCGGGTGGGGCACGGGAGACACTGCAGAGAGACAGAGCTTGAGAAGAGACAGGGGGAATGCCGGGAAGTGTATGGCCAGGCACTCTGGTAGAAGGAATAAAAGGACAGACTATTTTCTAAACGGCGAGGCAAAGGGACTTGGGAGCCCTCGTGCAGGATCCCCTGAACATTAACTTGCAGGCTGAGTCAGTGGTGAGGAAGGCAAATGCAATGTTATTATTCATTTTGGGAGGGCTAGAATAGCAAGGTTGTAATGCTGAGGCTTTATAAAGCACTGGCAAAGCCTCACAGAGCGTTGTGAGCAGTTCTGGGCCCCTTATCTTAAAAAAAAGGATGAGCTAAACTTTGGATTAGGTTTTTTTTGCCTCCAGGATAAACACGAAGGAGGCCTGAAACCTTCTCTGGTGTTTAAATGGCATTATGTTATTGCATTTAAGAAAGTAACCATCCTATTCATGCATCTGAGTTGAGCTTTTGTACGTTGCTTGTACTGGCTGATACTAGATTTTGTTTATTGTTTATTTATTTTATTTGTTTTATAGCATTGAGTACGAGAGTTGCAAACTCATTTTCGCTGTATTGGTGCACGACAATTTGTACCATGCAGTGACAATGAACATATTTCATTCTATTATGAATTTCACAAATTTAAAATTAATGGAAAAGACAAGCCTCAATGCGTTTAATGTTGTGGAAGGGCCGCTATGAAAGGCGGCCCACGCAGCGGGAGGGACACCGAGGCTGGGGAAGGGGGCTTCTGCTCTGAGAGAGGAACAGTGGTTGAGGGGAGGCGGGGGAAGGCAGGGAGGAGAGGGTGCCACGCTGTGGGAGGGGGCTCGGCAGTGGGAGGAGGGAGCATGCTGTGGTCTTCACCTGCCACCTTCAGCGTCAGGCTCTTCCTGAGCCCACCCTTCACGGAGACGTGCTGCACGTGGCAGGTGTAGACGCTGCCGTGATCGGCGGCGGCGGGGCGGACCGAGATGACGCTGGTCACGTTGAAGGTGCCATCGCTGTTCTTGTCGTGTCCGTTCAGCCAGCTGTTGGGCAGCTCCTCCGCGCTGCTGTTCCCGGGGGCCCTGCGGGTCCAGGTCATGCTGACGTCCAGCGGGTAGTAGCCCAGCGCCTCGCACAGGATGTCCTGTGGCTGGTCCGGATACAGGTACAGTGGGTCCGGTCTCAGCACCAGTGTCGGTGGCTCTGCATGGACACGCAGGGGCAGTGAGACAAGGAAAAACGTGGAACAGGACAGAAATAGCCTCTTACGCCCACCTACTCTGAGCCAAACTGCTCCTCTGTGTGTTCTCCCATCATCCTGTACTGGGACCACAGCCCTCCATACCTCTCCCATCCAGGTACCTTTCCAAACTTCTCTTAAATGATTAAATCAAACCTACATCCACTTCCGCTAGCAGCTGGTTCCACAATCTCACCAACCTGTAGGCGAAGAACCTCCCCCTGGCGTTCTCCTTAAATATTTCACCTTTCGCCCTTAACCCATGACTTCTAGTCATAGTCTCACCCAACCTCAGTAGGAAAAGCCTGCTTGCGTTTACCCTATCCATACCCCTCATAATTTTGTATACCTCCATTAAATCTCCCTTCAATCTCCATGTTCTAAAGTCCGACCCTGTTCAACCTTTCCCTATAACAAAGGTCATCCAGACCCGGCAACATCTTGTAATTTTTTTCTGTGCTCTTTCACTCTTATTTACATCTTTCCTGCAGGTGTAACCAAACCTGCACACAATACTCCAAATTAGGCCTCACCAACATCTTATACAACTTCAACATAACGTCCTAACTCCTGTACTCAGTACTTTGATTTATGAAAGCCATCATGTCAAAAGCTTTCTTTACGACCCTATCTAACTTGTGACACTACTTTCAGTGAATTATGGATTTGTGTTCCCATATCCTTTTGATCTACCGCTCACTCTGTAAGACTTACCTTGGTAAAGTGCAACACCTCGCACTTTTCTACATTCAATTCCATCTGCCATTTTTCAACCCAGTTTTCCATTTGGTCCAGATCCTGCTGCAAACTCTTATAGTCTTCCCCACTGTCCACTACGCCCCCAATCTTGGTGTCATCCACAAATTTGCTGATCTAGTTTACCACATTATCATCCAGATTATTGAAATAGATGACAAACAACAACAGACCCAGCATCAATCCTGATGGAACATCGCTAGTCACAGGACCCCCCCCCCCCACCCTCAGAGAGGCAACCATCTATAACTACTCTTGCTTCTCCCATAAAGCAAATGTCTAATCCAATTTACTACCTCACCTCCTCGACCAACATCCCAAGTGGGACCTTGTCAAAGGCTTTGCTAAGGTCTGTGTAGCCAACAGCCACTGCCCTACCTTCATCAACTTTCCAGTTAACTTCCTCGAAAAACTCTAAGATAGGTTAGACACGACTCACCAAGCACAAAGCCACGTTGACTATCTCTAATCAGTCCCCGTCTATCCAAATAATTACACATCCGGTTCTTTAGAACTCACTCCAATATCTTTCTTAAGCAGTGGAACAATATTAGCGACCCCCCAATCCTCCGGCACCTCTCCTGTAGCTCAGGATATTCTAAACAGCTGCTGTGGCCCATTGCAATCTTGGCAGTTGCCTCCCACAGGGTCTGAGGGAACACCTTGTTAGGCCCTGGGCATTTATCCACCCTAATTTGCCTCAAGACAGCAAACATCTCCTCTTCCGTAATCTATACAGGGTCCATGAACTCGATGCTGCTTTGCCTCACCCCTCCCCATCTCTGTGACTCTCTCTGGCCCCTTCACCCCTCCCTGTCTCTGTGACTCCCCACCCCCAACTCTGGCCCCCACACCCCTCCCTGAGTCTGTAACATTCCACCCCCCCCCCAAAACTAGTCTGCAGTCTCTATAAATTTGTTCCTCTAAGTCCCACTACTGGGTGGCCTACAATGCAATTCCATTAATGCGGTCAAACCATTCTTATTCCTCAGTTCCACCCATAATGACCAACCAGACAAGCTCTCCTGTCTGTCCTGACTGAACATTGCCATTCAGGTCTAAGACAGCGGAACGATGGAATAGCCTAACACCATCTAACGATGGAATAGCCTATCACCATTGCACTCACAGGGGTATGGGACGATGACAGAGGGGCGAGGACGGTGACTAACGGGCTGAAGGGTGGACGTACCTAAGATGTGGAGGCTGACGGATTGCTGGGCCTGCAGGTTGGGGGCATACACGGTGCAGATGTACGTGCCATCCTGCTGTAGGCTCACGTTGCGCAAGACCAGTGACGCGTTCCCACGGCTGTGGAGAAGATCGAGCAGAAGTTCCGCACCCTCCTGCGCTACGTGTACCCGGTCCTGCAGCCCGTTGTAGGCGTAAACCACGTGCCCGGAGCCCTCGAACTGGTAGCGCCACTCCACCGCGAATCCCATCGACCGGTCCAGGGTGAAGCCGCAGTCCAGCAGTACATCTTGACCCAGCCTGGCGCTGGCCTGGGGCTCCCGGCTGAAGACATTCAGCACGACTGCAGGAGACAGAGAGGAGGGAGTCACTATCGTCAAGGGGAGCCTGGAGATGAGCAGATGCCCAACCGTGGTAGAGACATTACACCCTCCCTCGACATCTCCCTCAGATATAAGGGCAGAGAGGTCCTTCTGCAGCTGTACAGGGCCCTGGTGAGACCACACCTGGAGTACTGTGTGCAGTTTTGGTCTCCAAATTTGAGGAAGGACATTCTTGCTATTGAGGTTGTGCAGCACAGGTTCACAAGGTTAATTCCCGGGATGGCGGGACTGTCATATGTTGAAAGATTGGAGCGACTGGGCTTGTATACTTTGCAATTTAGAAGGCTGAGAGGGGATCTTACTGAAACATATAAGATTATTAAGGGATTGCACACGCTGCAGGCAGGAAGCATGTTCTCGCTGATGGGTGAGTCCAGAACCAGAGGCCACAGTTTAAGAATAAGGGGTAGGCCATTTAGAATGGAATTGAGGGAAAACTTTTTCCACCCAGAGAGTGGTGGATATATGGAATGCTCTGCCCCAGAAGGCTGTGCAGGCCAAGTCTCTGGATGCTTTCAAGAAAGAGATGGATAGAGCTCTTAAAGGTTATGGGGAGAAGGCAGGAACTGGATACTGATAGTGGATGATCAGCCATGATCACAGTGAATGCCGGTGCTGGCTTGAAGGGCTGAATGGCCTACTCCTGCACCTGTTGTCTATCTCACACCCCTCCCTCTGTGCAGCACTCCCTCTGTACCACCCCTCCCACGGCGCGACTCTCCCTCAGTCCTGCCCCTCCCACAGCGCAACTCTCCCTCAGTCCTGCCCCTCCCACAGCGCGACTCTCCCTCAGTCCTGCCCCTCCCACAGCGCGACTCTCCCTTTGTACCACCCCTCCCACAGCGCGACTCTCCCTCAGTCCTGCCCCTCCCACAGCGCGACTCTCCCTCTGTACCACCCCTCCCACAGCGCGACTCTCCCTCAGTCCTGCCCCTCCCACAGCGCGACTCTCCTTCTGTACCACCCCTCCCGCAGCGCGACTCTCCCTCAGTCCTGCCCCTCCCGCAGCGCGACTCTCCCTCAGTCCTGCCCCTCCCACAGCGCGACTCTCCTTCTGTACCACCCCTCCCGCAGCGCGACTCTCCCTCAGTCCTGCCCCTCCCGCAGCGCGACTCTCCCTCAGTCCTGCCCCTCCCACAGCACGACTCTCCCTCTGTACCACCCCTCCCACAGCGCGACTCTCCCTCAGTCCTGCCCCTCCCACAGCGCGACTCTCCCTCAGTCCTGCCCCTCCTGCAGCGCGACTCTCCCTCAGTCCTGCCCCTCCCGCAGCGTGACTCTCCCTCTGTACCACCCCTCCCACAGCACGACTCTCCCTCAGTCCTGCCCCTCCCACAGCGCGACTCTCCCTCAGTCCTGCCCCTCCTGCAGCGCGACTCTCCCTCAGTCCTGCCCCTCCCGCAGCGTGACTCTCCCTCTGTACCACCCCTCCCACAGCACGACTCTCCCTCTGTACCACCCCTCCCACAGCGCGACTCTCCCTCAGTCCTGCCCCTCCCGCAGCGCGACTCTCCCTCAGTCCTGCCCCTCCTGCGGCGCGACTCTCCCTCAGTCCTGCCCCTCCCGCGGCGCGACTCTCCCTCTGTACCACCCCTCCCGCAGCGCGACTCTCCCTCTGTACCACCCCTCCCACAGCGCGACTCTCCCTCAGTCCTGCCCCTCCCGCAGCGCGACTCTCCCTCTGTACCACCCCTCCCGCAGCGCGACTCTCCCTCTGTACCACCCCTCCCACAGCAGGACAAGCCAGCACTGCCAACTGCGCTCCCCAGCAGGAATAAGCGGGTGTACCTGAGGTCTGCACAGGTGTGGGGTCCTGTTCTCCGCCGGGGTCCGACACCACGCGGTGGAGGCTGCTTACGCTGAAGGAGCGGTCGCGGGTGTGCAGGTGGGTGCTGAGCCAGCGACCTGACTGGTAAGCCGGGGTCCGTTCGTCTTCCGACAGGGGCGTGGCCCAGGCCAGGACTGATTCCTGGGGCAGGTACTTGTTAATCTCACAGCCGTGCTTCTCCCTCACGTCCGGGGGCCGGTGAAACCCCGGGTGTCCGGTAACCTGAGAGTGATCTGTTCCGGAGATGAGGGTGGGGAAGATTAGAGAATAATTCTGCTCATGCTGGGAATTCAGAGTAACACTCGCAAAGCACTGGAAGAACTCAGCAAGTCAGGCAGTGTCCAAGGCGAGGAATAAACAGTGGATATTTCAGATTGAGACAGCCCAAAATGACAAGACATTAAAGATGATCATTCCGTTTGTTCAGGGTGCACAGCGGAGACCATCCTAACTTCCATCACTGTTTGGTACAGAAACTGCACTGCGGCGGAGAGGAAGGATCTAAAACGGCCGCCAAACCTGCTCAACTCATCAGCACATCAGCCTATCTGCCATCAAGGACATACTGCATCTCCAGAAAGGTTCAGGAATAGGGCCAGTAGCATCATGAAGGATCCTACCCACCCTGCTCATGGACTCTTTGTCCCACTCCCATCAGGGAGGAGGCTACATAGCATCCACACCATATTTGTACTCATTGGTACCCCCGTGATCACCCCTTTACATGCACCGCCATTTCCCCTCTCCCCCTCCCCCACTCTCCTCCACCCTCCCCTCCTCCCCCTCTCCGCCCCCTCCCCCTCTCCCTTCTCCTTCCCTCCACTCTCCCTTCTCCTCCCCTTCCCTCTCCTCCCCTCCTCCCCCTCTCCGCCCCCCTCCCCCTCTCCCTTCTCCTCCCCTCCACTCTCCCTTCTCCTCCCCTTCCCTCTCCTCCCCTCCTCCCCCTCTCCGCCCCCCTCCCCCTCTCCCTTCTCCTTCCCTCCACTCTCCCTTCTCCTCCCCTCCACTCTCCCTTCTCCTCCCCTTCCCTCTCCTCCCCTCTCCCTCTCCCCCCCTCCCCCTCTCCCTTCTCCTTCCCTCCACTCTCCCTTCTCCTCCCCTTCCCTCTCCTCCCCCCTCCCTCTCCCCTCCCCCCTCCCTCTCCCCTCCTCCCCCCCCTCCCCCCCTCCACCAGACACAAAAACAGTTACTTTCCCCAAGCAGTTATGCTGATCAACACCTCCACCCACTAATACACCTCTGCACAAACCCCACCCATCATTTCCTGTCAGAGCTACCCTCTGTTCAGACACCCCTGTCCCTAGCATCACTTTATGGACATACAATCAATGTATATAAGATATCTTATTTATATTTGTTGTTTTTTTAAAAATTGTGCTTTGTGCTGCATCAATCCAGAGTAACAATTATTTCATTCTCCTTTTCACTTGTGTGCTGGAGGTTACATTAAACAATCTTTAACTTAATCTTAAATGCATCGTTGGGTTCAACAACATAATGCATTGTTGAACACATCTCCCTGCGTTCCAGGACTGGCAAAATACCAGGTGTGCCATAATCCTAGAGTAATCTACTCGGGCAGGGGGCGGGGGGGGGGCGGTGGGAGGCGGCAGGTGATTAAACAGTAGAGATTAACTCATTGTAATTAGCAATTTTCTCTCCATATCACGAGTTTACAGAGTTTAAAATTAAAGCCTCGCCACCTTATCAGATCCTTGGTGTCAAAGTGTCTGAGGATCTACCCTGGGCCCAATGTAGTGATGCAGTTTCAAAAATGGCACAAAAGCATTTAATTTCATTAGAAGTTTGAGGGGACTTGGTGCGTCACCAAAGACTCTCACAAATATCTACGGTTGTATGACGGAGAGCATTCCGACTGGTTGCATCACCCTCTGGTGTGGACACAGGGTTGGAAAGAGCTGTAGGAAGTTGTAAACTCCATCATGGGGACTAGTCAACGACATCTTCAAAAGTGATGCCTCAGAAAGGCGGCATCTACCAGTGAGGACCCCCATCACCCAGGACATGCCATCTTCTCACTGCGACTGAGGTACAGGAGCCTGAAGACACACACTCAATGTTTCAGGAACAGCTTCTTCCCCTCCACCCTCAGATTCCTGAATGGGCAATGAGCCCGTGACCTCCCTGGGCTCTCTTCTTGCACCACTTACTTAAAATAACTATTTGGGAGCTGTGTACATACATCTATCGATGCTTCTGGACACATCTTCAGTGATGTTCCCAGAATCATCGGGTGTTTCGGGTCTTTCAACATCATACAGCCTCCTCCAGGTGACCCAGCCGGGGCTGATCAGACTATTTGGGAAAACTATTTGGGAAAAATCGCTTATTTGGGAAAAGTCTTAAAGAACAAAAACAAATCAAGAAGATAGCTAGGATTCCTTTTGTTTATTTGGGACTGTTGGCCAGAAGAAAGGACAGGGGAAGCAGACAAGCCAGTTGTCTTTGATCCCCCCTCCCCGCCCCATTTTGTGGCCGGTGAACTGAGTCTTGCTCTGGGGACAATCTAATCAGAGTACTTGAATGTGGACACAAGGAACTTCAGGTAACGACGTGCTAAATCTGAGACCATTCCCAGATGAGTAGCTAGTTATTATGTAAAATACCAGACCTACCAAAGAAGCAATCTGTAATCTCGCTGGACTCTATTTGAGTTGCCTAGATTAACTGTTTTTCCACTAGTCAGAGTTGAAAGACTCAAGTACACCAAGCTTGGGAGGTGATGAGGGGCAGAGCCATGAAACAATGTTGGCTGTAGCCCTGGACAAGAACCAGTCAGAAGGTGACCCCGGTAGGTCAGGTGACCTTGAGCTGAAGAGATGGAGATCGAATGGTTCAATTGATGAGGAATGGTATAGGATTCAGGAGCTCCAAATACGCTCCAGCAACCAGAGACCAACCATTGCGAATAAGGAAGACCCCTAGACACGTGGAGATTGGGACCGCGAGAAATGCCTGACCAGCATAAACTCCTTTTCCGGGTGATACCTTTTCTCTTCATTGACTGTTCATGGAGGGTCAGGGATTCTAGATGGGTGCAGACAGGTAGTTAGTTTGTGAACCCACGTGCTTCTTAGTTGAGACAATAAATTACAATCAAATTCAAGTGCCTCACTGATCATTATTACAAGGGGTGATTCTTGTGACAGAATTGGCGTCCCCGTTGTGGGCTCAAGGATAAATCTCTTTGTTCAGCGGGAGACTCGAGTCGGACCACGTGGGTGAGGGACAGAGATCTGGGGCTGGGTAGTTAGCAGTTACTGAACCAGGATGAAGAATTCAGGAAATTCTGCAAGTCCACAGGACTTGGGTTGTTTTGATTGGAGGGGATACCTCCGGAAATACATGTTGGGGAAATGGCCACGATACGAGGAGTTTGTCGGGCACCCTGGCTGTGAAGGGAAATCTGCTGGTGACGCTCTGTGGAGAATCGCCCAAGGGAAGCTATTGATCAGGAAGTTTAAACAATTACTAAAACCAGCAGCAGTTGGCTGTTTAATTGAGGATTTGATAGAATTACGACAAAATGCTAAAGCAGAACCACACCGATTAGAATCGGAGAATGAATGTCGGCATAAAGCAGAAGCTGGGCGAGATAGGTTACAACAGTGACACAGTGAGAGTGACATAGTTAATTCAGAAACAAAGGTTCTGAACTTAAAGAGGGGTAACTTTGAAGGTATGAGACGTGAATTAGCTAAGATAGACTGGCAAATGACACTTCAAGGATTGACGGTGGATATGCAATGGCAAGCATTTAAAGGTTGCATGGATGAACTACAACAATTGTTCATCCCAGTTTGGCAAAAGAATAAATCAAGGAAGGTAGTGCACCCGTGGCTGACAAGAGAAATTAGGGATAGTATCAATTCCAAAGAAGTAGCATACAAATTAGCCAGAGAAAGTGGCTCACCTGAGGACTGGGAGAAATTCAGAGTTCAGCAGAGGAGGACAAAGGGCTTAATTAGGAAGGGGAAAAAAGATTATGAGAGAAAACTGGCAGAGAACATAAAAACGGACTGTAAAAGCTTTTATAGATATGTAAAAAGGAAAAGACTGATAAAGACAAATGTAGGTCCCCTTCAAACAGAAACAGGTGAATTGATTATGGGGAGCAAGGACATGGCAGACCAATTGAATAATTACTTTGGTTCTGTCTTCACTAAGGAGGACATAAATAATCTTCCAGAAATAGTAAGGGACAGAGGGTCCAGTGAGATGGAGGAACTGAGCGAAATACATGTTAGTAGGGAAGTGGTGTTAGGTAAATTGAAGGGATTGAAGGCAGATAAATCCCCAGGGCCAGATGGTCTGCATCCCAGAGTGCTTAAGGAAGTAGCCCAAGAAATAGTGGATGCATTAGTGATAATTTTTCAAAACTCGTTAGATTCTGGACTAGTTCCTGAGGATTGGAGGGTGGCTAATGTAACCCCACTTTTTAAAAAAGGAGGGAGAGAGAAACCGGGGAATTATAGGCCGGTTAGCCTAACGTCGGTGGTGGGGAAACTGCTGGAGTCAGTTATCAAGGATGTGATAACAGCACATTTGGAAAGCGGTGAAATGATCGGACAAAGTCAGCATGGATTTGTGAAAGGAAAATCATGTCTGACGAATCTCATAGAATTTTTTGAGGATGTAACTAGTAGAGTGGATAGGGGAGAACCAGTGGATGTGGTATATTTGGATTTTCAAAAGGCTTTTGACAAGGTCCCACACAGGAGATTAGTGTGCAAACTTAAAGCACACAGTATTGGGGGTAAGGTATTGGTGTGGGTGGAGAATTGGTTAGCAGACAGGAAGCAAAGAGTGGGAATAAACGGGACCTTTTCAGAATGGCAGGCAGTGACTAGTGGGGTACCGCAAGGCTCAGTGCTGGGACCCCAGTTGTTTACAATATATATTAATGACTTGGATGAGGGAATTAAATGCAGCATCTCCAAGTTTGCGGATGACACGAAGCTGGGTGGCAGAGTTAGCAGTGAGGAGGATGCTAAGAGGATGCAGGGTGACTTGGATAGGTTGGGTGAGTGGGCAAACTCATGGCAGATGCAATTTAATGTGGATAAATGTGAAGTTATCCACTTTGGTGGCAAAAATAGGAAAACAGATTATTATCTGAATGGTGGCCGATTAGGAAAAGGGGAGGTGCAACGAGACCTGGGTGTCATTATACACCAGTCATTGAAAGTGGGCATGCAGGTTACAGCAGGCAGTGAAAAAGGCGAATGGTATGCTGGCATTTATAGCGAGAGGATTCGAGTACAGGAGCAGGGAGGTACTACTGCAGTTGTACAAGGCCTTGGTGAGACCACACCTGGAGTATTGTGTGCAGTTTTGGTCCCCTAATCTGAGGAAAGACATCTTTGCCATAGAGGGAGTACAAAGAAGGTTCACCAGATTGATTCCTGGGATGGCAGGTCTTTCATATGAAGAAAGACTGGATGAACTGGGCTTGTACTCGTTGGAATTTAGAAGATTGAGGGGGGATCTGATTGAAACGTATAAGATCCTAAAGGGATTGGACAGGCTAGATGCGGGAAGATTGTTCCCGATGTTGGGGAAGTCCAGAACGAGGGGTCACAGTTTGAGGATAGAGGGGAAGCCTTTTAGGACCGAGATTAGGAAAAACTTCTTCACACAGAGAGTGGTGAATCTGTGGAATTCTCTGCCACAGCAAACTGTTGAGGCCAGTTCATTGGCTATATTTAAGAGGGAGATAGATATGGCCCTTGTGGCTACAGGGGTCAGGGGGTATGGAGGGAAGGCTGGGGCTGGGTTCTGAGTTGGATGATCAGCCATGATCATAATAAATGGCGGTGCAGGCTCGAAGGGCCGAATGGCCTACTCCTGCACCTATTTTCTATGTTTCTATGTTTCTAACAGGAAATTGTAGAACTTCAGCGGAAATCTGAAGCCCAGCGAGAGAGGTCAGAAGGACACAAAGGGCTCCAAAAGAAGGCAGAAACGTTTAGAGAAAGTGTTACTGATTCACAGAATCAGAGAAGTACGGTCTTGGTGCATGTCAACAAGTTTCAGCTGACGTGGGAGAAATTACACACTTCAAAGAAAAAAGCCGATTAGAGGAAGCAGTTGAATTAGCGAAGGGTGAAGAAAACAGTGCGGTGATCTAATGACGGCTATGAATGCGATTAAGAAATCAGCACAGGAAAGGACGAGTAACACTGGAGATCATGCAAAGTGCTTAAAGCAGATTAAAAAGCTGCAGGACCAACCTGCGACACAACGAGGAATAATATGTGCTTTTGGATCTGAAAGAGGGGAGGAAGGTGAATATGGAGATATTCATTGGAGTAATTTAGCAGATGAAACTACTAGATACGATTACAATACTTACGAAGCACCATTTCCCGAGGAACTCCCACCGTCACCCTACCAACAGGGGCCAGTGCTACCGTCTGCACGATTGGCACCCCGAGTTACTATCAGGGAGCGGGGGAGCCGGGGGAGCAGATCAAAATCAGAATATAGCACACACCACGCTGTTCGTGGTACAGCAACTTAGAGATACTGCTATAGATATCGGGACATGTGTGCTCGGAGACAATCCTCGAGAGCTTTCCCGAGCAACTAATCACCAGGGGATAATACACGGCTGAGACAACACTGAGGAAAGGAAACTGATTATAATGTGTTTACACCCAAATATACACTCAGCTTTGCCAGATAAACAACGTGAGGAACTGGAAAACGCAACAATGACCGTATGGGAGTTAACAGAGGGGACTCGGGGGACGTGCTAGCCAAATGTCACCATCCTGTTTATGGACTGCGTTCCAAGGGGTTTATAGGACAGCATTAGAGTGGGACCATTTAGGACCAGAGTCATCAAATAGATGGTTGAGGACACCGGTGTCTCACTGTACCGATGAATCTAAAAAGGCACTGGAAATGTTTGATCCTTCTGAACCCACACATACTGAGGCATGGGTACAGAGGAAAATGTGTAGAGCGTGGGAGAAGGAGATACAAAGACCATCTAAACTCTCTGATGGGAAGGTGACGCCTATTAAAACCTGCCTGGAGAAATGAGGGTAGGGAACCACCCCTGAGGACCTCCCTGCCTCTATCAAGGGGCAAGGAATGGCAGAGGAAATGGAGCAGGGCCGGGAACAGGGAGAACCGAAGGTGGAGTAATTAAATGCTATAACTATGGTCAAGAGGGGCACATCAACAGAGAATGTCCAACCCTGAGACGAGAAAGAGCAGAGCAATGCGGTTTGCCCTTGGAGGGGCCGGAAAGACTGGGCCCACAAAATAAAATGGTGGAGACACCACCATCCAGGGGACTGTACCCTGAGCTTCAATGATGGTGTCAGGGCTCACCAACATGGGTGTGTGACACAAGGTGCGATGAAACCGGAAACCTCTAGTGAGTGATAGGGTCAGAGGCTGCCCTATTACCTTTTTATGGGACACTGCAAGATCCCAAACCACCATCAACACCACTAATATAAATAGTATAAATTGGGAGATACAAGGTAAAATTATCCCAACTGGGGCATGTGAGTGTGACATTGGAAGTTAGAGTAGGAGACATTAGATTAGATTAGCATTGAAACATAGTGTTGGTGGAATTACGCAGGGAGCAGGAACATATACTGGGGAGTGATTACACGGTCAAAGTGGGGCTTTGTTTTGACCCAGTTAATTGTATGATCTGGCAGATGCCAACCTGCATGAACAACAGACACCACACGCCGATCCCGGCAGGAGAATATCGGGATAGAATATGCACAGTGGGTGAGATGAGCAATGATCAGAAGGTGCAGCAAATTATGGCACAGAACTCAGGGACATTTGCAAGGCACAAGCACGACTGCGGTACAAAGGTACTGTTCCTGTGCAATAAAATTCTAGAGGTGACATTATTCAGTATCCCGGAGGGGATAATCAGAAGTCAGTCTGTCGTCCAATTCTTGAACAGCCTTCGGATAATGATTGACATGGTAAGATTACAGTTCTGTGGGATCACACACATGTGAATATTGAGCGAGGCTGTGATCTACATAAGAGGTATATCAACTGGGGTGGGTCACCCCAAACGTTTCTTGAGGGTTGTTTTCGTCACCAGTGAAGGTCAGAACAGGAAGATGGGGCAGATGAATGAGTGGCTGAGGCGATGGTGCAGGGGGCAGGGTTTCAAGTTCTTGAATGATTGGAACCTTTTCTGGGTAAGGGGTGACCTGTACTAGTGGGACGAGTTGCAACTGAACTGGAGGGGAACCAATGCCCTGAGAGGGAGCTTAGCTCATGCTGTAGGGGAAGGTTTAAACTGGATATGCAGGGGGATGGGAACTGAAGTGAGAGGCAGAGAATGGGGTGGTTTGCATACAAGTAGAGACAGCTTTTAGGGAGTTTGTGAGGAAGGATAGGCAGATGACAGAGCAAAGAAACACTCTGGCTGATGGATTGAGATGTGTCTATTTTAATGCAAGGAGTGTCATAAGCAAAGCGAATGAACTTAGAGCGTGCATCGATACGTGGAACTATGATGTTGTGGCCGTTACAGAGACTTGGATGTCTCGGACAGGAATGGCTGCTGTGTGTGCCGGGCTTTAGATGCTTCATAACAAACAGGGAAGGAGACAAAAGAGATGGGGGAATGGCACGGCTGATCAGAGATAGTATCACGGCTGCGGAAAAGGAGGAAGTCATGCAGGGATTGTCTACTGAGTTATTGTGAGTGGAAGTCAGAAACAGGAAGGGGGCAAAAACTCTACTAGGTGTTTTTGTACACCCCCCCAATAGTAGCAGAGACATCGAGGGGCAGATCGGGAGGCAGATTCTGGAACGGTGTAAGAATAATAGGGTTGTTGTGATGGGTGTTTTTAACTTTCCCAATATTGACTGGCATCTCCTTAGAGCAAGGGGTTTAGATGGGGTGGAGTTTTCTAGGTGTGTTCAGGAAGGTTTCTGATGCAATATGTAGATAAGCCAACTAGAGGAGAGGCTGGGCTTGGTCTGGTATTGGGAAATGAACCTGGTCAGGTGTCAGATCTCTCGGTGGGAGATACACCATCTCCTTCACCATAGCTCTGGAGAGGAAAAGGAGCAGACAACTGGGGAAAACATTTAATTGGGGTAGGGGGAAGTATGATGCTATTAGGCAGGAACTTGGGAGCAGATGTTCTCAGGGAAATGCACGGCAGCAACATGGCAAATGTTCAGGGAACATTTACATGGAGTTCTGAATCAGAATCAGGTTTATTATCACCGGCATGTGATGTGAAATTTGTTAACTTAGCAGCAGCAGTTCAGTGCAATGCATAATCTAGCAGAGAGAGAGAGAAAAAATAATAAATAAGACATAATAAATAAACAAGTAATCAATTACGTATATTGAATAGATTATTTAAAAATGTGCAAAAACAGAACTACTGTATATTAAAAAAAGTGAGGTACTGTAGTGTCCAAAACTTCACAGTCCATTTAGGAATGGGATGGCACTGGGGAAGAAGCTGTTCCTGAATCACTGAGTGTGTGCCTTCAGGCTTCTGTATCTCCTCCCTGATGGTAACAGTGAGAAAAGGGCTTGTCCTGGGTGCTGGAGGTCCTTAATAATGGACGCATAGGTATATTTCATTGGGGCAGGGAAAGGATGGTAGAGTTAAAGAACCATGGTGTACGAAGGATGTAGAAAATCTAGTTAAGAAGAAAAGCTTATGAAAGGTTCAAGAAACTAGATACTGTTAGAGCTCTAGAAAATTACAGATGTGCCAGGAAGAAGCTGAAGAATGGAATTAGGAGAGCCAGCACTGAAGAATGGAATCAGGAGAGCCAGCAGGGCCACGAGAAGGCCTTGGTGGACAGGATTAAGGAAAACCCCAAGGCATTCTACAAGTATGTGAAGAGCAAGAGGATGAGCCATGTGAGAATAGAACCAGTCAGAAGTGGGAGTGGAAACGTGTGTATGGAACCGGAGGAGGTAGCGGAGATACTTAACGAACACTTTGCTTCAGTATTCAGCAGTGAAAAGGACCTTGGCAATTGTGGGGATGACTTACAGCAGATAGAAACACTTGAGCATATAGACATTAAGAAAGAGGATGTGCTGGAGCTTTTGGAAGGAATTTAAAGTTAGATAAGTCATCAGGACTGAACAAGATATACCCCAGGTTACTGTAGGAAGTGAGGGTGGAGTATGCTGAGCCTCTGGCGATGATCTTTGCATTATCAATAGGGTCGGGAGAAGTACCAGAGGATTGGAAGGTTGAAAATATTGTTCACTTGTTCAAGAAAGGGAGTAGAGATAACCCAGGAAATTATAGACCAGTGAGTCTTACTTCAGTGGTGGGCACTGAAGTTGTCGGAGAAGGTCCTGAGAGGCAGGATTTATGAGCATTTGGAGAAAAAGGCTTATTCAGAAAGTAATGAGGCATGAGACCTTGCTTTATGGATCCAGAACTGGCTTGCCCACAGAAGGCAAAGAGTGGTTGTAGACGGTTCATATTCTGCATGGAGGCCGGTGACCAGTGGTGTGCCTCAGGGATCTGTTCTGGGACCCCTACTCTTCGTGATTTTTATAAATGACCTGGATGAGGAAGTGGAGGGATGGGTTAGTAAATTTACTGAAGACACAAAAGTTGGGGGTGTTGTGGATAGTGTGGAGGGCTGTCAGAAGTTACAGCGGGACATCAATAGGATGCAAAACTGGGCTGAGAAGTGGCAGATGGAGTTCAACCCAGATAAGTGTGAAGTGGTTCATTTTTGTAAGGTCCAATTTGAAGACAGAATATAATATAAATGGTAAGACCCTTGGCAGTGTGGAGGATCAGCGAGATCTTGAGATCCATATCCATAGAACGCTCAAAGCTGCTATGCAGGTTGACAGTGTTGTTAAGAAGGCATACGGTGTGTTGGCATTCATCAACCATGTGACTGAGTTCAAGAGCCGTGAGGTAATGTTAAAGATATATTGGTGAGACCTCATTTGGAGTACTGTGTTCATTTCTGGTCACCACATTACAGGAAGGATGTGGAAACCATAGAAAGAGTGCAGAGGAGATTTACAAGGATGTTGCCTGGATTGGGGAGCGTGCCTTATGAGAATAGGTTGAGTGAACTTGGCCTTTTCTCCTTGGAGTGACAGAGGATGAGAGGTGACCTGATAGAGGTGTATAAGATGATGAGAGCCATTGATCATGTGGATAGTCAGAGGCTTTTTCCCAGGGCTGAAATGGCTAACACAAGGGGGCATAGTTTTAAGATGCTTGGAAATAGATACCGAGGGGATGTTAGGGGTAAGTTTTTCACACAGAGAGTGGTGAGTGTGTGGAATATTCTGCCGGCACCAATGGTGGAAGCGGATACGATAGGGTCTTTTAAGAGACTCTTAGATAGGTACATGGAGTTTAGAAAAATAGAGGGCTATGTGCTGGGGAAATTCCAGGCAGTTTCTAGAGTAGGTTATAAGTCAGCACAACATTGTGGGCCGAAGGGCCTGTAATGTGCTGTAGATTTCTATGCTTCATTATGAACTGCCCATGGGAATGTAGCACACAGGGAGAGTAGAATAGGGAAGACACTAAAGGAACGGAGAAGTGTTTTTGTCAGAGGCCAGGCCCTCTTCAGGTTCACAAAGCTTTTAGAAAAATCACTACTCCACACCCACAAGTGACGGAATCTACCCCACAGCCTGAAAGTAGTGAGACCCAGCGTAATACAAATGGGGTAGGATTAGTGTTAGGAGATACAGGGGGAGCTTGTCACTTTCATACAAGGGAACCAGCATGTTGAGGTAATCTTTAATCTAACTGAAATAATGGTGCCTGAATGGTGCTCACCTACGATAAAACCATTATGTACTCACCTTCTTGGGAGACAACTAAGCAGGAGTGAGTTTAAACCAGTCAAAAATAGAAGGAAAAGAGGACTATTGGAATGAGTGGGAGCAGGTTATGCATCAGGGCTGGCAATGGTCAACACAATAGATATAGCAGAATTAGAAACCCAGATACAGATCCTCCAGAAAATAAGGGATATTACTAGAGAAAATTACCAAGATCAGGCACAAACTAATCAGATTGGTCGAGATGAATCCCAGGTAACTCTGGACTGCAGTTAAATTTCTGAAGCCCCTTCATTTACAACACACCTGATTATTGACCACATAGACCTCATGTCTAAGGAAATGCATAAAACTGAAATCCGTGCTACATATGCTAGTTGCTGCTTACCATGATTCGCACTAATTTATTGCAACATAGAAACATAGAAACATAGAAAATAGGTGCAGGAGTAGGCCATTCGGCCCTTCGAGCCTGCACCGCCATTTATTATGATCATGGCTGATCATCCAACTCAGAACCCAGCCTTCCCTCCATACCCCCTGACCCCTGTAGCCACAAGGGCCATATCTAACTTCCTTTTAAACATAGCTAATGAACTGGCCTCAACAGTTTGCTGTGGCAGAGAATTCCACAGATTCACCACTCTCTGTGTGAAGAAGTTTTTCCTAACCTCGGTCCTAAAAGGCTTCCCCTCTATCCTCAAACTGTGACCCCTCGTTCTAGACCTCCCCAACATCGGGAACAATCTTCCTGCATCTAGCCTGTCCAATCCCTTTAGGATCTTATACGTTTCAATCAGATCCCCCCTCAATCTTCTAAATTCCAACGAGTACAAGCCCAGTTCATCCAGTCTTTCTTCATATGAAAGACCTGCCATCCCAGGAATCAATCTGGTGAACCTTCTTTGTACTCCCTCTATGGCAAAGATGTCTTTCCTCAGATTAGGGGACCAAAACTGCACACAATACTCCAGGTGTGGTCTCACCAAGGCCTTGTACAACTGCAGTAGTACCTCCCTGCTCCTGTACTCGAATCCTCTCGCTATAAATGCCAGCATACCGTTCGCCTTTTTCACCGCCTGCTGTACCTGCATGCCCACTTTCAATGACTGGTGTATAATGACACCCAGGTCTCGTTGCACCTCCCCTTTTCCTAATCGGCCACCATTCAGATAATAATCTGTTTTCCTATTTTTGCCACCAAAGTGGATAACTTCACATTTATCCACATTAAATTGCATCTGCCATGAGTTTGCCCACTCACCCAACCTATCCAAGTCACCCTGCATCCTCTTAGCATCCTCCTCACTGCTAACACTGCCACCCAGCTTCGTGTCATCCGCAAACTTGGAGATGCTGCATTTAATTCCCTCATCCAAGTCATTAATATATATTGTAAACAACTGGGGTCCCAGCACTGAGCCTTGCGGTACCCCACTAGTCACCGCCTGCCATTCTGAAAAGGTCCCGTTTATTCCCACTCTTTGCTTCCTGTCTGCTAACCAATTCTCCACCCACACCAATACCTTACCCCCAATACCGTGTGCTTTAAGTTTGCACACTAATCTCCTATGTGGGACCTTGTCAAAAGCCTTTTGAAAATCCAAATATACCACATCCACTGGTTCTCCCCTATCCACTCTACTAGTTACATCCTCAAAAAATTCTATGAGATTCGTCAGACATGATTTTCCTTTCACAAATCCATGCTGACTCAAATTGGGTCTCAGATGAGCATCTAAAAGACTGAGTTGGGGAAAGGGTGCCATTGTGTCATATTAGAAGCCTTACAATAACCAACAGAGTACTGGGTACCTGTGATGATGGTAAAGGAAGCTTCTACGTCTGAGCGGTATTCCACATTCCCCGACATGGAAATAATTCAACCTACTCTTTGAACAGGGTTCACAATGTTGGTAAACATCATGAGAATACATGGATACCCGCCAACACAAGCTATTGTTATGAATGGTACTGGGAAAGGAATAGATTTATCAAAGGGACGACCACTGGTCTTGTCCAGAAGAAATAACAAAGCAGAAACTTGCAAAGTGTGGTTTCAGTACTTATGAAAATTATTCATTGTCAATGTTTCCCGTGAATAATCAGTCTTTCTACAATATGCATTGTTGGGACAGACATATTATATAACAGCAGCAGCCATGGGTTATACCAAGGGATGGGGACAATGCCCTTTGGAAAGTCACAATGTCACCATAGGGAATGTGACTTTAGATCTGGCCATTGGATTACGAACTTCATCTCGGCCAGCAGGAGACACAGCAACGAAGGAGACCAACCATCGCAGATAAGGAGGACCCCATGGACATGTGGAGATCAGGACCACGAGGCCAGCATCGGCTCCTTTCCTGGGCAGTACCTTTTCTCTTCATTGACTGTTCATGGAGGGCCAGGGGTTCGAACAGGTAGTTAGTTCTTGCTTTTTAGTTGAGATGATAAAAGCTACTTGAGGGTAAATACAGATTCTCTGTGCCTCACTGATCATTATTACAAGGGGTGATTCTTGGAGTGTGGCCAAGTGGTTACGGTGTTGGTCTAGTGATCTGAAGGTTGCTAGTTCGAGCCCCAGCTGAGGCAGCGTGTTGTGTCCTTGAGCAAGGCACTTAATCACACATTGCTCTGCGACAACACCGGTGCCAAGCTGTATCGGCCCTAGTGCCCTTCCCTTGGACAACATCGGTGGCATGGAGAGGGGAGACATGCAGCATGGGAAACGGCCGGTCTTCTATACAACCTTGCTCAGGCCTGTGCCCTGGAAACCTTCCAAGGCGCAAATTCGTGGTCTCACGACACTAACGGATGCCTATTCTTGTAACAGGACACTATGCTACTTAATTGGGGCAGGAGACTGTTACCAAACAAGTTCTGGCTGAATGGACAGTGAACCCGTGAACACCATCTCAGTAATTTTGCTTCCTTTTTGCACTTTGTGTTTGTGCGTTTCTCACACCTGACTGCTGCCACAAAACACTAAATTTCACCACGTATGTAGAACATTAAACCCGATTCCGGATGAGGAAGTACAATGGCAATTTGTAAACCTGTAACCCATGGGGAGAGGCCGCTCGGCCGGTCCGCACCCTGTCCCATTCAGTAGCGTCAACCCAGCTCTCAACACCCCGGAGTTTGTGGGATCTTACCGAACACCTCGAGGAACATGCCTGGCTTCAGGTCAGGGGGCACGGCCACGCCCGAGGGCTGCTCATTCTCCATCTTACGGCCGGACACCCTCCGCAGCAGCAACACAGCGTCGGTCTGGTCAACGGAGCCCGGGAAGCTCCCCTTGCCACGCGCCTCCTCTACAAACATGCAGTCTACCAGCGTGTCACCATCCAGCACGGAACCATGGCTCAGAACTGGGTGGAGAAAGAACCTGGGTTAAAGCAGGCAGAGCCCAGGGGACACCAACCGGACTCAGGAGATACTGGTCAACATCAGCCTCCTCATAGAGTCAGAGAGCACGTCAGCACAGGGTCAGGGCATTCGGCCTGATAAAGTCTAAGGGAATGGGGGAACTCTCAGATTCCTGTAAACAATGGGTTAAGTACCGACTATGTCTGTGTATTTTGTGGGTGACTGCAGTGTGTTTGAATAATGTCTCACAGCTGCTTTCTTTTTCAGCAAGATAAGGGTTGAAGTTCACCCAGATCCACATAGATGTCTCTGAGCTTTTCGCACCTTTTGGTTTTGACAAAAGGCAGTACCTGATGGAAATTAGACAGGACATCCCTTTCTTAATTAAAGCACAAATTTGATGTATGTTCTTATCTTTGTTATTAAGTTGAGGCTCCAACAAACCAGGCAGGGCATTCCTTTCTTTAACTAAGGTGGCTGGAGGTCTATCAAACTGATTTTTCTTTTGTATCGGTGGCCTTATAACTTCTAACAATTCTGACATCAGGCAGTGAACTTGTTGAACTGCCAGAGAGATGAGAACGGTTCTGTCTCTGATGTCAGGACCAAGTTAACTCGCCGGCTGAGCTCAAAGAAACAAACAGGTAAAACCTACGCTCTGTCCGCCAGAGAAAGCAGGATCTCCCAGTGGCCACACATTTTAATTCCACATCCCATTCCCATTCTGACATGTCTATCCACGGCCTCCTCTACTGTAAAGATGAAGACACACTCAGGTTGGAGGAACAACACCTTATATTCTGTCTGGGTAGCCTCCAACCTGATGGCATGAACATTGACTTCTCTAACTTCTGTTAATGTCCCACCTCCCCCTCGTACCCCATCTGTTACTTATTTATTTATTTATCTTTCGCTCCTTTTTCTCCCTCTGTCCCTCTGACTATACCCCTTGCCCATCCTCTGGGCTCCCCCCGCCTTTCTCCCTGGGCCTCCCATCCCGTGATCCTCTCATATCCCTTTTGCCTATCACCTGTCCAGCTCTTGGCTCCATCCCTCCCCCTCCTGTCTTCTCCTATCATTTTAAATCTCCCCCTCCCACTTCCACTTTCAAATCTCTTACTAACTCTTCCTTCAGTTAGTCCTGACGAAGGGTCTCGCCCTGAAACATCGACTAGAGATGCTGCCTGGCCTGCTGCGTTCACCAGCAATTTTTATGTGTGTTGTTTGAAAAGATAAGTAGCAATCTTTTTGTGCTGTCGTTATTTGATCCAGCAAATTTACGTTTACAGGCCCACAGTATTGTATCAAGCCAATTACATATTTGTAATCAAATGCCCAATTGAACTGACCCTTCCTGTCTACACAACGTCCGTATCCCTCTGTTTCCTGCACATTCATGAGCCTGAGAGCCTCATAAACACTTCCATCACATCTCCACCTTTGGCTGCACAATCCGGGCACTTCCCATTCTCTCTGTAAAAAAAAAATGCCCTTTCTGATCCCTTTAAATTTCCTCTCTCTAACCTTTCGGGTGTTGGGGTGGAGGTACATCTCTACTAAAGGAGGTGTAAGGCACTCGTTCCCTCTGCCAGCCCGCGGGACACTTTACTATATAGTCCATTTTAAATGACTTTGCCTCCACAGTGTCTGTGACAATGAATTCCACAGACTCACCACCCTCTGGCTAGAGAAATTCCTCCTTGTCTCTGTTCAAAATGGATGTCCCTCTACCACCACCCTGACACCGCAAAGGCCCCACCCTCAACCTTGTCTTAAGGTTGTAACTCTGTTGGGGTGTTGCTCTTTCCGAGCATTTCTGTTCTCGTTAAAATGACTATGTCCCTGTTCACTAGCGCTCAAACTGAGGTAATCACAAAACAATATATCTCTGAAAACACCAAGGCGTTGCTCACGCAGGCCTTTTCTCCCCACCCCTGCCTTCTCGCCGGCCTCTGTCAATGACCTTGCAGACCAGCTCAAGTCTAAGATTACAGATGTCAGTGATGCAATCGGCCGCAAAAAAAGTAAAAAGTAGTTTCTGGGAGGCAAAAAGCACCACGGAGAAACACAGCGCTGGTTAAACTCCAAAGAGCTGAACACCAGCATTGGAAAATAAAACCCCAGCTCCATTGCAATATTTATAAAGAAATGTTCTGCATCTATGAAGCTGGGACATGCAAGGCAGTCCTTCTCCTCTGGTATTATAAACACAAACAGCTACAATGCCTGTGCCTGATTTGAGAGGCTCACACATCCTCCTGTATCAGCAGCACCTGAACTCCTATCCACAAAGTCCCTGCGTTCTACTTTACCAACAAAATTCAGAAGATCAGATATGTTGTCGGTGTCTCTGCCTCAGGTCAGAGATCAATGTCACCCTTTCACTCACTTAGCACTAGTTTAGTTAAGATGACACAATTCAAAGCTACAGACCACAGAGGAAATTGTGCTGCACCTGAAATCCTCCTTCTGTCCCCTTTTACCTACAGCCTTTTTAATTGCAAAGTGCCAGACATTCTGCAGATAGTCAATACTTCTATCAGGCTGCTTCCCCAAAGCCCTGAAAACTGCGGTCATTGAACCTCTTTTCCAAAAGAACAACCTAGCTGCCCCAGTTATTGATAACTACAGGCCTAAATCAAACTTACCATGATTAAGTCAAATCATTGAAAAGGGTGCTTATCAGCAACTTAACAGCTTTCTGGCACTCAGCATCTGTATGGATGTTTTCCAGTCTGGATTTCGACAACGTTATAGTGAGAGCCAAAGGCCTTAAGTCTCAGCGAGGTCTAGAAAATCTCATCCATGCATTTATTTTTAGCATGCTTGACAGTAATGGCCTCTGTAAAAAAATCCCTCAGACAGCTGTAGCTCATTCAGAACGCGGCTGCTGGAGTCCGCACTGTTTAGAACACATCACTCCAGTTCTCAGATCCCTACACTGGCTTCCTGTCCTTCAGAGGAGGGAATTTAAAATACTGTACTACTAACAAGAGAAAATCTGCAGATGCTGGAAATCCAAGTAAAACACACAAAATGCTGGAGGAACTCAGCAGGCCAGGCAGCATCTATTGGGGGGGGGGGGGGTTAATACAGGCCAAAACCCTGAGTCCTGCTTAGGGGGTTTGGCCTGAAACATCGACTGAACTTAAAGCTCTTTTTAATCGAAGCTTAAAACTTTTCTTTTCGCTGCAGCTTTTAATTAGAACCTGCACTGAAACTTTTATTTATCATAGCTATTGTTGTGTGATTTTATTCCCTTTTATATTGTCTGAAATTTGATATTTGATTTTATTTTTTTCTATGTAAATCAACTACCTTGTGATTGAAAAGGGTTATATAAATAAACTTGCCTTGCCTTTATTCTGAGGCTGTGCCCTCTGGTCCTAGACCCCCCCATTACAGGAAACATCCTCTCCACATCCACTCTATCTAGGGCTATCAATATTCAATCGCTTTCAAAGAGATCCCACCACACTCCCTATTCTCCCTCCCCCAATTCTTCTAAACTCCAGTGAGTACAGGCCCAAAGCCATCAATCGTTCCTCATAAACTAATCCTTTTATTCCCGGAATCATTCTTGTCAACCTCCTCTGGACCGTCTCCCCGGCCGGCACATCCTTTCTCAGATATGGGGCCTAAAATTGCTCACGGTACTCCAAGCGTACAAAAACGCTCAACATCACACTCTTGCTTTCAGCTTCTAGCGGGAAGGTGAAAAGGGTAAGAGGTTGAAGAAGAAGGAATTTGATGGGAGTGGAGAGTGGGCCTTGGGAGAAAGAGGAGGAGGGGAGGGTGAGGACAGAGCGAGGAACCGGAATGTGGAATGGAAAAACAGGGAAAGGTGGGTTGTGGGATGGGTTGAGCAGAAATAACTAAGGTAAAGAAATCGATGTTCATGTCATCAGGTTGGAAGCTACCCAGACAGAGTATGAGGTGTTGCTCCTCCAACCCGAGTTTGGCCTCATCTCACACCCAGGGGAGGGGTCCGGGGGGGGGCGTGTCGGTACTTCACAGGGGGTCGGGGAGGGCGGGGCAAGTCGGTATTTCACAGGGAGTCAGAGGGGGTGTCGGTGTTTCACAGGGGGTCCAGGAGGTCGGTATTTCACAGGGGGTCGGGGAGGGCGGGGCAAGTCGGTATTTCACAGGGGGGCCGGGGGCCGAGTCGGTGTTTCGCGGAGGGGGGGTCGGTATTTCACAGGGGGTCGGTGTTTCGCGGGGGGTGGGGGGGGGTCGGTGTTTCACAGGGGGTCCGGGAGGTCGGTATTTTACAGGGGGTCCCCAGATTCTATCCCCCACCAGCGCACACTGAGGATAATTCACAGCGGGCGATTACCCTCCCCATCGACCCCGCTCGTCCCCGGGATGTGCGGGAACCCGCAGACTCGCAGGGCAGAACGTGCACATCCGCGCAGACAGCGTCGAAGGTCGGGAACGAACCCGGAACTCCGGATCTCTGACCGACAGGGAGAGGTCGAGCTGGCCCGGAGTGAGCGCCGGGAGGGAGAGACGGAGGCCAGCAGAGAACGGTGGGCCGAATGGTGCTTCCGAGTGGGTAGGATTTTCCTCCGGTCCTCCACCTCCCCTCCGGGACTCGGCCGGAGCGCGGCGGGGATGGGGGCTTTACCTGGTGGGTAGCAAGTGCCGAGAAAGACGGCGACCCCGAACAGCGCACCGGCTGCATCCATTGCGGGTGGCGGCGACTCGGCGGCGGCAGCGGCTGCGCCTTTACTTCTCTCACGGTTTCACTTTCTCTTCCCGGAATAGCGGCGGGGGGAGGGTGTGGAGGTGAGGAGGGAAGGGAGGCGGGGTTGAGGGCGAATTCGCTGGGACTCTCCGCTCAAAAATACCCCGGAGCGGTACTAAACACGAAAGACGTCCCCTCTCCCCGTCTCCGTGACTCCTCCGGCTCCTTAAAACTTCCTGATCTCTTTCACCTGTCCCGAACCCCTACACCCCTCTCTCCCCATGATTCCCCCGGCCCCTAAAATCTTCCTTATGTCATTGACTCGTCCCGACCCCTACACCCCTCTCTCCCCGTCTCAGTTATTCCCCCGGTCCCCAGAAACTTCCCGATCTCTTTGACCCGTCCCGTCCCCTACCCCCCTCTCTCCCCGTGATTCCCCGGCCCCTAAAATCTTCCTTCTGTCATTGACTCGTCCCGACCCCTACCTCCCCCCCTCTCTCCCCGTGATTCCCGCGGCCCCCTAAAACTTCCTGATCTCTTTGACCGACACCCTCCCAGTTTCTGTGACCGGCGGTTCAACAACTTCTTCCCCTTTGTTATCAGGTTCCTGAACAGACTGCATCGGTCTTGGTTCCACCTCCCCCATCCACCGCCACACGAGTGTCGTTATCTTTGATGTGCTCTTTATGTTACGTTTACGTTAATGTGCTATGCTGCTGGGAAAAGATAATGCTCATGACATTAGTACCGCGGAATGGCCGATCAAAATAAACTTGAACTCTAGCTCGAATACTGGTCCTCCCACCAACATCTCCCCCTGGCGGTCAGCGCGAAGTGAGCATCCTGAACCAGCTTCCAAAGGTGAGGGAGCACCCGCGATTCCAGACAAAACGCTGGAGGACCTCAGCAGGTCAGGCAGCATCTAGGGAAGGGAATAAACCGTCTGTGTTTCTGGTCTCGAAGGGAGAAGAGGCCAGAATGAGATTGGCGCTGGAGGAGGAGTAGTACAAGCT
Source organism: Mobula hypostoma (assembly GCF_963921235.1). Lineage (NCBI taxonomy): Eukaryota > Metazoa > Chordata > Chondrichthyes > Myliobatiformes > Myliobatidae > Mobula > Mobula hypostoma. The sequence goes on along the minus strand of NC_086101.1, from coordinate 3,152,309 downwards.
GGCAACTGGTAGGTTAGGCCGGGTGACGGGGGGGAGAGGGCGATGCAGTCGGAAGCTGTAACGAGAAGGATGAAAAAGGACTGAGGAAGAAGGAATCTGAGAGCAGATTTGACGATGGGAGAAAGGGCACCAGAGGGGGGTGATGGGCCGGTGAGGAGAAGAGAAGGGGTAAGACGGGTACCAGAACCGGGGAATAGAAAAAGAGAAACAACAGGAATTCTGCAGATGCTGGAAATTCAAGCAACACACATCAAAGTTGCTGGTGAACGCAGCAGGCCAGGCAGCATCTCTAGGAAGAGGTTCCTAACTGAAGGAAGAGTGAGTAAGGGATTTACTCACTCTTCCTTCAGTTAGTCCTGACGAAGGGTCTCGGCCTGAAACATCGACTGCACCTCTTCCTAGAGATGCTGCCTGGCCTGCTGCGTTCACCAGCAACTTTTATGTGTGTTGTTGGGAAACTGAATGATAGGTTGAGTTTGGGACAGTAGGTATACGAACAGAGACAGTGTATCGAGAGGCCGTCAGGAAGGACAGGCAGATGACAGGGAACATTTCAGCCAATAGGATGAGCTGCAGTGTAACGGGGATAAAAATGAAAAAGGTGGCAAACACAGGACTGAATGCGGACAGTCTACGGAATAGGGTCGGTGATCTTGTAGCGCAGTTAGAAATCGGAAGGTATGACATTGTAGGCATCATTGAGTCGGGCTGAGAGATAACTTAATTGGGAGCTTAACATCTAAGGACACACCTTGTATTAAAAGGACAGGCAGGTAGGTAGAGGGGTGGGGACACTCCGTTGGTTAAAGGAAATGAAATCAAATCCTTAGAAAGGGGTGACATAGGATTGGACAAGGTAGAATCAATGTGGGTAGAGTTAAGGAACTGCAAGGGTAAAAAGACCCTGACAGAAGTTATACACAGACCTCTGAACAGTAGCCAGGATGTGGGCTCAAATTCAAATGGGAAATAGAAAATGCATGTCAAAAGGGCAATCTTACGATAGTCATGGGGGATTTCAATATGCAGGTAGATTGGGGAAATCAGGTTGGTGTTTATCATGGACTTTAGTAAGGCCTTTGACAAGGTCCCACATGGGAGGTTAGTTCAGAAGGTTCAGACACTAGGTATCCATGGAGAGGTTATAAACTGGATTCGAAACTGGCTGTGTGGGAGAAGACAGAGAGTGGTAGTGGATGATTGCTTCTCAGACTGGAGGCCTGTGACTAGTGGTGTGCCTCCGGGATCTGTGCTGGGACCATTGTTGTTTGTTGTCTATATCAATGATCAAGATGATAATGTGGTAAATTGGATCAGACAAGTGTGAAGATACTAAGATTGGAGGTGTTGTAGACAGCGAGGAAGGCTTTCAAAGCTTGCAGAGGGATCGGGACCAACTGAAAAAATGGGCCAGAAAATGGCAGATGGAATTTAATGCAGACAAGTGTGAAGTGTTGTATTTTGGAAGAACAAATCAAGGAAGGACATACACAGTAAATGGCAGGGCACTGAGGAGTGCGGAGGAACAAAGGGATCTGGGAGTTCAGATACATAATTCCCTGAAAGTGGCATCCTGGCACTTTCAAAGTATTGAGTATAGAAGTTGGGATGTTATGGTAAGATTGTATAAGACATTGGTGAGGCCAAATTTGGAGTATTGTGTGCAGTTCTGGTCACCTAACTATAGGAAGGATATCAGCAAGATTGAAAGAGTGCAGAGAAGATTTACTAGGATGTTGCCAGATCTTCAAGAGTTGAGTTACAGGGAAAGATTGAACAGGTTAGGACTTTATTCCTTGGATTGTAGAAGAATAAGGGGAGATTTGATAGAAGTTTACAAAATAATGAGGAGTACAGACAGAGTAAATGCGAGTAGGCTCTTCCCACTTAGATGAGGAGAGATAAATACGAGAGGACATGGCTTTAGGGTGAAAGGGGAAAGATTGAGGGGGAACTTCTTCACTCAGAAAGTGGTGGGAGTGTGGAACAAGCTGCCATCTGACCTGGTAAATGTGGGCTCATCCTTAAGTTTTAAGAATAAATTCAATAGATACATGGATGGGAGAGGTCTGGAGGGTTATGGACTGGCTGCATGTCAATGGGACTAGCGAAATAAAGTTTTGGCACAGACTAGAAGGGCCAAATGGCCTGTTTTCTGTGCTGTAGTGTCCTGTGGTTCTAACCCCAGAGAGAGAAAATTTGTAGAATGCCTACAAGATGGCTTTTTAGAGCAGCTTGTAGTTGATCAGTTGATTGGATGTTGTGTGATGAACTGGATTTAATTAGGGAGCTTAGGGTAGTGATCATAATATGATAGAATTCACCCTGCAGTTTAAGAAGGAGAAGCTAAAGTCAGATGTATCAGTATTACAGTGAAGGGGATGAGAGAGGAGCTGGCAAAGGTTGATTGGAAGGGGGCACTCGAAGGGATGGTGGCAGAGCAGTAACGGGTGGAGTTTCAGGCGGCAATTTGGAAGCTGCAGGATAGAAACATCCCAAAGAGGAAGTGGTATTCTCGAGGCAGGATGATGTATTTGTAGCTGACAAAGGACGTCAAAGCCAACATCAGAGCAAAAGAGAGGGCATAGAAAAGAACAACAATTAGTAGGAATTCCAAGAATTGGGAAGCTTTTAATAACAGAAGAAAACTAAAAAACTGTTTGTTGAAATTGTACAAGGCATTGGTGAGGCCAAATTTGGAGTATTGTGTACAGATCTGGTCACTGAGTTATAGGAAAGATGTCAACAAAATAGAGTACAGAGAAGATTTACTAGAATGTTACCTGAGTTTCATCACCTAAGTTACAGAGAAAGGTTGAACAAGTTGGGTCTTTATTCTTTGGAACATAGAAGGTTGAGGGAGAACTTGATAGTCATAGTCATAGTCATACTTTATTGATCCCGGGGGAAATTGGTTTTCATTACAGTAGCACCATAAATAATAAATAGTAATAGAACCATAAATAATTAAATAGTAATATGTAAATTATGCCAGTAAATTATGAAATAAATCCAGGACCAGCCTATCGGCTCAGGGTGTCTGACTCTCCAAGGGAGGAGTTGTAAAGTTTGATGGCCACAGGCAGGAATGACTTCCTATGACGCTCTGTGTTGCATCTCGGTGTAATGAGTCTCTGGCTGAATGTACTCCTGTGCCCAACCAGTACATTATGTAGTGGATGGGAGACATTGTCCAAGATGGCATGCAACTTGGACAGCATCCTCTTTTCAGACACCACCGTGAGAGAGTCCAGTTCCATCCCCACAACATCACTGGCCTTACAAATGAGTTTGTTGATCCTGTTGGTGTCTGCTACCCTCAGCCTGCTGCCCCAGCACACAACAGCAAACATGATGGCAGTGGCCACCATAGACTCGTAGAACATCCTCAGCATCGTCCGGCAGATGTTAAAGGACCTCAATCTCCTCAGGAAATAGAGACGGCTCTGACCCTTCTTGTAGACAGCCTCAGTGTTCTTTGACCAGTCCAGTTTATTGTCAATTTGTATCCCCAGGTATTTGTAATCCTCCACCATGTCCACACTGACCCCCTGGATGGAAACAGGGGTCACCAGTACCTTAGCTCTCCTCAGGTCTACCACCAGCTCCTTAGTCTTTTTCACATTAAGCTGCAGATAATAGAGGTACTTAAAATTGAGAGGGATAGATAGAGTTGACATGCATAGGCTTTTTCCATTGAGAGTGGGGGAGATTCAAACAAGAGGACATGAGTTGAGAGTTAAAGGACAAAAGTTTAGGGGTAACATGGGGGGGAACTTCTTTACTCAGAGAGTGGTAGCTGTGTGGAACGAGCTTCCAGCAGAAGTGGTTGAGGCAGGTTCAATATTGTCATTTAAACTTAGATTGGATAGCTATATGGACAGGAAAGGAATGGAGGATTATGGGCTGAGTGTAGGTTGGTGGGACTAGGTGAGAGTAAGAGTTCGGCACGGACTAGAAGGGCCGAGATGGCCTGTTTCCGTACTGTAATTGTTATATGGTTATATTAGGAGGAAAAGATTAAATATGAAGGCGAGCTAGCAAATAATGTCAAAGAGGAACAAAAAGATTTTTTTGAGATAAATAAAGAGTAAAACAGAGATGAAAGTAGATATAGGGCTGCTGGAACAGGACACTGGGGAGATAGTAATGGGCAACCAGGAAATGGCAGATGAACTGAATAAGTATTTTGCATCAGTCTTCACTGTGGAAGACACTAGCAGTATTCTGGAAGTTGGGAGATTATCAGACAGCAGAAGTGAATTAAGAATCATTACGTTCTGAAGGACTGTAAAATTGCAAATATCACTCCACTCTTCCAGAAGGAGGAAGAAAAAAGGAATTTATAGGTCAGTTAGCCCGACCTCTGTGGTTGAGAACATGTTGGAATTGATTAAGGATGAGGTTTTGGAGTATTTGAAGGCACATGGTAAAATAGGCATGGTTTCTTCAAGAGAAAATCTTGCCTGGCAAATCTGTTGGAATTCCATGAGAAAATGGCAAGCACGAAAGACAAAAGAGAGTCAGTAGATATTGTGTACTTGGATTTTCAGAAGGCCTTTGACAAGGTGCTGCCCATGAGGATGCTTAGCAAGATAAAAGTCCATTGTATTACAGGAAAGATATGAGCACGGATAGAGCATTGGCTGACTGGCAGGAGGCAAACAGTGGGAATAATTGGAGATTTTTTGGTTGCCAGTGACTAAGAGCAAGGATAAAATGCTGAGGCCTTATAAGACACTGTTGAGGCCTCACTCGGAGTATTACTGCCCCATATCTAAGAAAGGATGTGCTGACATTGGAGAGGGTTCACAGGATGTTCACAAAAATTGGGTTAATTAGGAAAGGGAGAAAAGATTGAGAGAAAGCTGGCAGGGAACATAAAAACTGACTGTAAAAGCTTTTATAGATATGTAAAAAGAAAAAGATTGGTTAAGACAAATGTAGGTCTCTTACAGTCAGAAACAGGTGAATTGATTATGGGGAACAAGGACATGGCAGACCAATTGAATAACCACTTTGGTTCTGTCTACTAAGGAGGACATAAATAATCTTCCGGAAATAGTAGGGGACAGAGGGTCCAATGAGATGGAGGAACTGAGGGAAATACATGTTAGTAGGGAAGTGGTGTTAGGTAAATTGAAGGGATTAAAAACAGATAAATCCCCAGGGCCAATGGTCTGCATCCCAGAGTGCTTAAGGAAGTAGCCCAAGAAATAGTGGAAGCATTAGTGATAATTTTCCAAAACTCTTTGGATTCTGGACTAGTTCCTGAGGATTGGAAGGTGGCTAATGTAACCCCGCTTTTTAAAAAAGGAGGCAGAGAGAAACCGGGGAATTATAGACCGGTTAGCCTAACATCGGTGGTGGGGAAAATGCTAGAGTCAGTTATCAAAGATGTGATAACAGCACATTTGGAAAGCAGTGAAATCATCGGACAAAGTCAGCATGGATTTGTGAAAGGAAAATCATGTCTAATGAATCTCATAGAATTTTTTGAGGATGTAACTAGTAGAGTGGATAGGGGAGAACCAGTGGATGTGGTATATTTGGATTTTCAAAAGGCTTTTGACAAGGTCCCACACAGGAGATTAGTGTGCAAACTTAAAGCACACGGTATTGGGGGTAAGCTATTGATGTGGATAGAGAATTGGTTGGCAGACAGGAAGCAAAGAGTGGGAATAAGCGGGACCTTTTCAGAATGGCAGGCAGTGACTAGTGGGTACCACAAGGCTCAGTGCTGGGACCCCAGTTGTTTACAATATATATTAATGACTTGGATGAGGGAATTAAATGCAGCATCTCCAAGTTTGCGAATGACACGAAGCTGGGCGGCAGTGTTAGCTGTGAGGAGGATGCTAAGAGGATGCAGGGTGACTTGGATAGGTTAAGTGAGTGGGCAAATTCATGGCAGATGCAATTTAATGTGGATAAATGTGAAGTTATCCACTTTGGTGGCAAAAACAGGAAAACAGATTATTATCTGAATGGTGGCTGATTAGGAAAAGGGGAGGTACAACGAGACCTGGGTGTCATTATACACCAGTCATTGAAAGTGGGCATGCAGGTACAGCAGGCGGTGAAAAAGGCGAATGGTATGCTGGCATTTATAGCGAGAGGATTCGAGTACAGGAGCAGGGAGGTACTACTGCAGTTGTACAAGGCCTTGTGAGACCACACCTGGAGTATTGTGTGCAGTTTTGGTCCCCTAATCTGAGGAAAGACATTATTACCATAGAGAGAGTACAAAGAAGGTTCACCAGATTGATTCCTGGGATGGCAGGACTTTCATATGATGAAATACTGGATCGACTAGGGTTATACTCTGGAATTTAGAAGATTGACGGGGGATCTTATTGAAACATATAAAATTCTAAAGGGATTGGACAGGCTAGATGCAGGAAGATTTTTCCCGATGTTGGAGAAGTCCAGAACGAGGGGTCACAGTTTGAGGATAAAGGGGAAGCCTTTTAGGACCGAGATGAGGAAAAACTTCTTCACACAGAGAGTGGTGAATCTGTGGAATTCTTTGCCACAGGTAACAGTTGAGGCCAGTTCATTGGCTATATTTAAGAGGGAGTTAGATATCGCCCTTGTGGCTAAAGGGATCAGGGGGTATGGAGGGAGGGCTGGTACAGGGTTCTGAGTTGGATGATCAGCCTTGATCATAATGGCGGTGCAGGCTCGAAGGGCCGAATGGCCTACTTCTGCACTTACTTTCCATGTTTCTATGTTTCTAAAATGATTCCAGGAATGAAAGGCTTCTGAGGACCATTTGATGGCTCTGGTCCTGTACTCACTGGAATTCAGAAGAATGAGGGGCAGGGGGCTTCATTGAAACTTATCGAATGTTGAAAGTGGATGTGAAGAGGATGTTTCCTATGGTCAGGGAGTTTAGGACCAGCATCAGAGTAGAGGGACTTCCATTTCGAACAGGGATGAGGAGGAATTTCCTTGGCCAGCGGGTGGTGCATTACCACAGGCAGCTGTGGTGCCAATTCATTGAGTATATTTAAAGCAGAGGTTGATAGATTCTTGAGAAGTCAGGGTGTGAAGGGGTCTGGGGAGAAGGCTGTTGATGTCGAGAGGGAAATGGAACGGCCAAGATCAAATTGCAGAGCAGACTCGGTCGGCCGTCTGGCCCAATCCGGCTCCTCGGTCTGCGAGCCCTGCCTGCCGCTGTGGGCAGAGCAAAGGTGCTCGGTGAGGATTGATCTCACAGCCAGTACAACTTCGAGGGCTGAAGGGCCAGTTCTGTGCGGTGTTATTCTGTGTTCGAAGAGACTTGCAGACGCTGGAGATCTTGAGCAACATGCAAAGTGCAGGTCAGGTCGGGCAGCGTCTTTGGAGGGGAAAAAACAGTCAACCTCTTGGACCGAGGTAATCATCTGACAGAGAATTAAAGCCTTCCAACTTCCTGAGCTGACCTCGACCCCCACCCCCATCTGGAACTTGGGCTGGGCAGAATCTGGCTGCTCTGCAGCCTGGTGTGGAAACAGCAGTGCCTGGGGATGGAAACTACTGAATGTGGTGGAGACAACCCATGTGGAGTCACAGGTAAGGCCCCTCACCATTAAGCACAACTACGAGAAAGCAGCCTCCATCACCAAAGACCCCTGCAATCGAGGTCTTGCTCTCTTTTGCCACCCTCATCGGGCAGGAGCCTTGGGTCCCACACCACCAGGTCCATGAACAGTTGTTACCCTACAACCGTGGGGGCCCTACGCTGGTGTGGATAACTTCACTCTCCGTGATAAGGCTTGGCTCCCACACCACCAGGTCCATGAACAGCTATTACCCTACAACCATGGGGCTCTTGAACCAGCACGGATAACTTCACTCACCTTAACACTGAACTGCTTCCACAACCTAGAGACTCACATCACGGACTCCACGACCGTCTCCTCGGGGGTGCTTACTTCTCTTTATCTGCACACTGCATCTTCTTTTGCACATTGTTGTCTTTGCTTATGTATGAGGGTCAGATACCCCGAGCCAATAGGCTGGTCCTGGACTTATTTTCCATCTGGCATAGTTTGCATTTTGTTGTTTGATTGTTTGTGGTTTTTGTATTGCTATATTTATGCCCTATTCTTGGTTGGTGCGGCTGTAACGAAACCCCAATTTCCCTCGGGATCAATAAAGTCTATCTATCTATCTATCTTTATTTGTAAACTGTATTGTAGTTCTTTATTTTCCTGCAAACGTCTGCATGAAAATGAATACCTAGGCAGTACTTGTAACTACCTTGATATCTACTTTGATAATAAATTTGACTTAACGCAAGTTGTCAGTGGGGTGGATTTTTCAGGGGCATAGGCTGTGTCGCTGGACAGAAGACCCAGGATCCCGGCTCATGGGTGGGATCCGAACATTCCAAGCCCAGATTTCCAGAATGAAGAGAGGAAGTAGGCCACTCAGCCCTTCTAACCTGCACCTCTACTCAGTATGATCTACCCCCGGGCCTCCTGTCCTGCCAACTGCTTCTCATCCTCAAATGGATTGTGGACTTAAGAAAGGGTAAGTTGAGGGAAGACACACCAGTCCTCCTGAAGGGGTCAGAAGGGGAAAGGGTGAGCAGTTTCAAGTTTCTGGGTGTCAACATCTCTGAGGAAATATCCTGGGCCCAACATATCGATGTAATTACAGCTAAGGCAAAACAAACAGCAGCTATATATCAATAGGGGTTTAAGGAGATTTGGGACGTCACCAAAGACTCTCGCAAATCTCTACAGATGTACGGTGGAGAGTGTTCTAACAGGTTGTATCACTGTCTGGTGTGGAGGGGCCACTGCACTGGATCAGAAACTGCTGCAGAAAGTTGTAAACTCAGCCAGTTTCACCATGGGCACAGCCTCCCCAGCATCGAGGGCACCTTCAAAAGGCCATGCATCAAAAAGGTGGCAATCAGTATTAAGGACCCCCATCACCCAGGACATGCCCTCTTCTCACTGCTACTATCAGGGTGGAGGTACAGGAGCCTGAAGACACACGGTCAAATGATCCAGGAACAGCTTCTTCCCCTCCGCCAATGGATTTCTGAATGGACAATGAGCCCATGAACACTGCCTCCCTATTTCTGGTTCTCCTCTGTATGTGCCGTTCGGTTTAATTTTAGAGATACCACTTGCAGTAATTTATAGTTTTTATTATGTACTGCTGCTGCAAAGCTACAAATTTCAAGACAAATGCCAGTGATATTCAACCCAATTCTGATTCCTTGATCTTTCCATTAGTTGTCTATCAACCCCACCTCCTTAAATAAATGTGATAATCTGGCTTCCACCACCCTCGGGGGGACAGAGATTAACACCCCCACACCTCCCCTCCCTTCTGTTGTCAGAGGGCCCCCCCATGTCCAAGTCTACTACGCCTGGGACAGGGGGCGGGGGGGGGGAGACACTGGGTGGGTGCAGTGAGAGACGAGGGAGAATGGAGGGGAGATATAGACAGAGGGAGGGAGGAGGGGGTGAATGAAGGGGAGATAGGGACAGAGGGAGGGAGGAGGGGGTGAATGGAGGGGAGAGGGGTGGGGACAGAGGGAGGGAGGAGGGGGTGAATGGAGGGGAGAGGGGTGGGGACAGAGGGAGGGAGGAGGGGATGAATGGAGGGGAGAGGGGTGGGGACGGAGGGAGGAGGGGGTGAATGGAGGTTGGAGGGGAGAGGGGGATGCGGATAGAGAGAGGGAGGAGGGGGTGAATGGAGGGGAGAGGGGTGGGGACAGAAAGGGAGGGGAGGGGGTGAATGGAGGGGAGAGGGAGTGGGGACAGGGAGGGTGAATGAAGGGTGGAGTGGAGAGGGATGGGGACTGAGGGAGGGAGGAGGGGGTGAATGGAGGGGAAAGGGAGAGGGGGTGGGAACAGAGGGAGAGAGGAGGGGGTGAATGGAAGGGAGAGGGGTGGGGACAGGAAGGGAGGGGGGAGAGATTCAAGGAAGAGGGAGGAAGGAGGAGGCGGGAGAGAAAAGAGATGGGGATGGGGGGGAAGGGGAAGCCATCACCTCCCCTGGCCAACCCTCCCGACTGTGCACGCCCGTTCCTGTTCGCAGGTGAGGAACCCGAGAGATTCAGAGCCCTGTCCCGCACCGGGTGGTCAGGGTAGTGGGAACTGTGGATGGGGGGCGGCGGTGATCTCGCTGGTTGGTTCCCTGCCGGCACTCCCGGGTTATGCCCGAATCGGGTCCCCGCGTCTGGCCGCTGTTGTCCGAGAGTCAGGTTCCTGGGTGGGCGTCGGAGGGGGTGGGGGGCAGGCCGAGTCTGATCACGTCACAGCCGCTATGAGGGTCTCCCGGGGCCCGGGTCACAGTGGCCTATTCCCAGGGCCATGTACCACACCTCATTACGTCGTCCAAAGAGGCGGAATGGGCTGCCAAGGGGAGGGGAGAGCAGACGTCAGTGAATGGCAGAGGCGCCCTCCCCTCCAGCTGGGCCGACACAGAGCACCCCCTTTCTGATGAGTGGGCGAGAAGAGGGAGAGGGGAAAGGGTGGGTGAGGGAGAGGGGAAGAATGGGGGGGGGAGAAGGAAATGGAACGTTGGCCTTCATTGCTAGAGGGATTGAATTTAAGAGCAGGGAGGTCATGCTGCAACTATACAGGGTACTGGTGAGGCCACACCTGGAGTACTGTGTGCAGTTCTGGTCTCCATACTTGAGGAAGGATATACTGGCTTTGGAATCAGTGCAGAGGAGGTTCACCAGGTTGATTCCAGGATGAAGGGGTTAACCTATGAGGAGAGATTGAGTCGCCTGGGACTATACTCACTGGAATTCAGAAGAATGAGAGGAGATCTTATAGAAACGTCAAATTATGAATGAGATAGATAAGATAGAGGTTGGAAAATTTTTTCCACTAGTAGGTGAGACTAGAACTAGGGAATGAGGGGACATTGCCTCGAGATTCAGGGAAGAGGATTTAGGACCGAGATGAAGAGGAACTGCTTTTCCCAGAGAGTGGTGAATCTGTGGAATTCTCTGCCCAACAAAGCAGTGGAGGCTACCTCAGTAAATATATTTAAGACAAGGTTGGATAGATTTTTGCATAGTAGGGGTATTAAGGGTTATGGGGAAAAGGCAGGTAGGTGGAGATGAGTCCATGGTCAGATCAGCCATGATCTTATTGAATGGTGGAGCAGGCTCGAAGGGTCAGATGGCCGACTCCTGCTCCTATTTCTCATGTTCTTATGACGAGTTTGAAAGGGAGAGGGGAAGAGTGAAGGAAGGAGAGGAATGGGGAAGTGAGGAAGGTAAGAGTCTGGGAGGGAGAGGTGGAGGAGAAGATGAGGGACAGAGAGGGAGAGATGGGGAAAGGTGGGGAGAGAGGAAAAAATCCCACTGCATCAGCCATTCTCCCTCCATACATCACCTGTACCCCCCTACATCACCCGTACTACCCCACATCCCAGTACCCTCGTTGTCGATCCCCTCTCTCCATACATCACCTGTACCCCTCCCACATCACCTGTACCCTCGTTACCGTTCCCCTCTCTCCATACATCACCTGTACCCCTCCCACATCACCTGTACCCTCGTTACCGTTCCCCTCTCTCCATACATCACCTGTACCTCGTTATTATTCCCCTCTCTCCATACATCACCTGTACCTCGTTATCGTTCCCCTCTCTCCATACATCACCCGTACCTCGTTATCATTCCCCTCTCTCCATACATCACCCGTACCTCGTTACCGTTCCCCTCTGTCCATACATCACCTGTACCTCGTTACCGTTCCCCTCTCTCCATACATCACCTGTACCTCGTTATCGTTCCCCTCTCTCCATACATCACCCGTACCTCGTTACCGTTCCCCTCTCTCCATACATCACCCGTACCCTCGTTACCGTTCCCCTCTCTCCATACATCACCCGTACCCTCGTTACCGTTCCCCTCTCTCCATACATCACCTGTACCCTCGTTACCGTTCCCCTCTGTCCATACATCACCTGTACCTCGTTACCGTTCCCCTCTCTCCATACATCACCCGTACCTCGTTATCATTCCCCTCTCTCCATACATCACCCGTACCTCGTTACCGTTCCCCTCTGTCCATACATCACCTGTACCTCGTTATCGTTCCCCTCTCTCCATACATCACCCGTACCTCGTTACCGTTCCCCTCTCTCCATACATCACCCGTACCTCGTTATCATTCCCCTCTCTCCATACATCATCCGTACCCTCGTTACCGTTCCCCTCTCTCCATACATCACCCGTACCTCGTTACCGTTCCCCTCTCTCCATACATCACCCGTACCTCGTTATCATTCCCCTCTCTCCATACATCACCCGTACCCTCGTTACCGTTCCCCTCTCTCCATACATCACCTGTACCCTCGTTACCGTTCCCCTCTCTCCATACATCACCTGTACCTCGTTACCGTCCCCCTCTCTCCATACATCACCCGTACCCTCGTTACCGTTCCCCTCTCTCCATACATCACCCGTACCCTCGTTACCGTTCCCCTCTCTCCATACATCACCTGTACCTCGTTACTGTCCCCCTCTCTCCATACATCACCCGTACCCTCATTATCGTTCCCCTCCAAACCAACCCCATATTCTTTCTTTACCCCCCCCCACACTTCTCCCAGTAATCATCCTTCATTTACCCCTCTTCCTGCTGGACCTCATTCCCTAACAGCCCCTTCTGCACCCTCTGAAACCCCAGTCCTTCGTGCCAAAACCAGCACAACTCTCCCGTACTCTGCAACCCTCTCATGCCCTTTCCTCGCATCCTTCCTCTCCTGTGTTCAACTTGTACCCTCCTGCACCCTCCCTCTGCATCCCACACTGTACACCACACCCTCCTTTACATACCTCACACCGTGTACCCTCCGTCCCCACTCTTGCAACCAACGTCCCTTCTATTCCCCACCCCTCTGCAACTCCCTCATGCCCCGCTCCTGTAACCCTCCACCTGTCCCCTCCTTCCCCACGTACCTGCTGTACTCAGCCACGTAGAAACGGTCCTGGGCAAAGGCCTCGCCCTGCCTCAGCAGGTCCTCGAACAGCTCCTGGGACGTGTGCTCTACGTTGAACAGGAAGGGACTGGCCAACCGCACGAACATAGTCCGGACCGAGGACTGGGTAAGGTAAACCTGCGGCAGGGGAGAGACCAGCTGGGAGGACCGAACGGTGATAGGAAATGGGGAGTGGCCTCTGTTGAGAGGGCTCTCCTGGTCAGAGGCTAGCACCAACGGGGTGGGCAGGGTTTTTAACGGAGGAGAGCAGAGGTAGGGGTGGCAGATACCCACACTGGGGGCAATTTCCAACAGGGCATTCAAGTAATACCCAGAGTCCTTCAAATGTGTGAGGGGAGGATGTGCAAACTCCACACAGACAGTGAATTTAAGAGTAGAGATTGTTTCATGTTATTTCCAGAACACGGCGTGTAAAGGAGAACAAGAAATTGTTACTCTGGATCTGCTGCAGCACAGAAAAACACAATAAGATAAAGTACACTATCTGAAGAACGCAATAAATATAAATACATAAGATGGCTTATATACATCGATGGATTGTATGCCCGTAAAGTGACGCTAGGTACAGGAGTGTTGGTACATGAGGTGACTGACAGGAAATGATAAAGTGTTGGTGGTTGGGGTGTGGAGTAGTGGAGTTAGTGGGTGGAGGTGTTGATCAGTCTTACTTCTTGGGGAAAGTAACTGTTTTTGAGTCTGGTGGTCCTGGCGTGGATGCTACGTAGCCTCATCCCTGATGGGAGTGGGACAAACAGTCCATGCGCAGGGTGGGTGGGATCCTTCATGATGTTACTGGCCCTTTCCTGTATAAATGCCCTTGATGGCAGGAAGGCTGGTGCCAATGATCTGTTAACCAGTTTTGAGTACCCATTGTAGAGCCTCCCTGTCTGCCACAGTGTAGTTTCTGTACCATGTCTACTGTACATCTGTATAATGACCAGAGTATAGATGTGCAAAGCCCAACTCTCTTCATCCTCACCAGAAAGAAAAAGGCAATGGTGAGCTTTCCTGATTGTGTAGAATGCAGGGAACCAGGAATGGCAGGAACCTGGGGAGTACTGTGGGACCATGTGTTCTGGGACCAGGAACCTGGGGAGTACTGTGGGACCATGTGTTCTGGGACCAGGAACCTGGGGAGTACTGTGGGACCATGTGTTCTGGGACCAGGAACCTGGGGAGTACTGTGGGACCATGTGTTCTGGGACCAGGAACCTGGGGAGTACTGTGGGACCATGTGTTCATGGCAGGAACCTGGGAGTACATTGCTTAACCTGCTGAGTTCATCCACCATTTTTGTGTGTGCTGCTTTGGGTTTCCAGCATCTGCAGAATCTCTTGCGTTTTAAGTGTTACTGACGTCCCCGTCTCGACCACTGGCAACTCATTCCCAATACTGTACGCACTAATCTTTGTGTGAAGAAGCTGCCCCTGATGTCCACTTTGAATTTCTCACCTCTGACCTTAAACCTGTGCCCTCTTGTTTTTAGCACACTCCTTGGGGAAAGAAGAGTATGTGCTTTCACCCTTTCTGTGCCCCTCAATCTCCCACATTCTAGGGAATAAAACCCTAGTCTACACAGACTGTCCTTGGAACTCAGGCACCCGAGTGGAAAGAAGAGGAAATCTGAGCAACACACACAAAATGCTGGAGGAACTCAGCAGGCCAGGTTGGGAAAAAGCACAGTCGACATTCAGGTCAAAACCCTTCGGCAGGACTGGAGTAAAAAGCTGAGGAGCAGATTTAAAGGGGGGAGAGGGGGAAGAGAAACACAGGGTGATGGGTGAAACCTGCAGGGGGAGGGATGAAGTAAAGAGCTGGGAAGTTGACTGATGAAAGAGACAGAAGGCCATGGAAGAAAGAAAAGTGGGGGGGTGGGGGAGAGGAGCACCAGAGGGAGGCGATGAGTGGGCAGGGAGATTAGGTGAGAGAGGGAAAAGGGGATGGGAAATAGTCATACTTTATTGATCCCGGAGGAAACCGGTTTTCATTACAGTTGAACCATAAATAATAAATAGTAATAGAACCATAAATAGTTAAATAGTAATATGTAAATTATGTCAGTAAATTATGAAATAAGTCCAGGACCAGCCTGTTGGCTCAGGGTGTCTGACCCTCCAAGGGAGGAGTTGTAAAGTTTGATGGCCACAGGCAGGAATGACTTCCTATGACGCTCTGTGTTGCATCTCGGTGGAATGAGTCTCTGGCTGAATGCACTCCTGTGCCCACCCAGTACATTATGTAGTGGATGAGAGACATTGTCCAAGATGGCATGCAACTTAGACAGCATCCTCTTTTCAGACACCACCGTCAGAGAGTCCAGTTCCATCCCCACAACTGGACTCTCTCACGGTGGTGTCTGAAAAGGGGGCGGGGGGTGTAAAATTACCAAAATTGATGTTCGTGCCATCAGGTTGGAGGCTACCCAAACAGAATATAAGGTGTACTTCCTCCAAACTAAGTGTGGCCTCATCACGGCAGTGGAGGAGCCCATAGATGGACATGTAGGAATGGGAAGTGGAATTAAAATGATTGGCCATTGGGAGATCCCGTTTGTTCTGGCAGATGGATTGTAGATGCTCAGCGTAGTGGCCTCCCAGTCTATGTTGGGTCTCACTAATGTACAGGGGTCCACACCAGGAGCACCAAACACAGTAAATGACCCAAAGGTGAAGTGTCTCCTCACCTGGACGGACTGTTTGGGGCTCTGAATGCTAGGTAGGGAGGAGATGTAGCACTTGTTCTACTTGCAAGGATAAGTGCCAGGAGAGAAACCAGTGGGGACGGACGAATGGACAAGGGAGTCACGTAGGGAGAGATCACTGCAGAAAGCAGAAGATTTGGGGCGGGGGGAGAAATGTAAGGATATGTTTGGTGGTGGGATCTCATTGGAGGTGTGGAAGTTTCGGAGAATTACGTGCTGGGCATGGAGGCTGGTGAGATGGTAGGTGAGGACAACAGGAACCCTAATCCCTGGTAGGATAGCAAAAGAATGGGGTAAGAGCAGGCGTGTGTGAAGTGGAAAAGATGTGGCTGAGGGCAGTGTTGATGGAGGAGGAAAGGAAACCTCTTTCTTTAAAAAAAAGAGGACATCTCCATTGTTCTAGAATGAAAAGCCTCATCCTGAGAGCAGATGCAGCGGAGACATAGGAATTGAGAGAAGGGGATGGCGTTTTTACAAGTAGCAGGGTGGGACGAGGTGTAGTCCAGGTAGCTGTGAGAGTCTGTGGGTTTATAATCGACATAGGTGGATAAGCTGCCTCCAGAGATAGAGACAGAGAGATCAAGAAAGGGGAGGGAGGTGTCGAAAATGGACCAGGTGAATTTGAGGGCAGGGTGGAGGCAAAGTGGATGAAATCGACAAGTTTAGCATGGGTGCAGGAAGCAGCACTAATGTAGACATCGATGTAGCATAGGAAAAGTGTGGGACGGTTACCAGTGCAGGCTTGAAACGGAGACTGTTCCACACAGCCGACAAACAGGCAGGAATAGCTGGGACCCATGCGAGTGCCCATGACTACCTCTTTTGTTTGAAGGAAGTGGGAGGAGCCAAAGGAGAAATTATTTAGAGTGAGGACAAGTTCCACGAGATGGAGGAGAGGGTAGTGAAGGACAACTGTTCGGGTCTAGTGTCGAGAAAGAAGTGGAGAGCTTAGAGGCCTTCCTGGTGGGGGATGGAGGTGTACAGGGACTGGACATCTGCAGTGAAATTACTGTTAACATTGCATTTGCCTTCCTCACCACAGACTCAACCTGTAAATTAACCTTTAGGGAATCCTGCTAAGGGACTTCCAAGTCCTTTTGCACATTAGTTTTTTTAAAATATATTTTCTTTTCATTTCAAAAATAGTCAACTCTTTCATTTCTTCTACCAAAGTGCATGACCATACACTTCCTGACACTATATTCCATCTACCACTTCTTTGTCCATTCCCCTAACCTGTCAGGCACTTCCGTAAACTCTCTCCTCCTTCAAAGCTACCTGCCCCTCCACCTACCTTCATATCATCTGCAAACTTTTCAACAAAGCCATCAATTCCATCATCCAAATGATTGACATAAAATGTAAAAATCGTTCACAACACAGGCCCCTGTATAACCACTAGTCACCAACAGCCAAACAGAAAAGGCTCCCTTTATTCTCACTCTTTGCCTCCTGCCAATCAGCCACTGCTTTATCCATGCCAGAATCTTTTCAGTAATACCACAGGCTTATAGCTTGCGAAGCAGCATCATGTCAGAGGCCTTCTGAAAACCCAAGTACACAACATCAACCAATTCTCCTTTGTCTATCCTGCTTGTTATTTCTTCAAAGAGTTCCAACAGATTTATCAGGCAAGATTTTCCCTTGAGGAAACTGTGTTGACTGTGGCCTATTTTATCTTGGTCCAACCAAGCAGAGTCCACTGCCAAGAAGCCCCACCAGCGCCTTTACTTCCTGAGAAAACTAAAGAAATTTGGCCTGCCCCCTAAAACCCTCACTAATTTTTATAGATGCACCATAGAAAGCATTCTTCTAGGGTGCATCACAACCTGGTATGGAAGTTGTCCTGTCCAAGACCGGAAGAAACTGCAGAAGATCGTGAACACAGCGCAGCACATCACACAAACCAATCTTCCGTCCTTGGACTCACTTTACACCACACGCTGTCGGAGCAGTGCTGCCAGGATAATCAAGGACACAATCCACCCAGCCAACAGACTTTTCGTCCCTCTTCCCTCCGGGAGAAGGCTCAGGAGCTTGAAGACTCGTACGGCCAGATTTGGGAACAGCTTTTTTCCAACTGTGATAAGACTGCTGAACGGATCCTGACCCGGATCTGGGCCGTACCCTCCAAATATCCAGACCTGCCTCTCGGTTTTTTTGCACTACCTTTCTTCCCATTTTTCTATTTTCTATTTATGATTTATAATTTAAAATTTTAATATTTGCTAAGTTTAACTATTTTTAATATTTAATATTTGTAATCCAGGGAGTGTGAAGCGCAGAATCAAATATTGCTATGATGATTGTACATTCTAGTACCAATTGTTTGGCGACAATAAAGTATAAAGTACGTGCCTCCAAGTACCCTGAAACATCATCAGTAATAATCAACTCCGCCATCTTCTCAACCACTGAGATTAGACTAACTGGCCTACAGTCTCCTTTCTTCTGCTTCTCTCCCTTCTTGAAGAGTGGAGTGACTTTTTCAATTTCCCAATTCTCCAGGACCATTCTAGAATCTAGTGATTCTTGATAGATCATTACTAATGTCTCCACAATCTCTTCAGCCACCTCTTTTAGAACTCTGGGATGTAGACCATCTGGTTCAGGTGACCAATCGACCTCCAGACCTTTCAGTTTCCCAAGAACCTTCTCTCTAGTTGGTAGTCTCTTTAATATTACTGGCTAGCTTACTCTTGTATTCCAGCTTTACCTTCTCAATTACTTTTTTGTTGCCTTCTGATGATTTTCAAAAGCTCCTCAATCATTTAACTTCCCACTAATTTTTTGCTCTATTGTTTGCCCTCTCTTTGATTTTTATGTTGGCTTTGACTTCACTAGTTAGCTGCTGTTCTATTATCTTGCCTTGAGAATACTTCTTCCTCTTTGGGCTGTATATACCCCGTGCCTTCCGAATTGCTTCCAAAAATTCCAGCTATTGCTGCTCTGCCGTCACCCCTGCCAGTGTTCTTTTCCAATCAATTCTGGCCAACTCCTTCCTCATGCCTCTGTAATTCCCACTGCAATACTGATACATCTGACTTCAGCTCCTTCTCAAATTTCAGGATGAATTGGACCAAATTAGGATCACTTGTCCCTAAGGTTTCTTTCATTTGCAGCTCTCCACTCAGTGCTGGCTCTTTGAAGTGAATACTCACGAGCTCGTCCCGAGGAATGGGCGGGTTGAAGAGGAACCGGCTGGGGAGGTAGGCGAACACAGCAATAGGCCTGGGAACGTCGTTCACGTTCTGGAACATAGTAAGAGTGGGCGCGGTCCGCTCGATCTGAATCACTGAGAGACCCACAGGCAGAGAGTCAGCAGCTGAACGTTATCCGCCCGCCTCCCGCGGCCCCAGCCACGCGTGATCCAGTGACCAGACCCGCCGAGATTGCGTCGACCCACTGACCAGCGCCGGAGACTGCGCAGCGCGCTGAGCGACTGACGCGTGAGCAGGAAACTTCCACCACCCCCTCCCACTGATCACGGTTCCGCTCTCTCTCCACCGACCATTTGATTCATTCCGCCCCCCCGCCACCACCATCGTCCATTGACCGGGTGACCCACTCCCCCTTTCCCGTCATCGTCGCGGGGTCAGTCTCCCCAGTCCCGACAAAACGGGATCTGCCCCCCTCCCGCGACCCAAGAGGTCCAGGCTGCACCCCACCCCACCCCCCGACAAACAAACCATCCGTTCTCTCTCCCCCGCCAATCCCGGGAGTCTGAGATCCCGGTGAGATAGTCTGCAATGGTCGGACCTGATCTGTATCGGATCGGGAAGCAACCAATCACTCCGGCCTGAACCCGGTTGCCGGCGTGGTTTCGCCTGGTGCTCCCGACCCAGGCTATCTGCTCGGCGGCGGGTCTGCCCCTGGGATCTTCGAGGTGGCCTACCCGGTCTGTTTTTCTTGTTGAAGTATTCCCTCAGTCGCCGGATAGATTGGTACCTTCCCTCGGAGGGCAGAACCCGCGTGCCCACCCAGACAGTGGGCGCGTAGGCACGAGTCTGTGAGGGTGAGAAGGGTACACAGTCAGAGGTGGCGGGTCTGGTCACAGAGCCAACCTCACCTCGAGAAACAGGCAAAGATTATATAACATAGGCGGTAATTTCAAAGGAGATGTGAGGGGCACAGTGCTAGGTGCCCGGAATCTGCTGTCTGGGGTGTTGGTGGAGGCAGCTACATTAGGGACTTTTAAATGTGTAGGCAGAAAAGATTAATTTAGTTAGCCATTTAATTACTGCTTTACTGTGTTCTTCCGTGTTGTAGCAGTTAGCGCGGCGCTATTACAGCTCGGGGCGCCGGGGTTCAGAGTTCAATCCCAGCGTCTTCCCTGTGGGATGCGCGGCTTTCCCCTGCGTGCTCCGGTTTACTCCCACGCTCCAATGACGCACCTGGGAGGTTAATAGGTCATCGTAATTAGGTTAGTGTTACAGCCGGGGGTGGTAATGGGGACAAGCTCTCACTGCCTATTAAATGCTCCCTATTAAATGCGCCTTAAAAAGCCTCTGACAACCAAGTCCAGCTCCCGCCCTTCACGTGTGGTTTAGCTACTCAGCCCAGCGGAACCGTGTCTACTGACGGGAGAAGGAGCAAAGGCGGGTTACTGTCGCCTTAAGTACAGTCGGCTCGGGCAGATGGGGCTCGTCAGCTCATCCAGCAGAGGGGCAGCTCTGATCTCAAGCCTCCGCTGCCTTGCTTGTGGGGAAGAGTTTGGGAGTAAACCCCGAGGACAAATCCGGAGCTGGAGTCTCCGAAGGCAGTCCTACATTGAGTTCAACGCCGACTGGCGACTTCTACGACGTTGCTGGTACCAAATGGTCCCTGCTGTTCCTCTGGAGAGGGGGAGCTGGTTACATGGGCAACAGCTTGCTCTCCATATCGTACTGCCCAGGCTTGCGAATCCAGACACCTCGGACGCAATATCGTAAACTCAAAATACTCTGCAAATTCTGGGGTCAAAGCAACACTCACAACACACTGGAGGAACTCAGCAGGTCGGGCAACATCCGTGGAAACGATCAGTCCACGTTTCAGGCCGGAACCCTTCGTGAGGACGTCCTGATAGGATCCACCTGCCACTCACTCCGGACTCGTCACCAGCAGCCTATTTAGCCCCAGTTCTCAGCCACAGTCCTTGTTCACTCGGCGATCCAGCCAGCCTCAAAATTGCAGCTAACTTTGCCTGTTGCATATTGTTTCTTGTTTTGTGGCCTCTTGAATTGGGTGTCTATTATTAAAGCTATTGGGCCAGCTGGTGGTGTTGTGGCATCAGCACTGGACTTCGAGGCAGATGATACTGAGTTTAAAGCCAGTCGGGTCCCAACCTGGGCAGCAGCAGTATCTGCGCGGAAGGCCGGCCTGGCAATCTACTTCCGCAGCTTTGCCATGAAAACCCTGTGGACCCTATGGTCCACAAGGTCACGAAGAGCCGGACTCAACTTAACGACTGGACAAATTAAAGTTATTGATCACAGCTTAATCGTCTCCGCTGCGCTACTCTGTGTCTGGGTGAAGCCTCCTCTATATTTCTTACAGCACAATACAGGCCCTTCGGCCCTCAAAGTTCTGCCGAACATGTCCATACCTTGGAAATCACTAGACTTCCCCATAGCCCTCTATTTTTCTAAGCTCCATGTACCTATCTAAAAGTCTCTTAAAAGACCCTATTGTATCCGCCTCCACCACCGTTGGCGGCAGCCCATTCCACGCACTCACCACTCTCTGAGTAAAAAACTAACCCCTGACATCTCCTCTGTACCTACTCCCCAGCACCTTAAACCTGTGTCCTCTTGTGGCAGCCATTTCAGCCCTGGGAAAAGCCTCTGACTATCCACACGATCAATGCTTCTCATCATCTTATACACCTCTATCAGGTCACCTCTCATCCTCCGTCACTCCAAGGAGAAAAGGCCCTTTTTCGATACTTTCCTTCAAATTATGCCCCTC
The DNA here is from genome assembly GCF_963921235.1 of Mobula hypostoma. Taxonomy (NCBI): domain Eukaryota; kingdom Metazoa; phylum Chordata; class Chondrichthyes; order Myliobatiformes; family Myliobatidae; genus Mobula; species Mobula hypostoma. The sequence goes on along the minus strand of NC_086101.1, from coordinate 3,130,684 downwards.
GTATTAGCCATTTCCACTCTCGAGAGAAAGCCTCTGGTTATCCACTCGCTCTATGCCCCTTATCATTTTGTACAACTCTCATCCTCCTTCACTCCAAAGAGAAAAGCCCCAGTTCTCTTAACCCATCCAATCTAACTCTTCCCCTTCACATGGTAAATGCATCCTGAGCACCTCCACATCACCGTTACGCATCTCCCTGAGAACATTTACCCTCTGGAGTTGCTGACTCACATCAAGGGGATTAACCCGTCCAATTAAATACCGTCGGCTCTATAATCTAACCAATTTCTGTCAGGTCTCCCTTTAGTCTCAATTGCTCTGGACAAAACAACCCAATTATGCCCCCTAATCCAGGTAGCATTTTTTGCATCTCTCTACGACCAGAAATGCTTCCAAAACTCCGAGCGGATCCCCAGTTTTACCCTTTACCGAGAGAAACAGGGCGGTAACAGGCCCTTCCGGCCCAAAAAACCCGCGCCGCCCAATCACACCCATGTGACCAATTAACCCATACGATTTCAGACTGTGCGCGGAAACGGGGGCATCCGTGGAGAACGTTATAGACAGTGGCGGGAACTGAACCCGTGTCACTGACACTGTCACCTGTTCAGTTCAGCGCAACGCTACCGTGCAGCCCCGCGCCCTACCACGAGGCCATAAACAATGGCGGGGTGGGGGGTGTGGAGCGTTGGCGCTTTGGGTGGGAAACTGGAACTCGCTCCAGGCAACCCCAGCTCCTCTCCCACCTCTCCCCATCCCGATGCACACTGCAGTACAGAGCGACCCCCTCACCTCGTAGTCCAAGTTCCGACACACGGTAATGTAGGAAGGGCATTCGGAAGCGTCGGTACAGGTGAGCTGAGCCCGGCTCCTGCAGGGGACAGCGGCAGGGTTAATGCCCGCACTACCGCGGATAAGTCATCTCTCTCTCTCACACACACACACACACACACACACACACACACACACACGCTCTCACTCGTCAACTCGGCCGCAGCTGTCTGGACCCACGCCGCGGAGACAGAATCAGGTTGATTATCAGGTTTATTATATGTCTCCTGAAAATTGTGTTTTTTTTTAACCTTATAAGGTAGAGCAGTTTTGTGCCCCTTTCTGGACTGGAGAGGGGGTTCATGAAAACGATCCCGGGAATGAAAAGGTTAACGTGTGAGGAAAGTTTGATGGCTCTGGGCCGATTCTCACCGGAGTTTAGAGGAATGAGAAGTGTCTCATTAAAACCTACAAAATACTGAAAGCGGAAGTGGGGAGGATGTTTCCTAGGGCAGGGTGAGTCTTGGAGCACAGAGCACAGCCTCAGAATGGGGGGGGGGGGGGCGTCCCTTTAAAACAGGGATGAGGATGAGGTGGTGAATCTGTGGAATTCATTGCCACAGACGGCTGGGTATATTTCGTTAATCTTTGGGTATATTTAAAAATGAGGTTCTTGATTAGTGGTCAAAGGTTAAGGGGAGAAGGCAGGACAACGAGGCGGAGAAGGAAAATAAATCAGCCATGATAGAATGGTGGAGCAAACTCGATGGGCTGAATGGCCTGATTCTGCTCCCCCGTCTTATGGTCGTTATCAGAGAGGGGTTGGTAGAGCCTGGAGCTGGAGATTTGAGGGGGCGGAATGGGGAAAGTGGAGGGGGTAGCGGGAGTGAGTGGACAGAGGGGAGGGAAGCAGAGGAGAGGACGGTGTAGGGTAGAGGAGGAGCGGAGTACGGGGAAGGGGGGATGGAGAAGGGAAGAAAGCGCAGAGGGCGGAGGGGAGGGGGAAGAGGGTTAAGGAGGGTGGAGTGGGGGGGGGGAGCGGAGGGGGGAGGGGGAAGGGCGGAATAGAGAGTTGAGGGGACAGTTGTGAAATAGGATATCTCGGAGCCCGGCGACCGCAGCGGTTCCTCCGCCCTCCGCCTTGGACACAGTCTCCGCCCCTACCCCTCCCCGAAGGACGAAGGTGCCGGGTACGTACCACTGAGTCGCGACCCCCTGACACAGGAGGGGCAGAGTCCACAGCAGCAGAGGCAGCATGGTACCCCCTCCCTGGATCACTGCAGGTGGAGAGAAAGGGGTTCGAATTAACTTGCGCTCCCAACCCCCGGGATCTGCCCCCTCCCCATCTCGGGAAACGGGAATCCCCGGTAGGGGCTCAAGTCCGGCAGACTCTCCCGTTCAACCTCCCCAATCCCTCCAGCCCTCCGTTCTCTTCCCACTTTGCCCTCCCCCTCTATCAGCCCCTTCCTCTTCCCCTCTCTCCCTCCCCTTTCCCCTTCATCCTCTAAACCTCCTCCCACTCCTTCCCTACGTCCTCTTCCTCCCTCCCCATCGCCCTTCAACTCTCCTTCTTCCCCGTTTCACCCCGGCCGCTCCAGCTCTTCCCTTCCCTACCTGACGCATCATTTCCCTCCTCACCCCTCCACACCTTCTGTTCTCCCGCACAGTAACTCTCTCCTGACCTACACCCGGGAGTGATTCTTCGGCAGTGGACGGAGCGAGGTCGTTCCTTCTCCCGGGGCTGCACAGGATAGAACAGGCGCGCCACAACCTCTGCGCGTCAAGACAGTGACCGATGCCCGTGACCGTGGATCGGTAACAGGGGAGACGGGAAGAGCGCTACGTCCCAGGGTGGCGACTCGTGTCCGTTGTCCGCCGCCTGGTGCTTTCCTGGTGTGCGGGATGGACAAAACCCAACGGTTGTCTCCGGGGGTCTCTCAGATCAGATCCTGCAAAAACAGGCCGCTCGGCCCCTCAATTTGTTCCACGTGCCTCAGCCCCTCCGTCTCCACATCTTCAACGACCCCCCACCTCCCTGCCCCTCTCCCCATTTCTGCTGGAGGGACAGGGTTCCTTGCTGTCTATCCCGCCCGACCCACTCAGAACCTAGTATCTTTTCACAGGTCACCCCTGAGCCTCCCCGGGTTCCGAGAGACAAGCCTCGCTTCTCCAGTCTCAGTTCTCATAACTGAGACTCCCTACCCCAGGTACCACCCCGGGAATCTCGTCCGCTCCCTGAGGAATGCCAGCGGGGACGCAGGGCTGCGCGCACTCCCGACTCAAAGCAGCGTCTAATATGTGAGCGGCACATACACACTCTTCCAAACAACCCCGTCCCCCACCTGAGACGTACGTACACACACACAAACACACCTCACCGGAGACCCAGTTCGGTGATCTTACCAGCCGGCTTCCCGGGTGCTCCCTTGTATAACAGCACGCCCTCCCCCGAACCACAAAACGATCGCCGCCCACCCCCGCCGCCGCGAAACAAACAAGGCGTGGGCCCAACCTGTTACAACCTTTCTTTAATGATATCTTCTTTTCCTTCCGTCAGCAGTTAACACGAGGTGACGTCGGGAGCTCTGGCCGCCGAATCGGGGGACCCTGAAGCGTCCTGGCGCTCGGAGTTGACCCCAGAGGACAGCCCCCCTTTCCCCCTGCATAGACGCTGGCCTGTCCTCTGAGTCTCTCTGGGACACAGCGGCGATGGCGACCGGTGGAGGTGTGTGACGGGGGCGGGGGGCCTCCACCTGTCACTGTAAAGATGAAGACAGCCTGACCCGTGTGATGTGGGTGTTGCCTCTGGGAGTCTTCGCCGGATTCAGTGAGGTGTCTCGCATTGACGGTAGCTGCCTTGCCGGTGACGGGCAGGGACTCGGCCACGGATAAGTGAGACACTCGCCCGCCTGTTGGTTTAGTGTGAATAGGGTTGCCGGCTCCTGAAGCCGCAGGCCGCAGTGCCCAGGACGCGCGGTTCGCTGACCATTGCGTCTGTCTGCAACGCATCTCTGACAGCTCAGGTCGCCGGCGTCTCTGTCCCATGCCCACTATCCTGTTCCAGACAGGTTAACAGGGTCTCCTGCGACGCCCCCGGTGTACAGGCACAGAGGTACGGTTCACAGCGACAAGCTTATCGGCCCGCTGTCTCCTACTGCCTACCAAATCGTCGACAATACTCCCGACAATTACCGGCACCTGGTCCGTGCCTTGGCGGTTTGTGACTCAATATTTCAAGCTTCCAGGGTGTTTAGTGCCATTCCTAGTACACAACGAAATAAATCTGGATCCGATGCAGTGCACAGAAAACCCCACAAGATAAAGAACACAATCATGACACAAACAACACAATGAGTATAAATACATAGGATGGCTGATATGCATCGATTGGTTGCATGTCCATAAAGCGACGCTAGGCACAGGAGTGTCCCGATTCTGTCAGGAAATGATAGAATAATGGTGGGTGGGGGTATTGATCAGCCTTGCTGCTTGGGGAAAGTGACTGTTTTTGCGTCTGGTGGTCCTGGTGTGGATGCTACGTAGGCTCCTCGCTGATGGGAGTGGGCTCTGCCTCCCGCCCACCCGTCTCGGACAATTCCATCCACGTCCTCCGCCCCCCCCCCCGAGTAAAACAACCCCGCCCCTTCTAAACCTCTGTATTACATTCCGTTCCATTCATCGTTAGATACCTCTTTGAGGGGTGTGCGGGCGGGGGGGCAGGGGGTCTTTGAACCCATCTTTGAGCTCTGAACCCACCTCGCCCCTCTCCGGCCCCGTACGCCAGCAGAGAGCCCAAGAAACAACACGCTGGAGGAACTCAACAGGTCGGGCAGCATCCGCGGAAACGAACAGTCAACGTTTGCTCCTTCCACTACCCATTGTGTTTTCCCTCATTCTTTCTTCACCTTTCCTGCCTATCACCTCCCTGCTTCCCTCCCCCCACCCCTTTATCTGTCCCCTTACTGGTTTTTCACCTGGCACCTACCAGCCTTCTCCTTCCCACTCTCCCCCCACCTTCCTTATCGGGGCTCTGCCCCCTCCCCCTACAGTCCTGACAAGTGTTCCGGCCCGAAGTGTCGACCGAACTTTTCCACGGACGCTGCCCGACCTGCTGAGTTCCTCCAGCCTGTTGTGAGTGTTGCTTTGACCGCAGCATCTGCAGATTATTTTGTGTGTGCCCAAGAAACAAGCCCAGTTAATCGGACCCAATCCGCCTTTACAAAGTTGAGAGTCACAATCAGGTGCCTGTTGTGGCGCTGGCTGAGTTTACTCCGACCCAGTGGAGTACCCCCCAGCCCCCTATACCACACAGTGACACAATCGGTCAGGGCGCTCTCCATGGTACATGTCTACAAATCTGAGAGTCTTTGGCGACACGTATAAGACAGCTTGAAAGATCCACCGCTTTTCTCTTTGGAGTGAGACGGTTCCGAAAGAGTTAGCGGTTTCCCCGGGACGTGGATTCGGGGATGCGCCCGGCTCCGATGCTCAGACGGTGACTCAGGTCCACGGGGTGTGCACCACCCTCGGGTGATACTGAGGTGGGTGAGCATCATTTTTGCGGTGTCTGGCGATGTTGTCACCCAACCACACTGTCCCGCACCCCAGGGACAGCAAGAGCAACACCCATTCCGTCAGAACGCAGGCGGCGGCTCCAGCCACCTCTCCGCACCGGCTGGGTCGCCTCCGTCCACGGCCACGAGCCGCGAAAAGGGTCGCACCGAATGGCGCAGGAGTCCGCCGCGGAGATGAAATACTGTATCTGAACATTTCACGCGGCGTCACAGTGAACCGACGACTCGGAAAGCAACGCCGCCACCCGCACGACAGGTGAGTGCCGGAGAGGGGAGCGCGGGATGGGGTGGGTGCGGAGGGGAGGGGAGGGAGGGCGAGGACCCTGCGAGAGCGCGGGGGTACGGTGAGGGGGGAGCTCGGGGGTGAGAGAGAGCGAGTAGAAGATGGTGGGGGCGGGGGGGGGGAACGGGATGGAGAGAGTGAGGAGGAAGGACAGAGGGAGGCAGGGTGGGGGAGGCACGGGAGCAGAGACCGAGGGGACAGGAGCCACGAGGAGCGACAGGGAAGTTGGAGGGGGAGGGGGAGAAACGCGGGTGAGAGATAGAGGGAGTGAGGGAATGAGCAGAGGGAGGGGAAGGAGAAACGGGGGAGGGGAAGGGACATTTGCGAAGGCGAAGAGAGAGCGATCAATAAAGGGGAGAGGAAGAGAGCGAGGCTGAGAGAGGAGGGGGAGGGAAAAGAGAGAGCAGGAGGGAAGAGCGAGAGGGGGAGGGGTAGGGGGGAGAGAGGAGTAGGGGAGAGAGTGAGGGGAGGGGAAAAAGGGGCAAGGTGAGAGAGGTTGAGGGAGGGGAAAGGGGGTGGGGAGGGTGAGTGGAGGGGAGAGACGAGGAGAGAGAAGAGGGGGAGGGGAGGGGAGAGAGGGAGGGAGGGGAGAGGAGGGAGAAGAGGGGAGGGGAGGGAAGAGGGGGAAGGAAGAGAGAGGGGGAGGGCAGAGAGAGGTGAGGAGGGGAGAGAAAATGTGTATGTATGTGATTGAGAACCACAGTCAAAATTCAAATGTGCAATGAAACCATCTACCTAAATACTTAAGGAGGAGGAGCTGTTAAGTCTTATAGGCTTAGGGGGAAATGATCTCCTGTGACGTTCGGTGGTGCCCCTTGTGGAACCAGTCTGTCACTAAAGGTGCTCCTCTGTTGGTCCAATAGGTCATGGAGGGGTGAGAGGGGTTGTCCATAATTCCCTGTAGCTTCTGCAGTGTCCTCTCCTCAGACACAACCCCCAGAACAGAACCAGCCTTCCCGACGAGCGTATCGATCTTCTAGGCATCAGCTGCTCTCACCCTGCTGCCCCGGCAGACTGCAGCGTGGAATGGAATGCTGGCCACCACTGAGTCGAAGAACATCCGCAGCAGAGTACCGCGGACGTGGAGTGACCGGAGCCCCCTCGGGAAGTACAGTCAGCTCTGTCCCTTCTTGTACAGAGACCCTGGATTTTTATTCCAGTCCAGTTAAATGTCCAGGTGAGTTCCCGGATATCTGTAGTTCCGGACGACTTCCACATCCATTCCCTTGATGGAGATAGGAATGCAGGGTGTTTTCACCTTCCTGAAGTCCACTACCAGCTCCTTTGTCTTAGTGAGGTTCAGCTGCAGGTGATTCAGCCCACACCCCTCAACGGTTGTCCACCGCTCTTCTGTACTCAGCCTCCTGACCTCAGCTGATCCAGCCCACAGCTGCTGAGCACTACAAGTTATTGAAAAGTTTACAAACAGGCAATTACCTACAGAAAAGATATCAATAGGGTTGAAAGAGTATAGAGAACATTTACAGAGAAGTTTCAGGGACATCTCCTTTTTCTCCTTCTGTCCCTCTCACTATACTCCTTGCCCATCCTCTGGGTTTCCCCCCACCCCGCCCTTTCCTTCTCCCTGGGCCTCCTGTCCCATGATCCTCTCGTATCCCTTTTGCCAATCACTTGTCTAGCTCTCGGCTCCATCCCTCCCCCTCCTGTCTTCTCCTATCATTTTGGATCTCCCCCTCCCCCTCCCACTTTCAAATCCCTTACTCACTCTTCCTTCAGTTAGTCCTGACGAAGGGTCTCGGCCTGAAACGTCGACTGTACCTCTTCCTAGAGATGCTGCCTGGCCTGTTGTGTTCACCAGCAACTTTTGTGTCTGTTGCTTGAATTTCCAGCATCTGCAGATTTCCTCGTGTTTGCGTAATCACTGTGGAGGATTTCTTACTCCTCGGGGATGATGTTTTTTCCTGATCACTCTGGCTGGCAGGAGATGTTTGTAGCTGTGAAACCATCGCAGGCTCTGGGTCCTCCTCTGTGGTGGTTCTAGGAGTTCACTCTGGGACTGCAGGAAGTGACCATCTCTCTTCTCAGACAATTAACTCTGCTCTCCTCAACTAATCGATGAGTTGCCTGCAGATGATCAGTAACAGAGGTCAACTCTCTCCCATACTGGTTCTGGTTAACAAGTTTTACACCCCAAACCAGACTTCAGGCCTTCCTGTCAATCTGTGCACAATTTTCCTCTGCAGCAGTTAGGGAACGTGATGCAAAAACTATGGGTATTGACATCAGCAGACACCAACAGAATCAACAAACTCATTCGTAAGGCCAGTGATGTGGTGGGGATGGAACTGGACTCTCTCACAGTGGTGTCTGAAAAGAGGATGCTGTCTAAGTTGCATGCCATCTTGGACAATGTCTCCCATTCACTGCATAATGTACTGGGTGGGCACAGGAGTACATTCAGCCAGAGACTCATTCCACCGAGATGCAGCACAGAGCATCATAGGAAGTCATTCCTGCCTGTGGCCATCAAACTTTACAACTCCTCCCTTGGAGGGTCAGACACCCTGAGCCAATAGGCTGGTCCTGGATTTATTTCATAATTTACTGGCATAATTTACATATTACTATTTAAGTATTTATGGTTTTATTACTATTTATTATTTATGGTGCAACTGTAACGGAAACCAATTTCCCCCGGGATCAATAAAGTATGACTATGACTATCCATCACACATAACATGCTTGCACCTACACCATAAGGTGAGGCATCACAGACAAGCTTCACTAGACCAGGGGTCCCCAACCTTTTTCGTACTGCGGACCGGTTTCATATTGACAATATTCTTGCGGACCGGCCGACCGGGGAGCCGGGGGCGGGGGGGGGGGGCGGTTAGTGTTGCCAATGGACAAGAGCAGCCGTCAAATACGTTGTTATCCCGTAATGACTACAATGACCATGAATCCTTGCGCGGGCACCTGTGTGCGCATGCGTGTACGTGCTGATTCCCCTCCCCCCCTTACAGATTGATTTTAGCGATTGTATTGGGGGGGTATTAATCACGACTGGAATACAGGTGATAAGTGGCTAATGTACTCAATTTCGTTTGTAAAAGGGTTTATCTAACGAATTTAATATTAAACACACAGTGCATATTTTCCTCGCATGAATATAGTGATGTCAACTATCAGGGAAGCTTGAAGTAAGTGTTGAATGAACTTCCAGCAGAAGTGGCTGAGGCAGGTTCGGTATTATCATTTAAAGTTAAATTGGATAGGTATATGGACAGGAAAGGAATGGTGGGTTATGGGCTGAGTGCAGGTCGGTGGGACTAGGTGAGAGTAGCGTTCGGCACGGACTGGAAGGGCCAAGATGGCCTGTTTCCGTTCTGTAATTGTTATATGGTTATAAAGTAAGTCAATAGCATCATAACATTTTAAGTAACGTTTGGATATTAAACACACAGCACATATTTTCCCCGTATGAACATATAAAATCATTGCAACACACCAATATCGCTGAATCAGTGGGAGCCCTGGGCTTGTTTTCCTGCAGCAACACGGTCCCATCGAGGGGTGATGGGAGACAGCGATACTCGAAGAGGGTTCCTATGTCCAGTCTATTCCGCAGTTTAGTTTTCATTGCATTCATTACAGAGATAGCAACGTTTTCAGTGCTTTCGTGGCTATCTCAGGATATTTAGCCTTGACTTTGATCCGGAATGCCGGCAGAGATGTTATGTCAAACATACTTTTCTGCCCGCCGTCATTTGCAAGCTCGAGGAGTTGATCTTTTTCCCGCGTTGATATGGATGACGCGCGGGTAATGACCTCGCGTGTGTTCAAGCTCAACAGTGACCGTGACAGGGAATGAGGAAAGGTGCAGCTGACTCATATCGCCGAATCATATCGTTTCCTCGCGGCCCGGTAGCGAATGCTTTGCTGCCCGGCACCGGTCCGCGGCCCGGTGGTTGGGGACCGCTGCTGTAACTGAACAAAGGCTGACTAAATGCTCACGAACTATACCGTTTCTTCTTCGCTTGTTTTCTGTGTGTCCTACCCATGGAGAGGCGGGGGAGGGGGGAGGAGGAGAGGGAGAGGGGGGAGGGGACGGGGAGGGGAGGGGGATGGGGGGGAGAGGAAGGGGGAGAGGAGGGGAGGGGCGGGGGAAGGGGAGGGGGCAGGAGGAGGGGGGAAGGGGAGGAGGAGGATGGGGAGTGGTAGGGGAGGGGAGGGGAGGGAGAGGGGGAGAAGAGGGGGGAGGGGAGGGGAAGAGGAGGGGTAAGGGAGAGGGAGAGGGGGGTGGGGGAGAGGGAGAGGGAGACGGAGGAGAGGGAGGGGGATGGGGAGTGGAGTGGGGAGGGAGGGGGAGAGGAGGGGTAGCGGGGAGGCGGAGGAGGGGGAGGAGTGAGGGGAGGGGGGAGAAGGGGAAGGGGAGGAGGGGAAGGGGAGATGAGGGGGAAGGGGAGGAGGGGGAGAGGAGGAGGAAGGGAGAGGAGGGGGAGAAGAAGGCGGAGAGGAGGGGGATGAGAGGGGGAGAGGAGTGGGAGGGGGAGGAGGGGATTGGGGGAGGGAGAGAGGAGCGGGGAGAGGGGGAGGAGAGGGTGGAGAGGAGGGGGGAGGGGGAGAGGAAGGGGACGGTGGAAGAGAGGGGGAGGGGAGGGGGCTGAGAGGGGAGAGGTGGGGGAGGGGGAAGAGAGGGGGAGGGGAGGGGGGAGGAGAGAGGAGGGGGAGAGGGAGAAGGCAAATAGTGGTGCATGTAAAGATAATTGTGAAGAGAGAAATAAAGGGAATGAGGAGTTAGTGAGGGACGGATGAATGAAAACGGAGACAAATGGAATAAAAGAATAAGAAATGACAGAGGAGAGAGCTCTGAAAGTGAGGAAGATGAACGTTCAGAAAGAAGGTTTTGTCATAATTAGGTTTAATGAGAAGGCTCAAGGAAACAGAAAATTAACCCATTTGAGCTAACAAGATAGGGGAAATAGTATTTCCAAAAGTCCTTAATGATGGCAACCTATTGGTAAGATGTGCGAATGAGGAACAACTTGAGAAAGCACTCAAGCTAAAAGAGATATGAAAACATAAGGTGGAATTCACAGGGAGGGTGGGAGCACAAAATAGCGGTGGTTATAAATCAGCGGTCCCCAACAACCGGGCCACAAAGCATGTGTTACCGGGCCGCGAGGAAATGATAAGATTTGGTGATATCAGTCAGCTGCACCTTTCCTCATTCCACCACGGCCACTGTTGAGCTTGAACACACGCGAGGTCATTACCCGCGCATTATCCATGTCAGCGCGGGAAGGAGATCAACTCCTCGAGCTTTCAAATGACTACGGGCTGAAAAGTATGTTTGACATAACATCTCTGCCGGCATTCTGGATCAAAGTCAAGGCTAAATATCCTGAGATAGCCAGGAAAGCACTGAAAACGTTGCTTCCATTTCCAACATATCTCCGCGATGAATGCAACAAAAACCAAATTGCGGAATAGACTGGACATAAGGAACCCCCTTCGAGTATCACTGTCTCCCATCACCCCTCGATAGGACCGTCTTGTTGCAGGGAAACAAGCCCAGGGCTCCCACTGATTCAGCGATATTGGTGTGTTGCAATGATTCTATATGTTCATATGGGAAAAATATGTGCTGTGTGTTTAATATCCAAACGTTACTTAAAATGTCATGATGCTATTGACTTACTTATATAACCATATAACAATTACAGCACGGAAACAGGCCATCTCTGCCCTTCTATTCCGTGCCGAACACTACTCTCACCTCGTCCCACCGACCTGCACTCAGCCCATAACCCTCCATTCCTTTCCTGTCCATATACCTATCCAATTTTTCTTTGAATGATAGTATTGAACCTGTCTCTACCACTTCTACTGGAAGTTCGTTCAACACTTACTTCAATCTCCCCTGTCCTCCCCTGATAATTGACTTATCACTATATTCATGCGAGGAAAATATGTGCTGTGTGTTTAATATTAAATTCGTTAGAGAAAACCTTTTAGAAACGAAATTGAGTGTATTAGCCACTTATCACATATATTCCGGTCGTGATTAACACCCACCCCCCCCCCACAGAATCACCAAAAATGATTTGTAGAAAGAAAAAGGCACGTACATGCGTGCGCAAATCTCGCATGCGCACTGGTGCCCGCGCAAGGCTTCATGGTCATTGTAGTCTCCCATGGTAAATAACGTATTTGACTGCTACTCTTGTCTGTTGGCAACTCTACCCCTCCCCCGCCCCCGGGTCGGCCGGTCTGCAAGAATATTGTCAATATGAAACCGGTCCGCAGTGCAAAAAAGGTTGGGGACCCCTGTTGTAAAGGAGTGTCGGGGGGGGGGGGTACCAATGAGTACAAATATGGAGCCGTTAAAGAGGAATATCAAAGGAGGAAAAGTAATGAATGGTCAATGACTGAAACAGCAAAGGAGGGAGTGAAAAAGGAAAGTGAATCAGTACTGATTGAATTTGAAGAATAAAGAGTGCCAAGGAAGGTGTTCCTGGGTTTCATGAGTCACCCAGTAAGGGTGTATGTACCAAAGACATTGAGGTGCTATAATTGTCAAAGGTTTGGACACATAGCTAAAAACTGTGAAAGGCAGAGGAGATGTGCTAGATGTGGGGGTGACCGTGAATACGGAAAGAGCGGAACAGGAGTGCAACCAAAATGATGCAATTGTGGAGGAAATCATACTGTGGCATATAGTGGGTGTGAGGTTATGAGACCATATAATCATATACTGTAACAATTATAGTACAGAAACAGGCCATCTCGGCCATTCTAGTCCGTGCTGAACTCCTACTCTCACCTACTCCCACCGACCTGCACTCAACCCTTAACACTCCATTCCTTTCCTGTCCGTATAGTTGTCCAATTTAACTTTAAACGACAATATTGAACCTGCCACAACCACTTCTGTTGGAAGCTCATTCCACACAGCTACCACTCTCTGAGTAAAGAAGTTCCCCCTCGTGAGGCACACTGCTAGTCACTGGCCTCCAATCTGACAAAGAGTTATCCACCACTACTCTCTGGCGTCTCCCATCCAGCCACTGCTGAATCCATTTTACTACTTCAATATTAATACCTAACGATTGAACCGTCCTAACCAACCTTCCATGTGGAACCTTGTCAAAGGCCTTACTGAAGTCCATATAGACAACATCCACCGCTTTACCCTCATCAACTTTCCTAGTAACCTCTTCAAATATTCAATAAGATTTTTCAAACATGACCTTCCACGTACAAATCCATGTTGACTGTTCCTAATCAGACCCTGTCTATCCAGATAATTATATATACCATCTCTAAGAATACTTTCCATCAATTTACCCAACACTGACGTCAAACTCACAGGCCGATAATTGCTAGGTTTACTCTTAGAACCCTTTTTAAACAATGGAACAACATGAGCAATACACCAATCTTCTGGCACCATCCCTGTTTCTAATGACATTTGAAATATTTCTGTCAGAGCCCCTGCTATTTCCACACTAACTTCCCTCAAGGTCCTAGGGAATATCCTGTCAGGACCCGGAGACCTATCCACTTTTATATTCCTTAAAAGGGCCAGTACTTCCTCTTCTTTAGTCATCATAGTTTCCATAACTTCCCTTCTTGTTTCCCTTATCTTACACAATTAAATATCCTTCTCCTTAGTGAATACCAAAGAAAAGAAAACTTCTTCACACGGAGAGTGGTGAATCTGTGGAATTCTCTGCCACAGGAAACAGTTGAGGCCAGTTCATTGCCTATATTTAAGAGGGAGTTGGATATGGCCCTTGTGGCTAAAGGGATCGGGGGTATGGAGGGAAGGCTGGTACAGGGTTCTGAGTTGGATGATCAGCCATGATCATACTGAATGGCGATGCAGGCTCAAAGGGACGAATGACCTACTCCTGCACATATTTTCTATGTTTCTATGTTCAGAATCTCCCCCATCTCTTTTGGGTCCACACATAGCTGTCCACTCTGATTCTCTAAGGGACCAATTTTATCCCTCACTATCCTTTTGCTATTAATATAACGGTAGAAACTCTTGGGATTTATTTTCACCTTACCCAAAGCAACCTCATATCTTCTTTTAACTTTTCTAATTTCTTTCTTAAGATTCTTTTTACATTCTTTATATTCCTCAAGCACCTCATTTACTCCATGCTGCCTATATTTATTGTAGATATCTCTCTTTTTCCAAACCAAGTTTGCAATATCCCTTGAAAATCATGGCTCTTTCAAACTCTTAACCTTTCCTTTCAACTTAACAGGAACATAAAGACTCTGTACCCTCAAAATTTCACCTTTAAAGGACCTCCATTTCTCTATTACATTCTTTCCATGAAACAAATTGTCCCAAGCCACTACTCCTAAATCCTTTCGCATCTCCTCAAAGTTAGCCTTTCTCCAATCAAAAATCACAACTCTGGGTCCAGACCTATCCTTCTCCATAATTATATTGAAACTAATAGCATTGTGATCACTAGACCCGAAGTGCTCCCCAACACATACCTCCGTCACCTGCCCTATCTCATTCCCTAACAGGAGATCCAACACTGCCCCTTCCCTAGTTGGTACCTCCATGTATTGCTGAAAAAAACTATCCTGCACACATTTTACAAACTGCAAACCATCCAGCCCTTTCATATTATGGGCTTCCCAGTCTATGTGTGGAAAATTAAAATCTCCCACAATCACAACCTTGTGCTTACTACAAATATCTGCTATCTCCTTACACGGGAGAATAAAATTCAAGAAATAAGAGTGAAAAGAAAGATCACTTATGCAGAAGCTGTAAGAATGTCAAGAGAACAGAATAATGCTCCTAATGAACAGGGAGCAATAGGGATGTGAGAGATGCAACAAAGAACAAATGACAGGATTTATGTAGACAAAAAGGCTCTAGTAACATTCATTGCAGGAGTGATTAATAGTACGGCTGAGGTAAAGTCAAAAAGTGACAAAATTCAGCTGGTGGTCAAAGCAGCAGTGAACCATTTAGGGTTAGTAGGACTGACATGAGAAGAAGTGAGGGAGCACCTCACTAATCCGTCAAGCCAGGAAGTGTCATGTGTTGGTTAATACTAATTATGGTGATTCTTTTGCAATGGAATGCAAGGAGCTTACTGGCCAATAGCCAGGAATTCAAGCACTTTATTAAAGAAATGGTTGTAAAACCGATGTAGTGTGTATTCAGGAAACTTGGTTGAAACCAACTTTAGACTTTGTGGTATATGGGTATACAATGATAAGGAAAGATAGAAATCTAGGGGGAGGAGGGGGTTGTGCTATGTTAATCAAGCAAGGTATACCATTTAGGGTACTGGAAAAAGGAGATCATCAGGAATACATAGTGGTGGAAGTGTGGGAGAGAGGGGAGGAAGTGTTGAAAATTGTGACAGGGTCCTGAATTACCCCTATGAACTGTACTTTTGAAAAGAGAGAGAGAGTTATTTAACACAGACATGTTGTTTTGAAAAGAGACAGAGAGAGAGAGACGAAGACTGCTCACAGGTTGTTGATACTTTCTTCAAGGACATCGCCTGCTTGTACATTTCTTCCACAGACAGAGATGGGTGAGGTTACAGTATTTCAGAGACAGCTGGTGCTCAGCACGGGAAGATAAAATAGGAGGAAAGATTATATAGACCTTGGACACAAGTTTTGGACACTGAATGAGCTTTGTTGTGCCTGCAGAAAAAATGGGTTTTTTGGAGGATCGAACAGGCAGATCGATCAGTCGCTCTTGTAGTGAGAAAAGGGATTGACTGGTGGGGAGTTGTCCATGTGTCCATCCTTGCCTGGGTTGATAGCTCCACCACAGAAAACTGGTCCCCTTTGTTGTGGTCACAGTCAGTGACTTTGAAAGGATTTCAGAGGACAAAGAGAAGATTGACAGGGTCAGCTCAACTGAAGATTCAAATCTCTCCCTCTCTCTCTCTCTCCATCACTACTCAACTCAATACCACGAACTGAACTGAACTTTACTCATCATCATAAGACTGTATCTTTTTACCCCTAGACTTGAAGAAGCTTGATTTTCACATATATTTCCACACTTACTGATATAGATAATCATTGCTAACCTGTTTGATTTATCTACATTTATATTACTGTATTACGTAGTTACTAATAAATATTATTAGTTAATAGCAATACTGGACTCCAAAGTGTTTTCCATCTCTGCTGGTTCTTTATCGCCGTCACAGGGTACGTGACAAAATTGGGGCCTGCATCCGTGATAGGAACAAATTGGTCGGGAGGCTTGTTTGAAATGATTGGGAAAAATCCCTTTTGATTTGGTTGTGTGGAAAACAGCAGAAATGGATGTTAGGAAATTTCTGGCATCGCCAAACCCCGTGGTTTTCAAGAGAGCTAAAAAGGATGATGTGCGGGACATTGCTAAAGAATTGAGAATTGAGGTAAAGAAGAGTATGACTAAGATAGAAATTCAAAGAAAAATAGTTGAATATTATATTTTGACAAAGCAATTTACTGAGGATGTATTGAAAATGTTTGCAGAAGGCAAACTTACCGAGGCTGAGATTCACCTTCAGATGGAGCCATGCAGGCTGGAGGTATTCATTAGAAGATATTCAGAAGATTTGGTGGCACCAAAGTCTATCCAATTTCTACAGAAATTCTCTGCTCCCTGTAACAGGTGTGAGGATGATAACTTCTCCATGTTTTATCACCACTGTCCCTGTTGGTGGATCCGTCCACTTCCCCATCCTCCAACCAGTGAGGACAAGTACGAGGTGACTCTGGAGAAAACGTCCCCGAACCAGCTGAAGATCTTGGCCTGGATGTCAGACCAACCGGAGAGTCCGTACGTGATCCGGCTGTCCTACAGGAACCGGATTCACTTCCGGACAGATGGTGTTATCGAGATGCGAGGCATCAAGATGAGTGACAAGGGGACATACGAGGTGCAGACAAACTACTTTGGGAGGGAGCTAAGAAACAGTCTGACACCCGCGGCGTCGCTGGAGTTGCCAGTCAGTGTTGAACTGAAGATACAATCCGGTTCCGGATTTCTCCTTGGGATTTACTCCTGAAGCCTTTCCCATGAGTGGGTTTGAGATCAGAGTTTTCCTTCTCTGACGTGAGCTGCCAGTCACAGCTGAGGAGCCCCATCGGCCCAAAGCAACCTGCTTGAAGGTGACAGTAACCGGCCTTTGGCCCTTCTGTGAGCAGAAATGATCCTGCTGGGTTTAATAGCTGAGCTGTACGTGAGAGTCAGGAGCTGGACTTGGTTGTCAGAGGCTATTTGAGACACGCCATTGGGAGCATTTAATAAATTGTGGAGTTTGTATCCTCACTACCCGCTCTCCCGGCTGTAACAATGTTAAAGAACCTCGACCAGCACCTGACTGAATCTTTCCCCAGTGTGTGGGTGACGGGTAAAATCTATGGGGGTGGAGTGGATTTGGTTGTGGGGGGTTGTTGAGGGGAATGTTTTCAAGAATTTAATGTTAATTCATAATGAAATCTCTCCTGGCAGAGCCGGTGTCTGAGCCAAGAGTGGAGATCAGCAGGAATACCTCCCAGGTCACGCTGAACTGCACGGCTCTCGGAAGCGGACAGACCACCTATTGGTGGGAAAGGCAGACAGACGCTGCTGTTGGGAACGACACCTTCCATGGAGCCCTGCTGGTCCTGCAGGATGATGGGCTGAGTGGCCACACCTACAACTGCATTGCTGAAGATTGCTGCAGTCGGCAGATCAGCCTCCCAGTCTCTGTTGACTTCAACCCCGCCAGCAGTGAGTGGGACACAGTGGATGTGTTTCCAGTACTGGGGGAGTCTCAGGATATCGGGGTGTCCAGTTAGGACAGAGATGAGGAATTTCATTAGCCAGAGGGTGGTGAATCTGTGAAATTCATTGTCTCAGATGGCTGTGGAGGCCAAGTCATTGGGTGTATTCAAAGCGGAGGTTATCGGTTCTTGGTTATTCAGGGTGTCAAAGGTTACAGTGAGAAGGCAGGAGAATGGGATGGAGAGGGTCAATGAATCAACCACAGTGGAATGGCAGAGCAGACCTGATGGGCTGAATGGCCTACTTTTGCTCCTGTGTTCTAGTCATATCATCTCCTAGAGTCGGGTGTGAAGTGGGGACTGCTTGGAATCGAGAACGTGCCCCAGGACCCGACTGGACAGGGGCTGGACTGAGAGAGGGGAGGAGGGAGTTCCAGTTTCCAGACACAAAGGTTCTGGTTGTGGGTTTCTGACCATGGAATGGATCAGTGAACTGAGGTTTAGTGCTGTCTGTCTTTCTGTCCCCCAGAGTCCAGAAATTACTGGGGAATCATTCTCAGCTTTACAGTCGTTGTGGTGTTAATCGTGGGTCTGTATCTGCTCAGGAGATCTCAGTGAGTATCCTCTTCACTATCATCCCACTCTCCGTCTAAAGAGTGAGTCTGGTGATAATAATCCTAAACAAACAAGCGGAAAAGGCCGGCTGGTCTTCGATAGATCTCATTATTAATATATCTCATTGTTTACTCCAGAATCCTTCCCCAAGAGTGGGAGATCAGAGTTTTCCTCCTCTTTGTCCATTTTCTCCTTTGACTTTGACTTGATTTATCATTGGTCTCCAAGTACCCCGAAAGCTCATTCTTAATAATAGCCACCTCTGCTCTGCCGTCAGCCTCCAGTATCACCCTCCAATCGAGCTTGTGACGATGTCCTGAGTTATTCATGATGGACTATGACTTTAAAAAGAGAGAGAGATTGTGCATCTGTACAGCACAAACAGTGTGTGAGTGTGTGAGCGTGTGACACTGACTGCTCACGGTTTGTTTGGGATTTCTGCACGGACACTGCCAGCTTCTGAGTTCCTACAGAGAGAGAAAGGAGGAGCTACTTGATGGACAGCTGGTGTTCAGCATGGTGAGATAAATACAAGGTCAGCTGGTAGACAGACAGACACACACAAGGATGCACAGAAGAAGGGACATGCAGACGCACTAAGTGTGGGACTGAGGATCAATTAAGAGGAATCGATCTGTGATTATTCGTGCGTGAAAGAGCAACCCTGTGGAGTCTACCAGTGTGTCTAACCTTTGCCTGGGTTGGTAGATTATCACTTGAAGATGGCGCTCTTAAGTTGGTCAAGTTTGGCTGACTTGGAAGTTTTGGAGGACAACAGGAAGAATCAACGGCCTCGACTTACATGGACAACAGTCCACCTCTCTCTCTCCTCAATTCTACTCAACTCAATATCGGAAACTGAACTGACTTTATTTACATACCACCGTAAGACTGTATCAATTGCCACCTAAGTTTGAAGGAGTTTGGGTTTTTGTATTTCCACACCTATATATGCATAAACTCTGCTAACCTGTTCGATTTACCTAGTTTTATATTACTGTATTGCGTCGTTGCTAATAAAAAATGTTAGTAAACATGAGTGTGCTTGGAAGTAGGTACTGGATGGGCAGAAGGGCCTGTATCACGACGACTCCGTGTCAATGAGCAGTACAACCTTGCCCAGGCCTGCGCCCTGGAAACTTTCCAAGGCTCAGCTCCATGGTCTCATGAGACTAATGGATGCCTCTACACTTGCATAACACTGCTAACTTTGCATTTATCTGGTTTAAGTTACTGTATTAACTAGTGGTTTTAACATGAAAGCCAGACTCCAGGTGTGTTCTATTGCTGCTGGTTCACTTAAACCGTTGCGGGTGCATAACAATAGGTAGATATGTCGACGGATAAGCATTAATCAGATGTAGAGGGATAGACAATCATTAGAGATACCAAGGGATAAATATTAATTATAGATACTGATGGATAAATATATTAATAATGAGATCTATCGAAGGCCAGCCAGCCATTTCTGCTTGTTTTTTTAGGATTATTATCACCAGGACTCACTCTTTATGAACCCATGAATTCTTCAGTTTTCTGCCTTTTGTTTTTAACTCGACGGCCTCTACACATCCAGGGCTACATTTTTTACCTGCCTTTGTCACTGTGTTTTAGTTCAAATGTCTCGCTGGCATTCAGGTCCAGAGGTGTCATTTCAGAAACACCTCGTCACCAAGGTTATGCATTGAAACTTCAAAACATTAAATTATTTCAAAGAAAGACAATGGGGTCCAAAACGTGAGTCTAACTTTGTGATCACTTTAAACGAGGCCCACACGTATCATTTGGTAGCAACAGGACAGTTTTTATATATTCACTTATTCTTACAGAGTGCCAGGAATGATTTATCTCAGCTAATAACATGTGAACAACAAAGAATGTACAAAACGATTATAAGTTCAAACAACTACATTAACAACATGTAGAATCATTAAACAAGTATAATTAATAAATACTCAATCAAGGTGTAATCAATCAACATACTGAAATATTACAGAAATATTAAATACACAACAGCATTATATACATGGCAGCATTTCATTACAGGCATTCACAGCAAAACACACAAATATAATACAAATTGTGAAAAATGACTCAAAAACAAAACTGACAAACAACCAACGTGCAAAAGACAAAATGTAGAAGCTGAGAAGATGCGTTGTCGAATCCACAGGATTCAGTTCAATCAGTAAATGCTGAGTGGATTAGGGAGCTGGTCTGATGAGGAGAGGTTGAGTGAGCTGGGGATTTTCTCTTCGCAGTGAGGGAGGACGAGAGTGACTTGGAGTTGTACAAGTTGATGAGAGGGACAGACAGTGGACAGTCAGAGACGTTTCCTCAGGGTGGAAATGGCCAACACAGACAGCATCAATTTATTGTGATTGGAGGAAAGTACAAGGGAGATATCAGAGGTGTGTTTTTATAGAGAGTGATGGATGCAAGGAACGTGCTGCCAGGGGTGCTGGTAGAGGCATTTTAAGGAACGTGGATGATAGAAAAATGGAGAGCAACGTCGGAGGGGAGAGTTCGATTGATGTTAGACTGGATTACAAAGTCAGCACAGCATTATGGGCCAAAGGGCCTGTATTGTGCTGTAATGTTCTGTGTAAAACCTGAGACAGAACAAATAAACAGGACACAGGGACAGACACTGACACAGTCACCCCGAGCTCCCATCTCAATGCACACAATCATCGATCGGTTCCCCAGTAGTTGCTACAGTCAGGAACTGCCCCACAGTGGGGAGCCCAGCATCTCAGTGACACCTCCCACACAGTGTGAGGTACAGTCGTCCTGTGATCAGGGGTTGGGTGGGTGGGGGTCACGGTAGAGACAGCAGCTGGAGGGAGGGACATGTTCAGCACTGTCCCGGTTCCAGTTCACACTGGGTCAGAGGAGCCTCGAGATTCCAAGATCGGACAGTCCGTACCCCCATCCTCATTGGAACTCTCCTGGCCCATCGTTTCTGAGTGGGCTTAACCTGTGAGAGAAAATGTCACACGTCACTTCCCAGCCAGTGACGAGG
This sequence comes from Mobula hypostoma, assembly GCF_963921235.1. NCBI lineage: Eukaryota > Metazoa > Chordata > Chondrichthyes > Myliobatiformes > Myliobatidae > Mobula > Mobula hypostoma. The sequence goes on along the minus strand of NC_086101.1, from coordinate 3,109,686 downwards.
TGGGGTAGTTATTCCCTCCCGAGCACCAAGGACGGGGCATCCATTCTCAGTCCCTGAAATACACCTGGTTTACCTGTGGACACGGGACTGGTGTGGTGCAGGAAGTACTTAGATATATCGAAGGATGAGTGTATCAATTATTAGTAATAATGAAGTAGAAAGATAATAATTAGTTATAACAAAGATAATGATAATAATAATAATTAGATATATCGGGCCTGTTTATTCCCCTCGTAGGTGCTCCCTGACCCACTAAATCCTCCAGCATTGTGTGTGTGTGTTGTCCCAACATCGGGCTCACCTTACACCAGAGGTGAGATGGATGAAAGGGAGCTAGATGGAGAGTGGGATGATTGTGAAGAGGATACTCACCGATCGGTACAGATTTCCTGAGCAGATACAGACCCAAGATTAACACCACAACGACTGTAAAGCTGAGGACACTGGCCCAATAATTTCTGGACTCTGGGGGACAGAAAGACAGACAGCATTAAACCTCAGTTCACTGATCCACTCCATGGTCAGAAACCCACAACCAGAACCTTTGTGTCTGGAAACTGGAACTCCCTCCTCCCCTTTCTCAGTCCAGCCCCTGTCCAGTCGGGTCCTGGGGTACGTTCTCGATTCCAAGCAGTCCCCACTTCACACCCTACTCTAGGAGATGATATGACTAGAACACAGGAGCAAAAGTAGGCCATTCAGCCCATCAGGTCTGAATTCCACTGTGGCTGATTCATTGACCCTCTCAAACCCATTCTCCTGCCTTCTCACTGTAACCTTTGACACCCTGAATAACCAAGAACTGATAACCTTCGCTTTACAGGGCCCTGGTGAGACCACACCTGGAGTACTGTGTGCAGTTTTGCTCTCCAAATTTGAGGAAGGACATTCTTGCTATTGAGGGAGTGCAGCGTAGGTTCACAAGGTTAATTCCCAGGATGGCGGGACTGTCATATGTTGAAAGATTGGAGTGAGTGGGCTTGTATACTCTGGAATTTAGAAGGCTGAGAGGGGATCTTATTGAAACATACAAGATTATTAAGGGATTGGAGATGCTGGAGGCAGGAAGCATGTTCCCGCTGATGGGGGAGTCCAGAACCAGAGGCCACAGTTTAAGAATTAGGGGTAGGCCATTCAGAACGGAGTTGAGGAAAAACTTTTCACCCAGAGAGTGGTGGATGTATGGAATGCTCTGCCCCAGAAGGCTGTGGAGGCCAAGTCTCTGGATGCTTTCAAAAAAGAGATGGATAGAGCTCTTAAAGATAGTGGAATCAAAGGTTATGGGGATAAGGCAGGAACTGGATACTGATAGTGGATGATCAGCCATGATCACAGTGAATGGCAGTGCTGGCTCGAAGGGCCGAATGGCCTACTCCTGCACCTATTGTCTATAAATACACCCAATGACTTGGCCTCCACAGCCATCTGAGACAATGAATTACACAGATTCCCCACTCTCTTGCTAATGAAATTCCTCATCTCTGTCCTAAATGGACACCCCCATATCCTGAGACTCCCCCAGTACTGGAAACACATCCACTGTGTCCCACTCACTGCTGGCTGGGTTGAAGTCGACAGAGACTGGGAGGCTGATCTGCCGACTGCAGCAATCTTCAGCAATGCAGTTGTAGGTGTGGCCACTCAGCCCATCGTTCTGCAGGACCAGCAGGGCTCCATGGACGGTGTCGTTCCCAACGGTAGCGTCTGTCTGCCTTTCCCACCGATAGGTGATCTGTCCGCTTCCGAGAGCCGTGCAGTTCAGCGTGACATGGGAGGCATTCCTGCTGATCTCCACTCTTGGCTCAGATACCGGCTCTGCCAGGAGAGATTTCATTATGAATTAACATTAAATTCTGGAAAACATTCCCCTCAACAAACACCCGACAACCAAATCCACTCCACCCCCATAGATTTTACCCGTCACCCACACACTGGGGAAAGATTCAGTCAGGTGCTGGTCGAGGTTCTTTAACATTGTTACAGCCGGGAGAGCGGGTAGTGAGGATACAAACTCCACAATTTATTAAATGCTCCCAATGGCGTGTCTCAAATAGCCTCTGACAACCAAGTCCAGCTCCTGACTCTCACGTACAGCTCAGCTATTAAACCCAGCAGGATCATTTCTGCTCACAGAAGGGCCAAAGGCCAGTTACTGTCACCTTCAAGCGGGTTGCTTTGGGCAGACGGGGCTCCTCAGCTGTGACTGGCAGCTCACGTCGGAGAAGGAAAACTCTGATCTCAAACCCACTCATGGGAAAGGCTTCAGGAGTAAATCCCAAGGAGAAATCCGGAACTGGATTGTATCTTCAGTTCAACACTGACTGGCAACTCCAGCGAGGCCGCGGGTGTCAGACTGTTTCAGTGTCTGCCGTGCCTTTGGATTCATCAGCTGATGGTGAGAGGGAGCCTGCGGCATGGACGACAGCTTGGTCTCCGTATTGTAATGGTGTGGCTGGTGTATTCATAGACAGCTGGTCGACCCCGATCAACAGAGGGACTCTGTCTCTCCCTCCTCTTCATGGGGTTGAGGGGAGGAAACTGGGCCAACAATCGCAAGTGGGGACGGGGCAGTGGGAGCTCACACGTGCAAACTCCACACAGAGAACCCTCGAATCTCCAGATCCAAGAGGTAGGGACACTACAGGGCTGTAGGGATTGTCCACGTCCCAGGAGGATAAGAACATGGTTCCCTGAAAGTGGCTCCACAGGTAGACAGGGTGGTGAAGGAGACTTTCAGCGTGCTGGCCCAATCGAGTCAGGGTATTGATTACAGGAGTGAGGGCCATCACATCACAGTTGTACAAGATGTCGGTGAGGCCACACTTGGTGGTGTGGTTACCCTGTTAAAGGGAAGGTGTGGAAAAAATGCAGAGGAGATTGACAAGGATGTGAGCAACACGAACACACACACAAAATGCTGGAGGAGAATTCAGTAGGTCAAGCAGCATCCATGGAGTCGACATTCCAGGCCAGGACCTGCCTGGACAAGGAACAGGCTTATAGGGTGAGGATAGGCAGGCTCCAACATTATTCCCTGGATTACGGAGTGACTTTATACTGATTTACTTCCCGTTACACCTGCTGGTGTTCAGGGCAGAAATGAAGGTCCACCATCTCTGTCTGTCCTCGGTCACTCAGATGCAGAAAGATTTTTCATTGCTGTTTCCGTAACACTTATACACCTTAAAGATGTGTATTATAAAGGGGCTTAGAATGGAGTCAGTACTCTCCCCCCAGGGAAAAGAATCAGGAACTCCACACGAGATTTCAAGGATCCAGAGTGAGGGAGGGGGTGATTGGGCTGAGATAGACCCTGCTGCTGGTCACAGTGAGAGGGGGATGGCACAGTGGGTGGGCGGGGGGAGCTCAAGGCAGTGACAGGGTCAGCTGGGTGGTGTCTGGGTTCTGGAGATCAGAAAGTCTCGTGGTGGGGTCCAGCAGGTGGGAAAGGTGGTTGGTGTCTCTAAAACATGGACATTGTGGGACACGAGGACCTGGGTTACAGGGAGAGGTTGACTGGGCTGACACTTTATTCCTTGGAACACAGACGATTGAGGGGGGATTTGATGGAGGTGTACAAAATTATGTGAGGTATTGATAGGGTAAATGCAAGCAGGCCTTTTCCACTGAGTTTGGGTGAGACGACGAGAGGTCATGTGTTAAGGGTGAAAGGTGCACTATTTAAGGGGAAGAGGAGGGGGAACTTCAGCACCGAGAGGGTGGTGAGAGCGTGGACTGAGCTGGCAGAGCAAATGGTGGATGTGGGTTTGATTTCTGTATTGAAGAGAAATTTTGGATGGTACATGGATGGGAGGGGTAAGGAGGGCTATGGTCCACATATGGGTCAATGCAACTCGGGAGAATACAGTTCGACAGACTAAACGGACCGAATGGCTGTGGCGATCTATGACACTTTCATAATCCAGTGCAGACTGGATGGGCTGAATGGCCTGTTTCTGTGCTCTCGTGCTTTCTAACACTGCTACTCATCGACAACATGGATCTCAAACTGGTCAAGGTCACGGTTTCTCAGCTCCGTCCCAAAGTAGTTTGTCTGCACCTCGTACGTCCCCTGGTCACTCATCTTGATGCCTCGCATCTCAATAACACCATCTCTCCTGAAGTGAATCCGGTTCCCGTAGGACGGCCGGATCACGTACAGAGTCTCCGGTCGGTCTGACATCCAGGCCAAGATCTTCAGCTGGTTTGGGGATGTTTTCTCCAGAATCACACGGTACTTGTCCTCGCTGGTATGGCGGATGGGGAAGTGGACGGATCCACCAACAGCGATGGTGGTGATTGAGTCCGGGGAGGCCACGGCCGTTCTGCACTGGACCACAGTGAGAAGGACTGGAATAAAACATGGAGAAGTTACCATCCTCACACCCGTTACAGGGAGCAGAGAATGTCTGTAGGAATTGGATAGACTTTGGTGCCACCAAATCTTCTGAGAAACTCCGAATGAAGTATAGTCACTGGTGTGGAAGTTAGGGCGAGGCAGGGGATAAAGACAATGTCCAGTCATGATGGATCTGGGGCAGTTGTGGTCCACCAGACCTTCGAACTGAGAATAGGCATTACTGCAGATGGAATAGGTAGTGTTGATTGTGACCATCTGTAATCTACCCAGAGGTGGTTGTCTGGAGATAGACCTTTTTATCTTGGAAAGGTCTTTGAAGAACCTCAATTTTGGAGGTGCTGGAGACAAATGAAATAGGAATAACAGAATGATGTGAAAAACATTAAACAACTAAGGGTTGACAACATTGACAACTCGCGGATACCTCTTCTTATTTACCCCTCGATCGTGACCCCACTAAGGAGCACCAGGCCATTGTCTCCCACACCATCACCGACTTTATCCGCTCAGGGGATCTTCCCATCCACTGCTACCAACCTTATAGTTCCCATACCCTGCACTTCCCGTTTCTTCCTCCTACCCAAGATCCACAAACCTGCCTGTCCTGGCAGACCTATTGTCTCAGTTTGCTCCTGCCCCACCAAACTCGTTTCTGCATACCTCGACACAGTTTTATCCCTTGTTCAGTCCCTTCCTACCTATGTTCGTGACACTTCTCACGCTCTTAAACTTTTCGATGATTTTAAGTTCCCTGGCCCCCACCGCTTTATTTTCACCATGGATGTCCAGTCTCTATATACTTCCATCCCCCGTCAGGAAGGTCTCAAAGCCCTCTGCTTCTTTTTGGATTCCAGACCTAATCAGTTCCCCTCTACCACCACTCTGCTTCGTCTAGCAGAATTAGTCCTTATTCTTAATAATTTCTCTTCCTGGCACTTATCCGTGTAAGCGGAACAAGTGCTACACATGCCCTTACACTTCCTCCCTTACCACCATTCAGGGCCCCAGACAGTCCTTCCAGATGAGGTGACACTTCACCTGTGAGTCGGCTGGGGTGATATACTGCATCCGGTGCTCTCGATGTGGCCTTCTATATATTGGCGAGACCCGACGCAGACTGTGTAAAAAACACTAAACTAAAAAAAAGACATTGTACTTTCATATTACATCGGCTAAAATTATTTGTCATTAACTTCGCTGCTCTATACATGAACAAAAAATTACTACAGAGGATTCAGAAAGGGTCAACCTACATCGTATGAAAATATTAAACAAATGGCCTCCAAGTTTCTTCAAATTTAACTGAAGGATCCATAGTACTGCTCCTAATTTTTTCCCCAAGTTTAAGCATGTTCTCATTTGGGAAAACCATTGAAATGTAGTGGGGGGATTAGAATCCTTCCATTTAAGTTAAATGGATCTCCTGGCTATTAATGTAACAAATGCAATTAGACGACAAACTGACGAGGATAAACGACTAGAGTCTATCACTGGTAGTCCAAAAATTGCAGTAATAGGACGAGGTTGTAAATCAATAAGCAGAACCCTACTGAAATAATATCAAAAATATCTTTCCAATGTTTTTCTAGAAGAGGACAAGACCAGAACATGTGTCAAGGAAGCTGCCTCAGAATTACATCCATCTCAAACGGGATTTGTATAGCAGTAAAAACGAGCTAACTTATCCTTGGACATATGAGCCCTGGATCCAGGAATCCAGGATGTAAATTTTAAGCTGAAATTTAATTTCTCAAGTATATTAAATAAATATTCCCATTCATGTCTGTCAAACGCCTTCTCGGTGTCAAGCGAAATAACACATTCTCGAGTTTTAGATGAAGTAGTGTGTACAATGTTCATTAACCTCCAAACATTAAAATATGAGTAACGATTTTAATAAATCCTGTCTGATCTTCAGAGAAAATTTGTGGTAGTACCTTCTCTTTTCTAATTGCTAATGTTTTGGAAAAGTTTTTAGAATCCACATTCAACAAAGATATAGGTCTATATGATGCACATTCAGTGGGATCTGTATCTTTTTCAGGAATTAAAGAGATAGGTGCTTCATAATAGGATTGTGGAAATTTACCTATAGATAGAGCATCTTTAAAAATTCTACGTAACCAGGGAGAAAGTAAGTCTGAGAAAGATTTAAAATATTCAACTGTATACCCATCCGGGCCAGGTGCTTTACCAGAGTTCATCAAAAAAAAAATTGCTTTCTTTATTTCCGCTTCAGTAACGGGTGCATCTAATGCTAAACATTCATCAGCTGGTAATTTCGGAATGTTTAGTTTCCTTAAAAATTCATGCATTACGGTAAGGTCATAAGGAAATTCTGATTGATATAAATTAGTAAAAAATTCTTGAAAAGACTTATTAATTTCATCATGATCAGTGGTCAAAATACCATCCCATCTACGAACTTTACTAATCTGACATTTCGCCAAAGCAGCTTTGAATTGATTAGCCAATAATTTACCCATTTGATCACCATGTATGTGAAATTGACTTAGTTTTAAGTAATTGATTTTCAATCGGGGATGTTAATAACAAACTATGTTGCATCTGAAGTTCAACTCTCTCATTATAAAGCTCCAAATTAGGAACAATAGAATATTTTTTTCTCAACTTTCTCAACGGGAGGGAGGGGAGGGGAGAGGGGGGAGGGGGAGGGGGAGGGGGAGGGGCGGAGGGGAGGGGGGAGGGGAGGGGAGGAGGGGAGGGGGGAGGAGGGGAGGAGGGGAGGAGGGAGGAAGGTGAGGGGGAGGAGTAGGGGGAGGGGGAGGGGAGGAAGAGGGGAGGAGGAGGAGGGAGGGAGGAGGAGGGTGGCAGGGGGAGGAGGAGGGGGTGTGGAAGGGGGTAGAGGGGAGGGGGAAGAGGAGGAGGGGTAGAGGGGAGGGGGGAGTGGGAGGAGAGGGGGAGGGGGGAGTGGGAGGAGGAGGGGGAGGGGAGGGGGGAGGGGAGGAAGAGGGGAGGAGGAGGAGGGAGGGAGGAGGAGGGTGGCAGGGGGAGGAGGAGGACGTGGGAGGGAGAGGGGGAGTGGGAAGGAGAGGGGAAGGAGAGGGGGAGGAGGAGGGGGAGGGGAAGTGGGAGAGGGGAGGAGGGAAGAGAGGGAGTGGGAGGGAGGAGGAGGGGGAGGAGGAGGGCGGAAGGGGAGGGGGAGGAGGAGGGTGGAAGGGGAGGGGGAGGAAGGAGGAGGGTGGGAGGGGAGAGGAGGAGGGCGTGTGGGAGGGGCGACGAGGTGGAGGAGGTAGGGGGAGGGGAGGAGGAGGGGGGAGGGGAGGAGGAGGGGGAGGGGAAGTGGGAGAGGGGAGAGGGAGTGGGATAGGGGAGAGGGAGTGGGAAGGGGAGGTGGGAGTGGGAGGGCGAGGAGGGGGAGGGGGAGTGGGAGGGCGAGGAGGGGGAGGGAATGGGAGGGAGAGGAGGTGGGAAGCGGGAGGGAGAGGAGGGAGGAGAGGGAGTGGGAGGGGGAGGAGGGGGAGGAAGGGGGAGGGGAAGGGGAGGGGGAGGTGGGAGGGTGGGGGAGAGTGAAGAGGGGAGGGGGAGAGTGGAGGGGGTTGGGAGGAGGAGGAGGGAGGGGAAGAGGGGGAGAGGGAGTGGGAGGGGGGAGGGGGAGGAGGGGGAGAGGGGAGTGGCGGGGAGGTGGGAAGCGGGAGGGGGAGGATGGGGAGGAGGGAGCAGGGAGGAGGGAGGAGAGAGCGGTAGGAGGGAGGGGGAGGAGGGGAGAGGGAGGGGAGGGTGATGGAGAGGGGAGTGGGGGAGAGGGAAGGGGAGGGAGGAGGACGGAGGGGGTAGGGGAGGGGAAGGGGTAGGGGAGTGGAAGAGAGAGGAGGTGGGGAGAGAGGGAGGGGGAAGGGATGGGAAGGAAGGAGGGAGAGCAGGGGCAGGGGATGGGAGGAGGGGAGGGAGGGTGGTAGGTGGGGGGAGGGAAGGAGGGAGGGGATGGGGAGGGGTAGAGGGGAGGAGAGAGGGGGAGGGGGTGAGGGAGAGGGAGGGGGAGGTATCGGTCAGCGGATGATCAAAACAGTACAGCAAAACAATGGAAAGGACATGAGATTAAAGCGATTATAAAACTAAGCGAAGACGGGGCGTCTTTTGGTGATTGGAACCCGATTCGTTTGACGAAGATGCTTAACAAAATTCTAGACGAGATTAAAGGAGTAAAGATTTTACGAAATGGATCGCCATTAGTGATTTGTCGGGATAGTTCTCAGCAAGGTAAAGTGATAAGATTATGTAAAATAGACGGAAAAGTAGAACAATGCTCAATACCCAACAATAGAAAGTGGACTAGAGGGTTTATTTCAGGGATACCAACAAAAGTTACTATGGATGAGATTAAACAGAACATGAAGGGAGCAAAAATTATTGAGGCCAAACGTTTGCAAGTTACAAGAAACGGGAAAAAGTGTGATAGTTTATCGGTAATGATTAACTTTGAAGAAGAGAGATTGCCGACTAACGTTTACTTAGGGTATATGTGTTATGTGGTTATAATATATATACTACCGCCTTTAAGATGCTATAAATGTCAGAAATTTGGGCACATTGCGGCGGTCTGCGGAGAAAACAAAGATGTGGGAGATGCGCTGGAGAACATGAATATGGGAAACGTGAAGCGGGCGCTGGGTTTAAATGCTGTAATTGTGGGAGGAACAGCGCAGCTTATCGAGGGTGCATTTATAGCAAGAAGGCAGCTGAGATACAATATGTAAAAGTAACTCGAGGAATCGGTTATGCAGAGGCAGTGAAAGAATTTGATGAAAAAAAGGCTGTCAAGCAAACAAATACAGGGGATAATAAACTGGTGAATTATGAGAGATGTAATATGAAAAATAAGGATACACATTAATGAGTAGAAAGAATTTCGTGCATTTTGTGATGGATGCAATTAATTGCTCAGCGCAGACTAGCAAAAGAACTGAGGAAATTAAAGTTATCGTCAAGTCTGCAGAAAAGTATCTCGGTATTAAAGGGATCGGGTGGGAAGAAGTCAAAGAAACGCTGAATGCAGGATCCAACAGTTCACAGGTAGGGGAGATGGAATCTTAATGGCAGTATATTTATCACAAATGGTCAAGAATTTAAGAAATGTTTCAGAACACAAGGAAAATCCTCAGATTATATGGTTGAAACCCAGGGTAAATGTGTCGAACTCCAACACCTGTCAAGAATAGTGGGTTGGAAAGAGATTGGAAAATGGAGGAAAATATTACAAGGATACAAAAGGAAAAGGAATTTGTTGCAAAGTGAATTCTCTGCATTCAGATTATAAAATGAAAACATGGAAGCAAATGAAGAAGAACTCCAAGGTCTCAGTAAACAACTGCAAGCTACGATCCAAGAAAAGGAAAACCTGAAAAAGCAGATAGACTTGGAAAAACAGCAATTTTAAAAGTATAACATGCGATCATTACTACAGTATTCTTTAACAAGATGATTTTAGTCTTACAAGTGATGTAGATGAAATCAATGTAATTGAGGTAATGCAACTACACGAAAACATGACAAAATTAGGGAAGAATGGCAGTTTGTGGCATTTCCTAATGAGTGTATTAAGCATTCACGAGGAATTGCAACGACAGAGTGATGCTAATAGAGAACTGCAGGCTGAACTAGATTGTCTAAAAGTGGAGGACTCCAGGACACATTTGGTTGGAACACCACAAGTCTAGCAGGTGGTTGTAATGCACTGAAAAACTGGTTGCCAACCGCCATAAAACAAAAAAGAAGACGACTATGTGTCACGGCTACCAGCTAACCATTAACGATAGATACTGATGGATAAATTTATTAATACTGAGATCTATTGAAGGCTAGCTGGCCATTTCTGCTTGTTTTTTTAGGATTATTACCACTGGGCCCACTCTTCATGAACCCGTGAATTTCTCGACACATCCCGGACTGCATTTTTTACTTGCCTTCCCTTTGTCACTGCAGTTTAGTACGAATGTCTCACTGGGCTTCAGGTCAAGAGCCATCGCGGGTTCATTCGAAAAACACCTCATTGCCAAGGTTATGCATTGAAACTGCAAAACATTAAATTATTTCAAAGGACGACAGTGGGGTCCAAAACGTGAGTCTAACTTTGTGATCTCTTTAAGTGAGGTACACACATGTCATTCGGTAGCAATAGGATGTCTTTTAATAGATATTCACATATTTTTACAGAGAGGCAGGAATGATTTATTTCAACAAAAAATGTTTTTAATCAACAATGTACAGAAAATTTATACATTCATACAAAGAGTAGATTAACATGTAGAATCATTAAACATGTACAAATCAAAAATAAATAATCAATCAACATATTTACTCAAATATTAAATACACAGATTTATATACATGGCACCATTTCAATCAGTTTCCCAGTAGTTGCTACAGTCAGGAACTGCCCCACACTGGGGAGCCCAGCATCTCAGTGACACCTCCCACACAGTGTAAGGTGCAGACGTCCTGTGATCAGGGGTTGGGTGGGTGGGGGTCATGGTAGAGACAGCAGCTGGAGGGAGGGACATGTTCAGCACTGTCCCAGTTCCAGTTCACACTGGGTCAGAGGAGACACGAGATTCCAAGTCTGAACGCTCATCCTCATTGGAACTCTCCTGGTCCTTGGTTTCTGAGTGGGCTTGACCTGTGAGAGAAAATGTCACACGTCACTTCCCAGCCAGTGACGAGGTGGGGTAGTTATTCCCTCCCGAGCACCAGGGACGGGGCATCCATTCTCAGTCCCTGAAATACACCTGGTTTACCTGTGGACACGGGACTGGTGTGTTGCAGGAAGTACTTAGATATATCGAGGGATGAGTGTATCAATTATTAGTAATAATGAAGTAGAAAGATAATTAGTTATAACTAAGATAAAGATAATAATAATTAGATATATTGGGCCTGTTTATTCCCCTCATAGGTGCTCCCTGACCCTCTGAATCCTCCAGCATTGTGTGTGTGTTGTCCCAACATCGGGCTCACCTTACACCAGCGGTGGGATGGGATGAAAGGGAGCTAGACGGAGAGTGGGATGATAGTGAAGAGGATACTCACTGAGATTTCCTGAGCAGATACAGACCCAAGATCAACATCACAACGACTGTAAAGCTGAGGACACTGGCCCAATAATTTCTGGACTCTGGGGGACAGAAAGACAGACAGCATTAAACCTCAGTTCACTGATCCATTCCATGGTCAGAAACCCACAACCAGAACCTTTGTGTCTGGAAACTGGAACTCCCTCCTCCCCTCTCTCAGTCCAGCCCCTGTCCAGTCGGGTCCTGGGGCACGTTCTCGATTCCAAGCAGTCCCCACTTCACACCCGACTCTAGGAGATGATATGACTAGAACACAGGAGCAAAAGTAGGCCATTCAGCCCATCAGGTCTGCTCTGCCATTCCACTGTGGCTGATTCATTGTCCCTCTCAATCGCATTCTCCTGCCTTCTCACTGTAACCTTTGACACCCTGAATAACCAAGAACTGATAACCTCCGATTTAAATACACCCAATGACTTGGCCTCCACAGCCGTCTCAGGCAATGAATTTCACAGATTCACCACCCTCTGGCTAATGAAATTCCTCATCTCTGTCCTAAATGGACACCCCCATATCCTGAGACTCCCCCAGTACTGGAAACACATCCACTGTGTCCCACTCACTGCTGGCTGGGTTGAAGTCTGCAGAGACTGGGAGGCTGATCTGCCGACTGCAGCAATCTTCAGCAATGCAGTTGTAGGTGTGGCCACTCAGCCCATCGTTCTGCAGGACCAGCAGGGCTCCATGGACGGTGTCGTTCCCAACGGCAGCGTCTGTCTGCCTTTCCCACCGATAGGTGATCTGTCCGCTTCCGAGAGCCGTGCACTTCAGCGTGATGTGGGAGGTATTCCTGCTGATCTCCACTACTGGCTCAGACACCGGCTCTGCCAGGAGAGATTTCATTATGAATTAACATTAAATTCTTGAAAACATTCCCCTCAACAACCCCCCACAACCAAATCCACTCCACCCCCATAGATTTTACCCGACACCCACACACTGGGGAAAGATTCAGTCAGGTGCTGGTCGAGGTTCTTTAACATTGTTACAGCCGGGAGAGCGGGTAGTGAGGATACAAACTCCACAATTTATTAAATGCTCCCAATGGCGTGTCTCAAATAGCCTCTGACAACCAAGTCCAGCTCCTGACTCTCACGTACAGCTCAGCTATTAAACCCAGCAGGATCATTTCTGCTCACAGAAGGGCCAAAGACCAGTTACTGTCACCTTGAAGTGGGTTGCTTTGGGCCGATGGGGCTCTTCAGCTGTGAATGGCAGCTCACGTAGGAGAAGGAAAACTCTGATCTCGTTCAACAGAGGGACTCTGTCTCTCCCTCCTCTTCATGGGGTTGAGCGGAGGAAACTGGGCCAACAATTGCAAGTGGGGACAGAGCGGTGGGAGCTCACACGTGCAAACTCCACACAGAGAACCCTCGAATCTCCAGATCCAAGAGGTAGGGACACTACAGGGCTGTGGCGATTGTCCACGTCCCAGGAGGATAAGAATAAGATTCCCTGAAAGTGGCTCCACAGGTAGACAGGGTGGTGAAGGAGACTTTCAGCGTGCTGGCCCATACGCGTCAGGGTATTGATTACAGGAGTGAGGGCCATCACGTCACCGTTGTACAAGATGTCGGTGAGGCCACACTTGGTGGTGTGGTTACCCTGTTAAAGGGAAGGTGTGGAAAAAATGCAGAGGAGATTGACAAGGATGTGAGCAACACGAACACACACACAAAATGCTGGAGGAGAACTCAGTAGGTCAGGCAGCATCCATGGAGTCGACATTCCAGGCCAAGACCTGCCTGGACAAGGAACAGGCTCATCGGGTGAGGATAGGCAGGCTCGGATGTTATTCCCTGGATTACGGAGTGACTTTATATTGATTTACTTCCTGTTTCACCTGCTGGTGTTCAGGGCAGCAACGAAGGTCCTTCATCTCTGTCACTCAGATGTGGAAGGATTCTGCATTGCTGTTTCCATAACAGTTTTATTTGGCGAGTGGGGTTGGTAGCCCTGAGCTGGACCCCTGAACCTGGAGGACCGGTGGTGCAGCTTTAGTCTGACCTCTACCCTTTGACTTGTTTGGCATGGAAACCCAGACTCCAGCTTTCCGGGTCACAGAGGCACACAAGCTCCAGACAACAACAAAGCTGTGCTCCTCTTGGAGGAGTAACCTTATAGAGGTGTATCAAATCAGGAGGGGCTTAGAATGAGGTCAGTCCTTCTCCCCCAGGGAAAAGAATCAGGAACTTCACACAAGATTTCACGGATCCAGAGTCAGGGAGCGGTTATTGGGCTGAGATCTGAGAACAGAGAGATACAGCCTGCTGCTGGTCACAGTGAGAGGAGGGAAGGTCTAGACAGTGACAGGGTCACCTGGGTGGTGTCTGGGTTCTGGAAATCAGAAAGTCTCATGGTGGGGTCAAACAGTTGGGAAATGTGGGTACTGACCCTAAAACATGGCCATTGCTGGGACACGAGCACCTGAGGTATAGGGAGAGGTTGAATAGTTTGGGGCTTTAGCCATGGATATGGGTTGGATTTTCATATTTAAGAGAAATTTTGGATGGTACATCGATGGGAGGGGTAAGGAGGGCTATGGTCTAGATATGGGTCAATGGAACTTGGGAGAATACAGTTCGACAGACTACATAGACCGAATATCTGCTTCTATGCTGTGGCGATCTAGGATACTTTCATAATCCAGTACAGACTGAATGGGCTGAATGGCCTGTTTCTGTGCTCTTGTGCTTTCTAACACAACTACTCACCAACAACATGGATCTCAAACTGGTCACGATCACGGTTTCTCAGCTCCCTCCCAAAGTAGTTCGTCTGCACCTCGTATGTCCCCTGGTCACTCGTCTTGATGCCTTGCATCTCGATAACACCATCTCTCCGGAAGTGAATCCGGTTCCTGTAGGACGGCCGGATCACGTACGGAGTCTCCGGTCGGTTTGACATCCAGGCCAAGATCTTCAGCTGGTTCGGGGATGTTTTCCCCAGAGTCACCTCGTACTTGTCCTCACTGGCATGGAGGATGGGGAAGTGGATGGATCCACCAACAGGGACGGTGGTGATTGAGTCCGAGGAGGCCACGGCCGCTCTGCACTGGACCACAGTGGGAAGGACTGGAATAAAACATGGAGAAGTTATCATCCTCACACCCGTTACAGGGAGCAGAGAATTTCTGTAGGAATTGGATAGACTTTGGTGTCACCAAATCTTCTGAAAAACTCCTATTAAAGTATAGCCACTACTGTGGACATTAAGGTAAGATGGGATAAAGACAATGTCCAGTCAAGATTGGCCTGGGGCAGTTGTGGTCAACCCAGACCTCTGAAGTCAGAATGTGGAGCCACCCTTGCTTCCGGCAGATGGGACAGGGAAGGTTGATCATGACAATGTGTAATCTACCTGGAGATGGTGAGTCTGGAGACAGAACTTTTTCTTATGAAAGGTCTTTGAAGAACTTTGGTTCCCTTTATACATAGGGGTTGCTGGAGACAGATGAGATAGGAATAACAGAAAGATGTGAAACACATTGAACAACTAAGGGACAATCGCTTTACCAACTTCAAAGTATCATCTGTTGCCAGCTTGCAGTTTCGATTCACTTTTAACACGTGTATTGTGAATGGCAATTGTTCTGCCAAGGCCGGAATTCAAAGACAGACATTTTACCAGATGGTCAATATTTGTAACTGATACGACAATTCATTATTGCATCAGTATGTTGGGCCCAGGAGAGAGCTTCAGAGATGTTGCACCCAGAACCTCGAAAGTGCTCACCCTTTCCACAGTTAACTCCTTGGTGAGGACTGGTGTTTGATCCTCTTCCTGAAGTCCACAATCAGCTCCTTGGTCTTACTGACATTCCTGTTGCAACACCACTCAACTGAGTGGTCTTTAACCAAAGGGCACACACTGGGGCAAGTTCAAGTGGGCTCAAGCAGAGGGTGGTTGGAATTGGAGCACACAGCCTGACAGGGAGGTGGAGGCATTGGAAAGAGTGAGCAGTTTCAAGTTTCTGGGTGTCAACATCTCAGAATTTCTATCCTGGAGCCAAGATATTGATGCAATAATGAAGAAGACACATCAACATCTCTACTTCATTGCAAGTTTGAGAGGATTTGTTACATCATCAAAGACATACAAATCTCCACCATAGTCTGTTTCAGCTCAGCTATGAAAGGTTGAGGGTTGGGAACAGGGGGCGGGTGTGGTGTGACCAGCAACAGAAGCTCCAAAGACCTCATCCCTTAGGGAGGAAGGATCTTGGAAGATCGGCTGCATCTGCAGACAACTTGAAAGACTGGCCCAGGTCAGAGGAATTTGGAGAGTTGCTGTCAATAGACTATGTCCCAGTAGAGTAAAAGTTCTCCAGATGTACCAGAGAAAGCATTGTGATCGGTTGCATTACCACCTGGAACTGCCCAGGATCAGATGAAGCTACACAGGGTTGTAAACTCAGCCATCTCCATCACAAACACAACCCAACCACCAGCAGATGATCAAAGGCGAAGCCTCAGGAAGGCAGCATCCAACATGAAGGACCCTCAACACCCAGAACATACCCTCTTCTCATTGCTGCCAACAGGGAGGAGGGACAGGAGCCTGCAGACACTCACTCAATGATTCAGCAACACCTTCTTGTCCTCAGACAGGTTTCTGAACTCTCCATGAACAACTCCTCACTATTTTTCTCTTTATTTGTTTTTATAATTGATAGATTTTTATGTCTTTACACTGTACTGCTGCAATAAAACATAGAATTTCACACCATAGAACAGAGCTAATAAACCCAATACGAATAGCCGTTAGACATCAAGCCCACAGTGTTTCAGAATGAACCCACGGCCCCTTCTCCGGAGTGGGATCTCCCAGTACCTGTCAGTATCCACAGGAGCATCTCTGCCTTCCCATCGGAGTGCGGCATCCTCACGGGTATCCCAGTCTCTCAGCTCGCTCTCGTTCCTTCTGTAGGCAGAATTCCGGCTGTACAGGATTCCCAGTTCCAGGGCTGGAAGAACCTGGAACGTAGGACAGGACACAGTCACCACGCCGGTTTTAACTAATCCCACCCAAATGTAGAGAATTCAAATCACTCCATTCCCGTAATGTGTGAGTGTCTGTGTAAACGCCCCTGAAACACCACAATCATATGTGCTTCCACCCCACCCCGGAGCCCGTTCCAGGCACCTATCACTGTGTAAAACAACTTCCCCAAAACGCCCCCTCCCCACTCTCCGTCATCTTTACCCCGCGCCCTCTCCTATTTGACATTTCACCCTGGCTAAGAGACTGACAGCCAACCCTAATTATTTAGAGATCCGCCCCAGAAGCCCTCGACACCCAGTTCCACCCTTGTGAGCAATTAACCTTCTAACCAGGACCTCTTTACCCGGAGGAAACCCGGACGGTCCTGGGCAGAACCGATTAACTCCTTACAAACCGCGGTGGGGGGCTCTCGGCGCTACGCGAACCACTACACTACCGCGGCTAGCGAGTTCCCAGCGGGGCTGCGGGTCCGTGAGGGACGCGGTCAATCCGCGGGAGAGGGAGCGCAGCGTGTCCGGGTTAATGGTCACTCACCGGTCCGCGGACACGCTCCACTCACGGTCTGATCCTGTTTCACAGCAACCCGTGTCCCGGGATGATTTGAAATTGAATATCCCCGCGTTGTTATGTGATTTGTTCAAATTCAGCCAATGATCAGAGAAATACGGCTGGTTTAACCCGCATTATCCAATTACGTCCCCGCAAGGCAATCGCTGTAAACGTCCCGCCCCTACCCTACTGTACTGAAAAAGAACCAGCACTACTTCCTCCTGCTACTTAGAAATTCTCAGAGGCTGGAAACCTGGGCAGTAAACACAGACTGCTGGAGGAACTCAGCAGGTCAGGCAGAGCGCAGTGAGGTCTCCGTCGGTCAGTGTCGACCATGGATGTCGCGTTCGACTTGTCCGGATACGCGAGCCGGGGCAGTACAATACAGAGAGCAATCTGCTGCCCGTGTAGCAGCCCCGCAGCCGCCCCCACCCCTCTCCACACAACGGCAGAGACCGATCCAGGCAGAGACTCTCACCAGCAGCGTCGCAACAGTCGCCTGTCAGCGTCCAACTCATCGCAGGACTGCCTTGAGCTCACATGGATCACTTGTGTTGACAGCTCATTCCACACTCTCACGACCCTCTGAATGAAGAAGTTTCCCCTCATATTCCCTTTAGACTTCTCACCCATCACGCTTAACCCATGACCTCTCGTTGTAGTCCCACCCTCCCTCAGTAGAAAAGCCTGCTTGCATTTACCCTAAATATACCCCTCATAATCTGTATACCTCATCAAATCTCCTCTCAATCTTCTACGCTCTAAAGAATAAAGTCTTAATCTTTCCTGAGAACTCAGACCCGGCATCATCCTTGTCAATTTTCTCTGCACTCTTTCAAACTTTATTACATCTTTCCTGCATGTAACTGACCAAAACTGCAGACAATGATCCAAATTAGGCTTCACCAACGGCTTAACAGCCCATCTCTTGAACAATAAAACTTTGATTTATGAAGGCCAATGTGACAAAAGTTTTCTTCACGACCCAGTCTACCTGTGACGCTACTTTCAGTGAATTATGGACCTCTTTTGCCAGACTCCTCTGTTCTACCACACTCCTCAGTGCTCTACTGTTCGCTGTGTAAGACCTACTGTGGTTTGTCCTACCGAAATGAAAACAGCTTGCACCTGCCGCCATTAAATTCCATCTGACACTTTTCAGCTGACCCAGATCCTGCTCAAGCTCTGATGGTCGTCCTTGACCTGACCACACACCAGCCATGCTGACGATCCGTAATCAGCCCCCGTCTATCCAAATGCCAATATCCGATGCCTTAGAATATCTTCCAATAACTTTCCCACCAATGATGTCAGACTCACTAGCCTGTAATTTCCTGGTTTATGTTTAGAGCCTTTTTTGAGCAGCCGAACAACACTGGCTGACAGAACTGCCAATCCTACCCCTCCACAACAGCAGCCGACAGAGTACCTCTCTCGTTGGGACACACCTGGAGTCTGGTTTTGCTGTTAACTAACACTATTTTATTAGTAACTACATAATAAAGTAACATAAAACCAGATAAATCAAGCAGCCAAACAATATTGGCGATCCTCCAATCCTCTCGTACCTCTCTCATTGCTGAGGATGATTTAAATATCTCTGCTGTGGCTCCAGCAGTTTCTGCATTTGCCTCCCGTGGGGTCTGAGGGAGCTTCTTCTCAGGCTCTGGGGATTTATCCACCCTGACTTGCCACAGGACAGTAAGCACCTGCTTATCTGTATGGGGTCTATGAAGCTGGTGTCGCTTTGCCTCGCTTCTGTAGAATCTGTGCCTGGCTTCAAGTGGACAGGGCCTGGGAAGTGAATATTCAAGGGTATATATCCTATCGAAAGGACAGACTGATGGGCAGAGGGGGTGGGGTGGCTCTGTTGATGAGGACCTGACGAAGGGTTCCGGCCCGAAACATCAACTCATCGTTTCCACGGATCCTGCCCGACTGCTGAGTTCCTCCAACATGTTGTGAGTGTTGCTTTGACCCCAGCATCTGCAGATTATTTTGAGTTCTTGTACATCAGTCACTGAAAGCAAGCATGCAAGTACAGCAGATAGTGAAGAAAGCTAATGGCATGCTGACCTTCATAACAAGGGGAATTGAGTATAAGAGCAAAGAGGTCCTTCTGCAGCTGTACAGGGCCCTGGTGAGACCACACCTGGAGTACTGTGTGCAGTTTTGGTCTCCAAATTTGAGGAAGGACATTCTCGCTATTGAGGGAGTGCAGCGTAGGTTCACAAGGTTAATTCCCGGGATGGCGGGACTGTCATATGTTGAAAGATTGGAGTGACTGGGCATGTATACTCTGCAATTTAGAAGGCTGAGCGGGGATCTTATTGAAACATATAAGATTATTAAGGGATTGGACACGCTGGAGGCAGGAAGCATGTTCCCGCTGATGGGTGAGTCCAGAACCAGAGGCCACAGTTTAAAAATTAGGGGTAGGCCATTTAGAATGGAGTTGGGGGAAAACTTTTTCACCCAGAGAGTGGTGGATATATGGAATGCTCTGCCCCAGAAGGCTGTGGAGGCCAAGTCTCTGGATGCTTTCAAGAAAGAGGTGGATAGAGCTCTTAAAGATAGCGGAATCAAAGGTTATGGGGATAAGGCAGGAACTGGATACTGATTGTGGATGATCAGCCATGATCACAGTGAATGGCGGTGCTGGCTCGAAGGGCCGAATGGCCTACTCTTGCACCTATTGTCTATTGTCTCCTGAGTAAATACAAATGCGAAAAAGTATTTAATATCTCCCCATCTCCTTTGGCTCCACACATGGATTACCATTCTGATCTTGCAGAAAATTAATTTTGTCCATTGCAATCCTTCAGATCTGAACGTACCTCCAGAATCCCTTAGGATTCTCCTTCACCCTGCCTGCTAGGGCAACTTCGAGCCTTTTTTTTAGCCCTCCTGATTTCGTAAACATTCCCTAGTATTTCTCATGCTCCATAACTATAACTACAGTCGCACCATAAATAATTAAATAGTAATAAAACCATAAATAATTAAATAGTAATTTGTAAATTATGCCAGGAAATAAGTCCAGGACCAGCCTATTGGCTCAGGGTGTCTGACCCTCCAAGGGAGGAGTTGTAAAGTTTGATGGCCACAGGCAGGAATGACTTCCTATGACGCTCTGTGTTGCATCTCGGTGGAATGAGTCTCTGGCTGAATGTACTCCTGTGCCCAACCAGTACATTATGTAGTGGATGGGAGACATTGACCAAGATGGCATGCAACTTAGACAGCATCCTCTTTTCAGACACCACTGTGAGAGAGTCCAGTTCCATCCCCACAACATCACTGGCCTTACGAATGAGTTTGTTGATCCTGTTGGTGTCTGCTACCCTCAGCCTGCTGTCCCAGCACACAACAGCAAACATGATAGCACTGGCCACCACAGACTCATAGAACATCCTCAGCATTGCCCGGCAGATGTTAAAGGACCTCAGTCTCCTCAGGAAATAGAGACGGTTCTGACCCTTCTTGTAGACACCCTCAGTGTTCTTAGACCAGTCCAGTTTATTGTCATGCACACAGCCAGCCTCAGCAGCGACACCTACCGGAGCAAAAGGGCAGGGCAGCTCTATTTCGAGGGGTCACATCACCATCAGCATGTGCAGGATTGGGACATTTCTAACTGCCACCCATCATTAAGAGATAATTAAATCTTATTGTAATGACGTACTTCCAGACACCCATAAAACCCTTTGCTGCTGTCAAAGGACAGCGGTGACTATATCACGTCCATTTAGGAGAGTGCCAACCACATCATCAAGAATAATCAGCATCCTTTGGTGTTACTGCTTCGTATCTTCTATCCAGCATTAGGGTTTTAAAAAATGGTCAGCCTAATTATGCAGAGTGGAAAGGGAAGGGGGACATTATGGTCAAGAGATAATGCCAAACGTCATTGGGAAGCGCAAGGAGAGGGAGAGAAGAAGAATCGGATGAGGCGAGGGCCGCACGACTCCAGGATCAAAGAGTCAGGACAAAAAAAGACGAGAGAAGAAGAGACAGAGGAGGAGAGGGATGCATGTTTCCAGGATCAGAGTTAAACAGCAGAAGAGATGAAGAGATGGAGGATGAAAGGACTGCACATCTCCAGAATGACAACGAGAGGCACAAGGGTGGCAGATAAACCAGAAATGATGCCATCAAACATGTCCTTCGTTAAACGAGGAGGAGCCATATTTGCCCTGCTACGTGTCGTTCTTCTTTAATAAACTGAGGTTTACTACTTCAGTTTCCAAAGCAAAGTGATACCAATAGCATTCAGGAAAATTTAATGTACATTCTGGTCACATTAGACTGCACTACCCTTCTCCCAAAGCGTGCCCCAATGGGTCACCCTGTTGTCTAGTGTGTGTGTGTATATATATATCAGTTCTTATATTTTACATTTTAATATTATTTATTTATATATATATATGTGTGTGTGTGTGTATATGTATATGTATGTATGTATGTATATATTCTGTCGCAGGGATAGAGCGTCCTGAAGATTGTTTTACCTGCCTGGTGCCTGGGTTTGGAACATCTTATCTGACCTGTAGAGGAATTTGCAGTGGAAGGGGAAAGATGCAGTTGTCATGGCCAATGTGGGTACCAATGACATAGAAACATAGAAACATAGAAAATAGGTGCAGGAGTAGGCCATTCGGCCCTTCGAGCCTGCACCACCATTTATTATGATCATGGCTGATCATCCAACTCAGAACCCCGCCCCAGCCTTCCCTCCATACCCCCTGACCCCCGTAGCCACAAGGGCCATATCTAACTCCCTCTTAAATATAGCCAATGAACTGGCCTCAACAGTTTCCTGTGGCAGAGAATTCCACAGATTCACCACTCTCTGTGTGAAGAAGTTTTTCCTAATCTCGGTCCTAAAAGGCTTCCCCTCTATCCTCAAACTGTGGCCCCTCGTACTGGACTTCCCCAACGTCGGGAACAATCTTCCTGCATCTAGCCTGTCCAATCCCTTTAGGATTTTATACGTTTCAATCAGATCCCCCCTCAATCTTCTAAATTCCAACGAGTACAAGCCCAGTTCATCCAGTCTTTCTTCATATGAAAGTCCTGCCATCCCAGGAATCAATCTGGTGAACCTTCCTTGTACTCCCTCTATGGCAAGGATGTCTTTCCTCAGATTAGGGGACCAAAACTGCACACAATACTCCAGGTGTGGTCTCACCAAGGCCTTGTACAACTGCAGTAGTACCTCCCTGCTCCTGTACTCGAATCCTCTCGCTATAAATGCCAGCATACCATTCGCCTTTTTCACCGCCTGCTGTACCTGCATGCCCACTTTCAATGACTGGTGTATAATGACACCCAGGTCTCGTTGCACCTCCCCTTTTCCTAATCGGCCACCATTCAGATAATAATCTGTTTTCCTATTTTTGCCACCAAAGTGGATAACTTCACATTTATCCACATTAAATTGCATCTGCCATGAATTTGCCCACTCACCCAACATATCCAAGTCACCCTGCATCCCCTTAGCATCCTCCTCACAGCTAACACTGCCACCCAGCTTCGTGTCATGCGCAAACTTGGAGATGCTGCATTTAATTCCCTCATCCAAGTCATTAATATATATTGTAAACAACTGGGGTCCCAGCACTGAGCCTTGCGGTACCCCACTAGTCACCGCCTGCCATTCTGAAAAGGTCCCGTTTATTCCCACTCTTTGCTTCCTGTCTGCTAACCAATTCTCCACCCACACCAATACCTTACCCCCAATACCGTGTGCTTTAAGTTTGCACACTAATCTCCTGTGTGGGACCTTGTCAAAAGCCTTTTGAAAATCCAAATATACCACATCCACTGGTTCTCCCCATCCACTCTACTAGTTACATCCTCAAAAAATTCTATGAGATTCGTCAGACATGATTTTCCTTTCACAAATCCATGCTGACTTTGTCCGATCATTTCACCGCTTTCCAAATGTGCTGTTATCACATCTTTGATAACTGACTCCAGCAGTTTTCCCACCACCGACGTTAGGCTAACCGGTCTATAATTCCCCAGTTTCTCTCTCCCTCCTTTTTTGAAAAGTGGGGTTACATTAGCCACCCTCCAATCCTCAGGAACTAGTCCAGAATCTAACGACATAGGTAGAACAAGGAAAGAGATTCTGCTGAGGGAATTTGAGCTGCTAGGGACTAAATTAAAAAGCAGAACCAAAAAGGTGGTAATTTCTGGATTACGACCTGGGCCACCTGAAAATTGGTACGTTGCTTCCTGGGTGCCAGTGTCCAGGGCATCTCGGATCGAGTCCTCAGCATTCCTAAGTGGGAGTGTGAGCAGCCAGAGGTCGTGGTCCATATAGGTAGGGATCAATGACATAGGCAGGAAGAGTGACGAGGTTCATGCAAAGGGAGTTCAGGGAGTGAGGTTGTAAGTTAAAGGGCTGGAACTCCAGGGCTGTGATCTCAGGATTGCTACCATGCCACATGCTAGTGAGGCCAGAAACATGAAGATTATACAGTGACTAAGGAGTGGTGTAGGAAGGAGGGAGTTGGGGTTGGATCATAGTGCTCTCTTCCAGAGAAAGTGGGAGCTGTACGGAAGAGCTAGTTTGCACCTGAACTGGAGGGGGACTAATGTCTTTGTGGGATGGGTTGATAGTGAGACACGGTGGGATTTAAACTAGAATTGTAGGGGGATGGGAACCAGAGTGCCAGTACAGATAATGGAGAGGTCGTGGAGACCGATGTTGGTAAGACCTCAGACAAAGTCAAGAGTCAAAAGGGTAATGATAGTGTGATTTCTGTCCTGAGCTGTGTATATTTCAAAGGAAGAAGAATCATAGGAAAGGTGGGTGATCTCAGAGTGTGGATCAACACCTGGAATTAGGATATTGTAGCCATTAGTGAGACTTGGTTGCAGGAGGAGGAGGAGTGGCAGCTCGATATTCTGTTGTTTCAAAGACAGAGAGGGAGGGGTTAAAGGAAGCAGGGTGGTTTTCCTAGACAGGGAAAATGTCACAGCAGTGTTCAGTCTGGACAGACTGCAGAACTTGTCTAGTGAGTCTTTACAGATCAAACTGAGAAGTACGAGACATAGGACAACATTAATGAGGCTATATTACCGACCACTCAACAGACCAGGTATTTAGAGGAACAAACCTGTAGAGAGATCACAGACTGTTGTAAGAAACATAATGTTGTTTTAGTAGGTTATTTAAACCTTTCATATATTGATTGAGACTCCCACACTATAAAAGGACTAGGTAGGATAGAGTTTGTCAAACGCGTTCAAAAAAAGTTCCCTTAATCAGCATGTAGAAGCCTCAGTGACAGAGGATGCAATGGTCCATTTCCCCCAGGGAACGAGACAGGGTAGGTGACAGAAGTTTCTGTAGGGGAACACTTGGCACCCAGTGACCACAATGCCATTAGTTTCAACTGAAATATGGAAAAGGATAGGTCTGGTCCACGGGTTGAGATTCTAAATTGGAGAAAGGCCAGTTTTGACGGTTTCAGAAATTATTTGGCAAGTGTGGATTGGAAGAGGTTCTTTTCTGGGAAAGGTATTCGTAGTAAGTGGGAAGCCTTGCAAAGTGCAATTTTGTGAGTACAAAGCTTGTATGTGCCTGTTAGAACAAAAGGTAATGATAACAACTGTAGGGAAGCTTGATTTTCAGGAAATAATTACACCCTCGCTAAGAAAAATAAGTGCATAGTCGGTTTCGGCAGGTAGGAAAAATGTGGTAGTTATGGAGCATGAGAAATACTAGGGAATGTTTACAAAATCAGGAGGGCTAAAAGAAGGCACAAAGTTGCCCTAGCAGGCAGGGTGAAGGAGAATCCTAGGTGACTCTGGAGATAGGTTCAGAGCTGAAGGATCGCAATGGACAAAATTGGTTTTCTGCAAGATCAGAATGGTAATCCATGTGTGGAGCCAAAGGAGATGGGAGGATATTAAATACTTTTTTGCATTTGTATTTGCTCGGGAGACAATAGACAATAGGTGCAGGAGTAGGCCATTCGCCCCTTCGATCCAGCACCGCCATTCACTGTGATCATGGCTGATCATCCACTATCAGTATCCAGTCCCTGCCTTATCCCCATAACCTTTGATTCCACTATCTTTAAGAGCTCTATCCATCTCTTTCTTGAAAGTATCCAGAGACTTGGCCTCCACAGCCTTCTGGGGCAGAGCATTCCATATATCCACCACTCTCTGGGTGAAAAAGTTTTTCCTCAACTCCGTTCTAAATGGCCTACCCCTAATTCTTAAACTGTGGCCTCTGGTTCTGGACTCACCCATCAGCGGGAACATGCTTCCTGCCTCCAGTGTGTCCAATCCCTTAATAATCTTATATGTTTCAATAAGATCCCCTCTTGGCCTTCTAAATTCCAGAGTATAAAAGCTCAGTCACTCCAATCTTTCGACATATGACAGTCCCGCCATCCTGGGAATTAACCTTGTGAACCTACGCTGCACTCCCTCATTAGCAAGAATGTCCTTTCTCAAATTTGGAGACCAAAACTGCACACAGTACTCCAGGTGTGGTCTCACCAGGGCCCTGTACAGTTGCAGAAGGACCTCTTTGCTCTTATACTCAATTCCCCTTGTTATGAAGGCCAGCATGCCATTAGCTTTCTTCACTGCCTGCTGTACTTGCATGCTTGCTTTCAGTGACTGATGTACAAGAACACCTAGATCTCGTTGTACTTCCTCTTTTCCTAACTTGACTCCATTTAGATAATAATCTGCTTTCCTGTTCTTACCAACAAAGTGGTTAACCTCACATTTATCCACATTAAACTGCATCTGCCCAGTCACCCAGACTGTCCAAGTCACCCTGCATTCTCATAACATCCTCCTCACATTTCAAACTGCCACCCAGCTTTGTGTCATCGGCAAATTTGCTAATGTTACTTTTAATTCCCTCATCTAAATCATTAATATATATTGTAAACAGCTGCGGTCCCAGCACTGAACCCTGCAGTACCCGACTGGTCACCGCCTGCCATTCCGAAAGGGACCCATTAATCGCTACTCTTTGTTTTCTGTCAGCCAGCCAATTTTCAATCCATGTTTGTACTCTGCCCCCAATACCATGTGCCCTAATTTTGCCCACTAATCTCCTATGTAGGACTTCATCAAAGGCTCTCTGAAAGTCCAGGTACATCACATCCACTGACTCTCCCTTGTCCATTTTCATAGTTACATCCTCAAAAATTTCCAGAAGATTAGTCAAGCACGATTTGCCCTTTGTAAATCCATGCTGACTTGGACTGATCCTGTTACTGCTAATTGACTCCAGCATCCTTCCCACCACCGACATCAGGCTAACCGGTCTATAATTCCCTGTTTTCTCTCTTCCTCCCTTCTTGAAGAGGGGGACAACATTAGCCTCCCTCCAATCCATAGGAACTGATCCTGAATCTATAGAACATTGGAAAATGATTACCAATGCGTCCACGATTTCTAAAGCCACCTCCTTAAGTACCCTGGGGTGCAGACCATCAGGTCCCGGGGACTTATCAGCCTTCAGACCCAACAGCCTATCCAACACCATTTCCCGCCTAATATAAATTTCCTTCAGTTCATCCATTACCCTAGGTCCCTTGGCCACTATTATATCTGGGAGATTGTTTGTGTTTTCCCTAGTGAAGACAGATCCAAAGTACCTGTTCAACTCGTCTGCCCTTTCCTTGTTCCCCATAATAAATTCACCCGCTTCTGTCTTCAAGGGCCCAATTTTGATCTTAACTATTTTTTTCCTTTTCACATATCCTCCTTTATATTCTTGGCTAGTTTACCTTCGTACCTCATTTTTTCTCCATGTATTGCCTTTTTAGTTACCTTCTGTTGCTCTTTAAAAGTTTCCCAATCCTCCGGCTTCCCACTCGTCTTTGCTATGTTATACATCTTCTCTTTTATTTTTATACTGTCCATTACTTCCCTTGTCAGCCACGGCCTCCCTTTACTCCCCTTAGGATCTTTCTTCCTCTTTGGAATGAACTGATCCTGCAGCTTCCGCATTATTCCCAGAAACACTTGCCATTGCTGTTCCACTGTCATCCCTGCTAGGGTATTGTTCCATTGAACTTTGGCCAGCTCCTCCCTCATAGCACCATAGTTCCCTTTGTTCAACTGTAATACTGACACTTCCGAGTTTCTCTTCTCCCTCTCAAATTGTAGATTAAAACTTAACATATTATGGTCACTACCTCCCGATGGCTCCTTTACCTCGAGGTCCCTGATCAAATCCGGTTCATTGCACAACACTAAATTTAGAATTGCCTTCTCTCTGGTAGGCTCCAGTACAAGCTGCTCTAAGAATCCATCTCGGAGGCACTCCACAAACTCCCTTTCTTGGGGTCCAGTACCAACCTGATTCCTCCAGTCTACCTGCATGTTGAAATCCCCCATAACAACTGTAGCATTACCTTTGCGACATGCCAATTTTAACTCTTTATTTAACTTACACCCTACATCCAGACTACTGTTTGGGGGCCTGTAGATAACTCCCATTAGTGTCTTTCTACCCTTACAATTTCTCAGTTCTATCCATACTGACTCTACGTCTCCTGATTCTGTGTCCCCCCTCGCAAGGGACTGAATTTCATTCCTCACCAACAGAGCCACCCCACCCCCTCTGCCCATCAGTCTGTCCTTTCGATAGGACATATACGCTTGAATATTCATTTCCCAGGCCCCGTCCACTTGAAGCCAGGCACAGATTCTACAGAAGCGAGGCAAAGCGACATCAGCTTCATAGACCCTATACAGATGAGCAGGTGCTTACTGTCCTGTGGCAAATGAGGGTGGATAAATCCCCAGAGCCTGAGAAGAAGCTCCCTCAGACCCCACGGGAGGCAAATGCAGAAACTGCTGGAGCCACAGCAGAGATATTTAAATCATCCTCAGCAATGAGAGAGGTACGAGAGGATTGGAGGATCGCCAATATTGTTTGGCTGCTTGATTTATCTGGTTTTATGTTACTTTATTATGTAGTTACTAATAAAATAGTGTTAGTTAACAGCAAAACCAGACTCCAGGTGTGTCCCAACGAGAGAGGTACTCTGTCGGCTGCTGTTGTGGAGGGGTAGGATTGGCAGTTCTGTCAGCCAATGTTGTTTGGCTGCTCAAAAAAGGCTCTAAACATAAACCAGGAAATTACAGGCTAGTGAGTCTGACATCATTGGTGGGAAAGTTATTGGAAGATATTCTAAGGCATCGGATATTGGCATTTGGATAGACGGGGGCTGATTACGGATCGTCAGCATGGCTGGTGTGTGGTCAGGTCAAGGACGACCATCAGAGCTTGAGCAGGATCTGGGTCAGCTGAAAAGTGTCAGATGGAATTTAATGGCGGCAGGTGCAAGCTGTTTTCATTTCGGTAGGACAAACCATAGTAGGTCTTACACAGCGAACAGTAGAGCACTGGGGACTGTGGTAGAACAAAGGGGTCTGGTAATAGAGGTCCATAATTCACTGAAAGTAGCGTCACAGGTAGACTGGGTCGTGAAGAAAACTTTTGTCACATTGGCCTTCATAAATCAAAGTTTTATTGTTCAAGAGATGGGCTGTTAAGCCGTTGGTGAAGCCTAATTTGGAATATTATGTGCAGTTTTGGTCAGTTACATACAGGAAAGATGTAATAAAGTTTGAAAGAGTGCAGAGAAAATTGACAAGGATGATGCCGGGTCTGAGTTCTCAGGAAAGATTAAGACTTTATTCTTTAGAGCGTAGAAGATTGAGAGGAGATTTGATGAGGTATACAGATTATGAGGGGTATATTTAGGGTAAATGCAAGCAGGCTTTTCTACTGAGGGAGGGTGGGACTACAACGAGAGGTCATGGGTTAGGGGTGATAGGTGAGAAGTCTAAAGGGAATATGAGGGGAAACTTCTTCATTCAGAGGGTCGTGAGAGTGTGGAATGAGCTGTCAACACAAGTGATCCATGTGAGCTCAAGGCAGTCCGCGATGAGTTGGACGCTGACAGGCGACTGTTGCGACGCTGCTGGTGAGAGTCTCTGCCTGTATCGGTCTCTGCCGTTGTGTGGAGAGGGGTGGGGGCGGCTGCGGGGCTGCTACACGGGCAGCAGATTGCTCTCTGTATTGTACTGCCCCGGCTCGCGTATCCGGACAAGTCGGACGCGACATCCATGGTCGACACACTGACCGACGGAGACCTCACTGTGCTCTGCCTGACCTGCTGAGTTCCTCCAGCAGTCTGTGTTTACTGCAACACACAAGATACAGAGAGAGAGAGTAACCACAGGACCAGCAGCCTGAAAAACAGTTCCTTTCCCTCAGTAGAAAGGCTGATCATAACCCCACTCTCCACACCCCAACCACCACTACTTTATCCTGCTGCCTGAGAAATTCTCAGAAGCTGGAAACCTGGGCAGTAAACACAGACTGCTGGAGGAACTCAGCAGGTCAGGCAGAGCGCAGTGAGGTCTCCGTCGGTCAGTGTGTCGACCATGGATGTCGCGTCCGACTTGTCCGGATACGCGAGCCGGGGCAGTACAATACAGAGAGCAATTTCAAAGGAAGACATGGGGGATCCAAAACTTTGTGATCACTTTAAGCGAGGCCCACACGTATCATTTGGTAGCAACAGGGCATTTTTACATATTCACTTATTTTTACAGCGAGCCAGGAATGATTTATTTCAAAGACTGTGTAATCAACAATGTACAGAACGATTATAATTCTAAAAAAGAATAGATTAACAACATGAAGAATCTTTAAACAAGTATAATAAATAATAATCCAAATGAGTAATCAACATTTACTCAAATATTAAATTCACAACAGAATTATATACACAGCATCATATATTCATTTCATTACAGGCATTCACAGCAAAATACACAAATATAATAGAAATTGTGAAAAACTACAATAACAAAGCTGACAAACAACCAACATGCAAAAGACAAAAAGAACCAATAATTAAAATAAAAGCAACACACATAAAAGTTGCTGGTGAACGCAGCAGGTCAGGCAGCATCTCTAGGAAGCGGTACAGTCGACGTTTGGGGCTGAGACCCTTCGTCAGGACTAACTGAAGGAAGAGTTAGTAAGAGATTTGAAAGTGGGAAGGGAAGGGGTGGTAGGAGAAGACAGGAGGGGGAGAGATGGAGCCAAGAGCTGGACAGGTGATAAGCAAAAGGGGATACGAGAGGATCATGGGACAGGAGGTCCGGGAAGAAAGACAAGGGGGGGGAACCCAGAGGATGGGCAAAGGGTATAGTGAGAGTGACAGAGGGAGAAAAGGGAGACAGAGACAGAAAAAGAATGTGTGTATATAAATAAATAACAGATGGGAGATGGGCCATTAACAGAAGTTTGAGAAGTCAATGTTCATGCCATCAGGTTGGAGGCTACTCAGACGGAATATAAGGTGTTGTTCCTCCAACCTGAGTGTGGCTTCATCTTTACAATAGAGGAGGCCATGGATAGACATGTCAGAATGGGAATGGGATGTGGAATTAAAATGTGTGGCCACTGGAGATCCTGCTTTCTCTGGTGGACAGAGAAATAAGATAAAATACAATATAGAACATAGAAAGTCTACAGCAGATCACAGGCTCTTCCCCTCACTATGTTGTGCTGACCATGTAACCTACTCTAGAAACTGTGTACAATTTCCTCTACTTTTCTAAGCTCCACGTACCCGTCCAAGAGTCTCCTGAAAGACCCTGTTATATCCGCCTCACCCACCAACACCGCTGGCAGCCCATTCCACACACTCACCACTCTCTGTGTGGAAAAACTGACCCCTGACATTCCCTCAGTACCAGTTTCCAAACACCTTAAAACTGTGACCCCTTATGTTAGCCATTTCAGCCCTGGGAAAAAGCCTCTGACTATCCACACGATCAATGCATCTCATCATCTTATACACCTCTATCAGGTCACCTCTCATCCTCCGTCACTCCAAGGAGAAAAGGCCGAGTTCACCTAACCTATTCCCAAAAGGCACACTCTCCTATCCAGACAAAATCCTTGTAAATCTCGTCTGCACTCTCTCTATAGTATCCACATCCTTCCTGTAGTGAGGTGACCGCTTAGGGAGCTGGTCCGATGAGGAGAGGTTGAGTGAGCTGGGCATTTTCTCTTCGCAGTGAGGGAGGACGAGAGTGACTTGGAGTTGTACAAGTTGATGAGAGGGACAGACAGTGGACAGTCAGACCTTTCCCCAGGGTGGAAATGGCCAACACAGACAGCATCAATTTATTGTGATTGGAGGAAAGTACGAGGGGGGATATCAGAGGTGTGTTTTTATAGAGAGTGATGGATGAAAGGAACATGCTGCCAGGGGTGCTGGTAGAGGCATTTAAAGGAATGTGGATGATAGAAAAATGGAGAGCTACGTCAGAGGGGAGAGTTCGATTGATGTTAGACTGGATTACAAAGTCAGCTCAGCATTATGGGCCAAAGGGCCTGTATTGTGCTGAAATGTTCTGCGTAAAACCTGAGACAGAACAAATAAACAGGACACAGGGACAGACACTGACACAGTCACCCTGAGCTCCCATCTCAATGCGCACAATCATTGATCGGTTCCCCAGTAGTTGCTACAGTCAGGAACTGCCCCACACTGGGGAGCCCACCATCTCAGTGACACCTCCCACACAGTATGAGGCACAGACGTCCTGTGATCAGGGGTTGGGTGGGTGGGGGTCATGGTAGAGACAGCAGCTGGAGGGAGGGACATGTTCAGCACTGTCCCTGTTCCAGTTCACACTGGGTCAGAGGAGCCACGAGATTCCAAGATCGGACAGTCAGAACCCTCATCCAAACCCCCATCCTCACTGGAACTCTCCTGGCCCTTGGTTTCTGGGTGGGCTTGACCTGTGAGAGAAAACGTCACACGTCACTTCCCAGACAGTGACGAGGTGGGGTAGTTATTCCCTCCCGAGCACCAGGGACGGGGCATCCATTCTCAGTCCCTGAAATACACCTGGTTTACCTATGGACACGGGACCGGTGTGGTGCAGGAGGTACTTAGATATAGCGAGGGATGAATATATCAATTATTAGTTATAACAAAGGATAAAAATAAGAATTAGTTATAAGGAGGAATAAATATATTAATAATTAGATATATTGAGGAAAAGATATTAACAAATAGATATATTGAGGGACAAAGATATTAATAATTCACAAACTGCCCAAAAAATGTTAGTTCCTTCAAAGAGCAAATGCAAAACTGTGTGAACCAAAGGATTTATGTTTGCTGATTTAAGCAACCTCTTGGATAAGATTTTTCCAGGTATCCTCTTTCTGGGGCTGTGCATTGGAGATTATTCATGAAGTAAAAGTGAAATTTAACAGCACAAGACATAGCAGCTGAATGAGGCCAGTCAGCCTCTCAGCCTGTCTATTCCCGTCGTAGATTCTCCCTGACCCCCTGAATCCTCCAGCACAGTACAGCACAGTACAGGCCCTTCGGCCCACTATGTTGTGCCGACCCTCAAATCCTGCCTCCCATATAAGCCCCCACCTTAGATTCCTCCATATACCTGTCTAGTAGTCTCTTAAACTTCACGAGTGTATCTGTCTCCACCACTGACCCAGGCAGTGCATTCCACGCACCAACCACTCTCTGAGTAAAAAACCTTCCTCTAATATCCCCCTTGAACTTCCCAACCCTTACCTTAAAGCCATGTCCTCGTGTATTGAGCAGTGGTGACCTGGTGAAGAGGCGCTGGCTATCCACTCTATCTATTCCTCTTATTATCTTGTACACCTCCATCATGTCTCCTCTCATCCTCCTCCTCTCCAAAGAGTAAAGCCCTAGCTCCCTTAATCTCTGATCATAATGCTTACTCTCTAAACCAGGCAGCATCCTGGTAAATCTCCTCTGTACCCTTTCCAATGCTTCCACATCCTTCCTATAGTGAGGTCATCAGAACTGGACACAGTACTCCAAGTGTGGCCTAACCAGAGTTTTATAGAGCTGCATCATTACATCGCGACTCTTAAACTCTATCCCTCGACTTATGAAAGCTAACACCCCATAAGCTTTCTTAACTACCCTATCCACCTATGAGGCAACTTTCAGGGACCTGTGGACATGAACCCCCAGATCCCTCTGCTCCCCCTCACTACCAAGTATCCTGCGATTTACTTTGTACTCTGCCTTGGAGTTTGTCCTTCCAAAGTGTACCACCTCACACTTCTCCGGGTTGAACTCCATCTGCCACTTCTCAGCCCACTTCTGCATCCCATCAATGTCTCTCTGCAATCTTCGACAATCCTCTACACTATCCACAACACCACCAACCTTTGTGTGGTCTGCAAACTTGCCAATCCAACCCTCTACCCCCACATCCAGGTCATTAATAAAAATCACCAAAAGTAGAGGTCCCAGAACAGATCCTTGTGGGACACCACTAGTCACAATCCTCCAACCTGAATGTACTCCCTCCACCATGACCCTCTGCCTTCTGCAGGCAAGCCAATTCTGAATCCACCTGGCCAAACTTCCCTGGATCTCATGCTGTCTGACTTTCTGAATAAACCTACCATGTTGTTGTTGTTACACCAACATACATCAAAGTTGCTGGTGAACGCAGCAGGCCAAGCAGCATCTATAGGAAGAGGTGCAGTCGACATTTCAGGCCGAGACCCTTCGTCAGGAGGGTTGTTGTTGTTGTTGTTGTTGTTCGTCATTCACAGTCGAAGATGACCATGGCTTCAGAGTCAAATGGGAGATTGGTGGCTGTGGGTCCGGAGGTGACTGATGAGGCCAATCTGGGCCCTGAAGGCTCGCCCACATGTGGGACACAAGTGGGCGGGTGCTGTCGTGGCAGTGGATGCTGCTCGGGCCTTGCGCACAGCACGCTTTCGTTGCGCCTCGATAATGCGCCTGACTTCAGCTGCACGGGCTCCTGTGGTGATCTTGCTGCGCCAATCTGGACGGTCGAGGGCAAGCGTCTCCCACGTAGTTGATGTCGACACCCAGGCCTTTGAGGGACGCTTTGAGGCAGTCTTTGTAACGTTTCTTCTGCCCCCCGACTGAGCGCTTGCCCTGACACAGTTCTCCGTACAGCAGCTGCTTAGGCAATCGGCTGTCTGGCATTCTGACCACATGTCCAGCCCACCTGGCTTGGGCTTTCAGCAGGAGGGTGTAGACGCTGCAGAGCCCAGCTCGTTCCAGGATTTCCGTGTCGGGGACTTTGTCCTGCCACCTGATGTGGAGGAGTCTGCGGAGACAGCTCAGGTGAAAGTGGTTGAGCTGTTTGGCGTGTCTGCTGTAGACAGTCCAGGTCTCGCTGGCGTAAAGGAGGGTGGTAAGGACCACTGCACAGTAGACCTTCAGCTTGGTGGTAAGGCTGAGTCCTCTCCGCTCCCAGACGTTCTCACGGAGTCTCCCAAAGGCGGCGCTGGCTTTGGCAATCCTGTTGTTGACCTCAGCGTCTATGTTCACTGCGCGAGAGAGTATGCTGCCCAGGTAGGTGAAGTTGTCGACTGCCTGGAGGTTCTGGCCCTTCACCGTGATGCGCGGCTCCTGGTATGGCTTTCAAGGAATCTTCCAGCTGAGAAGGAGGGTATTTGGCATATTTTTCAGCACTCTCGCTGTGAGCACCGAGACAGCCGGCCGAGGTCGAGCCAACACCGGGCCGTAAGTGCTGAGACTCCTGTCCGAGGCCGCCGAACTGACACTGGACCCATTATACAGGTATATACGGTCGGGAGCAGCTGCAGGACCCGGCCAAGGTGGAGCAGCTAGCGGGTGAAAGCAAGTGAGGGGTGGTGATCATCCCAACGGCGGAGCAGGCGGAAGAGGAGACATCTCCCAACAGCTGCAAAGGCGGATGAGGATGTCCAACAATGGGTAGGGAGGCTTGCGAGCACGCCGCAAGAACTGCCGTAGACCCACAACACTCAGGGCTCGTCTACCTAGCGTGTGAAGCCTGGATTCAGTGGACTGCGCGGAAGAAACCATCACTGGTTCAATGGGCAGAAAGGCGATTCTCAGCAATGCGTCCTGGAGCGCTAAGTGGCACAGTGAAGCCTACCGTGTGGAACCTTGTCAAATGCCTTACTAAAATCCATATAGATCACATCCACTGCACTACCGAGCACCAGGGATGGGGCATCCATTCTCAGTCCCTGAAATACACCTGGTTTACCTGTGGACACGGGACTGGTGTGGTGCAGGAAGTACTTAAATATATCGAAGGATGAGTGTATCAATTATTAGTAATAATGAAGTAGAAAGATAATTAGTTATAACAAAGATAAAGATAATAATAATAATTAGATATATCGGGCCTGTTTATTCCCCTCGTAGGTGCTCCCTGACCCACTAAATCCTCCAGCATTGTGTGTGTGTTGTCCCAACATCGGGCTCACCTTACACCAGGGGTGGGATGGATGAAAGGGAGCCAGACGAAGAGTGGGATGACAGTGAAGAGGATACTCACTGAGATTTCCTGAGCAGATACAGACCCAAGATTAACACCAAAACGACTGTAAAGCTGAGGACACTGGCCCAATAATTTCTGGACTCTGGGGGACAGAAAGACAGACAGCTTTAAACCTCAGTTCACTGATCCACTCCATGGTCAGAAACCCACAACCAGAACCTTTGTGTCTGGAAACTGGAACTCCCTCCTCCCCTCTCTCAGTCCAGCCCCTGTCCAGTCGGGTGCTGGGGCACGTTCTCGATTCCAAGCAGTCCTCACTTCACACCCTACTCTAGGAGATGATATGACTAGAACACAGGAGCAAAAGTAGGCCATTCAGCCCATCAGGTCTGCTCTGCCATTCCACTGTGGCTGATTCATTGTCCCTCTCAATCCCATTCTCCTGCCTTCTCACTGTAACCTTTGACACCCTGGATAACCAAGAACCGATAACCTCCGCTTTAAATACTCCCAATGACTTGGCCTCCACAGCCGTCTGAGACAATGAATTTCACAGATTCACCACCCTCCGGCTAAAGAAATTCCTCATCTCTGTCCTAAATGGACACCCCCATATCCTGAGACTCCCCCAGTACTGGAAACACATCCACTGTGTCCCACTCACTGCTGGCTG
Source organism: Mobula hypostoma (assembly GCF_963921235.1). Classification (NCBI taxonomy): domain Eukaryota; kingdom Metazoa; phylum Chordata; class Chondrichthyes; order Myliobatiformes; family Myliobatidae; genus Mobula; species Mobula hypostoma. Next base: position 3,073,655 of record NC_086101.1, on the reverse strand, counting down.
GGTTGAAGTCGACAGAGACTGGGAGGCTGATCTGCCGACTGCAGCAATCTTCAGCAATGCAGTTGTAGGTGTGGCCACTCAGCCCATCGTTCTGCAGGACCAGCAGGGCTCCATGGACGGTGTCGTTCCCAACGGTAGCGTCTGTCTGCCTTTCCCACCGATAGGTGATCTGTCCGCTTCCGAGAGCCGTGCAGTTCAGCGTGATGTGGGAGGCATTCCTGCTGATCTCCACTATTGGCTCAGACACCGGCTCTGCCAGGAGAGATTTCATTATGAATTAACATTAAATTCTTGAAAACATTCCCCTCAACAAACCCCCCACAACCAAATCCACTCCACCCCCATAGATTTTACCCGACACCCACACACTGGGGAAAGATTCAGTCAGGTGCTGGTCGAGGTTCTTTAACATTGTTACAGCCGGGAGAGCGGGTAGTGAGGATACAAACTCCACAATTTATTAAATGCTCCCAATGGCGTGTCTCAAATAGCCTCTGACAACCAAGTCCAGCTCCTGACTCTCACGTACAGCTCAGCTATTAAACCCAGCAGGATCATTTCTGCTCACAGAAGGGCCAAAGACCGGTTACTGTCACCTTCAAGCAGGTTGCTTTGGGCAGACGGGGCTCCTCAGCTGTGACTGGCAGCTCACGTCGGAGAAGGAAAACTCTGATCTCAAACCCACTCATGGGAAAGGCTTCAGGAGTAAATCCCAAGGAGAAATCCGGAACCGGATTGTATCTTCAGTTCAACACTGACTGGCAACTCCAGCGACGCCGCGGGTGTCAGACTGTTTCAGTCTCTGCCGTGCCTTCGGATTCATCAGCTGATGGTGAGAGGGAGCCTGCGGCATGGACGACAGCTTGGTCTCCGTATTGTAATGGTGTGGCTGGTGTATTCATAGACAGCTGGTCGACCCCGATCAACAGAGGGACTCTGTCTCTCCCTCCTCTTCATGGGGTTGAGGGGAGGAAACTGGGACAACAATTGCAAGTGGGGACGGGGCAGTGGGAGCTCACATGTGCAAACTCCACACAGAGAACCCTTGAATCTCCAGAACCAAGAGGTAGGGCACCTCAGGGCTGTGGGGATTGTCCATGTCCCAGGAGGATAAGAACATGGTTCCCTGAAAGTGGCTCCACAGGTAGACAGGGTGGTGAAGGAGACGTTCAGCGTGCTGGCCCAATCGAGTCAGGGTATTGATTACAGGAGTGAGGGCCATCACGTCACAGTTGTACAAGATGTCGGTGAGGCCACACTTGGTGGTGTGGTTACCCTGTTAAAGGGAAGGTGTGGAAAAAATGCAGAGGAGATTGACAAGGATGTGAGCAACACGAACACACACACAAAATGCTGGAGGAGAACTCAGTTGGTCAGGCAGCATCCATGGAGTCGACATTCCAGGCCAGGACCTGCCTGGACAAGGAACAGGCTTATAGGGTGAGGATAGGCAGGCTCCAACATTATTCCCTGGATTACAGAGTGACTTTATACTGATTTACTTCCCGTTACACCTGCTGGTGTTCAGGGCAGAAATGAAGGTCCACCATCTCTGTCTGTCCTCGGTCACTCAGATGCAGAAAGATTTTTCATTGCTGTTTCCGTAACACTTATACACCTTAAAGATGTGTATTATAAAGGGGCTTAGAATGGAGTCAGTACTCTCCCCCCAGGGAAAAGAATCAGGAACTCCACACGAGATTTCAAGGATCCAGAGTGAGGGAGGGGGTGATTGGGCTGAGATAGACCCTGCTGCTGGTCACAGTGAGAGGGGGATGGCACAGTGGGTGGGGGGGGGAGGTCAAGGCAGTGACAGGGTCACCTGGGTGGTGTCTGGGTTCTGGAGATCAGAGAATCTCGTGGTGGGGTCCAGCAGGAGGGAAAGGTGGGTGGTGTCTCTAAAACATGGACATTGCGGGACACGAGGACCTGGGTTACAGGGAGAGGTTGACTGGTTAACACTTTATTCCTTGGAACACAGACGATGGAGGGGTGATTTGATGGAGGTGTACAAAATTATGTGGGGTATTGATAGGGTAAATGCAAGCAGGCCTTTTCCACTGAGTTTGGGTGAGACGACGAGAGGTCATGTGTTAAGGGTGAAAGGTGCACTATTTAAGGGGAAGAGGAGGGGGAACTTCAGCACCGAGAGGGTGGTGAGAGCGTGGACTGAGCTGGCAGAGCAAATGGTGCATGTGGGTTTGATTTCCATATTGAAGAGAAATTTTGGATGGTACATGGATGGGAGGGGTAAGGAGGGCTATGGTCCACGTATGGGTCAATGCGACTCAGGAGAATACAGTTCGACAGACCACACGGTCCGAATGGCTGTGGCGATCTATGACACTTTCATAATCCAGTACAGACTGGATGGGCTGAACGGCCTGTTTCTGTGCTCTTGTGCTTTCTAAAACTACTACTCACCGACAACATGGACCTCAAACTGGTCACAATCACGGTTTCTCAGCTCCCTCCCAAAGTAGTTTGTCTGCACCTCGTACGTCCCCTGGTCACTCATCTTGATGCTTCGCATCTCGATAACACCATCTCTCCGGAAGTGAATCCGGTTCATGTAGGACGGCACGATCACGTACGGAGTCTCCGGTCGGTCTGACATCCATGCCAAGATCTTCAGCTGGTTTGGGGACGTTTTCTCCAGAATCACACCGTATTTGTCCTCGCTGCCATGGAGGATGGGGAAGTGGACGGATCCACCAACAGGGACGGTGGTGATTGAGTCCGGGGAGGCCATGGCCGCTCTGCACTGGACCACAGTGGGAAGGACTGGAATAAAACACGGAGAAGTTATCATCCTCACACCCGTTACAGGGAGCAGAGAATTTCTGTTGGAATTGGATAGACTTTGGTGCCACCAAATCTTCTGAGAAACTCCGAATGAAGTATAGTCAGTGGTGTGGAAGTTAGGGCGAGGCAGGGGATAAAGACAATGTCCAGTCAAGATGGATCTGGGGCAGTTGTAGTCCACCAGACCTTCGAACTGAGAATGTGCATTACTGCAGATGGAATAGGTAATGTTGATTGTGACCGTGTGTAATCTACCCGGAGATGGTTTGTCTGGACACAGACCTTTTTATTTTGGAAAGGTCTTTGAAGAACCTCGATTCTGGAGGTGCTGGAGACAGATGAGATAGGAATAACAGAATGATGTGAAACACATTGGACAACTAAGGGTTTGATTTTGGAACTCACAGCCTGACAGGGAGGTGGAGGCAGAGACTTCCACAATGTTAAACAAGTCTCTGGACCAGCACTTGTATTGCCAGGGCACAGGCCAAGTGTTGGGACTAGAACAGATTGGTTCAATATCCAGCATGACCAGGACGGGCCGAAGGACCTGATTCAGTACTGCACACTTTTGACAGGATCTCAGATGGAGACGAGGAGACGTTCAGGAGTGAGATGGATCAGCTGCTTGAGTGGTGTTACAACAACAACCTCACCCACAACGACAGTCAGACCAGGGAACTGATTGTGGATCAGTCCTCACTGAGGGATCAGCGTTGGAAAGCGTGAGATCGGGATTACATTAATAACAGGTAACATGTACCAGCACAGATTCCAAGTAACAAATATAGTTCAGCCTCCCAATCTCATAGTAAGTAACCATGAAACAGATATTTTATAAAGAGAGAAGAACCCCTAAACTAAAAAAAAATTGTGCTATCATATTACATCAGCTAAAATTATTATTTGTCGTTAACTTCACTGCTCTATACATGAACAAAAAATTACTACAGAGAATTCAGAAAGGGTCAACCTACATCGTATGAAAATATTCAATAAATGGCCTCCAAGTTTCTTCAAATTTAACCAAAGGCTCCTAACGTTTTCCCAAGTTGAGGCATACTATCGTTTGGGAAAACCATTGAAATGTAGTTGGAGGGGGTGGAATTATAAGCTTTCCATCTTCTGGCTATTAATGTAACAAATGATATTAGATGACAAGCTGACGAGGATAAACGACTAGAGTCTATCACTGGTAGTCCAAAAATTGCAGTAATAGGATGAGGTTGTAAATCAATACCCAGAACTACTGAAATAATATCAAAAATATCTTTCCAATACTTTTCTAGAACAGGACAAGACCAGAACATGTGTCAAGGAAGCTACCTCAGAATTACATCCATCATAAACAGGATTTATGTGGCAGTAAAAATGAGCTAACTTATCCTTGGACATATGAGCCCTGTGAAACACCTTAAATTGCACCAGGGCGTGTCTGGCTCACATTGAAGAAGTATTAACTAGCTGAAGAACTTCCTCCCATTTCTCTGTAGATCAAGATACTTGAAGTTCTCTTTCCCACTCATTCTTAATTTTATCAGATGTACCTAGACATGTTTTCATAATCAGATCATAAACAATTGTTATTAAACTCTTCTGATAGGGGTTTAAACCTAAAATTTTTTCTGTAACTTCAATCTGATGCGATATCGGAAAGGTAGGTAAAGTAGTGTTCAGAACGTTTCTAATCTGATAAAGTGTGATCTTGGCAAATTACATTTATTAGACAACTGTTCAAAAGACATAAAACAATCATCCATGAATAAATCACAAAAACATGTTATTCCCTTTGTTTTCCATAGAAGAAAACTTTGATCAATTCTAGACGGTTGACAGAAAAAAATAGATATAATAGAACTTGACAGGATAAACTTGTTCAATCCAAAAAATTTACAAAATTGAAAGCATATTCATATTGTATGTTTAATTACTGGATTTATCATTTGTTTATTCAATTTAGTAAATGCAAAGGGAAGTGCAGCTCCTAGAACAGAAGCCAACGAAAATCCCTGTACAGACTCCCGCTCGAGGTTCATCCATCGTGGACATTGAGTTTCATCCAACTTTTCTGTCCAAAACATTAAATATCGAATACTAATTGTCCAGTAATAAAATCTAAGATTCAGCAAAGCCAAACTGCCTTCTTTTTCTGATTTCTGTAAATATTTCTTACTTAACCTGGGATTTCTATTCTTCCATATAGATGAAGAAATTTTAGAATCAATAATATCAAAAAAATTTAGGGATAAAAATTGATACTGCCTGACATAGATACAGAAATTTAGATAAAATAATCATCTTAATCATATTAATTCTACCAATCAAAGATAAGGACAATGGGGCCATTTAGTAAACAGTTGTTTAACATGATGAATTAAGGGTAAAAAAATTAATTTTACATAGATCCTTGTGCTTCTTAGTAATTCTAACACCCAAATAAATGAAATAATCAGTAACCAATCTAAATGGGGATTGTCTAGAAATTGGAACTTGCATATTTAATGGGAAAAGCACACTCTTATCAAGATTCAATTTATAACCAGAAAAACTACTAAACTGAGCAAATGGTTTTATTACTGCAGGGATGGATTTCTCTGGGTTAGAGATGTATAGTAACTGGTCATCTACGTTTGTACATATAGTGATACTTTAGGCGTCCCATTCCCACGGATAATGTCAAATATATTAGGTGAATGACGAATAACGATTGCCAAGGGCTCCAGGGCAATATCAAATAGTAAAGGGCTTAAAGAACAGCCCTGTCTGGTACCTCGAAAAACCTAAAAAACAGGGATCTCTGATTGTTGGTAAATACAGCAGCCAGAGGTGTATGATATATCAATTGAATCCAGGATATAAATTTTGAGCAGAAATTATATTTCTCAAGATGAAGGAATTGGTTGTTGACTTCAGAAGGAGCAGTGGACCGCACGACCCAATTTACATCGGTGGTGCACAAGTGGAACAGGTCAAAAGCTTTAAGTTCCTCGGGGTCAATATCACAAATGACCTGACTTGGTCCAACCAAGCAGAGTCCACTGCCAAGAAGGCCCACCAGCGCCTTTACTTCCTGAGAAAACTAAAGAAATTTGGCCTGTCCCCTAAAACCGTCACTAATTTTTATAAATGCACTGTAGAAAGCATTCTTCTAGGGTGCATCACAACCTGGTATGGAAGTTGTCCTGTCCAAGACCGAAAGAAGCTGCAGAAGATCGTGAACACAGCGCAGCACATCACACAATCCAATCTTCCGTCCGTGGACTCACTTTACACTGCACGCTGTCAGAGCAATGCTGCCAGGATAATCAAGGACATGACCCACCCAACCAACCAACACACTTTTCGTCCCTCTTCCCTCCGGGAGAAGGCTTAGGAGCTTGAAGACTCATACGGCCAGATTTGGGAACAGCTTCTTTCCAACTGTGATAAGACTGCTGAACGGATCCTGACCCGGATCTGGGCCGTACCCTCCAAATATCCGGACCTGCCTCTCAGTTTTTTTGCACTACCTTACTTTCCATTTATCTATTTTCTATTTATGGTTTATAATTTAAATTTTTAATATTTACTCATTTTTACTATTTTTAATATTTATTATTTGTAATCCAGGGAGCAGGAAGCGCAGAATCAAATATCGCTGTGATGATTGTATATTCTACTATCAGTTGTTTGGCGACAATAAAATATAAAGTATTAAATAAATATTCCCATTCAAGTTTGTCAAACACCTTTTCAGCATAAAGCAAAATAACACATTCTGGAGTTTTAGATGAAGTAGTGTATACAATGTTCATTAGCCTCCTAATATTAAAATATGAGTAACGATTTTTAATAAATCCTGTCTGATCTTCGAGACAATTTGTGGCAGTACCTTCTCCATTCTAATTGCTAATAGTTTGAAAAAGATTTTAGAATCCACATTCAACAAAGAATGTGCATAATGCACAGTGGACATATGTGTGTGGTATATAAGTATATATACTTTAAAGGTATCCCATAATATCCCACTGGAAGTTTCTTCGATTGAGTTAGATGAAAAGAAAAATGCAATTTGTCCTTTAATGAAATTATCAAAATTTAAATCCTGAAGCAAAATAGATTTGAACCGCCATTGTCTAGAACTAAAAATTGCATCCTTAAATTTAATTGATAATTTCAAAGGCACGTGGTCGGAAATGGCAATTGTATCATACTCACAGGAAGTGAGAAATGAAAGTAATCGAGAATCAATAAAGTAGTAATCGATTCTCGAGTAATTATAATATACATGAGAAAAGAAAGAGAACTCCAAATGTCTAAAATTGGTGAGACAACTAAAAAGGAATTAATAAAAGTAGCAGATTTGTTTGAAAGTACCTGATTGGTCTCAGACCAATTAATTGGGCACAGACCAATTCAAACAACAATTAAAATCACCACCCATTATTAACATATATTCATTTAAATTGGGAAGATACACAAATAAATGCTTAAAGCATTCAGGATAATCAATACTTGGTGCACAAACATTAACCAAAACTACTTTCAAACAACAATTTCTATCCTGGGACCAAGGTATTGATGCAATCATGAAGAAGACACACCAACATCTCTACTTCATTGGAAGTTTGAGAGGATTTGTTATGTCATCAAAGACATACAAATCTCCACCATAGTCTGTTTCAGCCCAGCTATGAAAGGATGGGGGTTGGGAACAGGGGGCGGGTGTGGTGTGGCTAGCAACAGAAGCTCCCAAGACCTCATCCCTGGAAGAGGAAGGATCTTGGAAGATTGGCTGCATCTGCAGACAACTTGGAACACTGGCCCAGGTCAAAGGAATTTGGAGAGTTGCTGTCAATAGCCTACATCCCAGTAGAGTAAAAGTTCTCCGGATGTACCAGAGAGAGCATTGTGATCGGTTGCATTACCACCTGGAACTGCCCAGGATCAGATGAAGCCACAGAGGGTTGTAAACTCAGCCATCTCCATCACAAACACAACCCAACCACCAGCAGATGATCAAAGGTGAAGCCTCAGGAAGGCAGTATCCAACATGAACATAGAAACATAGAAAATAGGTGCAGGAGTAGGCCATTCGGCCCTTCGAGCCTGCACCACCATTTATTATGATCATGGCTGATCATCCAACTCAGAACCCCGCCCCAGCCTTCCCTCCATACCCCCTGACCCCCGTAGCCACAAGGACCATATCTAACTCCCTCTTAAATGAAGGACCCTCAGCACCCAGAACATACCCTCTTCTCATTGCTGCCAAGAGGGAGGAGGGACAGGAGCCTGCAGACAGTCACTCAATGATTCAGCAACACCTTCTTGTCCTCAGACAGGTTTCTGAACTCTCCATGAACAACTCCTCACTAGCTTTTCTCTTTATTTGTTTTCATAATCGATATTTTTATGTCTTTACACTGTACTGCAATAAAACACAGAATTTCACACTAGAGGACAGAGCTAATAAACCCAATAACGATAGCCGTATGACATCAAGCCCACAGTGTTTCAGAATGAACCCACATCTCGGTCCCTTCTCCGGAGTGGGATCTCCCAGTACCTGTCAGTATCCACAGGAGCATCTCTGCCTTCCCATCGGAGTGCGGCATCCTCACGGGTATCCCAGTCTCTCAGCTCGCTCTAGTTCCTTCTGTAGGCAGAATTCCGGCTGTGCAGAATTCCCAATTCCAGGGCTGGAAGAACCTGGAACGTAGGACAGGACACAGTCACTACGCCGGTTTCATTAATCCCACCCACGTGTACAGAATTCAAATCACTCCGTTCCCGTAATGTGTGAGTGTCTGTGTAAATGCTCCGACACACCACAATCATATCTGCTTCCACCCCACGCCGGAGCCCGTTCCAGGCACCCATCACTGTGTAAAACAACTTGCCCTCAACACCCCCTCCCCACTCCCCGTCAGCTTTACCCCACTCCCTCTCCTATTTGACATTTCACCCTGGCAAAGAGACTGACCGCCAACCCTAATTATTCAGAGATCCGTCCCAGAAGCCCTCGACACCCAATTCCACCCTTGTGAGCAATTAACCTTCTAACCAGGACCTCTTTCCCCGGAGGAATCCTGGATGGCTGTGGGCAGAACCGATTAACTCCTTACAGACCGCGGTGGGACTTGAACCCGGCTCTCGGCGCTACGCGAACCACTACACTACCGCGGCTAGCGAGTTCCCAGCGGGGCTGCGGGTCCGTGAGGGACGCCGTCAATCCGCGGGAGAGGGAGCGCAGGGTGTCCGGGATAATGGTCTGATCCTGTTTCATAGTAACCCGTGTCCCGGGAATTAAATACGACCACTTGGCTATGTTATTAGTTCAAATTCAGCCAATGATACGGGAAATACGGTGGGGTGTAACCCGCAGTATCCAATTACCCGGCAAACCCTATCCGGGGAATTAAATTTCCTCCTGTTTGAATTAAATATCAGCACTTGGTTATGTGATTAGTTGAAATTCAGCCACTGATCAGGGAAATAGGGCGGGGTGTAATCTCCAGTATGCAATTACGTCCCCGCTAGGCAATGGCTTTAAACGTCCCACCCCAACCCTAGACTCTGGGACGAGTTTGGTGGGAGTTGTGGTGCTGGGAGAGCCAGCGTCTGCGTGAATATGTTTGCGGAACTTGTTGAAGAGAGCGGGGAAGGGGTGGGAATTGCTGGGAGGGGGTCGCGCGGGTCGGTAATGGCGGACAAGGCGAAGCGAGGGGTGGATTGAGGGAGAGTGGAGAAGGAGCGGGATGGGGATTCGGGATCAGAGGTAGGCATCTGGGGAGAAATGGATTATTGTGAAGGGAGAAATAAAGGGAATGAGAAGATAGTGAGGGGACGGATGAATGAAAACCGAGACAAAGGGGATAAAAGAATAAGAAATGACCGCTCTGAAAGTGAGGAAGATGAACAAGTTCAGAAAGAAGGTAAACACAAAATACTCTGCAGATGCTGGGGTCAAAGCAACACTCACAACAAGCTGGAGGAACTCAGCAGGTCGGGCAGCATCCGTGGAAACGATCAGTCAACGTTTTGCTTCAGAGAGAAGGTGTTGTCATAATTAGGTTTAATGAGAAGGCTCAGGGACATATGAAGAAAATTAACCCATTTGTGCTAACAACAACTTTGGCTAATAAGATAGGAGAAATAGTATTTGCAAAAGTACTTAATGATGGCAACTTATTGGTAAGATGTGCGAATGAGGAACAACTTGAGAAAGCATTCAAGCTGAAAGAGATTGGAAAATGCAAGGTGGAATACACAGGGAGGGAGGGAGCACGAAATGGCGGTGGATGTAAAGGAGTGATGGGGGGGTACCAATGAGTACAAATATGGAGGAGTTAAAGAGGAATATCAAAGGAGGGGAAAGTAATGAATGCTCAAAAGCTAAAAACAACAAATTTAGGCATCCATTAGTCTTGCGAGACCATGGATCTGCACCTGGAAAGTCTTCATTCTCCAGGGCGCAGGCCTGGGCAAGGTTGTATGGAAGACCAGCAGTTGCCCATGCTGCAAGTCTCCCCTCTCCACACCACCGATGTTGTCTAAGGGAAGGGCATTAGGACCCATATAGCTTGGCACCAGTGTTGTCGCAGAGCAGTGTGTGATTAAGTGCCTTGTTCAAGGACACAACATGTTGCCTCGGCTGGGGCTCGAACTCGCGACCTTCAGGTCACTAGTCCAATGCCTTAACCACTTGGCCACGTGCCCACAACTAAAAAAACAACAAAGGAGGGAGTGAAAAAGGAAAGTGAATCAGTATTGATTGACTTTGAAGAAGAAAGAGTGCCAAGGAAGGTATTCCTGGGTTTCATGAGTTACCCAGTAAGGGTGTATGTGCCAAAGCCATTGAGGTGCTATAATTGTCAAAGGTTTGGACACATAGCTAAAAACTGTAAAAGGCAGAGGAGATGTGCTAGATGTGGGGGTGATCATGAATATGGAAAGTGCGGAACAGGAGTTCAACCAAAATGCTGCAATTGTGGAGGAGCTCATAATGTGGCATATAGTGGGTGTGAGGTTATGAGACGGGAGACTAAAATTCAAGAAATAAGAGTGAAAAGAAAGATCACTTATGCAGAAGCTGTAAGAATGTCAAGAGAACAGAATAATGCTCCTAATGAACAGGGAGCAATAGGGATACGAGAGATGCAACAAAGAACAAATGACAGGATTTATGTAGACAGAAAGGCTCCAGTAACATTCATTGCAGGAGTGATTAATAGTACGGCTGAGGTAAAGTCAAAAAGTGACAAAATTCAGCTGGTGGTAAAAGCAGCAGTAAACCATTTAGGGTTAGTAGGACTGACATGGGAAGAAGTGAGGGAGAACCTTACTAATCAGTCAAGCCAGGAAGTGTCATGTGTTGGTTAATTCTAATTATGGTGATTCTTTTACAATAGAATGCAAGCAGCTTACTGGCCAATAGCCCAGGAATTCAAGCACTTTATTAAAGAAATGGTTGTAAAACCGGATGTAGTGTGTATTCAGGAAACTTAGTTGAAACTAACTTTAGACTTTGTGGTATATGGGTATACAATGATAAGGAAAGATAGAAATCTAGGGGGAGGAGGGGGTTGTGCTATGTTAATCAAGCAAGGTATACCATATAGGGTACTGGAAAAAGGAGATGATCAGGAATACATAGTGGTGGAAGTGTGGGAGAGAGGGGAGGGAGTGGTTATAATTAACTACTACAATCCATGTAAAAGGTTGGAATTGGACAGCCTATTAAAGATACAAGGACAAAACAGACATAAAGTAGTGTGGTGTGCAGATTTCAATGCTCATAGCAGAATATGGGGGGATCCGATTACAGATTCAAACGGAAAGGTAATTGAAGATTTGATGGAAGAAAGGGATTTGGTGTGTATGAATGATGGTAGCGGCACAAGGATAGATATAACAACAGGAACTGAGTCAGTGTTAGATATTACGTTAGTGTCTAATACCTTGGCTGGCATTAGTAACTGGGGAGTTTGGACTGCTTCAACAGTAGGCAGTGATCACTACCCAGTTTTGTGTTCAGTGGGTGAAAGAGTTGAAGTAAGACCAGGTGGTGGAACCCCAAAGTGGGTGTTTGGAAAAGCAGATTGGGGTAAGTTCCAGAAGTTGAGTGAAGAAGGGTTGACAAAGATTGATATTTCTGGAAATGTAGATGAATTAAACAGTCAGGTGACTTCAGCAATTATCATGGCAGCAGAAGGATCTATACCCAGGAGTAAAAATAGGATGAGTAGAAAACTGGTACCATAGTGGACAGAGGAATGTTGTCAGGCTGTAAAAAACAGAAATAGAGCATTCAGCCTAGTTAAAAGAACCCATAATATGCAGCATTTGGTTCAATATAAGAAAGCACAGGCAGTGGTGAGAAGAACTATACGTCAAGCTAAAAGGGCAAGTTGGAGGAGTTTTTGCGACAAGGTAGGAAGAACAACACCTGTGAGAGAGATATGGGGAATGATTAAGAGGATGGGAGGAGATAGAAGGGAATGGGAATATCCAGTAATGATATCTGAGGAGGAAACTGCAGTCTCCAGTAGGGATAAGGCTGAGGTCATGGCCAAGTCATTTGTACTGATACACAGTTCAGAAAATTTGTCTGAAGGGAGAAGGAGAAGGGAAAGAATGAGGTGTGTTAAACAGGAGGGAAGGAACAGATGATATAATTGATGATCCATTTACATTAGCAGAAATGGTGAGAGCAATAAAGAGATCGAGACCAACCTCCCCAGGGATATGCTCTGTGATGCTAAAAAATCTAGGAGAAGGAGCGCTCTTGAAGTGCTGCATTTTTATAACAGAGTGTGGGAGGAGGGAAGATTACCAAGTGCATGGAAAGAAGCAGTAGTAATTCCAATAAGGAAGCCTGGCAAGGATCTGTCAAAAGCCACTAACTACAGACCAATTGCATTAACATCAAATATATGTAAGATAATGGAAAGGATGATAACAGAAAGGTTGTCGTATGAGCTTGAGAAAGGGGGAATGCTGGCAAGTTATCAGAGTGGTTTTAGAAAGGGAAAGATATCATGGACTCAGTGATAATGTTAGAGACTGAAATAAGGAAGGCCCAGGCAAATAGAGAGTCAGTAGTGGCAGTGTTCTTTGACATTGAAAAAGCCTATGATGTGATGTGGAAGGAAGGTTATTAATTAAACTGCACAAGATGGGGTTCAGTGGGAGATTTTTTAATTGGATTAAAGATTTTTTGTTTGGTAGAAAAATTCAAGTTCGGATTGGATCAGAATTATCAAAACAGTACATAGTGGAAAATGGCACCTCAAGGTAGTGTGATTAGCCCGTTACTTTTCATCATTATGATCAATGATGTCTTCACAAAGGTACCAGTGGATATAGGTAGGTCACTGTTTGCGGATGATGGGGCCTTGTGGAAAAGAGGCAGGAACATGGACCATATAATCAGGAAACTACAAGAAGCAATTGAAGTGGTGGAGTGGGTTATGATTGGGGATATAGATTTTCAGTAGAAAAAAACTCAAACTGTATTTTTTTTTACCAGGAAAAGAGTTGAGGTAGGGAAGAAGTTAAGAATGTATGGGGTTGAATTAGAAAGGGTTGCATCATTTAAATTTCTGGGAGTTATATTTGATTCACGGTTAACATGGGCAGACCATATCAGGAAAGTTGAGGAGAAATGTAAAAAAGTAATAAATGTGATGAGATGTTTGACTGGTAGGGAATGGGGAGCAAGTTGTTCAGCGTTGAAGAGATGTATGTGACTTTAAGAAGGATGCAATTGATAGCAAATTACTGGGCTAACTTGCAGGGGCACAATGATTCTCACCCTACTAAAGGAGTGTTGCAGGAGTGCTGGGAAAATGGGAGGTTTCAGAGGGATACCTTTAGTCGGGTAGGGAATGATATCGCGAAAGAATGTGGAGTGTTTGATCTGAGGATAAGTCCTTCAGTAGTTTATCCGGTTGTAGCTCCATGGAAGCTTGTATGGCCTGACATAGACTGGCATTTGTTAGAGGTAAAAAGGAAAGAAAGATATAAAACAGATTTGGTAAATGCATTTAACTGTCACGTGATGGAAAAGTATAGTGATTATACTCACATTTATACGGATGGTGCGAAGGAACCTGAAACAGGAGTGACAGGGTTTGGGGTGGTTATACCAGCAAAAGAAATTGGAATCAGCAGAAGAACATCTAATAAGTTAGGGATGTTTACAGTGGAGATGCTGGCAGTGTTGGTTGCGTTGCAATGGGTGCAGAAAGCCAGACAAGTCAAAGCATTGATATGTTCAGATTCATCCTCAGATTAAATCCTCAAGTTTAAGGTCTTTTCACTCAAACAGTCGGCAAGATGTACTTTATGAAGTCCTTCAGTCAGTCACAAGAATTGCAGATCAGGGAGGTCAGGTAAAATTTCTATGGGTTCCAGCACATGTAGGGGTGAAGGGGAATGAGAGGGTGGATGAGTTGGCAAAGAGGGCGTTAAAGAAAGAAAATGTGGAAATGCACATTAGTATCAGTAAAGCAGAGGTTAAGTGTGTAATCTGGGAAAACATCAACCAAATGTGGCAAGAAAGATGGGACAGGGAGGGGAAAGGGAGGCATTTATATCAAATACAAAAGAGTGTTGCAGTTACTAGGGTAGGTAATGGAAACAGAAGAGAGGAGACTGTGTGGACTAGGTTAAGGCTGGGGCACTGTGCATTAAACAAAACATTGAAAATGCTAGGGAAACACCAGACAGGATTGTGTGAGGAATATCAGGAAGAGGAGTCAGTAGAACATGTAGTACTGAGTTGCTGGAAGTATGGGATACAGAGATGATGAGAATTAATCTAAGGGAACTGGGAGTTCAGGAATTCACATTAAAAGGGTTGCTGGGCATGGATGAGAGAGTACAGGTTAGGGTATTGTTAGCTTCCTTCAGAGGTACAGGGGTTTTTTATAGGATATGATGGATAAGCAGGAATGGGTTACTAGGGAGGTCAAAGATGTGAGGATAAAGTGTAGGTTAGGGTAAGTGTGTGTCTGTCTGTGAGAGAGAGAGAGAGAGAGAGAGAGAGATTGAGTGAAGAGATTGAAAATGTAAGTCTATTGCACACTCCGGAGCAGACGGTGGCGGTAATGTACCATTAAGGTGGGTGCCAACCGCGGTAAAACAGGAGGAGAAGAAGCGAGGTAGACTCTGGGACGGTTCACAACCCGGAACTGGACCCCACTGCTGAAGTTGTTGAGAAGACACCAGTAATCTGTTGCTGGTAAGTCAGTAACAGGATAAAGGAGGTTCACTAGCATCCACGACAGGACCAGCAGACTGAAAACCAGTTCCTTTCCCTGAGTAGAAAGGCTGATCATAACCCACCTCTCCACACCCCAACCACCACTACTTTATCCTGCTACCTGAGAAATTCTCAGAGGCTGGAAACCTGGGCAGTAAACACAGACTGCTGGAGGAACTCAGCAGGTCAGGCAGAGCACAGTGAGGTCTCCGTCGGTCAGCGTTGATCATGGTTGTTGCGTGCGACTTGTCCGGATACGCGAGCCGGGGCAGTACAATACAGAAAGCAATCTGCTGTCCGTGTAGCAGCCCCGCAGCCGCCCCCACCCCTCTCCACACAACGGCAGAGACTCTCACCAGCAGCGTCGCAACAGTTGCCTGTCAGCGTCCAACTCATCGCAGGACTGCCTTGAGCTCACATGGATCACTTGTGTTGACAGCTCATTCCACACTCTCACGACCCTCTGAATGAAGAAGTTTCCCCTCATATTCCCTTTAGACTTCTCACCCATCACGCTTAACCCATGACCTCTCGTTGTAGTCCCACCCTCCCTCAGTAGAAAAGCCTGCTTGCATTTACCCTAAATATACCCCTCATAATCTGTATACCTCATCAAATCTGCTCTCAATCTTCTACGCTCTAAAGAATAAAGTCCTAATCTTTCCTGAGAACTCAGACCCGGCATCATCCTTGTCAATTTTCTCTGCACTCTTTCAAACTTTATTACATCTTTCCTGTATGTAACTGACCAAAACTGCACATAATATTCCAAATTAGGCTTCACCAACGGCTTAACAGCCCATCTCTTGAACAACAAGACTTTGATTTATGAAGGCCAATGTGACAAAAGTTTTCTTCACGACCCAGTCTACCTGTGACGCTACTTTCAATGAATTATGGACCTCTTTTGCCAGACCCCTTTGTTCTACCACACTCCTCAGTGCTCTACTGTTCGCTATGTAAGACCTACTGTGGTTTGTCCTACCGAAATGAAAACAGCTTGCACCTGCCGCCATTAAATTCCATCTGACACTTTTCAGCTGACCCAGATCCTGCTCAAGCTCTGATGGTCGTCCTTGACCTGACCACACACCAGCCATGCTGACGATCCGTAATCAGCCCCCGTCTATCCAAATGCCAATATCCGATGCCTTAGAATATCTTCCAATAACTTTCCCACCAATGATGTCAGACTCACTAGCCTGTAATTTCCTGGTTTATGTTTAGAGCCTTTTTTGAGCAGCCGAACAACATTGGCGATCCTCCAATCTTCTAGTACCTCTCTGTGGCCTACGTCCCAGTAGAGTAAAAGTTCTCCAGATGTACCAGAGAGAGCATTGTGATCGGTTGCATTACCACCCGGAACTGCCCAGGATCAGATGAAGCCGCAGAGGGTTGTAAACTCAGCCATCTCCATCACAAACAGGACACAGTCACCACGCCGATTTGAACGAATTCCACCCAAATGTAGAGAATTCAAATTACTCCGTTCCCTTAATGTGTGAGTGTCTGTGTAAATGACCCTGACACACCACAATCATATCTGCTTCCACCCCATCCCGGAGCCCGTTCCAGGCACCCATCACTGTGTGAAACAACTTGCCCTCAACGCCCCCTCCCCACTCCCCGTCATCTTTACCCCGCTCCCTCTCCTATTTGACATTTCACCCTGGCTAAGAGACTGACCGCCAACCCTAATTATTTAGAGATCCGCCCCAGAAGCTCTCGACACCCAATTCCACCCTTGTGAGCAATTAACCTTCTAACCAGGACCTCTTTCCCTGGAGGAAACCCGGACGGTCCTGAGCAGAACCGATTAACTCCTTACAGACCGTGGTGGGACTTGAACCCGGCTCTCGGCGCTACGCCAACCACTACACTACCGCGGCTAGCGAGTTCCCAGCGGGGCTGCGGGTCCGTGAGGGACGCCGTCAGTCCGCGGGAGAGGGAGCGCAGGGTGTCCGGGATAATGGTCACTCACCGGTCCGTGGACACGCTCCGCTCACGGTCTGATCCTGTTTCACAGCAAACCATTCCCGCAACGTATTGAAATTAAATATGTTGTCACCTCTTTATGTGATTGATTGAAATTCAGCCAATGATCAGGGAAATAGGGCGGGGTGTAATCTCCAGTATCCAATTACGTCCCCGCTAGGCAATCGCTTTAAACGACCCGCCCCTACCCTCGACTCTGGGACGGTTCACAACCCGGAAATGGACCGCCAGCAAACTGCAGCTGGTAAATCAGTAACAGGATAAAGGAGGTTCACTCGCATCACCCACAGGAGCAGCAGCCTGAAAAACAGCTCCTTTCCCTCAGTAGAAAGGCTGATCATAACCCCCCGACCATGGATGTTGCGTCCGACTTGTCCGGATACGCGAGCCGGGGCAGTACAATACCGAGAGCAATTTCAAAGGAAGACATGGGGGATCCAAAACTTTGTGATCACTTTAAGCGCGGCCCACACGTATCATTTGGTAGCAACAGGGCATTTTTACATATTCACTTATTTTTACAGCAAGCCAGGAATGATTTTTTTCAAAGACTGTGTAATCAACAATGTACAGAACGATTATAATTCTAACAAAGAATAGATTAACAACATGAAGAATCTTTAAACAAGTATAATAAATAATAATCCAAATGAGTAACATTTACTCAAATATTAAATCCACAACAGAATTATATACACAACGTCATATATTCATTTCATTACAGGTATTCACAGCAAAATACACAAATATAATAGAAATTGTGAAAAACTACACAATAACAAAGCTGACAAAGAACCAACATGCAAAAGACAGAGAACCAATAACTAAAATAAAAGCAATACGCATAAAAGTTGCTGGTGAACGCAGCAGGCCAGGCAGCATCTCTAGGAAGAGGTACGGTCGACGTTTCAGGCTGAGACCCTTCATCAGGACTAACTGAAGAAGAGTTAGTAAGAGATTTAAAAGTGGGAGGGGGAGGGGGAGATCCAAAATGATAGGAGAAGACAGGAGGGGGAGGGATGGAGCCAAGAGCTGGACAGGTGATTGGTAACAGGGATATGAGAGGATCACGGGACAGGAGGCCCAGGGAGAAGGAAAGGCGGGGGCGGGGGGGAGAAACCAGAGGATGGGCAAGGGGTATATTCAGAGGGACAGAGGGAGAAAAAGAATGTGTGTATATAAATAAATAACAGATGGGGTACGAGGGGGAGGTGGGACATTAGCAGAAGTTTGAGAAGTCAATGTTCATGCCATCAGGTTGGAGGCTACCCAAACAGAACATAAAATGTTGTTCCTCCAACCTGAGTGTGGCTTCATCTTAACAATAGAGGAGGCCGTGGATAGACATGTCAGAATGGGAATGGGATGTGGAATTAAAATGTGTGGCCACTGGGAGATCCTGCTTTCTCTGGTGGACAGAGAAATAAAATAAAATACAATATAGAACATAGAAAGTCTACAGCAGATCACAGGCTCTTCCCCTCACTATGTTGTGCTGACCATGTAACCTACTCTAGAAACTGTGTACAATTTCCTCTACTTTTCGAAGCTCCACGTACCCGTCCAAGAGTCTCCTGAAAGACCCTGTTATATCTGCCTCACCCACCAACACCACTGGCAGCCCATTCCACGCACTCACCACTCTCTGTGTGGAAAAACTGACCCCTGACATTCCCTCAGTACCAGTTTCCAAACACCTTAAAACTGTGACCCCTTATGTTAGCCATTTCAGCCCTGGGAAAAATCCTCTGACTATCCACACGATCAATGCGTCTCATCATCTTATACACCTCTATCAGGTCACCTCTCATCCTCCGTCACTCCAAGGAGAAAAGGCCGAGTTCACCTAACCCATTCTCAAAAGGCACACTCTCCTATCCAGACAAAATCCTTGTAAATCTCGTCTGCACTCTCTCTATAGTATCCACATCCTTCCTGTAGTGAGGTGACCGCTTAGGGAGCTGGTCCGATGAGGAGAGGTTGAGTGAGCTTGGCATTTTCTCTTCGCAGTGAGGGAGGACGAGAGTGACTTGGAGTTGTACAAGTTGATGAGAGGGACAGACAGTGGACAGTCAGACCTTTCCCCAGGGTGGAAATGGCCAACACAGACGGCATCAATTTATTGTGATTGGAGGAAAGTACGAGGGGGGATATCAGAGGTGTGTTTTTATAGAGTGATGGATGCAAGGAACGTGCTGCCAGGGGTGCTGGTAGAGGCATTTAAAGGAGGATGGATGATAGAAAAATGGAGAGCTACATTGGAGGGGAGAGTTCGATTGATGTTAGACTGGATTACAAAGTCAGCACAGCATTATGTGCCAAAGGGCCTGTATTGTGCTGTAATGTTCTGTGTAAAACCTGAGACAGAACAAATAAACAGGACTCAGGGACAGACACTGACACAGTCACCCCGAGCTCCCATCTCAATGCACACAATCATCGATCGGTTCTCCAGTAGTTGCTACAGTCAGGAACTGCCCCACAGTGGGGAGCCCAGCATCTCAGTGACACCTCCCACACAGTGTGAGGCACAGACATCCTGTGATCAGGGGCTGAGTGGGTGGGGGTCACGGTAGAGACAGCAGCTGGAGGGAGGGACATGTTCAGCATTGTCCCGGTTCCCGTTCACACTGGGTCAGAGGAGCCACGAGATTCCAAGATCGGACGGTCAGAACCCTCATCCGAACCCCCATCCTCACTGGAACTCTCCTGCCCCTTGGTTTCTGGGTGGGCTTGACCTGTGAGAGAAAATGTAACAAGTCACTTCCCAGTCAATGACGAGGTGGGGTAGTTATTCCCTCCCGAGCACCAGGGACGGGGCATCCATTCTCAGTCCCTGGAATACACCTGGTTTACCTGTGGACATGGGACTGGTGTGGTGCAGGAGGTACTTAGATATATCGAGGGATGAGTATATCAGTTACTAGTAATAATGAAGGATAAAGATAATAATAATTAGATATATCAAGGGATGAATGTATCAATTATTAGTTATAATGGATAAAGATAATAATTAGTTATAACGAAGGATAAAGATAATAATAATTAGATATAACGGGCCTGTTTATTCCCCTTGTAGGTGCTCCCTATGTCACTCTAAGGTGGCTTCTTTAACTCATGTTTTGGTCCTGTCCTCTTTTGGAAAAATATTGGAAAGATATTTTTGATACTATTTCAACAGTTCTATGTTTTGATTTAAAACCCCATCCTATCTCGGCAACTTTTGGATTGCCAATGGTAGAACATAGATCTTTGTCTTTTTCAGCCTGTCGGATGATAACATTTGTTACTTTAATGGCGAGAAGATCTATTTTGTTGAACTGGAAGGAAATCAATCCTCCTACTACATTCCAATGGTTTTCCCAAACTATATTAAGTTTAAATTTAGAAAAAAATAGAAATGATATTTTTGACCCTTCGGTTAAATTTGAAGAAACTTGGAAACCTTTTATGCAAAATTTTCATATGATGTAATCTGACCTTTCCGAATCTTTTTTTTTTAAAACTTAAATTATATGAGTAGAGGAGCGGAGTTGACGACATTACTGAACGTGTCTGATTCAAGATATTGGTCGAGCCCTATTTCGTTCTGTTCTTCTTTGTTTTTTTTTTTGCTTTTCCTTTTGGGGATTTTTCTTTGTTTATATACATTTTTTTCTTTTTATTTCTTTTTTATGACTAATTTCATTATGAGTTTGGAAGTCTATAATTCCTATGTTACTTAAAATCCTTTTTGTATATGCTGATTAAGATTATTCCAATCTCTTTGTACCAACTTTGTTATTGAATTTATAATTTTGAAAATTAATAAAAAGATTTAAAATGTAAAGAAAGATGCTCCCTGACCCTCTGAATCCTCCAGCATTGTGTGTGTGTTGTCCCAACATCGGGCTCACCTTACGCCAGGGGTGGGATGGGATGAAAGGGAGCTAGACGAAGAGTGGGATGACAGTGAAGAGGATACTCACCCATCGGTACAGATTTCCTGAGCAGATACAGACCCAAGATTAACATCACAATGACTGGGACGACTGTAAAGCTGAGGACACTGGCCCAATAATTTCTGGACTCTGGGGGACAGAAAGACAGACAGCATTAAACCTCAGTTCACTGATCCATTCCATGGTCAGAAACCCACAACCAGAACCTTTGTGTCTGGAAACTGGAACTCCCTCCTCCCCTCTCTTAGTCCAGCCCCTGTCCAGTCGGGTCCTGAGGCACATTCTCGATTCCAAGCAGTCCCCACTTCACACCCTACTCTAGGAGATGATATGACTAGAACACAGGAGCAAAAGTAGGCCATTCAGCCCATCAGGTCTGCTCTGCCATTCCACTGTGGTTGATTCATTGTCCCTCTCAATCCCATTCTCCTGCCTTCTCACTGTAACCTTTGAAACCCTGAATAACCAAAAACCGATAACCTCGCTTTAAATACACCCAATGACTTGGCCTCCACAGCCGTCTGAGACAATGAATTTCACAGATTCTCCACCCTCTGGCTAATGAAATTCCTCATCTCTGTCCTAAATGGACACCCCCATATCCTGAGACTCCCCCAGTATTGGAAACACATCCACTGTGTCCCACTCACTGCTGGCGGGGTTGAAGTCTGCAGAGACTGGGAGGCTGATCTGCCGACTGCAGCAATCTTCAGCAATGCAGTTGTAGGTGTGGCCACTCAGCCCATCGTTCTGCAGGACCAGCAGGGCTCCATGGACGGTGTCGTTCCCAACGGCAGCGTCTGTCTGCCTTTCCCACCGATAGGTGATCTGTCCGCTTCCGAGAGCCGTGCAGTTCAGCGTGACGTGGGAGGCATTCCTGCTGATCTCCACTATTGGCTCAGACACCGGCTCTGCCAGGAGAGATTTCATTATGAATTAACATTAAATTTTTGAAAACATTCTCCTCAACAAACACCCCACAACCAAATCCACTCCACCCCCATAGATTTTACCCGTCACCCACACACTGGGGAAAGATTCAGTCACATGCTGGTCGAGGTTCTTTAACATTGTTACAGCCGGGAGAGCGGGTAGTGAGGATACAAACTGCACAATTTATTAAATGCTCCCAATGGCGTGTCTCAAATAGCCTCTGACAACCAAGTCCAGCTCCTGACTCTCACGTACAGCTCAGTGATTAAACCCAGCAGGATCATTTCTGCTCACAGAAGGGCCAAAGGCCAGTTACAGTCACCTTCAAGCAGGTTGCTTTGGGCAGACGGGGCTCCTCAGCTGTGACTGGCAGCTCACGTAGCCACGAAGACAGTGACAGGGTCACCTGGGTGGTGTCTGGGTTCTGGAGATCAGAAAGTCTTGTGGTGGGGTCCAGCAGGAGGGAAAGGTGGGTGGTGTCTCTAAAACGTGGACAATTGTGGGACACGAGGACCTGGGTTACAGGGAAAGGTTGACTGGGCTGACACTTGGAACACAGACGATTGAGGGGAGATTTGATGGAGGTGTACAAAATTATGTGGGGTATCGATAGGGTAAATGCAAGCAGGCCTTTTCCACTGAGTTTGATTGAGACGACGAGAGGTCATGTGTTAAGGGTGAAAGGTGAACTATTTAAGGGGAAGAGGAGGGGGAACTTCAGCACCGAGAGGGTAGTGAGAGCATGGACTGAGCTGGCAGAGCAAATGGTGGATGTGGGTTTGATTTCTGTATTGAAGAGAAATTTTGGATGATATATGGATGGGAGGGGTAAGGAGGGCTATGGTCCACGTATGGGTCAATGCGACTCGGGAGAATACAGTTCGACAGACCACACGGACCGAATGGCTGTGGTGATCTATGACACTTTCATAATCCAGTACAGACTTAATGGGCTGAATGGTCTGTTGCTGTGCTCTTGTGCTTTCTAAAACTAATACTCACCGACAACATGGATCTCAAACTGGTCACGGTCACGTTTTCTCAGCTCCCTCCCAAAGTAGTTTGTCTGCACCTCGTACGTCCCCTGGTCACTCATCTTGATGCCTCTCATCTCGATAACACCATCTCTCCGGAAGTGAATCCGGTTCCTGTAGGACGGCCGGATCACATACGGAGACTCTGGTCGGTCTGACATCCAGGCCAAGATCTTCAGCTGGTTCGGGGACGTTTTCCCCAGAGTCACCTCGTACTTGTCCTCGCTGCCATGGAGGATGGGGAAGTGGACGGATCCACCAACAGGGACGGTGGTGATTGAGTCCGGGGAGACCACGGCCGCTCTGCACTGGACCACAGTGGGAAGGACTGGAATAAAACATGGAGAAGTGATCATCCTCACACCCGTTACAGGGAGCAGAGAATTTCTGTAGAAATTGGATAGACTTTGGTGCCACAAATCTTCTGAAAAACTCCTATTAAAATATAGCCACTACTGTGGACATTAAGGTAAGACGGGTTAAAGACAATGTCCTGTCAAGATTGGCCTGGGGCAGTTGTGGTCAACCCAGACCTCTGAAGTCAGAATGTGGAGCCACCCCTGCTTCCGGCAGATGGGACAGGCAAGGTTGATCATGACGATGTGTAATCTACCTGGAGATGGTGAGTCTGGAGACAGAACTTTTACTTAGGAAAGGTCTTTGAAGAACTTTGGTTCCCTTTATACATCGGGGTTGCTGGAGATAGATAAGATAGAAATAACAGAAAGATGTGAAACACATTGAACAACTAAGGGACAATCGCTTTACCAACTTCAAAGTATCATCTGTTGCCAGCTTGCAGTTTCGATTCACTTTTAGCACGTGTACTGTGAATGGCAATTGTTCTGCCAAGGCCGGAATTCAAAGACAGACATTTTACTAGATGGTCAATATTCGTAACTGATATGACAATTCATTATTGCATCAGTATGTTGGGCCCAGGAGAGAGCTTCAGAGATGTTGGCACCCAGAACCTCGAAAGTGCTCACCCTTTCCACAGTTTACCCCTTGATGAGGACTGGTGTTTGATCCCCTTCCTGAAGTCCACATTCAGTTCCTTGGTCTGACTGACATTGCTGTTGCAACACCACTCAACCGAGCAGTCTTTAACCAAAGGGCACACACTGGGGCAAGTTCAAGGGGGCTGAAGCAGAGGGTGGTTGGAATTGGAGCACACAGCCTGACAGGGAGGTGGAGGCAGAGACTTGTACAATGTTAAACAAGTCTCTCCACCAGCACTTGTATTGCCAAGGCACAGGTCACTGGCCAAGTGTTGGGGCTATAATAGATAGGCACAATGTCCAACATGAGTGCGATGGGCCAAAGGGTTTAATTCTGTCCTGAACACTTTTGACAGGATCTCAGATGGAGACGAGGAGACATACAGCAGTGAGATGGATCAGCTGCTTGAGTGGTGTTACAACAACAGCCTCACCCACAACGACAGTCAGACCAGGGAACTGATTGTGGACGAGTCCTCACTGAGGGATCAGCGTTGGAAAGGGTGAGCAGTTTCAAGTTTCTGGGTGTCAGCATCTCAGAATTTCTATCCTGGGACCAAGATATTGATGCAATAATGAAGAAGACACGCCAAAATCTCTACTTCATTGCAAGTTTGAGAGGATTTGTTACGTCATCAAAGACATACAAATCTCCACAATAGTCTGTTTCAGCTCAGCTATGAAAGGATGGGGGTTGGGCACGGGGGGCAGGTGTGGTGTGGCCAGCAACAGAAGCTCCAAAGACCTCGTCCCTGGGAGAGGAAGGATCTTCGAAGATCGGCTGCATCTGCAGACAACTTGAAAGACTGGCCCAGGTCAGAGGAATTTGGAGAGTTGCTGTCAATAGCCTACGTCCCAGTAGAGTAAAAGTTCTCCAGATGTACCAGAGAGAGCATTGTGATCGGTTGCATTACCACCTGGAACTGCCCAGGATCAGATGAAGCCACAGAGGGTTGTAAACTCAGCCATCTCCATCACAAACACAACCCAACCACCAGCAGATGATCAAAGATGAAGCCTCAGGAAGGCAGCAACCAACATGAAGGACCCTCAGCACCCAGAACATACCCTCTTCTCATTGCTGCCAACAGGGAGGAGGGACAGGAGCCTGAGACACTCACTCAATGATTCAGCAACACCTTCTTGTCCTCAGACAGGTTTCTGAACTCTCCATGAACAACACCTCACTATTTTTTCTTCTTTATTTGTTTTTATAATCAATAGATTTTTATGGCTTTACACTGTACTGCTGCAATAAAAGATAGAATATCACACCATAGGTCAGAGCTAATAAACCCAATACCTATAGTCATATGAACACTCACAACACGCTGGAGGAACTCAGCAGGTCAGGCAGCATCCGTGGAAACAATCAGTCGACGTTTCGGGCTGGAACCCTTCGTCGGACCAAGTTTGGTCCTGACGAAGTGTTCCGGCTGGAAACGTCAACTGATCGTTTCCACGGATGCTGCCCGACCTGCTGAGCTCCTCCAGCGTGTTGTGAGTGTTGCTTTGACCCCAGCATCTGCAGAGTATTTTGTGTTACCGATAGTCATATGACATCAAGCCCACAGTGTTTCAGAATGAACCCACATCTCGGTCCCTTCTCCGGAGTGGGATCTCCCAGTACCTGTCAGTATCCACAGGAGCATCTCTGCCTTCCCATCGGAGTGCGGCATCCTCACGGGTATCCCAGTCTCTCAGCTCGCTCTAGTTCCTTCTGAAGGCAGAATTCCGGCTGAGCAGAATTCCCAATTCCAGGGCTGGAAGAACCTGGAACGTAGGACAGGACACAGTCACCACGCCGGTTTTAACTAATCCGGCCCAAATGTAGAGAATTCAAATCACTCCGTTCCCGTAATGTGTGAGTGTCTGTGTAAATGCCCCGACACACCACAATCATATCTGCTTCCACCCCACCCCGGAGCCCGTTCCAGGCACCCATCACTGTGTAAAACAATTTACCCTCAACGCCCCCTCCCCACTCCCCGTCATCTTTACCCCGCGCCCTCTCCTATTTGACATTTCACCCTGGCAAAGAGACTGACCGCCAACCCTAATTATTTAGAGATCCGCCCCTGAAGCCCTCGACACCCAATTCCACCCTTGTGAGCAATTAACCTTCTAACCAGGACCTCTTTCCCCGGAGGAAACCCGGACGGTCCTGGGCAGAACCGATTAACTCCTTACAGACTGCGGTGGGACTTGAACCCGGATCTCGGCGCTACGCGAACCACTACACTGCCGCGGCTAGCGAGCTCCCAGCGGGGCTGCGGGTCCGTGAGGGACGCCGTCAGTCCGCGGGAGAGGGAGCGCAGGGTGTCGGGGATAATGGTCACTCACCGGTCCGTGAACACGCTCCACTCACGGTCTGATTCTGTTTCAGGGGAAACCGCGTCCCGGGAATTAAATACCCCCACTTTGTAATTTAATTAATTCAAATTTAGCCAATTACGGTTTGGTGTAATCTGCAGTGCATCCAATTACCTAGCAACCGTATGCCAGTAATTGAATATCCCCGCGTTCTTATGTGATTAGTTGAAATTCAGCCAATGATCAGGGAAATAGGGCGGGGTGTAATCTCCAGTATCCAATTACGTCCCCGCTAGACAATCGCTTTAAACGTCCCGCCCCAACCCTCGACTCTGGGACGGTTCACAACCCGGAAATGGACCCCCAGCAAACTGCAGCTGGTAAATCAGTAACAGGATAAGGAGGTTCACTCGCATCAACCACAAGAGCAGCAGCCTGAAAAACAGCTTTCCCTCAGTAGAAAGGCTGATCATAACCCCCCTCTCCACACCCCAACCACCACTACTTCCTCCTGCTGCCTGAGAAATTCTCAGAGGCTGGAAACCTGGGCAGTAAACACAGACTGCTGGAGGAACTCAGCAGGTCAGGCAGAGCACAGTCAGGTCTCCGTCGGTCAGTGTCGACCATGGATGTTGCGTCCGACTTGTCCGGATACGCGAGCCGGGGCAGTACAATACAGAAAGCAATCTGCTGCCCGTGTAGCAGCCCCGCAGCCGCCCCACCCCTCTCCACACAACGGCAGAGACCGATCCAGGCAGAGACTCTCACCAGCAGCGTCGCAACAGTCGCCTGTCAGCGTCCAACTCATCGCGGACTGCCTGGAGCTCACATGGATCACTTGTGTTGACAGCTCATTCCACACTCTCACGACCCTCTGAATGAAGAAGTTTCCCCTCATATTCCCTTTAGACTTCTCACCCATCACGCTTAACCCATGACCTCTCGTTGTAGTCCCACCCTCCCTCAGTAGAAAAGCCTGCTTGCATTTACCCTAAATATACCCCTCATAATCTGTATACCTCATCAAATCTGCTCTCAATCTTCTACGCTCTAAAGAATAAAGTCCTAATCTTTCCTGAGAACTCAGACCCAGCATCATCTTTGTAAATTTTCTCTGTACTTTCAAACTTTATTACATCTTTCCTGTATGTAACTGACCAAAACTGCACATAATATTCCAAATTAGGCCTCACCAATGGCTTAACAGCCCATCTTTTGAACAATAAAACTTTGATTTATGAAGGCCAATGTGACAAAAGTTTTCTTCACGACCCAGTCTACCTGTGACGCTACTTTCAATGAATTATGGACCTCTGTTGCCAGACCCCTTTGTTCTACCACAGTCCCCAGTGCTCTACTGTTCGCTGTGTAAGACCTACTATGGTTTGTCCTACCGAAATGAAAACAGCTTGCACCTGCCGCCATTAAATTCCATCTGACACTTTTCAGCTGACCCAGATCCTGCTCAAGCTCTGATGGTCGTCCTTGACCTGACCACACACCAGCCATGCTGACGATCCGTAATCAGCCCCCGTCTATCCAAATGCCAATATCCGATGCGTTAGAGGATCTTCTGTTACGTACCCTGTGACGGGTTAAAATGGGACACACCTGGAGTCTGGTTTTGCTGTTAACTAACACTATTTTATTAGTAACTACATAATAAAGTAACATAAAACCAGATAAATCAAGCAGGTTAGCAGAGTTTATGCATATATAGGTGGGTAAATACAAAACCCAAACACCTTTAAACTTAGGTGGTATTTGATACCGTCTTACGAGGGTATGTAAACGTAATTAGAGTGGAATTGAGGAGAGAGAGAGGTGATTTGTTATCCAAGTAAGCCGATGCCGTCGACCTTTCCGTGGTTCTCCGAATCTTTTAAGGTCAGCGAAAGTGACCACACTAAAGGTACCGTCTTCACGTGGTAAAACTATCAACCCAGGCAAGGGTTAAACACACTGATAGCTTTCCACCGGTCACCCCTTTTTCCAGACTCCGAGAGCCAGTGGTTGATTCACCCGATCGATCCACAAAAACCTACCCGTCTGTGGGCACTCAAAGATCATCCAGTGTCCGTTTCTTCTGTGTCTGTGTGTCCGCTAAATCTTCCAAGTTAGCCAAACTTGACCAACTTAAGAGCGCCGTCTTCAAGTGACAACCTACCAACCCAGGCAAGGGTCAGACACACCGGTGGCTCCCACAGAGTCGCCCTTACACGTACGGCGATGACCACTGATCGACCTCTTCTGATCGTCCACAACCCACCCTCGTGGGCACTCAGAGAGTTCAGTGACTCTTTCATCACCAGCCTTTATGCGCCTCCTCTGCATGTCCTGCGAAACAAGCAGCTACGCTGGTTTAAGTACTGTGGAGTTGAACACCAGCTGTCCATCAAGTAGCTCCTCCCCTCTCTCTCTCTCTCTCTCTCTGCCAGAACTGAGAAGCTGGCAGTGTCCTTGCGTACATCCCAAACAAACTGTGAGCAGTCTTTGCCCCCGCCCCCCCCCGTAACAAGCTGTTTGTGCTGAAAAGCTTTTTCTGTCCCACAGTCAGTGTTCTTAAAGGCACAGTCCATAATGGGCAAACCTTAGGATTTCGTCACACTTCCAATAACTTTCTCACTAATGATGTCAATCTCACTGGCCTATAATTTTCTGGTTTATGTTTAGAGTCTTTTTTGAGCAGCCGAACAATATTGGCGATCCTCCAATCCTCTCGTACCTCTCTCATTGCTGAGGATGATTTAAATATCTCTGCTGTGGCTCCAGCAGTTTCTGCACTTGCCTCCTGTGGGGTCTGAGGGAGCTTCTGGGGATTTATCCACCGTGACTTGCCACAGGACAGTAAGCACCTGCTCATCTGTATAGGGTCTATGAAGCTGATGTCGCTTTGCCTCACCTAGGATTATCCTTCACCCTGCCTCCTAGGGCAACTTAGTACCTTCTTTTAGCCCTCCTGATTTCGTAAACACTCCCTAGTATTTCTCATGCTCCATAACTACCACATTTTTCCTACCAGCCAAAACCGACTATGCAGTTTTTTTTCTTACCGAGGGTGTAAATATTTCCTGAAAATCAAGCGTCCCTACACTTGTTATCTTTACCTTTTATTCTGACAGGCAGATACAAGCTTTGTACTCACAAAATTGTACTTTGCAAGGCTTCCCACTTACTAAGTATACCTTTCCCAGAAAAGAACCTCTTCCAATCCACAGTTGCCAAATAATTTCTGAAACCATCAAAATTCGCCTTTCTCCAATTTAGAATCTCAACCGGTGGACCAGACCTATCCTTTTCCATATTTCATTTGAAACTAATGACATTGTGGTCACTGGGTGCCAAGTGTTCCCCTACACAAACTTCTGTCACCTACCCTGCCTCGTTCCCGGGAGGAAATGGGCCATTGCATCCTCTGTCACTGGGGCTTCTACATGCTGATTAAAGAAACTTTTTTGAACACATTTGACAAACTCTCACCCTTTGACAGTGTGGGAGCCTCAGTCAATATCTGAAAAGCTAAAATCACCTCCTAAAACAACATTATGTTTCTTGCAACAGTCTGTGATCTCTCTACAGGTTTGTTCCTCTGAATGCCGAGTCTGTTGAGTGGTCGGTAATATAGCCTCATTAATGTCGTCCTACGTCTCGTACTTTTGATCTATACAGAGTCGCTAGACAAGTTCCCCAGTCTGTCCAGACTGAGCACTGCTGTGTCATTTTCCCTGTCTAGGAAAACCACCCCTCTTTCTTTAATCCCTCCCGCTCTGTCGTGTTTGAAACAACAGAACCCCAGAATAATGAACAGCGATCTGATTCTGAAAACCTTGCTAAAATCCTTCCAACCACATTTACCTCCTACCTTCAGCCATTTTCTCAGCTACCTCCTGCAGGGAAAAGCAAGAGACCTGATCTCCCCTGCACCAAACCATTCTGACTCCTCTTAATCCATCCCTGCTGCGTTTCCAGGAGAAAACAGATGCATTTCCTGTTACCTGATCTCCCCTGCACTAAACCATTCCGACTCCTGTTAATTCATCCCTCCTGCATTTCACGGACGCTGCCCATGAGGATGTTTTCCAAGTATTTCACCAGCCTTCAGTTTGCTGGCTCATCCCTACTGTCATCTTTGAGTGAGCGAACAGCATGAACCATCCTCTGGTCATCTGACACCCCGTCCGTGACAGACAAACCTCTGGTTTCCAGGTCTCCCTAACTACACCCCTCTTCCTTCCCGTCATCTCCTGGGACAGATTCTGTCTGACCCTGGGGACTCATCCACATTAACATGAGCCAATGTCCCTAACCTTCCTGAGACAGACAATTGCATCACTGTTTGGTAGGGAGGGGCAACGGCACAGTTTTGGAAAAGCTGTAGAAAGTTGTAAACTCAGCCAGCTCCAACATGGACATGAGCACTGTGAAAAATCTCTTTGAAAGTCCTCCATTGTTCCTCAACCGTCCCATCATATAGCCTGTGTTCCAGTCTACGCTATCCAACTCCTCCCTCATCCCTTTGTAGTCTCCCTTGTTTAGGCATAATACACTGGTTTTAGCTCAAACTATTGCACCCTCTATTTGTATGAGAAACTCAATCATACCATGATCACTCTTTCCAAGAGGATCCCTAACTACAAGATTACTAATTTTACCTGTCTCATTGCAGACGACCAGGTCTAAGACAACGCGTTCCCTTGTAGGAGTAACATGCAGTTCAAGAACGTTATCGCGTATTCACTCTACGAAGTCCTCAAGACTGACTCGACCAACTTGATTCACCCAGTCTATGTGCAACTTAAATTTCCCACGACAACTGCTGTTCCACTCTGACATGCCTCAGATATTTCTCTGTTTATTGCCTGTGCCGCTGTAATGTTATTATTCAGTGACGATAGACAACTCCCAGCAGTGATTTTTTTTCTAATCTCCACCCAGATGGTTCAACATTTTGCTCCTTAGATCTTATACCGTCTCTCACTATCGCCCTGATCTCATCTTTAATTAAGAGCCCTACCAAATATCCCTTACCTTCCTCCCTGCCTATCCTTCCGTATTACCTGATATCCTTGGATAATTAATTCCTAATCCTCTCCACCCTGCAACTATGTTTCTACCCCTAAATCATACCCCTTTGTAGTGATTTGTCCCACAAGCTCACTGACCTCGTTACGAATACTACGAGAATTCAGATAAGGTGCCTTTAAAATCTGTAATCTTTTTCTCTTTTGCACTTGACTTTTCTGCACGCCACTCTTACTTTTCTCTTTTTTAAATCAATTTCTTTTCCTATATCTCTATCCATGCTTTTATCTTTTACTTTATCCAGACGTCTCCAATCTGTTGAACCCACCCCCCATCTATTTAGTGTGGAGCCCTATCCACAGCCCTAGTTATGCCATTCACCGGGATCCGGGTCCCATCACGGTTCAGATGGAGCCTGTCCCATTAGGACAGATCCCTCTTCCCCAATACTGCTGCCAGTTTCCTATGAATTCAAACACACTTCTCCCACACCAATCCTTAAGCCACACATTTGAACTCTCTAATCTTCTTCACCCTGTGCCAATTTGCGAGTGGCTCAGGAAGTAATCCAGAGATGACCACCTTTTTGGTTCTGCTTTTTAATTTGGTCCCCAGCAGCTCAAATTCCCTCAGCAGAATCTCTTTCCTTCTTCTACCGATGTCGTTGGTACCCACATTGACCACGGCAACTGCATCTTTCCCCTTCCACTGCAAATTCCTCTACAGGTCAGATAGGATGTCCCGAACCCGGGCACCAGGCAGGCAAAACAATCTTCAGGATACTCTGTCCCTGCGACAGAATACATCTATATTAAACTGTAAAATATAATAGCTAATATATATATTA
Organism: Mobula hypostoma; assembly: GCF_963921235.1. Lineage (NCBI taxonomy): Eukaryota > Metazoa > Chordata > Chondrichthyes > Myliobatiformes > Myliobatidae > Mobula > Mobula hypostoma. The sequence goes on along the minus strand of NC_086101.1, from coordinate 3,041,514 downwards.
GTTCTTATATTTTATAGTTTCGAAAATTATGTAACATATTATACTGTTGCCGCAAAACAACAAATTTCACAACGCAGGCCAGTGATATTAAACGTGATTCTGAGAGATAAGGAAGGAGATTTCCCACTAACATCCAATTCTACCCCGCTCACTGCCCTGCCTGGAACCTGTCCTCTCAAACTCTTCCCCAATTCACCAGTCACCGCACTGCCCCTCTCTTCTCTCAGACCCGGTAATCTCCCCGCCCGCCATCACAAATATGGAAGTGTGGCGGTCAGCACAACACTCTTACAGCTTGAGATATCGGAGGAGACTACTGACATGACGAAGGAAGCCCTGAACACAATCAGCGATGGAGGGCCTTCATTCCTGCCCGAAACACCAGCGGCGTAACAGGCAGTAAAATCCCGGTACTGGGTGGGTTTGCTCCGCGCACCCTGGTTTCCCACAGCCCAAAAACGCATCGGGTAGTAGGTTAATTGGCCATTGTGACTGGGCTCGAGTTAAACCAATGGGTTTCGGTGGCCTGTGGTGCACGGTATCTCTAAATAAATAAAATGTGCTCGGCGCTCTGTGTTGATGGATCGATAGAACAGTACGGCACAGTGCAGGCAGTATTGTGCCGACCTAAGTTACTCCGAGATTAATCTAACGCTTCCCTCCTAAACAGACCATAACCTTTCGTCCATGTGGCTATCAAGGAGTCTCTAATGTTCGACGAACCCAACACTCTGGACAAAAAGACAAAATCTGACATCACCTCTATACTTCCTTGCAATATGAAGATGAATATCAAGATGAAGAGAGAAGGCGCCGGGGAGAGGCGGTCGTAGGATCCGCCCCGCCGGGAGACCCGTTTGTTTCAGAGGGATTGCGAGCGACGTTCGGAAGGTGGTGTGTGCTGTCACGCAGACCGAGGGACAGAGACGTTCATGGTCAGCTCCAACTTGTGCACTGTTGACTGTTTAATTAAAATGGGCCCTTTCCTTTACCAGCCCTTCAGTTAAGATTCATAAATATAATTCTTACGCATTGCATTGTCTGTTATTTGTGGCACTAATTTGTAACAGGGTAGGAAATTACACAGCATCCGAACAAACCGCGGTTTGGGACGGGGGAGACGACTCGATCTCACGGGTTTGGCGGGGCCGGAGAGCCTTTTCCCTGGATTTACGCAGCCAAGGCCACCAGGTCTGTATCCATGATTAAATTTCTTCAACAATTAGCTAGAGCGTTAGTTGCTTTGATCACCAAATTAGTGTTAACATTTGGAACATAGATGGGTAAATTTATCAGATTACTTGTTTACAATAGTAACTTTGAATATTCAGTACCGGTGTCTGTTCCGAAATGTTTCTAAGTACAAACTCAAATATACCTCTTGTTGCCGTGTTGGATGGCTCCAACTATATACAATTAACCGGAAGTCTGTTACAAAATACCCCTTTAATGAAGCGATTAAGGCTGGAACATTCATCTGTTGTTTCAATGCGACAGAATCCAAGTGTCCCAAAAATTGTTGTAGACGTTGACCCATAATCAGGCTGTCCATGATTTTATAACTCCAGAATGATCCCCAACACAGATTTGACCATAAATGGACATTGATTTTCAACACGGACGAACAAGAATGCAGAGTGAATTTGGGTGCCAAGATAGCTTAGCGGTTACAGCTCCGCGTATTCGGAGTTCAATTCCGGCCGTCTTTGTAAGCACGTGACTGTGTGGATCTCCTCCGGGTGCTCCGGTTTTCTCCCACAGTCCAAAGACATGCCGGTTAGTGGGTGAATTGGTCGTTGTAAATGGTCCTGTGATTTAGGCGGGTGTTACATTGGCAGGTTGTTGGGAAGCGCGACTGGTAGGGACAGACGGGCCAAATAAAGGAAAACTGCGCAGAGGGTAAAATGTTAGACAAAACCCTGTGCAGGTAGACATCGAGGTGTAAGGCCCCTGTCCGGTCACGGCTCTGATTTAGGAAGATATACACGCCTGAATGGTGGCGTGTGGACGCCAACGTGTCTGGTTGCAGACGGACGAAGCTGTCGGGTCTTTCTTTCTCTCCAGTCCTGCGGAGGAAAATTCAACTGTACTTTTTTCCAAAGATGCTGAGCTCCTCCAGCATTGTGTGTGTGTTGTTTGGGTCACAGTTGGAGTGTGGGGACGCAAAAGCCTGCAGAGGCTGGAATGTGCACCAATACACAGACTGCTGAAGGAATCTGCGCTTGGGATATCGTAAACACGAGGAAATATGCAGGTACTGAAATCTCTTACTAGCTCTTCTTTCAGTTAGTCCTGGCGAAGGGTCTCGGCCCGAAACGTCGACTGTACAGCTTCCTAGAGATGCTGCCTGGCCTGCTGTGTCCACCAGCAACTTTGATGTGTGATGCTTGGGATATCGTGTCGTGTTCCGGTCACCTTACTGTGGGAAGGATGTCGAAGCTTTAGAGAAGATTCGCCAGGATGCTCCCCGGATTTGAGAGCGTGTCATGTGAGGGAGGTTTGAGCAGGCTCGGGTTTTACTCTTTGAAACCAAGCGGGATGGGAGGTGACTTGATAGAGGTGTGTAAGATTTAAGAGTCAACAGCTGGTGCCGCAGAGGCCGATATCTATCTATATTTATTTATTCTACTAAAACTCTCATGCTCTGTCTGTCTGTTTGTGACCTCCAATTAGCGCAAACTGTGCATTACAGCGGCACTTTTGTTTTGGCTGAATCGAATTAAAATGCACTAACTTACAGAGTGCAAGCAAAGTCCGGGGTTATATATTCGTATAAAATTGCTCATTCGCCAAAAATCAACAAGGCTGCCTTTCACCCGACTTCATGCAAATCGGGACGCGACAGCCCAATGCAAGCGCACGGCCAGCCTCAGCACCGACACATAGTCGTAGTCGTACTCTATTGATCCTGGGGGAAATTGGTTTTCGTTACAGTTGCACCATAAATAATTAAATAGTGATAAAACCATAAATTATTAAATAGTAATATGTAAATTGTGCCAGGAAATAAGTCCAGGACCAGCCTATTGGCTCAAGGTGTCTGACCCTCCAAGGGAGGAGTTGTAAAGTTTGATGGCCACAGGCAGGAATGACTTCCTATGATGCTCTGTGTTGCATCTCGGTGGAATGAGTCTCTGGCTGAATGTACTCCTGTGCCATTATGTAGTGGACGGGAGACAAGATGGCATGCAACTTGGACAGCATCCTCTTTTCAGACACCACCGTCAGAGAGTCCAGTTCCATCCCCACAACATCACTGGCCTTACGAATGAGTTTGTTGATTCTGTTGGTGTCTGCTACCCTCAGCCTGCTGCCCCAGCACACAACAGCAGACATGATAGCACTGGCCACCACAGACTCGTAGAACATCCTCAGCATCGCCCGGCAGATGTTAAAGGACCTCAGTCTCCTCAGGAGATAGAGACGGCTCTGACCCTTCTTGTAGACAGCCTCAGTGTTCTTAGACCAGTCCAGTTTATTGTCATGCACACAGCCAGCCTCAGCAGCGACACCTACCGGAGCAAAAGGGCAGGGCAGCTCTATTTCGAGGGGTCACATCACCATCAGCATGTGCAGGATTGGGACAGATCAAACTGCCACCCATCAATAAGAGATAATTAAATCTTATTGTAATGACGTACTTCCAGACACCCATAAAACCCTTTGCTGCTGTCAAAGGACAGCGGTGACTATATCACGTCCATTTAGGAGAGTGCCAACCACATCATCAAGAATAATCAGCATCCTTTGGCGTTACTGCTTCGTATCTTCTATCCAGTATTAGGGTTTAAAAAAATGGTCAGCCTAATTATGCAGAGTGGAAAGGGAAGGGGGACATTATGGTCAAGAGATAATGCCAAACGTCATCGGGAAGCGGCAAGGAGAGGAAGAGAAGAAGAATCGGATGAGGCCAGAGACTCCAGGATCAAAGAGTCAGGACAAAAAAAGACGAGAGAAGAAGAGACAGAGGAGGAGAGGGATGCATGTTTCCAGGATCAGAGTTAAACAGCAGAAGAGATGAAGAGATGGGGGATGAAAGGACTGCACATCTCCAGAATGACAACGAGAGGCACAAGGGTGGCAGATAAACCAGAAATGATGCCATCAGAACTGTCCTTCATTAAACGAGGAGGAGCCATATTTGCCCTGCTACATGTCGTTCTTCTTTAATAAACTGAGGTTTACTACTTCAGTTTCCAAAGCAAAGTGATACCAATAGCATTCAGGAAAATTTAATGTACATTCTGGTCACATTAGACTGCACTACCCTTCTCCCAAAGCGTGCCCCAACGGGTCACCCTGTTGTCTAGTGTGTATATATATCAGTTCTTATATTTTACAGTTTAATATTATTTATATATATATATGTGTGTGTGTGTGTGTGTGTGTGTGTGTGTGTGTATGTATATATTCTGTCGCAGGGATAGAGCGTCCTGAAGATTGTTTTACCTGCCTGGTGCCTGGGTTCGGAACATCTTATCTGACCTGTAGAGGAATTTGCAGTGGAAGGGGAAAGATGCAGTTGTCATAGCCAATGTGGGTACCAATGACATAGGTAGAACAAGGAAAGAGATTCTGCTGAGGGAATTTGAGCTGCTAGGGACTAAATTAAAAAGCAGAACCAAAAAGGTGGTAATTTCTGGATTACTACCTGAGTCACCTGAAAATTGGTACGTTGCTTCCTGGGTGCCAGTGTCCAGGGCATCTCGGATTGAGTCCTCAGCGTTCCTAAGTGGGAGTGTGAGCAGCCAGAGGTCGTGGTCCATATAGGTAGGGATCAATGACATAGGCAGGAAGAGTGACGAGGTTCATGCAAAGAGAGTTCAGGGAGTGAGGTTGTAAGTTAAAGGGCTGGAACTCCAGGGCTGTGATCTCAGGATTGCTACCATGCCACATGCTAGTGAGGCCAGAAACATGAAGATTATACAGTGACTAAGGAGTGGTGTAGGAAGGAGGGAGTTGGGGTTGGATCATAAGGCTCTCTTCCGGAGAAAGTGGGAGCTGTACGGAAGAGACAGTTTGCACCTGAACTGGAGGGGGACTAATGTCTTTGTGGGATGGGTTGATAGTGAGACACGGTGGGATTTAAACTAGAATTGTAGGGGGATGGGAACCAGAGTGCCAGAACAGATAATGGAGAGGTCGTGGAGACCGATGTTGGTAAGACCTCAGACAAAGTCAAGAGTCAAAAGGGTAATGATAGTGTGATTTCTATCCTGAGCTGTGTATATTTCAAAGGAAGAAGAATCATAGGAAAGGTGGGTGATCTCAGAGTGTGGATCAACACCTGGAATTAGGATATTGTAGCCATTAGTGAGACTTGGTTGCAGGAGGGGGAGGAGTGGCAGCTCGATATTCTGTTGTTTCAAACACGACAGAGAGGGAGGGGTTAAAGGAAGCAGGGTGGTTTTCCTAGACAGGGAAAATGTCACAGCAGTGTTCAGTCTGGACAGACTGCAGAACTTGTCTAGCGAGTCTATACAGATCAAACTGAGAAGTACGAGACAAAGGAAAACATTAATGAGGCTATATTACCGACCACTCAACAGACCAGGTATTTAGAGGAACAAACCTGTAGAGAGATCACAGACTGTTGCAAGAAACATAGTGTTGTTTTAGTAGGCTATTTTAACCTTTCATATATTGATTGAGACTCCCACACTGTAAAAGGACTAGATAGGATAGAGTTTGTCAAACGCGTTCAAAAAAAGTTCCCTTAATCAGCATGTAGAAGCCCCAGTGACAGAGGATGCAATGGTCCATTTCCCCCAGGGAACGAGACAGGGTAGGTGACAGAAGTTTATAGAAACATAGAAACATAGAAAATAGGTGCAGGAGTAGGCCATTCGGCCCTTTGAGACTGCACCGCCATTTATTATGATCATGGCTGATCATCCAACTCAGAACCCAGCCTTCCCTCCATACCCCCTGACCCCTGTAGCCACAAGGGCCATATCTAACTTCCTCTTAAACATAGCCAATGAACTGGCCTCAACAGTTTGCTGTGGCAGAGAATTCCACAGATTCACCACTCTCTGTGTGAAGAAGTTTTTCCTAATCTCGGTCCTAAAAGGCTTCCCCTCTATCCTCAAACTGTGACCCCTCGAGTGCAAGCAAAGTTCGGGGTTATATATTCATATAAAATTGCTCATTCGCCAAAAATCAACAGGGCTGCCTTTCACCCGACATCATGGAAATCGGGACGTGACCCCCGACGCAAGCGCACGGCCAGCCTCAGCACCGACACGCAGTCATAGTCATACTCTATTGATCCCAGGGGAAATTGGTTTTCATTACACTCGCACCATAAATAATTAAATAGTAATAAAGCCATAAATAATTAAATAGTAATTTGTAAATTATGCCAGGAAATAAGTCCAGGACCAGCCTATTGGCTCAGGGTGTCTGACCCTCCAAGGGAGGAGTTGTAAAGTTTGATGGCCACAGGCAGGAATGACTTCCTATGACGCTCTGTGTTGCATCTCGGTGGAATGAGTCTCTGGCTGAATGTACTCCTGTGCCCAACCAGTACATTATGTAGTGGATGGGAGACATTGACCAAGATGGCATGCAACTTAGACAGCATCCTCTTTTCAGACACCACTGTGAGAGAGTCCAGTTCCATCCCCACAACATCACTGGCCTTACGAATGAGTTTGTTGATCCTGTTGGTGTCTGCTACCCTCAGCCTGCTGTCCCAGCACACAACAGCAAACATGATAGCACTGGCCACCACAGACTCATAGAACATCCTCAGCATTGCCCGGCAGATGTTAAAGGACCTCAGTCTCCTCAGGAAATAGAGACGGTTCTGACCCTTCTTGTAGACACCCTCAGTGTTCTTAGACCAGTCCAGTTTATTGTCATGCACACAGCCAGCCTCAGCAGCGACACCTACCGGAGCAAAAGGGCAGGGCAGCTCTATTTCGAGGGGTCACATCACCATCAGCATGTGCAGGATTGGGACATTTCTAACTGCCACCCATCATTAAGAGATAATTAAATCTTATTGTAATGACGTACTTCCAGACACCCATAAAACCCTTTGCTGCTGTCAAAGGACAGCGGTGACTATATCACGTCCATTTAGGAGAGTGCCAACCACATCATCAAGAATAATCAGCATCCTTTGCTGTTACTGCTTCGTATCTTCTATCCAGCATTAGGGTTTTAAAAAATGGTCAGCCTAATTATGCAGAGTGGAAAGGGAAGGGGGACATTATGGTCAAGAGATAATGCCAAACGTCATTGGGAAGCGCAAGGAGAGGGAGAGAAGAAGAATCGGATGAGGCGAGGGCCGCACGACTCCAGGATCAAAGAGTCAGGACAAAAAAAGACGAGAGAAGAAGAGACAGAGGAGGAGAGGGATGCATGTTTCCAGGATCAGAGTTAAACAGCAGAAGAGATGAAGAGATGGAGGATGAAAGGACTGCACATCTCCAGAATGACAACGAGAGGCACAAGGGTGGCAGATAAACCAGAAATGATGCCATCAAACGTGTCCTTCGTTAAACGAGGAGGAGCCATATTGCCCTGCTACGTGTCGTTCTTCTTTAATAAACTGAGGTTTACTACTTCAGTTTCCAAAGCAAAGTGATACCAATAGCATTCAGGAAAATTTAATGTACATTCTGGTCACATTAGACTGCACTACCCTTCTCCCAAAGCGTGTCCCAACGGGTCACCCTGTTGTCTAGTGTGTGTGTGTATATATATATATATATATATATATCAGTTCTTATATTTTACATTTTAATATTATTTATTTATATATATATATGTGTGTGTGTGTGTGTATATGTATATGTATGTATGTATGTATATATTCTGTCGCAGGGATAGAGCGTCCTGAAGATTGTTTTACCTGCCTGGTGCCTGGGTTTGGAACATCTTATCTGACCTGTAGAGGAATTTGCAGTGGAAGGGGAAAGATGCAGTTGTCATGGCCAATGTGGGTACCAATGACATAGAAACATAGAAACATAGAAAATAGGTGCAGGAGTAGGCCATTCGGCCCTTCGAGCCTGCACCACCATTTATTATGATCATGGCTGATCATCCAACTCAGAACCCCGCCCCAGCCTTCCCTCCATACCCCCTGACCCCCGTAGCCACAAGGGCCATATCTAACTCCCTCTTAAATATAGCCAATGAACTGGCCTCAACAGTTTCCTGTGGCAGAGAATTCCACAGATTCACCACTCTCTGTGTGAAGAAGTTTTTCCTAATCTCGGTCCTAAAAGGCTTCCCCTCTATCCTCAAACTGTGGCCCCTCGTACTGGACTTCCCCAACATCGGGAACAATCTTCCTGCATCTAGCCTGTCCAATCCCTTTAGGATTTTATACGTTTCAATCAGATCCCCCCTCAATCTTCTAAATTCCAACGAGTACAAGCCCAGTTCATCCAGTCTTTCTTCTTTGTACTCCCTCTATGGCAAGGATGTCTTTCCTCAGATTAGGGGACCAAAACTGCACACAATGCTCCAGGTGTGGTCTCACCAAGGCCTTGTACAACTGCAGTAGTACCTCCCTGCTCCTGTACTCGAATCCTCTCGCTATAAATGCCAGCATACCATTCGCCTTTTTCACCGCCTGCTGTACCTGCATGCCCACATTCAATGACTGGTGTATAATGACACCCAGGTCTCGTTGCAACTCCCCTTTTCCTAATCGGCCACCATTCAGATAATAATCTGTTTTCCTATTTTTGCCACCAAAGTGGATAACTTCACATTTATCCACATTAAATTGCATCTGCCATGAATTTGCCCACTCACCCAACATATCCAAGTCACCCTGCATCCTCTTAGCATCCTCCTCACAGCTAACACTGCCACCCAGCTTCGTGTCATCCGCAAACTTGGAGATGCTGCATTTAATTCCCTCATCCAAGTCATTAATATATATTGTAAACAACTGGGGTCCCAGCACTGAGCCTTGCGGTACCCCACTAGTCACCGCCTGCCATTCTGAAAAGGTCCCATTTATTCCCACTCTTTGCTTCCTGTCTGCTAACCAATTCTCCACCCACACCAATACCTTACCCCCAATACCGTGTGCTTTAAGTTTGCACACTAATCTCCTGTGTGGGACCTTGTCAAAAGCCTTTTGAAAATCCAAATATACCACATCCACTGGTTCTCCCCATCCACTCTACTAGTTACATCCTCAAAAAATTCTATGAGATTCGTCAGACATGATTTTCCTTTCACAAATCCATGCTGACTTTGTCCGATCATTTCACCGCTTTCCAAATGTGCTGTTATCACATCCTTGATAACTGACTCCAGCAGTTTCCCCACCACCGACGTTAGGCTAACCGGCCTATAATTCCCCGGTTTCTCTCTCCCTCCTTTTTTAAAAAGTGGGGTTACATTAGCCACCCTCCAATCCTCAGGAACTAGTCCAGAATCTAACGAGTTTTGAAAAATTATCACTAATGCATCCACTATTTCTTGGGCTACTTCCTTAAGCACTCTGGGATGCAGACCATCTGGCCCTGGGGATTTATCTGCCTTCAATCCCTTCAATTTACCTAACACCACTTCCCTACTAACATGTATTTCACTCAGTTCCTCCATCTCACTGGACCCTCTGTCCCTTACTATTTCTGGAAGATTATTTATGTCCTCCTTAGTGAAGACAGAACCAAAGTAATTATTCAATTGGTCTGCCATGTCCTTGCTCCCCATAATCAATTCACCTGTTTCTGTCTGCAGGGGACCTACATTTGTCTTTATCAGTCTTTTCCTTTTTACATATCTATAAAAGCTTTTACTGTCCGTTTTTATGTTCTCTGCCAGTTTTCTCTCATAATCTTTTTTCCCCTTCCTAATTAAGCCCTTTGTCCTCCTCTGCTGAACTCTGAATTTCTCCCAGTCCTCAGGTGAGCCACTTTCTCTGGCTAATTTGTATGCTACTTCTTTGGAATTGATACTATCCCTAATTTCTCTTGTCAGCCACGGGTGCACTACCTTCCTTGATTTATTCTTTTGCCAAACTGGGATGAACAATTGTTGTAGTTCATCCATGCAACCTTTAAATGCCTGCCATTGCATATCCACCGTCAATCCTTGAAGTGTCATTTGCCAGTCTATCTTAGCTAATTCACGACTCATACCTTCAAAGTTACCCCTCTTTACGTTCAGAACCTTTGTTTCTGAATTAACTATGTCACTCTCCATGTTAATGAAGAATTCCACCATATTATGGTCACTCTTACCCAAGGGGCCTCTCACGACAAGATCGCTAATTAACCCTTCCTCATTGCTCAAAACCCAGTCCAGAATAGCCTGCTCTCTAGTCGGTTCCTCGACATGTTGGTTCAAAAAACCATCCCGCATACATTCCAAGAAATCCTCTTCCTCAGCACCTTTACCAATTTGGTTCACCCAGTCTACATGTAGATTGAAGTCACCCATTATAACTGCTGTTCCTTTATTGCACACATTTCTAATTTCCTGTTTAATACCATCTCCGACCTCACTACTACTGTTAGGTGGCCTGTACACAACTCCCACCAGCGTCTTCTGCCCCTTAGTGTTACGCAGCTCTACCCATATCGATTCCACATCTTCCCGGCTTATGTCCTTCCTTTCTATTGCGTTAATCTCTTTTTTAACCAGCAACGCCACCCCACATCCCCTTCCTTCATGTCTATCCCTCCTGAATATTGAATATCCCTGAATGTTGAGCTCCCATCCCTGGTCACCCTGGAGCCATGTCTCTGTGATCCCAACTATATCATAATCATTAATAACAATCTGCACTTTCAATTCATCCACCTTATTATGAATGCTCCTTGCATTGACACATAAAGCCTTCGGGCGCTCTTTTACAACTCTCTTAGCCCGTTTTAATGCTTGCCCTGGATTTGTCGGCCTGCCACTTTTACTTTTCCCCTTTGTACTTTTTGCTTCTACGCTCACTTTACACCCCTCTGTCTCTCTGCACTGGTTCCCATCCCTCTGTTGTGAACTAACCTCCTCACACCTAGCCTCTTTAATTTGATTCCCACCCCCCAACCATTCTAGTTTAAAGTCACCTCAGTAGCCCCCGCTAATCTCCCTGCCAGGATATTGATCCCCCTAGGATTTAAGTGTAACCCGTCCTTTTTGTACAGGTCACGCCTGCACCAATAGAGGTCCCAATGATCCAAAAACTTGAATCCCTGCCCCCTGCTCCAATCCCTCAGCCACGCATTTATCCTCCACCTCATCGCATTCCTATTCTCACTGTCGCGTGGCACAGGCAGTAATCCCGAGATTACTACCTTTGCGGTCCTTTTTCTCAACTCCCTTCCTAGCTCCCTATATTCTTCTTTCAGGACCTCATCCCTTTTCCTACCTATGTCATTGGTACCTATATGTACCAGGACCTCTGGCTCTTCACCCTCCCACTTCAGGATATCTTGGACACGATCAGAAATATCTCGGACCCTGGCACCAGGGAGGCAAACTACCATCCGGGTCTCTGGACTGCGTCCACAGAATCGCCTATCTGACCCCCTTACTATCGAGTCCCCTATCACAACTGCCCTCCTCTTCCTTGCCCTACCCTTCTGAGCTACAGGGCCAGACTCTGTGCCGGAGGCAGGGCCACTGTCGCTTCCCCCGGGTAAGCTGTCCCCTCCAACAGTACTCAAACAGGAGTACCTGTTGTTAAGGGGCACAGCCACCGGGGTACTCCCCATCACCTGCCTTTTCCCCTTCCCCCTCCTAACCGTGACCCACTTGTCTGCCTCCCGTGGCCCCGGCGTGACCACCTGCCTTCCACTCCTCTCTATCACCTCCTCGCTCTCCCTGACCAGACGAAGGTCATCGAGCTGCAGCTCCAGTTCCGTAACGCGGTCCCTTAGGAGCTGCATCTCGATGCACTTGGCGCAGATGTAGACGTCCGGGAGGCTTGGAGACTCCAGGGCCTCCCACATCCGACACCGAGAACAGCAAACTGCCCTCACAGTCATAATGCCCCTCTCCTCAAATAGCAACAGAAAATGAATGTCAAACCTTCCTCGCCTCACCCGCTTCCGCCTAAGCCCGGTGAGCCGAAGCCCTTAAGTCTTCACTCTGCTCCCGGCTCACTCTGCTGCCCGCAAACTACGCTGCCCGCTCTATGAGGCTCTGTTCCTTTTAAATCTGCCGCGCTGCACTGCCCGACGTCACACGCCTGTGCAGTCCCGCCTCTCAGAAAGCCGTTGGAGAAAAAAAATAACGAAAATTTCAAAAATCTCTTTCTCGGCACTCCCACTCAGACTCTCAGACTCCTTCTTCGAATTATGTAGGAGAACACTTGGCACCTAGTGACCACAATGTCATTAGTTTCAAATTAAATATGGAAAAGGATAGGTCTGGTCCACGGGTTGAGATTCTAAATTGGAGAAAGGCCAGTTTTGACGGTTTCAGAAATTATTTGGCAAGTGTGGATTGGAAGAGGTTCTTTTCTGGGAAAGGTATACGTAGTAAGTGGGAAGCCTTGCAAAGTGCAATTTTGTGAGTACAAAGCTTGTATGTGCCTGTTAGAACAAAAGGTAATGATAACAACTGTAGGGAAGCTTGATTTTCAGGAAATAATTACACCCTCGCTAAGAAAAATAAGTGCATAGTCGGTTTCGGCAGGTAGGAAAAATGTGGTAGTTATGGAGCATGAGAAATACTAGGGAATGTTTACAAAATCAGGAGGGCTAAAAGAAGGCACAAAGTTGCCCTAGCAGGCAGGGTGAAGGAGAATCCTAGGTGACTCTGGAGATAGGTTCAGAGCTGAAGGATCGCAATGGACAAAATTGGTTTTCTGCAAGATCAGAATGGTAATCCATGTGTGGAGCCAAAGGAGATGGGAGGATATTAAATACTTTTTTGCATTTGTATTTGCTCGGGAGACAATAGACAATAGGTGCAGGAGTAGGCCATTCGCCCCTTCGATCCAGCACCGCCATTCACTGTGATCATGGCTGATCATCCACTATCAGTATCCAGTTCCTGCCTTATCCCCATAACCTTTGATTCCACTATCTTTAAGAGCTCTATCCATCTCTTTCTTGAAAGCATCCAGAGACTTGGCCTCCACAGCCTTCTGGGGCAGAGCATTCCATATATCCAACACTCTCTGGGTGATAAAGTTTTTCCTCAACTCCGTTCTAAATGGCCTACCCCTTGTTCTTAAACTGTGGCCTCTGGTTCTGGACTCACCCATCAGCGGGAACATACTTCCTGCCTCCTGCGTGTCCAATCCCTTAATAATCTTATATGTTTCAATAAGATCCCCTCTCGGCCTTCTAAATTCCAGAATATAAAAGCCCAGTCGCTCCAATCTTTCGACATATGACAGTCCCGCCATCCTGGGAATTAACCTTGTGAACCTACGCTGCACTCCCTCATTAGCAAGAATGTCCTTCCTCAAATTTGGAGACCAAAACTGCACACACTACTCCAGGTGTGGTCTCACCAGGGCCCTGTACAGCTGCAGAAGGACCTCTTTGCTCCTATATTCAATTCCCCTTGTTATGAAGGCCAGCATGCCATTAGCTTTCTTCACTGCCTGCTGTACTTGCATGCTTGCTTTCAGTGACTGATGCACAAGAACACAAAATAATCTGCAGATGCTGGGGTCAAAGCAACACTCACAACACGCTGGAGGAACTCAGCAGGTCGGACAGCATCCGTGGAAATGTCGACTCATCGTTACATTCATAGTTACATCCTCAAAAAATTCCAGAAGATTAGTCAAGCACGATTTCCCCTTCGTAAATCCATGCTGACTCAGACTGATCCTGTTACTGCTATCCAGGTGTGTCGTAATTTCATCTTTTATAATTGACTCCAGCATCTTTCCCACCACCGACGTCAGGCTAACCGGTCTATAATTCCCTGTTTTCTCTCCTCCTTCCTTCTTGAAGAGGGGGACAACATTAGCCACCCTCCAATCCACAGGAACTGATCCTGAATCTATAGAACATTGGAAAATGATTACCAATGCGTCCACGATTTCTAAAGCCACCTCCTTAAGTACCCTGGGGTGCAGACCATCAGGTCCCGGAGACTTATCAGCCTTCAGACCCAACAGCCTATCCAACACCATTTCCTGCCTAATATAAATTTCCTCTAGTTCATCCATTACCCTAGGTCCTTTGGCCACTATTATACCTGGGAAATTGTTTGTGTCTTCCCTAGTGAAGACAGATCCAAAGCACCTGTTCAAATCGTCTGCCATTTCCTTGTTCCCCATAATAAATTCACCTGCTTCTGTCTTCAAGGGCCCAATTTTGATCTTAACTATTTTTTTCCTTTTCACATACCTCAAGAAGCTTTTACTATCCTCCTTTATATTCTTGGCTAGTTTACCGTCGTACCTCATTTTTTTCTCCATGTATTGCCTTTTTAGTTACCTTCTGTTGCTCTTTAAAAGTTTCCCAATCCTCCGACTTCCCACTTGTCTTTGCTATGTTATACATTTTCTTATTTATTTTTATACTGTCCATTACTTCCCTTGTCAGCCACGGTCTCCCCTTACTCCCCTTAGGATCTTTCTTCCTCTTTGGAACGAACTGATCCTGCACCTTCCGCATTATTCCCAGAAACACTTGCCATTGCTGTTCCACTGTCATCCCCGCTAGGGTATTGTTCCATTGAACTTTGGCCAGCTCCTCCCTCGTAGCACCATAGTTCCCTTTGTTCAACTGTAATACTGACACTTCCGAGTTTCTCTTCTCCCTCTCAAATTGTAGATTAAAACTTAACATATTATGGTCACTACCTTCTAATGGCTCCTTTACCTCGAGGTCCCTGATCAAATCCGGTTCATTACACAACACTAAATTTAGAATTGCCTTCCCTCTGGTAGGCTCCAGTACAAGCTGTTCTAAGAATCCATCTCGGAGGCACTCCGCAAACTCCCTTTCTTGGGGTCCTGCACCAACCTGATTCCTTCAGTCTACCTGCATGTTGAAATCCCCCATAACAACTGTAGCATTACCTTTGCGACATGCCAATTTTAACTCTTTATTTAACTTACACCCTACATCCAGACTACTGTTTGGGGGCCTGTAGATAACTCCCATTAGTGTCTTTCTACCCTTACAATTTCTCAGTTCTATCCATACTGACTCTACGTCTCCTGATTCTGTGTCCCCCCTCGCAAGGGACTGAATTTCGTTCCTCACCAACAGAGCCACCCCACCCCCTCTGCCCATCAGTCTGTCCTTTCGATAGGATATATACCCTTGAATATTCACTTCCCAGGCCCCGTCCACTTGAAGCCAGGCACAGATTCTACAGAAGCGAGGCAAAGCGACACCAGCTTCATAGACCCCATACAGATAAGCAGGTGCTTACTGTCCTGTGGCAAGTCAGGGTGGATAAATCCCCAGAGCCTGAGAAGAAGCTCCCTCAGACCCCACGGGAGGCAAATGCAGAAACTGCTGGAGCCACAGCAGAGATATTTAAATCATCCTCAGCAATGAGAGAGGTACGAGAGGATTGGAGGATCGCCAATATTGTTTGGCTGCTTGATTTATCTGGTTTTATGTTACTTTATTATGTAGTTACTAATAAAATAGTGTTAGTTAACAGCAAAACCAGACTCCAGGTGTGTCCCAACGAGAGAGGTACTCTGTCGGCTGCTGTTGTGGAGGGGTAGGATTGGCAGTTCTGTCAGCCAGTGTTGTTCGGCTGCTCAAAAAAGGCTCTAAACATAAACCAGGAAATTACAGGCTAGTGAGTCTGACATCATTGGTGGGAAAGTTATTGGAAGATATTCTAAGGCATCGGATATTGGCATTTGGATAGACGGGGGCTGATTACGGATCGTCAGCATGGCTGGTGTGTGGTCAGGTCAAGGACGACCATCAGAGCTTGAGCAGGATCTGGGTCAGCTGAAAAGTGTCAGATGGAATTTAATGGCGGCAGGTGCAAGCTGTTTTCATTTCGGTAGGACAAACCATAGTAGGTCTTACACAGCGAACAGTAGAGCACTGGGGACTGTGGTAGAACAAAGGGGTCTGGTAATAGAGGTCCATAATTCACTGAAAGTAGCGTCACAGGTAGACTGGGTCGTGAAGAAAACTTTTGTCACATTGGCCTTCATAAATCAAAGTTTTATTGTTCAAGAGATGGGCTGTTAAGCCGTTGGTGAAGCCTAATTTGGAATATTATGTGCAGTTTTGGTCACTTACATACAGGAAAGATGTAATAAAGTTTGAAAGAGCACAGAGAAAATTGACAAGAATGATGCCAGGTCTGAGTTCTCAGGAAAGATTAGGACTTTATTCTTTACAGCGTAGAAGATTGAGAGGGGATTTGATGAGGTATACAGATTATGAGGGGTATATTTAGGGTAAATGCAAGCAGGCTTTTCTACTGAGGGAGGGTGGGACTACAACGAGAGGTCATGGGTTAAGCGTGATGGGTGAGAAGTCTAAAGGGAATATGAGGGGAAACTTCTTCATTCAGAGGGTCGTGAGAGTGTGGAATGAGCTGTCAACACAAGTGATCCATTTGAGCTCCAGGCAGTCCGCGATGAGTTGGACGCTGACAGGCGACTGTTGCGACGCTGCTGGTGAGAGTCTCTGCCTGGATCGGTCTCTGCCGTTGTGTGGAGAGGGGTGGGGGCGGCTGCGGGGCTGCTACACGGGCAGCAGATTGCTCTCTGTATTGTACTGCCCCGGCTCGCGTATCCGGACAAGTCGGACGCAACATCCATGGTCGACACTGACCGACGGAGACCTCACTGTGCTCTGCCTGACCTGCTGAGTTCCTCCAGCAGTCTGTGTTTACTGCAACACACATCAAAGTTGCTGGTGAACGCAGCAGGCCAAGCAGCATCTGTAGGATGCCCACCACCTGGCCCCCACCGCTTTATTTTCACCATTTTATAAAAAAAAAGCGTTCACCAGCAACTTTGATGTATGTTGCTTGAATTTCCAGCATCTGCAGAATTCCTGTTGTTTGCGGGGATATTCAATTTCAGATCATCACGGGGCGCGGGCTGCTGTGAAACAGGATCAGACCGTGAGTGGAGCGTGTCCGCGGACCGGTGAGTGACCATTATCCCGGGCACCCTGCGCTCCCTCTCCCGCGCATTGACGGCGTCCCTCACGGACCCGCAGCCCCGCTGGGAACTCGCTATCCGCGGTAGTATAGTGGTTCGCGTAGCGCCGAGAGCCGGGTTCAAGTCCCACCGCGGTCTGTAAGGAGTTAATCGGTTCTGCCCAGGACCGTCCGGGTTTCCTCCGGGTAAAGAGGTCCTGGTTAGAAGGTTAATTGCTCACAAGGGTGGAATTGGGTGTCGAGGGCTTCTGGGGCGGATCTCTGAATAATTAGGGTTGGCGGTCAGTCGGAGAAGGAAGTCTGAGAGTCGGAGCGGGGCCACTTTTGAATGTTTCAGTTTTTCCCATCGGCGTTCAGAGAGGCGGGACTGCGCAGGCGTGTGACGGCGGGCAGTGAAGCGCGGCAGATTTAAAACGAACAGAGTCTCCTACATGATAGGGAAACACCAGACAGGATTGTGTGAGGAATGTCAGGAAGAGGAGTCAGTAGAACATGTAGTTTTGTGTTGCAGGAAGTATGGGAGACAGAGAGAGATAGTGAGAATTAAATTAAGGGAGTTGGGGATGCAGGAATTCACATTAAAAGGGTTGCTGGGCATGGGTGAGAGAGCACAAGTCCGGGTATTTTTAGCGTTTTTAAGGGGTACAGGGGTTTTTTATAGAATATGACGAATAAACAGGAATAGGATACTAGGATGGTCAAAGATGGGAGGGTGAAGTGTAGGTTTGTGTGTGTGTGAGAGATTGGGTGAAGGGATTTAGAATGTATGTCTAGTGCATATTCTGAAGCAGAGGGTGGCGGTAATGCACCATTAAGCTGGATGCCAACCGCCGTAAAACAAGATACAGACAGACAGACGGCGGGCAGCGTAGTTTGTGGGTTGCGGAGTGAGCCGGGAGCGGAGTGAAGGCTTAAGGGCTTCTGCTCAACGGGCTTGGGTGGAAACGGGCGAGGCAAAGAAGGCTTGGTGTTCATTTTCTGTTGTTATTTGAGGAGAGGGGCAGTATGAGTGTGAGGGCAGTTTGTTGTTCTCGGTGTCGGATGTGGGAGGCCCTGGAGTCTCCAAGCCTCCCGGACGTCCACATCTGCGCCAGGTGCGCCGAGATGCAGCTCCTAAGGGACCGCGTTACGGAACTGGAGCTGCAGCTCAATGACCTTCGTCTGGTCAGGGAGAGTGAGGAGTTGATAGAGAGGAGTTACAGGCAGGTGGTCACACTGGGGCCACGGGAGGCAGACAAGTGGGTCACGGTTAGGAGGGGGAAGGGGAAGAGTCAGGTAATAGGGAGTACCCCGGTGGCTGTGCCCCTTAACAATAGGTACTCCTGTTTGAATACTGTTGGGGGGGACAGCTTACCTGGGGGAAGCGACAGTGGCCGTGCCTCCGGCACAGAGTCTGGCCCTGTAGCTCAGAAGGGTAGGGCAAAGAAGAGGAGGGCAGTTGTGATAGGGGACTCGATAGTAAGGGGGTCAGGTAGGCGATTCTGTGGATGCAGTCCAGAGACCCGGATGGTAGTTTGCCTCCCTGGTGCAAGGGTCCGGGATATTTCTGATCGTGTCCAAGATATCCTGAAGTGGGAGGGTGAAGAGCCAGAGGTCGTGGTACATATAGGTACCAATGACATACGTAGGAAAAGGGAAGAGGTCCTGAAAGGAGATAATAGGGAGTTGAGAAAAAGGACTGCAAAGGTAGTAATCTCGGGATTACTGCCTGTGCCACGCGACAGTGAGAGTAGGAATGCAATTAGGTGGAGGATAAATGCGTGGCTGAGGGATTGGAGCAGGGGGCAGGGATTCAAGTTTTTGGATCATTGGGACCTCTTTTGGCGCAGGCGTGACCTGTACAAAAAGGACGGGTTACACTTGAATCCAAGGGGGACCAATATCCTGGCAGGGAGATTAGCGAGGGCTACTGAAGTGACTTTAAACTAGAATGGTTGGGGGGTGGGAATCAAATTAAAGAGATGAGGAGAGAGGAGATTAGTTCACAACAGGGGGATGGGAACCAGTGCAGAGAGACAGAGGGGTGTAAAATGAGGGTAGAAGCAAAAAGTAGTAAGGAGAAAAGTAAAAGTGGCAGGCCGACAAATCCAGGGCAAGCATCAAAAAGGGCCACTTTTCAACATAATTGTATAAGGGCTAAGAGAGTTGTAAAAGAGCGCCTGAAGGCTTTGTGTGTCAATGCAAGGAGCATTCATAACAAGGTGGATGAATTGAAAGTGCAGATTGTTATTAATGATTATGATATAGTTGGGATCACAGAGACATGGCTCCAGGGTGACCAAGGATGGGAGCTCAACATTCAGGGATATTCGATATTCAGGAGGGACAGACATGAAAGAAAAGGAGGTGGGGTAGCATTGCTGGTTAGAGAGGAGATTAACGCAATAGAAAAGAAGGATATTAGCTGGGAGGATTTTGAATCATATTGGGTAGAGCTGCATAACACTAAGGGGCAGAAAACGCTGGTGGGAGTTGTGTACAGGCCACCTAACAGTAGTAGTAAGGTCGGAGATGGTATTAAACAGGAAATTAGAAATGTGTGCAATAAAGGAACAGCAGTTATAATGGGTGACTTCAATCTACATGTAGATTGGGTGAACCAAATTGGTAAAGGTGCTGAGGAAGAGGATTTCTTGAAATGTATGCGGGATGGTTTTTTGAACCAACATGTCGAGGAACCAACTAGAGAGCAGGCTATTCTAGACTGGGTATTAAGCAATGAGGAAGGGTTCATTAGCAATCTTGTCATGAGAGGCCCCTTGGGTAAGAGTGACCATAATATGGTGGAATTCTTCAGTAAGATGGAGAGTGACATAGTTAATTCAGAAACAAAGGTTCTGAACTTAAAGAAGAGTAACTTTGAAGGTATGAGACGTGAATTAGCTGAGATAGACTGGCAAATGACACTTAAAGGGTTGATGGTGGATATGCAATGGCAAGTATTTAAAGATCGCATGGATGAACTACAACAATTGTTCATCCCAGTTTGGCAAAAGAATAAATCAGGGAAGGTAGTGCACCCGTGGCTGACAAGGGAAATTAGGGATAGTATCAATTCCAAAGAAGAAGCATACAAATTAGCCAGAAGAAGTGGCTCACCTGAGGACTAGGAGAAATTCAGAATCCAGCGGAGGAGGACAAAGGGCTTAATAAGGAAGGGAAAAAAGATTATGAGAGAAAACTGGCAAGGAACATAAAAACTGACTGTAAAAGCTTTTACAGATATGTGAAAAGAAAAAGATTGGTTAAGACAAATGTAGGTCCCCTACAGACAGAAACAGGTGAATTGATTATGGGGAGCAAGGACAGGGCAGACCAATTGAATAACTACTTTGGTTCTGTCTTCACTGAGGAGGACATAAATAATCTTCCGGAAATAGTAGGGGACAGAGGGTCCAATGAGATGGAGGAACTGAGGGAAATACATGTTAGTAGGGAAGTGGTGTTAGGTAAATTGAAGGGATTAAAGGCAGATAAATCTCCAGGGCCAGATGGTCTGCATCCCAGAGTGCTTAAGGAAGTAGCCCAAGAAATAGTGGATGCATTAGTGATAATTTTTCAAAACTCTTTAGATTCTAGACAAGCTCCTGAGGATTGAAGGGTGGCTAATGTAACCCCGTTTTCTAAAAAAGGAGAGAGAAACTGGGGAATTATAGACCGGTTAGCCTAACATCAGTGGTGGGGAAAGTGGTAGAATCAGTTATCAAAGATGTGATAACAGCACATTTGGAAAGCAGTGAAATTATTCGACAAATTCAGCATGGATTTTTAAAAAAAATCTTTTAATTAAATTAGTACACAAAATGGTAAACCATATAGGCACTAATACACTTACAATATAACTTTACAGGAAATATTAATACAGAAAAAATTAGTACGAAGAGTGCCGTTTAAGTATAAAATAACTAGGTAGTATAATAGTATACTAATTTTTATCTATATCAATAAGAAAAGGAAAAAAAAACCCAAAAAACGCCCCCCAAAAAAACCACCGTGCAACTAATCTAAAAAGCAAAAGCAAAGCAATGGGCTAACCAGGAATCAAGTAGAGTTAAACAACTTAAAACAATCACGTCCTCAAACCCGACCTCCATTAAAAACAGTTAAAAAGCAAGAAGGGAATGTAAATATGAACCAAGAGAGAGAAAAAAAATTACATTAAATGAAAATGTTGAATAAAAGATCTCCAGGTCTGTTCAAATTTAGCTGAAGAATCATAAAGGTTACTTCTAATTTTCTCCAAATTTAAGCATAGTATCATCTGGGAAAACCAAAAGAACATAGGTGGAACATTAGTCTCTTTCCAATGTTGTAAAATACATCTTTTCGCCATTAAAGTAAGAAATGCAATCATTCTACGGGCTGAGGGAGAAAGATTACTGGAAATTTTAGGTAATCCAAAGATAGCAGTAATAGGATGGGGAGAGATATTTACATTCAACACCTTTGAGATAATATTAAAAATATCTCTCCAAAAAGTTTCGAGAGTAGGGCAAGACCAAAACATATGAGTTAAAGAGGCTATCTCCCCATGACATCTGTCACAAAGAGGATTAATATGAGAATAAAAATGAGCTAATTTATCTTTGGACATATGTGCTCTATGAACAACTTTAAATTGAATTAGGGAATGTTTAGCACAGATAGAGGAAGTATTGACTAATTGTAAAATCTGCCCCCAGTCATCCACGGAAATGATAGACCCCAATTCCTGTTCCCAATCTACCCTAATCTTATCAAATGGAGCTTTCCTAAGTTTCATAATAATATTATAAATCATAGCCGATGCACCTTTCTGACATGGATTAAGGTTAATTATAGTATCTAAAATTTATGTAGGAGGTAGTGTTGGAAAGGAAGAAAGCATAGTACTTAGGAAATTTCCAACTTGTAGATATCTAAAAAAATGTATTCTCGGTAAGTTATATTTATTAGATAATTGTTCAAAGGACATGAGGGAGCCATCTAAAAATAAATCCAAAAACCGTGAAATGCCCTTAGTCTTCCAAATTTGAAAAGCACGATCCGTAGAAGAAGGAGGAAAGAATATGTTACCTAAAATAGGAATCGCAAGCCCAAATTGATTAAGATCAAAAAATTTTCGGAATTGAAACCAAATACGCAAGGTATATTTAACTATCGGGTTACAGACCTGTTTGAGGCGTTTCAAGTCAAAAGGAAGAGAAGAACCTAAAATGGAGCCAAGTGCATAACCTTGAGCAGATTGTAATTCCAATACTACCCATTCAGGAATGGATAGTGTATCTTGGTCAAGTAACCAAAATTCATGTTTCGAATATTAATTGCCCAATAATAGAATCTAAAGTTAGGTAATACCAAACCTCCACCTCTCTTAGCTTTCTGTAAATGTATTTTACCCAATCTCGGGTTTTTATTTTGCCAAATAAATGAAGACATTTTAGAGTCAACTTTGTCAAAAAAGGATTTTGGAACAAAAATCGGTAGTGCCTGAAATACATATAAAAATTTTGGCAGAAAAAACATCTTAACTGCATTAATATGACCAATCAAAGTTAAATATAATGGAGACCATTTAAATGAAAGTTGAGTAATATGATCAATTAAAGGTAGGAAATTAGTCTTAAATAAGTCTTTGTTTACAGGTGATTTTAATCCCAAGATATGAAAAATGGTTATTAATCAATTTAAATGGAAGGTTATGATACAAGGGAAGTTGCTTACTAATCAGGAAAAGTTCACTCTTGCTGAGATTCAACTTGTAACCGGAAAAAAGACTGAATTGTGCTAATAGATCTAAAGCAGCAGGGATAGATTTTTGAGGATTAGAAATATATAAAAGTAAGTCATCAGCATAGAGTGATATTTTATGGGACTTTAGGCCCCGAGTTATCCCAATAATATTTGGAGATTGTCGAATAGCAATTGCAAGAGGTTCTAATGCAATATCAAATAATAAAGGACTAAGAGGACAACCTTGTCTAGTACCTCGAGAAAGAGGGAAAAAAGGTGAACTTAAAGAGTTAGTACGAACTGAGGCCATAGGAGAATGATATAACAATTTGATCCAGGATACAAATTTCGAGCTGAAATTAAACATTTCAAGCACCTTAAATAAGTAAGGCCATTCAACTCTGTCAAAGGCTTTTTCAGCATCTAAGGAAATGACACACTCAGGATCGTTTTGTGAAGGAGTATAAACAATATTTAACAGTGTGCGAATATTATAAAAAGAGTAATGACCTTTAATAAAACCCGTTTGGTCTTCCGAAATAATATGAGGAAGTGCTTTTTCTAATCTGTTTGCTAATAATTTAGAAAAAATTTTAGAGTCAACATTTAATAAAGATATTAGTCTATAAGATGCACATTGAGCAGGATCTTTATCCTTCTTTAATATTAAAGAAATCAACGCTCTATAGAAGGATTCGGGAAGTTTACCGAGTTTTAATGAAGTCTCCAGAACCCTAAATAACCAAGGGATTAATAAAGGTGCAAACAATCTGTAAAATTCCACCGTAAACCCGTCAGGGCCAGGGGCTTTCCCCAGGTTCATAGAAAAAATAACATTCTTAATCTCATCAGTGGTAATGGGAGTATCTAACATAGAAGATACATCCTGTGAAATCTTAGGGAAATTTAGGTTATCTAAAAAGTCATACATATATTTAGAGTCTGGTGGAGACTCTGATTGATATAAGGAAGAATAAAAATCAAAAAAGGATTGATTAATCCCAGCTTGATCAAGTATCAGTTGATCATTTTGATTATAAATCTGATTAATTTGAAATTTAGTATAATTAGTCTTCAACTGATTAGCCAACAGTTTACCAACTTTGTCACTATGTACATAAAATTCACTTCTTGTTTTCATTAATTGATTTGCAATCGAGGACGCAAGTAATAAACTGTGTTCCATTTGAAGTTCAGTTCTTTGTTTATACAACTTCTCAGAGGGAGCGGTAGCATATTTCTTATCAACTTCCTTAATCTTGTCCACAGTTACCAGCTCCTCCTGCTTCAGCTTCTTCCTCAAAGCGGCAGAGTACGAGATAATCTGACCACGAATATAAGCTTTAAAAGTATCCCAAAGGATGTTCACAGAAATATCTTCTGTATAGTTAATTGTAAAAAAGAGATCAATCTGTTCATTCATGAAGTTAACAAAGTCCGAGTCCTGAAGCAACAACGAATTAAAACGCCATTGTCTATTATTTTGTGTATTGGCCTGAATTTTAATAGAAAGCTTAAGTGGAGCATGGTCTAAATTGGTTATAGAGTCATAATCACATTTAATCACTGAAGAAATAAGACGAGAGTCAATAAAAAAAAATCAATTCTTGAATAGGAATGGTGAACATGTGAAAAAAAAGAAAAATCTTTTTCCTGAGGATGCAGAAAACGCCAAGTGTCCATCGACCCGGAATCTGAAAGGAATGAGTTAATCAAAGTTGCAGATTTATTGGGTAAGGTCCGTAAAGGAGCCGAACGGTCCAAAGCTGGGGATAAACAAGTATTAAGATCCCCGCCCCAGATTAGTGAAAACTCATTCAAATTCGGGAACAGATTAAATAATGATTTATAAAATTCCAGACAGTCCAGGTTGGGAGCATAAATATTAACTAAAACTACCTTTTTATTAAAGAGTAGGCCACTAACCAATAAAAATCTACCATTCGGATCGGAAATAATATCGTGTTGTACAAAAGTAACTGAGGGGTCTATAAAAATAGAGACACCTCGAATCTTAGCGTTAGAATTCGAACGGAAGTGTTGACCCTTCCAGAATTTAAAAAAACGTAGTCTGTCCCCCCTCCGCACATGGGTCTCTTGTAAGAATAAAACATGTGCATTAAGTCTCTGGAATACTTCAAAAACTTTTTTCCTTTTAATTGGATGATTAAGACCGTTAGTATTCCAAGACAGAAAATTAATAGCGGGCTCCATAAACCCTAAAGTCAACCAGCAGAAAAAAGGATTGACAATAGGTTCGACCCACGAACCCGGAAAGGGAACAGAACAAACAAGAGATAACAGGAAGGAGGACGTGACCAATGCTTCGGTAATGTAAATAGCCCAAAAAGAAAAAAACTAAAAAGTGAAACCCCACCCCCACCCCCCCGTATCCCCAAAGCTAAATCTAAAACAGACCAGCCAGAAAGAAGTAAGCACTAAAACTACCCCCACGACTTCCGATATACGCTCACTAAAAAAAAGTGTATATATAAAAAGATCAGCTCAAGTTATAAAACATTAGAAGAATGAGAAAAAAAGTACACCGATTAAAACACACAAAGAAAAAGCCATTAAATATAAAGAAAACCGTTAACGAACAACAGACCCTATAATTAAACAAACAAAAGCAAATGATAATTAACATAGACTAGTAAGGAAAAACTACAAAAAGTACGTTTGAAAACTACAAAGTTTAAGGCCTCGAAGGAAACACGTAAAATGACGCAGAGGTAAAAGCCACCCATAATCCCCAGGGAAAAAGAAGGGAATGACGCAGTTGAAAAAATGTTTGGCAACCATGTTAATTAAACCGAAAGTAATCTTTTCTGCCATAGAAACCATAGAAACTACAGCACAGAAACAGGCCTTTTGGCCCTTCTAGGCGGTGCCAAACCATTTTCTGCCTAGTCCCACTGACCTGCACACGGACCATATCCCTCCATACACCTCCCATCCATGTATCTGTCCAATTTATTCTTAAATGTTAAAAAAGAACCCGCATTTACCACCTCGTCTGGCAGCTCATTCCATACTCCCACCACTCTGTGTGTGAAGAAGCCCCCCCTAATGTTCCCTTTAAATGTTTCCCCCCTCACCCTTAACCCATGTCCTCTGGTTTTTTTCTCCCCTTGCCTCAGTGGAAAAAGCCTGCTTGCATTCACTCTATCTATACCCATCATAATTTTATATACCTCTATCAAATCTCCTCTCATTCTTCTACGCTCCAGGGAATAAAGTCCTAACCTATTCAACCTTTCTCTGTAACTGAGTTTCTCAAGTCCCGGCAACATCCTTATAAACCTTCTCTGCACTCTTTCAACATTATTTATATCCTTCCTGTAATTTGGTGACCAAAACTGAACACAATACTCCAGATTCGGCCTCACCAATGCCTTATACAACCTCATCATAACTTTCCAGCTCTTATACTCAATACTTTGATTAATAAAGGCCAATGTACCAAAAGCTCTCTTTACAACCCTATCTACTTGTGACGCCACTTTTAGGGAATTTTGTATCTGTATTCCCAGATCCCTCTGTTCTACTGCACTCCTCAGTGCCTTACCATTAACCCTGTATGTTCTACCTTGGTTTGTCCTTCCAACGTGCAATACCTCACACTTGTCTGTATTAAACTCCACCTGCCATTTTTCAGCCCATTTTTCCAGCTGATCCAAGTCCCTCTGCAGGCTCTGAAAACCTTCCTCACTGTCTACTACACCTCCAATCTTTGTATCATCAGCAAATTTGCTGATCCAATTTACCACATTATCATCCAGATCATTGATACAGATGACAAATAACAATGGACCCAGCACTGATCCCTGTGGCACACCACTAGTCACAGGCCTCCACTCAGAGAAGCAATTCTCTACCACCACTCACTGGCTTCTTCCATCGAGCCAATGTCTAATCCAATTTACCACCTCGGCATGTATACCTAGCGACTGAATTTTCCTAACTAACCTCCCATGCGGGACCTTATCAAAGGCCTTACTGAAATCCATGTAGACAATATCCACTGCCTTCCCTTCATCCACTTTCCTGGTAACCTCCTCGAAAAACTCCAATAGATTGGTCAAACATGACCTACCACGCACAAAGCCATGTTGACTCTCCCTAATAAGTCCCTGTCTATCCAAATGCTTGTAGATTCTGTCTCTTAGTACTCCCTCCAATAACTTACCTACTACCGACGTTAAACTCACCGGCCTATAATTTCCCGGATTACTTTTTGATCCTTTTTTAAACAACAGAACAACATGAGCCACTCTCCAATCCTCCGGCACCTCACCCGTTGACAGTGACGTTTTAAATATTTCTGCCAGGGCCCCCGCAATTTCAACACTAGTCTCCTTCAAGGTCCGAGGGAATACTCTGTCAGGTCCCGGGGATTTATCCACTTTAATTTTCCTCAAGACAGCAAGCACCAACTCCTTTTCAATCTGTACAGTTTCCATGATCTCACTGCTTGATTCCCTCAATTCCATAGACTTCATGCCAGTTTCCTTAGTAAATACAGATGCAAAAAACCTATTTAAGATCCCTCTCATTTCCTTTGGTTCCGCACATAGCCGACCACTCTGATCTTCAAGATGACCAATTTTATCCCTTACAATCCTTTTGCTCTTAGTATACCTGTAAAAGCTCTTTGGATTATCCTTCACTTTGACTGCCAAGGCAACCTCATGTCTTCTTTTACCCCTCCTGATTACTTTCTTAAGTATTTTCTTGCACTTCTTATACTCCTCAAGCATCTGATTTACTCCCTGTTTCCTATACATTTCATACAACTCCCTCTTCTTCTTTATCAGAGTTGCAATATCCCTTGAGAACCAAGGTTCCTTATTCCTATTCAATTTGCCTTTAATCCTGAGAGGAACATACAAACTCTGCACTCTCAGAATTTCCCCTTTGAAAGCTTCCCACCTACCAATCACATCTTTGCCAGAGAACAACCTGTCCCAATCCATTCTCATTTCTTCCAATTTGGCCTTCTCCCAGTTCAGAACCTCAACCCTAGGACCAGATCTATCCTTGTCCATGATCAAATTGAAACTAATGGTGTTATGATCACTGGAACCAAAGTGCTCCCCTACACAGACTTCCATCACTTGTCCTAACTCGTTTCCTAACAGGAGATCCAATATTGCATCCCCTCTAGTTGGTCCCTCAATATATTGATTCAGAAAACTTTCCTGAAAACATTTTACGAACTCTAAACCATCTAGACCCCTAGACCCCTAACAGTATGGGAGTCCCAATCAATGTATGGAAAATTAAAATCCCCTACCACCACAACTTTATGTTTCCTGCAGTTGCCTGCTATCTCTCTGCAGATTTGCTCTTCCAAGTCTCGTTGACTATTGGGTGGTCTGTAATACAATCCCACTAATGTGGCCATACCTTTCCTGTTTCTCAGCTCCACCCATAAGGACTCAGTACACAAGCCCTCTAATCTGTCCTGCCTGAGCACTGCTGTAATATTTTCCCTAACAAGCAATGCTACTCCCCCACCTTTCATTCCTCTGCCTCGATCACATCTGAAACATCGGAACCCTGGAATATTAAGCTGCCAGTCCTGCCCCTCCTGTAGCCAAGTTTCACTAATTGCTACAACGTCATAATTCCACGTGTCAATCCACGCCCTCAACTCATCCGCCTTCCCCACAATACTCCTAGCATTGAAATATATACACCTCAGAAGATTTTTACCACCACTCACAACCTTTCTATCAGCGGATTTGCTTGAACTTTTAACATCATTTATTTTCACCCCAGCCACACTGTCAGCTCTGACACTCTGGTTCACATCCCCCTGCAAATCTAGTTTAAAGCCTCCCCAGTAGCACTAACAAACCTCCCTGAAAGGATATTGGTCCCCCTGTAGTTCAAGTGTAACCCGTCTCTCTTGTACAGGTCCCACCTGCCCCAGAAGAGGTCCCAGTGATCCTGAAATCTGAAACCCTGCCCCCTACACCAGTTCCTCAGCCACTTGTTCCTCCTCCAGAGCATCCTATTCCTACCCTCACCCTGCCGTCGTATAAAGCGAAAAAAAATTAAACCCAACAGATTAACAGCTTCCGGTCAACCGGAGAAAATTAAAAATTGCGATTAAGGCGTTGAAGGTGAAAATTGATCCAGGTAACTCTGGGCATCCGATGGAGAATCGAAAAAACGGGAAGTTCCCTCAGGCGTGCGAATCCTTAAGCGCGCGGGGTACAGCAACACCGGTTTTAAATCCATCTTGTAGAGCTCCGACATCACAGATCTATAACGGACACATCGATCCCGAATCTGTTTACTGAAGTCCTCGACAATTCGAAAATAAAGATCCAAAAAATCAATGTAACCTTTAGGTCGGACGAATCGAAGCAATTTCTTCTTATCTTGAAAGTAATGAAATCGCAAAATAACATGCCGATGTTTATCAGACTTAGACGAATATCAGTTACGAATATTGACCATCTGGTAAAATGTCTGTCTTTGAATTCTGGCCTTGGCAGAACAATTGCCATTCACAATACACGTGTTAAAAGTGAATCGAAACTGCAAGCTGGCAACAGATGATACTTTGAAGTTGGTAAAGCGATTGTCCCTTAGTTGTTCAATGTGTTTCACATCTTTCTGTTATTCCTATCTCATCTGTCTCCAGCAACCCCGATGTATAAAGGGAACCAAAGTTCTTCAAAGACCTTTCCTGAAAAAAAGGTTTTTCTCCAGACTCACCATCTCCAGGTAGATTACACATGGTCATGATCAACCTTCCCTGTCCCATCTGCCGGAAGCAAGGGTGGCTCCACATTCTGACTTCAGAGGTCTGGGTTGACCACAACTGCTCCAGGCCAATCTTGACTGGACATTGTCTTTATCCCATCTTACCTTAATGTCCACAGTAGTGGCTATACTTTAATAGTTTTTCAGAAGATTTGGTGACACCAAAGTCCATCCAATTTCGACAGAAGTAGTCTGCTCCCTGCAACGGGTGTGAGGATGATAACTTTTCCATGTTTTATTCCAGTCCTTCCCACTGTGGTCCAGTGCAGAGCGGCCGTGGCCTCCCCGGACTCAATCACCACCGTCCCTGTTGGTGGATCCGTCCACTTCCCCATCCTCCATGCCAGTGAGGACAAGTACGAGGTGACTCTGGAGAAAACATCCCCGAACCAACTGAAGATCTTGGCCTGGATGTCAGACCGACCGGAGACTCTGTACGTGATCCGGCCGTCCTACAGGAACCGGATTCACTTCCGGAGAGATGGTGTTATCGAGATGCGAGGCATCAAGATGAGTGACCAGGGGACGTACGAGGTGCAGACAAACTACTTTGGGAGGGAGCTGAGAAACCGTGACCGTGACCAGTTTGAGATCCGTGTTGTCAGTGAGTAGTAGTTTTAGAATGCACAAGAGCACAGAAACAGGCTGTTCAGCCCATTCAGTCCGTACTGGATTATGAAAGTATCCTAGACTGCCACAGCATAGAAGCAGATATTCGGTCTATGTAGTCTGTCGAACTGTATTCTCCCAAGTTCCATCGACCCATATCTGGACCATAGCCCTCCTTACCCCTCCCATCCATGTACCATCCAAAATTTCTCTTAAATATGGAAATCAAACCCATATCCAAGGACTAAAGCCCTAAACTATTCAACCTCTCCCTACACCTCAGGTGCTCATGTCCCAGCAATGGCCATGTTTTCGGGTCAGTACCCACATTTCCCAACTGTTTGACCCCGCCACGAGACTTTCTGATCTCCAGAACCCAGACACCACCCAGGTGACCCTGTCACTGCCTGGACCTTCCCTCCTCTCACTGTGACCAGCAGCAGGCTGTATCTCTCAGCTCTCAGATCTCAGCCCAATCCCCTCCCTGTCTCTGGATCCTTGAAATCTTGTGTGAAGTTCCTGATTCTTTTCCCTGGGGGAGAAGGACTGACCTCATTCTAAGCCCCTCCTGATTTGATACACCTCTATAAGGTTACTCCTCCAAGAGGAGCACAGCTTTGTTGTTGTCTGGAGCTTGTGTGCCTCTGTGACCTGGAGAGCTGGAGTCTGGGTTTCCATGCCAAACAAGTCAAAGGGTAGAGGTCAGACTAAAGCTGCACCACTGGTCCTCCAGGTTCAGGGGTCCAGCTCGGGGCTACCAACCCCACTCGCCAAATAAAACTGTTACGGAAACAGCAATGCAGAATCCTTCCACATCTGAGTGACAGAGATGAAGGACCTTCGTTGCTGCCCGAAACACCAGCAGGTGTAACGGGAAGTAAATCAATATAAAGTCACTCCGTAATCCAGGGAATAATGTCCGAGCCTGACTATCCTCACCCTATAAGCCTGTTCCTTGTCCAGGCAGGTCTTGACCTGGAATGTCGACTCCATGGATGCTGCCTGACCTACTGAGTTCTCCTCCAGCATTTTGTGTGTGTGTTCATGTTGCTCACATCCTTGTCAATCTCCTCTGCATTTTTTCCACACCTTCCCTTTAACAGGGTAACCACACCACCAAGTGTGGCCTCACCGACATCTTGTACAACGGTGACGTGATGGCCCTCACTCCTGTAATCAATACCCTGACTCGTATGGGCCAGCACGCTGAAAGTCTCCTTCACCACCCTGTCTACCTGTGGAGCCACTTTCAGGGAACTATGTTCTTATCCTCCTGGGACGTGGACAATCCCCACAGCCCTGTAGTGTCCCTACCACTTGATTCTGGAGATTCGAGCGTTCTCTGTGTGGAGTTTGCACGTGTGAGCTCCCACTGCCCCGTCCCCACTTGCAATTGTTGTCCCAGTTTCCTCCCCTCAACCCCATGAAGAGGAGGGAGAGACAGAGTCCCTCTGTTGATCGGGGTCGACCAGCTGTCTATGAATACACCAGCCACACCATTACAATACGGAGACCAAGCTGTCGTCCATGCCGCAGGCTCCCTCTCACCATCAGCTGATGAATCCGAAGGCACGGCAGAGACTGAAACAGTCTGACACCCGCGGCCTCGCTGGAGTTGCCAGTCAGCGTTGAACTGAAGATACAATCCGGTTCCGGATTTCTCCTTGGGATTTACTCCTGAAGCCTTTCCCATGAGTGGGTTTGAGATCAGAGTTTTCCTTCTCCGACGTGAGCTGCCAGTCACAGCTGAGGAGCCCCGTCTGCCCAAAGCAACCCGCTTGAAGGTGACAGTAACCGGCCTTTGGCCCTTCTGTGAGCAGAAATGATCCTGCTGGGTTTAATAGCTGAGCTGTACGTGAGAGTCAGGAGCTGGACTTGGTTGTCAGAGGCTATTTGAGACACGCCATTGGGAGCATTTAATAAATTGTGGAGTTTGTATCCTCACTACCCGCTCTCCCGGCTGTAACAATGTTAAAGAACCGCGACCAGCACCTGACTGAATCTTTCCCCAGTGTGTGGGTGACGGGTAAAATCTATGGGGATGGAGTGGATTTGGTTGTGGGGTGTTTGTTGAGGGGAATGTTTTCAAGAATTTAATGTTAATTCATAATGAAATCTCTCCTGGCAGAGCCGGTGTCTGAGCCAATAGTGGAGATCAGCAGGGATGCCTCCCACGTCACGCTGAACTGCACGGCTCTCGGAAGCGGACAGATCACCTATCGGTGGGAAAGGCAGACAGTTGGGAACGACACCTTCCATGGAGCCCTGCTGGTCCTGCAGAACGATGGGCTGAGTGGCCACACCTACAACTGCATTGCTGAAGATTGCTGCAGTCGGCAGATCAGTCTCCCAGTCTCTGTCGACTTCAACCCAGCCAGCAGTGAGTGGGACACAGTGGATGTGTTTCCAATACTGGGGGAGTCTCAGGATATGGGGGTGTCCATTTAGGACAGAGATGAGGAATTTCATTAGCCAGAGGGTGGAGAATCTGTGAAATTCATTGCCTGAGACGGCTGTGGAGGCCAAGTCATTGGGTGTATTTAAATCGGAGGTTATCAGTTCTTGGTTATTCAGGGTGTCAAAGGTTACAGTGAGAAGGCAGGAGAATGGGATTGAGAGGGACAATGAATCAGCCACAGTGGAATGGCAGAGCAGACCTGATGCGCTGAATGGCCTACTTTTGCTCCTGTGTTCTAGTCATATCATCTCCTAGAGTAGGGTGTGAAGTGGGGACTGCTTGGAATCGAGAACGTGCCCCAGGACCCGACTGGACAGGGGCTGGACTGAGAGAGGGGAGGAGGGAGTTCCAGTTTCCAGACACAAAGGTTCTGGTTGTGGGTTTCTGACCATGGAATGGATCAGTGAACTGAGGTTTAATGCTGTCTGTCTTTCTGTCCCCCAGAGTCCAGAAATTACTGGGGAATCATTCTCAGCTTTACAGTCGTTGTGGTGTTGATCTTGGGTCTGTATCTGCTCAGGAAATCTCAGTGAGTATCCTCTTCACTATCATCCCACTCTCCGTCCAGCTCCCTTTCATCCCATCCCAGCCCTGGTGTAAGGTGAGCCCGATGTTGGGACAACACACACACAATGCTGGAGGATTCAGAGGGTCAGGGAGCACCTACGAGGGGAATAAACAGGCCCAATATATCTCATTATTATTATTATCTTTATCTTTGTTATAACTAATTATTATCTTTATCCTTCATTATTACTAGTAATTGATACACTCATCCTTCGATATATCTAAGTACCTCCTGTACCACACCAGTCCCGTGTCCACAGGTAAACCAGGTGTATTTCAGGGACTGAGAATGGATGCCCCGTCCCTGGTGCTCGGGAGGGAATAACTACCCCACCTCGTCACTGGCTGGGAAGTGACGTGTGACGTTTTCTCTTACAGGTCAAGCCCACCCAGAAACCAAGGCCCAGGAGAGTTCCAATGAGGATGGGGGTTCGGATGAGGGTTCTGACTGTCCTATCTTGGAATCTCGAGGCTCCACTGACCCAGTGTGAACTGGAACGGGGGTCCCTCCCTCCAGCTGCTGACCCCCACCCACCCAGCCAGCCCCTGATCACAGGACGTCTGCACCTCACACTGTGTGGGAAGTGTCACTGAGATGCTGGGCTCCCCAGTGTGGGGCAGTTCTGTCCAGCTCTTGGCTCCATCCCTCCCCCCCCCCCGTCTTCTCCTATCATTTCGGATCTCCCCCTCCCCCTCCCACTTTCAAATCACTTACTAGCTCTTCCTTCAGTTAGTCCTGACTAAGGGTCTCAGCCTGAAACGTCGACTGTACCTCTTCCTAGAAATGCTGCTTGGCCTGCTGCGTTCACCCGCAACTTTCCTGTGTGTTGCTTGAATTTCCAGCATCTGCAGAATTCCTCGTGTTTGCCCTAAAAAGGTCATATACACCAGACGGGCGGGACGTTTAAAGCGATTGCCTAGCGGGGACGTAATTGGATACTGTAGATTACACCCCGCCCTATTTCCCTGATCAGTGGCTGAATTTCAATCAATCACATGGTGGCAACATATTTAATCTCAAATCCTCCCGGGTTTACTGTGAAACTCACCGGCATGCAGCAGCAGTAATTAACATGCTCCGTCACTGGTGCTCGGGAGGGAATAACTACCCCACCTCGTCATTGACTGGGAAGTGATGTATGACATTTTCTCTCACAGGTCAAGCCCACCCAGAAACCAAAGGCCAGGAGAGTTCCAGTGAGGATGAGGGTTCTGACGGTCCGATCTTGGAATCTGGCGGCTCCTCCCACCCAGCTCCTGATCACAGGACATCTGCGCCTCACACTGTGTGGGAGGTGTCACTGAGATGCTGGGCTCCCCAGTCTGGGGCAGTTCCTGACTGTAGCAACTACTGGTGAACTGATCGAAATGGTGCCGTGTAGATAATTCTGTTGTGTATTTAATATTTCTGTAATATTTGAGTAAATATATTGACTATTTATTCTTGATTGTACATGTTTAATGATTCTCCATGTTAATCTACTTTTTGTTTGAATGTATGTTTTCTGTACATTGTTGATTAAACATATTTAGTTGAAATAAATCTCCCTTCCCCTCCCCACTCCCCCACTCCGCGACTCTCCCCCTTCCCCCTCACCCCTCCTCCCCTCCCTCCCCCACTCTCCCCTCCCCATCCCCCTCCCTCTCCCTCTGTCCTTCACCTCTTCTCCTCCTCCTCTCCCTCTCCCTCCCTTCCCCACCCCACTCCCACTCTCTCTCCTCTCCGCCCCTCTCTCTCCGTCCGACATTACGGGACCCGCCCGAACCGCTGCCGCTGTTTCCCCTGTCCTCCTCTCCGTTAATAACAACATGCTGCAGAACACAAACATGAGCAATTCTGCAGATGCTGGAAATTCAAACAACACACATCAAAGTTGCCCAGGCAGCATCTCTGGGAAGGGGAACAGTCGACTTTCGGTCCGGGTCCTGCGGCTTAACCACCGAGCGGAAACGTCCCAGGGGCGGGACTTTGCTATTACCAGTAGAGAATGTCGGGGTCGTGATTGGATACACCCAGACACGTTTCCCTGATCATTGGCTGAATAACATGTCCCGAATTCGCGCCTGTTTCAATACCGGCCGCCTACTGGTTTACTGTGAAACAGGATGAGACCGTGAGCGGAGCGTGTCCGCAGACCGGTGAGTGACCATTATCCCCGACACCCTGCGCTCCCTCTCCCGCGGATTGACGGCGTCCCTCACGGACCCGCAGCCCCGCTGGGAACTCGCTAGCCGCGGCAGTGTAGTGGTTCGCGTAGCGCCGAGAGCCGGGTTCAAGTCCCACCGCAGTCTGTAAGGAGTTAATCGGTTCTGCCCAGGACCGTCCGGGTTTCCTCCGGGGAAAGAGGTCCTGGTTAGAAGGTTAATTGTTCACAAGGATTCGAAGAAGGAGTCTGAGAGTCTGAGTGGGAGTGCCGAGAAAGAGATTTTTGAAATTTTCGTTATTTTTTTTCTCCAACGGCTTTCAGAGAGGCGGGACTGCGCAGGCGTGTGACGTTGGGCAGTGCAGCGCGGCAGATTTAAAAGGAACAAAGCCTCAGAGCGGGCAGCAGAGTGAGCCGGGAGCAGAGTGAAGACTTAAGGGCTTCGGCTCACCGGGCTTAGGCGGAAGCGGGTGAGGCGAGGAAGGTTTGACATTCATTTTCTGTTGCTATTTGAGGAGAGGGGCATTATGACTGTGAGGGCAGTTTGCTGTTCTCGGTGTCGGATGTGGGAGGCCCTGG
Organism: Mobula hypostoma; assembly: GCF_963921235.1. Lineage (NCBI taxonomy): Eukaryota > Metazoa > Chordata > Chondrichthyes > Myliobatiformes > Myliobatidae > Mobula > Mobula hypostoma. Next base: position 3,005,622 of record NC_086101.1, on the reverse strand, counting down.
AGTCTCCAAGCCTCCCGGACGTCCACATCTGCGCCAAGTGCATCGAGATGCAGCTCCTAAGGGACCGCGTTACGGAACTGGAGCTGCAGCTCGATGACCTTCATCTGGTCAGGGAGAGTGAGGAGGTGATAGAGAGGAGTGGAAGGCAGGTGGTCACGCCGGGGCCACGGGAGGCAGACAAGTGGGTCACGGTTAGGAGGGGGAGGGGGAAAAGGCAGGTGATGGGGAGTACCCCGGCGGCTGTGCCCCTTAACAACAGGTACTCCTGTTTGAGTACTGTTGGGGGGGACAGCTTACCCGGGGGAAGCAACAGTGGCCGTGCCTCCGGCACAGAGTCTGGCCCTGTAGCTCAGAAGGGTAGGGCAAGGAAGAGGAGGGCAGTTGTGATAGGGGACTCGATAGTAAGGGGGTCAGATAGGCGATTCTGTGGATGCAGTCCAGAGACTCGGATGGTAGTTTGCCTCCCTGGTGCCAGGGTCCGGGATATTTCTGATCGTGTCCAAGATATCCTGAAGTGGGAGGGTGAAGAGCCAGAGGTCCTGGTACATATAGGTACCAATGACATAGGTAGGAAAAGGGATGAGGTCCTGAAAGAAGAATATAGGGAGCTAGGAAGGGAGTTGAGAAAAAGGACTGCAAAGGTAGTAATCTCGGGATTACTGCCTGTGCCACGCGACAGTGAGAGTAGGAATGCGATGAGGTGGAGGATAAATGTGTGGCTGAGGGATTGGAGCAGGGGGCAGGGATTCAAGTTTTTGGATCATTGGGACCTCTTTTGGCGCAGGTGTGACCTGTACAAAAAGGACGGGTTACACTTAAATCCTAGGGGGACCAATATCCTGGCAGGGAGATTAGCGCGGGCTACTGAGGTGACTTTAAACTAGAATGGTTGGGGGGTGGGAATCAAATTAAAGCGGCTAGGTGTGAGGAGGTTAGTTCACAACAGAGGGATGGGAACCAGTGCAGAGAGACAGAGGGGTGTAAAGTGAGCGTAGAAGCAAAAAGTACAAAGGGGAAAAGTAAAAGTGGCAGGCCGACAAATCCAGGGCAAGCATTAAAAAGGGCTAAGAGAGTTGTAAAAGAGCGCCTGAAGGCTTTCTGTGTCAATGCAAGGAGCATTCGTAATAAGGTGGATGAATTGAAAGTGCAGATTGTTATTAATGATTATGATATAGTTGGGATCACAGAGACATGGCTCCAGGGTGACCAGGGATGGGAGCTCAACGTTCAGGGATATTCAATATTCAGGAGGGATAGACATGAAGGAAGGGGAGGTGGGGTGGCGTTGCTGGTTAAAAAAGAGATTAACGCAATAGAAAGGAACGACATAAGCCGGGAAGATGTGGAATCGATATGGGTAGAGCTGCGTAACACTAAGGGGCAGAAGACGCTGGTGGGAGTTGTGTACAGGCCACCTAACAGTAGTAGTGAGGTCGGAGATGGTATTAAACAGGAAATTAGAAATGTGTGCAATAAAGGAACAGCAGTTATAATGGGTGACTTCAATCTACATGTAGACTGGGTGAACCAAATTGGTAAAGGTGCTGAGGAAGAGGATTTCTTGGAATGTATGCGGGATGGTTTTTTGAACCAACATGTCGAGGAACCGACCAGAGAGCAGGCTATTCTGGACTGGGTTTTGAGCAATGAGGAAGGGTTAATTAGCGATCTTGTCGTGAGAGGCCCCTTGGGTAAGAGTGACCATAATATGGTGGAATTCTTCATTAACATGGAGAGTGATGTAGTTAATTCAGAAACAAAGGTTCTGAACTTAAAGAGGGGTAACTTTGAAGGTATGAGACGTGAATTAGCTAAGATAGACTGGCAAATGACACTTCAAGGATTGACGGTGGATATGCAATGGTAGGCATTTAAAGGTTGCATGGATGAACTACAACAATTGTTCATCCCAGTTTGGCAAAAGAATAAATCAAGGAAGGTAGTGCACCCGTGGCTGACAAGAGAAATTAGGGATAGTATCAATTCCAAAGAAGTAGCATACAAATTAGCCAGAGAAAGTGGCTCACCTGAGGACTGGGAGAAATTCAGAGTTCAGCAGAGGAGGACAAAGGGCTTAATTAGGAAGGGGAAAAAAGATTATGAGAGAAAACTGGCAGAGAACATAAAAACGGACTGTAAAAGCTTTTATAGATATGTAAAAAGGAAAAGACTGATAAAGACAAATGTAGGTCCCCTGCAAACAGAAACAGGTGAATTGATTATGGGGAGCAAGGACATGGCAGACCAATTGAATAATTACTTTGGTTCTGTCTTCACTAAGGAGGACATAAATAATCTTCCAGAAATAGTAAGGGACAGAGGGTCCAGTGAGATGGAGGAACTGAGCGAAATACATGTTAGTAGGGAAGTGGTGTTAGGTAAATTGAAGGGATTGAAGGCAGATAAATCCCCAGGGCCAGATGGTCTGCATCCCAGAGTGCTTAAGGAAGTGGCCCAAGAAATAGTGGATGCATTAGTGATAATTTTTCAAAACTCGTTAGATTCTGGACTAGTTCCTGAGGATTGGAGGGTGGCTAATGTAACCCCACTTTTTAAAAAAGGAGGGAGAGAGAAACCGGGGAATTATAGGCCGGTTAGCCTAACGTCGGTGGTGGGGAAACTGCTGGAGTCAGTTATCAAGGATGTGATAACAGCACATTTGGAAAGCGGTGAAATGATCGGACAAAGTCAGCATGGATTTGTGAAAGGAAAATCATGTCTGACGAATCTCATAGAATTTTTTGAGGATGTAACTAGTAGAGTGGATAGGGGAGAACCAGTGGATGTGGTATATTTGGATTTTCAAAAGGCTTTTGACAAGGTCCCACACAGGAGATTAGTGTGCAAACTTAAAGCACACGGTATTGGGGGTAAGGTATTGGTGTGGGTGGAGAATTGGTTAGCAGACAGGAAGCAAAGAGTGGGAATAAACGGGACCTTTTCAGAATGGCAGGCGGTGACTAGTGGGGTACCGCAAGGCTCAGTGCTGGGACCCCAGTTGTTTACAATATATATTAATGACTTGGATGAGGGAATTAAATGCAGCATCTCCAAGTTTGCGGATGACACGAAGCTGGGTGGCAGTGTTAGCAGTGAGGAGGATGCTAAGAGGATGCAGGGTGACTTGGATAGGTTGGGTGAGTGGGCAAATTCATGGCAGATGCAATTTAATGTGGATAAATGTGAAGTTATCCACTTTGGTGGCAAAAATAGGAAAACAGATTATTATCTGAATGGTGGCCGATTAGGAAAAGGGGAGGTGCAACGAGACCTGGGTGTCATTATACACCAGTCATTGAAAGTGGGCATGCAGGTACAGCAGGCGGTGAAAAAGGCGAACGGTATGCTGGCATTTATAGCGAGAGGATTCGAGTACAGGAGCAGGGAGGTACTACTGCAGTTGTACAAGGCCTTGGTGAGACCACACCTGGAGTATTGTGTGCAGTTTTGGTCCCCTAATCTGAGGAAAGACATCCTTGCCATAGAGGGAGTACAAAGAAGGTTCACCAGATTGATTCCTGGGATGGCAGGTCTTTCATATGAAGAAAGACTGGATGAACTGGGCTTGTACTTGTTGGAATTTAGAAGATTGAGGGGGGATCTGATTGAAACGTATAAGATCCTAAAGGGATTGGACAGGCTAGATGCGGGAAGATTGTTCCCGATGTTGGGGAGGTCTAGAATGAGGGGTCACAGTTTGAGGATAGAGGGGAAGCCTTTTAGGACCGAGGTTAGGAAGAACTTCTTCACACAGAGAGTGGTGAATCTGTGGAATTCTCTGCCACAGCAAACTGTTGAGGCCAGTTCATTAGCTATGTTTAAAAGGAAGTTAGATATGGCCCTTGTGGCTACAGGGGTCAGGGGGTATGGAGGGAAGGCTGGGTTCTGAGTTGGATGATCAGCCATGATCATAATAAATGGCGGTGCAGGCTCGAAGGGCCGAATGGCCTACTCCTGCACCTATTTTCTATGTTTCTATGTTTCTACAAGGGTGGAACTGGGTGTCGAGGGCTTCTGGGGCGGATCTGTAAATAATTAGGGTTGGCGGTCAGTCTCTTTGCCAGGGTAAAATGTCAAATAGGAGAGGGCGCGGGGTAAAGATGACGGGGAGTGGGGAGGGGGCGTTGAGGGCAAGTTGTTTTACACAGTGATGGGTGCCTGGAACGGGCTCCGGCGTGGGGTGGAAGCAGATATGATTGTGATGTGTCGGGGCATTTACACAGACACTCACACATTACGGGAACGGAGTGATTTGAATTCTGTACCCGTGGGTGGGATTAATGAAACCGGCGTAGTGACTGTGTCCTGTCCTACGTTCCAGGTTCTTCCAGCTCTGGAACTGGGAATTCTGCACAGCCGGAATTCTGCCTACAGAAGGAACTAGAGCGAGCTGAGAGACTGGGATACCCGTGAGGATGCCGCACTCCGATGGGAAGGCAGAGATGCTCCTGTGGATACTGACAGGTACTGGGAGATACCACTCCGGAGAAGGGGCCGAGATGTGGGTTCATTCTGAAACACTGTGGGTTTGATGTAATATGGCTATCAGTATTGGGTTTATTAGCTCTGTCCTATGGTGTGAAATTCTGTGTTTTATTGCAGCAGTATAGTGTAAAGACATAAAAATCTATCTATTATAAAAACAAATAAAGAGAAAAAATAGTGAGGAGTTGTTCATGGAGAGTTCAGAAACCTGTCTGAGGACAAGAAGGTGTTCCTGAATCATTGAGTGAGTGTCTGCAGGCTCCTGTCCCTCCTCCCTCTTGGCAGCAATGAGAAGAGGGTATGTTCTGGGTGCTGAGGGTCCTTCATGTTGGATGCTGCCTTCCTGAGGCTTCACCTTTGATCATCTGCTGGTGGTTGGGTTGTGTTTGTGATGGAGATGGCTGAGTTTACAACCCTCTGTGGCTTCATCTGATCCTGGGCAGTTCCAGGTGGTAATGCAACCGATCACAATGCTCTCTCTGGTACATCTGGAGAACTTTTACTCTACTGGGACATAGTCTATTGACAGCAACTCTCCAAATTCCTCTGACCTGGGCCAGTCTTTCAAGTTGTCTGCAGATGCAGCCGATCTTCCAAGATCCTTCCTCCCTAAGGGATGAGGTCTTTGGAGCTTCTGTTGCTGGTCACACCACACCCGCCCCCTGTTCCCAACCCTCAACCTTTCATAGCTGAGCTGAAACAGACTATGGTGGAGATTTGTATGTCTTTGATGACATAACAAATCCTCTCAAACTTGCAATGAAGTAGAGATGTTGGTGTGTCTTCTTCATTATTGCATCAATATCTTGGTCCCAGGATAGAAATTCTGAGATGCTGACACCCAGAAACTTGAAACTGCTCACCCTTTCCAACGCTGATCCCTCAGTGAGGACTGATCCACAATCAGTTCCCTGGTCTGACTGTCGTTGTGGGTGAGGCTGTTGTTGTAACACCACTCAAGCAGCTGATCCATCTCACTGCTGTACGTCTCCTCGTCTCCATCTGAGATCCTGTCAAAAGTGTTTAGGACAGAATTAAACCCTTTGGCCCATCGCACTCATGTTGGACATTGTGCCTATCTATTCTAGTCCCAACACTTGGCCTGTGCCCTGGCAATACAAGTGCTGGTCTAGAGACTTGTAAAATCATTGTGGAAGTCTCTGCCTCCACCTCCCTGTCAGGCTGTGTGCTCCAATTCCAACCACCCTCTGCTTGAGCCCCCTTGAACTTGCCCCAGTGTGTGCCCTTTGGTTAAAGACCGCTCGGTTGAGTGGTGTTGCAACAGCAATGTCAGTCAGACCAAGGAACTGATTGTGGACTTCAGGAAGGGGATCAAACACCAGTCCTCATCAAGGGGTAAACTGTGGAAAGGGTGAGCACTTTCGAGGTTCTGGGTGCCAACATCTCTGAAGCTCTCTCCTGGGCCCAACATACTGACGCAATCATGAATTGTATCAGTTACGAATATTGACCATCTGGTAAAATGTTTGTCTTTGAATTCTGGCCTTGGCAGAACAATTGCCATTCACAATACACGTGTTAAAAGTGAATCGAAACTGCAAGCTGGCAACAGATGATACTTTGAAGTTGGTAAAGCGATTGTCCCTTAGTTGTTCAATGTGTTTCACATCTTTCTGTTATTCCTATCTCATCTGTCTCCAGCAACCCCGATGTATAAAGGGAACCAAAGTTCTTCAAAGACCTTTCCTAAGTAAAAGTTCTGTTTCCAGACTCACCATCTCCAGGTAGATTACACATTGTCATGATCAACCTTCCCTGTCCCATCTGCCGGAAGCAAGGGTGGCTCCACATTCTGACTTCAGAGGTCTGGGTTGACCACAACTGCTCCAGGCCAATCTTGACTGGACATTGTATTTATCCCGTCTTACCTTAATGTCCACAGTAGTGGCTATACTTTAATAGTTTTTCAGAAGATTTGGTGACACCAAAGTCTATCCAATTTCTACAGAAATTCTCTGCTCCCTGTAACGGGTGTGAGGATGATAACTTCTCCATGTTTTATTCCAGTCCTTCCCACTGTGGTCCAGTGCAGAGCGGCCGTGGCCTCCCCGGACACTATCACCACCGTCCCTGTTGGTGGATCCGTCCACTTCCCCATCCTCCATGGCAGTGAGGACAAGTACGAGGTGACTCTGGGGAAAACGTTCCCGAACCAGCTGAAGATCTTGGCCTGGATGTCAGACCGACCGGAGAGTCCGTACGTGATCCGGCCGTCCTACAGGAACCGGATTCACTTCCGGAGAGATAGTGTTATCGAGATGCGAGGCATCAAGATGAGTGACCAGGGGACGTACGAGGTGCAGACAAACTACTTTGGGAGGGAGCTGAGAAACCGTGACCGTGACCAGTTTGAGATCTGTGTTGTCGGTGAGTAGTAGTTTTAGAAAGCACAAGAGCACAGCAACAGGCCATTCAGCCCATCCAGTCTGTACTGGATTATGAAAGTGTCATAGATCGCCACAGCCATTCGGACCGTGTGTTCTGTCGAACTGTATTCTCCTGAGTCGCATTGACCCATACGTGGACCATAGCCCTCCTTACCTCTCCCATCCATGTACCATCCAAAATTTCTCTTCAATATGGAAATCAAACCCACATCCACCATTTGCTCTGCCAGCTCAGTCCATGCTCTCACCACCCTCTCGGTGCTGAAGTTCCCCCTCCTCTTCCCCTTAAATAGTGCACCTTTCACCCTTAACACATGACCTCTCATAGTCTCATCCAAACTCAGTGGAAAAGGCCTGCTTGCATTTACCCTATCGATACCCCACATAATTTTGTACACCTCCATCAAATCTCCCCTCCATCGTCTGTGTTCCAAGGAATAAAGTGTCAGCCCAGTCAACCTTTCCCTGTAACCCAGGTCCTCGTGTCCCGCAATGTCCATGTTTTAGAGACACCAACCACCTTTCCCACCTGCTGGACCCCACCACGAGACTTTCTGATCTCCAGAACCCAGACACCACCCAGGTGACCCTGTCACTGTCTTCGTGGCTACGTGAGCTGCCAGTCACAGCTGAGGAGCCCCATCCGCCCAAAGCAACCCGCTTGAAGGTGACAGTAACTGGCCTTTGGCCCTTCTGTGAGCAGAAATGATCCTGCTGGGTTTAATCGCTGAGCTGTACGTGAGAGTCAGGAGCTGGACTTGGTTGTCAGAGGCTATTTGAGACACGCCATTGGGAGCATTTAATAAATTGTGGAGTTTGTATCCTCACTACCCGCTCTCCCGGCTCTAACAATGTTAAAGAACCTCGACAAGCATGTGACTGAATCTTTCCCCAGTGTGTGGGTGACGGGTAAAATCTATGGGGGTGGAGTGGATTTGATTGTGGGGGGTTTGTTGAGGGGAATGTTTTCAAGAATTTAATGTTAATTCATAATGAAATCTCTCCTGGCAGAGCCGGTGTCTGAGCCAAGAGTGGAGATCAGCAGGAATGCCTCCCACATCACGCTGAACTGCACGGCTCTCGGAAGCGGACAGATCACCTATCGGTGGGAAAGGCAGACAGACGCTACCGTTGGGAACGACACCTTCCATGGAGCCCTGCTGGTCCTGCAGAACGATGGGCTGAGTGGCCACACCTACCACTGCATTGCTGAAGATTGCTGCAGTCGGCAGATCAGCCTCCCGGTCTCTGTTGACTTCAACCCAGCCAGCAGTGAGTGCGACACAGTGGATGTGTTTCCAATACTGGGGGAGTCTCAGGATATGGGGGTGTCCATTTAGGACAGAGATGAGGAATTTCATTAGCCAGAGGGTGGAGAATCTGTGAAATTCATTGTCTCAGACGGCTGTGGAGGCCAAGTCATTGGGTGTATTTAAATCAGAGGTTATCGGTTCTTGGTTATTCAGGGTGTCAAAGGTTACAGTGAGAAGGCAGGAGAATGGGATTGAGAGGGACAATGAATCAGCCACAGTGGAATGGTAGAGCAGACCTGATGGGCTGAATGGCCTACTTTTGCTCCTGTGTTCTAGTCATATCATCTCCTAGAATAGGGTGTGAAGTGGGGACTGCTTGGAATCGAGAACGTGCCCCAGGACCCGACTGGACAGGGGCTGGACTGAGAGAGGGGAGGAGGGAGTTCCAGTTTCCAGACACAAAGGTTCTGGTTGTGGGTTTCTGACCATGGAATGGATCAGTGAACTGAGGTGTAATGCTGTCTGTCTTTCTGTTCCCCAGAGTCCAGAAATTATTGGGCCAGTGTCCTCAGCTTTACAGTCGTTGTGATATTGATCTTGGGTCTGTATCTGCTCAGGAAATCTCAGTGAGTATCCTCTTCACTATCATCCCACTCTCCGTCTAGCTCCCTTTCATCCATCCCAGCCCTGGTGTAAGGTGAGCCCGATGTTGGGACAACACACACACAATGCTGGAGGATTTAGTGGGTCAGGGAGCACCTACGAGGGGAATAAACAGGCCCAATATATCTCATTATTATTATTATCTTTATCTTTGTTATAACTAATTATTATCTTTATCCTTCATTATTACTAATAATTGATACACTCATCCTTCGATATATCTAAGTACCTCCTGCACCACACCAGTCCCGTGTCCACAGGTAAACCAGGTGTATTTCAGGGACTGAGAATGGATGCCCCGTCCCTGGTGCTCGGGAGGGAATAACTACCCCACCTCGTCACTGGCTGGGAAGTGACGTGTGACGTTTTCTCTCACAGGTCAAGCCCACTCAGAAACCAAGGGCCAGGAGAGTTCCAGTGAGGATGAGGGTTTGGACTGTGCTATTTTGGAATTTCGTGGCTCCTCTGATCCAGTGTGAACTGGAACCGGGACAGCGCTGAATGTTCCTCCCTCCAGCTACTGTCTCTACCATGACCCCCACCCACCCCTCCCTCTTCCCCTCCCTCTTCCCCTCCCTCTTCCCCTCCCTCTTCCCCTCCCTCTTCCCCTCCCTCTTCCCCTCCCTCTTCCCCTCCCTCTTCCCCTCCCTCTTCCCCTTCCCTTTTAATTCTCAGAATTAAAATGTGTGAACACCTACACTCTGTCCGCCAGAGAAAGCAGGATCTCCCAGTGGCCACACATTTTAATTCCACATCCCATTCCCATTCTGACATGTCTATCCACGGCCTCCTCTACTGTAAAGATGAAGCCACACTCAGGTTGGAGGAACAACACCTTATATTCCATCTGGGTTGCCTGATGGCATGAACATTGACTTCTCTAACTTCCGTTAATGTCCCACCTCCCCCTCGTACCCCATCCGTTATTTATTTTTATTATTATTATTTTTTTTCTCTCTCTCCTTTTTCTCCCTCTGTCCCTCTGACTATACCCCTTGCCCATCCTCTGGGCTCACCCCCACCCCCCACTTTCTCCCTGGGCCTCTCATCCTGTGATCCTCTCATATCCCCTTTGCCAATCACCTGTCCAGCTCTTGGCTCCATCCCTCCCCCTCCTGTCTTCTCCTATCATTTTTGATCCCCCCCTCCCCTCCCACTTTCAAATCTCTTACTAGCTCTTCCTTCAGTTAGTCCTGATGAAGGGTCTCGGCCTGAAACATCGACTAGAGATGCTGCCTGGCCTGCTGCGTTCACCAGCAACTTTGATGTGTGTTGTTTGAAAAGATAAGTAGCAATCTTTTTGTGCTGTCGTTATTTGATCCAGCAAATTTACGTTTACAGGCCCACAGTATTGTATCAAGCCAATTACATATTTGTAATCAAATGCCCAATTGAACTGACCCTTCCTGTCTACACAACGTCCGTATCCCTCTGTTTCCTGCACATTCATGAGCCTGAGAGCCTCATAAACACTTCCATCACATCTCCACCTTTGGCTGCACAATCCGGGCACTTCCCATTCTCTCTGTAAAAAAAAAAAAAATGCCCTTTCTGATCCCTTTAAATTTCCTCTCTCTAACCTTTCGGTTGTTGAGGTGGAGGTACATCTCTACTAAAGGAGGTGTAAGGCACTCGTTCCCTCTGCCAGCCCGCGGGACACTTTACTATATAGTCCATTTTAAATGACTTTGCCTCCACAGTGTCTGTGACAATGAATTCCACAGATTCACCACCCTCTGGCTAGAGAAATTCCTCCTTGTCTCTGTTCAAAATGGACGTCCCTCTACCACCACCCTGACACCGCAAAGGCCCCACCCTCAACCTTGTCTTAAGGTCGTAACTCTGTTGGGGTGTTGCTCTTTCCGAGCATTTCTGTGTTCTCTTTAAAATGACTATGTCCCGTTATTTATTTCTATACACACATTCTTTCTCTCTCTCTCTCCTTTTTCTCCCTCTGTCCCTCTGACTCTACCACTTGCCCATCCCCTGGGTTCCCCCCTGTTGTCTTTCTCCCCGGACCTCCTGTCCCATGAACCTCTCATATCCCTTTGCCTATCACCTGTCCAGCTCTTGGCTCCATCCCTCCCCCTCCTGTCTTCTCCTATCGTTTTGGATCTCCCCCTCCCCCTCCCACTATCTCTTACTAGCTCTTCCTTCAGTTAGTCTTGAAGAAGGGTCTCGGCCTGAAGCGTCGACTGTACATCTTCCTAGAGATGCTGCCTAGCCTGCTGTGTTCACCAGCAACTTAAGACCATAAGACAAAGTAGCAGAAGTCGGCCATTTGGCCCCTGGAGTCTGCTCCACCATTTTATCATGAGCTGATCCATTCTCCCATGTAGTTCCACTCCCCCACCTTCTCACCATAACCTTTGATGCCCTGGCTACTCAGATACCTATCAATCTCTGCCTTAAATACACTCAATGACTTGGCCTCCATTGCTGCCCGTGGCAAGAAATTCCATAGATTCACCACCCTCTGGCTAAAAAAATTTCTTCGCATCTCTGTTCTGAATGGGCGCCTTTCAATCCTTAAGTCATGCCCTCTCGTACTAGACTCCCCCATCATGGGAAACAACTTTGCCACATCCACTCTGTCCATGCCTTTTAACATTCGAAATGTTTCTATGAGGTCTCCCCTCATTCTTCTAAACTCCAAGGAATACAGTCCAAGAGCAGACAAACGTTCCTCATATGTTAACCCTCTCATTCCTGGAATCATTCTAGTGAATCTTCTCTGTACCCTCTCCAACGTCAGCACATCCTTTCTTAAATGAGGAGACCAAAACTGCCCACAGTACTCCAAGTGAGGTCTCACCAGTGCCTTATAGAGCCTCAACATCACATCCCTGCTCCTATACTCTATTCCCCTAGAAATGAATGCCAACATTGAATTCGCCTTCTTCACCACCGACTTTGTGTGTTGCTTGAATTTCCAGCATCTGCAGAATTCCTCGTGTTTGCGGGACCCTTCGTCCCTGCTCCTCCTCAACGATTCCCGCAACCACATTCAGGCATGCACCTGTTCTCCCAGCACCGGAAATACGTCCCAGAGTTTCGTGTAGGGGCGGGATGTTTAAAGAATGCTGGGGACGTGATTGGATACACCAAGTCACGTTTCCCTGATGATTGGCTGAATAACATATAATGCAAAAAAGTGGGTTGGTGGGGGCCGGAGCAGAGCAGGAGTGGGGATATTTGGCTGGCTGTGTTTTGATTGATGCGTGAATGTGGTTTGGAACCTGTTGAGGGAAAGAGAGTGGGGAAGGAACGGAAATTGCTGGGAGGGGGTCGTGTGGGTCCAGTAATGGTGGACAGGATGGTGGGGGAGGGTGGGTTGAGGGAAAGAAAGTGGAGAAGGAGCGGGATAGGGACTTGGGATCAGAGGTAGGCAGCTGGGGAGAGGTGGATTATTGTGAAGGGAGAAATAAAGGGAATGAGGAGGTAGTGAGGGGTCGGATGAATAAAAACCAAGACAAAGGGAATAAAAGAATAAGAAATGATAGTGGAGAAAGCTCTGAAAGTGAGGAAGATGAACAAGCTCAGAGAGGAGGTGTTCTTATAATTAGGTTTAATGAGAAGGCTCAGGGACATATGAAGAAAATTAACCCGTTTGTGCTAACAACAACTCTGGCAAATAAGATAGGGGAAATAGTATTTGTAAAAGTCCTTAATGATGGCAACTTATTGGTAAGATGTGCGAATGAGGAACAACTTGTGAAAGCACTCAAGCTAAAAGAGATAGGAAAATTCAAGGTGGAATATACTGGGAGGGTGGGAGCACAAAACAGTGGTTGTAAAGGAGTGATCACGGGGATACCAATGAGTATAAATATGGAGGAGATAAAGAGGAATATCAAAGGAGGGAAAGTAATGAATGTTCAAAGACTGAAACAGCAAAGGAGGGAGTGAAAAAGGAAAGTGAATCAGTATTGATTGACTTTGAAGAAGAAAGAGTGCCAAGGAAGGTGTTCCTGGGTTTCATGAGTTACCCAGTAAGGGTGTATGTGCCAAAGCCACTGAGGTGCTATAATTGTCAAAGGTTTGGACACATAGCTAAAAACTGTAAAAGGCAGAGGAGATGTGCTAGATGTGGGGGTGATCATGAATATGGAAAGTGCGGAACAGGAGTTCAACCAAAATGCTGCAATTGTGGAGGAGCTCATAATGTGGCATATAGTGGGTGTGAGGTTATGAGACGGGAGACTAAAATTCAAGAAATAAGAGTGAAAAGAAAGATCACTTATGCAGAAGCTGTAAGAATGTCAAGAGAACAGAATAATGCTCCTAATGAACAGGGAGCAATAGGGATACGAGAGATGCAACAAAGAACAAATGACAGGATTTATGTAGACAGAAAGGCTCCAGTAACATTCATTGCAGGAGTGATTAATAGTACGGCTGAGGTAAAGTCAAAAAGTGACAAAATTCAGCTGGTGGTAAAAGCAGCAGTAAACCATTTAGGGTTAGTAGGACTGACATGGGAAGAAGTGAGGGAGAACCTTACTAATCAGTCAAGCCAGGAAGTGTCATGTGTTGGTTAATTCTAATTATGGTGATTCTTTTACAATAGAATGCAAGCAGCTTACTGGCCAATAGCCCAGGAATTCAAGCACTTTATTAAAGAAATGGTTGTAAAACCGGATGTAGTGTGTATTCAGGAAACTTAGTTGAAACTAACTTTAGACTTTGTGGTATATGGGTATACAATGATAAGGAAAGATAGAAATCTAGGGGGAGGAGGGGGTTGTGCTATGTTAATCAAGCAAGGTATACCATATAGGGTACTGGAAAAAGGAGATGATCAGGAATACATAGTGGTGGAAGTGTGGGAGAGAGGGGAGGGAGTGGTTATAATTAACTACTACAATCCATGTAAAAGGTTGGAATTGGACAGCCTATTAAAGATACAAGGACAAAACAGACATAAAGTAGTGTGGTGTGCAGATTTCAATGCTCATAGCAGAATATGGGGGGATCCGATTACAGATTCAAACGGAAAGGTAATTGAAGATTTGATGGAAGAAAGGGATTTGGTGTGTATGAATGATGGTAGCGGCACAAGGATAGATATAACAACAGGAACTGAGTCAGTGTTAGATATTACGTTAGTGTCTAATACCTTGGCTGGCATTAGTAACTGGGGAGTTTGGACTGCTTCAACAGTAGGCAGTGATCACTACCCAGTTTTGTGTTCAGTGGGTGAAAGAGTTGAAGTAAGACCAGGTGGCGGAACCCCAAAGTGGGTGTTTGGAAAAGCAGATTGGGGTAAGTTCCAGAAGTTGAGTGAAGAAGGGTTGACAAAGATTAATATTTCTGGAAATGTAGATGAATTGAACAGTCAGGTGACTTCAGCAATTATCATGGCAGCAGAAGGATCCATACCTAGGAGTAAAAATAGGATGAATAGAAAACTGGTACCATGGTGGACAGAGGAATGTTGTCAGGCTGTAAAAAACAGAAATAGAGCATTCAGCCTAGTGAAAAGAACCCATAATATGCAGCATTTGGTTCAATATAAGAAAGCACAGGCAGTGGTGAGAAGAACTATACGTCAAGCTAAAAGGGCAAGTTGGAGGAGCTTTTGTGACAAGGTAGGAAGAACAACACCTGTGGGAGAGGTATGGGGAATGATTAAGAGGATGGGAGGAGATAGAAGGGAATGGGAATATCCAGTAATGATATCTGAGGAGGAAACTGCAGTCTCCAGTAGGGATAAGGCTGAGGTCATGGCCAAGTCATTTGTACTGATACACAGTTCAGAAAATTTGTCTGAAGGGAGAAGGAGAAGGGAAAGAATGAGGTGTGTTAAACAGGAGGGAAGGAACAGATGATATAATTGATGATCCATTTACATTAGCAGAAATGGTGAGAGCAATAAAGAGATCGAGACCAACCTCCCCAGGGAAAGATCTGATGTGCTCTGTGATGCTAAAAAATCCAGGAGAAGGAGTGCTCTTGAAGTTGCTGCATTTTTATAACAGAGTGTGGGAGGAAGGAAGATTACCAAGTGCATGGAAAGAAGCAGTAGTAATTCCAATAAGGAAGCCTGGCAAGGATACGTCAAAACCCACTAGCTGCAGACCAATTGCATTAACATCAAGTGTATGTAAGATAATGGAAAGGATGATAACAGAAAGGTTATCGTATGAGCTTGAGAAAAAATATAATTTTTTGAGGATGTAACTAGTAGAGTGGATAGGGGAGAACCAGTGGATGTGGTATATTTGGATTTTCAAAAGGCTTTTGACAAGGTCCCACATAGGAGATTAGTGTGCAAACTTAAAGCACACGGTATTGGGGGTAAGGTATTGGTGTGGGTGGAGAATTGGTTAGCAGACAGGAAGCAAAGAGTGGGAATAAACGGGACCTTTTCAGAATGGCAGGCGGTGACTAGTGGGGTACCGCAAGGCTCAGTGCTGGGACCCCAGTTGTTTACAATATATATTAATGACTTGGATGAGGGAATTAAATGCAGCATCTCCAAGTTTGCGGATGACACAAAGCTGGGTGGCAGTGTTAGCAGTGAGGAGGATGCTAAGAGGATGCAGGGTGACTTGGATAGGTTGGGTGAGTGGGCAAACTCATGGCAGATGCAATTTAATGTGGATAAATGTGAAGTTATCCACTTTGGTGGCAAAAATAGGAAAACAGATTATTATCTGAATGGTGGCCGATTAGGAAAAGGGGAGGTGCAACGAGACCTGGGTGTCATTATACACCAGTCATTGAAAGTGGGCATGCAGGTACAGCAGGCGGTGAAAAAGGCGAACAGTATGCTGGCATTTATAGCGAGAGGATTCGAGTACAGGAGCAGGGAGGTACTACTGCAGTTGTACAAGGCCTTGGTGAGACCACACCTGGAGTATTGTGTGCAGTTTTGGTCCCCTAATCTGAGGAAAGATATCTTTGCCATAGAGGGAGTACAAAGAAGGTTCACCAGATTGATTCCTGGGATGGCAGGTCTTTCATATGAAGAAAGACTGGATGAACTGGGCTTGTACTCGTTGGAATTTAGAAAATTGAGGGGGGATCTGATTGAAACGTATAAGATCCTAAAGGGATTGGACAGGCTAGATGCGGGAAGATTGTTCCCGATGTTGGGGAGGTCTAGAACGAGGGGTCACAGTTTGAGGATAGAGGGGAAGCCTTTTAGGACCGAGGTTAGGAAAAACTTCTTCACACAGAGAGTGGTGAATCTGTGGAATTCTCTGCCACAGCAAACTGTTGAGGCCAGTTCATTGGCTATATTTAAGAGGGAGTTAGATATGGCCCTTGTGGCTAGGGGGATCAGAGGGTATGGAAGGCTGGTGCAGGGTTCTGAGTTGGATGATCAGCCATGATCTTAATAAATGGCGATGCAGGCTCGAAGGGCCGAATGGCCTACTCCACCTATTTTCTGTTTCTATAGTGATTATACTCACATTTATACGGATGGTGCGAAGGAACCTGAAACAGGAGTGACAGGGTTTGGGGTGGTTATACCAGCAAAAGAAATTGGAATCAGCAGAAGAACATCTAATAAGTTAGGGATGTTTACAGTGGAGATGCTGGCAATGTTGGTTGCGTTGCAATGGGTGCAGAAAGCCAGACAAGTCAAAGCATTGATATGTTCAGATTCATCCTCAGCTCTAGCAAGTTTAAGGTCTTTTCACTCAAACAGTCGGCAAGATGTACTTTATGAAGTACTTCAGTTAGTTACAAGAATTGCAAATCAGCGAGGTCAGGTAAAATTTCTATGGGTTCCAGCACATGTAGGGGTGAAGGGGAATGAGAGGGTGGATGAGTTGGCAAAGAGGGCGTTAAAGAAAGGAAATGTAGAAATGCACATTAGTATCAGTAAAGCAGAGGTTAAGTGTGTAATCTGGGAAAAAGTCAACCGAATGTGGCAAGAAAGATGGGACAGGGAGGGGAAAGGGAGGCATTTATATCAAATACAAAAGAGTGTTGCAGGTACTAGGGTAGGTAGTGGATACAGAAGAGAGGAGACTGTGTGGACTAGGTTAAGACTGGGGCATTGCGCACTAAACAAAACATTGAAAATGATAAGGAAACACCAGACAGGATTGTGTGAGGAATGTCAGGAAGAGGAGTCAGTAGAACATGTAGTTCTGAGTTGCAGGAAGTATGGGATACAGAGAGAGATGTTGACAATTAAACTAAGGGAATTGGGGGTGCAGGAATTCACATTAAAAGGGTTGCTGGGCATGGGTGAGAGAGCACAGGTCTGGGTATTTTTAGCGTTCTTAAGGGGTACAGGGGTTTTTTATAGGATATGATGGATAAACAGGAAAAGGGTACTAGGATGGTCAAAGATGGGAGGGTAAAGTGTAGGTTTGTGTGTGTGTGTGAGAGAGAGATTGGGTGAAGGGATTTAGAATGTATGTCTAGTGCACATTCCGGAACAGAAGGTGGCGGTAATGCATCATTAAGCTGGATGCCAACCGCCGTAAAACAAGACACAGACAGACAGGGACGCGGGTTACTGTGAAACAGGATGAGACTGTGAATGAAGCGTGTCCACGGACCGGTGAGTGACCATTATCACCGACACCCTGCGCTCCCTCTCCCTCATGGACCCGCAGCCCCGCTGGGAACTCGCTAGCCGCGGTAGTGTAGTGGTTAGCGTAGCGACGAGAGCCGGGTTCAAGTCCCACCGCAGTCTGTAAGGAGTTAATCGGTTCTGCCCACAGCCATCCAGGATTCCTCCGGGGAAAGAGGTCCTGGTTAGAAGGTTAGAAGGTTAATTGCTCACAAGGGTGGAACTGGGTGTCGAGGGCTTCTGGGGCGGATCTCTAAATAATTAGGGTTGGTGGTCAGTCTCTTAGCCAGGGTGAAAAGTCAAATAGGAGAGGGCGCGGGGTAAAGATGACGGGGAGTGGGGAGGGGGCGTTGAGGGCAAGTTGTTTTACACAGTGATGGGTGCCTGGAATGGGCTCCGGGGTGGGATGGTAGCAGATATGATTGTGGTGTGTCGGGGCATTTACACAGACACTCAGACATTAAGGGAACGGAGTGATTTGAATTCTGTACATTTGGGTGGGATTAGTTAAAACCGGCGTGGTGACTGTGTCCTGTCCTGCGTTCCAGGTTCTTCCAGCCCTGGAATTGGGAATTCTGCACAGCCGGAATTCTGCCTACAGAAGGAACTAGAGCGAGCTGAGAGACTGAGATACCCGTGAGGATGCCGCACTCCAATGGGAAGGCAGAGATGCTCCTGTGGATACTGACAGGTACTGGGAGATCCCACTCTGGAGAAGAGGCCGAGATGTGGGTTCATTCTGAAACACTGTGGGCTTGATGTCATACGGCTATCGTTATTGGGTTTATTAGCTCTGTCATGTGAAATTCTATGTTTTATTGCAGCAGTACAGTGTAAAGACAAAAATCTATCGATTATAAAAACAAGTAAAGAGAAAAATAGTGAGGAGTTGTTCATGGAGAGTTCAGAAACCTGTCTGAGGACAAGAAGGTGTTGCTGAATCATTGAGTGAGTGTCTGCAGGCTCCTGTCCCTCCTCCCTCTTGGCAGCAATGAGAAGAGGGTATGTTCTGGGTGGTGAGGGTCCTTCATGTTGGATGCTGCGTTCCTGAGGCTTCGCCTTTGATCATCTGCTGGTGGTTGGGTTGTGTTTGTGATGGAGATGGCTGAGTTTACAACCCTCTGTGGCTTCATCTGACCCTGGGCAGTTCCAGGTGGTAATGCAACCGATCACAATGCTCTCTCTGGTACATCTGGAGAACTTATACTCTGCTGGGACGTAGTCTATTGACAGCAACTCTCCAAATTCCTCTGACCTGGGCCAGTATTTCAAGTTGTCTGCAGATGCAGCCGATCTTCCAAGATCCTTCCCCTTCCAGGGATGAGGTCTTTGGAGCTTCTGTTGCTAGCCACACCACACCCGCCCCCTGTTCCCAACCCTCAACCTTTCATAGCGGAGCTGAAAAAGGCTATGGTGGAGATTTGTATGTCTTTGATGACATAACAAATCCTCTCAAACTTGCAATGAAGTAGAGATGTTGGTGTGCCTTCTTCATGATTCCATCAACATCTTGGTCCCAGGATAGAAACTGTTGTTTGAATGTAGTTTTGGTTAATGTTTATGCACCAAATATTGATTATCCTGAATGCTTTAAGCATTTATTTGTGTCTCTTCTCGATTTAAATGAATACATGTTAATAACGGATGGTGATTTTAATTGTTGTTTGAACTGGTCTGTGGCCAATTAATTAATTGGTCTGCGCCCAATCAGGTACTTCCAAACAAATCTGCTACTTTTATTAATTCCTTTTTAGTTGACTCGGGAATTTTAGACATTTGGAGTTCTCTTTCTTTTCTCATGTATATTATAATTACTCGAGAATCGATTACTTCTTTATTGATTAGTTTCATTTCTCACTTCCTGTGAGTATGATACAATTGCCATTTCCCAGCACGCACCTTTGAAATTATCAATTAAATTTAGGGATGTAATTTTTAGTTCTAGACAATGGCGGTTCAAATCTATTTTGCTTCAGGATTTAAATTTTGATAATTTCATTAAAGGACAGATTGCATTTTTCTTTTCATCTAACTCAATCGAAGAAACTTCCAGTGGGATATTATGGGATACCTTTAAAGTATATATACTTATATACCACACATATATGTCCACTGAATGTGTATTAAGCACATTCTTTGTTGAATGTGGATTCTAAAATCTTTTCCAAAATATTAGCAATTAGAATGGAGAAGGTACTGCCACAAATTGTCTCGAAGATCAGACAGGATTTATTAAAAATCGTTACTCATATTTTAATGTTAGGAGGCTAACGAACATTGTATACACTGCTTAGAAAATACTAAAAATTTAAATTATAAATCATAAATAGAAAATAGAAAAATGGTAGTGCAAAAAAACTGAGAGGCAGGTCCGGATATTTGGAGGGTATGGCCGAGATCCGGGTCAGGATCCCTTCAGCAGTCTTATCACAGTTGGAAAGAAGCTGTTCCCAAATCTGGCCGTACGAGTTTTCAAGCTCCTGAGCCTTCTCCCGGAGGGAAGAGGGACGAAAAGTGTGTTGGTTGGTTGGGTGGGTCGTGTCCCTGATTATCCTGGCAGCACTGCTCCGACAGCGTGTGGTGTAAAGTGAGTCCAAGGACGGAAGATTGGTTTCTGTGATGTGCTGCGCAGTGTTCACGATCTTCTGCAGCTTCTTCCGGTCTTGGACAGGACAACTTCCATACCAGGTTGTGATGCTCCCTAGAAGAATGCTTTTTTCTACGGTGCATCTATAAAAATTAGTGACGGTTTAGGGGACAGGCCAAATTTCTTTAGTTTTCTCAGGAAGGTGGGCCTTCTTGGCAGTGAACTCTGCTTGGTTGGACCAAGTCAGGTCATTTGTGATATTGACCCCGAGGAACTTAAAGCTTTTGACCTGTTCCACTTGTGCACCACCGATGTAAATTGGGTCGTGCGGTCCGCTACTCCTTCTGAAGTCAACAACCAATTCCTTCATCTTGAGAAATATAATTTCAGCTCAAAATTTATATCCTGGATTCAATTGATATATCATACACCTCTGGCTGCTGTATTTACCAACAATCAGAGATCCCTGTTTTTTTAGGTTTTTCGAGGTACTAGACAGGGCTGTCCTTTAAGCCCTTTTCTATCTGATATTGCCCTGGAGCCCTTGGCAATCGCTATTCGTGATTCACCTAATATATTTGGCATTATTTGTGGGAATGGGATGCATAAAGTATCACTATATGTACAAATGTAGATGACCTGTTACTATATATCTCTAACCCAGAGAAATTCATTCCTGCAGTAATAACATCATTTGCTCAGTTTAGTAGTTTTTCTGGTTATAAATTGAATCTTGATAGGAGTGTGCTTTAAATATGCAAGTTTCAATTTATAAACAATCCCCATTTAGATTGGTTACTGATTATTTTATTTATTTGGGTATTAAAATTACTAAGAAGCGTAAGGATCTATGTAAAGTTAATTTTTTACCCTTAATTCATCATGTTAAACAACTGTTTACTAAATGGCCCCATTGTCCTTATCTTTGATTGGTCAAATTAATACCATTAAGATGATTATTTTACCTAAATTTCTGTATCTATTTCAGCCAGTATCAATTTTTATCCCTAAATTTTTTTGATATTATTGATTCTAAAATTTCTTAATATATATGCTGGCATTTATAGCGAGAGGATTCGAGTACAGGAGCAGGGAGATAGTACTGCAGTTGTACAAGGCCTTGGTGAGACCACACATGGAGTATTGTGTGCAGTTTTGGTCCCCTAATCTGAGGAAACACATCCTTGCCATAGAGGGAGTACAAAGAAGGTTCACCAGATTGATTCCTGGGATGGCAGGACTTTCATATGAAGAAAGACTGGATGAACTGGGCTTGTACTCGTTGGAATTTAGAAGATTGAGGGGGGATCTGATTGAAACGTATAAGATCCTAAAGGGATTGGACAGGCTAGATGCAGGAAGATTGTTCCCGATGTTGGGGAAGTCCAGAACGAGGGGCCACAGTTTGAGGATAGAGGGGAAGCCTTTTAGGACTGAGATTAGGAAAAACTTCTTCACACAGAGAGTGGTGAATCTGTGGAATTCTCTGCCACAAGAAACAGTTGAGGCCAGTTCATTGGCTATATTTAAGAGGGAGTTAGATATGGCCCTTGTGGCTAAAGGGATCAGGGGGTATGGAGGAAAGGCTGGGGCGGGGTTCTGAGTTGGATGATCAGCCATGATCATAATAAATGGCAGTGCAGGCTCGAAGGGCTGAATGGCCTACTCCTGCACCTATTTTCTATGTTTCTATATAGCAGAATAGAAATCCCAGGTTGAGTAAGAAATACTTACAGAAATCAGAAAAAGAAGGCTGTTTAGCTTTGCTGAATCTTAGATTTTATTACTGGACAATTAGCATTTGATATTTAACGTGTTGGACACAAAAGTTGGATGAAACTGGTTGTCCACGATGGATGAACCTCGAGCGGGAGTCTGTACAGGGATTTTCACTGGCTTCTGTTCTAGGAGCTGTGCTTCCCTTTGCACTTACTAAATTGAATAAACAAATGATAAATCCAGTAATTAAACCTACAATACAATTATGGTTTCAATTTTGTAAATTTTTTGGATTGAACAAGTTTATCCTGTCAAGTTGTATTATATCTAATTTTTTCTTTCAACCGTCCAGAATTGATCAAAGTTTTCTTCTATGGAAAACAAAGGGAATAACATGTTTTTGTGATTTATTCATGGATGATTGTTTTATGTCTTTTGAACAGTTGTCTAATAAATGTAATTTGCCAAGATCACACTTTATCAGATTAGAAACGTTCTGAACACTACTTTACCTACCTTTCCGATATCGCATCAGATTGAAGTTACAGAAAAAATTTTAGGTTTAAACCCCTATCAGAAGAGTTTAATAACAATTGTTTATGATCTGATTATGAAAACATGTCTAGGTACATCTGATAAAATTAAGAATGAGTGGGAAAGAGAACTTCAAGTATCTTGATCTACAGAGAAATGGGAGGAAGTTCTTCAGCTAGTTAATACTTCTTCAATGTGAGCCAGACACACCCTGGTGCAATTTAAGGTGTTTCACAGGGCTCATATGTCCAAGGATAAGTTAGCTCATTTTTACTGCCACATAAATCCTGTTTATGATGGATGTAATTCTGAGGTAGCTTCCTTGACACATGTTCTGGTCTTGTCCTGTTCTAGAAAAGTATTGGAAAGATATTTTTGATATTATTTCAGTAGTTCTGGGTATTGATTTACAACCTCATCCTATTACTGCAATTTTTGGACTACCAGTGATAGACTCTAGTCGTTTATCCTCGTCAGCTTGTCATCTAATATCATTTGTTACATTAATAGCCAGAAGATGGAAAGCTTATAATTCCACCCCCTCCAACTACATTTCAATGGTTTTCCCAAACGATAGTATGCCTCAACTTGGGAAAACGTTAGGAGCCTTTGGTTAAATTTGAAGAAACTTGGAGGCCATTTATTGAATATTTTCATACGATGTAGGTTGACCCTTTCTGAATTCTCTGTAGTAATTTTTTGTTCATGTATAGAGCAGTGAAGTTAACGACAAATAATAATTTTAGCTGATGTAATATGATAGCACAATTTTTTTTTAGTTTAGGGGTTCTTCTCTCTTTATAAAATATCTGTTTCATGGTTACTTACTATGAGATTGGGAGGCTGAACTATATTTGTTACTTGGAATCTGTGCTGGTACATGTTACCTGTTATTAATGTAATCCCGATCTCACGCTTTCCAACGCTGATCCCTCAGTGAGGACTGATCCACAATCAGTTCCCTGGTCTGACTGTCGTTGTGGGTGAGGTTGTTGTTGTAACACCACTCAAGCAGCTGATCCATCTCACTCCTGAACGTCTCCTCGTCTCCATCTGAGATCCTGTCAAAAGTGTGCAGTACTGAATCAGGTCCTTCGGCCCGTCCTGGTCATGCTGGATATTGAACCAATCTGTTCTAGTCCCAACACTTGGCCTGTGCCCTGGCAATACAAGTGCTGGTCCAGAGACTTGTTTAACATTGTGGAAGTCTCTGCCTCCACCTCCCTGTCAGGCTGTGAGTTCCAAAATCAAACCCTTAGTTGTCCAATGTGTTTCACATCATTCTGTTATTCCTATCTCATCTGTCTCCAGCACCTCCAGAATCGAGGTTCTTCAAAGACCTTTCCAAAATAAAAAGGTCTGTGTCCAGACAAACCATCTCCGGGTAGATTACACACGGTCACAATCAACATTACCTATTCCATCTGCAGTAATGCACATTCTCAGTTCGAAGGTCTGGTGGACTACAACTGCCCCAGATCCATCTTGACTGGACATTGTCTTTATCCCCTGCCTCGCCCTAACTTCCACACCACTGACTATATACTTCATTCGGAGTTTCTCAGAAGATTTGGTGGCGCCAAATTCGATCCAATTTCTACAGAAATTCTCTGCTCCCTGTAACGGATGTGAGGATGATAACTTCTCCATGTTTTATTCCAGTCCTTCCCACTGTGGTCCAGTGCAGAGCGGCCATG
This sequence comes from Mobula hypostoma, assembly GCF_963921235.1. Taxonomy (NCBI): domain Eukaryota; kingdom Metazoa; phylum Chordata; class Chondrichthyes; order Myliobatiformes; family Myliobatidae; genus Mobula; species Mobula hypostoma. The sequence continues at coordinate 2,981,737 of NC_086101.1, read as the reverse complement.
GCCTCCCCGGACTCAATCACCACCGTTCCTGTTGGTGGATCCGTCCACTTCCCCATCCTCCATGGCAGTGAGGACATGTACGAGGTGACTCTGGAGAAAACGTCCTCGAACCAGCTGAAGATCGTGGCCTGGATGTCAGACCGACCGCAGAGTCCGTACGTGATCCAGCCGTCCTACATGAACCGGATTCACTTCCGGAGAGATGGTGTTATCGAGATGCGAGGCATTAAGATGAGTGACCAGGGGACGTACGAGGTGCAGACAAACTACTTTGGGAGGGAGCTGAGAAACCGTGACCTTGACCAGTTTGAGATCCATGTGTTCGGTGAGTAGTAGTTTTAGAAAGCACGAGAGCACAGAAACAGGCCGTTCAGCCCATCCAGTCTGTACTGGATTATGAAAGTGTCATAGATCGCCACAGCCATTCGGTCCGTGTGGTCTGTCGAACTGTATTCTCCCGAGTCGCATTGACCCATACGTGGATCATAGCCCTCCTTACCTCTCCCATTCATGTACCATCCAAAATTTCTCTTCAATATGGAAATCAAGCCCACATCCACCATTTGCTCTGCCAGCTCAGTCCATGCTCTCACCACCCTCTCGGTGCTGAAGTTCCCCCTCCTCTTCCCCTTAAATAGTTCACCTTTCACCCTTAACACATGACCTCTCGTCGTCTCACCCAAACTCAGTGGAAAAGGCCTGCTTGCGTTTACCCTATCAATACCCCACATAATTTTGTACACCTCCATCAAATCACCCCTCCATCGTCTGTGTTCCAAGGAATAAAGTGTTAACCAGTCAACCTCTCCCTGTAACCCAGGTCCTCGTGTCCCACAATGTCCATGTTTTAGAGACACCACCCACCTTTCCCTCCTGCTGGACCCCACCACGAGACTTTCTGATCTCCAGAACCCAGACACCACCCAGGTGACCCTGTCACTGCCTTGACCTTCCCCCCCCTCCACCCACTGTGCCATCCCCCTCTCACTGTGACCAGCAGCAGGGTCTATCTCAGCCCAATCACCCCCTCCCTCACTCTGGATCCTTGAAATCTCGTGTGGAGTTCCTGATTCTTTTCCCTGGGGGAAGAGTACTGACTCCATTCTAAGCCCCTTTATAATACACATCTTTAAGGTGTATAAGTGTTACGGAAACAGCAATGAAAAATCTTTCTGCATCTGAGTGACCGAGGACAGACAGAGATGGAGGACCTTCATTTCTGCCCTGAACACCAGCAGGTGTAACGGGAAGTAAATCAGTATAAAGTCACTCCGTAATCCAGGGAATAATGTTGGAGCCTGCCTATCCTCACCCTATAAGCCTGTTCCTTATCCAGGCAGGTCCTGGCCTGGAATGTCGACTCCATGGATGCTGCCTGACCTACTGAATTCTCCTCCAGCATTTTGTGTGTGTGTTCGTGTTGCTCACATCCTTGTCAATCTCCTCTGCATTTTTTCCACACCTACCCTTTAACAGGGTAACCACACCACCAAGTGTGGCCTCACCGACATCTTGTACAACTGTGACGTGATGGCCCTCACTCCTGTAATCAATACCCTGACTCGATTGGGCCAGCACGCTGAACGTCTCCTTCACCACCCTGTCTACCTGTGGAGCCACTTTCAGGGAACCATGTTCTTATCCTCCTGGGACATGGACAATCCCCACAGCCCTGAGGTGCCCTACCTCTTGGTTCTGGAGATTCGAGGGTTCTCTGTGTGGAGTTTGCACGTGTGAGCTCCCACTGCCCCGTCCCCACTTGCAATTGTTGTCCCAGTTTCCTCCCCTCAACCCCATGAAGAGGAGGGAGAGACAGAGTCCCTCTGTTGATCGGGGTCGACCAGCTGTCTATGAATACACCAGCCACACCATTACAATACGGAGACCAAGCTGTCGTCCATGCCGCAGGCTCCCTCTCACCATCAGCTGATGAATCCGAAGGCACGGCAGAGACTGAAACAGTCTGACACCCGCGGCCTCGCTGGAGTTGCCAGTCAGCGTTGAACTGAAGATACAATCCGGTTCCGGATTTCTCCTTGGGATTTACTCCTGAAGCCTTTCCCATGAGTGGGTTTGAGATCAGAGTTTTCCTTCTCCGACGTGAGCTGCCAGTCACAGCTGAGGAGCCCCATCTGCCCAAAGCAACCCGCTTGAAGGTGACAGTAACTGGCCTTTGGCCCTTCTGTGAGCAGAAATGATCCTGCTGGGTTTAATCGCTGAGGTGTACGTGAGAGTCAGGAGCTGGACTTGGTTGTCAGAGGCTATTTGAGACACGCCATTGGGAGCATTTAATAAATTGTGGAGTTTGTATCCTCACTACCCGCTCTCCCGGCTGTAACAATGTTAAAGAACCTCGACCAGCACCTGACTGAATCTTTCCCCAGTGTGTGGGTGACGGGTAAAATCTATGGGGGTGGAGTGGATTTGGTTGTGGGGGGTTTGTTGAGGGGAATGTTTTCAAGAATTTAATGTTAATTCATAATGAAATCTCTCCTGGCAGAGCCGGTGTCTGAGCCAATAGTGGAGATCAGCAGGAATGCCTCCCACGTCACGCTGAACTGCACGGCTCTCGGAAGCAGACAGATCACCTATCGGTGGGAAAGGCAGACAGACGCTGCTGTTGGAAACGACACCTTCCATGGAGCCCTGCTGGTCCTGCAGGACGATGGGCTGAGTGGCCACATCGACAACTGCATTGCTGAAGATTGCTGCAGTCGGCAGATCAGTCTCCCAGTCTCTGTCGACTTCAACCCAGCCAGCAGTGAGTGGGACACAGTGGATGTGTTTCCAATACTGGGGGAGTCTCAGGATATGGGGGTGTCCATTTAGGACAGAGATGAGGAATTTCATTAGCCAGTGGGTGGAGAATCTGTGAAATTCATTGCCTGAGACGGCTGTGGAGGCCAAGTCATTGGGAGTATTTAAAGCGGAGGTTATCGGTTCTTGGTTATCCAGGGTGTCAAAGGTTACAGTGAGAAGGCAGGAGAATGGGATTGAGAGGGACAATGAATCAGCCACAGTGGAATGGCAGAGCAGACCTGATGGGCTGAATGGCCTACTTTTGCTCCTGTGTTCTAGTCATATCATCTCCTAGAGTCGGGTGTGAAGCGGGGACTGCTTGGAATCGAGAACATGCGCCAGGACCCGACTGGACAGGGGCTGGACTGAGAGAGGGGAGGAGGGAGTTCCAGTTTCCAGACACAAAGGTTCTGGTTGTGGGTTTCTGACCATGGAATGGATCAGTGAACTGAGGTTTAATGGTGTCTGTCTTTCTGTCCCCAGAGTCCAGAAATGATTGGGCCAGTGTCCTCAGCTTTACAGTCGTTGTGATATTGATCTTGGGTCTGTATCTGCTCAGGAAATATCAGTGAGTATCCTCTTCACTATCATCCCACTCTCCGTCTAGCTCCCTTTCATCCCATCCCACCGCTGGTGTGAGGTAGTGTGGGAAATTGGGACAACACACACACAATTAGTTCCTGATTACCTGATGAGTTCCAAGGGTTTAGATGGGGCAGAGTTTGTTAAGTGTGTCCAGGATGGATTCCTGTCACAGTATGTGGACAGGCCGACCAGGGGGAATGCCATACTAGATCTAGTACTAGGTAATGAACCGGGCCAGGTCACAGATCTCTTAGTGGATGAGCACGTGGGGGACAGTGACCACCACTCCCTGGCCTTTAGCATTATCATGGAAAGGGATAGAATCAGAGAGGACAGGAAAATTTTTAATTGGGGAAAGGCAAATTATGAGGCTATAAGGCTAAAACTTGCGGGTGTGAATTGGGATGATGTTTTTGCAGGGAAATGTACTATGGACATGTGGTCGATGTTTAGAGATTTCTTGCGGGATGTTAGGGATAAATTTGTCCCGGTGAGGAAGATAAAGAATGGTAGGGTGAAGGAACCATGGGTGACAAGTGAGGTGGAAAATCTAGTCAGGAGGAAGAAGGCAGCATACATGAAGTTCAGGAAGCAAGGATCGGATGGGTCTATTGAGGAATATAGGGAAGCAAGAAAGGAGCTTAAGAAGGGGCTGAGAAGAGCAAGAAGGGGACATGAGAAGGCCTTGGTGAGTAGGGTAAAGGAAAACCCCAAGGCATTCTTCAATTATGTTAAGAAAAAAAGGATGACAGGAGTGAAGGTAGGACTGATTAGAGATAAAGGTGGGAAGATGTGCCTGGAGGCTGTGGAAGTGAGCGAGGTTCTCAATGAATACTTCTCTTCGGTATTCACCAATGAGAGGGAACTTGATGATGGTGAGGACAATATGAGTGAGGTTGATGTTCTGGAGCATGTTGATATTAAGGGAGAGGAGGTGTTGGAGTTGTTAAAATACATTCAGTCCCCGGGGCCTGATGGAATATTCCCCAGGCTGCTCCATGAGGTGAGGGAAGAGATTGCTGAGCCTCTGGCTAGGATCCTTATGTCCTCATTGTCCACGGGAATGGTAACGGAGGAGAATGTTGTCCCCTTGTTCAAAAAAGGTAGTCGGGATAGTCCGGGTAATTATAGACCAGTGAGCCTTACGTCTGTGGTGTGAAAGCTGTTGGAAAAGATACTTAGAGGTAGGATCTCCGGGCATTTAGAGAATCATGGTGTGATCAGGGACAGTCAGCATGGCTTTGTGAAGGGCAGATCATGTCTCACAAGCCTGATAGAGCTCTTTGAGGAGGTGATATAGATGAGGGTAGTGCAGTGGATGTGATCTATATAGATTTTAGTAAGGCATTTGACAAGGTTCTGCATGGTAGGCTTATTCAGAAAGTTAGAAGGCATGGGATCCAGGGAAGTTTGGCCAGGTGGATTCAGAATTGGCTTGCTTGCAGAAGGCAGAGGGTGGTGGTGGAGGGAGTACATTCAGACTGGAGGATTGTGACTAGTGGTGTCCCACAAGGATTTGTTCTGGGACCTGTACTTTTCGTGATTTTTATTAACGACCTGGATGTGGGGATAGAGGGTTGGGTTGGCAAGTTTGCAGACGACACAAAGGTTGATGGTGTTGTAGATAGTGGAGAGGATTGTCGAAGATTGCAGAGAAACATTGATAGGATACAGAAGTGGGTTGAGAAGTGGCAGATGGAGTTCAACCTGGAGAAGTGTGAGGTGGTACACTTTGGAAGGACAAACTCCAAGGCAGAGTACAAAGTAAATGGCAGGATACTTGGTAGTGTGAAGGAGCAGAGGGATCTGGGGCTACATGTCCACAGATCCCTGAAAGTTGCCTCGCAGGTAGATAGGGTAGTTAAGAAAGCTTATGGGGTGTTAGCTTTCATAAGTCGAGGGATAGAGTTTAAGAGTCACGATGTAATGATGTAGCTCCACAAAACTCTGGTTAGGCCACACTTGGAGTACTGTGTCCAGTTCTGGTGACCTCACTATAGGAAGGATGTGGAAGCATTGGAAAGGGTACAGAGGAGATTTACCAGGATGCTGCCTGGTTTAGAGAGTATGCATTATGATCAGAGATTAAGGGAGCTAGGGCTTTACTCTTTGGAGAGAAGGAGGATGAGAGGAGACATGATAGAGGTGTACAAGATAATAAGAGGAATAGATAGAGTGGATAGCCAGCGCCTCTTCCCCATGGCACCACTGCTCAATACAAGAGGACATGGCTTTAAGGTAAGGGGTGGGAAGTTCAAGGGGGATATTAGAGGAAGGTTTTTTACTCAGAGGGTGGTTGGTGCGTGGAATGCACTGCCTGAGTCAGTGGTGGAGGCAGATACACTAGTGAAGTTGAAGAGACTACTAGACAGATATATGGAGGAATCTAAGGTGGGGGCTTATATGGGAGGCAGGGTTTGAGGGTCGGCACAACATTGTGGGCCGAAGGGCCTGTACTGTGCTGTACTGTTCTATGTTCTACAATGCTGGAGGATTCAGGGGGTCAGGGAGAATCTACGACGGGAATAGACAGGCTGAGAGGCTGACTGGCCTCATTCAGCTGCTATGTCTTGTGCTGTTAAATTTCACTTTTACCTCATGAGTAACCTCCAATGCACAGCCCCAGAAAGAGGATCCCTGGATAAATCTTATCCAAGAGGTTGCTTAAATCAGCAAACATGAATCCTTTGGTTCACACAGTTTTGCATTTGCTCTTTGAAGGAACTAACATTTTTTGGGCAGTTTGTGAATTATTAATATCTTTGTCCCTCAATATATCTATTTGTTAATATCTTTTCTTCAATATATCTAATTATTAATATATTTATTCCTCCTTATAACAAATTATTATTTTTATCCTTCGTTATAACTGATAATGATATATTCATCCCTCGCTATATCTAAGTACCTCCTGCAGCACACCAGTCCCGTGTCCACAGGTAAACCAGGTGTATTTCAGGGACTGAGAATGGATGCCCCGTCCTTGGTGCTCGGGAGAGAATAACTACCCCACCTCGTCACTGTCTGGGAAGTGATGTGTGACGTTTTCTCTCACAGGTCAAGCCCACTCAGAAACCAAGGGCCAGGAGAATTCCAGTGAGGATGGGGGTTCGGATGAGGGTTCTGACTGTCCGATCTTGGAATCTCGCGGCTCCTCTGACCCAGTGTGAACTGGAACCGGAACAGTGCTGAACACGTCCCTCCCTCCAGCTGCTGTCTCTATCGTGACCCCCACCCACCCAGCCCCTGATCACAGGACGTCTGTGCCTCACACTGTGTGGGAGGTGTCACTGAGATGTTGGGCTCCCCACTGTGGGGGCAGTTCCTGACTGTAGCAACTACTGGGGAACCGATCGATGATTGTGTGCATTGAGATGGGAGCTCAGGGTGTCTGTGTCTCTGTCCTGTTTATTTGTTCTGTCTCAGGTTTTACACAGAACATTACAGCACAATACAGCCCCTTTGGCCCATAATGCTGTGCTGACTTTGTAATCCAGTCTAACATCAATCGAACTCTCCCCTCCGACGTAACTCTCCATTTTTCTATCATCCACGTTCCTTAAAATGCCTCTACCAGCACCCCTGGCAGCATGTTCCTTTCATCCATCACTCTCTATAAAAACACATCTCTGATATCCCCCCTCGTACTTTCCTCCAATCACAATAAATTGATGCCGTCTGTGTTGGCCATTTCCACCCTGGGGAAAGGTCTGACTGTCCACTGTCTGTCCCTCTCATCAACTTGTACAACTCCAAGTCACTCTCATCCTCCCTCACTGCGAAGAGAAAATGCCAAGCTCACTCAACCTCTCCTCATCGGACCAGCTCCCTAAGCGGTCACCTCACTACAGGAAGGATGTGGATGCTATAGAGAGAGTGCAGACGAGATTTACAAGGATTTTGTCTGGATAGGAGAGTGTGCCTTTTGAGAATAGGTTGGGTGAACTCGGCCTTTTCTCCTTGGAGTGACGGAGGATGAGAGGTGACCTGATAGAGGTGTATAAGATGATGAGACGCATTGATCGTGTGGATAGTCAGAGGCTTTTTCCCAGGGCTGAATTGGCTAACATAAGGGGTCACAGTTTTAAGGTGTTTGGAAACTGGTACTGAGGGAATGTCAGGGGTCAGTTTTTCCGCACAGAGAGTGGTGAGTGTGTGGAATGGGCTGCCAGCGGTGTTGGTGGGTGAGGCGGCTATAACGGGGTCTTTCAGGAGACTCTTGGATGGGTACGTGGAGCTTCGAAAAGTAGAGGAAATTGTACACAGTTTCTAGAGTAGGTTACATGGTCAGCACAACATAGTGAGGGGAAGAGCCTGTGATCTGCTGTAGACTTTCTATGTTCTATATTGTATTTTATTTTATTTCTCTGTCCACCAGAGAAAGCAGGATCTCCAGTGGCCACACATTTTAATTCCACATCCCATTCCCATTCTGATATGTCTATCCACGGCCTCCTCTACTGTAAAGATGAAGACACACTCAGGTTGGAGGAACAACACCTTATATTCCGTCTGGGTAGCCTCCAACCTGATGGCATGAACATTGACTTCTCTAACTTCCGCTAATGCCCCACCTCCCCGTCGTACCCCATCCGTTATTTATTTAAATACACACATTCTTTCTCTCACTCTCCTTTTTCTCCCTCTGTCCCTCTGACTATACCCCTTGCCCATCCTCTGGGCTCACCCCCACCCCCCACTTTCTCCCTGGGCCTCTCATCCTGTGATCCTCTCATATCCCTTTGCCAATCACCTGTCCAGCTCTTGGCTCCATCCCTCCCCCTCCTGTCTTCTCCTATCATTTCGGATCTCCCCCCCCCCCACTTTCAAATCTCTTACTAACTCTTCCTTCAGTTAGTCCTGACGAAGGGTCTCAGCCCGAAACGTCGACTGTACCTCTTCCTAGAGATGCTGCCTGGCCTGCTGCGTTCACCAGCAACTTTTATGCGTATTGCTTTTATTTTAGTTATTGGTTCTCTGTCTTTTGCATGTTGGTTCTTTGTCAGCTTTGTTATTGTGTAGTTTTTCACAATTTCTATTATATTTGTGTATTTTGCTGTGAATGCCTGTAATGAAATGAATATATGACGCTGTGTATATAATTCTGTTGTGGATTTAATATTTGAGTAAATGTTGATTACTCATTTGGATTATTATCTATTATTGATTATACTTGTTTAAAGATTCTTCATGTTGTTAATCTATTCTTTGTTAGAATTATAATCGTTCTGTACATTGTGATTACACAGTCTTAGAAATAAATCATTCCTGGCTCGCTGTAAAAATAAGTGAATATGTAAAAATGCCCTGTTGCTACCAAATGATACGTGTGGGCCGCGCTTAAAGTGATCACAAAGTTTTGGATCCCCCATGTCTTCCTTTGAAATTGCTCTCTGTATTGTACTGCCCCGGCTCGCGTATCCGGACAAGTCGGACGCGACATCCATGGTCGACACACTGACCGACGGAGACCTCACTGCGCTCTGCCTGACCTGCTGAGTTCCTCCAGCAGTCTTTGTTTACTGCCCAGGTTTCCAGCTTCTGAGAATTTCTCAGGCAGCAGGATAAAGTAGTGGTGGTTGGGGTGTGGAGAGGGGGGTTATGATCAGCCTTTCTACTGAGGGAAAGCTGTTTTTCAGGCTGCTGCTCCTGTGGGTGATGCGAGTGAACCTCCTTTATCCTGTTACTGATTTACCAGCTGCAGTTTGCTGGCGGTCCATTTCCGGGTTGTGAACCGTCCCAGAGTCGAGGGTTGGGGCGGGACGTTTAAAGCGATTGTCTAGCGGGGACGTAATTGGATACTGGAGATTACACCCCGCCCTATTTCCCTGATCATTGGCTGAATTTCAATCAATCACATAAAGAGGTGACAACATATTTAATTTCAATACGTTGCGGGAATGGTTTGCTGTGAAACAGGATGAGACCGTGAGCGGAGCGTGTCCACGGACCGGTGAGTGACCATTATCCCCGACACCCTGCGCTCCCTCTCCCGCGGACTGACGGCGTCCCTCACGGACCCGCAGCCCCGCTGGGAACTCGCTAGCCGCGGCAGTGTAGTGGTTCGCGTAGCGCCGAGAGCCGGGTTCAAGTCCCACCGCAGTCTGTAAGGAGTTAATCGGTTCTGCCCAGGACCGTCCGGGTTTCCTCCGGGGAAAGAGGTCCTGGTTAGAAGGTTAATTGTTCACAAGGGTGGAATTGGGTGTCAAGGGTTTCTGGGGCGGATCTCTAAATAATTAGGGTTGGCGGTCAGTCTCTTTGCCAGGGTAAAATGTCAAATAGGAGAGGGCGCGGGGTAAAGATGACGGGGAGTGGGGAGGGGGCGTTGAGGGCAAGTTGTTTCACACAGTGATGGGTGCCTGGAACGGGCTCTGGGTTGGGGTGGAAGCAGATATGATTGTGATGTGTCAGGGGCATTTACACAGACACTCACACATTAAGGGAACGGAGTGATTTGAATTCTGTACATTTGGGCGGGATTAATGAAACCGGCGGCGTAACTGTGTCCTGTCCTACTGTACCATCCTACCTCCCAGATTACATCATATGAAAATGTTGCATAAAAGCTTTCCAAGTTTCTTGAAATTTAACCGAAGGGTCAAAAATATCACTTCTAATTTTTTTCTAAATTTAAACTTAATATAGTTTGGGAAAACCATTGGAATGTAGTAGGAGGATTGATTTCCTTCCAGTTCAGCAAAATAGATCTTCTAGCCATTAAAGTAACAAATGTTATCATCCGACAGGCTGAAGAAGACAAAGATATATGATCTACCATTGTCAATCCAAAAGTTGCTGTAATAGGATGGGATTTTAAATCAGAACATAGAACTGTCGAAATAATATCAAAAATATCTTTCTAATATTTTTCCAAAAGAGGACAGGACCAAAACATATGAGCTAAAGAAGCCACCTCAGAGTGACATAGGGAGCATGTACAAGGGGAATAAACAGGCCCGATATATCTAATTATTATTATCTCTATCCTTCATTACAACTAATTATTATCTTTATCCTTCGTTATAACTAATTATTATCTTTATCCTTTGTGAAACTAATTACTATCTTTATCCTTTGTTATTACTAATAATTGATACACTCATCCCTCGATATATCTAAGTACCTCCTGCACCACACCAGTCCCCTGTCCACAGGTAAACCAGGTGTATTTCAGGGACTGAGAATGGATGCCCCGTCCCTGGTGCTCGGGAGGGAATAACTACCCCACCTCGTCACTGGCTGGGAAGTGACGCGTTACATTTTCTCTCACAGGTCAAGCCCACCCAGAAACCAAGGGCCAGGAGAGTTCCAATGAGGATGAGGGTACGGACTGTCCTATCTTGGAATCTCTCAGCTCCTCTGATCCAGTGTGAACTGGAACCGGGACAGTGCTGAACATGTCCCTCCCTCCAACTGCTGTCTCTACCGTGACCCCCACCCACTCAGCCCCTGATCACAGGACGTCTGCACCTTACACTGTGTGGGAGGTGTCACTGAGATGCTGGGCTCCCCAGTGTGGGGCAGTTCCTGACTGTAGCAACTACTGGGGAACTGATTGAAATGGTGCCGTGTAGATAATTCCATTGTGTATTTAATATTTCTGTAATATTTGTGAAAATATTTTGATTTATTCTTGTACGTTTAATGATTCATGTTAATCTACTTTGTTTGAATGTATAAATTTTCTGTACATTGTTGATTAAATACACTTTTGTTGAAATAAATCATTCCTGCCTCTCTGTAAAAATATGTGAATATCTATTAAAAGACATCCTATTGCTACCGAATGACATGTGTGTACCTCACTTAAAGAGATCACAAAGTTAGACTCACGTTTTGGACCCCACTGTCGTCCTTTGAAATAATTTAATGTTTTGAAGTTTCAATGCCTAACCTTGGCAATGAGGTGTTTTTCGAATGAACCTGCGATGGCTCTTGACCTGAAGCCCAGTGAGGCATTCGTACTAAACTGCAGTTACAAAGGGAAGGCAAGTAAAAAATGCAGTCCGGGATGTGTAGAGAAATTCACGGGTTCATGAAGAGTGGGCCCGGTGGTAATAATCCTAAAAAAAACAAGCAGAAATGGCCAGCTAGCCTTCGATAGATCTCATTATTAATAGATTTATCCATCAGTATCTATCGTTAATATTTATCCCTTAATATCCATAATTATTGTCTATATCTCTGAGTAATGCTTATCCCTCAATTATACCTAACTATATTTGTATCTAATTGCTATTGTCTCAGTTTATTTTAATTTATCATTTGTGGAATTTTTAATTTTTTCAGCAACACATCCAGTGATGTTGCCCACTTTATAACAGATACACCTACACCTTCAGGTTTTACTGCTCATTGACAGAGTCATCCTGATACAGGCCCTTGTGCCCATCCAGTTGATGCCAAACACCATATCCACCGAACTAGTCCCAATTATTCCTCAAGTACTGATGGAAGGTCTCAATCAAAAACATCAATTGTTTATTCCTATCCATAGATTAGATTTAACTTTGTTGTCATTATGCCGAGTACAGATACAAAGCCAATGAAATGCAGTTAGCATCTGACCAGAAATGCAAAGAATAGTGTTATTTACAAAATAACTGAATAAAAAGTAAGTGCTACAGCACACAAATATAAAAGTACTGAGACAGTACAATATGGGTGCAATACTGCTTAGCGCTGTGATGTGAGGTTCAGCTCTTCCTGTGCCTGCTGGTGCGGGAATGAAGGCTCCTGTAGTGCCTACCGGATGGGAGGAGAGTAAAAAGTCCATAGTTAGGGTGAGATGTATCCTTGATAATGCTTTTCACCCTGCCCGGGCAGCGTTTATGGTAGATGTTCTCAATGGTGGGCAAATGGGTGCCGATAATCCACTGGGCAGTTTTCACCACACGCTGGAGTGCTTCGTATTCCGATACGGGACAATTGCCGTACCACACTGAGATGCAGTTGGTGAGTATGCTCTCAATGGTACAGTGGTAAAAGTCTGTCAGCATCCTGGGACAGAGGTGAGCTTTCTTCATGCTCCACAGGAAATAAAGGTGCTGTTGTGCCTTTTTGATCAGGATGGAGGAGTTCAGGGACCAGGTGAGATCCTCGGAAATGTAGATGCCAAGGAATTTGAAGCTTTATACACTCTTCACTCCAGCTCCATTGATGTAGATGGGGATGCAAATGTGGCTCCTAGCATGCCTGGTCCACAATGATCTCCTTGGTCTTCTGGGTGTTATCATCTGCACAGCACGCGGCCGCCTCATCCCTGTAGGCCGTCTCGCCATCCTGACCTGCTGAGTTCCTCAAGCACTTTGTGTGTGTCACCCTGGATCTCCTGCATCTGCACAATCTCTGATGTTCAGTCCAATTTCCTGTGTCTGGTCCATATCCCTCCATGCCTCACCCCTCCCTGTACCTTCCCAAGGCTTCTAAAATGATAGTTTTGTACTCACCTCAACCACATCCTCTGGCAGCTCATTCCATAAACTCACTGTACTCTGGTGAAGAAATTGCCTCTCAAGTTCTTAAATTGTCTCCTCTCACCCCTAATCTGTACCCCCTGGTTTTGGAGTCCCCTACCCTGCCGAAAAGTCTGTCACGCAAGGAACAACTTGTATCAACCAATTAAGCAACCTGACCTCATGTCTTTGGGATAGGAAGGAAACTGGGGCACACCAGGGGAAACCCATGTAATTACAGCGGGGCATGCAAACTGCACACAGACAGTGCCTGAGCTCGGAATTGAACCCAGCTCTTTTGTGCAGACTGGTGACCTTAGTACTGGCCCCAGACCTGGGGTGGGATGACCTTTCCTACCTCCTCAGTGTCTGGGGACTGATGTCTGATATTCTCTCGCTCTCCCTCTCTCATGGGTAAAGCCAAGGCACAAGTTCACGTTTAACTGTCATTAAATCATAAGGGTTACCTATGTATACAGCCAAACAGAACAGCATAACTCTGGGGTCAAGTGCCTCCAGACACTCACTGCATATAACATATTTAAAGTCTTAGTAAAATAGTCACACAAAAAAAAAATCATTGTCTGTGGTCAAACAGAATGTGGCTTGTCTTCTGCAGACCGAACACCCGGGGAGGGGGGGGCAGCACTGACTCCAGCTTGGACACCACGCCACACTGACCCCGGCACCTCGCTCGAACCACCGACTCCAACCAGGCGATACTGAGCCTTCAGACCTAGTCCTTGCAATGACCGAGGTCACACAGCTCCCCGCTGCCCATCAATAAATCAGCGAATCGGGATTGCAGTATTTCACATTAACAATGTCCAACAGGCTTTTGTGATCACAGGACCCTGTGGAGCTCTATAGCAGATTTTCTTAAGCCTTGGAGTAAATTCTGTCCTGTTTTCCCTTTATTACGCTATGATCTATTTTCTTTGTTGATATCCCGGATACTTTCCTGTTTCATATTCATCCATCCGTTGTGTTGTATCCAGTGCAATTTGCCTATCACCACAGTTGGTCTCCAGTGGGTCATCACGTGGCCTTGGATCACCTGGACAATACTAATTCCTCCAGTTCTGATTAAAAAGCTCCAACGCCTGGGTCTCTTTACGTCCCTCTACAACTGGACCCTCGGCTTCCTAACCGCAGGTCCACTGGCTGTACAGATGGGTAATAACACCTCGCTGTCTATGAACATGGGCGCACTTCAAGGATGTGTGCTTAGTCACCCTGCCCCACTCTCTCTACGCCTGACCATGATGCCAGGCACAGCTCAAATGACATCTGAAAATCTGCCGCTGGCTCAACTCTAGTTGTCAGAGCAGCAGACGGTGACGAGGAGGTGACACACCGGAGCAAGGCAGATCAGCTGGTTGAGTGGTGTCGCTCAACAGCCTTGCTCTGAACATCAGAAACACTAAGGAATTGATTGAGGTCACGGGAACACACCAGTCCTCATTGAGGGACGAATGGAAGTGAGCAGCTTCAAGATCCTGGGTATCCATATCTCTGAGGATCTATCTTGAGTCCAACACGTTGCTGCAGTTGCACAGAAGGCACAACAGTGACTATATTTCATTAGGAGTCTGAGAAGATTAGCAACACAATCACAAATTTTTACAGGTGTACCGTGGAGAGTAATGTATGGATCTATTTCTTTTAGAGCAATGACTCCCCTTACCACTATATATGGACTGATAGCTTGCCCATGCAAATTGATCTGTAGACTACACAAGCTGTCTCTCACCCGCTGCTCTGTGAATACAGCAGTTTATCCACTTCCCGCACGCGTGCTTTTTATCTTAATTGATAACTGGTTGTACAGGAACAACGTGGAGACCGTTCTGACTGGTTGTATCACCATCTGGTATGCTGAAGCCACTGCACCAGATCAGAAAAAGCTGCCGAATTCACACCGGCAGCATCGTGTTCTCCCCATCTAGAAAATAGTCTAAGCTTCCAGTTCTTCTAACAAAGTGTATGACCATACACTTCCTTACCCTGCATTCCATCTGCCACATTTCCCCCGTTCTCTCAATCTGTCCTTCTGCAGCCTCTGCTCAACACTACCTGCCCCTCTATCTATTTTCGTATCATCCGCAAATTTGGCCACAAAGCCATCAATTCCATCACCCAAGTCACTGACATATAAAAGCAGTCCCAACACAGACCCCATTAGTTACAGTAGCAAACCAGAAAAGGTTCCCTTTACAACATAGAAACTGAATTCCAATGTGTCGGCATTTCAGTGGAATAAAGGAAATTACAGTGGCTTGAGGGGGAACTGGCCAGAGTTGACTGGAAAGGGACACTAGCAGAAAGGACAGAGTTTCTGCGAAAAATGAGGGAAGTGCAAGACATACATTCCAAATAAGAAGAAAATTTCAAAAGGAAGGACACTGCTGAGGCTGACAAGTGAAGTCAGAGCCAAAGTAAAAGCAAAAGAGAGGGCATGCAAGGAAGCCAAAGCTAGTGAGAAGACAGAGGATTGGGAAGTTTTTAAAAACTTGCAGAAGGAAACTAAGAAGGTCATTAGGAAGGAAAAGATGAATAATTAAAGGAAACTGGTGACTAATATCAGAGAAGATACAAAAAGCTTTTTTAACTATATAAAGGGTAAAAGAGAGTTGAGGGTAGATATAGGAACTAAATACGCATTTTGCATCAGTCTTCACAGTGGAAGACATCTGCAGTATACCGGACATTCAAGAGTGTCAGGGAGATGAAGTATGGGTAGTGAAAATTATGACTGAAGAGGTGCTCAGTAAATTAATGGTCTGAGGATGGATAAATCTCTTGGACCTGATAGAATGCACCCTCAGGTTCTGAAGGAAGTAGCTGGAGAGATTGTGGAGGCATTAACAATGATCTTTCAAGAATCGATAGATTCTGGCATTGTACCAGATGACTGGAAAATTGCAAATGTTACTCCGCTATTTAAGAAGGGTGGGAGGCAGCAGAAAGGAAACTATAGACCTGTAGTCTGACATCAGTAGTTGAGAAGTTGTTGGAATCAATTGTTAGGATGAGATTACGGAGTACCTGTAGGCACATGACAAGATAGGCCAAAGCCAGAATGGTTTTCTGAAAGGAAAATCCTGCCTGACTAATCTACTGCAATTTTTTGAGGAAATTACAAGATGCAATAGTTGTGGTGTACTTGGATTTTGACAAGGAGCCGTACATGAGGCTGCTTAGCAAGATAAGATCCCATGGAATTACAGGGGAGTTACTAGCATGGGTGGAGCATTGGTTCATCGGCAGAAAACAAAGAGTGGGAATAAAGGGATCCTATTCTGGCTGGTTGCCGGTTACCAGTGGAGTTCCACAGGGTCACCGTTGGGACCACTGGTTTTAACAATGTAAGTCAATGATTTGGACTATGGGATTAATGGACTTGTGGCTAAATTTACCGATGATACAAAGATAGGTAGAGGAGCGGGTGGTGTTGAGGAAACAGAGAGAGACTTAGATAGTTTAAGGGAATGGGCAAAGAAGTGGCAAATGAAATACAATGTTGGAAAGTGTATGGTCATGCTCTTTGGTGGAAGAAATAAAATGGTAGACTATTATTTAGATGGGGAGGGAATTCAAAATGCAGAGATGCAAAGGGACCTGGGAGTCCTTGTGTGAGATACCCGAAAGGTTAACCTCCAGGTTGAGTTGGTGGTGAAGAAGTTGAATGAAATGTTGGCTTCATTTCTAGAGGTATAGAATATGAGAGCGGGGATGTGATGTTGGGGAAACTCAGTGGAAAGGCCTGCTTTCACTTACCCTATCTATAACCCCACATAATTTTGTACAGATCTATCAAATCTCCCCTCAATCATCTATGTTCGAAGGACTACGGTCCTAAACTGTTCAACCTCTCCCCTTTCACTCAGGTCCTCGGGTCCTGGCAATGTCCATGTTTTAGAGACAGCCCCCACCTTTCCCACCTGTTTGACCCCACCACGAGACTTTCTGATCTCCAGAACACAGAAACCACCCAGGTGACCCTGTCACTGCCTGGACCTTCCCTCTTCTCACTGTGACCAGCAGCAGGCTGTATCTCCCTGCTCTCAGATCTCAGCCCAATACCCCCTTCCTGACTCTGGATCCTTGAAATCTTGTGTGAGGTTCCTGATTCTTCTCCCTGGGGGGGGGGTGCGGGAGAGAGGACTGACCCCATTCTAAGCCCCTCCTGATTTGATACAGCTCTATAAGGTCACTCCTCCGAGAGGAGCACAGCTCTGTTGTTGCCTGGAGCTTGTGTGCCTCCGTGACCCGGAGAGCTGGAGTCTCGCTGGCAAAAGACGGCAAAACTCTCTCTTCCAGACTCACAAGAACAAACAACATCTCTCTCACCGGATAGCCCCCAGATTTCAAACTCCGTTATCGCTAGTCCAACCCAAACATTGCAGCTTCAGAGAAACCTTTACATTAGCAGTGAAAGCTTGCAGCGTGTTACCACAGTAACAATGATGCAGTGTCTGAGTGTGTACAATTCACTTGTGCTATCTCAGGGCAGGTATATTTAGTGATTCCCTTGGCAGATTCACGCAAAAGGATGTCACTTTCTCAGCTAACACCTTTCTCTACAGTTATGCCAGTGTTGAAGATATAAACTTGCCATTAAAGAGCAAAACAAACAGGCTTTATATTTTACTAACTCTTGCACAAATTCCACAGATTGACAGCCATGGTCGTGTAGTTAGCACAACGCTTCACAGTACCAGCGACCCAGGCCCAATTGCTGCCACGGCCTGTCAGGAGTTTATACGTTCTCCCTGTGACCACGTGCGATTCCTCGCTGTTCTCCGGTTTCCTCCTACAGTTCAAAGACGTACAGGTTGGGAGGCTAATTGGTTATTGTAAATTGTCCAGTGACTAGGCTAGGATTAAACCAGGGGAAATGCTGGGCAGCATTCCACACCATCTCTAAATAAATTCAAAAAAACAAAATGCTCTCACTAAAGAAATTCCTTCTCAAATACTGTAGGTTTACGGCATTGGTGCTGAAATGTGTGGTGACATAGAAACATAGAAAATAGGTGCAGGAGTAGGCCATTCGGCCCTTCGAGCCTGCACCCCCATTCAGTACGATCATGGCTGATCATCCAACTCAGAACCCTGTACCTGCCTTCTCTCCATACCCCCTGATCCCTTTAGCCACAAGGGCCATATCTAACTCCGGCTGTCTCCAGCACATCCTTGGGTTAGTCGTTAATGCCAATAGTGCCTTTCACTGTATATTCTAACGTGCATGTGAACAATAAACTGGAATCTGATCGCAGAAGTTAGCGTCTTTGCAGACAACATTCGATCTGGTCATCTTGGACCGCCGAGAGCTTCAGCTCGAGCCCTCAGCACCTCACAGGCAGGTAGTTCAGTGCAGTAAAACACCGCTGCCAACTTGCATGTGGAAGGACATGATGAGACAGATTAAATTTTCACCCTCCGGGACACTGGCATCACCGTCCCTGGTTGAGTCCTCCCAGGGATGGATCTGAGCGTCACAGCCAGCATGATGCTTTGAAGTGATCCAGGTTCGATTCTGGTCACTGTCTGCCAGTTCTTCCTGTGATTGTGTGGGTTTGCTTTGAGTGCTCCCATTTCCACCCACTTTCCAAAGACGTATGGTTAGGGTTTGTGAGTTGTGGGCATGCTATCTCGACACTAGAAGCACAGTGAAACCAGCGGCTGCCCCCGACACATCCTCGGAGAGCGTTGGTCATTCTCTGCGCGTAACAAATAAAGCTGATCTTTAAAACAAAACAAGATGGGGGAACGTTTCATAGAGAAATAGAGATGCAGACCCTTTCATACCCCTTCACACCACTCCCACATTAAACACAAGTTCATTGTTCTCCCCACCCTACCCCTCACCCACACACCAGGGCCACTTGGCAGGGACCAGTTTACCCGGCAACCTCGATGGTCAGAGGCACAAATCGAGTGGATAGACAGAGGGTTGTTACCAGGGTGGGTATACCCAAGGGGGCAGAACTTTAAGGTGATTTGAGAGGGGGGTGTCAGAGTGGTGGGTGTGTGGAACACCCTGTTAGGGGTGGTGGCAGAGGCTGATACACAAGAAACCCTTAGATAGGTACACAGACGATAGGAAAATGGAGGGCTATGTGAGATTGATCTTGGAGTAGGTTAAAAAGTCAGCACAACATTGTGGACTTAAAGGTCAGTACAGTTCCGTGTTCTTAACACTGACTGGCTTTTAATCAAATATTTCAAAATCAACAGGAGTCCCTAAAAGTTCATGTGCATCCTCAGATCCCTCTCCCAGGCTTTCTGCCTCGCCTCTCGCCTGCGCTCCTCCCTCCTGCTGACGGTGGCGGCCCTTGGCGCACGGCCGACGGCGCTCCTCGGCAGCTGCACAGCCTCAGGGTCGCGAGCGTCGAAGTGGGTGACCTTCGGCCTCAGGTCAGTCTGGAAGCCCAGCCCCTTCTGGTCCCTCTTGAGCACCGTTCTGACGGGAAACTTCCGGCCCTTCCCGTCTGGCCCGAGTCCCGTCTCCTGGTCCCAGCCGCCCTTCAGCAGCATCTGGAAGCCGACGTTGCTTTCGGGAATGAAGTAGTGGGTTGCTGGCAGCTTATCGCTCGTGCTGAGCAGGTGCAGTGTTGAGCTCTCGTGCTGCTCAACAGTGTCCTCCTGGTATTCCAGTCTGCAGGCCTGGCAAAACTTCTTCTGTGGCGGCCTCGCCCTGTGAGAGAAAGCAAGGACCTAACTTTGCATCCGAACAGCGGCCATTTTGCAAACAACCAAAGCTCGGGGACGGTTTGGGAGAGTGGCGAAACACCGCAGGACATGGGAACAGAATTAGGCCATTCGGCCCATTGAACCTTCCTCACCATTCCATCATGGCCTACCCTTCAACACCGTTCTCCTGACCTCTCCCCACAGCCTTTGATGTCTCGACAAATCAAGAACTTATCAGCCTCTGCTTTAAATATACCCAATGATTTGGCCTCCACAGCCATCTGTGGCAATGACTTCCACAGATTCATCACCCACTGGCTACAGAAACTCCTCCTCATGTCTGATCGAAATGGACGCCCCTCTATTCTCAGGCCGTGCCCTCTGGTCCTAGACTCACCCAGTATAAGAAACATCCACTCTGTCCTGGCCTTTCAATATTCGACAGGTTTTAAAGAGATCTCCCCCTCCCCCTCACTCTTCTCAGCTCTAGTGTACAGGCCCAGAGTTTTCACACATTAACCATTTCATTCCTGGAATAATTCTCGTGAAACTTTTCTGTACCCTCTCCAATTCCAGCTCACTTTTCTTCGATAAAGGCCCTGAATACAGTGTAGGGAAAGGTACAGTCATGTACCTTGGCAGAAGGAATAAAGGTATAGACAAGATTTTAAATGAAATCGCTGGTGCAAAGAGACTTGGGAATCTCAGATGAGGATTCCCTTAAAGGTTAATTTGCAGGTTGAGGGAAGTGCAGTTTCTGAACGACTGCAATATAAAAGTGTAGATATACTGCGGAGGCTTTCTAATGTATTGGCCACACGTTGAGAGTAACTTTAGCGCCAGAGCTAAGGAAAGACGTGCTGGCCCGGGGGAGGATCACAAGAACGATCCCAGGGTTTGATGGGCACTTTATGTCTCTGGCATGTATACAATGCAAGTTCAGATGTACTGAGTAGGAAATCATTGTCAAAGAAGGCTGTGGAGGCCAAGTCATGGGGTGTACTGAAGGCAGGGATTGAGAGGTTAAGGTTACAGGAGGAGGGCAAATGGGGTTGAGAAAACTACAACTATCACTGAACGGCAGAGCAGACTCGATGGGCCAAATGGCCTAATCCTGCTCCTGCACTTCATGGTGTTATGTCCCAGCAGTGCCACTGGCAGAAGAACAGTTGGGCCATTTGCTGTCCCTGCTCAGGACCCTGCCTTCTCAACAACACGTGCTCCTGAGTAGAAGTCTCCAACCAGAAAGAGTAGCCATTTTGTGGAAAGTTTGCTCATTTTTCTCCCTAGGGCTGTTGAGAAATGCAGCAGAGACACAGGCCCTGCGGCCCAACCATTGCCTGGCCACCACCGTGCCCTCACAGATCATCCCAATTCCTTGCATTCGGCCCACGCCCCCTCCCCACACATGCTCACCTGAAGTGCCTTTTAAATGATACTACGGCACTGGTCTCAACCACTTCCTCTGGCAGGTACCACGATCAGAGAGACTGCCTGCTGCGACAAGCTCAGGACATTTTCTTTGCCGTGGAGGAGGATGAGAGGTGACTTAATAGGAGCGTTAAAAATTGATAAGACTCACAGATGGCCAGAGACTTTCTCCCAGTGAGGAAATGGCCAATACCAGGGAGCATCATTTTAATTGGAGGGCGGTGTGAGAAGCAAGTTCTTTACACAGAGAGTGGATGTGTGGAACGCTCTGCCGGGGGAGCTGGGAGAGGCAGAATCATCAGGGGTCTTCAATAAACTCTTAGTTATGCACATGGATGAAAGAGAAATTGAGGGAGATGTGGGAGGGAAGGTTTAGATTGATTTTGGAGTGAGGAAGTTTACACGGGAACCTTGGTTGGGCCAAAGGACCTGTATGATGTTGTATGACTGAGACTTCCATTAGGCTCTGGTGAGACCAAAGTTGGAACTGGGAAGTTCTAGGATTTCAGGGGAAAGTGTCTGGGGAGGTTTGAATGAGCCAGGGGGACAGACAGAGTGATGGGGGTCCTATCACGATAGATGCCGACTCAAATGAATTTCTTCTGTAGTTGGCTTCTCAATGCCTACAAGTTAGGCTGTTGAACTGAGAGGCAGCAGGAATGGAACATTGACACAGCTTGGGGATATCATTTACTGCAGCTTGTAGACAGAAACTCGGCTATGAAGAGTGGTAAATCTCACCCACCTCTGACAAACAAGCCTGCACCGTTCAGTCTAACTGCCCTGGATCCCAGAGTTCACAACGAACACTCGTGAGAATCAGGGGAAGCACACTTAGTCCCTCCTGTCTGCCGTACCACCCGGGTGGGAATCGATATTTCCCTCAAATGCAGCTCCCTGCCCAATTTCTGGATTCCCCTGGATACAGATTTCTGGCGGTAAGGAAGACCAAACGCAACGTTACCATTTCCAGGGGACTCGGATGTAATGCTGAGGCTTTATAAGGCAGTGTCAGACCATATTTGGAGTACTGTGAGCAGTTTTGGGCCCTTATCTAAGAAAATATGTGCTAGCATTGAAGTGGGCCCAGATTATTCTGGGAAAGAAAGGGTTAACATATGAGGTGCATTTAATGGCTCCTGGCCCGTATTCACTGGACTTCAGAAGAGGTGTAGTGGTGGGGGGTCTCGTTGAAACTAATCGAGTTTATTAAACGTTGTTTATTCCCCTTCTAAGGGGATATCGGAATGTGCGATTTCTTTGGATGCTGACAAGGCTTTTGATTGAGTTGAATGGAATGATTTATTTAAAACTTTAGGAAATTTTAATTTTGGGCCCAATTTTATTCAATTACTTTATCTATCTCCTTCTCCTTCTGCTAGGGTCCTTACTAATTTTCAGTATTCCAATCCTTTTAAACTTCAACGTGGAACTGGACAAGGTTGTCCCCTGAGCCCTTTGCTCTTTGGCCTGGCTTTAGAACCCTTAGCCGTTGCTTTTCGAGAATCTAATGATATTACTGGTGTTCTAAGGAGAGGGACAGTTCATAAAGTTTTGCTTTGTGCTGATGACCTATTGCTTTTTATTTCTAATGTCGAGACTTCACTATCTCCCGTGCTTTCTCTACGTTCTTGTGTTAGCCAGTTTTCAGGATACAAACTGAATTTACATGAGAGTGAACTTTTTCCTCTGAATAATTTGTTATTAATACTAACCTTCCTTTTAAAATTGTAAGAAATCAATTTAAGTATTTGGGTGTAACAATTACCAAGAATTATAAATACCTATTTAATGAATATTTTCATTATTTTAATGAAAATTTCCTTACCTTACTGAATTTTGTAAACAGGACACTATCAAACTGGTCGTCTTTTTCGTTATCCTTGATTGGCTGATAAATGAATATTTTACCTAAATTTATATACCTTTTTCAGGCATTACCCATTTATATTCCTAAATCTTTTTTTGATTCTCTCGATTCTATTATATCTTCTTATATATGAAAAAACAAACAATCTCGACTAAATAAAGTTCATCTTCAGAAATCTAAGAAGAATGGAGGTTTAGCTTTACCAAAGTTTAAGTTTTATTATTGGGCAGTCAATATACAAAATCTTACGTTTTGGACATATTATATTAACCGTGAGGACTGTCTGATATGGGTTTATTTAGAAGCTAACTCTGTTAATAAATTTTCTATTATTTCTCTTCTCGGATTCTCACTCCCTTTATCCTTTAGTAAACTAACTGAAAATTTGGTAGGTAAACATACTTTGAGGATCTGGGTACAATTTAGGAAATTCTTTAGCCTATTGAGATTTTCTTTGTCTAGTCCCATTTGTTCTATTTTTTTAAATCTTCGATGACTGATTCAGTTTTTAAAGAATGGGATAGATTGGGTATTAAATACTTCCAGGATTTGTTAGTTGGAGGAAGTTTTTTTCGTTTGAGCAAATGTCAGCTAAATATAGTTTACCCAAAACTCACTTTTTTCGTTATTTACAAATTCGAGACTTTCTGCGTTCTCAACTATATACATTTCCTGTAAGTTTTAATTTGAACCTTACAAAAGGAAACCAAGAAGGTCATTAAGACAGAAAAGATTAACTATGAAAGGAAGCTAGAAAATAATATCAAAGAGGATACTAAAAGCTTTTTCAAGTATATAAAGAGTAAAAGACAGGTGAGAGTAGATACAGGAGCGATAGAAAATGATGCTGGAGAAATTGTAATGGGAGATAAGGAGATGGCAGAGGAACTGAACGAGTATTTTGCATCAGTCTTCACTGAGGAAGACGTCAGCAGTATACCGGACACTCAAGGGTGGCAGGGAAGAGAAGTGCGGGCAGTCACAATTACGACAGAGAAAGTACTCAGGAAGCTGAAGAGGCTAAAGGTAGATAAATCTCCTGGACCAGATGGAATGTACCCTCGTGTTCTGAAGGAAGTAGCTGTGGAGATTGCGGAGGCATTAGCGATGATCTTTCAAAAGTCGATAGATTCTGGCATGGTTCTGGAAGACTGGAAGATTGCAAATGTCACTCCGCTATTTAAGAAGGGGGCAAGGAAGCAAAAAGGAAATTATAGACCTGTTAGCTTGACATCGGTGGTTGGGAAGTTGTTGGAGTCGATTGTAAAGGATGAGGTTACAGAGTACCTGGAGGCATATGACAAGATAGGCAGAACTCAGCATGGATTCCTTAAAGGAAAATCCTGCCCGACAAACCTATTACAATTTTTCGAGAAAATTACCAGTAGGCTAGACAAGGGAGATGCAGTGGATGTTGTACATTTGGATTTTCAGAAGGCCTTTGACAAGGTGCCACACATGAGGCTACTTAACAAGATAAGAGCCCATGGACTTACGGGAAAGTTACATACGTGGATAGAGCGTTGGCTGATTGGCAGGAAACAGAGAGTGGGAATAAAGGGATCCTATTCTGGTTGGCTGCCGGTTACCAGTGGTGTTCCACAGGGATCAGTGTTGGGGCCGCTTCTTTTTACACTGTACATCAACAATTTGGATTATGGAATAACACCCATCAAAGTTGCTGGTGAACGCAGCAGGCCAGGCAGCATCTGTAGGAAGAGGTGCAGTCGACGTTTCAGGCCGAGACCCTTCGTCAGGACTAACTGAAGGAAGAGTGAGTAAGGGATTTGAAAGTTGGAGGGGGAGGGGGAGATCCAAAATGATAGGAGAAGACAGGAGGGGGAGGGATAGAGCCAAGAGCTGGACAGGTGATAGGCAAAAGGGGATACGAGAGGATCATGGGACAGGGCTTGGCTCTATCCCTCCCCCTCCAACTTTCAAATCCCTTACTCACTCTTCCTTCAGTTAGTCCTGACGAAGAGTCTCGGCCTGAAATGTCGACTGCACCTCTTCCTACAGATGCTGCCTGGCCTGCTGCGTTCACCAGCAACTTGGATGTGTGTTGCTTGAATTTCCAGCATCTGCAGAATTCCTGTTGTTTGGATTATGGAATAGATGGCTTTGTGGCTAAGTTTGCTGACGATACGAAGATAGGTGGAGGGGCTGGTAGTGCTGAGGAAACAGAGAGTCTGCAGAGAGACTTGGATAGATTGGGAGAATGGGCAGAGAAGTGGCAAATGAAATACAATGTTGGAAAGTGTATGGTTATGCACTTTGGCAGAAAAAATAAACAGGCAGACTATTATTTAAATGGGGAAAGAATTCAAAGTTCTGAGATGCAACGGGACTTGGAAGTCCTCGTACAGGATACCCTGAAAGTTAACCTCCAGGTTGAGTCAGTAGTGAAGAAGGCGAATGCAATGTTGGCATTCATTTCTAGAGGAATAGAGTATAGGAGCAGGGATGTGATATTGAGGCTCTATAAGGCACTGGTGAGACCTCACTTGGAGTACTGTGGGCAGTTTTGGTCTCCTTATTTAAGAAAGGATGTGCTGACGTTGAAGAGGGTACAGAGGAGATTCACTAGAATGATTCTGGGAATGAGAGGGTTAACATATGAGGAATGTTTGTCCGCTCTTGGACTGTATTCCTTGGAGTTTAGAAGAATGAGGGGAGACCTCATAGAAACATTTTGAATGTTAAAAGGCATGGACAGAGTGGATGTTGCAAAGTTGTTTCCCATGATGGGGGAGTCTAGTACGAGAGGGCATGACTTAAGGATTGAAGGGCACCCATTCAGAACAGAGATGCCAAGAAATTTTTTTTAGTCAGAGGGTGATGAATCTATGGAATTTGTTGCCACGGGCAGCAGTGGAGGCCAAGTCATTGGGTGTACTTAAGGCAGAGATTAATAGGTATCTGAGTAGCCAGGGCATCAGAGGTTATGGTGAGAAGGCGGGGGAGTGGGACTAAATGGGAGAATGGATCAGCGCATGATAGAATGGCGGAGCAGACTCGATGGGCCAAATGGCCCACTTCTGCTCCTTTGTCTTATGGTCTTATGGAAACTTTTTTATAATGGTTCAATATCCAATATTTATAGTATGTTGCTAGGAATCAGAAATTTTCCTATAGACAAAATTAAAAATCTTTGGGATCAAGATTTACAGACTTCAATCTCTGGGGAAACTTGGAATGGAATTTTTAAACACTTCATCGTTAAGTGCCCCTCATTCCGTCTTACAATTTAAAGTGGTTCATAGGGTTCATAGGGTTCACACATCTAAAGATATGTTTCTATGTTTCTATGTTTCTATGTTTCTATAAGCTATCTCGGATATATCTCCTTTGTGTGATAGATGTAATAATGGAGAAGCTTCATTAATTCACATGTTTTGGACATGTCTGATCCTTGAAAGATACTGGGAGGAAGTATACCTTTCTTGGTACTTTTCAAGGTAAATTTTAAGCCTAACCCTTTGAGCGCATTATTTGGTATTGTTGGAGGAAAAGACTTTATTTTGGAGACACCTGATCTGCATATTTTGGCTTTTATCTCTCTTGTAGCTAGGAGGGCGCTCTTGCTTAAATGGAAGGATGCTGTTCCGTCTACTCATGCTCAATGTTTACGTGATGTTATGTCAAGCTTAAATCTATTTTGAATCTAGCCAAGACTTTTATACATTGTGGGGACCATTTTTGAGTTATTTTCAAAACCTTTGATTTGTTGTAAAGGTATAGATGGTGGTTAATAATATATTTTATTATATGATAAGGGTTTCCTCCCCTTTTTTCTTGCTTTTCCTAACAGCTCTGACCTTCGTAATGGGTTTAGATTTTTTTCTGTATAACAAAATAATATTTCAATATTACCATTTAATTTAATTTTTATGATTTCAGGGTTTTGTGATTGTAACTGTTTTTAATACAATGTATTTGGTAATATTTTATTTTTTTCTTTTGACTTATAATATATCTTCATGTATTCTGTATTCTTCTAGGCAGAAACTGATAAAAATATTGAAAGAGACACCAATTGAATATTCAAAGGCCAAGACAGAGTGGATGTGGAGAGGACGTTTGCTATAGTGGGTGTGTCTAAGATCAAAAGGTACAGCCTCAGAATAGAAGGGCGTTCTTCTGGAACAGAGATAGGGAGGACTTTATTTAGCCAGCGGGTGGTGTATCCGTGGAATTCACTGCCACGGATGGTTGCGGAGGCCAGGTCATTGGGTGTATTTAAGATGGAGGTTGATAGGTATTGGATTAATTAGGGTGTCAAAGATTCTTGAAACAAAGGCAGGAGAATGGTGCAGCAGACACAGTGGGCTCAATGGCCTAATTCTATTCCAATGGCACATGGTCCAATATCTCTGCCTTGCTTCACCGGGATTGAAGCCATGTTCTCTGCATTCAAAGACTGCATTCACACTTATCTGAAGGGGTTTCTCCTCAGAGGTCCCTTCATTTTAAATGGCCATCCCAGTTCTAGATTTTTGGACAAGAGGCAATACTCCCTCCTCGTCCGTCATGTCAGTAAAGCACTGCTCACTTTTCTACACTCAAACCCAGTCCATCCAACCTTCAAAGAGGTAACCTCACCCAGTTCAGTTATTCGTTTCATAATAACCCCATTCTCCTGCCTTCTCCCCGTAACCTTTGATGTCCTGACTAACCACGATCCAATCAACCTCTGCTTCCGATGCGCTCAACGACTTGGCCTGCACAGCTGTCTGTCCAAGTGTATTATTTTAAATGCTAATGCACCTGCCCAGCCTGCTCTGGCAACCCGGTCCACATACCAGCTGTGCTCTGGGTAAAAATGTTACCCCTCAGACTCCCATCAAATCGTTCCTCTCACCTTAAACCCGTGCTCTCAAGTTCTTGATCTGCCAGCCCTGAGAAGCAGACTGTGCACACTGACCCTCTGTATGCCCCTCACCATTTGATACAAGATTATCCCTCAATTTACCATGATACAATGAAAGAAGTCCCAACATGTCTCCATAACTCAGACCCCCCGTATCCTAGCAGTGTCTTTGGAAATTACTTGTGCAGTCTTTCCAACTAAATGGCATCTTTCTCATAGTGAGACGACCAAAACAGAATGTTCCATATATGGCTTCACCAACATTTATCGGACTACAACATAACATACCAACTTCTATAGTCAATGTCTGACACATGAACAGAAAGGTGCCGGTAAAGGGCCAGTAATATCATGTAGGATCCCACCCACCCTGCTCATGGACTGTTTGTCCCACTCCCATCGAGGAGGAGGCTACGCAGCATCCACGCCAGGACCACCAGACTCAAAAACAGTTACCTTCCCCAAGCAGCAAGGCTGATCAACACCTCCACACCCCCAACCACCATTACTTTATCGTTTCCTGTCAGTCACCTTATGTACTATGCCTAGGGTCACTTTATGGACACACAACCAATACATAAGCCATCTTATGTATTTATATTTACTGTTTTTTAAAAAATATTATTGTGTTCTTTAACTTATTGTGTTCCTTGGCTGCATGGGTTCCAGAGTAGCAATTATTTCATTCTCCTTTACTCTTGTACTGGAATTAACATTAAACAATCTTCAGGGACCAGGTATTTGCACTCCCAGATCCCTCCGGTCGGCAACACGGCCTGAGACCCGACCGTTCACTGCGCATGTCCTGCCTCAACTGACTTTGCAAAATGTGACACCTCACTCTTATCAAAGTTCACAGCTAATTCATAACGTATATGTTTGTATACATCCCTGAGATTCGCTTTCCTCTGGACATACACAGTAATCCAAGAAACATACTAGAATCAATGAAAGAGCAAACCTACAGGGGGAAGGTGGGCTGGTGTGGGACAGGGGGCAGTGATCGGTGAGGGGGAAGGTGGGCTGGTATGGGACGGGGGTCGGCGAGGGGGAAGGTGGGCTGGCGTGGGACAGGGGGCAGTGATCGGTGAGGGGGAAGGTGGGCTGGTATGGGACGGGGGTCGGCGAAGGGGAAGGTGGGCTGGCGTGGGACAGCGGGGTGGTGATCGGTGGGGGGGAAGGTGGGCTGGTATGGGACGGGGGTCGGCGAGGGGGAAGGTGGGCTGGCGTGGGACAGGGGGCAGTGATCGGTGAGGGGGAAGGTGGGCTGGTATGGGACGGGGGTCGGCGAAGGGGAAGGTGGGCTGGCGTGGGACAGGGGGGCGGTGATCGGCGAGGGGGAAGGTGGGCTGGCGTGGGACAGGGGGCAGAGATCGGTGAGGGGGAAGGTGGGCTGGTATGGGACGGGGGTCGGCGAGGGGGAAGGTGGGCTGGCGTGGGACAGGGGGCAGTGATCGGTGAGGGGGAAGGTGGGCTGGTATGGGACGGGGGTCGGCGAGGGGGAAGGTGGGCTGGCGTGGGACAGGGGGGCGGTGATCGGCAAGGGGGAAGGTGGGCTGGCGTGGGACAGGGGACAGTGATCGGTGAGGGGGAAGGTGGGCTGGTATGGGACGGGGGGTCGGCGAGGGGGAAGGTGGGCTGGTGCGGGACGGGGGCAGTGATCGGCGAGGGGGAAGGTGGGCTGGTATGGGACGGGGGGTCGGCGAGGGGGAAGGTGGGCTGGTGCGGGACGGGGGCAGTGATCGGTGAGGGGGAAGGTGGGTTGGTATGGGACGGGGGTCGGCGAGGGGGAAGGTGGGCTGGCGTGGGACAGCGGGGCGGTGATCGGTGGGGGGGAAGGTGGGCTGGTATGGGACGGGGGTCGGCGAGGGGGAAGGTGGGCTGGCGTGGGACAGGGGGGTGGTGATCAGCGAGGGGGAAGGTGGGCTGGCGTGGGACAGGGGGGTGGTGATCGGCGAGGGGGAAGGTGGGCTGGCGTGGGACAGGGGGCAGTGATCGGTGAGGGGGAAGGTGGGCTGGTATGGGACGGGGGTCGGCGAGGGGGAAGGTGGGCTGGCGTGGGACGGGGGGCGGTGATCGGTGAGGGGGAAGGTGGGCTGGCGTGGGACAGGGGGCAGTGATCAGTGAGGGGGAAGGTGGGCTGGTATGGGACGGGGGGTCGGCGAGGGGGAAGGTGGGCTGGTGCGGGACGGGGGCAGTGATCGGCGAGGGGGAAGGTGGGCTGGCGCGGGACGGGGGCGGCGATGAATCAAGAAGCTAGTACCGGATTGGCGGACGGGCTGAAGGCAGAGGAGATGGGCAGGAGAGGGGGAGTGAGAAGGGAACCAAAATGGGGATTAAAAAAAGAGATAAAGAGGAATATACTAGAGAAATCAATTTTCATGCCATCAGGTTGGAGGCCACACAGATAGAATGAGCTGTTGTTCCTCCAACCGGAGTGTGTCTTCATCAGGGCAGTAGCGGATGCCATGAAGAGACACGTCAGAATGGGAACATGGGTGCCCACCAGCAGCATTACTTTCTGATTCCCAGCCCCAGCCTGAGGACACCTGCAGATGACACGGCCAGCAGCTTGGTAAACTGAGACTGAGGTACGCAGATGTTTACAACAGGTGGACAGTCGCAAGGCCGCGGGACCGGACGGCATCCCAGGGTGAGTACTCGGGATGTGCACAGCACAACTGGCAGGTGTGTTTACAGACATTTTTAATCTCTCCCTCTCCCAGGGTAGAGTGCCCTCCTGCTGCAAAGCATCAACCATGGTCCCTGACCAGAAAAGACCAAGGTAACATGTCTGAATGACAGGCGTCCTGTGGCTTAATAATAAGCAAATGCTTTGGGAGGCTGGTCAAGGATTACATCTGCAGCTTGCTACCACCCAGACTGGACCCCCTGACAATTCACCTACCGACACAACCGATCGACAGATGACGCAATAGCGACAGCTCTACACACCGTCCTTACACATCTGGGGAAGAGGGATGCTTTTGTGAGAATGCTGTTCTTGGACTACAGTTCAGCATTCAACACCATAATTCCCTCCAGGCTCGACAAGAAGCTCAGAGACCTCGGCCTTGTGCGTCTGGATCCTGGTCTTCCTGTCAGATCACTGGCAGGTGGTAAGAGTGGGCTCCCTCACCTCCACCCCTCTGACTCTCAAAACAGGAGCTCCTCAGGGCTGTGTACTAAGGCCTCTCTTTTATTCTCTGTATACACGTGACGGTGTCGCCACCCACAGCTCCAATCTGTTAATCAAATTTGCTGACAACAATACACTGATTGGCATAATCTCAAATAATAATGAGGCAGCCTACAAAGGAGGCTTTGTGTCAAGAAAACAAAGGAGCTGGTTGTGGATAACAGGAGGAATGGAGACGGGCTAACCCCTATTGACATCACTGTATCTGGGGTTGAGAGGGTGAACAGCTTTAAGTTCCTCAGCATCCACATCACCGAGGACCTCACGTGGTCTGTACACACCAGCCGTGTGGTGAAAAAGGCACAACAGCGCTACTTTCACCTTAGACAGTTGAGGAAGTTTGGTATGGGCCCCCAGATTCCAAGTACTTTCTACAGGGGCACAATTGAGAGCATCCTGACTGGCTGCATCACTGCCCGGTATGGGGACTGTACTTCAGGACTCTGCAGAGAGTGGTGTGGACAGCCCAGCGCATCTGTAGATGTGAACTCCCCACTATTCAAGTCATTTTACAAAGACAGGTGTGTAAAAAGGGCCCAAAGGATCACTGGGGACCCAAGTCACCAAAATCACAATCTATTCCAGCTGCTACCATCTGGGAAACGGTATCACAGCATAAAAGCCAGGACCAACAGGCTCTGGGACAGCTTCTTCCACCAGGCCATCAGACTCATTAATTCATACTGACACAACTGTATTTCTATGCTATGTTGACTATCCTGTTGTACATAAGATTTATTATAAATTAAAACTAATTCTGTATCCAATTAGACAACTATCCCTGGACTCCCTCGACATCTAACACGCAGAACCTTGAGAAAGTGAAAGGGAAAGATGGTGGGAAGTTACAAGACTAGTCACCGGCTTCCAGTCCTAAACCCAACATCACCCTCCTGATTTCAAAGCAAATTTAATTGTCAGAGTACATACACGTCACCACATAGAACTCCGAGATTCATTTTCTTGCAGGCATACTCAGCAAATCTAAACAATAGTAACTCTAACAGGATCAAAGTAAGATCTGAAAACAACTGCGCAAATAAACAGCAATAAATAACGAGAACATGAAATAACAAGATAAAGAGTCCTTAACGTGAGATTATTGATTGCTGGAACATCTCAGTAGATGAGTGTAGTTGTCCTCTTTCGTTCGACGGCCTGATGGTCGAGGGAGAGTAACTGTTCTTGAATCCTGAGGCTGCTGTACCTTCTTCCTGATGGCAGCAATAGCAAGAAAAGAGCTTGGCCTGTGTGATGAGGATCTCTGCTGATGGATGGCTGCTTTCCTGATAGCGTTTCACGTAGATGTGCTCAATGGTTGGGAGGGTTTTACCAGTAACGTACTGGGCCAAATCCACTGCCTTTGGTAGGATTTGCCATTCAAAGGCGTTGGTGCTCCCATACCAGGCTGTAATCCAGCCAGCTGATACACTCTCTACCCAATGTCCGTAAAAGTGGGTCGAGGTTTTTGATGTCATGCTTAATCTCTGCAGACTCCTGAGGAAGTAGAGTCGTCGTTGTGCTTTCTTTGTGATTATATTTACATACTGGGTCCCGGACAGGTCCTCTGAGATAGTGACAGACAGGAATTTGAAGTTACTGACCCTCTCCACCTCTCATCCTCCAATGGTGACTGGCTCACGGACCTCTGGTTTCTCTTTCCTGAAGTCTATAGTCAGTTCCTTCGTCTTATTAACATCGAGCGAGAGGTTGTTATTAAACCACTCAGCCAAATTTTCAATCTCCCTCCTGTATGCTGATTCACCACCTCTGATACACCCCACAACAGTGGTGTCAACAGCAAACTTGAATAGGGTGTTGGAGCTGTGCTTAGCCACACAGTCATCAGCGTTAAATGTTTAGCACACAGCCCTGTGATGCACCTGTGCTGATTTCTACCAGCAAGCCAATTCTGTATCCAATTATAAACACAAGAAACCTTCAGCAACATCCACATAACATTTCAGGAACTCAGCAGGTCAGGCAGCATCTCTGAAACAGTTACCTTTTGGGCCGAGACCCATCATCAGGGCTGGAAAGGAAGGGGGAAGAAGACAGACCTGATAGAGTAGAACAGTGGTCCCCAACCACCAGGCCGCAAATAAACGATATGAGTCAACTGCACCTTTCCTCATTCCATCACTCTCTGTTGAACTTGAACAGCACCCCCGCACCCCCCCCTCCCCCCGGTCCACAAGAATATTGCCAATATTAAACCGCGGTCCGCGGTGAAAAAAGGTTGGGGACCCCTTGAGTAGGAGACTGACGATTGTTTAATACCATTTCCAGTGCACCAGTATAAAGGAGATCGAAATAATTGGCTCCAATGCAGCACAAAAATACAATAAGATAAAGAACACAATATAAAAAATACATAATATAATTACGCAAGACATCTTGTAAACGTTGATTGGTCGTGTGACTTTAGGCACAGGTGTATCGGTACAGAAGGCAGGAAATGATAGAGTAGTGGTGTGGAGGGGTTGATTAGCCTTACTGCTTGGGGAAAGAAACTTTTTGGGTCTGGTGGTCCTGGAGTTGATGCCACATAGCCTCATCCCCGATGGGGGTGGTTCAAACAGTCTATGAGCAGGGTGGTGGGATCCTTCATGATGTTCCGGGCCCTTTCCCAGCACCCGTCTGTGTATAAGGTTTAATAACTGCTTGGGGAAAGTAATTGTCTTTTGGGTCTGGTGGTATACGAGAAGGAAAAGATGGACTATGGTTTGGGAAGTCACGCACTCACACACCGACTGCCATGGAGACTTACCTCTGGTCCTCTCGTCCCCCTGGCCAGTTCCGACATCCCCGGTACCCCTCCAGGAGAGCGGCAACTGCTGCATGCCCCGCCTGCCGGGCCAGGTCCAGGGCGTCGCGACCAGCGGCATCGCAAACCCCGATCCAGGCGGCCCCGTTGTCCAGCAGGTAGCCCACTGCCTCCGACTGTCCGCTGTGAGCAGCGCACATGGTGGCGGTCCAGTAGAAGCCATCCCGGAAGTTTATGTCGCAGGCTCCCTTCTCCAGCAGCCTCCGGAGAGTCCTCAGGTCGCCGTGCTGGGCCGCCTTCAGCAACAGGTGTCCACGCCTCTGCGCTCCCTCCGCCTGACCACCGCTGCCCTCTGCCACAAGACATAACAGCACAATCAGGCCGTTCGGCCCATCCAGTCTGCTCCTTCACCGCCGTTCCATCATGACTGATTTATTATCCCTCTCAAACCCTCATGGACACCCCGACAAATAAAGAGCCTATAAAGCTCTGCTTTCAGTATACTCGACGTTTCGGACCCCGCAATGAATTCCAGATTCACCACCCTGTGGCTGAAGAAATTCTCCCTCTTCTCTGTTCTAAATGGACATCCTTCTACACTGAGCAACAGCACAAAATGCTGGAGGAACTGAGCAGGCCAGGCAGCATCTATAGAAAAGGGTAAACAGCAGACATCCCACCTCTCCCGGAAGTTCCAGGGGTCTCCTGCATATTGATAGTGGTTCCCTGATGCCCACAAATTATATACGATATCCCGGGAGGGAGTAACAGACACAGCGAGAGAGTGACAGAAAGAGCATCCTGATTGGTCTCTCTTTGTGCTAAGTAGACCAATCAGTTTTCTCCATGGGCAAGCTTTACAATCAATCTCCCTCTTTCATTGTCCATCAGTTCAGTTTAGTGTCCTGCAGCGCTATGGCACAGTGTTCCAAAACAAAACGTACTTCACCCCAGACTACACTAAAGTGTACCTCTGCCTATAGGGGTAAAAAAAAATAATGACAGTGTTACTCGCTTCACTGTTTGCAACAGTGACTTCTCCATTGCCCATGGTGGGTTAAAATGTAAAAGACATGTTGAGGTGAGTTTAACAGGTGTCATTCGTCCATTAGCATAGCTAACGTTATTTAAACTAGCTGGCTAGCTGCTAAGGAGCTACTCTATTAATGTCCTACGTGATGAGGCCAAACTCCCTGTAGACTTGCTTAAAGTTGTACGTAATAGAATAAAAATAAAATGATTCCATGATAATACAAGTACATATTTTAAGAGGTTGAGACTTCCAGCAAATAAATTGTTGTGATAATCAAATGTCCTGTATACATGCACCCTTGGAGGTCGCGGAGGTTGGGGGGGGGGTGATATCTCCCTGAAATGAGTTTTTGCAGGGTGGGATGTCTGAAACAGTCGACGTTTCGGGCGGAGGCCCTCCTTCAGAATCTCTGTCTGACTGTGCTCTATGGTGAGAGACCTCCACTTTTGGAAACATCCTCTCCACAATCACTCTCCCCAGTCCTTTCAATATCCAATCGGTTTCAATGAGATTCCCCTCCCTCCTCACTCTTCTAAACTTACCACTGTAGGAAGCGTGCTCTGCAAATCCTCTCGCTCTCCTCCGCACGTCCGAGCGCTGACGGACCGGGTTGGGTCTGGGTCTGGGTCTGGAGGCGGCCTGGCCGCTGGACGCCAGAAGTCCCTCGTAGAAACTCTTCGCCTGCTCGCCGTCCAGGCCCCGTTGATGCCCGGGGCGGGGGGATCGCCGCTCGTCGCCCTCCTCCTGCCCCTTGTCCGCCGCCCGGGTGAAATGGATCAGACGGCCGTGGCTCATGGCGAGGACTCCCACGCCTCCGGAGGAGGGACACCAGTGGCCAGAGGCTTCGGTTCAATGGAGCGAGCGTGAGGGACCAGTCCAGGGGGTCCCAGTCCGGGTCTCACAGGCCTGGAGGGAGCCCGAATATGGGCGACTCCTGCGGCCCCAGTCCGGGTCTCACAGCCCTGGAGGGGGCCCGAATATGGGTGACTCCTGCGGTCCCAGTCCGGGTCTCACAGCCCTGGAGGGAGCCCGAATATGGGCGACTCCTGCGGCCCCAGTCCGGGTCTCACAGGCCTGCAGGGATCCCGAACAGCGGGGACTCCTGCGGCCCCAGTCCTGATCTCACAGCCCTGCAGGGATCCCGAACCGGGGGAACTCCTGCGGCCCGAGTCCGGGTCTCACAGGCCTGGAGGGATCCCGAACAGCGGGGACTCCTGCGGCCCCAGTCCGGGTCTCACAGCCCTGCAGGGATCCCGAACCGGGGGAACTCCTGCGGCCCGAGTCCGGGTCTCACAGCCCTGCAGGGATCCCGAACCGGGGGGACTCCTGCGGCCCGAGTCCGGGTCTCACTACCCTGCAGGGATCCGGAACACTGGCCGTCACTCCCAGCGCTTTATCGGCCGCAGGACCTCCACTCACAGGCCTCTTCTCCCAGGGACGCCAGCTGTAGTTCTTTGCTGCACCCGAGCTGAAGTCGGGTAATATGACAGCCTCGGAAAAGCCCCGGTAGTAGGGGTGGAGATGCAGCAAAAATAAAGTCCCAGGCTACGGGAAACGAGGAAGGCCGTGAGTCCCAGAGAACTGGCGGACATTACGTCAGAATGGCGGTGAGGAATGCTGGGAGCTGTAGTTAATTTCAGTTGTCTTTCCGCTGAGGTGACAGATCACCCGGATGAGGCTGCAATGGCGACGGAGGTGGGTAGCAGCGTCCAGGTGAGGTACGGGTGATTGTGAAGGAGCGCCGCGGTGTTGGAGGCGATGATGAGGGAGCGCCAGGGTAGTGGGGCGGAGATGAGGGAGCGCCGCGGAGTCTCGGGTGCTGAGGGAGTGCCAAAGTGTTGGAGGTGGTGTTGGGGAGGGGAGTAGGGATCGCCACTGTGCTGGGGTGGTGAGGGATCGCCGTGGTGCTGTGGAGACCAGGAGGGATCGCCGGTTGTCAGGGTGGTGGTGAGGAGGGATGGTCGCGGTGTTGGAGGGAGTGAGGAGGGATCACCGTAGTGTTGGGGAGGAAGTAATGGATCACAGCTGTGTTGGGGAGGGATCGTCACTGTGTTGGAGTTGGTGAGGAGGGATCGTCACTGTGTTGGAGTTGGTGAGGAGGGATCGTCACTGTGTTGGGGAGGTGGTGAGGAGGGATCGTCACTGTATTGGGGAGGTGGTGAGGAGGGATCGTCACTGTGTTGGAGTTGGTGAGGAGGGATTGTCACTGTGTTGGAGTTGGTGAGGAGGGATCGTCACTGTGTTGGGGAGGTGATGAGGAGGGATCGTCACTGTGTTGGGGAGGTGATGAGGAGGGATCGTCACTGTGTTGGGGAGTTGGTGAGGAGGGATTGTCACTGTGTTGGGGAGTTGGTGAGGAGGGATTGTCACTGTGTTGGAGTTGGTGAGGAGGGATCGTCACTGTGTTGGGGAGTTGGTGAGGAGGGATCGTCACTGTGTTGGGGAGGTGATGAGGAGGGATCGTCACTGTGTTGGGGAGTTGGTGAGGAGGGATCGTCACTGTGTTGGGGAGGTGATGAGGAGGGATCGTCACTGTGTTGGGGAGGTGATGAGGAGGGATCGTCACTGTGTTGGGGAGTTGGTGAGGAGGGATCGTCACTGTGTTGGGGAGTTGGTGAGGAGGGATTGTCACTGTGTTGGAGTTGGTGAGGAGGGATCGTCACTGTGTTGGGGAGGTGATGAAGAGGGATCGTCACTGTGTTGGGGAGTTGGTGAGGAGGGATCGTCACTGTGTTGGGGAGTTGGTGAGGAGGGATTGTCACTGTGTTGGAGTTGGTGAGGAGGGATCGTCACTGTGTTGGAGTTGGTGAGGAGGGATTGTCACTGTGTTGGAGTTGGTGAGGAGGGATCGTCACTGTGTTGGGGAGGTGGTGAGGAGAGATCGTCACTGTGTTGGAGTTGGTGAGGAGGGATCGTCACTGTGTTGGAGTTGGTGAGGAGGGATCGTCACTGTGTTGGGGAGTTGGTGAGGAGGGATTGTCACTGTGTTGGAGTTGGTGAGGAGGGATCGTCACTGTGTTGGAGTTGGTGAGGAGGGATTGTCACTGTGTTGGAGTTGGTGAGGAGGGATCGTCACTGTGTTGGGGAGTTGGTGAGGAGGGATTGTCACTGTGTTGGAGTTGGTGAGGAGGGATCGTCACTGTGTTGGAGTTGGTGAGGAGGGATCGTCACTGTTGGAGTTGGTGAGGAGGGATCGTCACTGTGTTGGAGTTGGTGAGGAGAGATCGTCACTGTGTTGGGGAGTTGGTGAGGAGGGATCGTCACTGTGTTGGGGAGTTGGTGAGGAGGGATCGTCACTGTATTGGGGAGGTGATGAGGAGGGATCGTCACTGTGTTGGGGAGGTGTTAAGGGAGGGGATCGCTCTGCTGTTGGGGATGGTGAGGATTTTTTTATGTAGTATGCATGCTGTGAATATTTACAATGAGAATTGAAAAATCACGTACTTTGGTTTCATTAGTAAGGGTATTTTGACGTACAGTGCAACAAAGAAAATCTTGAATGTTTGTAAACATTTTCGAGCTGTGTCCAATTCCAGCTGTGTGTGTGCGACATTCCAGTCTATGCAGATGTGCATCTGTACAATTTAGAGGGCAGTGTATGTCAGGACCACCAGACTCATAAGTTAATATCCCAAAGTACTAAGGCTGATCAGCACCTCCCCATTAACCCATCCCGCTGCAAGCTCTGATTGTCTTCCTTGCTGTCTACAATACCCCCAATCTTGGTGCCATTTGGAAATCTGCTGGTCCAGGTAACCACACTATGATCCAGATCATTGATATAGATGATGAAGAACGGACCCAGCACTGATCCCTGTGAACTCCACTGGTCACAAGTTTTCAGTCAGAGAGGCAACCAACTACTACCACGCTCTGGCTTCTCCCACAAAGCCAATTTACTATCTTGTCTTGAACGCCGAACGACTGAACCTTCTTGACCAGCCTCCCATCCGGGACCTTGTCAGATGCCTTACTAAAACCCATGTAGACAACATCCACTGCCTTTCCTCCATCAACTTTCCCAGTAACTTCCTCGGAAAACTCCATAAGACCTATCACCCACGAAGCCCTGCTGACTATCCGTAGCCATTCCCTTTCTGTCCAAATACTCATATCTCCAGTCCCTTAGAATATCTTCCAGTAACTTTCCCACCACTGATGTCAGGCTCAGAGGCCTATAATTTCCTGGTTTATTTTTAGAGGCTTTCTTGTACACCAGAACAATATTAGATATCCTCCAGTCTTCTGGTACCTCACCTGTCACTAAGGATGATTTAAATATCTCTGCCAGGACCCTTACAATTTCTGCACTTGCCTCCCGCAGGGTCCAAGGGAGCACCTGTGGATTTATCCATTTTAATTTGCCTCAAGGTAGCAAATGCCTCCTCCTCTGTAGTCTGTATAGGGTCAATGAAGTTGATGCTGCTTTGCCTCACTTCTATAGACTCTGTGTCTGTCTCCTAAGTAAATACAGATGGAAAAAATCCACTTGTGATCTCCCCCATCCGTTTCGGCCTCACGCATGGATTACCATTCTGGCCTTCCAGAGGACCAATTTTGTCTCTTTGCTCTTAACATAACTGTAGACTCCCTTAGGTTTTTCCTTCACTTTGTCCACTAAGGCAACAAAAGCCTTCTTTTCACCCTGCTCATTTCTTTCTTCAGTGTTCTCTTACATTTCTTATACTGCATAAGTACCTCACTTGTTCCTGCTTGCTGTGCTCCTCCATTTATTTTAACCAGGGCCTCAATATCTTGAATACAAAGGTTGCCTACACCTGTTACCTTTACGTTTTTATTCTGACGGCTACATACAAGCTTTGTGCCCTCAAAAATTCACTTTTGAAGGCCTCCCACTTACCAAGTACACTTTTGCCAAAAAACAGCCTGTCCCAAACCAGTCTTGCCAGATCATTTCTGATACCATCAAAATTGGCCTTTCTCCAATTTAGAATCTCAACATCTGGCCCAGACCTATCTTTTTCCATCTTTACTTGAAACTAATGGCATTATGATCACTAGATGCAAAGTGTTTTCCTACACAAACTTTGTCACCTGCCCTGTCTCATTCCTTAATAGCAGATCAAGTATTGCACACCCTCTCATTGAGACTCTTATGTACTGATTAAGGAAACTTTCCTCAATACATTTGACGAACTGTATCCCATCTAGTCCTTTTACTGAATGGGGGTCCCAGTCGATAAGCAGAAAGTTAAAATCTCATCCTTTAACAACCTTTTGTTTCTTGCAACAAAACCTGTTCCTCTAAATCCCATGGACTAGTTGGTGGTCTATAACATAGCCCCATTCACATGGTCATACCTTTTTTATTTCTCAGTTCCACCCATCAAGCATCATAGACGAGTTCTTCAACTTCCCTGACTGAGCACTTCCTTGACAGCTTCCCTGACTAGTACTGCCACCTTTCCCCCTTTAATCCCTCCTGCTCTGTCACGTGTAAAACAATGGAACCCCAGAATATTGAGCTAATAGTCCTGCCCATCCTGTAACCAAGTCTCACTAATAGCCACAATATCATAATTCTAGGTGTTGATCATTTCCCTGAGCTCACCCACCTTTCCTACGATACTTCTTGCATTGAAGTACGTGCAGCTCAGGACATTATTTGCACCATGCTCAACTTTTCAATTCCTGACTTTGAGGGCTTAACAATATCTGTCTCCACAACCTCTCCACTACCTGTTCTGGCACTCTGGTTACCATCTTACCATCTCCCTGCAACTATAGTTTCACTACCCCCCCCCCACCCCCACCACCGTGCAGCACCATCAAACATACCCGCTAGGACCCTTCAGTTCAGCTGCAAACAGTCTCTTCTGTACAGGTCCCACCTTTGTTAGAAGAGAGCACAGTGATCCAAAAACTTGACGTCTGCCCTCCAATACCAACTCCTTAGCCACGTGTTAAATTGTATGATCTTCCTATTTCTGGCCTTGCTAGCATATGGCTCGGGTAAAAAATCCTGATTTCATGACCCTGGATGTCCTACCCTTTAACCTGGCATCTAACTCCCTGAACTCAGTTTGCAGAACCACTTCACGTTTCTACCTATGTCATTGGCACCTACTTGGACCACGACCTCGGGCTGCTCAACTTCCTACTTAAGAATGCTGAGGACTCGATCCGGGATGCCCTGGACCCTGGCACCTGGGGTCATCATACCATCGGGAAATCTCATTCGTCCCACAGAACCTACTATCTATTCCCTTACTAACGAATCCCCTGTTTAGCTCGCCCATTTCCTTCTGAGGCACAGAGCCGGACTCAGTGCCAGAGACCTGACCGCTGTGACTTTATTCTGCTAGGTCATTCACCCCAGCAGTGTCCAAAATGACATACTTGCTGTTGAAGGGGGATGGCCACGGGGTACTCTGCACTGGCTCCTTAACCTCTTTCCCCTTCCTGACTGTCACCCAGTTTCCTGTGTCCTGCGCCTTTGCTGTAACTACCTGCGCTTCTTGCGGGTGTAGTTGTCAGGGACACCGGAGGTCTCCTTGCCTTCCCATATCCGGCAAGAGAAACATTCTAGCCTCCCTGGCATCCTTACCGTTCTAATGAAACAAATATAAATATTGTATAAAATATTGTATCATTTCTTAATGCATGCATTACTAAATGGCAATAAAAGAGGACTGTGCGTCTTCATAATCCAAAGAAGGAAAAGCAATAAATAAACTGTGGGGAAAAGATCTACCTACAGCTCTCACTCAAGACTCTCCTCACTGAAGCCTCGAAGAGCTGAAGCCCTCAAAATCCCCAGTCTATCCCTGCCCACTCACACTATAGTCGCTTCGCTTGCCCCTACCTTATTTTAATTTGTTCTTACCAATCAATCCTAGTCGCTGATTGGCCTCTGCTCAAAACACCAGTCTGCTGTGAGTCAATGCCTTGTGTACTCAATCGGCAAACGTGAGTGAGCTCCGTCTTCCCACACTTCGATCTTCGATTTGCCGCTGCTGAAAACAGCACTCTGCCGCGAGTCACTGCCTTATGTGTTCAATCAGCAAACCCAAGTGAGCTAGGTCTTCTCGCACTTTGGATCCTCGATTGGCTGCTGCTCAAAAAAATCTTCAATCTTTGCTTCTTCTACCTATCTCCTCAATTTCCCACCTCGTTCCCCCCTCACCCATCCACCTTCCCAGCGCCATAGATGATGCTGAGTTCCTCCAGCATTTTGTGTGTGTTGCTCTGGATTTCCAGCATCTGCTGAATCTTGTGTCTGTGTTTTCTCCTGTGCAGGGGGAGAGGAGTCAGGTGGACGGTAGCGAGCTCGCTCTGGGTGAACTGGACATAACCTCTGATGAGTTTATTCTCGATGAAGTTGACAGTGAGTACCGTTTCTCCTGAGCATAACACTGTGTCACTTGCTGGCTGATTCCGCCTTAACAATTTTTTTCTTAATAAAAGCCTTTTTGCTGATTGTAGAATTGTCTGGACAGGCAGCAGGTTTACTGTTGGATATTGCAGTCACTTTATGAGTAAACAAATTATCACCATTTTCTGTCGGTACATTTACTTAAGTATATTAGTTTAACGATAATAAGACATAGGAACCATTGAGTCTGTTTTGCCATTCCATCTTCTCTGATTTATTATCCCTCTCGACCCATTCTCCTACCTTATCCCCATAACCTTTGACAGTTTGATTAATCTAGAACCTATCAACCTCCACTTTAAATATACTCAATGATTTGGCCTCCACAGCTGATTGTGGCAATTTTACAAGGCAACGTCCTTGTAAATCTCCTCTGCCCCCTTTCTATGGCTTCCACATGCTTCCTGTAGTGAGGTGACCAAAACTGAGCACAGTACTCCAAATGGGGTCTGACCAGGGTCCTATATAGCTGCAACATTACCTCTCAGCTCCTAAATTCAATTCCACGATTGATAAAGGCCAAAATACTGTACGCCTTCTTAACCACAGAGTCAACCTGCGCAGCTGCTTTGAGCGTCCTATGGACTCGGACCCCAAAATCCCTCTGATCCTCCACACTGCCAAGAGTCTTACCATTTATGCTATATTCTGCCATCATATTTCACCTACCAAAATGAACCACTTCACACTTACCTGGGTTGAACTCCATCTGCCACTTCTCAGACCAGTTTTGCAACCTATCAATGTCCTGCTGTAACCTCTGACAGCCCTCCACACTATCCACAACAGCTCCAACCTTTGTGTCATCAGCAAACTTACTAACCCATCCCTCCACTTCCTCATCCAGGTCATTTATAAACATCACGAAGAGTAGGGGTCCTAGAACAGATCCCTGAGGCACACCACTGGTCACCGACCTCCATGCAGAATATGACCCATCTACAACCACTCTTTGCCTTCTGTGGGCAAGCCAGTTCTTGATCCACAAAGCAAGTTCCCCTTGGATCCCATGCCTCCTTACTTTCTCATAAGCCTTGCATGGGGTACCTCATCAAATGCCTTGCTGTAAATTGTAAATAATAATTTCTCTTTTCTCATTAATGTCACATGTACCAAGATGCAGTGAAGATTGTAGAGAGGGTGCAGATGTGCTTCTGCATCCTGACAGCAGCTATTAGAAGTGGGACAAACCGAGAGTGTTGGAGGCTGAGGAGAGACCCTGTTAAAGGTTTTTAAAATTAAGGGTGACAGTCGTACTCTTTCCCCGGGGAGAAATATTAAACACTGGAGAGCGTGCTTTAGTGGTTGGAGGAGGGAGTTTTTT
Organism: Mobula hypostoma; assembly: GCF_963921235.1. Taxonomy (NCBI): domain Eukaryota; kingdom Metazoa; phylum Chordata; class Chondrichthyes; order Myliobatiformes; family Myliobatidae; genus Mobula; species Mobula hypostoma. The sequence continues at coordinate 2,938,309 of NC_086101.1, read as the reverse complement.
TTACACGGAGAGTGATAGGTGGCAGGGGTATTAGTAGAAGCAGGCAGCTTGGTGGAATTGAAGAGAGTTTTAGACAGACACATGAATATGAGAGGAATGGAGGGATGTGAATGATAGACGGGGAAGTGCATTTAGTGCAAAGTGGCACGAAGACCAGCACAACCTGGTGGGCCGAACGGCCTGCCCTACGCTGGGCTGTTTTATATTCTTTGTTTTGCAAGGCATCCGTACAGATCATTCCAAACATCAGCACATCAAAGTTCAAAGTTAATTTATTGTCACTGTACGTACAGCAGAATCGGAATCAGGTTTAATATCACCGGCATGTGTCATGAAATTCGTTAAGTTTCATCAGCAGTACATTGCAATGTATAATAATAAAGAACCATCACGAATTGCTGTTTAAAAACCATACACACATATATGTATATCTAAAATGGTTGGATTAAATAAATAGTGCAGAAATAGAAATTGGAAAAATGTAGTGAGGTTGTGTTCATGCGTTCAGAAAACTGATAGTGGAGGGGAAGAAGCTGTTATTGAATGGTTGAGTGCGCCTTCACTCTTCTGTCCCTCCTTCCTGAGGGTAGCAATAAGACCAAGGCCTGACCTGGGTGGTGGGGGTCCTTAATGATGGGTTCTGCCTTTTTACCACCATATCCAACCCTCAGATTCATTTACTTGTGGGCATTCACAGTAAATACAAGGAAACAGAATGGAATAGAATTTTGGTTCTGACGGGGTTGCTGGGAGGGCCAGAAGGGCTGCTCCACGTTCTACCACGAGATTAATAAAGAAGAACCAATTGAAGACCGTGCCCAACAAGACAGACAAACAACCAATTTACAAAAGACAACAAACGTGCAAAAAAAGGTAGTAATAATAAATAAATAAATAATAACATGAGATGAAGAAAGTGAATCCATAGGTTCTAGGATCAGTTTATTGTTGAGGTGAGTGAAGTTGAGCGAGGTTATCCTCTCTTGTTCAAGAGCCTGATGATTGAGGAGTAATAGCAGGGGAAAAGTAGCACCAAAATGCAGAGTCATAGTCATGCTTTATTGATCCTGAGGGAAATTGGTTTGAGTGTCGTGTTACCTTACAGAGAAAGGGCAAGGACCATAATAAGGTAGTTTGAGAGATTGACAGTTCACCTCATCATTGAAGACGTCCATTTAACAGTGTTCGAAGAGCAAGATTGAAGCTGTCTTTGAGTCCAGCAGTGCATGTCTTTTCAAGCTTTTGCATCTTCTCCCCATTGGAGTTAGAATCATGTTTATTATCACTGATGTGCGTTGTGAAATTTGTTGTTTTGTGGCAGCAGTGCAAGACATACAATACTATGCAGAAGTACTTTTGCATGGTACTGTATTTGTCAATGTGGAGCAGAGAGCGAGTTTGTAAATCTGATGGGAGCAAAGCTGAGGTTTCTGCACAGGACGCTATGTAAAAAAATAAGATAAGATACGATAAAATATAAAATAGTGCAAGAGATGAATAGTGGGGTAGTGTTCATGGACAGTTCAGAAATCTGATGGTTGAGGGGAGGAAGCTGTTTCTAAAACACTGAGTGTGCATCTTTGGGCACCTGTATCTCCTCCCCAATGAGAAGGCGGCATGTCCAGGGTGGTGAGGGTACCTTATGATAGATGCTGCCTTCTTGAAGGGTGGGAGGGGTCTTTAGGTACTTTGGCTGCTCTTCCGAAGCAGCAGGAAGGGTAAACTGTGGAGAGAAGCTGGCTTTCCTGGCAGACTGGGATTCCTTGCGATCTAAGAACTCATTCTTTTCAGTTAGTTTTTGCACCACTGCTGTCACTTATTAACTTGTGTTATGGTCCCAGAACAATCAGGAAAGCTCACCAACACCTCCACTCTGTGAGGAGACTGAAGAGAGTTGGACTTTGCACATCTCTATTCACTCCTTTTACAGATGTGCAGTAGAGAACTTCCTAACAAGTTGCATTAGTGCACCGTATAGAAACTGCACTGCAGTGGACAGGGAGGCTCCACAACTGGTATTTCAAACTACTCAACAGCACCAGCCTACCTGCCGTCAAGGACGTATATCCCACCCACCCTGTTTGTCCTTCTCCCATCGGGGAGGAGGCTACGGAGCATCCACGCCAGGACCACCAGACTCAAAAACAGTTACTTTCCCCAAGAAGTAAGACTGATCAACACCTCCACCCACTAACCCCCCCCATCACACCTCCAATTACCATCACTTCATCATTTCCTGTCAGTCACATTATGTACAGACACTCCAGTGTTTTATGAGCATAAAGTTATAGATTAGTACAGCACAGAAAAAGGCCATACAGCAACTAGTCCATGATGAACCATTTAAACTGCCTACTCCCATGGACATGCACCCAGACCATAGCCCTGTGCCTGCTATACAATTAATCTATATACATAAGCTATCTTATATTTATTGTCAGGCAGCATCTCTAGGAAGAGGTACAGTCGACGTTTCAGGCCGAGACCCTTCGTCAGGATTAGGGTCTCGGCCTGAAACGTCGACTGTACTTCTTCCTAGAGATGCTGCCTGGCCTGCTGCGTTCACCAGCAACTTTGATGTGTGTTGCTTGAATTTCCAGCATCTGCAGAATTCCTGTTGTTTATATTTATTGTGTTCGTTATCTTACTGTTTTTTTTGTGCTGCATCAGATCTGAGTAACAATTATTTTGATCTCCTTTACAATTGTGTACTGGCAATTATATTAAGCAATCTTGAGTTTTAACTTTCCTCCAAGCCTGAGATTCCATCTTCTAAGCTGTTTTGTTTCATGTTGCAGCACACATACAAGCCAATCTGGAGGATGAGCTCGTGAAGGAAGCATTAAAGACGGTACGTTTTCAAGATGGGACACAGCTGGTGAAGTTTGCCAGTAAGGAACTCTGCAAAGAGTTCAGATAACACATAAAAATGCTGAGGGAACAGACTAGGTTAGGCAGCATCTGTGGAGAGGAGTAAAGTGTTGATGTCTTGGGCCAACACCTTTCATCAGGATTGGAAAGAATTTATGAAGCTTGTCTGACCAAAAACCTAGAAGAGATAGGAGAAGAATTAGGCCTATCAAATCTACTTTGCCCTTTCATCATGGCTGATCCAGTTCCCTCTCACCCCTTCTTCCCATAACCTTTCACTAATCAAGAACCCATCAGTCTCCTCCTTAAATGCACCCAGTGACCTGGCCTCCACAGCTGCCTGTGCAAATGAATTCCACAGATTCACCACCCTCTGGCTAAAGAAATTCCTCTATTCTATTTGGGCATCCCTCTATTTTGAGGCTTTGCCCTCTGGTCCTAGACTCCCACATCAGTGGAAAAATCACATCCACTCTGTCTAGGTCTTTCAATATTCAATAGGTTTCAATAAGATCTCCCCATCCTTCTTCTAAACTCCAGTGAGGACAAGCGCAATCTATGACAAGCCTTTCATTCACAGAATCATTCTCATGACCCCTCCCTGTCCCAATGTCAGCACTTCCTTTCTGAGACAAGTGGTCCAAAACTACTCACAATTCTCCAATGCCCCATACAGCTTCAGCATTAGATCCTTGCTTTTATATTGCAATCCTCTTGAAATGAATGCTAACATCACATGTACCTTCCTCACCACCGATTCACCTGCCCAAGGGCTCCCTAATCCCTTCGAACTTCAGATTTTTGAATTCTCTTCCTGTTTAGAAAGTAGTCTGAGTTTTTATTCCTTCCCCTCTCCCCTCCCATACCATACACTTGCGGACACTATATTCCAACTGCCACCTCTTTTCCCATTCTCCTAATGTGTTTAATTCCTTCTGTAACCTCTCTACTTCCTCAAAACTATCTTCTCATCCACTTATCTTCATATGGTATGCAAACTTGGCCACAGGGCCATCAATTTCATCATCCAAGTCATTGAAATATAATGTAAAAAGAAGCGGTCCCAACACAGACACCAGTAGAACATCATAGTCAATCTGAAGAGGAGCCCTTTGTTCCCACTCTTTGCCTGCTGCTGATCAGCCATTCTCTGTCCATGCTGGTGTCTTTCCTGAACACCACAGAGGGTGCAGGGGGTTAAGATGGGGTGAGTCCGTCAGTTGTTGCAGTGACTATGTCCAGATTTGAGTTCAAAATAAATTTATTATCAGAGTACTTATCTGTTACTATATAGTATATCGAGATTCAGGCCCCTGCAGGCATTCACAAGAAAACAGGAAATACAATAAAAAAATTTTTAAAATCTATATATGAACAAAGAAACAACCAATGTTTAGAAACATAGAAATCTACAGCACATTACAAGCCCTTTGGCCCACAATGTTGTGCTGACCATGAACCTACTCTAGAAACCGCCTAGAATTACCCGACCGTGTAGTCCTCTATTTCTCTAAGAAGACAAACTGCAAATAAAAATAATACTGAGAGCAGAAGTTATAAAGAGTGTCTGAAAGTGAGTCTGTAGGTCACAGGATCAGTTCAGAGCTGTGGTGAGTGAAGTTATCTGTACTGGTTCAGGTAACTGTTCCCAAATTTGGTGGTGTGGGACCTAAGGCCCGATGGTATTAACGAGAAGAGAGCAAGGCCTGGATAGTGAAAGTACATATATGTCACCAGATACCCGATGAGATTACTTTTCTGACAGGCATTCTAGTACGTACAAAGAAAAAAACACAAACAAAATCAAAGGTTCAAAGGTCCAATTTCATGTCAGAGAAATTATACAATATACATCCTGAGATGCTTTCACTCCGCAACCATCCACAGAAACAGAGAAGTGCCCCAAAGAATGAATGACCGTTAAATGTAAGAACCCCAAAGTCCCCCCACCCCCCCGGCTCCCCTCCCTTCCACACAAGATGAAGAATCCTTGAAAGTGAGTCTGTAGATTGTGGAGACAGGTAAGTGTTGGGATGAGTGGAGTTATCTTCTCTGGTTCAGGAGCCTGATAGTTGAGGGGTGATAACTGTTCCTGAACCTGGGAGTGTGGGTCCGGAGGCTCCGGTACCTCCTGCCTGATGGTGGCAGCAGTGAGATGAGAGCACATCCTGGGTGGTGGCTTCTGATGGTTGAAGGGCAATGACTGTTCCTGAACCTGGAGGTGTGAGTCCTGAGGCTCCTGTACCTCCTTCCTAAACACAAAATACTCTGCAGATGCTGGGTTCAAGGCAACACTCACAACACGCTGGAGAAACTCAGCAGATCGGGCAGCATCCGTGGAAACGATCAGTCAACGTTTCGGGCCAGAATCCTTCGTCAGGACTGTAGGGGGAAGGGGCAGAGGCCCTATAAAGAAGGTGGGGGGAGAGTGGGAAGGAGAAGGCTGGTAGGTTCCAGGTGAAAAACCAGTAAGGGGAAAGATAAAGGGGTGGGGTGGGGAGGCAGGGAGGGGATAGACAGGAAAGGTGAAGAAGGAATAAGGGAAAGCACAATGGGTAGTAGAAGGAGGCGGAACCATGAGGGAGGTGATAGGCAGCTGGGGGAGGGGGCAGAGTGACATAGGGATAGGGGAAGGGAGGGGGAGGGAATTACCGGAAGTTGGAGAATTCTATGTTCATACCGAGGGGCTGGAGACTACCTAGACAGTATATGAGGTGTTGCTCCTCCAACCTGAGTTTAGCCTCATGATGGCAGTAGAGGAGGCCATGTATGGACATATCTAAATGGGAGTGGGAAGCAGAGTTGAAGTGGGTGGCTACCGGGAGATCCTGTCTGTTGTGGCGGACGGAGCGGAGGTGCTCGATGAAGCGGTCCCCCAATCTGCGTCGGGTTTCACCGATGTAGAGGAGGCCGCACCGGGAGCACCGGATGCAATAGATGACCCCAACAGACTCACAAGTGAAGTGTTGCCTCACCTGGAAGGACTGTTTGGGGCCCTGAATGGTGGCAAGAGAGGAGGTGTAGGGACAGCTGTAGCACTTACGCTTATCGTGATAAGTGCCAGGTGGGAGATCAGTGGGGATGGACGTGTGGATAAGGGAGTCACGGAGGCTCCGATCCCTGCGGAAAGTGGAGAGGGGTGGAGAGGGAAAGATGTGCTTAATGGTGGGGTTCTGTTGAAGGTGGCGGAAGTTGCAGAGGATAATGTGCTGGATCCGGAGGGTGCTGGGCTGGTAGCTGAGGACAAGGGGAACTCTGTCCCTGTTGTGGTGATGGGAGGATGGGGTGAGGGCCGAAGTGCGGGAAATGGAGGAGATGTGGGTGAGGGCATCATTGATGACGGTAGAAGGGAAACCACAATCCTTAAAGAAAGAGGACATTTGAGATGTCCTGGAACAGAAAGCCTCATCCTGGGAGCAGATGCGGCAGAGATGGAGGAACTGGGAATAGGGAATGGCATTTTTGCATGTGGCGGGGTGGGAAGAGGTATAGTCAAGGTAGTTATGACAGTCAGTGGGCTTGTAGAAGATGTTAGTGGACAGTCTGTCTCCAGAGATGGAGACCAAGACATCGAGAAAGGGGAGGGAAGTGTCCGAGATAGACCAAGTGAATTTGAAAAACTTCCAGCCAGCCTCAAATTCACTTTCAAATGCTGCCCGACCTGCTGAGTTCCTCCAGCATGGTGTGAGTGTTGCTTTGTACCACCTTCCTGATGGCAGCAGTGAGACGAGAGAGTGGCCTGAATGCAGGGGGTCTTTTGTGGATGCTGCTTTTCTGCAACAGCTCCATGTAGATCTCCTCAGTGGTGAGGAGGGTTTGCCTGTGATGTACTAGGCTGTATCTGCACAAGGGTATTGGTAACAATTAAAACATTGCCTGCCCATTTCCTCCGCAGATGCTGTATGACCGGCTGAGTTCTTCCAGCTCACTCTTTGAAAACCTTTAACTTCCAGGAGGTTCTGTGGTAGCTAGCTTTTAGCACGGTGACTGACAGTGTGTGATTAACCGGAATTAATCTTTCTTTTCAGGGTGTAGACCTGAGGCACTACTCCAAGCAGGTGGAGACTGAGTTACAATACATCGAGCATGCCTCCATTAAAGACTGTATCCTTTCAAAGAGACAAATTTCATAGTAAAGTACATAGATGTCTCCATACACACCCCTGAGGTTCATTGTTTTCTGGCCGTTCACGGTAAATGAAACGAAACTGAACAGAATCAATGAAAAACCGTACACAACAAGGTGGACAAACAACCTGTGTACAAGACAATAAACTGGAAGAGAAGGTTCCAGAACATTCCACAATTATACAAATGTAACCACTAGGGGTATAATGATCAATTGCATATATGTACTGTGACCACTAGAACGCTTGCTAGACTGTTGCCTGTATACAAGAACTACAGTACTTAAAGTTCAGTGTTAGGCTGCAAAGAAAATACAATTAAACAGTCTAGTCTAGACTGTTGTTCTCCCCCCTACAACCTGTCAGGGTTCACTCTGGCCCATAGTCTGGAATCCTGTTCCCGCAGTCCGGCAGACAGGGCCCTGTTGTTTACCCCTGCAGCTTGTTGGTGGGGGGGGGGGGGTTGGTTCAATCTGACCCATAGTCTTGGATCCTGCTCCCACAGATAGGGCCCTGTTGTTTACCCCTGCAGCTTGTTGGGGAGGGGGGGGGGTTGGTTCAATCTGACCCATAGTCTTGGATCCTGCTCCCACAGATAGGGCCCTGTTGTTTACCCCTGCAGCTTGTTGGGGAGGGGGGGGGGGTTGGTTCAATCTGACCCATAGTCTTGGATCCTGCTCCCACAGACAGGGCCCTGTTCTCCCCCTGCAGCTTGTTGGGTAAGGGGGTCACTCTGGCCCATAGTCTCGGATCCTGTTCCGCTGTTCCTCATTCAGGTTCCTGCTCATCTTCCCCTGCAGCCAGTTGGGTTCACTCTGACCCATACTCTCAGATCCTGTTCCACAGTCCCACAGACAGGGCCCTCTGGTTCTTCCCCTGCAGCCAGTTGGGTGTGGGGTTCACTCAGGCCCATAGTCTGGGATCCTGCTCTGCTGTCCCATAGACAGGGCTCTGCTCATCTTCCCCTTGCAGCTTGTTGGGAGGGGGCTGTAGGGTTCACTCTGGCCTAATGTCTGTGGGAACAGGATCCAAGACAGCATCCTGCTGTTTATCCCCCTACAGCTTGTCGGGAAGGGGGCGGGGGGGCGGGTCGGGTCCACTCTGGCCCATAGTCTCAGATCCTGTTCCCCCAGTCCCACAGACGGTGCCTTGATGTTCTTCCCCCTGCAACCTGTTGGTTGGTTTTGTGAGGGGGATCTCGGGGCCATAGTTTCAGTGATCATGGAACAAGGTTTAGAATGCTTCCCCACCCTGCAATGTGGGCTGGGGAGGATCTCTCCCACACTCTCTGCGTTCCTTACCGTCAACCACCAGACATCAAGGAGAGTGAGAACATTGCCAGCCTGCACAACCAGATCACAGCCTGTGACACTATCCTAGAGGTAGGTGGAATCACATTTAGGTTTACTGTAACTGACATATACACACAAAATGCTAGAAGAACAGCATATATGACATATAACTGACATACACACAAAATGCTAGAAGAACAGCAGGTCAGGCAGCATCTATGGAGGGGAATAAACCATCGATATTTTGAGCCAAAGCCCTTTATCAGGACTGGAAAGGAAGGGCAATGATGCCAAGATAGAGTGGGTGTATGGGGCACCAAGGAAGATTACCAAAGCTTGCAGTGAGAGTTGGATCAGCTGGTGAAGTGGGCAGAAAAATGGAGATGGAATTCAGTGTAGACAAGTGTGAGGTGTTGCACTTTGGGAGGACAAGCCTGAGTAGGACTTGCTGTGGTGAGTGATAGGGCATTGAGGGGTCTAGGACTTGCTGTGGTGAGTGGTAGGAATACAGATCCCTCATTCAGCAGATAGGGTTGTAAAGAGAGTGTTTGGCACATTGCCCTTCATAAATCGATGTATTGAGTCCAGGCGTTGGGATGTTATGTTGAAGTTGTGTAAGACATTGGTGATGCTAAATTTGGACTACTGTGTCCAGTTTTGGTTAACTACCTGCAGGAAAGATGTAAATATGATTAAAAGAGTACTGAGAAAATTTACGAGGATGTTGCCAAGTCTTGACCACCTGAGTTACAGGGAAAGGTTAAATTGGTTAGGACTTCATTCCCTGGAGCAGAGAAGATCGAGGGGAGATTTGATAGTGGTATAGAAAATTATGCCGGGTATAGATATAGTAAATGCAAGCAAGCTTTTTCCATGGAGGTTGGGAGAGACTACAACTAGAGGTCATAGATGAAAGGTGAAATGTCTCATAGGAGCCTCTTCTCTCAGGGTGGTGAGAGTGTGGAACAGCTGCCAGTGGAAGATGCTGGTGTGATTTTAACATTGAAAAGAAACTTGGATAGATACATGAATGGGAGGGGTATGGAGATATATGTTCTGGGTCGACAGGACTAGACAAATTAATTGTTTGACACAGATCTGTGCTGTAGTGTTCTCTGTTTCTGTGATTCTATAAGATAACCATGCCCATGATGTTCAGTATGTGTTGGCACATGGCCAAGTGGTTAAGGTGTTGGTCTAGTGATCTGAAGGTCGCTAGTTCAAGCCTCAGCTGAGGCAGCGTGTTGTGTCCTTGAGCAAGGCACTTAACTACACATTGCTCTGCGACAACACCGGTGCCAAGCTGTATGGGTCCTAATGTCCTTCCCTTGGACAACATCAGTGGCATGGAGAGGGGAGACTTGCAGCATGGGCAACTGCCAGTCTTCCATACAACCTTGCCCAGGCCTGCACCCTGGAAACCTTCCAAGGCGCAAATCCATGGTCTCGCGAAGCTAACGGATGCCTAAAAGAAATGTTCAGTGGAACAAAACAAACAACAGCAGCACAACAAAGTAATGGAACACAACAGCAAAACAAACTCTTTTCCTCCCTCCCACTCACAGATGGTCCTCTGAGCTCTTTTCCTCCCTCCCACTCACACACAGACGGTCCTCCGAGCTCTTTTCCTCCCTCTTTCTGACACACAGTCAGTCCTCCAAGCTCTTTTCCTTCCTCCCTCCCACTCACACACAGTCAGTCCTCCGAGCTCTTTTCCTCCCTCTCACACACACACAGACGGTCCTCCGAGCTCTTTTCCTCCCTCCCTCTCACACACAGTCAGTCCTCCGAGCTCTTTTCCTCCCTCTCACACACACACAGACGGTCCTCCGAGCTCTTTTCCTCCCTCCCTCTCACACACAGTCAGTCCTCCGAGCTCTTTTCCTCCCTCCCTCCCACACACACACAGACGGTCCTCCGAGCTCTTTTCCTCCCTCCCTCCCTCTTACACACAGTCAGTCCTCTGAGCTCTTTTCCTCCCTCCCTCCCACTCACACACAGTCAGTCCTCTGAGCTCTTTTCCTCCCTCCCTCCCTCCCACTCACACACAGACAGTCCTCTGAGCTGTTTTCCTCCCTCCCACCCACTCACACACAGACGGTCCTCCGAGCTCTTTTCCTCCCTCCCTCTCACACACAGACAGTCCGCCGAGCTCTTTTCCTCCCTCCCTCCCACCCACTCACACACACAGGAATGGTCCTCCGATCCCAGTGCAGGCGGCCTCCAGCAGACTTGAGGTGATGAGGGGTATGAGGACTTTGTCCTGTAATAGAGGTGTTTTTAGAATCGGACGGGTTTATTCTCACTAACCCATGTGGTGTAATTTGTTGGTTTGTGGCAGCATGACAGTGTCAGTCATGAAAAATACCATAAATTACAATAAATATATATAAAAATAAATTGGGTAAAAGGCGAGGAAAGTACTGGCAGATGGGAATAAACTGTAACTAAACGTTGTGGGTGTCTTCAGGCTCCTGGACCTCCTCTGTGATGGTAGTAATGGAACTTGAATCTGCTCACTCTTCCTATTGTTGATCCCTCGATGAGGACATGTATGTCTCCACGACTTCCCCTTCCTGAAGTCTACAGTCAGTTCCTTGGTCTTCCTGCGCAAGGTTGTTGTGACACCACTCAACCAGCTGACCTATCTCACTCCTGTATGCCTCCTCGGCATCATCAGATTCTGCCGAACACAGTTGTGCCGTCGAAGAATGTATGGATGGTGCCTGAGTTGTGCCTAGCCACGCAGTCATGGTGAAGAGAGAGTAAAGCAGTGGGCTAAGCACACACCCCTGAGGTGCCTGGTGAGGAGGTGTTATTTCTGATCGCACTGACTGCAGACTCCCAATGAAAAAGTCAAGGATCTGGTGTTCTGGAGAGATTAGCTTTACTTGCCCGTGACGGCAGGGAATTCAAGTTCATCTGACTACATATGTAGGGCACACGAAATAATGTTCTTCTGGACCACTGGGTACCCACAAAACATATATCACGCACAGCACATAAAACAAAATATTGCCACAAGTAAGTTGTATTTCATTAGGAGTTTGAGGAGACTCGAAAACTTCGACATGTGTACCTTGGAGAGCATTCAGACAGGCTGCATCACTGTCTTGTGTGGGGCGTGGGGGGGCGGGCCCTCTGGACAGGATCAAAAGAAGCTACAGAAAGTTGTAAGGTTAATCAGCTCCATCTTGGGTACTAGCCTCCATAGTATCTAAGACATCTTCAAGGAGTGGTGCCTCAGAAAGGTGACACCCATTATTAAGGGCCCCCATCACGCAGGGCATGCCCTTTTCTCACTGTTACCATCAGGAAAGAGGTACAGAAGCCTGAAGGCACACACTCAGCGATTCAGGAACAGATCCTTCCCCTCTGCCATCCAATTCCTAAATGGGCAAATGAGCTGGGGATGAGCCAGCAGGTTCACAAGCAGATGATGTAATATGTAACATGAATGTAAGAAAGGTCAAACCAGTGTTCGGGTGCAAATGCAGGCATAGCAAAGGGTTAAATTGTACCACAGAGGCAAAATTCAAAAGGGTGAAGAATGAAGGAGTGAAGGCGCTCTGTGTAAATGCACGTAGCATTCTGACAAACTCGTGACACAATTAAAGATTGGTCGGTGTGACATTGTGGGCATCACTGAGTAGTGGCTGAAAGATGGCCACAGTTGGGAGTTCAACATCAGAGGATTTACTTTCAATCAACAGGACAGCCATGAAGGTGTGGCTCTGTTGGTAAGAGATGGAATTACATCTTTAGAAAGAGGTGACATTGGGTCAGAGAATGTTGAATCTTTGTGGGTGCAGTTAAGAAACTCCAAGGGTAAAAAGAACATTATGGGAATCATATGTATGCCTCCAAATAGTAGCCAAGATGTGGGGTTGAGATTGCAAAGGGAGCTGGAAAAGGCATGTAATAAGGGTAATGTTACAATTGTAATTGAGGACTTCAATATGCAAGGGGATTGGGAAAATCAGGTTGGTGTCTGATAACAAGAGAGGGAATTTGTTGAGTGGCTATGAGATGGCTTTTCAGAGCAGCTTGTGCTTGAGCCTACTCGGGGAAGGGCTATCTTAGATTGGGTGTTGTGTAATAACCCAGATCTTATTAGGGAGCTTAGCATAAAGACACCCTTAGGAGACAGTGATCATAATATGATTAAATTCATACTGCAGTTTGAGAGGGAGAAGTATAACTCACATGTATCTATATCACAATGGAGTAAAGGGAATTTAGACATGAGAGAAGAGCTTGCCCAGGTGGATTGGAGGAGGATACTGGTGGGGATGACAGCAGAACAGAGATGGCTGAAATTTCTGGGAATAGTTCACAGGGTGCAGGATAGGTATATCCCACAGAGGAAGAGTTTTTCAAATGGCAGAGATAGGCAACTGTGGCTGACAAGGGAGGTTGAGGACTGCATAAAAGCCAAGGATAAGGTAGCAAAAGTGAGTGGGAATTTGAATGATTGGGAAGCTTTTAAAATCCAACAAAATGCAACTAAAAAAGCCTTAAGAAGGGAAAAGATGAAATATGAGGGCAGACTAGCCAGTAATATAAAGCAGGATACCAAAAGTTTTTTGAGTTATACAAAGGGGAAGTGAGAGTTGATACTGGACTACTGGAAAATGATGCTGGTAGTAATGGGGGACAAAGAAATGGCAGATGAACTTAATGGGTACTTTGCATCAGTCCTCATTGTGAAAGACACTAGCAGTGCACCAGAGGCCTGTGAGTGTCTGGGAGTAGGAGTGTCTGCCATTGATATTACAGAGGAAAAAGGGCTAGACAAACTCAAAAGTCTTAAGGTGGGTAAGTCACCTGGACCGATGGACTATATTCCAGAGTCCTAAGGGAGGTTGCTGAAGAGACAATGTATGCATTGGTCGTGATCTTTCAAGAATCACTTCATTCTGGCATGGTCCCAGAGGACTGGAAAATTGCAAATGTCACTCCACTCTTTAAGAAGGGACGAAAGCAAAAGAAAGGAAATTACAGGCTGGTTAGCCTAACCTCAGTGGTTGGGGAAGTGTTGGAGTCTATTATTAATGTGGATTTGAGGTACTTGGAGACTAATGATAAAATAAGTTAAAGTCAGCATGGCTTCTGTAAAGGGAAATCTTGCCTGACAAATCTGCTAGAGTTCTTCGAGGAAGTAACAAGCAGGGTGCACAAAGGAGAGACAGTGGATGTCATTTACTTAGATTTTTAGAAGGCGTTTGAGAAGATGCCACCTATGAGGCTGCTTAACAAGATAAAATCCTATGGTGTTACAGGATAGACACTGGCATGGATAACGGAATGGCTGACAGGCAGGAGGCAGTGAGTGAGAATAAAAGGGGCCTTTCCTGGTTGGCTGCCAGTGACTAGTGGTGTTTCTCAGGGGCCAGTATTGGCACGGTTACTTTTCACATTTTTTGTCAATGACTTGGATAATGGAATTGATGGCTTTGTGGCAAAGTTTGTGGATGATATGAAGATAAGTAAGAGGGTAGGTAGTGCTGAGAAAGTGTTGCGATTGACGCAGAACTTAGACGAATTGGAAGAATGGGCAAAAAAGTGACAGATGGAATACAATGTTGGGAAATGTATGATAATGCATTTTGGTAAAAGGAACAATAGTGCGGACTGTTATCTAAATGGGGAGAAGGTTCAAACATCAGAGGTGCAGAGGGACTTGGGAGTCCTCCGGCAGGACTCCCAGAGGGTTAATTTACAGGTTGACTCTGGGGTAAAGAAGGCAAATAAATTGCTGGCATTTATTTGAAGGGGAATAGAATATAAAAGCAAGGAGATAATGCTGAGGACGTGTTGTTATTGGAGAGAGTCCAGTGGAGATTCCCAAGGGTGATTCCAGGAATGAAGGGGTTAACGTGTGACGGGTGTTTGGCAGCTTTGGGTCTGTGGTCACAGAAATTTAGACGAATGCGGGGGGGGTGGGGGGGGGATCTCTTTGAAACCTACCGAATGTTGAAAGCACTAGATAGGGTGGATATGGGGATGATGTTTCCTATCGTGGGGGTATCCAGAACTGGAAGGCACAGCCTCAAAATTGAGGGGCGACCTTTAGAACAGAGTTAAGGAGGAATTTATTTTTAGCCAGAGAGTTGTACGTCTATGGCATGCTCTGCCACAGACTGAGCTGGAGGCCAAGTCTGTGGGTATATTTAAGGCGGAAGTTGATCGTGTCCTGATCTATCAGGGCATCAAAGGATATGGTGAGAAAGCAGGGGGTTGAGTGGGATCTGGGATCAGCCATGGTGGAATCTCGATGGGCTGAATGGCTTGATTCTGCTCCTATGACTTGTGGTCTTATGCTGATGCTGTAAACTATTGCGCTAGCCACTACGCTACCGTGCCACCAACGGTAATTGGCCAGTGTTAATTGTCTCTAGGCGGGGTAACTGACAGAAAGAATCAAAGACGGTGTGCAGGGTCTTAGGGATGTAGGAGTGGGGAGATGAGATTGATTGTATGTCTGTAAAGTAACGCTAGGTACAGGAGTGTCTGTATGTAAGGTGACTGACAGGAAATGATCAAGTCGTGGTGATTGGGGGTGTGGAGGTGTTGCTCAGTCTTACTGCTTGGGGTAAGTAACTGTTTTTGAGTCTGGTGGTCCTGGTATGAATGCTGCGTAGCCTCCTCGCCGATGGGAGCGGGACAAACAGTCCGTGAGCAGGGCGGGAGGGATCCTTCACTACCGTACTGGCCCCTTTCCGGCACCTTTATGTACGTACCCTATGTCCTTGATGGCCGGTGATGTGTTGGGCACTGTGCAGTACGGGAAAGCTTCTTTCGCTCTGTCCCTTAACGCCACCCCATTATCCCGCTGCACAGAGAATGGAGCAGATGCTCAGCACCTTCCAGAGTGACCTCAGCAGCATCAGCTGTGAGATCCAGACACTGCAGGAGCAGTCCATCGCCATGAACATCAAGCTGAAGAACCGCCAGTCTGTCCGCAGCGAGCTCAGCCAGCTAGTCGACGAGCTCGTGGTGCCGAACGCCATGATCGCGTGAGTCAGCGACGCTTCCCGTGTCCCATCTGTGGCCCCTGCGTCAACCTCTCCCAGACCTCCCCGACCCCATCCGGCCTCGCCCAAGGTGCTTCAGCTGTCAGTCGCGGTTGGCCTGCCCCAACCTCATCCCCCCCCACCACTCGCAGCCTCACTCACAGTGCTGAGCTCAACGGGAGCAATGTCAGCCTGGTGGTTAAATGTGCTTCAATGATCCATGCAGTCGTCCAGTTCTCACCGTCCTCAGTCCTATTGTTTCAGCTCTCCATCCCCATACACCCCCCGCAGCCTCGCCCACTGTGGGGTGTTCAAGGTGACAGCTTAATCTACTCCGCTGATTCTGACCTTCACTGTGTTGGCTACAGAACTGAATCCGGTACCGTGGATGTGGGATAGGAAGCAGCTTCCAAAACTATGACCGGAGAACACTGCCAAAATCTGGGCATCAAGTGCAGGGGCTGTTGAAGTTGTATAAGATAAACTTGGAGTATTTTTGTCCAGTTCTGGTCGCCTACCTACAGGGAAGGTATAAATAAAATTAATGAATTGAGAGAAAATTTTCAAAGATGTTGCTGGGACTAGAGGACCTGATTTACAGGGAAGCTGGGGTTTTATTCCCTGCTGTGTAGGACATTGAGGGCAGATCATATAGACGTGGTAACTGGTTCAGCCATTTTGCAGATTGCTCCAAGACTGGGTGTGTACTGGACAGTGAGGAAGGCTTATCGTACCTTGCAGTAGGATCTGGTCTCGCTGGAAAAGTGCGCTAAAAAGCGGCAGATGGAATTTAATGCTGACAAGTGTGAAGTGTTGCACTTTGGGAGAACAAACCAGGGTATGACTTACAAAATGAACAATAGGGCACTGAGGAGTGCGGTAGAACCAATCTATCTGGGTGTAGAGATCCATAATTCCTTGAAAGTGGCATCAGAGGTAGATAGGGTCGTAAAGAGAGCTTTTGTCACTTTGTGTATCATAAATCAAAGTTTTGAGTACAGGTGTTTGGGATGTTCTGCTGAAGTTGTACAAGGCCAAATTTGGAGTATTGTGTGCAGTTGTGGTCACCTACATACAGGAAAGATATCAACAAGGTTGAAAGAGTGTAGAGGAAATGTACAAAGATATTTCAAGGTTTTGAGGACTGAGTTATAGGGAAGGGTTGAATAGGTTAGGATTTTATTCCATGGAATGTGGAAGAATGAGAGGAGATTTGATAGAGGTATACAATATTATGTGGGGTATAGATAGGGTAAATACGAGCAGGCTTTCTCCTCTGAGTTTGGGTGGGACTGGAACTACAGATCAGGAGTTAACGATGAAAGGTGAAATGCTTCTTCATTCAGAGGGTGGTGAGAGTGTGGGACGAGCTGCCAGTGCAAGAGGTGGATGTGGGGTCGATTTCAACATTTAAGAGAAATTTGGTACGTGGACGGGAGGGTTACGGAGGGCAACAGTCCAGGTGAAGGTTGATGGAATTGGGCAAGAAAACAGGCCATTAAAGACCAGAAAGGTGAAAGGGCCTGTTTCTGTGCAGCAGCACGTGATGCTCTGAAATGCTGGAGGCAAATAGTCGATCAATGTTGTGGGTTGAGACCTGTCTGCAGTTTCTTATGTCTCCAGTAACCCCGACCCTGAAGCCACTGGATTTACATCCAGATGGGGGGGGAAGTGGGGAGAACGACCATATTTGATCACATGCTTTGTTCAGAGTCCAAATCGAAATAAAATTTATTTTCAAGTTATGTGTATGTTACTATATGTTATCTTGAGTGTAATTTTCTTGCAGGCATTTGCAGAAAAAAATAAAATACAGAATTTATGAAAGACTCCATTAGCAAAGACTGACAAAGGACCAGTGTGCAGAAGACAAATTATAGAAAAAAAAACTGAGGACATGAGTTGAAAAGAGTCCCTGAAAGTCAGTCTGTAAGTTATAGGATCAATTCAGAGTTGTGGGGAGTGAAGTTATCCCACACTGATTCAGGAGCCCGATGGATTTAGGGTATTGGCTGTTCCTGAACCTGGTGGTGTGGGATCTCAGGCTCCTGTACCTTCTACCCGATGGTGTGGCAAGAAGAGAGCAAGGCCTGGATAGTTGGAGTCCTTGACGATGGACGCTGCTTTCCTGTGGCAGCTCTCGTTGCAGTGGCGCTCAATGGTGGGGACGGCTTTGCCTGTGATGGACCGGGCTGTATCCACCACTTTCTGTAGTTTCTCCCATTCCTGGGCATTGGTGTTTCCATTCCAGGCCGTGATGCAGTCAGGTAGTATTCTCTCCATTGTGCATCTACAGAAGTTCATGACTCCAACCCCTGACAAGAATGAAACCTTTCGACCATCGGGCTCCTGAACCGGTGTGGATAACTTTACTCACCACAACTCTGAACTATTCCACTACTTACGGACTAATCCAGCAGGTTCAGGAACAGTTATTACCTGAAATCCATCAGGCTCCTGAACAGACATGGATAACTTCACTCACCAAATATCTGTACTTCGACCTGCAGTCTCACTTTCAAGGACAATACAACACGCGTCCTCAGTGTTATTTACTTATTTATATTTAAATTTTAAAATTTGCATCCAACATGGCGGTACACAGGGACACAGTGACTATTCTGCTCCAAATAATGGTGCTCACTTTATTCTCCCATATTTTTACTATGTTTTTCACATTTCTCATCAGTCACCTTATGTACAGCGTCGTGTCACTTAATGGACGAACAATCAATTTATGTATGTAAGCTATCTTATGTATTTACTGGATAATTTTTGTTTCTATTATTATTATTGTGTACTTTATCTTTTGTGTTTATTTTTTGTGTTGCATCTGATCGGGAGTAGCGTTTATTTTGTTCTCTTTACACCTGTGTACGGGAAATGACATTAAACAACGTTGAATCTTATTCATTATTTTTTTTAAAAATTGCATAGTTTGTCTTCTTTTGCAATTGGTTGTTTATCAGTCTTTTATTGATTTTATTGTATATCTCTGTTGTATTCTGAATGCCTGAAAGAAAATGATTTTCAAGGTAGTTTATGGTGACATATATGTACTTTGATAGTAAGTTTACTTTAAGCATCTAGAACTTTGAAATGGCTTTGTAGGCTATATGCTGGATGGGGGGGGGGGGGCAATAACTAGTGCCAGTGTTGTCCCCATCCCATAGAGGAATAGTTAGAGCCCTAGTATCTGCAAATCTTGTGTCCGCGCCTGTTATCCGAACGCTGTCCGGCTCCATTCTGTTCAACATCATCCTGGACACCCTGGAGACTCCCGATGGCTGCCAGTAACTGTCCACACCCGTTTTCCACTGCTGCCCCTCACTGTCCCCTCCGTTCTATTGCAGCATCATCCTGGACACCTTGGTGACTCCCGATGGCTGCCAGTAACTGTCCACACCCGTTTTCCGCTGCTGATCCTCACTGACCCCTCCGTTCTATTGCAGCATCATCCTGGACACCCTGGAGACTCCCGATGACTGCCAGTAACTGCCCACACCCGTTTTCCACTGCTGATCCTCACTGACCCCTCCGTTCTATTGCAGCATCATCCTGGACACCCTGGAGACTCCCGATGACTGCCAGTAACTGTCCACACCCGTTTTCCGCTGCTGATCCTCACTGACCCCTCCGTTCTATTTCAGCATCATCCTGGACACCCTGGAGACTCCCGATGGCTGCCAGTAACTGCCCACACCCGTTTTCCGCTGCTGATCCTCACTGTCCCCTCCATTCTATTTCAGCATCATCCTGGACACCTTGGAGACTCCCGATGACTGCCAGTAACTGCCCACACCCGTTTTCCTCTGCTGATCCTCACTGACCCCTCCGTTCTATTTCAGCATCATCCTGGACACCCTGGAGACTCCCGATGGCTGCCAGTAACTGTCCACACCCGTTTTCCGCTGCTGATCCTCACTGTCCCCTCCCTTCTATTTCAGCATCATCCTGGACACCCTGGTGACTCCCGATGGCTGCCAGTAACTGCCCACACCCGTTTTCCGCTGCTGATCCTCACTGACCCCTCCGTTCTATTTCAGCATCATCCTGGACACCCTGGAGACTCCCGATGGCTGCCAGTAACTGTCCACACCCGTTTTCCGCTGCTGATCCTCACTGTCCCCTCCCTTCTATTGCAGCATCATCCTGGACACCCTGGAGACTCCCGATGGCTGCCAGTAACTGCCCACACCCGTTTTCCGCTGCTGATCCTCACTGACCCCTCCATTCTATTGCAGCATCATCCTGGACACCCTGGAGACTCCCGATGGCTGCCAGTAACTGCCCACACCCGTTTTCCGCTGCTGATCCTCACTGTCCCCTCCCTTCTATTGCAGCATCATCCTGGACACCCCGGTGACGGAGCAGCAGTTTCTGGAACAGCTCCATGAGCTCAATAACAAAATCAACTATGTCAAGGAGCAGTCCTTCAAGGAGACCTTGGCGTGTTCTGATGTGCAAGATATCCTCGATCGTCTCAAGATCAAGGTAGGGCTGAGGGAACTGGGCCCAGCAACGTCTCATGGCGACAAACACTGAGAAATTTGTTTGCAGGGAAAGGGAATCAAAATGTTACAAAGATGGAATGACAGAAAGACAGGCGGGCACAGCAGCGTGGTGTTTTACAGCACCAGCGACACAGAATCAATTCCCGACGTTGTCTGTAAAATGTTTGTATGTTCTCCCTGTGGCCGTGTGGCTCAGTGCTCTGGTTTCCTCCCACATTCCAAAGACGTACATTTTGGGTTAATAAGTTGTGGGCATGCTGTGTTGGCACTGGAAATGTGGTAACACTTGCAGGCTGGCACCAGCTGATGCCCAGCCTGTGGTGGTTGTTGATGCAAACAATGAATATTTCGATGGGTTCTATTAATTCGTTTATTTAGGGATAGTCATAGTCATAGTCATACTTCATTGATCCCGGGGGAAATTGGTTTTCGTTACAGTTGCACCATAAATAATAAATAGTAATAGAGCCATAAGTAGTTAAATAGTAATATGTAAATAATGCCAGTAAATTATGAAGTTCAGGACCAGCCTATTGGCTCAGGGTGTCTGACCCTCCAAGGGAGGAGTTGTAAAGTTTGATGGCCACAGGCAGGAATGACTTCCTATGATGCTCTGTGTTGCATCTCGGTGGAATGAGTCTCTGGCTGAATGTACTCCTGTGCCCACCCAGTCCATTATGTAGTGGATGGGAGACATTGACCAAGATGGCATGCAACTTGGACAGCATCCTCTTTTCAGACACCACCGTCAGAGAGTCCAGTTCCATCCCCACCACATCACTGGCCTTACGAATGAGTTTGTTGATTCTGTTGGTGTCTGCTACCCTCAGCCTGCTGCCCCAGCACACAACAGCAAACATGATAGCACTGGCCACCACAGACCCGTAGAACATCCTCAGCATCATCCGGCGGATTTTAAAGGACCTCAATCTCCTCAGGAAATAGGGACAGCTCTGACCCTTCTTGTAGACAGCCTCAGTGTTCTTTGACCAGTCCAGTTTATTGTCAGCACAGATTGATACAGCACGGAGTGGGCCCCTGAGGCTCCTAGAGCTGAGCCACCTGGCAAACCACATTCTTGACCCTTGCCTAATCATGGGACAATTTGATTACTCAACTCTCCAGCATGTCTTTGGATTGTGGGAGGAGAACAGAGCATTTGGAGAAACCCACACGTACCTGGGAAGAAATGTGTGTACTGAGGATGCTGGAATTGAATTCCAAACTCCGATGCCTCAGGCTGTAACAGCATTGCGCGACATGAACATCAATTTCTCCAGCATCTCATGATTTCTCACCCTTCCCCCATCTCAGTTTTACCAATCCCCATTGTGGTTCCCCCGTCACCTCGTCATTTCTCGTCACCTCCCTTTGGAACTCCTCCCCCTTCTCCTTGTCCTGTGACCCACTCTCCTTGCCCTGTGACCCACTCTCCTTGCCGATCAGATCCCTCCCTCTCCAGCACTTTGTCTCTCTCACCTCTCACCCTCACTTCTTACTTCCAGCACCACAGCAGCGTAGCGGTGAGCTTGATGCCGTTACAGCGCAGGGCGTTGCGGATGTCAGAGTTCAATTCCAGCAGCTTCTCGAAGTAGTTTGCGCGACCTTTCCGTGACCACATGGGCGTGCGTTTCCTCCGGGTGCTCCGGTTTCCTCCCACAGTCCTGAGACATAGTGGTTAGTGGGTTAATTGGCCATTGTGAACTGTCCTGTGATGACAGTAGACTAGGGCTAAATCAGCGGGTTGCTGGGAGGTGCTGCTCGGAGGGCTGGAAGTGTCTTTTCTATGCTGTATCTCTGAATGAATGAGTGAGTAAATAAATAAAATCATTATGCTCGTCCACTCTACCTGGCCACACCCATCACTACCAGCTTGTATCCTCCTGTTCCACACTTCCCCTCACCTGGCCACACCCATCACTACCAGTTTGTATCCTCCTGATCACCTGGCCACACCCATCACTACCAATTTGTATCCTCCTGTGTCGCACCTCCCCTCACCTGGCCTCACCCATCACTACCAGTTTGTATCCTCCTGATCCCCACTTTCCCTCACCTGGTCTCACCCATCACTACCAGTTTGTATCCTCCTGATCCCAACCTCCCCTCACCTGGCCACACCCATCACTACCAGTTTGTATCCTCCTGATCCCAACCTCCCCTCACCTGGCCACACCCATCACTACCAGTTTGTACAACTCCTGTTCCACACTTCCCCTCACCTGGCCACACCCATCGCTACCAGTTTGTACAACTCCTGTTCCCCACCTCCCCTCACCTGGCCACACCCATCACTACCAGCTTGTATCCTCCTGTTCCACACTTCCCCTCACCTGGCCACACCCATCGCTACCAGTTTGTATCCTCCTGTTCCCCACCTCCCCTCACCTGGCCACACTCATCACTACCAATTTGTACAACTCCGGTGTCCCACCTCCCCTCACCTGGCCACACCCATCACTACCAGTTTGTACAACTCCTGTTCCCCACCTCCCCTCACCTGGCCACACCCATCACTACCAGTTTGTACAACTCCGGTGTCCCACCTCCCCTCACCTGGCCACACCCATCACTACCAGTTTGTATCCTCCTGTTCCCCACCTCCCCTCACCTGGCCACACCCATCACTACCAGTTTGTATCCTCCTGTTCCCCACCTCCCCTCACCTGGCCACACCCATCACTACCAGTTTGTATCCTCCTGATCCCCACCTCCCCTCACCTGGCCACACCCATCACTACCAGTTTGTATCCTCCTGTTCCCCACCTCCCCTCACCTGGCCACACCCATCACTACCAGTTTGTATCCTCCTGATCCCCACCTCCCCTCACCTGGCCACACCCATCACTACCAGTTTGTACAATCCTGTTCCACCACCTCCCCTCACCTGGCCACACCCATCACTACCAGTTTGTATCCTCCTGTTCCCCACCTCCCCTCACCTGGCCACACCCATCACTACCAGTTTGTACAACTCCTGTTCCCCACCTCCCCTCACCTGGCCACACCCATCACTACCAGTTTGTATCCTCCTGTTCCCCACCTCCCCTCACCTGCCACACCCATCACTACCAGTTTGTACAACTCAACTCCTGTTCCTCCTGTCCCACCTCCCCTCACCTGGCCACACCCATCACTACCAGTTTGTACAACTCCTGTTCCCACCTCCCCTCACCTGGCCACACCCATCACTACCAGTTTGTATCCTCCTGTTCCCCACCTCCCCTCACCTGGCCACACCCATCACTACCAGTTTGTATCCTCCTGTTCCCCACCTCCCCTCACCTGGCCACACCCATCACTACCAGTTTGTATCCTCCTGTTCCCCACCTCCCCTCACCTGGCCACACCCATCACTACCAGTTTGTACAACTCCTGTGTCCCACCTCCCCTCACCTGGCCACACCCATCACTACCAGTTTGTACAAATCCTGTTCCCCACCTCCCCTCACCTGGCCACACCCATCACTACCAGTTTGTACAACTCCTGTGTCCCACCTCCCCTCACCTGGCCACACCCATCACTACCAGTTTGTATCCTCCTGTTCCCCACCTCCCCTCACCTGGCCACACCCATCACTACCAGTTTGTATCCTCCTGTTCCCCACCTCCCCTCACCTGGCCACACCCATCACTACCAGTTTGTATCCTCCTGTTCCCCACCTCCCCTCACCTGGCCACACCCATCACTACCAGTTTGTATCCTCCTGTTCCCCACCTCCCCTCACCTGGCCACACCCATCACTACCAGTTTGTATCCTCCTGTGTCCCACCTCCCCTCACCTGGCCACACCCATCACTACCAGTTTGTACAACTCCTGTGTCCCACCTCCCCTCACCTGGCCACACCCATCACTACCAGTTTGTACAACTCCTGTTCCCCACCTCCCCTCACCTGGCCACACCCATCACTACCAGTTTGTACAAATCCTGTGTCCCACCTCCCCTCACCTGGCCACACCCATCACTACCAGTTTGTACAAATCCTGTGTCCCACCTCCCCTCACCTGGCCACACCCATCACTACCAGTTTGTATCAACTCCTGTGTCCCCACCTCCCCTCACCTGGCCACACCCATCACTACCAGTTTGTACAATCCTGTGTCCCACCTCCCCTCACCTGGCCACACCCATCACTACCAGTTTGTACAAATCCTGTGTCCCACCTCCCCTCACCTGGCCACACCCATCACTACCAGTTTGTATCCTCCTGTTCCCCACCTCCCCTCACCTGGCCACACCCATCACTACCAGTTTGTATCCTCCTGTTCCCCACCTCCCCTCACCTGGCCACACCCATCACTACCAGTTTGTATCCTCCTGTTCCCCACCTCCCCTCACCTGGCCACACCCATCACTACCAGTTTGTATCCTCCTGTTCCCCACCTCCCCTCACCTGGCCACACCCATCACTACCAGTTTGTATCCTCCTGTTCCCCACCTCCCCTCACCTGGCCACACCCATCACTACCAGTTTGTATCCTCCTGTTCCCCACCTCCCCTCACCTGGCCACACCCATCACTACCAGTTTGTACAACTCCTGTTCCCCACCTCCCCTCACCTGGCCACACCCATCACTACCAGTTTGTACAACTCCTGTGTCCCACCTCCCCTCACCTGGCCACACCCATCACTACCAGTTTGTATCCTCCTGTTCCCCACCTCCCCTCACCTGGCCACACCCATCACTACCAGTTTGTATCCTCCTGTTCCCCACCTCCCCTCACCTGGCCACACCCATCACTACCAGTTTGTACAACTCCGGTGTCCCACCTCCCCTCACCTGGCCACACCCATCACTACCAGTTTGTACAACTCCTGTGTCCCACCTCCCCTCACCTGGCCACACCCATCACTACCAGTTTGTATCCTCCTGTGTCCCACCTCCCCTCACCTGGCCACACCCATCACTACCAGTTTGTATCCTCCTGTTCCCCACCTCCCCTCACCTGGCCACACCCATCACTACCAGTTTGTATCCTCCTGTTCCCCACCTCCCCTCACCTGGCCACACCCATCACTACCAGTTTGTATCCTCCTGTGTCCCCACCTCCCCTCACCTGGCCACACCCATCACTACCAGTTTGTACAACTCCTGTTCCCCACCTCCCCTCACCTGGCCACACCCATCACTACCAGTTTGTATCCTCCTGTTCCCCACCTCCCCTCACCTGGCCACACCCATCACTACCAGTTTGTATCCTCCTGTTCCCCACCTCCCCTCACCTGGCCACACCCATCACTACCAGTTTGTATCCTCCTGTTCCCCACCTCCCCTCACCTGGCCACACCCATCACTACCAGTTTGTATCCTCCTGTTCCCCACCTCCCCTCACCTGGCCACACCCATCACTACCAGTTTGTATCCTCCTGTTCCCCACCTCCCCTCACCTGGCCACACCCATCACTACCAGTTTGTATCCTCCTGTTCCCCACCTCCCCTCACCTGGCCACACCCATCACTACCAGTTTGTACAACTCCTGTTCCCAACTTCCCCTCACCTGTCCACACCCATCACTACCAGTTTGTATCCTCCTGTTCCCCATCCCCTCACCTGGCCACACCCATCACTACCAGTTTGTATCCTCCTGTTCCCCACCTCCCCTCACCTGGCCACACCCATCACTACCAGTTTGTATCAACTCCTGTGTCCCACCTCCCCTCACCTGGCCACACCCATCACTACCAGTTTGTATCCTCCTGATCCCCACCTCCCCTCACCTGGCCACACCCATCACTACCAGTTTGTATCCTCCTGTTCCACACTTCCCCTCACCTGGCCACACCCATCACTACCACTTTGTACAACTCCGGTGTCCCACCTCCCCTCACCTGGCCACACCCATCACTACCAGTTTGTATCCTCCTGTTCCCCACCTCCCCTCACCTGGCCACACCC
Source organism: Mobula hypostoma (assembly GCF_963921235.1). Lineage (NCBI taxonomy): Eukaryota > Metazoa > Chordata > Chondrichthyes > Myliobatiformes > Myliobatidae > Mobula > Mobula hypostoma. The sequence goes on along the minus strand of NC_086101.1, from coordinate 2,912,588 downwards.
ATCACTACCAGTTTGTATCCTCCTGATCCCCACCTCCCCTCACCTGGCCACACCCATCACTACCAGTTTGTATCCTCCTGATCCCCATCCCCTCACCTGGTCTCACCCATCACTACCAGTTTGTATCCTCCTGTTCCCCACCTCCCCTCACCTGGCCACACCCATCACTACCAGTTTGTATACTCCTGTCCCCACCTCCCCTCACCTGGCCACACCCATCACTACCAGTTTGTATCCTCTCTTCCCCACCTCCCCTCACCTGGCCACACCCATCACTACCAGTTTGTATCCTCCTGTTCCCCACCTCCCCTCACCTGGCCACACCCATCACTACCAGTTTGTATCCTCCTGATCCCCACCTCCCCTCACCTGGCCACACCCATCACTACCAGTTTGTATCCTCCTGATCCCCACCTCCCCTCACCTGGCCACACCCATCACTACCAGTTTGTATCCTCCTGTTCCCCACCTCCCCTCACCTGGCCACACCCATCACTACCAGTTTGTACAACTCCGGTGTCCCACCTCCCCTCACCTGGCCACACCCATCACTACCAGTTTGTATCCTCCTGTTCCCCACCTCCCCTCACCTGGCCACACCCATCACTACCAGTTTGTATCCTCCTGTTCCCCACCTCCCCTCACCTGGCCACACCCATCACTACCAGTTTGTATCCTCCTGTTCCCCACCTCCCCTCACCTGGCCACACCCATCACTACCAGTTTGTACAACTCCTGTTCCCCACCTCCCCTCACCTGGCCACACCCATCACTACCAGTTTGTATCCTCCTGTTCCCCACCTCCCCTCACCTGGCCACACCCATCACTACCAGTTTGTATCCTCCTGTTCCCCACCTCCCCTCACCTGGCCACACCCATCACTACCAGTTTGTATCCTCCTGTTCCCAACCTCCCCTCACCTGGCCACACCCATCACTACCAGTTTGTATCCTCCTGTTCCCCACCTCCCCTCACCTGGCCACACCCATCACTACCAGTTTGTACAACTCCTGTTCCCACCTCCCCTCACCTGGCCACACCCATCACTACCAGTTTGTACAACTCCTGTGTCCCACCTCCCCTCACCTGGCCACACCCATCACTACCAGTTTGTACAACTCCGGTGTCCCACCTCCCCTCACCTGTCCACACCCATCACTACCAGTTTGTATCCTCCTGTTCCCCACCTCCCCTCACCTGGCCACACCCATCACTACCAGTTTGTATCCTCCTGTTCCCACCTCCCCTCACCTGGCCACACCCATCACTACCAGTTTGTATCCTCCTGTTCCCCACCTCCCCTCACCTGGCCACACCCATCACTACCAGTTTGTATCCTCCTGTGTCCCACCTCCCCTCACCTGGCCACACCCATCACTACCAGTTTGTACCTCCTGTGTCCCACCTCCCCTCACCTGGCCACACCCATCACTACCAGTTTGTATCCTCCTGTTCCCCACCTCCCCTCACCTGGCCACACCCATCACTACCAGTTTGTATCCTCCTGTTCCCCACCTCCCCTCACCTGGCCACACCCATCACTACCAGTTTGTATCCTCCTGTTCCCCACCTCCCCTCACCTGGCCACACCCATCACTACCAGTTTGTATCCTCCTGTTCCCCACCTCCCCTCACCTGGCCACACCCATCACTACCAGTTTGTATCCTCCTGTTCCCACCTCCCCTCACCTGGCCACACCCATCACTACCAGTTTGTACAACTCCTGTTCCCCACCTCCCCTCACCTGGCCACACCCATCACTACCAGTTTGTACAACTCCTGTTCCCCACCTCCCCTCACCTGGCCACACCCATCACTACCAGTTTGTACAACTCCTGTGTCCCACCTCCCCTCACCTGGCCACACCCATCACTACCAGTTTGTATCCTCCTGTTCCCCCTCCCCTCACCTGGCCACACCCATCACTACCAGTTTGTATCCTCCTGTTCCCCACCTCCCCTCACCTGGCCACACCCATCACTACCAGTTTGTATCCTCCTGTTCCCCACCTCCCCTCACCTGGCCACACCCATCACTACCAGTTTGTATCCTCCTGTTCCCAACCTCCCCTCACCTGGCCACACCCATCACTACCAGTTTGTATCCTCCTGTTCCCAACCTCCCCTCACCTGGCCACACCCATCACTACCAGTTTGTATCCTCCTGTTCCCCACCTCCCCTCACCTGGCCACACCCATCACTACCAGTTTGTATCCTCCTGTTCCCCACCTCCCCTCACCTGGTCTCACCCATCACTACCAGTTTGTACAACTCCTGTTCCCCACCTCCCCTCACCTGGTCTCACCCATCACTACCAGTTTGTACAACTCCTGTTCCCCACCTCCCCTCACCTGGTCTCACCCATCACTACCAGTTTGTATCCTCCTGTGTCGCACCTCCCCTCACCTGGCCACACCCATCACTACCAGTTTGTATCCTCCTGATCCCCACCTCCCCTCACCTGGCCACACCCATCACTACCAGTTTGTACAACTCCTGTTCCCCACCTCCCCTCACCTGGCCACACCCATCACTACCAGTTTGTATCCTCCTGTTCCCAACCTCCCCTCACCTGGCCACACCCATCACTACCAGTTTGTACAACTCCTGTGTCCCACCTCCCCTCACCTGGCCACACCCATCACTACCAGTTTGTATCCTCCTGTGTCCCACCTCCCCTCACCTGGCCACACCCATCACTACCAGTTTGTACAACTCCTGTGTCGCACCTCCCCTCACCTGGCCACACCCATCACTACCAGTTTGTATCCTCCTGATCCCCACCTCCCCTCACCTGTCCACACCCATCACTACCAGTTTGTATCCTCCTGATCCCCACCTCCCCTCACCTGGCCACACCCATCACTACCAGTTTGTATCCTCCTGATCCCCACCTCCCCTCACCTGGCCACACCCATCACTACCAGTTTGTATCCTCCTGATCCCCACCTCCCCTCACCTGGTCTCACCCATCACTACCAGTTTGTATCCTCCTGTTCCCCACCTCCCCTCACCTGTCCACACCCATCACTACCAGTTTGTATCCTCCTGATCCCCACCTCCCCTCACCTGTCCACACCCATCACTACCAGTTTGTATCCTCCTGATCCCCACCTCCCCTCACCTGGCCACACCCATCACTACCAGTTTGTATCCTCCTGATCCCCACCTCCCCTCACCTGGTCTCACCCATCACTACCAGTTTGTATCCTCCTGTTCCCCACCTCCCCTCACCTGTCCACACCCATCACTACCAGTTTGTATCCTCCTGATCCCCACCTCCCCTCACCTGTCCACACCCATCACTACCAGTTTGTATCCTCCTGATCCCCACCTCCCCTCACCTGGCCACACCCATCACTACCAGTTTGTATCCTCCTGATCCCCACCTCCCCTCACCTGGCCACACCCATCACTACTAGTTTGTACAACTCCTGTGTCGCACCTCCCCTCACCTGGCCACACCCATCACTACCAATTTGTATCCTCCTGTTCCCAACCTCCCCTCACCTGGCCACACCCATCACTACCAGTTTGTATCCTCCTGTGTCGCACCTCCCCTCACCTGGCCACACCCATCACTACCAGTTTGTATCCTCCTGTTCCCCACTTCCCCTCACCTGGCCACACCCATCACTACCAGTTTGTATCCTCCTGTTCCCCATCCCCTCACCTGGCCTCACCCATCACTACCAGTTTGTATCCTCCTGTTCCCCACTCCCTCACCTGGTCTCACCCATCACTACCAGTTTGTATCCTCCTGTTCCCCACCTCCCCTCACCTGGCCACACCCATCACTACCAGTTTGTATCCTCCTGTTCCCAACCTCCCCTCACCTGGCCTCACTCATCACTACCAATTTGTATCCTCCTGTTCCCCACCTCCCCTCACCTGGCCACACCCATCACTACCAATTTGTACAACTCCTGATCCACACCTCCCCTCACCTGGCCACACCCATCACTACCAGTTTGTACAACTCCTGTGTCCCACTTCCCCTCACCTGGCCACACCCATCACTACCAGTTTGTACAACTCCTGTGTCCCACTTCCCCTCACCTGTCCACACCCATCACTACCAGTTTGTATCCTCCTGTTCCCCACCTCCCCTCACCTGGCCACACCCATCACTACCAATTTGTATCCTCCTGTTCCCAACCTCCCCTCACCTGGTCTCACCCATCACTACCAGTTTGTATCCTCCTGTGTCGCACCTCCCCTCACCTGGCCACACCCATCACTACCAGTTTGTATCCTCCTGTTCCCCATCCCCTCACCTGGCCTCACCCATCACTACCAGTTTGTATCCTCCTGTTCCCCACCTCCCCTCACCTGGCCACACCCATCACTACCAGTTTGTATCCTCCTGTTCCCCACCTCCCCTCACCTGGCCACACCCATCACTACCAGTTTGTATCCTCCTGATCCCCACCTCCCCTCACCTGGCCACACCCATCACTACCAGTTTGTACAACTCCTGTTCCACACTTCCCCTCACCTGGCCACACCCATCACTACCAGTTTGTACAAATCCTGTGTCCCACCTCCCCTCACCTGGCCACACCCATCACTACCAGTTTGTATCCTCCTGTTCCCCACCTCCCCTCACCTGGCCACACCCATCACTACCAGTTTGTATCCTCCTGTGTCGCACCTCCCCTCACCTGGCCACACCCATCACTACCAGTTTGTATCCTCCTGTTCCCCACCTCCCCTCACCTGGCCACACCCATCACTACCAGTTTGTATCCTCCTGTTCCCCATCCCCTCACCTGGCCTCACCCATCACTACCAGTTTGTATCCTCCTGTTCCCCATCCCCTCACCTGGCCTCACCCATCACTACCAGTTTGTATCCTCCTGTTCCCCACTCCCTCACCTGGTCTCACCCATCACTACCAGTTTGTATCCTCCTGTTCCCCACCTCCCCTCACCTGGCCACACCCATCACTACCAATTTGTATCCTCCTGATCCCCACCTCCCCTCACCTGGTCTCACCCATCACTACCAGTTTGTATCCTCCTGTTCCCAACCTCCCCTCACCTGGCCACACCCATCACTACCAGTTTGTATCCTCCTGTTCCCCATCCCCTCACCTGGCCTCACCCATCACTACCAGTTTGTATCCTCCTGTTCCCCATCCCCTCACCTGGCCTCACCCATCACTACCAGTTTGTATCCTCCTGTTCCCCACTCCCTCACCTGGTCTCACCCATCACTACCAGTTTGTATCCTCCTGTTCCCCACCTCCCCTCACCTGGCCACACCCATCACTACCAGTTTGTATCCTCCTGATCCCCATCCCCTCACCTGGCCACACCCATCACTACCAGTTTGTATCCTCCTGTTCCCCACCTCCCCTCACCTGGCCACACCCATCACTACCAGTTTGTATCCTCCTGTTCCCCATCCCCTCACCTGGCCTCACCCATCACTACCAGTTTGTATCCTCCTGTTCCCCATCCCCTCACCTGGCCTCACCCATCACTACCAGTTTGTATCCTCCTGTTCCCCATCCCCTCACCTGGCCTCACCCATCACTACCAGTTTGTATCCTCCTGTGTCCCACCTCCCCTCACCTGGCCACACCCATCACTACCAGTTTGTATCCTCCTGATCCACACCTCCCCTCACCTGGCCACACCCATCACTACCAGTTTGTATCCTCCTGTTCCCCATCTCCCCTCACCTGGCCACACCCATCACTACCAGTTTGTATCCTCCTGATCCACACCTCCCCTCACCTGGCCTCACCCATCACTACCAGTTTGTATCCTCCTGTTCCCCACTCCCTCACCTGGCCACACCCATCACTACCAGTTTGTATCCTCCTGTTCCCCACTCCCTCACCTGGCCACACCCATCACTACCAGTTTGTATCCTCCTGTTCCCCACTCCCTCACCTGGCCACACCCATCACTACCAGTTTGTATCCTCCTGTTCCCCATCTCCCCTCACCTGGCCACACCCATCACTACCAGTTTGTATCCTCCTGATCCACACCTCCCCTCACCTGGCCTCACCCATCACTACCAGTTTGTATCCTCCTGTTCCCCACTCCCTCACCTGGCCACACCCATCACTACCAGTTTGTATCCTCCTGTTCCCCACTCCCTCACCTGGCCACACCCATCACTACCAGTTTGTATCCTCCTGTTCCCCACTTCCACTCACCTGTCCACACCCATCACTACCAGTTTGTATCCTCCTGTTCCCCACTCCCTCACCTGGCCACACCCATCACTACCAATTTGTACAACTCCTGTGTCCCACCTCCCCTCACCTGTCCACACCCATCACTACCAGTTTGTATCCTCCTGATCCCCACCTCCCCTCACCTGTCCACACCCATCACTACCAGTTTGTATCCTCCTGATCCCCACCTCCCCTCACCTGGCCACACCCATCACTACCAGTTTGTATCCTCCTGTGTCGCACCTCCCCTCACCTGGCCACACCCATCACTACCAGTTTGTATCCTCCTGTGTCGCACCTCCCCTCACCTGGCCACACCCATCACTACCAGTTTGTATCCTCCTGATCCCCATCCCCTCACCTGGCCACACCCATCACTACCAGTTTGTATCCTCCTGATCCACACCTCCCCTCACCTGTCCACACCCATCACTACCAGTTTGTATCCTCCTGTTCCCCACCTCCCCTCACCTGGCCACACCTATCACTACCAGTTTGTACAACTCCTGTGTCCCACCTCCCCTCACCTGGCCACACTCATCACTACCAATTTGTATCCTCCTGTTCCCAACCTCCCCTCACCTGGCCACACCCATCACTACCAGTTTGTATCCTCCTGTGTCGCACCTCCCCTCACCTGGCCACACCCATCACTACCAGTTTGTATCCTCCTGTGTCCCACCTCCCCTCACCTGGCCACACCCATCACTACCAGTTTGTATCCTCCTGATCCACACCTCCCCTCACCTGTCCACACCCATCACTACCAGTTTGTATCCTCCTGTTCCCCACCTCCCCTCACCTGGCCACACCTATCACTACCAATTTGTATCCTCCTGTTCCCAACCTCCCCTCACCTGGCCACACCCATCACTACCAGTTTGTATCCTCCTGTTCCCCACTTCCCCTCACCTGGCCACACCCATCACTACCAGTTTGTATCCTCCTGTTCCCCACTTCCCCTCACCTGGCCACACCCATCACTACCAGTTTGTATCCTCCTGTTCCCCATCCCCTCACCTGGCCTCACCCATCACTACCAGTTTGTATCCTCCTGTTCCCCACCTCCCCTCACCTGGCCACACCCATCACTACCAATTTGTATCCTCCTGTGTCCCACCTCCCCTCACCTGGCCTCACTCATCACTACCAGTTTGTATCCTCCTGATCCCCACCTCCCCTCACCTGTCCACACCCATCACTACCAGTTTGTATCCTCCTGTTCCCCACCTCCCCTCACCTGGCCTCACCCATCACTACCAGTTTGTATCCTCCTGTGTCCCACCTCCCCTCACCTGGCCACACCCATCACTACCAGTTTGTACAACTCCTGTGTCGCACCTCCCCTCACCTGGCCACACCCATCACTACCAGTTTGTATCCTCCTGTTCCCCACCTCCCCTCACCTGGCCACACCCATCACTACCAGTTTGTATCCTCCTGATCTTCACCTCCCCTCACCTGGCCACACCCATCACTACCAGTTTGTATCCTCCTGTTCCCCACCTCCCCTCACCTGGCCACACCCATCACTACCAGTTTGTATCCTCCTGATCTTCACCTCCCCTCACCTGGCCACACCCATCACTACCAATTTGTATCCTCCTGTTCCCCACCTCCCCTCACCTGGCCACACCCATCACTACCAGTTTGTACAACTCCTGTGTCGCACCTCCCCTCACCTGGCCTCACTCATCACTACCAATTTGTATCCTCCTGATCCCCACCTCCCCTCACCTGTCCACACCCATCACTACCAGTTTGTATCCTCCTGTTCCCCACCTCCCCTCACCTGGCCACACCCATCACTACCAATTTGTATCCTCCTGTTCCCCATCCCCTCACCTGGCCACACCCATCACTACCAGTTTGTATCCTCCTGTTCCCCACCTCCCCTCACCTGGCCACACCCATCACTACCAATTTGTATCCTCCTGTTCCCCATCCCCTCACCTGGCCACACCCATCACTACCAGTTTGTATCCTCCTGTTCCCCACCTCCCCTCACCTGGCCACACCCATCACTACCAATTTGTATCCTCCTGATCCCCACCTCCCCTCACCTGGCCACACCCATCACTACCAGTTTGTATCCTCCTGTTCCCCACCTCCCCTCACCTGGCCACACCCATCACTACCAGTTTGTATCCTCCTGTTCCCCACCTCCCCTCACCTGGCCACACCCATCACTACCAGTTTGTATCCTCCTGTTCCCCACCTCCCCTCACCTGGCCACACCCATCACTACCAGTTTGTATCCTCCTGTTCCCCACCTCCCCTCACCTGGCCTCACCCATCACTACCAGTTTGTATCCTCCTGTTCCCCACCTCCCCTCACCTGGCCACACCCATCACTACCAGCTTGTACTCCTGATCGCTGCTTCTTCCTACCTGCTTATTCTGGCAACTGTCCCCTTCCTTTCCAGTCCTGATGAAGGTTTTCGACCTTAAGCGTCAACTTTCTATTCATCTCCACAGATGCTGCTTGACCTGCTGAGTTCCTCCGGCATTTTGTGTGTTGGGGATGTGTGGGTCAAGAATTAAAATAGACTTGAGGGGTGGTGGGAATATGGAACGAGCTGCCAAAGGAAGTGGTTCAGACAGGCATAATAACAGTATTTGAAAGTCATTTTGTCGGCATATGGATTGGAAAGGTTCAGAGAGAAATGGGCCAGGCTGAGGCAAACCTCTCTCCCATTGGGCGGAAGATGGAAAACTATGAAAACGTTTACAACCAGGGTCAAAAACAGCCTGCTCTATCCCACTGTTATAAGGCTACTGAACCTGAGTGTGAGTGGATATGGGGAGGATGTTACCCACAGTGGGAGAGTCTAGGACTGGAGGGCACAGCCTTAGAACCGAGGACGATCATTTAGAACAGAAATGAAGAGCAAATTCTTTGCCAGAGGGTGGTAAATCTGTGGAATTCATCTGCACTTTTATTGTCTCATTGTATAAGTGGGACTAGTTCAGATGGGCATCTGGGTCAGTATTGTGCAGTTGGGCTGATGAGTCTGTTTACACATTGGAACCTTTTTAAAAAAATGACCTTCCCATGGACTCTGAGGATCAGAATCGGGTTTAACACCGCCGGCGTACACCATGGACTTTGTTGCTTTGTAGCAGCAGTACGTTACAATGCTTTACAGTACCAGCGACCTGGGTTCAATATCTGCCGCTGTCTGTATGACCACGTGGGTTTTCTCCGGCTGCCCTGGTTTCCTCCCACAGCCCAAGTACCTGTAGGTTAGTCGGTTAATCGATCATCGGAGTTGTCCTGAGGTTAAGTAGGTGGTTGTTGGGTGGTGTGGCTTGCAGAGCCAGAAGGGCCTGTTCTGCTCTGTACCTCAGTCATGTGTTTTGCATTACTTTCTTTCACTATTTGCACAGTTTATCCTTATTTGCGAATTGGAAATGTGGGAGCCTTGCTGTGTGTGCTTTCTAGTGAGTTCCGTTGTGTTTCTTCGCTTTCTGAGTGGCTGAGAAAAAGATGAATCTCAAGGTTGTATCTGAAGTAGATAATTTGAAAATAAATTTGAACTTTCAACTTTGAAAGCCTTTCAGCCCTTCGGCTTGGTAAGATCATGGATAATCCCTGACCTACTTTGAGCATATCCCTTGATATCTGAGATCTGAAGTTAACCACTGACCTGATTCAGTTGCTACTAAGCCTCTCTGTTGGGTAAGAGTTGCTTAACTTTCATCTTTCACTCAAATGTTTAATTTTTCCCCCTGTGCTAGATTCCTCCAAGATGGAATAACCCACTTAAAGACAAAGTAAATTTACTATATACCATCCAACAGTCTTGATAAAGGGTTTCAGCCTGAAACGTCGACTGTACTCTTTTCCATAGATACAGCCTGACCTGCTGAGTTCCTCCAGCATTTTGTGTGTGTTTACATAAATAAACAGTGACCACAACCAATGTGCAGAAGAAGACAAAGTGTGCAAATATAAAATAATACTGAGAACATGAGCTGTAGAATCATTTCAGAGTGAAGGTGAATGAAGTTATCCACACTGGTTCAAATCTGATGGTGGTAGGGTAATAATGTACCGAATCTGGTGGGACCAAAGGTTCCTGTACATACTACCCAATGGTAGTAACGAGAAGAGAGCTTGGCCTGGATGGTGGGGGTCCTTGATCATAATTGTTGATTTATCTGGTCAGTGAGACAGTGTGGGCAGAATAGCAGTTGGGAAATACAGAAAATGGATTGGCAGGTGTTTGGAAACACAGGAAGTGGGGTTAGAGCATGGTATTAGACCTTTCAGATGGGCCCAGTCGCCAACTAAGTTCCCTGGTGAAGTGTAAGGGTCCTGCTGTTGGCTGGAAAGGGTAATGATTGCAGATCCTCTTGTCCAGGCAGTTTCGAAAATCCGGGAATTTATTCTCCAGAAGATCTACTCGTTCCGCAAGCCAATGACAAACTACCAGGTTCCACAGAATGCACTGCTGAAGTACAGGTGAGATACATTCCTGTCCAATTCCCAGAAACACTGATCTACAGGTGAGAGATGTTCCTGTCCAATTCCCAAACACACTGCCAATGTACAAGTGAGATATATTCCTGCCCAATTGCCAAACACACTGCTGATCTACAGGTGAGATATGTTCCTGTCTAATTCCCAAATACACTGCTGATGTACAGGTGAGATATGTTCCTGTCCAATTCCCAAATACACTGCTGATGTACAGGTGAGATATGTTCCTGTCCAATTACCAAATACACTGCTGATGTACAGGTGAGATACATACTTGTCCAATTCCCAAATGCACTGCTGAGGTACAGGTGAGATACGTACTTCTCCAGTTGCCAAACACACTGCTGATGTACAGGTGAGATATGGTCCTGCCCAATTCCCAAACACACTGCCAATGTACAAGTGAGATATGTTCCTGCCCAGTTCCCAAACATACTGCTATGTACAGGTGAGATACATACCTGGTAAATTCCCAAATTCACTGCCGATGTACAGGGGAGGTACATTCCTCTGCTTCCCAAATTCACTGCTGATGTACAGGGGAGACTATTTCTGATTGATGTGTTCTTTTCCATCATGTAGGCTAGCCTCTCCTCCATGGCTTGGTCTGCACTGCCCACTGCTTCAGTAAAGCCGTCAGAATAATCAAAGGCTGCATCCACCGCAGACATTCTCTCTCCTCCTCTCTCCCATCGGGCAGAAGATACAAAAAGCTGAAGGCATACGCCACCAGTCTCAAGAACAGCTTCCACCCTGCTGTTATAAGATTATTGTACAGTTCTTTATATGATAATATGGAGCCTTGTCAAAGCCCTTGCACCTTATTGTCTGCACTGCACCCAGTAGTGGGGGGTCTGAGACCAGACGGCACAGCCTCAGACAAGAGAGACATCCGTTTAGATCAGAGGAAGTGTAGAGGGGCAAGTAGTGTTGAGGAAGCAGAGTGTCTGCAAAAGGATTTAGACAGATCAGAATCAGGTTTATCATCACCAGCATGTGACATGAAATTTGTTAACTTAACAGCAGCAGTTCAAGCAATATATAATATAGAAGAAAAAATAATAACAAATAAAATTTTTGAAATCAATTACAGTATACGTATATTGAATAGATTCTAAAAATGAGCAAAACGAGAAATACTGTCTATTAAAAAAAGTGAGGTAGTGTCCAAGGGTTCAATGTGCATTTAGGAATTGGATGGCGACGGGGAAGAAGCAGTTCTTGAATCGCTGAGTGTGTGCCTTCTGGGCTCTGTACCTCCTACCTGATGGTAACAGTGAGAAAAGGGCATGCCCTGGGTGCTGGAGGTCCTTAATAATGGACGCTGCCTTTCTGAGACACCGCTCCCTGAAGATGTCCTGGGTACTTTGTAGGCTAGTACCCGATTTACAACCGTCTGCAGTTTCTTTCAGAGATTAAGAGAATGAGCAAAGAAGTAGCAGATGAAATATAGTATCACCAAGTGTATAGTCGTGACTTTGGTAGAAGAAATAAAAGCGTAGACTATTTTCTAAATGGAGAGAAAATTCAAAAATCTGAGAGGCAAAGGGACTCCCCGTGCAGGATTGCCTGAAGATTAATGTGCAGGCTGAGTTGAATTGATGGCTTTATGGTAAAGTTTGTGGATGATACAAAGATGGGTGTAGGGGTAGATAGTGCTGAAGAAGCAATGAGATTGCCGTAGAACTTGGACAAATTGGAAGAATGCGCAAGAAGAACGGGCAAAAAAAGCAGCAGGTGGAATGCAAGTGTTGGGAAATGTATGGTAATTCATTTTGGTAAAAGGAACAATAGTGCAGACTATTATCTAAATGGGGAGACGGTTCAAACATCAGAGGTACAGAGGAACTTAGGAGACCACATGCAAGACTCCTGGAAGGTTAATTTACAGGCTGAGTCTGTGGTAAAGAAGGCAAATGCAATGTTGGCATTTATTTCAAGGGGAATAGAATACAAAAGCAAGGAGATAATGCTGAGCCTTTATAAGACACTAGTCAGGCCGCACGGAGTATTGTCAACTGTTTTGGGCCGCATATTTCTATCAGATTTCCCCTCGTCTTCCGCTGCTCCAGAGAAAACAACCCATTTATCTCGCCTTTTGAGAGAGCACATGCCCTATAATCCAGGCGGCATCCTGGTAAACCTGCCTTCTGCACCCTCTCTAAAGCCTCATCATCCCTCCTATAATGGGTTGACCAGAACTATATGCAATACTCCAGATATGCCATAGTTAGAGTGGGATAGTCCGCATCACCCAACTCCCCTCATAGTTGACTAGTCACTGGCACAGAAGCTGACCGATCTTAGCCTGTCTGTTGCCTGTGTCTGCTGAGAAATCTGACTCACTTCACTCTCCTTTCTTGACTCTGACCTAGTCCTCACTGTCCCGTGTCATTGAACATAGAACACCACAGCACTGAACATGTCTTTCGACCCATGATATTGTGCTAACACTTTAATCTAACCCTTCCCTCCCTTCAGAACCCTTCATTTTTTTATAGTCCATGTGTCTATCCAAGTCTTTTAAATGCCCCTAATGTACCTACCTCTACTGCCACCCCGGCAACGCTTTCCATACACCCACCGCACTCTGTGTACAAAAAATCCTCCTACCTCTGTCATCCCCCTAAACTGTCCTCCAATCTCCTTAAAGTTATATTCCCCTCCAATTAGCCATTTGCACTCTGGGAAAAAGGCACAGGCTATTCACACCATCTATGCCTCCTCCAGTTCATGTTTATTGTCATCTGATTGTGTATATATGCAAACAATGAATCAACGTTCCTTCGGACCACAGGGCACCCACAAAACATCTATCACACACAGCACTTATAACAAAATATTATCACAAATAATTTAATTAAAATAGAGTTCAAAATGCATGTAAGTGCAGCACATGGAAACAGTAAACAGTACAGTAAGCATTAGATAGTTCGCTGTTCTAGTGACGTGACTCGTAGGTGGCAGGGTGTTTATTAGTCTCACAGCCTGAGAGAAGAAGCTGTTACCCAGCGTGGCAATCATAGTCCTGATGCTCCTCCCGTATCTTCTTCCTGATTGTGGTGGGTCAAAGAGATTGTGGGATGGGAGGTGATCCTCAAAAATGCTTTGGGGCCTTCATCTGCAATGCTCCTGGTAAATGTCACAAATGGGAGAAGCAAGTCCCCAGTGATCCTCTAAGTGGTATTTACTATCCTCTGCAAGGTCTTGCGTCTGATGCCTTGCTGCTTCTTTACCACACAATGATGCAGCCAGACAGGACTCTTTTGGTGGTGCACCTGTAGAAATTTGTTAGAATGGGAGTAGCGGACCTTCCACACCTCTCCTCAAAGTGCAGATGCTACTGAGCCTTCCTGATTAATGAGAATGTGTTGTGGGCCTAGGTTAGATCATCCATTATGTGCACACTGAAGAACTTTGTACCCTTCACTCTCTCTACAGCAGGGTCATTGATGTGCAATGGAGGGTGGTTAACCTGTGCCTTCCTGAAGTCCATAATCACCTCTTTTGTCTTGTCCACAATGAGGCTCGAGCTATTATTCTTGCACCATTTAACAAGCCTCTCTCCCGCCTCTTTGTATGCTGACTTATCATTGCAGCTGATGAAGCCAGTCACTGTTGTATCAATGGTGAACTGGATGATACGGTTTGGTTTATTTCTGACAGTGCAGTTGTGAGTCAGTAGCATGAACTCAACCCTGGAGGGCACCAGTGCTCAGCGTGATGGATCCTGTACACCGCTGTCAAGTCACCTCTCATCCTCTTTCACTCCAAAGAGAAAAGTCCTAGCTCACTCAGATTTTCTTCTTAAGACCTAAGGAAAGTGCCCTTCTTTTCTCTGCCCCCCCGTCCCCCCCCCCCCACCGTCCTCTGCCCTGACTGAGGTGCTCTGGTCTCCCTGCTAGGTTCTTCTACCAGTTTCTGCTGGCGAATGAGCGGCATGTGGCGAAGGAGATTCGGGATGAGTACGTCGACACCATGAGCAAGATGTACCTATCCTACTTCAAATCGTACAGCAGCCGCCTGATGAAAGTGCAGGTCAGAGACCTCACAGTCCAGGGAGGATATAGGTGGGGGAAGGGTTAAGGGTGGGGGTTGTCGAGGGGGTGGAAGTTGATTGGATCGGTTGTGTATGGCATGGTTGGATGGGTGTTGGTGTGAAGATGGGTATTGAAGTGAAAAGGGTTGATGGGTTGGGTAAGGTGAGGAGTGGATGTTGGCATTGAGGTGGATGCTGCAGTCAGAGTTTATGTGTTGAGTGGGGTTGGGTAATTTGGTATGTTGTCATTGAGGTGGGAGGGGTTGGTGGGTTGAGTCTGAGGTGAGTTTTTGGTCGGGTGGTGTAATTTGGTGTGTTTGCATTGAGGTGGGTTTCAGGGTGGGCTTTAGGTAGGTTGTGTTGTTTGGTGGTTTGTTGGCGTTGAGGTACGTGTTGGGGTAGGAGAGTTTTTTTTTATTAAGTGCAATCGTGAACAATAGCCAGATCTGAAATGCTGATCAAGTCAATTAGCTCCTAGAGAGAACTGATAGGCCAATCAGATGGTTCACTGCTGCTCAGCGATAGAACACAAAATAATCATATGTACCATTAAGAAACATTAAAAGATAGTAGAAATACTGAAGTCATGATGATCATGATGAAGTCTGCTAGAGAGAGACATTTATACACATGCTGTCCTCCATAACTCGAAGAGATTGAAGGATAAGGTTGCAGGGTGACAAAACGTGGCGGGAGCACTTGGAACTAAAAACTAATCCTTACCGGGAGAAGACAGCATCTGTTCTTTCTGCACTGTTCTCCAGCAGTTTAAGGACTAAGTCCAGCTGGAACATAACTCACAAGTGCTCTTGAAAGTCAGGTATTAACCCTACCTACCAACAACCAAGCATTGCCATCCTGGTCCCCTTCATGATAGCTTATGAAGAAACATGTGACTTCCCTCCCAGAGATAGGTGTTTGTGCACTCGCCTCTTGAAGGCTTGGACCCCATCGTCGCAGATGTTTCCAACCACAGCATCTGGAAGGCTGTTCCAAATTCTGAATGCACAGTGAAGGAAGCTTCTATCCAGTGTGTAGGTTCTTGCATCAGGCATAGAAACAGCATGAACAGGCATAGATAAACCTGATCGTGTGGTGCACCGTCTCTCATAAGATGAAGGCAGCATGGCGCGAAGGTCTGCAGGGCTGTGGCTGGTGGGCATTTCGTTTAGCACAGTAGCTGCGGCAACCTGTTATCTGTGGTGTAAGCTACTGCTGGCTAGCTTCTCACGAGCTGTGGCTTCATCTACACCTACAATCCTGGGAGCCTTTCTTTGAATGGAATCAAGCTGGCTGAGGACACTCTGTGAGGCATTCATCTGTGAGGATAAGCAGGCATACTCCATGATTCAAGATTCAAGATTCAAAAAACTTTATTGTCATTCTAACCGTACATCAGCTCTGCAGGGCAGAATGAGACAGCATTCCTCAGGGGCAGTGCAATCATAACATAACATACGCAACACTAAATCATAAACATAACAATAAATAGTAAAACGCAACAGCCACATGTCAGTTAAATCAGTTATAAGTGTCCAGTGCAAGTTAAACGTGTCCAAAGCAGAGTCAGGTAGAGCAGCTATTAAATAGTCTGACTGCCTGTGGGAGGAAGCTGTTTAGTAGCCTTGTGGTTTTAGTTTTGATGCTCCTGTAACATTTGCCTGATGGCAGAAGAACAAACAGTTCATGGAGAGGGTGTGAGGGGTCTTTAATGATGTATTGTGTCTTCTGGAGGCATCGACTCTGAAAGAGGTCTTGGACAGAAGGTAGGGAGACCCCAATAACCTTCCCTGCTCCCCTAACCACCCTCTGCAAGGCTCTTATGTCGACAGCACTGCAGCTGGAGTACCAGGTTGTGATGCAAAAGGTCAGCACACTCTCAACCACGCCTCTGTAGAATGTAGTTAAGATGTTAGTGGGGAGTGATGCTTGTTTAAGCTTCCTCAGAAAGTGCAATCTCTGCTGGGCCGATACTTCATACCTGGGCTTTGTAAACCATGGCTCTGCCCTCTTTGTCTAGTTTGGATGCTACTTTCCGCGGGGCTCCAAGCCTTTGTCCAGCCTTGTTTGAAATAGTGGAAAGGTGTTTATCTCACACCAACTTGCTGTCAATATTAACACCGAGGATTACTAGCTCCTTCTTTAAATCCAGCTTGCAGTTCCCAAAATACAGGTCAGGGTTAGATGGATTCCTCTTCCTAGACATCACCATCGCCTTGCACTTAGTAGGCTCAAAAGTGACATTCCAGTCGCCTGCCCAGGCTTTCATCCTGTCAAGATCCCTATTCAGGCCTGCTGCCGCTGTATTAGTCTCTCCTGCTCTAATTAGTGCAAATAGTGTGGAGTCGTCAGCGTACAGGTATAGCTCGTTACTGCATGCATCAACCAAGTCGTCAATAAAGATGGAAAACAGAAGTGGTCCAAGTATTGAACCCTGTGGTACAGATGCATTGATGGTTGAAGAATCAGAAGCCTGACCAGAGATAACAACTTTGATGGTCCGTCCATGAAGGCAGCTCTGCAGCCATCTAAGCAGCTTTCCAGATATTCCTTTGGATCTCAGCTTAACACAGAGTCCATTATGCCAGACCTTGTCAGATGCTCCTTTGATATCCAGGGCTATGACACACACTCCTCCACCTTTGTCTACGAAGGTGTTCCACGTTTGAGATAAGGTGGTGAGGAGATCGGCTGTACTGTGATCAGATCTAAATCCATACTGCCTACTTGAAATTAAGTTGTTACGGAGTAGGTAGTTCTGAACTTGTTTGTGAACTGCTGCTTCCATTGCCTTGCTGATGACACTAAGGATATGGGGCAATAATTTGTCGGATCAACTCTGGAATCCTGCTTGTGTACTGGTGTTACTGATGCTATTTTCCATTGTTGTGGGAATACACCACTCGAGAAGCATAGCTGGAAGAGGCGGCTGAGAGGACTTGCAAGTTCTGCACTGCATTCCTTTGAGACCCTAGTTGGAATCTGGTCAGGGTTTCTGGGTTTTTGTTGGTGTGTTGGCGATGGATGGATATCGGGTGGAATGAGTTGATGGGTTGACTGTGGGTTGTGTTTTTGGTGAGGTAACTTAGTGGTGTGTTAGAGTTGGGTTGGGATTGGCTGATTCATTGGGTGTAGGGTAAGTTTTTGATGGGGTGATTTGGTGGTGTGTTGGCATTGAACTGGGTGTTGGGATGGGAGGAATTGATGGGTTGTGTGTGGGGTGGGTTATTTGGTGGTGTGTTGTCATTGAGATGAGTGTTGAGTGGAATGAGTTGATGGGTTGATGTGTGGTAAGGTATTGGTGGCATGTTGTGTTGGGGTGGAAATGGTTGATTGTAGGGTGGGTTTTGGTGGTGAATTGGGGTGGGAGGGTTTATGATGGGATAGTTTGGTGTTAATGTGGAGCTGGCTGTTGGGGTGGAGATTTGTGGGTTTGAGGTGGGGTAGGTGAGTTGGGTTGGGGCTGTGTTGGTTATTTGGTGATTGTTGTTGGGGTGGGATGCATGTTCAGGGTGGATGGAGGTGGGGCTTGGGGCTGAACCCACCAGTTGCATTTTCCGTTAAGGTGTTAGCTGACAAATTCAAAGATGTTTGGGGTCTATAATCTAACCTCACTAACCTTCTTCCTCCCTCAAGTACGAGGAGGTGGCTGATAAGGATGATCTGATGGGAGTGGAGGACACAGCAAAGAAAGATATCCTTTGGCAGTGTTGACTGTAAGTACTGTTGCAAGGTGATGCCGGTGACACTACTGAACCTCCCTGAACATACAAAGTAAGCGTGACTATCTGAAGAATGGATTTTGCTTTTCTATGGTATGCAGTTTTCACTATCTTTACAAAATACCTTACAACTCAGCCTGTTATGGAGTTGACAGCAGAAACTCTCTCAGAATTGGCCAAACTCAATTGGCTGCAGCTTAAAGGGATGTGGACAGGGAGTGGGGAAGGCTAAATGTCATCATTTAGATAGTTAGGGGGACAGATAAGAGGTTCTGTGGGAGAGATCCAGAATCCCGGATGGTCTGTTGCCCCCCCCTGGTGCCAGGGTCTGTGATATCTCGGATCGAGTTCTCGGTATTCTCAGGAGAGAGGGTGAGCAGCCAGATGTCGTGGTCCACGTGGGGACCAATGACATAGATAGCAGTAGGGATGAGGTCCTGAAGGAGGAATATAGGGAGTTAGGAAAGAAGTTAAAAAGCAGGACCTCAAGGCTGGCCATCTCGGGATTGCTGCCTGTGCCACGAGACAGAGAGGGTAGGAACAGGAAGTCATGGCAGATGAATGTGTGGCTGAAGAGTTGGTGCAGGGGGCAGGGGTTCAGAATTTTGGATCATTGGGATCTCTTCTGGGGAAGGTCTGACCTGTACAAAAAGGACAGGCTGCACCTGAACTGGAAAGGGACCAATATCCTGGCGGGCAGGTTTGCTAGAGCTGTTGGGGAGGGTTTAAGCTAGTTTGGCGGGGGGGGGGTGGGAATCAGAATGTGAGTGCAGAGATTAGGGTAGAAGGACAAGGGCATGATGCTATGTGTTCTGAGTTGGTGAGGAAGGACAGGCAGGGGACAAAACATAAATGTAGCCAGTTAGAGGGGTTGAAATGTATCTATTTCAACGCATGGATCAGTACGTGGACCTACGGCGTTGCGGCCGTTACTGAAACTTGGCTGGAGGAAGGGCAGGATTGGCTGATGCAAGTACTGGGGTTTGGGTGTTTTAAAAGGAATAGGATGGGAGGTAGAAAAGGGGAGTGGGGAGTAGCATTACTGGTCAGGGATAGTATCACAGCTATAGAAAGGGAGGAGGCTGCAGAGGGAGTGTCCACTGAGTCGGTGTGGGTGGAAGTCAGAAATAGGAAGGAATCAATCACTGTGCTGGGAGTAGTCTGTAGGCCCCCAGATAGCCCTCAGGACACCGAGGAGCAGATAAGCAGGCAAATTTTAGAATGGTGCAGGAAATACAGGGTTGTAGTTATGGGTGATTTAAACTTCCCTCATATTGACTGGCACCTCCTGACTGCAAGGGGGATAGATGGGGCTGAATTTGTCAGGTGTGTTCAAGAAGGATTCCTGACACAGTATGTGGACCGGCCGACGAGAGGAGAGGCCATACTGGATTTAGTTCTGGGTTATAAACCTGGTCAGGTGGCAGACCGCTTGGTGGGGGAGCATTTTGGTGAGAGTGACCACAACTCCCTTAGCTTCAGCATAGCTATGGAAAAGGATAAAAACAGACAAAATGGGAAAGTGCTTAACTGGGGAAGGGTTAACTATGAAGGATGAGGCAGCAACTAGCGAGAGTAAATTGGAAACAGATGTTCAGGGTGAAAGCAGAGAAGTAATGTGGAGAAACTTCAGAGACCACTTTTGCTGGGTTCAGGATAGGTTTGTCCCACTGAGACAAGGAAATAATGGTAGGAAAAGGGAGCCATGGCTGACGAAACACGTGAGGCAACTGGTCAAGAGGAAGAAGGAAGCATATGTTAGATATAAGAAGCAGGAAGCAGGAGGGGCTCATGAGAAATGTAGGGTAGCCAGGAAGAAGCTTAAGAAAGGGCTGAGGAGAGCTTGAAGGGGGCATGAGAAGGCATGTAGGATTAAGGAGAACCCCAAGGCGTTCTATGTGTACGTGAAGAACAGAAGGATGACAAGAATGAAGGTGGGGCCACTAAAGGATAAAGAAGGCAACATGTGCCTGGAGGCGGAGGAGGTTGGGGAGGTCCTAAATAAATACTTTGCTTCAGTATTCACAAGTGAAAAGGACCTTGATCAGGGTGAGGTTGAAATAGAACAGGCCTGTGGAGATTAAGGAAGAAGAAGTGTTGGATCTTTTTAAAAACATCAAGATTGATAGTCCCTAGGGCCGGATGTGATATACCCCAGGTTGCTGTGGGAAGTGAGAGAAGAGATCGCTGGAGCAGTAGCTATGATCTTTGAATCCTCTTTGCAGGGGAGGTGCTGGAAGATTGGAGAATGACAAATGTAGTTCCCTTGTTTAAAAAAGGTAATAGGGAGAATCCTGGGAACTATAGACCGGTGAGTGTTACGTCAGTGGTCTGCAAACTATTGGAAAGGGTTCTTGAGGATAGGATCTACGAACATTTGGAGAAGTACAGTCTATTCAAGGATAGTCAATATGGCTTTGTGAAGAGAAGGTCATATCTCATGAGCCTAACTGGGTTTTTTGAAGAGGTAACAAAAGAAATTGATGAAGGTAAGGCGGTGGATTTTAGCAAGGCATTTGGAGCAGCAGCTGGATGACCTTTGACTCATAAGGGAGAATCAGGCAGTCATAGATGAGAGCTACAGGGAGGTAGTCACACCTAGGCTGTCGGAAGCAGGTCGTTGGGTGACAGTCAGAGGGGGGAAAGCGAAGGTGAGCAGACAGGTAGTGCAGAGCACCCCTGTAGCCATTCCCATGAATAATAAGTTTACCTTCCTGGATACTGTTGGCGGGGACGACCGACCAGGTGTGAGCCACGGTGGCAGGGCCTCCGGCACTGAGTCTGACCCTCTGGTGCAGAAGGGTGGGACGGAGAAGAGGAGAGCTGTTGTCATTGGAGACTCTATAGTCAGGGGAGCAGACAGGAGATTTTGTGGACGTGAGAAGGACACCCGCATGGTTTGTTGCCTCCCGGGTGCCAGGGTCCGGGATGTCTCTGACCGGGTGCACGACATCCTGGTATGAGAGGGAAAGCAACCAGAAGTCGTGATTCATGTTGGTACCAACGACATAGGCAGGAAGAGGGATGAGGTCCTGAAGTGTGAGTTTTGGGAACTAGGCAGAAGGCTGAAGAACAGGACCTCAAGGGTGGCGTTCTCAGGATTGCTGCCAGTGCTACGTGACAGTGATGGTAAGAATTGGAGGAGATGGCAGTTGAATGCGTGGCTGAGGAGTCGGTGCAGGGAGCAGGGTTTTAGATTTTTTGATCATTGGGATCTCTTCTGGGGAAGGTGGCACCTGTACAAATTGGATGGGTTGCACCTGAACTCGAGGGGGAGCAATATCCTTGCAGGTAGGTTTGCTAGCATGGTTCAGGAGGGTTTAAACTAATTTGCGAGGGGGATGGGACCCAGAGCGA
Source organism: Mobula hypostoma (assembly GCF_963921235.1). Lineage (NCBI taxonomy): Eukaryota > Metazoa > Chordata > Chondrichthyes > Myliobatiformes > Myliobatidae > Mobula > Mobula hypostoma. Next base: position 2,890,787 of record NC_086101.1, on the reverse strand, counting down.
TAGAGCAGTGAAAGAAGTGCATGGAGTAAAGCCAGATCTAACATACAGAGAGGCTTTGAGGAAAGAGAAGCAGAATAAACGGTGTAAAGACAGTAAGGTAGAAGGGCTGAAATGTGTGTACCTCAATGCAAGAAGCATCAGGAACAAAGGTGATGAACTGAGAGCTTGGATACATACATGGAATTATGATGTAGTGGCCATTACAGAGACTTGGCTGGCACCAGGGCAGGAATGGATTCTCAATATTCCTGGATTTCAGTGCTTTAAAAGGGATACAGAGGGTGGAAAAAGGGAAGGGGGGATGGCATTACTGGTCAGGGATACTATTACAGCTACAGAAAGGATGGGTAATGTAGCAGGATCCTCTTTTGAGTCAATATGGGTGGAAGTCAGGAACAGGAAGGGAGCAGTTACTCTACTGAGGGTATTCTATAGGCCCCCTGGTAGCAGCAGAGATACAGAGGAGCAGATTGGGAGGCAGATTTTGGAAAGGTGCAAAAATAACAGGGTTGTTATCATGTGTGACTTTAACTTTCCTAATATTGATTGGCACCTGATTAGTTCCAAGGGTTCAGATGGGGCAGAGTTTGTTAAGTGCGTCCAGGACAGATTCCTGTCACAGTATGTGGGTGACAAGAATAGAATAGAATAGAATAGAATCAGAGAGGACTGGAAATTTTTTAATTAGGGAAAGGCAAATTATGAGGCGATAAGGCTAGAACTTGCGGGTGTGAATTGGGATGATGTTTTTGCAGGGAAATGTACTATGGGCATGTGGTCGATGTTTAGAGATCTCTTGCAGGATGTTAGGGATAAATTTGTCCTAGTGAGGAAGATAAAGAATGGTAGAGTGAAGGAACCATGGGTGACAAGTGAGGTGGAAAATCTAGTCAGGTGGAAGAAGGCAGCATACATGAGGTTTAGGAAGCAAGGATCAGATGGGTCTATTGAGGAATATAGGGAAGCAAGAAAGGAGCTTAAGAAGGGGCTGAGAAGAGCAAGAAGGGGGCATGAGAAGGCCTTGGCGAGTAGGGTAAAGGAAAACCCCAAGGCATTCTTCAATTATGTGAAGAAAAAAAGGATAACAGGAGTGAAGGTAGGACTGATTAGAGATAAAGGTGGGAAGATGTTCCTGGAGGCTGTGGAAGGGAGTGAGGTCCTCAATGAATACTTCTCTTCGGTATTCACCAATGAGAGGGAACTTGATGATGGTGAGGACAATATGAGTGAGGTTGATGTTCTGGAGCATGCTGATATTAGGGGAGAGGAGGTGTTAGAGTTGTTAAAATACATTAGGACAGATAAATCCCCGGGGCCTGATGGAATATTCCCCAGGCTGCTCCACGAGGCAAGAGAAGAGATTGCTGAGCCTCTGGCTAGGATCTTTATGTCCTCGTTGTCCACGGGAATGGTACCGGAGGATTGGAGGGAGGCCAATGTTGTCCCCTTGTTCAAAAAAGGTAGTAGGGATAGTCCGGGTAATTATAGACCAGTGAGCCTTACGCCTGTGGTGGGAAAGCTGTTGGAAAAGATTCTTAGAGATAGGATCTATAGGCATTTAGAGAATCATGGTCTGATCAGGGACAGTCAGCATGGCTTTGTGAAGGGCAGATCCACACGGTAGGCTTATTCAGAAAGTTAGAAGGCATGGGATCCAGGGAAGTTTGGCCAGGTGGATTCAGAATCGGCTTGCCTGCAGAAGGCAGAGGGTGGTGGTGGAGGGAGTACATTCAGACTGGAGGATTGTGACTAGTGGTGTCCCACAAGGATCTGTTCTGGGATCTCTACTTTTCGTGATTTTTATTAATGACCTGGATGTGGGGGTAGAAGGGTGGGTTGGCAAGTTTGCAGACGACACAAAGGTTGGTGGTGTTGTAGATAGTGTAGAGGATTGTCAAAGATTGCAGAGGGACATTGATAGGATGCAGAAGTGGGCTGAGAAGTGGCAGGTGGAGTTCAACCCGGGGAAGTGTGAGGTGGTACACTTTGGAAGGACAAACTCCAAGGCAGAGTACAAAGTAAATGGCAGGATACTTGGTAGTGTGGAGGAGCAGAGGGATCTGGGTGTACATGTCCACAGATCCCTGAAATTTGCCTCACAGGTGGATAGGGTAGTTAAGAAAGCTTATTGGGTGTTTGCTTTCATAAGTCGAGGGATAGAGTTTAAGAGTCGCGATGTAATGATGCAGCTCTATAAAACTCTGGTTAGGCCACACTTGGAGTACTGTGTCCAGTTCTGGTCACCTCACTATAGGAAGGATGTGGAAGCATTGGAGAGGGTACAGAGGAGATTTACCAGGATGCTGCCTGGTTTAGAAAGTATGGATTATGATCAGAGATTAAGGGAGCCAGGGCTTTACTCTTTGGAGAGAAGGAGGATGAGAGGAGACATGATAGAGGTGTACAAGATAATAAGAGGAATAGATAGAGTGGATAGCCAGCGCCTTTTCGCCAGGGAACCACTGCTCAATACAAGAGGAAATGGCTTTAAGGTAAGGGGTGGGAAGTTCAATGGACATGGCTTTAAGGTAAGGGGTGGGAAGTTCAAGGGGGATATTAGAGGAAGGGTTTTACTCAGAGAGTGGTTGGTGCGTGGAATGCACTGCCTGCGTCAGTGGTGGAGGCAGATACACTAGTGAAGTTTAAGAGACTACTGGACAGGTATATGGAGGAATTTAAGGTGGGGGCTTATATGGGAGGCAGAGTTTGAGGGTCAGCACAACATTGTGGGCTAAAGGGCCTGTACTGTGCTGTGCTATTCTATGTAAATTTATTTTACACACAGACTGTGGTGGGTGTGTGGAGCCCGCTGCCAGGAGTGATGGAGGCAGATGCATTAGGGACCTGTAAGAGACTCTAAGACAGGCACATGGATAATAGAAACATGGAGGGTTATGTGGGAGGGAAGAATTAGATTGATCTCGGAGTAGATTGAAGAGTTGGCTGAACAGCGTGGGCTGAGGTGCTTGTACTATATTATGTTCAAAGTTCCACAGTTATAAACTCCAGGACTTTAACAAAAATATTAATAATAACTTTATTTATAGAGTGGACAACATGAGAGTTTTTCTCAGGGCAGAAATGGCTACTGTGGGAGGGCATAATTGTATGGTGATTGGAGGAACGTAGAGAGGGAATGTTAGAGATAGTTTTTTTTTCTTACACCGGGTGAGTGTGTGGAATGCCCTGTCAAGGCTGGTGGTACACATTATAGACATTTAGAAGGCTTGTATGACAGAAACCTGGAGCATTATGTGGGAGGGAGGGAGTGAAGGGTTAGGATGATCTTGGAGGGGGAGGAATTGTGGAAGCTTTGGGTCCAAACGCTGCTCCAGGACCGAGAGAGGTCAGCAGGATTAGACAGAAAAACACATTGGTATGGACGAGATGTGCCAGAAGGCCTGTTTCTCTGCTGTAGTGCTATATGGTGCTGTGAAGGCAAAGTGGTGTTTCTTGTCATTTACACATAAAAGTTCTCGGGTGCAATGAAAACCTACAGCAAATAACATTATAAAAGCAACTATGTCGAGAAAACATGAATTAAACATAAATTGCTGCATAATTTTTACCAAGAAGAGCACAATTAGAACAAGATAATTCAAACAACATACATCAAAGTTGCTGGTGAACGCAGCAGGCCAAGCAGCATCTATAGGAAGAGGCGCAGTCGACGTTTCAGGCCGAGACCCTTCGTCAAGATAATACAAAGCCCATTTAGTGTAAAATTCAAGATTGAAGATGGTTTAATGTCATTTCCAGTAGAGAAGTGTAAAGGAGAATGAAATCATTGTTACTCCACATCCGATGCAGCATACAAAAACACAGTAAGATAAAGAACACACCAAAAATTTAAAAAAATACAATAAGTTTAAATACATAAGGTAGATTTTATATGCAGAGATTGATCAAATGTCCATAAAGTGACACTTGCCACAGGAATGTGTACATAAAGTGACTGACGGGAGATGATAAATTAGTGGTGGTTGGAAGTGTGGAATGATATAGGCCAGTGGGTGGAGGTTTAATCACCCTTACAGCCTTCTGCCTATTCTCAGTCTGTTGCATCTGGTCCAAGTCTCCCCCATTATAGGAAACACCCTCTCCACGGTCACTCTATTGAGGCCTTTCAAAATTCGATAGGTTTAATGAGATAGATTTCAATAGTCAAAGAACCTTGATCCATCAGTTTTTAGTCATGGAGAAACCGGTGGGTGGCTTTCTCTTCAATGGTGTTCACAGTAGAAGAGTGTTGGGTTGGTCTAAACTGGGGTGACAGAGCACAGAAACAGACCCTGCAGCCGCTGTGAGTTAACTAGCCCAGGTCTCCTTAAGCTGTTCTGACTCTTTGGTCCCGAGTTGTCTTCAGCAAGGCAGATGCCAGGAATTGAACACAATACTGGGGGAACACAGCACGTCAGCCAGCATCTGTGGAGAGGAATAAACAGTTGAAACTTCGGACTGATGGAGAGAGGGTCTGTGTTATGGGCCGGATTGTAAACACACTGCTGGGGAACTCAGCACGTCAGGCAGCATCTATGAAGAGGTATAAACAGTCAACACTTTGGACCCAGAACCTCCCTTCATCAGTCCTGCAGCTGTGTTGTTCTGCATTTCCAGCATCTGCAGAATCTCGTGTTTATGGCCAGCGTTGTAAACTGATACATAATTTCTCCTGATTAGGGTCAATGTTCTGGCCCCGTTTGATAAGAACAGTACACAAAACAATCTTTGTCTCGAGCACTCTCTGCCTTTGACTGCAGCTCCGTTGATTCAATGTTTGTTTTACCTTGACCCACTGTTCACGCTTTTTCTCCAAACCATCGCTGAAAAACCGGAACACTATTTTTACCTTGGGAAACCGAGGTAATGTGATCGTGCCGTCGGAACTGGAAGGGCCCATCATAGTGCCCCATGCAGCACAGAAGAATGATACTCGGGTAAGCTTGGCCATCTCTAGAGAGTAGGCAGCCCCCTCAGACTGATATTCAGATGTATTTATGACATGCACAGGGAAACATACAGTGAAATGTGTCATTTGCATCAAGGACCAGCAGAATTCTAATGGTGTGCTGGGGACAGCCTGCAAATGTTGCCACGTGTGCCAATGCCAATGTAGCAATCCTACCATGCTTGGCAGAATAACACAACAAAGTAACAGCAGCAAGGCAAGTGCTCTTCCCAGCCGTTTGCACACACAGACGAGCCTCTAACCTCAGGAAAGGTCGCCTCTGGCCACTGACCCCTGACCCCATTCCTTGGTCCTGGACTGCAGACATCAGGTTTCTACTTCCATTCCTTGGCCTGGACTCTCAGACATGTCGACATCACCCCTCCAACCTCCATTCCCTGGCCTGGACTCTCAGACATGTCGACATCACCCCTCCAACCTCCACTTCCTGGCCTGGACTCTCAGACACGTAGACATCACCTCTCCAACCTCCATTTCCTGTACTGGATTCCCAGACATGTAAATGTCACCACTTCAACCTCCATTACCTGGTCTGCACTCTCAGGCATATAGACATTGGACCTCCAACCTTCATTTCCTCGTTTGAACTCTCAGAAACTCAGACAGCACCCTTCCAACCTCTATTCTCTGGCATGGACTCTCAGACATGGAGACATTGGGTCTCCAATCTTCATTCCCCAGCCTGGACTCTCAGACACGTAGACATCACCGCTTCAACCTCCATTCCCTGTAGATATCAGGCCTCCAACGTCCAGTTCCTGGCCTGGGCTCCCAGACATGTAACGTCGGATCACCAACCTCCAGTTCCTGGCCTGGACTTAGAACATAAGGCTATATGATATAGGAGGTCATTTGGCTCATTGTATCAGCTCACCATTTCATCGTGGCGGATCCAATTTTCCTCTCAGCCCCAATCTCCTGCCCTTTCTCCATATGCCTTCGTGCCCTGACCAATAAAGAATCTTATCAACCTCTACCTAAAATATATATAAAGACTTGGCCTCCTGCCTGTAGCAAAGAATTCCACAGATTCACCACTCTCTGGCTAAAGAAATTCCTCCTTATCTCCGTGCTAAAAGGACGCCCTTCTATCCTAAGGCTGTGTCCTCTGGTTTTAGACTCTCCCACCATTGGAACATCCTCTCCACATCCACTCTATCGAGGCCTTTCACCATTCGATAGGTTTCAATTAGGTCACCCCTCATTCTTCTGAATTCTGGTGAATGCAGGCCCAGAGCAGTCAAACACTATTCGTATGACAAACCATTCAATCCTGGAATCATTTTTGTAAAGCTCCTTTCAACCCTTTCCTATTTCAGCATAAGATGGAGGGGCCAAACCTGCTCACAGTACTCCATGGGAGGCCTCACCAGTGCTTTATAAAGTCTCAACATGACATCCTTGTTTTTATATTTTAGTCCCCTTGAAATGAATGCCAACATTGCATTTGCCTTCCTCACCACAGACCCAACCTGCAAATTATCCTTTAGGGAATCCTGCACAAGGACTCCCAAGTCACTTTGCACTTCAGTCTTTTGTATTTTCTCTCCTTTTAGAAAACAGCCAACTTTTCATTTCTTCTGCCAAAGTGCATGACCATACACTCCCCAACACTATATTCCATCTGCCATTTCTTTGCCTATTCTCCTAATTTCTCTAAGTCCTTCTGTAGCCTCTCTACTTCCTCAAAGCCAGCTGCCCCTCCACCTATCTTCATATCATCTGCAAACTTTTCAATAAAGCCATCAATTCCATCATTCAACTCACTGAAATGTAATGTAAATTGAATCGGTCCCAACACAGGCCTCTGTGGAACACCACTATTCACCGTCAGCCAGCCAAGGAAAGGTTTCCTTCAATACTACTCTTTGCCTCCTGCCAATCAGCCACTGCTGTATGCATGCTAGAATCTTTCCCGTAATACAATGGGCTCTTACCTTGTTAGGCAGCCTCACGTGTGGCACCTTGTCAGAGGCCTTCTGAAAATCCAAGTACACAACATCAACCGATTCTCCTTTGTCTATTTTGCTTGTTATTTCTTCATAGAATTCCAACAGATTTGTCAGGCAAGGTTTTCCCCTGAGGAAACCATGCTGGCTGTGGCCTATTTTATCAGGTGCCTCCAAGTACCCTGAGACCTCATCTTTAAAATTGACTCCAACATCTTCCCAACCACTGAGGTCAGATAACTGGCCAATCGTTTCCTTTCTACTGCCTCTTTCTCTTCTTGAAGAGTGGAGTGACATTTGCAATTTTCCAGTCTTCTGGAAAGAGTAGGATTGAAGGAAGCCTTTTCTGGCTGGCTGCCGGTGAATAGTGGTGTTCCACAGAGGTCTGTGTTGGGACTGATTCTTTCTACTGATAGATCTGACATCAGGCCCCTAACCTCTAGTGCCTGGCCTGAAGTTTCAGACATGTATGCATCAGGGTCTTCAACCTCCATTCTCTGTCCTGGAGTTTCAGACACGTATACACCAGGTCTTCAACCTCCATTCCGTGGCCTCGACACAGAGATATTGACATCATCCCTCCAACCTCCATTCCCTAGCTTGGTCTCTCAGACACATAGACATCACCCCTCCAAACTCCATTCCCTGGGCTGGACTCTCAGAGGCGTAGACATTGGGTTCTAACTTCCTGACACACTGACCCAGCGACTGGGTCCCTGGATTCTGATGGTTTTTGTCCAATCGAAACTGATTGCTTCATGATTGTTTTCCTGATCATAGGGCTTTGAACTCCAGGACTACAGCTCCACAGTCCTCTGACCCTGAGACTCACTGACACCCCCATCAGGACTGCTGACTGTTCTCATTCATAGTCAGATTTGAAATCTGTTGCTTGCATTTCACCGTTTGTTTCGATGTATACTTGATAAATAAATCTGAATCTGGAAGCCTTTTAAGAAAATGTGGTGACTGGTAAAATAATTTGCTTTTAACCATTTGATATGCTTCCCATGTGACACCAATCTGTTCCACCCCTCAGTATCCCTTTGAGAGTCTGTTCCGCAGCCAGCATTATGCTCTCCTCGATAACAGCTGCCGGGAGTACCTCTTCCTCTGTGATTTCTTCATGGTGACTGGGAACTCTGCTCAGGACCTCTTCAACGCCGTCATGGGGAAGACTCTCACCATGTTCTTGGTAATTTAAACCTTACGGAACCAAACTCCTCCTGTACTGGTGCGATTTTCACTGCAAAATCGGACTCCGTTTTTATAATCACTGACAGTATTAGTGAAGTTTCTTGTTTTGATGTGGCAATATATTGCAATACATAGAATATCACTATAAATCATAATAAAGAGGTATACAATCAGTGGTCACTTTATTAGGTACAGGTGTGGGACCCAGTGTGTTCTTTTGTTGCTATGGCCATCCACTTCAAGGTTCAAATTGTGTGTTCAGAGATTCTCTTCTGCACACCATTTTTGCAATCTTTATTTGTTTATTTGTTGCTGTCACTTTGCTGCCTGCCTGAACCAATCTGGCCAATCTTCTCTGACTCCCCTCATTAACAAGGCATTTTTGACCACAGACCTGCTGCTCATGTTTTTTTTTGCATCATTCTCTGTCAATTCTAGAGACTGTTGTGCGTGAAATTCTGGAAAGGTGTAATAATAACACGGTTGTCGTGGTGGGAGATTTTAATTTCCCAAATATCGATTGGCATGTCCCTAGAGTGAGGGGTTTAGATGGGGTGGAGTTTGTCAGGTGTGTTCAGGAAGGTTTCTTGACACAATATGTAGATAAGCCTACAAGAGGAGAGGCTGTACTTGATCTGGGAGAGTATTTTGGAGATAGTGATCACAACTCTGTGGCCTTTACCATAGCATTGGAGAGGGATGGGAACAGACAAGTTAGGAAAGCATTTAGTTGGAGTAAGGGGAATTATGAGGCTATCAGGGAGGAACTTGGAAGCATAAATTGGAAACAGATGTTCTCAGGGAAATGTATGGAAGAAATGTGGCAAATGTTCAGGGGATATTTGTGTGGAGGTCTGCATAGGTATGTTCCAATGAGACAGGAAAAGGATGGTAGGGTACAGGAACCGTGGTGTAAATCTAGTTGAGAAAAAAAGAAGAGCTGAAGAAAGTTCAAAAAGCGAAGTAATGATAGAGAGCTAGAATATTATAAGGCTAGAAGGAAGGAGCTCAAGAAAGTAGGAGAGCCAGAAGGGGCCATGGCGGACAGGATTAAGGAAAACCCCAAGGCATTCTACAAGTAATTTAAGAGCAAGAGGATAAGACGAGAGAGTAGGACCAATCAAGTGTGACCGTGGAAAAGTGTGTATTGAACCGGAGGAGATAGCAGAGGTACTTAATGAATACTTTGCTTCAGTATTCAGTACGGAAAAGGATCTTGGCGATTGTAGTGATGACTTACTGCGGACTGAAAAGCTTGAGCATGTAGGTATTAAGAAAGAGGATGTGCTGGAGCTTTTAGAAAGCATAAAGTTGAATAGATCACCGGGACTGGATGAGATGTAGCCCAGGATACAGTGGGAGGCGAGGGAGGAGATTGCTGAGACTCTGCGATGATCTTTGCATCATCAATGGGGATAGGAGAGGTTCCGGAGGATTGGAGGGTTGTAGATGTTGTTCCCTTATTCAAGAAAGGGAGTAGAGATCACCCAGGAAATTATAGACTGGTGAGTCTTACTTCAGTGGTTTGTAAGTTGATGGAGAAGGTCCTGAGAGGCAGGATTTATGAACATTTGGAGAGGGATAATATGATTAACAATAGTCAGCATGGCTTTGTGAAAGTTAGGTCGTGCCTTACGAGCCTGATTGAATTTTTTGAGGATGTGACTAAACACATTGATGAAGGTAGAGCAGTAGATGTAGTGTATATGGATTTCAACAAGGCGTTTGACAAGGTACCCCATGCAAGGCTTATTGAAAAAGTAAGGAGGCATGGGATCCAAGGGAAAATTGCTTTGTGGATCCAGAACTGGCTTGCCTACAGAAGGCAAAGAGTGATTGTAGATGGCTCAATCATGGAGGTCGGTGATTAGTGGTGTGACTCAGGGATCTGTTCTGGGACTCTTACTCTTCGTGATTTTTATAAATCACCTGGATGAGGACGTGGAGGGATGGGTTAGTAAATTTGCTGATGACACAAAGGTTGGAGGTGTTGTGGATAGTGTGGAGGGCTGTCAGAGGTTACAGTGGGACATTGATAGGATGTAAAACTGGGCTGAGAAGTGGTAGATGGAGCTCAACCCAGATAAGTGTGAGGTGGTTCATTTTGTTAGGTCAGATATGATGGCAGAATATAGTACTAATGATAAGACTCTTGGCATTGTGAAGGATCAGAGGGATCTTGGGGTCCGAGTCCATAGGACACACAAAGCTGCTGCGCAGGTTGACTCTGTGGTTAAGAAAGCATACGGTGCATTGACCTTCATCAACCGTGCGATTGAGTTTGGGAGCTGAGAGGTAATGTTAACATAGAACATAGAAAACCTACAGCACAATACAGGCCCTTCGGCCCACAAAGTTGTGCCAAACATGTCCCTACCTTAGAACTACCCAGGCTTACCCATACCCTCTATTTTCCTAAGCTCCATGTACCTATCTCGGAGTCTCTTAAAAGACCCTATCGTTTCCACCACCACCGACAGCCCATTCCACACACCCACCACTCTGCGTAAAAAACACTTCTGACAGCTATATAGAACCCTGGTCAGACTCATCTCCTTCTACCCCAGGCCATGAACTTATCAATCACCCCTGCTGTGGACACTTTCTGGAGGTCCAAGATTTGTATGCTCTACGACCGCTGGACTAAGTGTGTAAATGTAGGAGGGGACTATGTTGAAAAATAGATGTGCTAGGTTTTCTAAAATTGACTCCTTCTATCCTAGGCCACAAACCTATCAATCACCCCTCGTATAGCTACTGTCTTGCCTCCTTTATAACTGCATCGATATGTTGGCACCAGGTTAGTTCCTCAGAGATCTTGACACCCAGGAACTTGAAACTGCTCAGGACTCTTATGTCTGCTAGGGTCCAGCAATTTCTACACTTGCTTCCTGCAAGATCTAAGGGAACACTTTGTCAGGCCCTGAGGATTTATCCATCCTAATTTGATTCAAGAAAGCATCTTGAGTCTGTTCTCTGGGCAGGATCTGGTCTTGCTTTTCTCGCTGGAACATCTAGTCTGTGCCAAGCTGCCTAGTCTTATCAAGCGTGCACCCGAACCATGGCCTTCCATATCAATATCAACTGATAGCCATATCAACTGTGGCTTCTGGTTCTGGACTCACCCATCAGCGGGAACATGCTTCCTGCCTCCAGCGTGTCCAATCCCTTAATAATCTTATATGTTTCAATAAGATCCCCTCTCATCCTTCTAAATTCCAGTGTATACAAGCCCAGTCGATCCAATCTTTCGACATATGGCAGTCCCGCCATCCCGGGAATTAACCTTGTGAACCTACGCTGCACTCCCTCAATAGCAAGAATGTCCTTCCTCAAATTTGGAGACCAAAACTGCACACAGTACTCCAGGTGTGGTCTCACCAGGGCCCTGTACAGCTGCAGAAGGACCTCTTTGCTCTTAGAGGCATATCCCTTCCATCCATGTACCTAGCCAAACTTCCCTTAAATGTTGCAACCAAACCCACATCCACCATTTTCACTGGCAGTTCATTTCACCTTCCACACTTAACTAATGACCTCTAGTTCCAGTCTCACCCAACCTCAGTGGAAAAAGCCTGCTTGTGTTTAATCTCTCAATACTGCTCATAATTATATATACTTCTCCCAAATCTCCATCATTCTCCTGTGCTCTAGGGAATAAAGTTCGAACCTATTCAGCCCTTTCCTAAGATCCATTAATATCCTTTCTTTGTACTCAATCTCAGTGTGGCTGAATCCGACACAACATCACCAGCCATTCTTGGGCAGTTGGGTGCCATGGTAGTCTAGTGGTTACTGTCACGTTACTCCACTCGGGGCGTCTGAGTTTGGAGTTCTCTCTAAGCAAGTTTGTATATTTTCTGTGTGTGCATGGGTTTCCTCTGAGTGCTCTGGTTTCCTCCCACAGTCCAAAAGCGTAACACTTAGTAGATAAATTGTCCCGTTTGTTGAGCTTGAAAGGCCAGAGGGGCTTGTTTCACGTTGCATCTCTAAATAAATAAATGAAATTGGGCGGTTCGATCAAGGTGACAGTGAGCGCTGGGAGACTTTGCCTATTGCTTTGTGTTGGTGGCTCATTTACTGTTTATAATTTCTTTTTCTTTCAGAAACACATGGATACCTACGTTGCCGATAGCTTTGACAGTATTGCCATCTTCCTGTGCATCCACATCATCCTCCGCTTCAAGACCATCATGGCAAAGCGAAACGTCCCTGCTGTCGATAAGTAATGAAAGATTTAAGTCTTTGGGAAACGATGTGACACAGAAGCAGCTGGGCAAGTCAGGCAGTGTCTGTGGAGATAGAAAAACAGACTGCTAAATGTTCCCCAAATCTCCAATCCTCTTCCCTCCCCCCCCGGGGTAAAATCACACTGTTACTCAGTCCCCAAATCTCCAATCCTCTTCCCCCCCCGGGGTAAAATCACACTGTTACTCAGTCCCCAAATCTCCAATCCTCTTCCCCCCCCCCGGGGTAAAATCACACTGTTACTCAGTCCCCAAATCTCCAATCCTCTTCCCCCCCCGGGGTAAAATCACACTGTTACTCAGTCCCCAAATCTCCAATCCTCTTCCCTCCCCCCCCGGGTAAAATCACACTGTTACTCAGTCCCCAAATCTCCAATCCTCTTCCCCCCCCGGGGTAAAATCACACTGTTACTCAGTCCCCAAATCTCCAATCCTCTTCCCTCCCCCTACGGTAAAATCACTCTGTTACTCAGTCCCCAAATCTCCAATCCTCTTCCCCCCCTCCAAGGTAAAATCACACTGTTACTCAGTCCCCAAATCTCCAATCCTCTTCCCCCCCCCGGGGTAAAATCACTCTGTTACTCAGTCCCCAAATCTCCAATCCTCTTACCTCCCCCCGGGGTAAAATCACACTGTTACTCAGTCCACAAATCTCCAATCCTCTTCCCTTCCCCCCCCCAGGGTAAAATCACACTGTTACTCAGTCCCCAAATCTCCAATCCTCTTCCCTCCCCCCGGGGTAAAATCACACTGTTACTCAGTCCCCAAATCTCCAATCCTCTTCCCTCCCCCCGGGGTAAAATCACACTGTTACTCAGTCCCCAAATCTCCAATCCTCTTCCCTCCCCCCGGGGTAAAATCACACTGTTACTCAGTCCCCAAATCTCCAATCCTCTTTCCCCCCCCCGGGGTAAAATCACACTGTTACTCAGTCCCCAAATCTCCAATCCTCTTCCCCCCCCCGGGGTAAAATCACTCTGTTACTCAGTCCCCAAATCTCCAATCCTCTTACCTCCCCCCGGGGTAAAATCACACTGTTACTCAGTCCACAAATCTCCAATCCTCTTCCCTCCTCCTGGGGTAAAATCACACTGTTACTCAGTCCACAAATCTCCAATCCTCTTCACCCCCCCGGGGTAAAATCACTCTGTTAGCCTTTCCCCAAATTTCCAATCATCTGCCCCCGGGGTAAAATCACTCGTTACCCATTCCACAAATTTCCAATCATCTGCCTCTCTAAGGTAAAATCACACTATTAGCCGTTCCACAAATCTCCAGTCATCTCCCCCTCTGGGGTAAAATCACTCTGTTACCCGTTCCACAAATTTCCAATCATCTGCCCCTCTATGGTAAAATCACGCCATTCCACAAATCTCTAATCATCTCCCCCTCTGGGGTAAAATCACTCTGTTACCCATTCCCAAAATCTCCAATCCCCTCTCCCTCTGGGGTAAAATCACAGTTACCCTTTCCCTAATCTCCAATCTTCTCCCCCTCCTGGGGTAAATTCACACTGTTAGCCATTCCTCAAATCTCGAAACCTGTCTCCCTATAACCTCTGTCTGTCTCAATGTCCCACCCTGCTCCAGAATCCGAAATCAGTTTTATTTTTACTGACATATGTCATGAAAGGTAATGCCTCGAGATGGTGGCATCCACCATTAAGACCCTCATGATCTGGGAGATGCCGTCTTCTCATTGCTACCATCATGGAGGAGGTATAGGAGGCTGAAGGCACACATTCAATGTTTTAGGAACAGTTTCTTACCAATCGACCAATGATTGGGTACAAATGCCAACAGAGCAGAGTTAAATTGTACCACAGAGGCACCAACCAAAAGAGCAAAGAATTCAGGGCTGAAGGTGCTGTATTTAAATGCAGGTAGCATTTGGAATAAGGTGGATGAACATGGTGCAATTAGAGATGGGTTGGTATGACGTTGTGGTATCACTGAGTCGTGGCTGAAAGAAGATCATAGTTGGGAGTTTAACATCAAAGGATATACTTTGTATCGAAAGGACAGGCAGGAAGGCGTAGGTGGTGGTGTTATTTGTTGGTAAGAGATGGGATTATAACTTTAAGAAGAGGTGACACAGGGTTAGCAAATGTGAATCTCTGTGGGTGGAGTTAAGAAACTGCTGGGGTTAAAAAACCGTTTTGGGAATCGTATATAGGTCTCCAAATAGTAGCCAAGATGTGAGGTGAAGATTACAAGGGGAGCTGGGAAAGGCATGTAATAAGGGTAATGTCACAATTGTAATGAGGAACCTCCAGCTGCAAGGGGATTAGGAAAACCAGGTTGGTGTTGGATCGCAAGAGATGGAATTTTGTTGAATGCCTACGGAATGGCTTTTTGGACCGGCTTGTGCTTGAGCCTACGAGGGGAAAGCCTATTTTAGATTGGGTGTTGTGTAATAACCCAGATCTTGTTAGGGAGTTTAATGTAAAGGAACCCTTAGGAGGCAGTGACCATAATATGATTGAATTCATACTGCAGTTTGAAGGGAGAAGCACAAGTCAGATGTATCAGTATCGCAATGGAATAAAGGGGCTTACAGAGGCGTGAAAGAGGAGCTTGCCCAGTTTAATTGGAGGGGCACACTGGTGGGGATACTGGCAGAGCAAAAGCAACTAAAGTTTCTGGAAATAGTTCACAAGGTGCAGGATAGATATGTCCCACAGAAGAAGTAGTTATCAAGTGGCAGGGGGAGACAACCATGACTGACAAGGGAAGTTAAGGACTGCATAAAGACTAACGAATGGGCATATAAGGTAGATAGATAGATAGATATACTTTATTAATCCCGAGGGAAATTTGGTTTTGTTACAGCAGCGCCAACCAAGAATAGAACGTAAATATAGCAATATAAAAAACTCCAACAATCAAACAACAAAATGCAAAACTATGCCAGATGGAAAATAAGTCCAGGACCAGTCTATTGGCTCAGGGTGTCTGACCCTCCACAGGAGGAGCTGCACATTCGATGGCCACAGGCAGGAACGACCTCCCGTGCCGCCAGTGCTGTATCACGGTGGAATGTGGCCGAAGTCCAACAGTAAAAAGTTCAATATCAAAGGTAGCAAAAGTGAGTGAGAAGCTGGATGATTGGGAAGCTTTTAAAACCCAACAAGAGGCATCTAAAAAAGCTGTAAGAAGGGAGAAGATGAAATATGAGGACAAACTAGCCAATAATGAAAAGTAGGATATAAAAAGTTTTTTTTAGTTATGTGAAGAGTAAAAGGGAGTTGAGAGTTGATATTGAACCACTGGAAAATAATGCAGGCGAGGTAGGAATGGGGGACAAAGAAACGGCAGATGAACTTAATGAGTACTTTGCAACAATCTTCATTGTGAAAGACACTAGCAGTGTGCCAGAGGTCCGTGAGTGTCAGGGAGCAGGAGAGAGTGCCATTGCTATTACAAAAGCTAGGCAAACTCAAAGGTCTTAAGATGGATGTCACCTGGACCATATGGACTACATCCCAGTGCCCTGAGAGAGGTTGCTGAAGAGATAATGGATGCATTGGTCATGATCTTTCAAAAAAACACTTGATTCTGGCATGGTCTATAAGACTATAATACATGGGAGCAGAATTAGGCCATTCAGCCCATCGAGTCTGCTCTGCCATTCCATTATGGCCGATCCTAGATTCCACTCAATCCCCTACACCTACCTTCTTGCCGTATCCTTTGATGCCCTGACTGATCAGGAAATGATCAACTTCTGCCTTAAATATATGCATGGACTTGGCCTCCACCACAGGCTGTGGTAGAGCATACCACAGATTTACTACCTCTGGCTAAAAAAAAATTCCGCCTTACCTTCATTCGAAACGGTTGCCCCTTAATTTTGAGGCTGTGCCATCTAGTTCTGGATACCATCTGTCCGCCAGAGAAAGCAGGATCTCCCAGTGGCCACACATTTTAATTCCACATCCCATTCCCATTCTGATATGTCTATCCATGGCCTCCTCTACTGTAAAGATGAAGCCACACTCAGATTGGAGGAATAACACCTTATATTCCGTCTGGGTAGCCTCCAACCTGATGGCATGGACATTGACTTCTCAAATTTCCGCTAATGCCCCACCTCCCCCTTGTACCCCATCCGTTATTTATTTATATACACACATTCTTTCTCTCTCTCTCTGTCCTTTTTCTCCCTCTGTCCTTCTGAATAGACCCCTTGTCCATCCTGTGGGTTCCCCCCCCCCCTTTTCCTTCTCCCTGGGCCTCCTGTCCCATGATCCTCTCATATCCCTTTTGCCAATCAACTGTCCAGCTCTTGGCTCAATCCCACCCCCTCCTGTCTTCTCCCATCATTTTGGATCTCCCCCTCCCCCTCCCACTTCCAAATCTCTTACTAGCTCTTCCTTCAGTTAGTCCGAAACGTCGACTGCGCCTCTTCCTAGAGATGCCGCCTGGCCTGCTGCGTTCACCAGCAACTTTGATGTGTGTTGCTTGAAGTATTCCAAGAATGAAAGGGTTACCATATGAGGAACGTCTGGTAGATCTCGGGCTGTATTCCCTGGAGTTCAAGAGAATGAGGGGGATCTCATAGAAAGGCCTGAACAGATTAGATATGGCAGTTATTTCCAATGGTAGGGGAGTCCAGGACAAGAGGGCACGACTTCAGGATTGAAGGACGTCCATTTAAAACTGAGGTGCGGAGAAATTTCTTTAGTCAGAAGGTGGTAAATCTGTGGAATTTGTTGCCACGAGTAGCTGCGGAGGCCAAGTCATTGGGTGTATTTAAGGCAGAGATAGACAGGTTCTTGATTAGGGGATGTGGAGAAGGCAGGGGAGTGGGGATGAGTGGAAGAATCGGATCAGCCATGATTGAATGGTGGAGCAGACTCGATGGGCGGAATGGCCTCCTCCTGCTCCTATATCTTATAGTCTTGTGGTCTAAAACTTCCAGGGGACAAGTTTATCTGATCCTAATGACCTGCAGGTAGTCTGAACTGAACCCTCCATACGCGGTTTAACCAGGTCTGGTATAGCTACTACAACACTTCCTCAGTCTGCCCCACACAAAGCCATATGGACAAGCCCTGACTAGAGCATAACATTGAATTGTACAGTGCTGTACAGGCCTTTCAGCCCATGATGTGTGCCAACCTTTTAACCTACTCCAAGATCAGTCTAACCCTCCCCATCTTAGAAAGCCCTCCATTTACCTATCCATGTGCCTATCTTTAATATCCATAATGTTGTTGCTTCTACCATCATCCCTGGCACGGCATTCCACACACCCTTCACTCTGTGTAGATTTAAAAAACTACCTCTGTCATCTCCTCCCCCCCACTGTGTACTTCCCTTTCTGCCCTGGGAAAGAGTCTCTGGCTGTCCTCTTGATCTACGCCTCATCATCTCATACACCTCTATCAATCCTCCTTTGCTTCGAAGAGAAAAGCTGTAGCTTGCTCAACCTATCCTCGTAAGACATGGTCACCAATCCAGACAGCATCCGGGGAGATCTCTGCACCCACTTCCACTTATTTCCCAATAGTCCTGAAAGCATTGACTATGCGTAAGAATGGAAAGCATAAGTTTATTATTGTAAATATTTATTTTTATTATTTAAGAAGTTTATTTTGATGAAAAAACAATTTCAGACAGGAGCAGGTAACACTGAGCCAGTGAGTAACAGGGTGTGTATGTGTGTGTGGGTGTGTGTGTGTGTGTGCGTTTCTGTGTGTGTGTGTGTGTGTTTGTGTGTGTGTGTTTTTGTGTGTGTGTGTGTGTTTGTGTGTGTGTGTTTGTATGTGTGTGTGTGTTTCTGTGTTTTTGTGTGTGTGTGTGTGTGTGTGTGTGTGCGTTTCTGCGTGTGTGTGTTTCTGTGTGTGTGTGTGTGTGTGTGCGTTTCTGCGTGTGTGTGTTTCTGTGTTTTTGTGTGTGTGTGTGTGTGTGTGTGTGTGTGTGTGTGTGTTTGTATGTGTGTGTGTGTTTCTGTGTGTGTGTGTTTCTGTGTGTGTGTGTGTGTGTGTGTGTGTGCGTTTCTGCGTGTGTGTGTTTCTGTGTGTTTGTGTGTGTGTGTGTGATCATGAAGGATCCCACTCACCCTGCTCATGGACTGCTTGTCCCACTCTCATCAGGGAGGAGGCTACACCAGACTCAAAAACAGTTACTTTCCCCAGACAGTAAGGCCGATCAACACCTCCACCACAAACTCCACCACTACTTTATTATTTCCCATTAGTCACCTTGTGTACAGTCTAGGCACATATGTATGTATAGAAGTTATCTTATGTATTTACCTTTATGTTTTTTATGATTATTATTATTGTGTTCTTTATCTTCTATTGCTTCTTTTGTGCTGCATTGGATGTGGAGTGAAAATTATTTCATTCTCCTTTCCCCTTGTGTACAGGAATGACGTTAAACAATATTGAACTTTGCAGGTACTGGGACACCCTACTGGAAATCCTCTGGCCAAGGTTTGAATACATCCTGGAGCTGAACATTCAGAGCATTCGTAACACAGACCCACAGAGACTTGGTGCCCTCGACACCCGCCCACACTACGTAAGGGTCTCCCGGGCCTCTGAGGGCTGGGGGGTGGGGTTGCCGGTTATGTTAGAGTGTTGGACAGGCTAACACAACTCTCACGTCCCAGGCACAGCCTGAGAGGTATAAGAGACGTCTTCTTAAGCCCATCCCCTTAGAACCATAGAACCATAGAACACTACAGCACAGAAAACAGGCCATTCGGTCCTCCTAGTCTGTGCCGAAACTTTATTCCGCTAGTCCCATTGACCTGCACTCAGTCCAAAACCCTCCAGACCTCTCCTATCCATGTATCCATCCAATTTATTCTCAAAACATAAGAGTAAGCCAGCATTTACCACGTCAGATGGCAGCTCATTCCACACTCCCACCACTGTCTGAGTGAAGAAGTTCCCCCTCACCCTAAAGCCATGTCCTCTCGTACTTATCTCTCCTAATCTAAGTGGAAAGAGCCTACTCACATTTACTGGAGCCTAGGCCGCCAAGAGCAGCTTGTCAGAGCCCTCTGTTCTGGGCCAGTGCTTTACGTCTAGGTGTTGGCCAGCTATACATCCTCCAAGCAAAGATCCTTTCTGGCCTGGGACTGAGGCCTTTGGAGCCTCTGCTGTCATTTCTGCAGGTTATGTTTTTACAGGATGGGTTTGCAACACGCAGGCCAAATCCTCCTCCTTTCACAGCGGGGTTTGGGACAGTCCATGGCAGAGTTAGGCGGAAGAGAGTAAGACAGTATCTTTTTCCCACAGGTGAAATGTCTAATACCAAAAGGCATGTATTTAAGGTGAGAGGGGGTAATTTCAAAGGAGGCTTGAAGGGCAAGTTTTTATTTATACGGACAGCGGTGGGTGCCTGGAATGTGCTGCGTACGAGATGTTTAGATAGGCACATGAGTGTGAGGAAAATGGAAGGATGTGGACATGGAGGAGGCAAAAGAGATTAATTCACAATTAGATGACTAACTCAATCGGTTCAGCACAACATTGCGGGCTGAAGATTCTCTTCCTGTTTCAAACATTTCAGATGTCCATAATTCTTTCAACGTGGTGTCACAGGAGAGGGGCATAAGGAGAGCATAGCACACATTTGCTTTTATAAATCAAAGTACTGAGTCTAGGAGTTGGGTAGTTATGTTGAAGTTGTCTAAGATGTTCGTGAAGTCAATTTTTGAGTATTATGTGTAGATCTAGTCACCTCTGTACAGAAAACGATGTCAATAAGATTCAAACAGAACAGGGAAATTTCTAAGGCTGTGGCCAGGACTTCAGGTCCTGAGTAATAGAGAAAGGTTGAATAGGTTAGGACATTACCCCCTGGAGTGCAGGAGAATGAGGAAAGATTGGATAGAGGTATACAGAATAATGAGGGGAATAGATAGGGTAAATGCAATTAGGCTTTTTCCACTGAGGGTGGGTGGGAGTACAACTAGAGGTCAGTGGATCCTGAGGGAGAACTTCTCACTGAGCGGGTGGTGAGAGTGTGGACGAACTGCCAGCAGAAGTGGTGGATGTGCGTTCGACTGCAACGTTTAACAGAAATTCAGAGAAGTACATGGATGAGAGGGGTATGGAGGGCTATGGTCCAGTGGTGAGTTGATGGAACCAGACTAGTTTGGCATGGGCTACATGGGCCAAAGGCCAGGTATTGTTCTTGCAGGGCTCTATAACTCTAACACTGTTTGGTCAAGAGGCTGATAGTCTACCTGTGGTCCCTCCCTCGACCCTCACTGATTGTGTACCTGTGGTCCCTCCCTCGACCCTCACTGATTGTGTACCTGACGCAATAACGACAGCTCTACACACCGTCCTTACACATCTGGAGAAGAAGGATGCTTATGTGAGAATGCTGTTCTTGGACTACAATTCAGTATTCAACACCATAGTTCTGTCCGGACTGGACAAGAAGCTCAGAGGCCTCGGCCTTGACCCTGCCTTGTGCAGCTGGATCCTGTACTTCCTGTCAGATCACCAGCAGGTTGTAAGAGTGGGCTCCCTCACCTCCACCCCCCTGACTATCAACACAGGAGCCCCTCAGGGCTGTGTACTAAGCCCCCTTCTTTACTCCCTGTATAGCCATGACTGTATCCCCACCCACAGCTCTAAACCTGCTAATTAAATTTGCCAACGACACTACATTGATTGGCCTTATCGCAAACAATAACGAGGTGGCCTACAGGGAAGAAGTCATCTCTCTGTCACAGTGGTGTCGAGAAAACAACCTCTCCCTCAATGTCACAAAAACAAAGGAGCTGGTTGTGGATTACAGGAGGAATGGAGATGGGCTAACCTCTATTGACATCAATGGCTCTGGGGTTGAGAGGGTAAACAGCTTCAAGTTCCTCGGCATCCACATCACTGAGGACCTCATGTGGTCTGTACACACGGGCTGTGTGGTGTAAAAGGCACAACAGCACCTCTTTCACCTCAGACAGTTGAGGAAGTTTGGTACGGGCCTCCAAATCCTAAGAACTTTCTACAGAGGCACAATTGAGAGCATCCTGACTGGCTACATCACTGTCTGGTATGGGAACGGTACCTCCCTCAATCGCAGGACTCTGCAGAGAGTGGTGCGGACAGCCCAGCACATCTGTAGTTGTGAACTTCCCATGAGTCAGGACATTTACAAGGACAGGTGTGTAAAAAGGGCCCGTAGGATCACTGGGGACCCAAGCCATCCCAACCACAATCTATTCCAGCTGCTACCATCCGGGAAGCGGTACCGCAGCGTAAAAGCCAGGACCAGCAGGCTCCAGGACAGCTTCTTCCACCAGGCCATCAGACTGATGAACTCACGCTGATTTGAGTGTACTCTATATTACATTGATTGTTCTATTTATTATAAATTACTATGATTGCACATTACACATTTAGATGGAGACATAACTTAAAGATTTTTACTCCTCACGTATGTGAAATATGTAAGAAATAAAGTCAATTCAATTCAATTCTTTCATCCCTCACTGATTGTGTATTGTGGTCACTTCCCCCCGCAGGTCACCAGAAGGTATGCAGAGTTCTCCTCAGCGATCGTCAGCATCAATGAAACGTACCCGAATGAGAAGACGCATAATCTGCTCGCACAGCTTCAGGTCGGTGTTTCTGCCCAGCTCAGCATTCACAGTGAATGGGCGTTGCTCAAATCCCAGAGTGTAACACCTGAGAATGTGCTGGGGCAGCACCCAGGTGTGGTGACGTATTCCAGCACCACCATAGCATACTGACAGTGTTCAGCAGAATAACACAAACAATAACAACACCAACCAAGACAGGCCCCCTTTTCCACCACCCGTGCACTCACCCTCCCAGACTGCTCCGTCTCCATCACGGACTTCGAAAGCTGATGCCTCAAAAAAGCGGCTTCCGTCATTACTGACCTCCATCACCCAGAGCGCGTCCTCTTCTCATTGCTACCGTCAGGGAGGAGGTACACCCAGACACACACTCAGCTGCTTCTTCCCCTGTCAGTCGATTTCTGAATGAATAATGAACCCACGTACAACACCTCACCACTTCTGTTAATTTTTTTTGCTTTCTTTTTGTACAGCTTATTTGATTTGATTTATATATATATTTGCTATAATTTATAGTTTTTTATTATGACCTGCACTGGTGTAAAACACCAAATTTCACAACATATGCCAAAAACGTGAAACCTGATTTCTGGTTCTGATTTCGAGACACCGGGGCAGGGCACCTCCAGGCTTGGCCTCTCAGACCTGCAGGCATTGGGCCTTTGATCTCCAGACAAGCCACCCCAGGGCCAGACCCTACCTCCTAGCTCCGTGTGTGTGTGAGTGTGTGTACGTATGCCCTGGGTGAACAGCTTCCAGGACCACTAACTTTATTATAATGCAAATGTGAGTGGCCCTCTAAATAGTAACCTCATCAAGCTTCTGCAGAATGGCTCTGCTGGAATAAGACCATGACAGAAAGGA
The DNA here is from genome assembly GCF_963921235.1 of Mobula hypostoma. Lineage (NCBI taxonomy): Eukaryota > Metazoa > Chordata > Chondrichthyes > Myliobatiformes > Myliobatidae > Mobula > Mobula hypostoma. Next base: position 2,867,985 of record NC_086101.1, on the reverse strand, counting down.
GCAGAAGTAGGCCATTCAGCCCATCTGTCTGCACCACCATTGTCTTGCCTTCTCCCCATAACCTTTCACCCCCTGACTAATCAAGAACCTGTCAACCTCCACTTTAACTACACCCAATGACTTGACCTTCACAGCCGTCTGTGGCAATGAATTCTATAGATTCACCACCCTCTGGCTGAAGAAATTCCTCCTCACCTCTGTTCTAAATGGACATCCCTCTACTCTGAGGCTGTGCCTCTGGTCCGAGACCCCCTCCCCCCCATTCTCTCTAAATCCACTCATAAGAACATAAGAAATAGGAGCAGGAGTAGGCCATCTGGCCCATCGAGCCTGTCCCACCATTCAATAAGATCATTGCTGATCTGTCCGTAAACTCAGCTCCATATACCTGCCTTTTCCCTATAACCCTTAGTTCCCTTACTGTGTAAAAACCTATCTAACTGTTTCTTAAATATATTTAGTGAGGAAGCCTCAACTGCTTCCCTGGGCAGAGAATTCCACAGATTCACCACTCTCTGGGAAAAACAGTTTCTCCTCATCTCCGTCCTAAATCTTCCCCTGAATCTTGAGGCAATGTCCCCTAGTTCTAGTCTCACCTACCAATGGAAACAACTTTCCTTCTTCTATCTTATCTATCCCTTTCAAAATTTTATACATTTCTATAAGATCCCCTCTCATTCTTCTGAACTTAAGAGTATAGTCCCAGGCGACTCAATCGCTCCTCATAGGTTAACCCCTTCATCTCTGGAATCAACCTGGTGAATCTCCTCTGCACTGTCTCCAAAGCCAGTATATCCTTCCTCAAGTATGGAGACCAGAACTGCACACAGTACTCCAGGTGCGGTCTCACCAGTACCCTGTACAGTTGCAGCATGACCTCCCTGCTCTTCAGTTCAATCCCTCTAGCAATGAAGTCCAACATTCTGTTTGCCTTCTTAATAACCTGTTGTACCTGCAAGCCAACTTTTTGCAATTTATGAACAAGCACTCCCAAGTCCCTCTGCACAACAGCATGCTGCAATCTTTCACCATTTAAATAATAATCTGCTTTTCTATTATTCCTTCCAAAGTGGATGATCTCACATTTACCAACATGGTATTCCATCTGCCAGACTTTGGCCCACTCACCTATCTATATCCCTCTGCAGACTCTCCACATCCTCTGTACAATTTGCTTTTCCACTCGGTTTAGTGTCAGCAGCAAATTTTGCTACACTACACTCAGTCCCCGCTTCCAAATCATCGATGTAAATGGTAAACAGCTGCGGGTGCCCACTCACCACAGACTGTCTCCCATTTATACCAACTCTCTGCTTCTGTTGGTTAACCAATCCACTATCCATGCCAATACACTTCCTCTGACTCCATGCATCTGTATCTTATTTATAAGTCTCTTGTGCGGCACCTTATCAAACGCCTTCTAGAAATCGAAGTATACGACATCCAACTGTTCCCCTCTATCCACTGCACTCATTCCATGCTCAAAGAACTGCGGTAAGTTTGTCAAACAGGACCTGCCCTTTGTGAATCTATGCTGCGTCTGTCTAATGGAACCACTCTATGAAGGCCTTTCTGTATTCGATAGGTTTCGGTGAGATTCGCCCTCATTCTTCGAAACTGCAGTGAGTACAGGCCCAGGGCCATCATGGGTTAACCCTTTCACTCCCAGAATCATTCTCATGAACCTCCCCTGAACTCTCTCCAATGCCAGCCATGTGTGGTTTCTGTGCCAGTGGCCTTTTCGATGTTCAGCCTACACTCATCGTCATGCATGAGTGGGGTCCTCCTCCCGCAGCAGCCTGACCAACGGGATTGAGCCAGGGATCCGGGGCAAGGTTGTGTGGTGTGGCTCAGTGGTGAGTCTGCTTATCTGGGGCAGTGCCTGGGCCGCACAGAGCAATGAAAATGTGGGTTTCTCCCTGTAGCTCCTGGCCGGCTGTTCTGGTTCTTTTAAAGGGATTAGTCTTGCGTCACACACACATCAAAACATATAGAACATAGAACATAGAATAGTACAGCACAGTACAGGCCCTTCGGCCCACAATGATGTGCCGACCCTCAAACCCTGCCTCCCATATAAGCCCCCACCTTAGATTCCTCCATATACCTGTCTAGTAGTCTCTTAAACTTCACTAGGGGGGCGTCACGTGATGACGTGGGATTGAGACGTGTAAATTCAGCTCTCCTGCAACAAATCAGTAAAGTACCGTTTAAGTAAAACAAAGTTGGTAAATATTTTTTGAAAACTATTTATAAACTTTGTAAGATTACTTTACGATATGCCTCCTAAACCGCAACAAAAGAAGTCTGCTGTTGCGAAGCAGCCGCAAGACGGGAAGAAAAAAGGGCCTACTGCAACGATGGAGCCTCGGACTCAGGTTGGATCTCCTTCGGTAGAACAGGGAGCAACGGCGGTGGCAACGGTTGCTCCGAAGAAGACAACGGAATTGCGCATGCGCAAATCGACACAACGCAAACTACAAGAACCGACACCCACTGCAATTGAAAGTGACTCAGAGTCAGAACTGGATTCTGCAGAGAACACAGATGAAGAAGAGGAGGAAGAAATTGGAAGCGAGTGGAAGTAAAGGAGATGATAGAGACATAAGAGAGGCTGTATTGCAATCAACGGCTGAATTAAGGAAAGTAAGAGAGGAGCTAAGAGATACGAAGAGATGCTATAATAAAGTTATGGAAAGACAGGACAAAATGGAAAAGAAGCTTCAGAAGATGGAAAGAGAAATGGGGCTTATGAATGATAGAGTGAAAAAAACAGAAAATGATTTGCTTGTCTGGAACTCGGAAAGAAACCGACTCTTGGAGAAAGTGGACATGTTGGAAAATTTCAGTAGACGTAATAATATTAAAATTGTTGGTCTTACAGAAGGTATGGAAGGAGAAAAGCCAATAGAATTTTTTCAAAGATGGATCCCGGAGGTTTTGCAAATGGGAGAGGAGGCTCGATCAATTGAAATTGAGCAGGCACATAGAGCGTTAAGACCAAAACCAAAAGATGACCAATATCCACGATCGATTTTAATAAAATTCTTAAGATTTCAAGACAAGGAAAGGATTCTTCAGGCAGCTGTTCGAGCTGCCAAAGATAGAAAAGGGCCATTGATAATTAAAGGGAAAAGAGTTTTTTTCTACCCTGATATAAGTTACGAACTTTTGAAGAAAAGGAAGAAGTTTAATCCAGTGGAAAAAACCCTATGGGAGCATGGTTATCAATTTATACTGCGTTATCCTGCAACTTTGAAGATTTTTTTGTCTGGTGGAGAAAAAAGATTTTTTGATGACTACCAGAAAGCAGAGCAGTTTGTGCAAGATTCTCTGAATATTCACCAGATACAAGAACAAACTCAGGAGAGCGAGATAGATTGAAGATGAAGATTGGGCTTAAGAATGGATTTGTTGGATTTTTGAAGCTGGATGAATGTATAAATATAGTATTAATTATATGAGGGGGGTAAGAAAGGTTAACACTGGAGGAAATTAGCTGGGAATAATAATACTAATTTTGTTTATATATATATAACTTTTTTTGTTGCGGGGGAGCTGGAAGAAGCACTGATCGATTGCTACGTTAATCATGTGTGCAAGCGTGGCTTTTGCCGCGACCCGTAAAATGGAGGGGGGTAGTGTTGTGTATCTTTTCATTCACAACATTAGTGGGGGGGTATTTTGTTTTTTCTTTTTTTTTTCTATCTTTTTTTTCTCTTTTTGCCTGGAAGGTTGGGGGGGGAACACATAGCATCATGGTGAAGTTTAAAGAGATTCCCCAAGGAACTATGAGAGTTGAGAAGATAAGTAATGTTTTAGATTGGAGTAACTTTGTTAAGAATAATGACTAATTTATTGAATTTTTTGAGTTTTAATGTTAATGGGCTTAATGGACCAGTGAAAAGAAAAAGAATCTTAACATATATTAAAAAAATGAAGATAGATTTAGCTTTTTTACAGGAAACACACCTAACAGAAACAGAACATCAGAAACTAAAGAAAGATTGGGTGGGTAATGTTGTTACGGCCTCATTTAATTCAAAAGCGAGGGGAGTAGCAATTTTGATCAATAAAACGTTACCAATTAGAATACAAAATGTAATAACTGATTCTGCGGGGAGATATGTGATTATACATTGTCAACTTTTTTCCGAACTATGGACTTTTATGAATATTTATGCACCAAATGAAAATGATGCAAAATTCATACAAGAAACTTTTTTGAATTTGGCGGATGCACATGAAAAAATATTAATTGGAGGAGACTTTAATTTTTGCTTAGACCCAGTCTTGGATAGATCAACCAAGGCTGTTGTAAAATCGAAGGTAGTAAATCTAACTTTATCATTGATGAAAGATTTAAATTTGATTGATATATGGAGAAGAATCAATCCTAAAGAAAGAGACTATTCGTTCTATTCCTATAGACATAAAACTTATTCAAGGATAGATTTTTTTCTATTATCAATGCATATTCAACACAGAGTGAAAAATATGGAATATAAAGCAAGAATATTATCAGATCATTTGCCTTTATTAATGACAATAATAATGGCTGATAAGGAAGAAGTGGCTTATAGATGGAGATTTAATTCAACATTATTAAAACGTCAAGATTTTTGTGATTTTATGAAAAAGCAGATTCAATTTTTTTTGGATACAAATTTTCATTCAGTGGAGGATAAATTTATATTATGGGATGCGATGAAAGCATATCTTAGGGGACAGATAATAAGTTATACGTCTAAAATTAAGAAAGAATATATGGCAGAACTAGATCAATTGGAAAAAGAGATTACAAGAATAGAAAAAGAATCACAAAGATATATGTCAGAAGAAAAACGAAGACAACTTGTCAATAAGAAGTTACAATATAATACGCTTCAGACATATAGAACGGAAAAAGCAATTATAAGATCTAAACAAAGGTATTATGAGTTAGGTGAGAGAGCACATAAAATTCTTGCCTGGCAGTTGAAAACAGAACAAGCTTCCAAAACAATAAATGCAATTAGAACAAGGGCAAATAAAATATCTTATAAACCTCTTGAAATAAATGAAACCTTTAAAAATTTTTATTCTGAATTATATCAATCAGAATCCCAAAACGATGTTAATGAGATAGAAAGGTTTTTATCACAAGTTTCTCTTCCAAAATTGAATTTGGAAGAACAGGAGGGATTAGATATGCCTTTTACATTAAAAGAAGTTGAAGAAGCTTTAGGATCACTTCAAAGTAATAAATCTCCAGGAGAAGATGGTTTTCCACCTGAATTTTATAAAAAATTTAAAGATTTATTATTTCCTCTTTTTATGGAACTAATACGTCAAGCAGAAAAAATACATAAACTTCCAGAATCTTTTTCAACAGCGATTGTAATAGTATTGCCAAAAAAGGACAGAGATCCTATGAAACCAACATCATACAGGCCTATTTCTTTATTGAATACGGATTATAAAATAATAGCAAAAATTTTATCGAATAGATTATCTAAATATTTACCAAAATTAATACATATGGATCAAACAGGATTTATTAAAAATAGACAATTGGCAGATAATGTAACTCGGCTACTCAGTATAATTCATTTGGCACAAAAAAGGGATGAGAAGAGTATAGTAGTAGCTTTGGATGCAGAAAAAGCATTTGATAGATTAGAATGGGATTTTTTATTTAAAGTATTAGAAAAATATGGGTTAGGAACGTCTTTTATAAATTGGATTAAAACTTTAAATTCTAACCCTAAAGCTAAAGTAGTGACAAACTCTCAAATTTCAACACCATTCCAGCTAAAAAGGTCAACTAGACAAGGTTGTCCATTATCACCTGCTCTATTTGTATTGGCAATAGAGCCATTAGCAGAACTAATTAGATTGGATCCAGATATTATGGGTTTTAGAGTTAACCAAGAGGAATATAAAATTAATCTTTTTGCCGATGATGTTTTGATCTATTTAACAAACCCACAACATTCATTACATAAATTATCTTCTAGATTGGATGAATATGGGAAGGTATCAGGTTACAAAATAAACTGGGATAAAAGTGAAATTTTATCTCTTACTAAAGGAGACTATAGTCAATGTCAATTAGTAACCCAATTTAGATGGCTGGTAAATGGTATAAAGTATTTAGGTATAAGACTTGATAGTGATGTAAAGAATTTATATAAATTTAATTATTTACCACTATTGAAAAAAATTCAAGAAGATCTTGACAAATGGATGATACTACCAATAACATTAGTAGGTAGAGTCAATGTTGTAAAAATGAATACATTTCCTAGATTACAGTATTTGTTTCAAACATTACCGATACAATTGCCACAGAAATTTTTTCAAGAGTTAAATAAATCTGTGAGAAAATTTCTTTGGAAAGGTAAAATGTCAAGAATATCATTGGAAAAACTGACATGTAAATTTAGGTTAGGAGGGTTACAACTTCCAAACTTTAAAAATTACTATAAAGCAAATCAACTTAGATTTATTGCATCTTTTTTCGATGATCAAAAACCAGCATGGATTAAAATAGAATTAGACAAGATAGGAGAAAATAAACCTGAAGATTTTATATATAAATGGGAATCTAAATGGATACGGGAAAAGAAAGAATCTCCTATATTAACACACTTGATTGATCTATGGAATAAGATAAATGTTGATAAGGAAACACAGAAATCTCTATTAGCAAGGAGACCTTTGTTTCAAAACAGACTTTTACAATGGACAATCAACTTTTATATAATTGGTACCAAAAAGGGATTAAATTTATAGGAGATTGTTTTGAGCGAGGTATATTGATGTCATTTGAACAATTAAAGGATAAATATAAAATATCTAATAATACTTTCTTTTGTTACTTTCAGTTAAGGGCTTACTTAATAGGTAAGCTGGGTCAAACAATGTTTTTGCCAAAACCTAACGAAATTGAAATTTTAATTCAAAAAGGAAAAATTAAAAAATTTGTTTCTTGTATGTATAATTTGATTCAAGAACAGACAATTAAACAAGGAACCCATAAGTCAAAGCAAAAATGGGAAACAGATCTGAATATTAATATTGATGAAATAAATTGGTCAAGACTTTGTCTGGACAGTATGACAAATACAATAAATGTTCGACTTAGATTAGTACAATATAATTTTTTACACCAATTATATATTACACCACAAAAAATAAATAGATTAAATTCAAATCTATCTGATAAATGTTTTCGGTGTAATCAAGAAATTGGTACTTTTTTACATTCTACTTGGTCTTGTTTTAAAATTCAACCCTTTTGGATAAATTTAAGAATGTTATTGGAACAAATTACTGGAATTCAACTTCCACATAACCCTGTATTATTTCTATTAGGTGATATCGAAGGGATAAAACTGAAACTTAAATTGAATAAATATCAGAAAGAATTTATAAAAATTGCATTGGCAGTAGCTAAGAAGTCTATAGCAGTTACTTGGAAATCTGATTCGTATTTAAGTATGGATCGTTGGAATAATGAAATGGTTAGTTCTATTCCACTTGAAAAAAGTACTTATAATTTAAGAGATAATTATGTAACATTCTTGAATATTTGGCGCCCTTATTTACAAAAGATAGGATGGCATATTTAAGTGCTCCGACAAAGAATTTGGTTACTTGGGGAAAGTAACGAATAATTATACAAAATTCATTTTGAATCCCATGGAGCATGTGGAAACCTTCCAATACCCAGGCGGCTCTTTTTTTTTCTTTCTTTCTTTTAGGTAGGACTATATATGGGGGGGGAGGGGGGGTAGATTTTATCTTTTCATGTATTCTTTTTGAAAATAAAAAAAATAAAAACAAAAAAAAAACAAAAAAAAACTTCACTAGTGTATCTGCCTCCACCACTGACTCAGGCAGTGCATTCCACGTACCAACCACTCTCTGAGTAAAAAACCTTCCTCTAATATCCCCCTTGAACTTCCCACCCCCTTACCTTAAAGCCATGTCCTCTTGTATTGAGCAGTGGTGCCCTGGGGAAGAGGCACTGGCTATCCACTCTATCTATTCCTCTTATTATCTTGTACACCTCTATCATGTCTCCTCTCGTCCTCCTTCTCTCCAAAGAGTAAAGCCCTAGCTCCCTTAATCTCTGATCATAATGCATACTCTCTAAACCAGGCAGCATCCTGGTAAATCTCCTCTGTACCCTTTCCAAAGCTTCCACATCCTTCCTATAGTGAGGTGACCAGAACTGGACACAATACTCCAAGTGTGGCCTAACCAGAGTTTTATAGAGCTGCATCATTACATCGCGACTCTCAAGCTCTATCCCTCGACTTATGAAAGCTAACACCCCATAAACTTTCTTAACTACCCTATCCACCTGTGAGGCAACTTTCAGGGATCTGTGGACATGTATCCCGAGATCCCTCTGCTCCTCCACACTACCAAGTATACTGCCATTTACTTTGTACTCTGCCTTGGAGTTTGTCCTTCCAAAGTGTACCACCTCACACTTCTCCGGGTTGAACTCCATCTGCCACTTCTCAGCCCACTTCTGCATCCTATCAATGTCTGTCTGCAATCTTTGACAATCCTCTACACTAGCTACAACACCACCAACCTTTGTGTCGTCTGCAAACTTGCCAACCCACCCTTCTACCCCGACATCCAGGTCGTTAATATAAATCACGAAAAGTAGAGGTCCCAGAGCAGATCCTTGTGGGACACCACTAGTCACATTCCTCCAATTTGAATGTACTCCCTCTACCACCAGCCTCTGCCTTCTGCAGGCAAGCCAATTCTGAATCCGCCTGGCCGAACTTCCCTGGATCCCATGCCTTCTAACTTTCTGAATAAGCCTACCGTGTGGTACCTTGTCAAATGCCTTACTAAAATCCATATAGATCACATCCACTGCACTACCCTCATCTATATGCCTGGTCACCCTCTCAAAGAACTCTTATCAGGCTTGTTAGACACGATCTGCCCTTCACAAAGCCATGCTGACTGTCCCTGATCAGACCATGATTCTCTAAATGCCTATAGATCCTATCTCTAAGAATCTTTTCCAACAGCTTTCCCACCACAGACGTAAGGCTCACTGGTCTATAATTACCCGACTATCCCTACTACCTTTTTTGAACAAGGGAACAACATTCGCCTCCCTCCAATCCTCCGGTACCATTCCCGTGGACAACGAGGACATAAAGATCCTAGCCAGAGGCTCAGCAATCTCTTCTCTCGCCTCGTGGAGCAGCCTGGGGAATATTCCGTCTGGCCCCGTGGACTTATCTGTCCTAATGTATTTTAACAACTCCAACACCTCCTCTCCCTTAATATCAGCATGCTCCAGAACATCAACCTCACTCATATTGTCCTCACCATCATCAAGTTCCCTCTCATTGGTGAATACCGAAGAGAAGTATTCATTGAGGACCACGCTCACTTCCACAGCCTCCAGGCACATCTTCCCACCTTTATCTCTAATCGGTCCTACCTTCACTCCTGTCATCCTTTTTTTCTTCACATAATTGAAGAATGCCTTGTGGTTTTCCTTTACCCTACTCGCCAAGGCCTTTTCATGCCTCCTTCTTGCTCTTCTCAGTCCCTTCTTAAGCTCCTTTCTTGCTTCCTATATTCCTCAATAGACCCATCTGATCCGTGCTTCCTAAACCTCATGTATGCTGCCTTCTTCCTCCTGACTAGATTTTCCACCTCACTTGTCACCCACGGTTCCTTAACCCTACCATTCTTTATCTTCCTCACCGGGACAAATTTATCCCTAACATCCCGCAAGAGATCTCTAAACATCGACCACATGTCCATAGTACATTACCCTGCAAACACATCATCCCAATTCACACCCGCAAGTTCTAGCCTTATAGCCTCATAATTTGCCTTTCCCCAATTAAAAATTTTCCTGTCCTCTTTGATTCTATCCTTTTCCATGATAATGCTAAAGGCCAGGGAGCGGTGGTCACTGTCCCCCAGATGCTCACCCACTGAGAGATCTGTGACCTGACCCGGTTCATTACCTAGTACTAGATCTAGTATGGCATTCCCCTTAGTCGGCCTGTCCACATACTGTGACAGGAATCCATCCTGGACACACTTAACAAACTCTGCCCCATCTAAACCCTTGGAACTAATCAGGTGCCAATCAATATTAGGAAAGTTAAAGTCACACATGATAACAACCCTGTTATTTTTGCACCTTTCCAAAATCTGCCTCCCAATCTGCTCCTCTGTATCTCTGCTGCTACCAGGGGGCCTATAGAATACCCCCAGTAGAGTAACTGCTCCCTTCCTGTTCCTGACTTCCACCCATACTGACTCAAAAGAGGATCCTGCTACATTACCCACCCTTTCTGTAGCTGTAATAGTATCCCTGACCAGTAATGCCATCCCTCCTTCCCTTTTTCCACCCTCTGTATCCCTTTTAAAGCACTGAAATCCAGGAATATTGAGAATCCATTCCTGCCCTGGTGCCAGCCAAGTCTCTGTAATGGCCACTACATCATAATTCCATGTATGTATCCAAGCTCTCAGTTCATCACCTTTGTTCCTGATGCTTCTTGCATTGAGGTACACACATTTCAGCCCTTCTACGTTACTGTCTTTACACTGTTTATTCTGCTTCTCTTTCCTCAAAGCCTCTCTGTATGTTAGATCTGGCTTTACTCCATGCACTTCTTTCACTGCTCTATCGCTCTGGGTCCCATCCCCCTCGCAAATTAGTTTAAACCCTCCCGAACCATGCTAGCAAACCTACCTGCAAGGATATTGCTCCCCCTCTAGTTCAGGTGCAACCCATCCAATCTGTACAGGTGCCACCTTCCCCAGAAGAGATCCCAATGATCAAAAAATCTAAAACCCTGCTCCCTGCACCAACTCCTCAGCCACGCATTCAACTGCCATCTCCTCCAATCCTTACCATCACTGTTACGTAGCACTGGCAGCAATCCTAAGAACGTCACCCTTGAGGTCCTGTTCTTCAGCCTTCTGCCTAATTCCTGAAACTCAGACTTCAGGACTTCATCCCTCTTCCTGCCTATGTCGTTTGTACCAACATGAATCACGACTTCTGGTTGCTTTCCCTCTCGTACCAGGATGCCGTGCACCCGGTCAGAGACATCCCGGACCCTGGCACCCGGGAGGCAACAAACCATGTGGGTGTCCTTCTCACGTCCACAAAATCTCCTGTCTGCTCCCCTGACTATAGAGTCTCCAATGACGACAGCTCTCCTCTTCTCCGTCCCACCCTTCTGCACCACAGGGTCAGACTCAGTGCCGGAGGCCCTGCCACCGTGGCTCACACCTGGTCGGTCGTCCCCGCCAACAGTATCCAGGAAGGTAAACTTATTATTCATGGGAATGGCTACAGGGGTGCTCTGCACTACCTGTCTGCTCACCTTCGCTTTCCCCCCTCTGACTGTCACCCAACGACCTGCTTCCGACAGCCTAGGTGTGACTACCTCCCTGTAGCTCTCATCTATGACTGCCTGATTCTCCCTTATGAGCCGAAGGTCATCCAGCTGCTGCTCCAGATTCCTTACACAGTCTTCCAGATCGCCCAGCCGTATGCGCTTCTGGCAGATGTGACTCTGCAGGAGAGGGGCATTCCCCCAAGACTGCCACATCTCACATGAGAGGCACATCACCGTCTCAGGAGACATTGTAAAGACTAACTGCGAGCTAGCTTGTCCTCCGCCTCTTCTTGTCGAAGCCTTTCGAGTCAAAGCCTCAAAGCTCCACTCCTTCACTGGCCCACTCACGCAGTGAACATACAGTGAAATGTGTTGTTTGCATCAACGTCCAACACAGTACGAGGATGAGCTGCAAGTGTCGTTTAACTGGGTGGCGTGGGCTCGTTGGGCAGGAAGGTCCTGTTACCATCCTGTAACTCTGAACAGAAAATAAATATTTACGCTGACCGATGCGTTACTGTGTCACCCTGTTTATGCAGTGTCTTGCTGGCCAGCATGATGGGCTCTTTCTCGTCCCCCTCCCCTGCGCACACACTCCTTCTGGGTGACAGACGGGCAGTAATGAGTGAGATAGATCAGTCAAAACAACAACCTTACACTCAGCTTCAGTAACACCAAGAAATCCGTGGACTTCAGGAAGAGGAAGTCCAGGAACACACCCCGGACCTTGTCGGGGGGTCGGCAGTGGAGAGGGTGAGCAGTTTCAAGTTCCTGGGTGACAACATCTCTGAGCATCTGTCCTGGGCCCAACATATTGATGCAATTACAAAGAAGGCACAACAGTGGCGATATTTCATCAGGAGTTTGAGAAGAATTGGTATGTTACCAAATGTTCTCACAACTGTCTACAGATGTATGGTGGAGAGTGTTCTAACGGGTTGTAGCACTGTCTGGTGTAGAGGGGCCACTGCACTGGATCAGAAACTGCTGCAAAAAGTTGCAAACTCAGCCAGTTCCCTGATGGGCACCAAGGGCATGTTCAGTAGACGGTGACATCAATCAGTGAAGACTCCCATTACCCAGGACATACCCTCTTCTCATTGCTACCATCAAGGAGCTTGAAGACACACACTCAGCATTTTAGGACAGCTTCTTCCCCCTCACCATCAGATTTCTGAGTGGACAATGAACACATGAACACCACCTCCCGTGTTTTTGCTGTCTTTTTGCACTACGTATTAATTTACTTTTTATGTATTTTTTCTTATATTATGTTTTTTTTTGTTATTGTACTGCTGCTGCTAAAGGACAAGTTTCATGACAACCGCTGGTGATGTTAAACCTGATTCTGATTCAGACTCTAATGACACTGTTTGTCCTCGGCCGCTCAGGTGGAGGTGGAGAACTTTGTGCTGCGGATGGCAGCGGAGTTTGCGTCTCGGAGGGAGCAGCTGATCTTCCTCATTAACAACTATGACATGATGCTGGGCGTCTTAATGGTGAGTCCCATCCTCTCCCCTTTGGACTCCTTATCCGAGAAAGATGGGCTGGCATTGGAGAGCATGAGAATGATCCCAGGAATGTAAGGGTTAACGTATGAGGAGCTTTTGATGGCTCTGGGCCTGTATTCACTGGAGTTTAGAAAAATGAGCGGGGGGTCTCATTGAAACCGTTGGATATTCACAGGTCCAGATAGAGTGGATGTGAAGAGGATGTTTCCTGTAGTGGGGGAATCTAGGACCAGAGGGCACAGCCTCAGTCTAGAGGGACGTCCATTTAGAACAGAGAAGAGGAAGAATTTCTTCAACCAGAGGGTAGTGAATCTGTGGAATTCATCGTCACAGACAACTGTGGAGGCCAAGTTATTGACTGTATTTAAAGCTGAGGTTGACAGGTTCCTGATCAGTCAAGCAGTCAAAGATTATGGGGAGAAGGCAGGAGAATGGGGCTGAGAGGGATAATAAATCAGACATGATAAAATGGCAGAACAGACTCAATGGGCTGAATACTCCTATCTCTTATGGTCACACGGAGAGGGGGTAAGAGACAAGGTTGGGCGATGGGTGTGAGAGGGCGTTGGGAGGGGTTTGAAGTACGGGCAAGAAATGGAGCTGGTTAGCGTGTCAGCTTCTGTAACACAACCACATCCAGTACATCTCTGGATGTGTCAGTATGCCAGTCACTATGATACCTGCTCCTTATCCTGGAATTTCTGTCTCCAGGAGCGGGCGGCTGATGACAGCAAGGAGGTGGAGAGTTTCCAGCAGCTTCTGGGTGCTCGAACTCAAGTGAGTAACCCCTCCTCATCCAGTTTTTGGACAGGCCAGGACAAGGATTGCAATCTGATGCCTGGCGGTTAACCTCAGCCACGGGTAACGTGGGGTTACAGACATTGGCGTGCTCCTGAATATCTGGCATCGCCAGCCTGTGAACTGAGAGGCCAGCTGCACATTTTGTAGCATTCCTAGAATGGGAACTGCGGGGGGTGTGTGTGGGAGGGGGTGTGTTCCAATGTTCCTAGCTCCCATGCTCCCAACATTCCCAGCCTACAAATAGTGGATTATTCTTCGATTCTGATGCGTACTCCCACATTCCTGATCTCCTTTCCCCAATATATCCAGACTGTTCTCCAACATCCCTGACACCCTGTGGCTCAGAATTTCTGATTTCTTGCTCCAACATTCCCAGTCTCAGTTTCAGTATTCCCAGCCCAAGAATGAATAGTACATGACTGCCACTTTACCTGGGATTTTCCGGTTTCCCACTGTGTCTGTACTGGGATTTTCCTGTTACCCTCTTTGTTTGTACTGGGATTTTTCTGTTTCCCACTGTGTCTGCACTGGGATTTTCCTGTTTTCCATTGTGTATGTACTGGGGATTTTCCTGATCCCACAGAGTTTGTATTGGGCTTTTCCTATTTGCTGCTGCATCTGTCCTGGAATTTTTCTGTTTCCCACTGCGTCTGTACTGAGATTGTCCTGTTTTCCTCTGTCTGTACTGGGATTTTTCTGTTTCCCACTGTTTCTGTACTGGGATTTTCCTGTTTCCCTCTGTCTGTACTGGGATTTTTCTGTTTCCCCTCTGTGTCTGTACTAGGATTGTCCTGTCTCCCACTGTGTTTGTACTGGGATTTTCCTGGTTTCCACTGTGTCTGTACCCGATATCGTCCTGTTTCCTTCTTGTCTGTACTGGGATTTTCCTGGTTTCTACTGTGTCTGTGCTGGGATTTTTCTGGTTCTCACTGTGTCTGTACCCGATATTGTCCTGTTTCCCACTGTGTCTGTGCTGGGATGTTCCTGTTTCCTACTGTGTCTGTACCCGATATTGTCCTGTTTCCCACTGTGTCTGTGCTGGGATGTTCCTGTTTCCCACTGTGTACATACCCAGTATTGTCCTGTTTCCCACAGTGTCTGTACCCAATATTGTCCTGTTTCCCATCGTGTACGTACCCGATATTGTCCTGTTTCCCACTGTGTACATACCCAGTATTGTCCTTTTTCCCACTGTGTCTGTACCCAATATTGTCCTGTTTCCCATTGTGTACGTACTCGATATTGCTCTGTTTCCCATTGTGTACGTACCCGATATTGTCCTGTTTCCCACTGTGTACATACCCAGTATTGTCCTGTTTCCCACTGTGTCTGTACCCAATATTGTCCTGTTTCCCATTGTGTACGTACTCGATATTGCTCTGTTTCCCATTGTGTACGTACCCGATATTGCCCTGTTTCCCATCGTGTACGTACCCAGTATTGTCCTGTTTCCCATCGTGTACGTACCCGATATTGTCCTGTTTCCCACTGTGTACATACCCAGTATTGTCCTGTTTCCCACTGTGTCTGTACCCAATATTGTCCTGTTTCCCATTGTGTACGTACTCGATATTGCTCTGTTTCCCATTGTGTACGTACCCGATATTGCCCTGTTTCCCATCGTGTACGTACCCAGTATTGTCCTGTTTCCCATCGTGTACGTACCCGATATTGCCCTGTTTCCCACTGTGTACATACCCAATATTGTCCTGTTTCCCACTGTGTATGTACTCGATATTGTCCTGTTTCCCATTGTGTACATACCCGATATTGTCCTGTTTCCCATCGTGTACATACCCGATATTGCCGTTTCCCACTGTGTATGTACCCAATATTGTCCTGTTTCCCATCGTGTACATACCCGATATTGCCCTGTTTCCCACCGTGTACACACCCGATATTGCCCTGTTTCCCACCGTGTACACACCCGATATTGCCCTGTTTCCCATCGTGTACATACCCGATATTGCCCTGTTTCCCATCGTGTACATACCCGATATTGCCCTGTTTCCTTCTGGGTCTGTACTGGGTTTCATTTTGATACCTGTGTGTGTTTCCTGGCAGGAGTTCATCGAGGAGATCCTCTCGCCGCCATTCGGAGGGATGATTGCATTTGTGAAGGAGGCGGAGAGCCTCATGGAGAAAGGTCAGGCGGACAAGCTGAAAAGTGAGGAGGGTAAGTGTGGAATGGATCCAGGCAGAAGCAGAGACCACCCCCCTGCCCCCACCACACAGCAAGCCCTGTGCAGGGTCCAACCTAACTCCGAGCTTTGGGAGACCACCATCACCATCTGTCGGTCAGTTTTGGTCCTAAGGTATCGCTCTAATAGTCACAAACATCACACCTCTCTGCAGCCTCCCTCCCACAGTGGCACCCCCTCCTCCTCATTGGTCTGACCAATGCTTTATACAGCCTCAGGTTACCTTCATATTCCAGTCCTCTCGAAACAAATGTCAACATTACATTTGCCTTCCTTACCACCAACTCAATTTCAAAGTTAACCTTTGGAATCCTACATGAGGACTTACAAGTCCTTTTGTACCTTTGACTTCTGAATTTGCTTCCCATCTGAAAAATGGTCTACACCTTTATTATTTAACTCAAAGTGCATAACCATACACTTCCCGACACTATATTCCATCTCCCTCTTTGCTCATTCTCCCAATCTGTCCAAGTCCTTCTGCAGACTCCCTATCATCACAACACTACCTGTCCCTGCACTTATGTTTGTATCGTCTGCAAACTTAGCCACAAAGCCATCAGTTTCATCGATGAAATTAAAAGAAGCGGTTCCAGCACAGTCCCCCGTGGAGTACCACCAGTCACCAGCTTCCAACAGAAAAGGCTTGCTTTAATCCCACTCTTTGCCTCCTGCCAATCAGCCACTGCTTTATCCGTGCTAGAATCTTTCCTGTAATACCATGGGCTCATAACAGCCAAAGGCCTTCTGAAAATACAAGTACACAGCATTGACCGATTCTCCTTTGCCTATCCTACTTGTTATTTCTTCAAAGAATTCCAACAGATTTGTCAGGCAAGATTTTCCATGAAGGAAACCATGCTGACTTTGGCCTGTTTTATCATGTGCCTCCAAATGCCCGAAACCTCATCTTTTGAACAAGATCATCTTCATTATTTTGTATACTGTGTGCATTCAAATATAACCCTGTCAGTCCTGTTATCACCATTTAAACTTTAAATTTTTAAATCTACATTCTTATCTCCATTTCAGCCTGGAGTTAAATTCTTACCGCTTCAGAATAATAGAAGCTTAGAACCAGATAGTTCCCTTCCCATTGCTACAGCTGCCTTCTTCCCCACCATGCCCCACAAGTTCAAACCCACTTTTCCCACAACAATCAAAAGAGACTCCTCACACAGATAAGATGAGTTTCTGGAAATCAAGACATCCGGGGAAATGCATCGTTTGCGTGAATGATGAACACAGTTCGAGAACGAGGCAGGGAAAATCCACAACGGTTAACATCTCCAGCGCTGACATAGCATGCCCACACCTCACAAACTCTAACCTGTAGATCTTTGTCTCTGTTGGAGGAAACTGGAGCACCCTGAGGAAACCCACCTGGTCTGAGGGGGAACGTAAAAATTCCTTACAGATAGTGCCTGGTGTCATAGTCCAGTCACTAGTGCTGTAAAATGGTGCACTGCAGAGCCAGTGGCCCAGCGTGGGACCCCTCACTCACCCCTGCTGACTGTCACCTTCCCCGTTGTCCCAGGACGTGTGGTGCAGCTGGTTCGGGGGTTTGCTGCTACCTGGAAGCAGTCAGTAGAAGCTTTGAGCCAGGACGTGATGAGGTCCTTCACCAACTTCCGCAATGGCACAGGCATCATACAGGTGGGTGCTGGTAGAGGGGTGGGGGACGGTAACGCTGTGTTGGGGACGCAGGGGTCACAGTCCTGGGGGGAGGTGGAGGTTATGTGAAGGCGGTGGGTTCCGGAGTGTGTGAGGGGGTGAAGGAGTGGTGATGTCACGGGGGGTTGAGGCCTGTGCTGGGCAGACGGAAGGGGTGGGTGCGTGGGAACTGTGTATTGCGGGCTGAGGTCGGAGGGTGTATGTGTGGAAGGGGCGTGTGGTGCCGGCAGTAACCTCTATTCCCCCCCCAACAGGGAGCGCTGACCCAGCTGATCCAGTATTATCACCGATTCCACCGGGTGCTGTCACAACCACCCCTGCGCAGCCTGGCCGTCCGCTCTGACCTCATCAACATTCACCACCTCATGGTGGAAGTGAAAAAACACAAACCTAATTTCTGATCCATGTGTACCGCTCTGCTTTCCTCCATCCCTCCTCTCCCACGTTCCTCCATCCCTCCTCTCCCACGTTCCTCCATCCCTCCTCTCTGACGTTCCTCCATCCCTCCTCTCCCACATTCCTCCATCCCTCCTCTCCCACATTCCTCCATCCCTCCTCTCCCACATTCCTCCATCCTTCCTCTCCCACATTCCTCCATCCCTCCTCTCTGACGTTCCTCCATCCCTCCTCTCCCACATTCCTCTATCCCTCCTCTCCCACGTTCCTCCATCCCTCCTCTCCCACATTCCTCCATCCCTCCTCTCCCATGTTCCTCCATCCCTCCACTCCCATGTTCCTCCATCCTTCCTCTCCCACGTTCCTCCATCCCTCCTCTCCCACGTTCCTCCATCCCTCCTCTCCCACGTTCCTCCATCCCTCCTCTCCCACATTCCTCCATCCCTCCTCTCCCACATTCCTCCATCCCTCCTCTCCCACATTCCTCCATCCTTCCTCTCCCACGTTCCTCCATCCCTCCTCTCCGACGTTCCTCCATCCTTCCTCTCCCACATTCCTCCATCCCTCCTCTCTCACATTCCTCCATCCCTCCTCTCTGACGTTCCTCCATCCCTCCTCTCCCACATTCCTCCATCCTTCCTCTCCCACATTCCTCCATCCCTCCTCTCCCACATTCCTCCATCCCTCCTCTCCCACATTCCTCCATCCTTCCTCTCCCACATTCCTCCATCCCTCCTCTCCCACATTCCTCCATCCCTCCTCTCCCACGTTCCTCCATCCTTCCTCTCCCACATTCCTCCATCCCTCCACTCCCACGTTCCTCCATCCCTCCTCTCCCGCCTTCTTCCATCCCTCCACTCCCACATTCCTCCACCCTTCATCTCCCACGTTCCTCCGTCCCACCACTCCCACGTTCCTCCATCCCTCCTCTCCCACCTTCTTCCATCCCTCCTCTCTGACGTTCCTCCATCCCTCCTCTCTCACGTTCCTCCATCCCTCCTCTCCCACATTCCTCCATCCCTCCTCTCCCACGTTCCTCCATCCCTCCTCTCCCATGTTCCTCCATCCCTCCTCTCCCACGTTCCTCCATCCCTCCTCTCTCACATTCCTCCATCCCTCCTCTCCCACGTTCCTCCATCCCTCCTCTCCCACGTTTCTCCATCCTCCCTCCCACATTCCTCCATCCCTCCTCTCCTGCCTTCCTCCATCCCTCCTCTCCTGCCTTCCTCCATCCCTCCTCTCCAGCATTGCTCCATCCCTCCTCTCCTGCATTGCTCCATCCCTCCTCTCCCACGTTCCTCCATCCCTCCTCTCCCACATTCCTCCATCCCTCCTCTCCCACGTTCCTCCATCCCTCCTCTCCTGCCTTCCTCCATCCCTCCTCTCCTGCATTGCTCCATCCCTCCTCTCCTGCATTACTCCATCCCTCCTCTCCCATATTCCTCCAACCCTCCTCTCCCACTCTTCCATCCACATTCCTCCACCCTTCCTCTCCCACACTCCATCCCTCCTCTCCCCCACTCTTCCCCTCCGATGTGCGTTACCCTTTAAGTACAGTGCAGGTGCTGTGGGTCGGTGGATGTCAATAACCTTGGTGCATGTGTAGTAAACAGCAAAACCCGATGGACCGACCCATGGGCCCTGCTGCAGTAACATTCCCTCTCCACTACCTGCTCAACTCTTCTCATCTGGTCGGCTGTTTGAAAATTCAGGATGGTGGTGCAGAACGTGGGACAAGGTCCCAGTGGTGTTTGGACACTGGGCTCTGCTCCACACCTCTGTGTTGATCCAGAAATGGCCCTGGGTCCGGACAGCACAACGATCAGTGGGAGGTCTGACGGGGCAGGGGTTTCCTCTGGAATTCATCCCAGAATTAAAACAGTGGAACCAGGGCTGAGCATCTCCTCACTGTGAGAGATGTGGGGATTGGGGAAGGTGCAAGACAAGATTGAGGATTAGCTGTATCTGTCACGTGTACATCAGAACACAGCGCAATGCACTGTTTGTATCAGCGACAGACACAGCCCGAGGACGTGCTGGGCCCAGCCACAACTCACTCATATGTCTTTGGAATTTGCGAGAATCATAATTGGTTTTATTATCACTGACATAGGTTGTGAAATTTGTTCTCTTGTGGCACCAGTACAGTGCATTACAGAAAAAAATACTGGAAATTACAATAAGAAATCTAAAATTAATAAATTAGTAGATAAGGAGAGGAAAAGCGAGGAATTGTTCATGGTCCATTCGGAAATCTGACGGTGGAGGGGATAGCCGCTCCTGGAGTGTTGACTCACGAGAAGAGGAGGACGGAGAGGATGCTACCTCCTCAATAGGGCCGAGGCTAGTGCCCATGATGCAGTTGACTGACTTTACAACCTTCTGCAGCTTTTTCCGACCCTGTGCAGTGGCCCCTCCACATTGATGTAACCAGTCAGAACGCTGTCTGTAGGAATTTGCTGGAGCTTTTAGCGACATACCACATCTGCTCAAACGTCTAATGAAGTATAGCCTCTGGTGTGCGCTCCTGCCGGGACCCAGCAGCAGAAGTATCAGAGTTCAGACTATGGCGAATTAACGTCTCAGGCACTTTATGTTGAGTGGGGCTTTTCACCCAGCAGATCTTCATGGCTTCCAAGTTCTTCCCTCCGTCCCCGAGACAGGGGCAGAAATAGGGGTAGAGGGTCTCAGTGAAGGTGCCAGTGAAGGTGTGGAGGTGAACCATCCCATCCGCGTCATAGAACGATAGCTGCCCGCCCTCATAGTCCAGGTAGATGCCCACCGTGTGTGGGCTGCGGGTCAGACTGAGCAGAGTGGGAGGGTCCGTGAACACTCTGTACTCATTGTGCCGCCTCAGGCTTAATCTCCAGTACCCATCGTTGGGATAGCGCCGGATTCTTCCCTTCCTCTGGCAGGATTTCCTGGCTACCCCGAGATCCCACTCTGTTTTCTGTCCCACCTCCACCTCCCAGTAGTGCTGCCCCACAGAGAATCCCTCCATGCCCAAGACGCAGGCGCACCGATCGAATCTCTCTGCTGATTCTGGCACCGTCCGCCGCTGCTCCCCCATCCTCACACTGTGCAGGTCCTCGGACAGGACGAGCCAGGGGTTAGCAGTATCGGGATTTAGCGTCAGAGGCACCGGTACTGAGGGGAAAAACACACACAAAAGGTTAAGAAGAGATTAGATTCAAGATTCAAGTTTGCTTCATGTTATTTCCAGTTCACATGTGTGAAGAACAAAATAATTGTTACTTCAGATCTGATGCAGCACAAAACACAATAGGATAAAGAACACAAAAATAACAAAAACATTAAATATAAATACATAAGATAGCATGCATACATAGATTGTATGTCCATAATGTGATGCAGGCACAGGACAGCCTGCACATACGGTGCCTGGCAGTTTTAAATCGATGAAGAGAAGATCGAAACATCCGGTGGAATGCATCATTTGCGTCAACAACCAACGCAGTCCGAGGGTGTGCCAGGGGCGTCCTACTAGTGTCGCCATTCTCCTGGCACCAACATGTCATGCCACAGCTTACCAACCCTAACGCGAACGTCTTTGGGATGTGGGAGGAAACAGCGACCGTAGAAATTCCTTACAGCATGACTGGGGGTGTACCCAAATCTCAGCTATTGCGACAGTTGCAGAAGTCAGCTCAACACCACTTTCTCACGGAGTTATAGACACTACAGCACAGCAACAGGCTCTTCAGCCCATCTAGTCTCTGCTGAACTGTTCTGCTCAGTCCCATCGATCTATGTGGATCACAGCCCACCATACTTTTTCCATCTATATACTTATGCCAATTTCTCTTAAATGTTGAAATCAAAGCTGTATCACCAGGCTGACTGACAGTACGTTCTCACAGAGCACAGAACTGTACAGAACAAGAACAGGCTCTTCAGCCCACAAAGTTGTGTCAAGCTAATTTGCGGTAATTAAATATCAAACCAAACAAATCCCATCTGCCTTCACAAAGTTCTTCCCCACACATTTCTGAGCCAATCTAAAACCTTTTAAATGCCTACTATGTCTGCCTGTATTTCTCCCCGACCAGCACACTCCAGGCACCCACCATTCGATTACCATCAAGTTTGTAATCAAATGGCTCACTAATCTCTTCTACCTACACAATGTCCATTTCTTCACATTCGTGTGCCTATCCAGACATCTCTGGTGCCTCTCCCACCACCCCAGGCAGCGCATTCCAGGCACAAATCACTTTGTTTGGTTTTTTAAAAAACTTGCCCCTCACATCTTCTTTGAAATTACCCCTCTGATCTTAAACCCATGCCCTCTCGAATTAGAGATTTCAATCCTGGGCAAAAGACACTGTCTTGTCTACTCTATCATAATCTTATAAAGCTCTATCAGATCTCTGCCCAGCCTCTTCTACTCCAGAGTAAACAACCCCGTTTGTCCAACCTCTCGTTAGAGCGCATGCCCTCCAATCCAGACGGGCATCCTGGTAAATCTCTTCTGCACTCTCTCCAAAGCCTCAACATCCTTTCTATAACAGGGTGACCAGAACTGTATGCACTACTCCAGAAACAGCATAACCACAGCCTGCCCACTCAGCCGGCTGTCCAAGTCACCCTGCATTCTCATAACATCCTCCTCACATTTCACACTGCCACCCAGCTTTGTGTCATCGGCAAATTTGCTAATGTTACTTTTAATTCCCTCATCTAAATCATTAATATAGATTGTAAACAGCTGCAGTCCCAGCACTGAACCCTGCGGTACCCCACTGGTCACCACCTGTCATTCCGAAAAGAACCCGTTAATCGCTACTCTTTGTTTTCTGTCAGCCAGCCAATTTTCAATCCATGTCAGTACTCTGCCCCCAATACCATGTGCCCTAATTTTGCCCACTAATCTCCTATGTGGGACTTTATCAAAGGCTTTCTGAAAGTCCAGGTACACTACATCCACTGGCTCTCCCTTGTCCATTTTCATAGTTACATCCTCAAAAAATTCCAGATTAGTCAAGCACGATTTCCCCTGCGTAAATCCATGCTGACTCGGACCGATCTTGTTACTGCTATCCAGATGTGTCATAATTTCATCTTTTGTAATTGACTCCAGCATCTTTCCCACCACCAACGTCAGGCTAACCGGTCTATAATTCCCTGTTTTCTCTCTTCCTCCCCTCTTGAAGAGAGGGACAACATTAGCCACCCTCCAATCCACAGGAACTGATCCTGAATCCATAGAACATTGGAAAGTGATTACCAATGCATCCATGATTTCTAAAGCCACCTCCTTAAGTACCCTGGGGTGCAGACCATCAGGTCCTGGGGACCTATCAGCCTTCAGACCCAACAGTCTATCCAACACCATTTCCTGCCTAATATAAACTTCCTTCAGTTCATCCATTATCCTAGGTCCTTTGGCCACTATTATATCTGGGAGATTGTTTGTGTCTTCCCTAGTGAAGACAGATCCAAAGCACCTGTTCAACTCGTCTGCCATTTCCTTGTTCCCCATAATAAATTCACCCGTTTCTGTCTTCAAGGGCCCAATTTTGGTCTTAACTATTTTTTTCCTTTTCACATACCTAAAGAAGCTTTTACTATCCTCCTTTATATTCTTGGCTAGTTTACCTTCGTATCTCATCTTTTCTCCCTGTATTGCCTTTTTAGTTACCTTCTGTTGCTCTTTAAATGTTTCCCAATCCTCCGGCTTCCCACTCGTCTTTGCTATGTTATACTTCTCTTTTATTTTTATACTGTCCATTACTTGCCTTGTCAGCCACGACCTCCCCTTACTCCCCTTAGGATTTTTCTTTGGAATGAACTGATCCTGCACCTTCCGCATTATTCCCAGTAACACTTGCCATTGCTGTTCCACTGTCGTCCCTGCTAGGGTATTGTTCCATTGAACTTTGGCCAGCTCCTCCCCCATAGCACCATAGTTCCCTTTGTTCAACTGTAATACTGACACTTCCGAGTTTCCCTTCTCGCTCTTAAATTGTAGATTAAAACTTATGAAATCTTTAACCCTCGAATGAATTGCTCTGGCTCAGAATGGGGCCATTCGGCCCATTGACTATGCTAGCTGCTGACTCTGCTACCTTGGGACTTGCTCATTCCCTGCTTCTGACTGATTTTATTAGACACACTGTGTGGAACAGGCCCTTCCAGCCCGACAAGACATCCACCTTGTTAACACTGGCCTGAATCACAGACGGTTTTCAACGACCAATTAACCTACCAACCAGTATGTGTTTGGACTGTGGAAGAAGCTGCAGCCAGTCACTGCGCCAGAATTGAACTATCAACTCTGGAATGCCCGGAGCTGTAATAACCCCACTTACCTGACTCAGCTGAGGTGTAGCCCAGTCTCCCTGTCCTGATCTGTCTGAGCTGGGACCCATCGCTAGGTGATGGGAGAGGGTTCCAGGTCTATGTCCCCTCCCCACTATTGCCATCTACACTGAGTGATCCCACTCCCTTTGTATTCCCCCTGTTCCAGATTTCCATAGGGAATCCTGTCTCAACCCGACGGAAACCATTATTTTTTTGTAATATAATTTTTATTGAATTTTCAAAAAGAATACATGAAAAAATAGAATCTACCCTCCCCCTCCCCTTAACCCTCCCCCCCCCCCCCATATATAGTCCTACCTAAAAAGAAAGAAAAAGAAAAGAAAAGAAAAGAACCGCCTGGGTATTGGAAGGTTTCCACATGCTCCATGGGATTCAAAATAAATTTGGTATAATTATTCGTTACTTTCCCCAAGTGACCAAAGTCTTTATCGGAGCACTTAAATATGCCATCCTATCTTTTGTAAATAAGGGCGCCAAATATTCAAAAATGTTACATATTTATCTCTTAAATTATAAGTAATTTTTTCGAGTGGAATAGAACTAACCATTATTCCAACGATCCATACTTAAATATGAATCAGATTTCCAAGTAACTGCTATAGTCTTCTTAGCTACTGCCAATGCAATTTTTATAAATTCTTTCTGATATTTATTCAATTTAAGTTTCGGTTTTATCCCTTCACTATCACCTAATAAAAATAATACAGGGTTATGTGGAAGTTGAGTTGCAGTGATTTGTTCCAATAAGATTCTTAAATTTATCCAAAAGGGTTGAATTTTAAAACAAGACCAAGTAGAATGTAAAAAAGTACCAATTTCTTGATTACACCGAAAACATTTATCAGATAAATTTGAATTTAATCTATTTATTTTTTGCAGTGTAATATATAATTGGTGTAAAAAATTATATTGTACTAATCTAAGTCGAACATTTATTGTATTTGTCATACTGTCAAGACAAAGTCTTGACCAATTTGTTTCATCAATAATAATATTCAGATCTGTTTCCCATTTTTGCTTTGACTTATGGGTTCCTTGTTTAATTGTCTGTTCTTGAATCAAATTATACATACAAGAAATAAATTTTTTAATTTTCCCTTTTTGAATTAAAATTTCAATTTCATTAGGTTTTGGCAAAAACATTGTTTGACCCAGCTTACCTTTTAAGTAAGCCTTTAATTGAAAGTAACAAAAGAAAGTATTATTAGATATTTTATATTTATCCTTTAATTGTTCAAATGACATCAATATACCTCGTTCAAAACAATCTCCTATAAATTTAATCCCTTTTTGGTACCAATTATATAAAAGTTGATTATCCATTGTAAAAGGAATAAGTCTGTTTTGGAACAAAGGTCTCCTTGCTAATAGAGATTTCTGTGTTTCATTATCAACATTTATCTTATTCCATAGATCAATCAAATGTGTTAATATAGGAGATTCTTTCTTTTCCCGTATCGATTTAGATTCCCATTTATATATAAAATCTTCAGGTCTATTTTCTCCTATCTTGTCTAGTTCTATTTTAATCCATGCTGGTTTTCGATCATCGAAGAAAGATGCAATAAATCTGAGTTGATTTGCTTTATAATAGTTTTTAAAGTTTGGAAGTTGTAACCCTCCTAACCCAAATTTACATGTCAATTTTTCCAATGATATTCTTGACATTTTACCTTTCCAAAGAAATTTTCTCACACATTTATTTGACTCTTGAAAAAATTTCTGTAGCAATTGTATTGGTAACTGAAACCATTATTAAATACACTTCCCGAATGCCAGACGTTTAAATTCCCATTCCCATTCCCATTCCCATTCTGACATGTCGGCCCAAGGCTGCCGGACTTGAACTACAAATTCTGAAAGGCCAAAATGAAGCCACCCACAGGGTCGAGCAGCAACACCTTATATTCTGTCTGGCTGGCCTTCAGCCTGATGGCAAGAATATAGATTTCTCCTTCTGGTTAAAAAAAATCCTTCTCCTCTGCTCTTCTTTGCTCCACTTGTCATTATCTCTTCTCACCCGCCTATCACATTCCTTCCTCTTCAGCCCTTTACCTTTCCCATGTACGTGGCTTCATCTATCACCTTCCAGCTATCCTCCTCCCCCTACCCCCATCTTTTTATTCTGGTGTCTTCCCCCTGCCTTTCTAGACCTGAAAAGAGGACATGGCCCGAATCGCCGACTGTCTCTTCAATTCCATAGATGCCGACTGAGCTGCTGAGTTCCTCCAGCATATTGTGTGGTTTGCTTAAAATTCACCCAGCCACCCGGTAACCCAGGTTCCATCCTCAAGTTCAAGTTGAAGTTGCAACCAAATGAAACACCGTTCCTACGGACCACGTGCTTCCACAGAACACATCACACACAGCACATAAATCAAAATATTACCATAAATAAGATATAATGTAGTGCATGTATTCCGCAGCACAAGTAAACAGCTTTCCGCCCTAATGACGAGGCCTCTGTGGTGGCAGGGTCATTCACAGACAGAGGGTAGAGGCTGCAACCCAGTCTGGCAGTCCTAGTCCTGATGCTCCTGATGGTAGTGGGTGAAAGAGATTGTGGGATGGATGGTGGCTTACAGAGATTGTGGGATGGGTGATGGGTCAGAGAGCTTGTGGGATGGGTGATGGGTCACAGAGATTGTGGGATGGATGGAGGTAAAAGAGATTGTGGGATGGATGATGGGTCAGAGATCTTGTGGGATGGGTGGTGGGTCACAGAGACTGTGTGGTGGGTGGTGGGTCAGAGAGATTGTGTGATGGGTGGTGGGTCAGAGAGACTGGGATGGGTGGTGGATCACACAGATTGTGGGACGGGTGGTGGGTCAGAGAGATTGTGGAGGTTGTGGTGGGTCACACAGATTGTGGGACGGGTGGTGGGTCACAGAGACTGTGTGGTGGGTGGTGGATCAGAGAGATTGTGGGACGGGTGGTGGATCAGAGAGACTGTGGGATGGGTGGTGGGTCACAGAGATTGTGGGGTGGGTGGTGGGTCACAGAGACTGTGGGACGGGTGGTGGGTCACAGAGACTGTGTGGTGGGTGGTGGGTCACAGAGATTGTGGGACGGGTGGTGGGTCACAGAGATTGTGTGACGGGTGGTGGGTCAGAGAGATTGTGTGACGGGCGGTGGGTCAGAGAGATTGTGGGACGGGCGGTGGGTCAGAGAGATTGTGGAATGGGTGGTGGGTCAGAGAGATGATGGGGTGGGTGGTGGGTCAGAGAGATTGTGGGACGGGTGGTGGGTCAGAGAGATTGTGGGATGGGTGGTGGGTCACAGAGATTGTGGGGTGGGTGGTGGGTCACAGAGATTGTGGGGCGGGCGGTGGGTCAGAGAGATTGTGGGACGGGTGGTGGGTCACAGAGATTGTGCGGTGGGTGGTGGGTCAGAGAGATTGTGGGATGGGTGGTGGGTCACAGAGATTGTGGGGTGGGTGGTGGGTCACAGAGATTGTGGGATGGGTGGTGGGCCAGAGAGATTGTGGGACGGGTGGTGGGTCACAGATTGTGGGATGGGTGGTGCTTTGGGCTCTTCATCTGCAACGCTCCTACTAAATGTCACAGATACTGGGGGAGGGGAGGCCCTGGTGATCCTCTTGGCATCACAGGTAGATAGATACTTTATTGATCCCAAAGGACATTACAGTGTCTCAGTAGCATTACAAGTTCACAGATATATAAATATTAGAGAAGTAAGGAAGAATAAAAATGTTACCACAAACAGGAGGGGGCCATCACTTCCCCGGCTATAGGTTGACTCTCATAGAGCCTAATGGCCGAGGGTAAGACTGACCTCGTTTTGCACTCTGGAGCACCACATTTGTCTTAGTCTATTACTAATAGTGCTCCTCTGTTCAGCCAGAAGGTGAGAAACATTGTCCAGAATTGCCAGGATTTTCTACTACAGCCTCCAGTGTGTCCAGTTTGACTCCTATAACAGAGCCAGCCTTTCTAATCAATTTATTCAGCCTGTTGGCAGCAACTGTGTTGATGCCATTGCCCCAGCACATCACCGCATAGAAGGTTGTACTGGTGAGAACAGACTGGGAGAGCATGTGAAGGTGAAGCCTGCACTCCCTCCTCAGTCTCCTCAGGAAGGTGAGGTGACTCTGGCCTTTCCTGTACACAGCATCTGTGTTGCTACTCCACTGATCTGTTCTGGGACCCTTACTCTTCGTGATTTTAATAAATGACCTGGATGAGGAAGTGGAGGGATGGGTTAGTAAGTTTGCTGATGACACAAAGGTTGGAGGTGTTGTGGATAGTGTGGAGGGCTGTTAGGTGTTACAGCGGGACATTGATAGGATGCAAAACTGGGCTGAGAAGTGGCAGATGGAGTTCAACCTAAATAAGTGTGAGGTGGTTCACTTTGGTAGGTGAAATATGATGGCAGAATATAGTATTAATGGTAAGACTCTTGGCAGTGTGGAGGATCAGAGGGATCTTGGAGTCCGAGTCCATAGGACACTCAAAGCAGCTGCACAGGTTGACTCTGTGTTTAAGAAGGCATACAGTGTATTGGCCTTCAATAAACATGGAATTGAATTTAGGAGCTGAGAGGTAATGTTGCAGCTATATAGGACCCTGGTCAGACCCCACTTGGAGTACTGTGCTCAGTTCTGGTCACCTCACTACAGGAAGGATGTGGAAGCCATAGAAAGGATGCAGAGGAGATTTACAAGGATGTTGCCTGGATTGGGGAACATGCCTTATGAAAACAGGTTGAGTGAACTCGACCTTTTCTTCTTGGAGTGATGGAGGATGGGAGGTGACCTGATAGAGGTGTATAAGATGATGAGAGGCATTGATCGTGTGGATAGTCAGAGGCTTTTCCCAGGGCTGAAATGGTTGCCACAAGAGGACACAGGTTTAAGGTGCTGGGGAGTAGGTACAGAGGAGATGTCAGGGGTAAGTTTTTTTACGCAGAGAGTGGTGAGTACATGGAATGGGCTGCCGGCAATGGTGGTGGAGGCGGATACAATACGGTCTTTTAAGAGACTTTTGCATAGGTATATGGAGCTTAGAAAAATAGGTGGCAATGGTAAGCCTAGTAATTTCTAAGGTAGGGACATGTTCAGCACAACTTTGAGGGCTGAAGGGCCTGTATTGCGCTGTAGGTTTTCTATGTTTCAAGCCTGTCATTGAGGTACTTGTAAGTCCTCACCATCAATAGTAATAGGGCTTAGTCCTCCTAAAATCCATCACCATCTCCTTTTTCTTGCTAATGTTGAGCTGCAGATGATAAAGCCTGCACCATCTGACAAAGTCCTCCACCAGGGCTCCGTATTCACCCTCCAGTCCTCCCTTCATACACCCAACTATTGCTGCCTCATCATGACCGTAGGCATAGAGCTTACACATTTTTCCTGTGACCAGGTGGGTTTCCTCTGGCTGCTCTGGTTTCACCCACACAGTAAAAAAACAGGAGCAGGAGGAGGTGATCCACCCATCAAGCCTGCCTGGCTGTTCAAGGTCTGAGCCATACCAGTCACAGCTCCTTTGGTAGGTCAATTTTAAGGGCAAAATACAGGGTTAATGGCAGGATTCTTGACCATGTGGAGGAATGGAGGGATTTTCTGGTTCACGTCAATCTATCCCTCAAAGTTGCTGCACAAGTTGATAGGGTGGTTAAACAGGTGTATGTTGTGTTGGCCTTCATTTATCAGGGATTGTGGTCAAGATCCACGAGGTACTGTTTCAGGTCTATAAACCCTGGTTGGGCCACACTTGGAATATTGTGTTCTGTTTGGGTCATCTCATTATTGGAAGGATGTGGAAGCTTTAGAGAGGGTGCAGAGGAGATTTACCAGGTTACTGGCTGGATTAGAGAGCATGTCTTATGAGTAAGCCAGGAATTTTGTGTTTGGAGTGAAGGAGGATGAGAGGTGAATTCATAGAGGTTTACAAGATGATAAGAGATATAGATTGAGTGGATATACAGAGACTTTTCCCCTGGGTGGAAATAGCTAATTTGAGGAGGTATAATTTTAATATGATCGGAGGGAAGTCTAGGGGGAAAGTCAGTAGGTTTTTTACACATGTATAACCATATAACTTACCTACGTCAGTAGTAGGTAAGTTATTGGAGGGAGTACTAAGAGACAGAATCTACAAGCATTTGGATAGACAGGGGCTTATTAGAGAGAGTCAACATGGCTTTGTGCATGGTAGGTCATGTTTGACCAATCTGTTGGAGTTTTTCGAGGAGGTTACCAGGAAAGTGGATGAAGGGAAGGCAGTGGATATTGTCTACATGGACTTCAGTAAGGCCTTTGACAAGGTCCCGCATAGGAGGTTAGTTAGGAAAATTCAGTCGCTAGGTATACATGGAGAGGTGGTAAATTGGATTAGACATTGGCTCGATGGAAGAAGCCAGAGAGTGGTGGTAGAAAATTGCTTCTCTGAGTGGAGGCCTGTGACTAGTGGTGTGCCACAGTGATCAGTGCTGGGTCCATTGTTATTTGTCATCTATATCAATGATCTGGATGATAATGTGGTAAATTGGATCAGCAAGTTTGCTGATGATACAAAGATTGGAGGTGTAGTAGACAGTGAGGAAGGTTTTCAGAGCCTGCAGAGGGACTTGGACCAGCTGGAAAAATGGGCTGAAAAATAGCAGATGGAGTTTAATACTGACAAGTGTGAGGTATTGCACGTTGGAAGGACAAACCAACGTAGAACATACAGGGTTAATGGTAAGGCACTGAGGAGTGCAGTGGAACAGAGGGATCTGGGAATACAGATACAAAATTCCCTAAAAGTGTCGTCACAGGTAGATAGGGTCGTAAAGAGAGCTTTTGGTACATTGGCCTTTATTAATCGAAGTATTGAGTATAAGAGCTGGAATGTTATGATGAGGTTGTATAAGGCATTGGTGAGGCTGAATCTGGAGTATTGTGTTCAGTTTTGGTCACCAAATTACAGGAAGGATATAAATAAGGTTGAAAGAGTGCAGAGAAGGTTTACAAGGATGTTGCCGGGACTTGAGAAACTCAGTTACAGAGAAAGGTTGAATAGGTTAGGACTTTATTCCCTGGAGCGTAGAAGAATGAGGGGAGATTTGATAGAGGTATATAAAATTATGATGGGTATAGATAGAGTGAATGCAAGCAGGCTTTTTCCACTGAGGCAAGGGGAGAAAAAAAACAGAGGACTTGGGTTAAGGGTTAGGGGGGAAAAGTTTAAAGGGAACATTAGGGGGGGCTTCTTCACACAGAGAGTGGTGGGAGTATGGAATGAGCTGCCAGACGAGGTGGTAAATGCGGGTTCTTTTTTAACATTTAAGAATAAATTGGACAGATACATGGATGGGAGGTGTATGGAGGGATATGGTCCGTGTGCAGGTCAGTGGGACTAGGCAGAAAATGGTTCGGCGCAGCCAAGAAGGGCCAAAGGGCTGTTTCTGTGCTGTAGTTTCTATGGTTCTATAACAATTACAGCACGGAAACAGGCCATCTCGACCCTTCTAGTCCGTGCCGAACTCGTACCCTATCCTAGGCCCACCGACCTGCACTCAGCCCATAACCCTCCATTCCTTTCCTGTCCATATATCTATCCAATTTAACTTTAAACAACAACATTGAACCTGCCTCAACCACTTCTGCTGGAAGCTCGTTCCACACAGTTACCACTCTCTGAGTAAAGAAGTTCCCCCTCATGTTACCCCAAAACTTTTGTCCTCTAATTCTCAACCCGTGTCCTCTTGTTTGAATCTCCCCCACTCTCAATGGAAAAAGTCTAACCAAGTCAACTATATCAATCCCCCTCATAATTTTAAACACTTCTATCAAGTCCCCCTTCAACCTTCTACGCTCCAAAGAATAAAGACTTAACTTGTTCAACCTTTCTCTGTAACTAAGGAGATGCAACCCAGGTAACATTTTAGTAAACCTCCTCTGTACTCTCTCAATTTTATTGACATCTTTCCTATAATTCGGTGACCAGAACTGTACACAATACTCCAGATTTAGCTTTACCAATGCCTTATACAAATTCAACGTTACATCCCAACTCCTATACTCAATGCTCTGATTAATAAAGACCAGCAAACCAAAAGCTTTCTTCACCACCCTATCCACATGAGATTCCATCTTCAGGGAACTATGCACCATTATTCCTAGATCCCTCTGTTCTAAAGCATTCTTTAATGCCCTACCATTTACCATGTATGTCCTATTTTGATTAGTTCTACCAAAATGTAGCACCTCAGATTTTTCAGCATTAAACTCCATCTGCCATCTTTCAGCCCACTCTTCTAACTGTCCTAAATCTCTCTGCAAGTTTTGAAAACCTACCTCATCATCCACAACACCACCTATCTTAGTATCATCTGCATACTTACTAATCCAATTTACCACCCCATCATCCAGATCATTAATATATATGACAAATAACATGGGACCCAGTACAGATCCCTGAGGCACACCGCTGCACACCGTCCTCCAATCTGACACACAGTTATCCACCACTACTCTCTGGCATCTCCCATCCAGCCACTGCTGAATCCATTTTACTACTTCAATATTAATGCCTAACGATTGAGTAGTGCCAGAGTTGGTGGTAGAGACATTTATTTACACTAGGGACATTGAATAGGCACATGGATGATGAAAAGTGGGGGGCTGTGTGGGAGGGAAGGGTTTAATTAATCTTAGAGTAGGTTAAAAAATTGGCACAACATTGTGGGCCTTATCGTTTTATGGTCAGAAAATCAGTCCAAGTGAGGGGTCTTGACCAGAAATGACTGTCCATTTCCCTTCATAGAAGCTGCTCGACCTGCTGAGTTCCTCCAGTGTTTTGTGTGTGGCCTGCATCTCAGTAAATGCTTGTACACCCCCACTATTCCACAGACGAGAACTGAGAGATGTAAAGCAGCTCACCAGGCTTGATAACATCCATCATGGCGCGCCATGCTGCATATTGCAATGGGCCTTTGAATATCCCCAGGGGCAGATCCAGATCAACCGTTTCTATTGAACTGCCTTTATCGCTGAACCTGCAAATTAAAGTTTGCATGTTGCAGCAACACAGCTGTGATTGGTTTAAAGTTTGACTCGTTACTTCAAGAATGTGATGGTATCTCTCACCTCCTGTTCCAAATGCTTTCCTCCTGAAACAGACAAGAGGTAGGTCTTAGTATCAGAGTCACAAAC
This sequence comes from Mobula hypostoma, assembly GCF_963921235.1. Lineage (NCBI taxonomy): Eukaryota > Metazoa > Chordata > Chondrichthyes > Myliobatiformes > Myliobatidae > Mobula > Mobula hypostoma. The sequence goes on along the minus strand of NC_086101.1, from coordinate 2,834,504 downwards.
TCATAGAACATGATAGCACAGAAACAGGCCCTTTGGCCCATTTAGTCTGTGCCAAACTATTACTCTGCCTCGTCCCATCGACCTGTACCCAGACCAGAGCCCTCCCTACCCCTACCATCCATGTGCCTACACAAATCTCTCATTAATATTGATTATCAACCCTGTATCCACCAATGGCACTAGCAACTTGTTCCACATCTGAGTGATAAAGATTCCCCTCAACAATTCACCTTTCGCCCTTAACCCATGACCTCTGGTTGTAGTTCAGTGGAAAAAAAACTACCTGTATTTGCCCTATCTATACCCCTCATAAATTTATATACCTCTATCAAATCTCCCTTCAATTGTTTGGTTTTAACAAAACCCAAAAACTTTAACACAGGAAGCCCCACGCCAGTACATGGCTTTCCACCACTGTCTACACATAAACTTCAGGCTGAGTCCAATCGCTCTCCATTCCATCAGGAGGTCCTGGAGAGGGAGGGGAGAGTTACCACAATGGTTCCAGGGAGGAGGGATCTCAGGCATGAGGTGAGAGACTGCAGAAGCCAGGACTCTCCCCACCCCGGTAGAATTTTGGGAAGAGATGGGATGGGGATGGACAAGATCAGGGTGTACTGAGCAGCTGGGCACAGGGAATCTGTTCACTCTGGCTGACAATTCATGGAACAGAGATACAGATTTAAAGGTGAGGGTGAGGGTAAGGGGCAAGGGGAGTGAGGGAATTTGTGTACCCCAGTGAGTGGGGCTAGTCTGTGTGAGGGAAGAGAGGCTGAGAATAAAAGCAATCATTGTTTGTTCTCTCTCTCTCTCTCTCTCTCTCTCTCTCTCTCTCTCTCTCTCTCTCTTTCTCTTCTCTCCTCTCTCTTCTCTCTTCTCTCTTCTCTCTCTCCCCCCCTCACTATTTTCATAGCAGGTCATGATGCAACCAGAGTACTGTCCATCAAGCAGCTATAGCAGATTGTGAAAGTTTTAGATGACATGCTGTATCTACACAAACTTCTGAGGAAGTAGAGTGACTGTAGTGTCTTCTCCATAATCGTACATGTGTGCTCATCCCAGGGAGATAGCCTGATAGGTTTAAAGCCCTCTGTTGACCAGGGTCAATCATGGATGTTGTGTCCTAGCTGTTCTACATGGACAGCAGTCAAGTCAGAGCAGTACGATATGGAGAGCAAGCTGTTGCCCGTGTAGCAGGCTCCCCCTTTCCGTGCAGCTAATGAATCCAAAGAAATATCAGAGACCTATATGGTTTGGTACCAGCAGCATCACAGGAGTTACCAGTCAGCATTGAACTCAACATAGGACTCCAGCTCTGGAGCTTTCTTTCCTTGGGGTTTACTCCTGAAGCTCTCCCCATGTGCGGGTGTAGCCAGCCACAAGGCAGTGGAGCTTTGAGATCAGAGATTTCCTTCTAGATGAGCTGGCAACCACGGTTGATGACCCCCATCTGTCCAAACTGACTGGTTTTAAGGCGCAGGGTCACCCACCATTCCTATCAGTAGATACGGTTCTGCTGGGCTTAGTAGCCAAGCCACACGTGAAGGCCAGGAGCTGGACTTGGTTGTGTCTGGCAGAAGCATTTAAGATAGTGGGAGCTCATCCCCACTACCTCCCCTGGATATGACAACCTTGAGGAACCTCTGATATGACAGCGCCAAGGAATTTAAAGTTACTGAACCTCTTCATATCCAATCCCCTAACGAGGATTATTACAATCTGGTTGCCTACCTTGAGTAGGGCCATTATGTCCCGTTGGTTCATCTGGGACTGCAGCTCTCCCAGTACACGCTCAATGGCATCCAGTACATCCTGAATCTGCTGCAGGTTCTGTTCCATCTCCTCCAGGATCCGGCCCTCTGTCTCTCGGAGGTCCCGGCTCAGCTGCTCCTCCCTCTCGTTAAGGAAGCGGTGCATCCTTGCGAACTCGAACCTGATGTGGCTCTGCAGGCTGCTCGACTGCTCCTGTGAGGCAGAAAAAATGGGCTGAAAAATCAAAGTTCAAGAAGTTCAAAGTAAACTTATTATCAAAGTACATATATGTCACCATATTCAATGCTGGGATTCATTTTCTTGCAGGCATTCACAGTAAATACAATAGAACCAATGAAAGACTGGACACAAGATAGAGAAACAATTGTAATGCCCTAGTTAAGATATATACTGTGAGGTATTTTATTTTAGCAGTTTTCCGTAAAAGCGGTGCTCTGCTGGTAAGAGTGTCTTGGTTTTGGCTAAAGGTAAGGAACCATGGTGTCCAACTTAGGGATGTTGTATCAGCCATTGAGGATTGCCTTGGGTCGTGTTGTAGCTTTCTGCCCAGTGTGATGGGAATGCATATTCTTGAGAGCTGGGTGGGAATAGATTTCTGAATGACGGTAGTCTGGTTTGGGAGCAGGGCTCAAGGGAAGATGCCACCAAGTGCTGTCCGAAGGAGAGACCCCATTGTAAGAAGTGTTTTGAGCTGAAGAATGGTTCAGGAAGCTATGTGTTTGAAGGAGGGAGTACCAATACTCCTGGGTTAGCCAGTTCACTTGAAATGGCCTTCGAAGGAAGTTCAAACTATAGCTTGTGTCCTTAGTGCAGAATGTGGGTTCAGCGTAAGTAATCAAAGCAAAGCATCCCAACTAAATCAGAAATGAGCTCCAATGTTCATGTGCACATATGGATGGGTTTAACTGTAATAGGCCCTTTCCTCTTTCTTTTCTTTTCCTGTTAACTATTTGACAAAGTTGAAATTTTATTCTGGTGTATGATCTGTCATTTCTTGGTGACTGGTAATTGAGTGTGAGCAATATTTACACAGCATTCGCTACAATCAAAGTTCCCTAATTGGAACATCCTTATCTTCCGGTTTGGTTGAACCCCAAATCACACCGACCCTAGACGTATTTTACTTCTGTAAGGTGAGTCTCACCACTGAGTCTCATGCCTGTTAGCAGAGTTAGCTAACGAGCCATGGTGAGAGGTTGCACAATCAATGTGCAAAAGGCAATGAGCTGTATGTAATAAGTATCAAGAACACGAGATGAAGGGTTCTTCAAAGGGAGTCCAGAGGTTGTGGGAACAGTTCAGTGATGGGACGAATGAAGTTAAGTTATCCCCTCTAGTTGAAAAGCCAGACAGTTAAAGAATAATAACTGTTCCTGAACCTGGTGGTGAGAGTCCTGAGGCTCCTGTACATCCTGCCTGATGATGGCAGCAGTGAGACAACAGCATGTCCTGGGTGGTGGTTCCTGCTGGTTGAGGGGTAATAACTGCTCCTGAACCTGGGGGTGTGAGTCCTGAGGCTCCTGTACCTCCTGCCTGATGGTGGCAGCAAGAAGAGAGCATGGCAATCCACTAAAATGGCAAATTTGGGGATGACAGCAGGACTGGGGGTGTAGTGGACAGCGAGGAAGATTATCAAAGCTGGATCAACTGGAAAAATGGCAGATGGAATTTAATGCAGACATACATTAGTGAAGCATTGCACTTTAGGATGACCAACCAGTGTAGGACTTGTACGGTGAGCAGTAGATCATTGACGAGTGCGGGAGAACAGAGGGATCCTAGACCTCACTACGACTGAGGCCACTCTTCATCTCGTGTTCTTGGTATTTATTGCTTAATTATTTACTATTATTATTGTGTTTTTTTATATTTTCTTAGCTCAAACTGGTGAAACCTGAGGTATGAGCACAGCCAAGCACATTAATTTCTCAATTGTAAGGAGCTTTCAGGCTATTCTCATGGTGTTTAGTTTTGTGGCTTTCTGGAGATTTACATAAGTAGTGCAGTGTAGGCCTAATTGTTTAATTCTATTGTGTAGCGCCTTTGGGATGCTACCAGTTGTCGACAACGTTCATGTTCCATAGTCTTTCAATTTCCTCTTTCATTTCAGCATATTTCTGGTGTTTTCACTTATTGATTTCTGTAAGTTATGTGAGTTTGGAATGGCTCTATCTGTTAAGTAAATTGTTCTTGCTTATTTACCCAGAATTATTATAGCTGGGTGGTTATTAGAGGCTCTCCTATCGGTAATAATGGATTGGTCATAATATAATTTGTGGGACTCAGGCTCTAAAACTGGATCAGGCAGGTATTTATAGTAAGGTATGGTCTTTTATGAGTTTGTATTTTAAAGCAAGATTTTGGTGAATGATGTTTGCCACTTGATTGTGCCTGTGTAAGTAATCAGATTGAGTTAAACTGCTACAGGATCCTGTAACTTGTTCAACTGTTTCTGGTTTCACTTGGCATTTCCTGCATTTATCATCTTAAATTTGTTGGTCTTTTATTATGTATTTGTGATCATTTTTATGATATTCTTTGTAAATTTTCCAGATATTATTCCAAAACAATACATGAACATGGGTACAGTGAAAGTGTTATCACCTTGGTTATATTTTTACCATTGAGCTCAACTTGACATATTTTCTTAAGCCTTGAAGAAATCCTGTCAAAAGTTTTCCCATTATTGCACTATGATCTATCTTCTTTGCTTGTTGATATCCCAAATGCTTACGTTTCTTATTCATCCGTCGGTTGTATCATATCCTAATGCTCTGTTTTGTACTCAATGAGCTCTATTGCACCTTTATGTTTAATGTTCTGCAATTATCCCATCCAAAGTTCATGTTCACTTCTTCAGAAAATAGTTCTAGTTGGCTGAATTGTTTTAGTTTTACTTATGAAGGAGCGCATAATTTCAAATCAATAGAGGATGCGTCAATGTGTAATTTGTTTGTTTCTTTCTGATCTGATATCCAGTTGTTGTCCAATTCAATCAGTTAGAGACGGGTTTAAAGCTAGATAGGGCCAAAGTGAATTTATTATTACTTTTTTTTCTTTCTTTTAGTATGTGTACGGCTTTTGTTGTTTCCCCTGCTAGTTGTCTGCCATATTGACGACGTCTTTCATTGATTCTGTTATGGCTGTTGGACTTATTGAGTATGCCTGCAAGAAAATGTCCAATGATTTATGCTCTTACAGTGTTATAAAACAATTCTCAGGGGTGCATTTGTACTTTGACAACAAATTTACTTTGAACTTTGAATACAGATACACAATTCCTTGAAAGTGGCATCACATACATGGATAAGGTCTTAAAGAAAGATATTGGCACATTGGCCTTCATAAATCAGTGTATTTAGTACAGGAGGTAAAGTTGTACAAGATGCTGGTGAGAGTGAGGCCTCATTTGGAGTATCGTGTGCAGTTCTGGTCACCCACCTACAGGAAAGATGTAAATAAGATTGAGGGAGAACAGAGAACAGTTAGAAGGACTTGAGGACCCGAGTTATAGGGAAAGGCTCAATCGGTTGGGACTTTATTCCCCGAAGAGCAGGAGAATGAGGGGAGATTTGATGGAGGTGTACAGAACTATGAGGGATACAGATAGGGTAAATGCAAGCAGACTTTTTCCACTGAGGTCGAACGAGACTACAACCAAAGGTTATTAGTTAAGGATGAAAGGTGAACTGCTCAGGGGAACCTCAGTGAGAACGTTTTTATTCAGAGGGTGGTGAGTGTGAAATGAGGTGCCAGCAGAGGTGGTGGATGTGGGTTTGAAAGCAATATTTAAGAGAAGTTTGGGTGGGAAGGGCATGGAGGGCTATGGTCTGGGTGCAGGTCAATGGGACTAGACAGATTAATAGTTTCGGTGTTGTCGGGCTACATGGTTCTGAGTGCAGACAGTGAAGTGGGAGAGTGGCCGGTGGAGAGGGAGGAACTGAGAGACCCCACTGAAACCCCAGCCTCACCCGCACTTCAGAGATCTTCTGCCTCTGCTGGAGCCTGGCCTTCAGGGCAGCGGCCCTCCTTTGCCTGGCAGTCTCCCGGTGAGACCTCAGCTTATCCTGGGAGGAGGCAAGAGAGACATCATGGCCGATTAGTTCAAGTTCAATTGTCAAGTAACCATACACGAATACAGCCAAATGAAAAATCGTTACTCTGGGGCCAAAGTGCAAAACACAGACCCAACAGTCACACACAGCACATATAAGATAGCAAGTCACACACAAAATATATAATCCAAATCCCTGACTCCCTGAATGTTGCACCAGTCTGCAGATGAACACAATACAGCTTGTCTTCTGTTGATGACCACTTGGGGCAACATGGGATCCAGTGACGACACTATGCCACACAGCCTCTGGCACTCCAGTGGACTGCTTCACTCCAACAACCTCCCCTGGGCAGCTGCAAGCAGGTGGAACTCACCACGACACTAACTTGCCACCGTAGCCAACCACTAATCGAAACCTATCGAATGGTGAAAGGCCTTGATTGTCACGGTCCCAACTGTTAATTCCCCATTTTCTCCTAATTCCCTTTGATTGTGGCACACCTGATTCGCATCTAGACCTGCAACATAAACACCCCGGCTTTGCATCCACTCATCGCCAGATCGTTGTTTCAGCCAGTGCGGTAATTCACATTCCTGGCTGCTTAGGATTGTGTATTCTAGGTCTTGTTTCAGTACTGAGGTTTGCCTGTGTAACTCTGTCTCTCCGTGTCAAGATAAGTATTGCCTGCCATTTGCCTTTCCATTTAACGCTCCGTGTCAAGGTAACTGTTGCGTGCTGCCTGTCTCTTGTCTGCCGTTCAGCTCCAGCAACGCCGTGTGTCAAGATAAGTTTTCCCTGCCTCCTGCTTTTCCGTTCACCTTCCTGTTTGCCGTTCAGCTCCCGCCACGCTCACGCTCTCGTCTGCATCCTGACTCTATCTCCGTGCTAGCGTCCTGTGTTTGGGTTTACCCGTTCTTTGCAACATTGATAGAGTGGGTGTGGAGAGGATATTTCCTATAGTTAGGACTAAAGGACACAGCCTCAGAGTAAATGGGCATCCTTTTAGAACAAAGATAAGGAGGGATTTCTTTAGTCAGAGGGTGGCAAATCTGTGGAATCTGTTTCCACAGGCGGCTGTGGAGGCCAGGCCTTTGGGTATATTTAAGGTAGAGGTTGATTGGTCAGGGCATGAAGGGATACTGAGAGAAGGTTGGAGATTGGAACTGAGAGGGAAAATGGATCAGCCGCGATGAAATAGTGGAGCAGACTCGATGGGCCAAATGGCCTAATTCTGCTCCTATATCTTATGGTCTAACTCTCACTTTTGAAGTTTCTCCTATTTTAGAAAATAGTCTATGCCTTTATTTCTTCTGCCGATGTGCATGACCACACGACTGTGTGTTTCTCGGAATGTCTGACTGCAGGGGGGAGAAGTTCCAACTAAGCATGCTTCTCATTGTTTTGTGCACCTCATCTGATCTCCCCTGCCTCAGCCCCCTCTGCTCCTGGGAGAACCAAGCCAGCCTCGTCACCCCGACACTGTCACTCAGGAGGGGGCAGCTGTCTCCAGTAATGGATGCCAGTAGCAGAGGAGGCGGATTCAGGTCTGCAAAGCAGGACAGTTGCTCTGGTCTCCATCACGGCAGGACACTCCTGAGCACACTGAGGGAGGGGTCGGCAGCGGTGCGCGGAGCTTCACTGCAGGAAAGCAACGTTCCCACAATACAATAGGAGGTGTTGTAGACAGTGTGCAGGTGGTCAAGAATCACAGACAAGGAATGGAAAATGGCGTCTAGTGACACAGGGTGGAGCAGGCTGTTCTGGTCCAACGAACCCCCTCTGCCTAGTGACTCACCTATTCAACCCTAGCCCAATCACAGGAAAATTTACCATCACTGATTAACCCACTAAGTGTACGTCTTTGGATTGTGGGAGGAAACCCACACACCCATGGGGAGGAGGTACAGACGACACCCGAACTGAACTCAGCTCCGATGCCCTGAGCTGTACTGGCACCGTGCTAGCCGCAACGCTAGCTCACCAAGCCTGACTGCGCGAGGAAGAGGGCTGGGCGTGAGGCGAGCTGCCCCGTCCCAGAAAAACCCAGCGTGGCAGAAATGCCAACAGAAGCTCCAAAGACCTCATTCGTGGGAGAGGAAGGATGGTCGCCTGGTAGGTGTATGAAGTAGTGATCAAGGGTAGAGCTGCTGTTGACCACCCATGCCCTAGAAGGGGTGATTGGGCCAAGAAGAACTGCTACACCACTGCTGAACCTTGGGAAGATGATTGAGGGGAGGTCAGGCCCTGGGGAATGTTGTAGAACAGAGAGACCCAAGAGTAGAACTGGAGGAGCAACACCTCATATACCGTCCAGGTAGTCTCCAGCCCCTTGGTATGAACATAGAATTCTCCAACTTCCGGTAATTCCCTCCCCCTCCCTTCCCCTATCCCAGTTTCACTCTGCCCCCTCCCCCAGCTGCCTACCACCTCCCTCATGGTTCCACCTCCTTCTACTACCCATTGTGTTTTCCCCTATTCTCTCTTCACCTTTCCTGCCTATCACCTCCCTGCCTCCCTTCCCCACCCCTTTATCTTTCCCCTTACTGGTTTTTCACCTGGAACCTACCAGCCTTCTCCTTCCCACTCTCCCCCCACCTTTATAGGGCCTCTGCCCCTTCCCTCTACAGTCCTGACGAAGGGTTCCGGCCTGAAACGTTGACTGATCGTTTCCATGGATGCTGCCTGACCTGCTGAGTTCCTCCAGCGTATTGTGAGTGTTGCTTTGACCCCAGCATCTGCAGAGTATTTTGTGTTTAAGAGTAGAACTACATGGTTCCCTGAAAGTGGCATTGTTGGTAGGCAGCGTGCTGATGAGGCCACTGTCAGGTTGGAGGAACAGCACCTCATAGTCTGGGCAGCCTTCAACCTGACATTGACTTCTCTAGCTTCCAGTAATCCCCCGCCGCCCTCTCTATTTTCATTCCCCTCTCGCCCCTTCTCTCCTCATCTTTCCTTATGGGTAGAGCTGCATAACACTAAGGGGCAGAAGACGCTGGTGGAAGTTGTGTACAGGCCACCTAACAGTAGTAGTGAGGTCGGAGATGGTATTAAACAGGAAATTAGAAATGTGTGCAATAAAGGAACAGCAGTTATAATGGGTGACTTCAATCTACATGTAGATTGGGTGAACCAAATTGGTAAAGGTGCTGAGGAAGAGGATTTCTTGGAATGTATGCGGGATGGTTTTTTGAACCAACATGTCGAGGAACCAACTAGAGAGCAGGCTATTCTGGACTGGGTTTTGAGCAATGAGGAAGGGTTAATTAGCAATCTTGTCGTGAGAGGCCCCTTGGGTAAGAGTGACCATAATATGGTGGAATTCTTCATTAAGATGGAGAGTGACATAGTTAATTCAGAAACAGGTTCTGAACTTAAAGAGGGGTAACTTTGAAGGTATGAGACGTGAATTAGCTGAGATAGACTGGCAAATGACACTTAAAGGATTGACGGTGGATATGCAATGGCAAGAATTTAAAGGTTGCATGGATGAACTACAACAATTGTTCATCCCAGTTTGGCAAAAGAATAAATCAAGGAAGGTAGTGCACCCGTGGCTGACAAGAGAAATTAGGGATAGTATCAATTCCAAAGAAGAAGCATACAAATTAGCCAGAGAAAGTGGCTCACCTGAGGACTGGGAGAAATTCAGAGTTCAGCAGAGGAGGACAAAGGGTTTAATTAGGAAGGGGGAAAAAGATTATGAGAGAAAACTGGCAGGGAACATAAAAACTGACTGTAAAAGCTTTTATAGATATGTAAAAAGGAAAAGACTGGTAAAGACAAATGTAGGTCCCCTACAGACAGAAACAGGTGAATTGATTATGGGAAGCAAGGACATGGCAGACCAATTGAATAATTACTTTGATTCTGTCTTCACTAAGGAGGACATAAATAATCTTCCAGAAATAGTAGGGTCCAGTGAGATGGAGGAACTGAGTGAAATACATGTTAGTAGGGAAGTGGTGTTGGGTAAATTGAAGGGATTAAAGGCAGATAAATCCCCAGGGCCAGATGGGCTGCATCCCAGAGTGCTTAAGAAAGTAGCCCAAGAAATAGTGGATGCATTAGTGATAATTTTTCAAAACTCGTTAGATTTTGGACTAGTTCCTGAGGATTGGAGGGTGGCTAATGTAACCCCACTTTTTAAAAAAGGAGGGAGAAAGAAACCGGGGAATTATAGACCAGTTAGCCTAACATCGGTGGTGGGGAAACTGCTGGAGTCAGTTATCAAAGATGTGATAACAGCACATTTGGAAAGCGGTGAAATCATCGGACAAAGTCAGCATGGATTTGTGAAAGGAAAATCATGTCTGACGAATCTCATAGAATTTTTTGAGGATGTAACTAGTAGAGTGGATAGGGGAGAACCAGTGGATGTGGTATATTTGGATTTTCAAAAGGCTTTTGACAAGGTCCCACACAGGAGATCAGTGTGCAAACTTAAAGCACACGGTATTGGGGGTAAGGTATTGATGTGGATAGAGAATTGGTTAGCAGACAGGAAGCAAAGAGTGGGAATAAACGGGACCCTTTCAGAATGGCAGGCAGTGACTAGTGGGGTACCGCAAGGCTCAGTGCTGGGACCCCAGTTGTTTACAATATATATTAATGACTTGGATGAGGGAATTGAATGCAGCATCTCCAAGTTTGCAGATGACACGAAGCTGGGCGGCAGTGTTAGCTGTGAGGAGGATGCTAAGAGGATGCAGGGTGACTTGGATAGGTTGGGTGAGTGGGCAAGTTCATGGCAGATGCATTTTAATGTGGATAAATGCGAAGTTATCCACTTTGGTGGCAAAAATAGGAAAACAGATTATTATCTGAATGGTGGCCAATTAGGAGAAGGGGAGCTGCAACGAGACCTGGGTGTCATTATACACCAGTCATTGAAAGTGGGCATGCAGGTACAGCAGGCGGTGAAAAAGGCGAATGGTATGCTGGCATTTATAGCGAGAGGATTTGAATACAGGAGCGGGGAGGTACTACTGCAGTTGTACAAGGCCTTGGTGAGACCACACCTGGAGTATTGTGTACAGTTTTGGTCCCCTAATCTGAGGAAAGACATCCTTGCCATAGAGGGAGTACAAAGAAGGTTCACCAGATTGATTCCTGGGATGGCAGGACTTTCATATGAAGAAAGACTGGATGAACTGGGCTTGTACTCGTTGGAATTTAGAAGATTGAGGGGGGATCTGATTGAAACGTATAAAATCCTGAAGGAATTGGACAGGCTAGATGCAGGAAGATTGTTCCCGATGTTGGGGAAGTCCAGAACGAGGGGTCACAGTTTGAGGATAAAGGGGAAGCCTTTTAGGACCGAGATTAGGAAAAACTTCTTCACACAGAGAGTGGTGAATCTGTGGAATTCTCTGCCACAGGAAACAGTTGAAGCCAGTTCATTGGCTATATTTAAGAGGGAGTTAGATATGGCCCTTGTGGCTAGGGGGATCAGGGGGTATGGAGGGAAGGCTGGTGCAGGGTTCTGAGTTGGATGATCAGCCATGATCATAATAAATGGCGGTGCAGGCTCGAAGGGCCGAATGGCCTACTCCTGCACCTATTTTCTATGTTTCTATGTTTCTTACCTCCCTCTGGTCACCTTATTTCTTCTGCCATTTTCTTCAGCCTACCTATTCCCTCCCAGCTCCTCACCTCATCCAGTCTGCCCCACCTGCACACCTTCCCCTCACCTGGTTTTACCTCTCACCTGCCAGCTTGTACTCCCTCCCCTTCACTCCTTCCCCATCATTTTAGACCATAAGACAAAGGAGCAGAAGTCGGCCATTTGGCCCATCGAGTCTGCTCCGCCATTTTATCATGAGCAGATCCATTCTCCCATTTAGTCCCACTCCCCTGCCTTCTCACCATAACCTTAATGCCCTGGCTACTCAGATACCTATCAATCTCTGCCTTAAATACACCCAATGACTTGGTCTCCACTGCCGCCCGTGGCAACAAATTCCATAGATTCACCACCCTCTGACTAAAAAAATTTCTTTGCATCTCTGTTCTGAATGGGTGCCCTTCAATCCTTAAGTCACTCCCTCTCGTAGTAGACTCCCCCATCATGGGAAACAACTTTGCCACATCCACTCTGTCCATGCCTTTCAACATTCGAAATGTTTCTATGAGGTTTTAATCTGACTTCTGCCCCACTTCCTTTCCAATCGTGACGCAGGGTCTCGGCATGAATGTCGACTGTTTCTAGATACTCCCCGGCCTGCAGAGTTCTTCCAGTACTTTGTGCCGGTGAAGAAGGTGTTTGGCACACTGGCCTTTATCAGCCAGAGCATTCAGTTCAGAAGTTGGATGTTATGTTGCAGATGTAGAAAGTGTCAGTGAGGCCACACTTGGAGTACTGTGTGCAGAGTGAACAACTCAGCAGGTCAGCTAGCGTCTATGGAGGGGAACAAACAGTCGACGTTTCAGGACAAGATCCTTCGTCAGGACGGGAGAGGAAGGGGGAAGAAGCCAGAGTAAGAAGGTGGAGGGAAGGGAAGGGCTACAAACTACAAAGTGATTGGGCGAGACCAGGGTGGGTGGAAGGTAGGGGAGTATTGTGTACAGTCCTGGCTGACCTGCACTGGGAAAGATGCCATTATGCTGGACAGAGTACAGAGGAAATTTATGAGGAAGTTGCTGGGACCAGGTGATGGTGAGTGTTTGGGAGAACGTTATTCCCTGGAGCTGAGGAGACTGTTAGGTAACTTTATAAAGGTGTATGAAGCCATGAGGAGTAATGATTTCTGAGGAAGCTGAAGGGAACTGGACTCTGCACACTCATGCTCACATTGTTATGTCTTTGCACAGATGCACAGCAGAGAACTTCCCATCGTTGCACTGAATGGAAACTGTGTAGAGGAAGGCTCTGCTATGGATCAGGGAGTCCTGTTGGAAGAAGCAGTCCCACCACCCTACACCCAACCCCACTCCCACTTGGCCAGCTGTCCTGCCACCCACTCCCTGCCCCTGTAGCAGAGTCTGATCCCAAATGAGGGTCCCCCCGATGAGGGAAATTGGAGTGAAGCTGGCGTCCTCTCGGAGGTGGGGGGGGGGAGTGTTCTGAGGCGAGGCTCACCTGGTAGATGTCCAGCGCCTCATTCACTGGGATGTAGTGGTGATACTTGTGCTCCCGGCTGTCCCGGCAAATCCCACAGATCAGCTTCCCGTCCGTCTCGCAGAACAGTTTCAGTTCCTCCTCGTGGAGTGGGCAGAAGAGGCGTGGGAGATGCCTGCACCCCCTGTCACCCTCCCACTGTCCCTCCCCACAACTTTCTCCCTCCTCTTCACTCCTCCCCCTCCCACCCTCCTTCCTGTTGTGTCCCTCCTCCCCATTCCTCCCAGCCTCCCTCCTCCTGTGCTCTCTTTCTCTCTCCTCATCCCACTCCCTCCCACCCTCCCAGCCTGTCATCCTCTCCCTCTCTAAACCTGACTCTCTCTTCCTAGATGCCTCCCTCCACCTCTCCTCCCCCCCATCCCACACCCTTCCCTCCTCCCTTGGCCCTGCTCTCTCACTCTCCAAATGTGACCCTGTATCCCCCGACTCCTCCCTCCACCTCTCCTCCTCCCCATCCCATACCCTTCCTTTCTCCCTTAGCTGTGCTCTCTCCCTCTTTGAAACCCTCCCAATTTCCCTCCAACTCTCTCCCTCATTCTCATCCTCATTTCCCCTCTCCCTCCATCTTTCCCTCTTACCCTCGCTCTTCCTTGCAGTGTTTCCCACCCTCCCATACTCCCTAATCCTCTCCCCCTCCTCTCTCTCCCCCTCTCTATCATCCTCCTCCCCCCTCTCCCTCTGCTTCTCTCTCTCACTCTCCCTCGTCCATTCCCTCACTCTGTCCCTTCCCCTCGCCCTCATCTTCCACTGCTCCTCTTCATCCTCGGTCACTCCTGCACCTGCTCCCTCCTTCGGCCTGACTTCCACCACTTCGCCCTCACCCCCTCTCCGTCTCTCCCTTGTCCTCGCACCATTCCCCACTCTCTCTACAACCCCCTCACCCCCCCTCCACCTCTCCTCCTTTTGCTCCCCTTCTCCTGTCCTCCCACCCCCCCTTTCCCTCTCACTCACCTCTGCTCTCTCCCTTTCCCTTTTCCTCGCTCTCTGCCTGTCCCCTCCACTGTCCCTCTCCCCTCGCCTCCCTCCCTCACTATCCCCACCCATCAGTGTCACTCTCTCTCCCTCCCTCAGCTTCCTGTTGTCCCTCCGCCTGTCCCCCTGCTCCCTCGCCCTCTCACCCTCCCCCACCCGCGCACCATTCCCTTCCGTCTCTGTGACACCCCCACCCTCCCTGAGCCTCTGCCTCTCACTCTCACCCCCACCCTCCCTGAGCCTCTGCCTCTCACTCTCACCCCCACCCTCCCTGAGCCTCTGCCTCTCACTCTCACCCCCACCCTCCCTGAGCCTCTCACTCTCCCCCTTCCTTGCTCTCTGCCCCTCTCCCTTTCTCTCTCTCCATCTTTCTCTCTCATTCACCTCTCCTTCTGTTGCCCTTTCCCCTTCCCTCACTCTCTGCCTCTCTCTCGCACCCTCCCTTTCCCTCCAGCTGCCTCTCTCAATCTCCTCTCCTTCCCCCTCTTTCTTTCTCTCCCTCACCTCCCCTCTCTCACTCATCCCGACCCTTTGGCTCACACTATCTCTCTCCCTTCTCCTCCCTCTCTCTCCCTCGCCACCTCTCTGCCTCACCGGCGCCCTTTCTCTAACCTCGTCCTCCTCCCTCACACTCTGCATCTCATTTCCCCTCCAGTCTTTCTCCCCCTCCCCTCCCCTCCTTTCCCCTCCCCTCCCCTCCCTCTCCCCCTTCCTCATCTCTTCCTCCCTCCCCCTGTGACTCCTCCCTGTCCTATCCACTTCCCCAATGGTCCCCCCTCTCTCTCTCACTCACTCACTCACCACTTCTCCCTCTCCCTCAAACCCCTCTCTGTCCCACTCTCTCTCCCTCAAACCCCTCTCTGTCCCTCTCTCCCTCTGCCTCAAACCCCTCTCTGTCCCTCTCTCCCTCTCCCTCAAACCCCTCTCTGTCCCTCTCCCTCTCCCTCAAACCCCTCTCGGTCCCTCTCCCTCTCCCTTAGACCCCTTTCTGTCCCTCTCTCTGACGCCCACTGGCGGCCGAGCTCTCACTGCGGGGCTGGACCGGGCTCTGCCGGGGACCCTCCGCTTCTGCGGCCGCCAGTTCCGAGGCCGAGCCACTGGCTTTGCGGGACGCTCGGCGCGGCGGGAGGCCGGTTCGATCCTTGAGCAGAGCGGGACTCGACTTCCTGATTCCCTGCAGTCTGTGCGAGGGAGGGAGGGGACGAGGGAGAGGGAAGGAGGGACAGGTAAGGAGGGAGAAGAGGGAGGGAGGGAGAGAGAGAGAGAGCGAGAGAAAGAGAGGTGGCGGGGGAGAGGGAGAGGAAGACAATCGAAATAACAGGAAAAAACAGTGATGTTGGGTCGGATAGTTTGAAGTGTGTATATTTTAATGCTGGGAGTATTATGATTGAGACTGGGGCAGACCACGACATCAAGAAACAGACGTGTAATCAGATTAAGGAAATATATAAAAATTATATGGTCCAACATATTATTCTCCGTAACTTCCGCCACCTCCAACAAGATCCCACCACTAAGCACATCTTTCCCTCCCCCCCCCCGGCTTTTCCGCAGGGATCGCTCCCTACGCGACTCCCTTGTCCACTCGTCTCCCCCATACCTCCCCACTGATCTCCCTCCTGGCACTTATCCGTGTAAGCGGAACAAGTGCTACACACGCCCTTACACTTCCTCCCTTACCAGCATTCAGGGCCCCAGACAGTCCTTCCAGGTGAGGCGACACTTCACCTGTGAGTCGGCTGGGGTGATATACTGCGTCCGGTGCTCCCGATGTGGCCTTTTATATATTGGTGAGACCCGACACAGACTGGGAGACCGCTTTGCTGAACATCTACGCTCTGTCCGCCAGAGAAGGCAGGATCTCCCAGTGGCCACACATTTCAATTCCACATCCCATTCCCATTCTGACATGTCTAACCACGGCCGCCTCTACTGTAAAGATGAAGCCACACTCAGGTTGGAGGAACAACACCTTATATTCCGTCTGGGTAGCCTCCAACCTGATGGCATGAACATCGATTTCTCTAACTTCCGCTAATGCCCCACCTCTCCCTCGTACCCGTCAGTTATTTATTTATTTATCTATCTATTCATTTATTTGTTTGTTTATTTATTTATTTCCCCTTTTTTCTCTCTTTTCTCTTCCTCTGTCCCCCTCACTATAACTCCTTGCCCATCCTCGGCTCCCCTCCCCCTTTCTTTCTCCCTGGGCCTCCCGTCCCATGATCCTCTCCCTTCTCCAGCCTGGTATCCCTTTTGCCAAACAACTTTCCAGCTCTTGGCTCCATCCATCCACCTCCTATCATTTTGGATCTCCCCCTCCCCTCCCACTTTCAAATCTCTTACTATCTCTTCTTTCAGTTAGTCCTGACGAAGGGTCTCAGCCTGAAACGTCGACTGTACCTTTTCCTAGAGATGCTGCCTGGCCTGCTGCGTTCACCAGCAATTTTTATGTGTGTTGCTTGAAATTCCAGCACCTGCAGATTTCCTCGTTTTAGGTTTGTTGTCATGGAGGATTTCAACTTCCCTGATATAAACTCGGACATTCTTAGTGCAAGGAGTTTTAGACGAGGCAGAATTTGTTAAGTGTGTCCAGGAAGATTTCTTAATTCAATATGTGGGCAGTCCAACAGGAGGAGGTGCCGTACTGGAGTTGGGTAATGAGCCTGGCCAGATGACTGACCTTTCAGCGGACGAATAGTCAGGAAACAGTGACCACAACTCCTTAACTTTCAGGATAGTTAAGTATAGGTGAGCTTTTGGGAGAGTTTTAAATTGCAGTAGGTCAAATTACGAGGGCATTAGCCAGGAACTAAGAAGGATTAATTGAGACCGACTCTTCTCTAGCAAGTCCACATCAGACGTGTGGAGATCAATTGCACAGAGTAGACGAAAGGGATGTTGCTGTTAGAAGGAAGGACGGGGATGGGACAATAAGAGAACTTCGGATTCCAGATAGGTGATGATTTTACTCAACAGGAAAAGGGAAAAGTATGTAAAGCTTCAGAAGTCAGGATCAGACGAAGCACATGAGGAGTATAAGGAAGCCAGAAAAGAACTAAAGGGAATTAGGAAGACCAGGAGAGGCCATGAAAAGTCCCTGGCAAGCAGGATTAAGGTCAGTTCCAAGGCATTCTATATGAAGAGCAAGAGGATAACCAGGTAGGACAACTCAAGGATAAAGAGCAGGAACATTTGCTGGCTTGCAGAGAATGCGAGTGTAGTATGTAAAGAGTACTTTGCTTCAATATTTACCAAGAAAAAGGATTTGGAGGACCAGGAGATCAGTGCTGAGCATATAAATATGTTAGGACTTTTAGAAGTCAAGAAGGAGGGAGTGCTGGGCCTTCTCGTGAAGGTGGATAAGTCCCCAGAACCTGGTGGGATTTCCCCCAGGTTATTGCAGAGGGCAAGAGATGAAATTCAGAATCATAATCAGAATCAGAAATTTCTGAGCCCTTGACCTGTACCTTGGTGTCCTCTCCAGGCACAGTGAGGTCCCGGAGGACTGGTGAGTGGCTAGTGTTGTACCTATATTTAAGAGGGGAACAATGGAAAATCCTGGGATTATAGACCGGTGAGTCTCAGGTCAGTCGTAAGGCATATGTTGGAGAAAATTCTTAGTGTAGGATTTACAAGCATTTGAAAACCAATAACCTAATTACGGAGAACCAGCATGCCTTTTCTGTGGGGCACGTTGATCCTTACCAACTTGACAAGGTGACGAGAGAGATTGATGAGGGTGGGACAACTGGTGTTGTCTAAGGTGTTTGACAAAGTCCCTCACGGAATGTTCATCCAGAAGGTTCAGATGTATGGGATCTGAGGTGAATTGGCTGTTTGGATTCAGCACTGACATGCACATAGATGACAGAGGGTTTTGGATGAAGGGACTTTTTCAAGCTGGTGGTGTTTCTCAGGGATCTGTGCTGGGATCTCTGCTGTTTGTGATGTATATCTGGATGATCTGGATGAAAATGTAGATGGGTGGGTTAGATTGGCGGAATTGTGGATAATGAAGACTAGCAAAGAATACAGCACGATATAGATCAGTTGCAGATATGGGCAGAGAAGTGGCAGATGGAGTTTAATACAACTAAATGTGAGGTGTGGCACCTTGGTCGGGGCAAATACGAGGAGACAGTACACTTAAGACAAGATCCTTAAAAATGTTGATGAGCAAAGAGTTCTTGGGATCCAAGTTCGTAGCTTCTTAGAAGTGATTAATGCTTATGGAATGTTTGCATTTTTAGTCGAGGCATTGAGTTCAAAGGTCAGGAGGTTATATTACAGCTTTGGTTGCAAACTCTGGTTACGTCACATCAGTTCTGGTCGCCCCACTGTAGAAAGTGTGTTGGGGCTTTGGAGAAGATGCAGAAGATGCTGGTGCTGCCCGGTTTAAAGGGTATGTACTATCTCGAGAGGCTGGATAAATCTTTCTGAATGTTTACTCTGGAGCGGCGGATGCTGAGGGGAGATCTGAGAGAGGATTGTAAGATTGTGAGAGGTATAGATAGAGTGGACAGACAGCATCTGTTTCCCAGGGTTGAAATATCTAACACCAGAGGCATGCATCGAAAGCGAGAGGGGGTAGGTTCAAGGGGGATGTGGGGGTAAGTTTTTTGTTGCTCAGAGAGTTGTGGACGCCTGGAATGCGCTGCCTGGTATGGTGGTAGAGGCAAATACATTAGGGGCTTTTAAGGGGGGGTTTGGAAAGGCACCATGTAAGGAGTTTGGGGGGATATGGAGATGGTTTAGGTAGGAAGGATTAGTATTCTGGTGTTATTGATTTGCTTTTTAGCTGCTCAGCACAACATTGTGGGCCGAATGGCCTTGCTGTACTGTTCTATGGGGGAACGGAAGGCGAGAGGATGGGAGAGCAACGGAGGGAGAGGGTGACAATAAAGAGAGGGAGAGGCGGAGAGGGAGGAGAGAGGGCGAGAGAAAATGTCAGAGTCGGGGAGAGAGAGGAAAGGAGGGAAAAGGGAGGCATTGGACAGAGGGAGAGAGAGATGGAGGGAGGAACGAACGAACGGGAGAGCCGGGGAACGAGAATAATCTGTAGCTTTACTCGTGTAAGGGAATTCCCAGAAGCTTGGTTTCCCACCAACAATTCTGCAATCAAACACATAGGCCGTGATCCTATTTAGGAGCCAATGAGGGAAAATTCCAAACCACAACGAATGTACGACAGAGAAGGGGAGGGTCTCTGGAACAGCGGGGAAGTAAAGGGGTGGGGGTGTCTGTGAGAGCGTAGTCGGGAAGGGAGGGGGATGAGAGACATCTCCAGGCGATCGGGGTCGGGGGTCTCTGGGGGAGAGAGGTCTCGAGGGGAGCGGGATAAAAAGGGTCTCTCAGTGGGCCGGTTTGGTAGGGTGCAGGATTCGGGTTTCTGAGAGACCGCGGTCGGCAGGGGGGAAGAGGACGAAAGAGGCGTGTCTCCGGCTGTGGGGCATCGATGGGGAAAGGGGAAGGAGGGGCACTAGCAGGGTGGGATTGGGAGTGATAAGGGAAGTGAGGGGTCTCTAAGAGAGCGGGATTGGGAGGGGAGAGGAGGGGAACGAGAGCGGGCAAGAGAGGGATCTCAGAGACAGCAGGTTCAGAGGGCGGGGGAAGAGTGGAGTCTCCGGGTGAGCGGCTTCGGGACTGAAGGGCGAAGGGAAAAGTTTCGAGGAGAGCGGGGAAGGGAGGGTTTGAGGATGGGAGAGGCATTCGGAGGAGGTGAGTCGTTGGGGCAAAGGGGTGGGAGAGAGAGCGGGATCGGAAGAGGTCTCCGGGAAAGCCGGTTCGCAAGTGAAGGGGAAGGGAGAGGTCTCTGGGAGAGCGGGGTCAGGACTGTGGGATGAGAGGGGTTTCTAGAAGGGCGGGATCGGGAGGGGGTATCGGGGAGAGGAGGGGCGAGAGGGGAGCGGGAGAATGGAGGGGACCCTCGAAAAGAGGGGTCGGGAGGGGAGGGTAGAATGGAGGGGACTCTGGCAGTGCGGGGAGGGGAGGGTATTTGGGTGAGAGTGGGGTCTTTGGGGGAAAAGGTAGGAGAGTGAGGGTGGAGCATCTCTGGGGGACGGAAGTCGGAAGAGAATAAGGGTGAGAGGGGTCGCTGGGCGACCGGGTTTCGGAGAGGGAAGGGAAGTGTGGGGTCTCTGGGAGACCGGGGTCTGGAGAGGGGAAGGGAAGTAGTGGGGACTGGGAGAGCGGGGTCGGGAGAGGGGAAGGGAAGTGTGGGGACTCTGGGAGAGCGAGTCGGGAGATTGGAAGGGAAGTGTGGGGTCTCTGGGAGACCGGGGTCGGGAGAGGGGAAGGGAAGTGTGGGGTCTCTGGGAGACCGGGGTCGGGAGAGGGGAAGGGAAGTAGTGGGGACTGGGAGAGCGGGTCGGGAGAGGGGAAGGGAAATGTGGGGACTCTGGGAGAGCGAGGTCGGGAGATTGGAAGGGAAGTGTGGGGTCTCTGGGAGAGCGGGGTCGGGAGAGGGGAAGGGAAATGTGGGGACTCTGGGAGAGCGAGGTCGGGAGATTGGAAGGGAAGTGTGGGGTCTCTGGGAGACCGGGGTCGGGAGAGGGGAAGGGAAGTGTGGGGACTCTGGGAGAGTGGGGTCGGGAGAGGGGATGGGAAGTGGGGTCTCTGGGAGAGCGGGGTCGGGAGAGGGGATGGGAAGTGTGGGGACTCTGGGAGAGCGGGGTCGGGAGAGGGGATGGGAAGTGTGGGTGTCTGGGAGAACGGGGTGGGGAGATTGGAAGGGAAGTGTGGGGTGTCTGGGAGAGCGGGGTCGGGAGAGGGGAAGTGAAGTGTGGGGTCTCTGGGAGAGCGGGGTCGGGAGAGGGGAAGGGAAGTGTGGGGTCTCTGGGAGAGCGGGGTCGGGAGGGAATGGGAAGTGTGGGGACTCTGGGACAGCAGGGTCGGGAGAGGGGAAGGGAAGGATGGGGACTCTGGGAGAACGGGGTCGGGAGAGGGGAAGGGAAGTGTGGGGTCTCTGGGAGAGCGGGGTCGGATGGAGAAGGGAAGTGCGGGGTCTCTGGGAGAGCGGGGTCGGGAGAGGGGAAGGGAAGCGTGGGTCTCTGGGAGAGCGGGGTCGGGAGATTGGAAGGGAAGTGTGGGGTTTGCGGGAGAGCGGGGTCGGGAGAGGAGAAGGGAAGTGTGGGGTCTCTGGGAGAGCGGAGTCGGGAGAGGGGAAGGGAAGTGTGGGGTCTCTGGGAGAGCGGGGTCGGGAGAGTGGATGGGAAGTGTGGGGACTCTGGGAGAGCGGGGTCGGGAGAGGTGAAGGGAAGTGTGGGGTCTCTGGGAGAGTGGAGTCGGGAGAGGGGAAGGGATCTCTGGGAGAGCGGGGTCGGGAGAGGGGAAGGGAAGTGTGGGGTCTCTGGGAGAGCGGGGTCGGGAGAGGATGGGAAGTGGGGTCTCTGGGAGAGCGGGGTCGGGAGAGGGGAAGGGAAGTGTGGGGTCTCTGGGAGAGCGGGGTCGGGAGAGGGGAAGGGAAGTGTGGGGTCTCTGGGAGAGCGGGGTCGGGAGGGGGGAAGGGAAGTGTGGGGACTCTGGGAGAGCGGGGTCAGGAGAGGGGAAGGGAAGTGTGGGGACTCTGGGAGAGCGGGGTCAGGAGAGGGGAAGGGAAGTGTGGGGTCTCTGGGAGAGCGGGATCGGGAGGGGGATGGGAAGTGTGGGGTCTCTGGGAGAGCGGGATCGGGAGGGGGATGGGAAGTGTGGGGACTCTGGGAGAGCGGGGTCGGGAGAGGGGATGGGAAGTGTGGGGACTCTGGGAGAGCGGGGTCGGGAGAGGAGAAGGGAAGTGTGGGATCTCTGGGAGAGCGGGGTCGGGAGAGGGGATGGGACGTGTGGGGATTCTGGGACAGCGGGGTCGGTGGGCTGGAAGTAAAGGTCTCTGAGAGATGATGGCCAGGCTGTGAAAATCGAAGGTTCTCTGGTAAAGTGGGGAAGCGAACGTAACGATGAGGATTATTGTCTCTGTGCTGCGGGCCTCCGGTGGGGTGGGTCGTGTGTCGCCCGCGGGTGGGGATGGTACCACAGTGAGGGAGTGGGGACGTCGGAGGGGATACCGGAGCTCTCGGCTTTGTTGGTTCTGTGACTGAGGTGTGGAATTTCTTTCGTCAAAGGGTAGTGAATGTGTGGAATTCATTGTCACTTTGTCACAATATGCAAATCCTAGTTTGATAATGTTTTGAGTTAGTCAGGGTATCGAAGGTTGGGGAGTGGATGGTGCGTATCGGGAAGTGGTCCGACGGTCTGCGGCGGAATAGTTGGGTGAGGGGGGAGAATTTGTTGGTGATCTCGCCTTATTTATATTAGACCAGGGAGATAAGGCTGATGGAGCGGTGGACCGAACTCTCTACCCTCTTTACCCCACTCCCTTTCTTCACCCACGCCCCCTCTTTCTTCCACCCACTTCTCCCTTCTCACGCTTTACCCCGGTCCCCGCCCTGGCCCCGATACCGCTCAGCGCCTCCCCCTGCTCTTCGTGGCTGCCACGGCGACGGCAGCCTGCCCCTGACTGAGTCCGGCTTTCGTCGCTGCCACGTGTGCGCGGGCTCTCGCTTCCGGCGCCCCCGGGAGGTAGAAACCGGCGGCAAGCAGAGTTGGGGCGTGGAGCCACCATGGCCTGTCGCCCGGGTACTGGAGAGTGTAGCTGCGGAACGGCCGCGACTAGGGGGCGCTGATGGAGCCCCGCACCCGGCTTAGCACCCGAACGGTGAGTGTCTACTTGGACTACGAGGGTGGACAGTTGTGGTTCTACAATATAGACGGGATGGTTCATCTCCAAACCTTCAGCAAGACTCTCTACTTTTTCAGTTCGGACCTCAAAGACGGAGCGAGCAACACTGAGCCTCCGCCTACTCTCTGGGGTTTAGAAAGCTGGGGGCAGGGGCATCTCATTGTAAAATATTGAACACATTGGACATCGGGTATTATTCCATGGTGATGAGACACCGCTTGAAGCTGAACACTAACTAATTTGGCCCGGGGATCGGAACCGTAGTGAAGATAGGACGGATGGTAAAAAAACAAAGCGTGCAGTCAGACTGTCAGGAAGGGCAGGCAGGTGATAGGACTTGGTTACAGCCAACAGGCTGAGTATCAAAACATTAAGGATGCAGAGTCAGAAAGGATAGTAAATACGGTGCTCAAGGTGGTGTATCTAAATGTGCGTGGTGTTAAGAAATAAGGTGGATGAACTTGTTGCAATATTACAGATTGCCAGATATGAAGTTGCGGCCATCACTGAATCGAGGCTGAAGGTTGGTTGTAGTTGGGAGCTGAATGTACAAGGTTACACGTTATATCAGAGGGATGGGAAGGTAGGTAGAGGGGGTGGGGATCTGCTGATAGAGAATGGCGACAAATCAGTAGAAAGATGTGAAATAGAATCGGAAGATGTTGAATCCTTGTGGGTTGAGTGAAGAAACTGCAAGGGTAACAGGACTCTGATGGCAGTTATATACAGGCCTCCCAACAGTGGCTGGGATGTGGACCACAGGTTACAATGGGAAATAGAAAAGGCGTGTCAAAATGGCAATGTTATGTTAGTCATGGGAGACTATAACATGCAGGTCGATTGGGAAAATCAGGTTGGTAATGGAACTGAAAAGAGTGAGTTTGTTGAATACCTGCAGGATGGTTTTTTAGAGCAGCTTCTGCTGAGCCTAATAATGAAACTGGATTGGGTGTTATGTAATGAAACGGAAGCGATTAGGATGGTTAAGGTAAAGGAACCCTTAGGAGACAGTGATCACAATATGATTGAGTTCAACGTGAAATTTGATAAGGAGAAAGTAAAGTCTGACATAGCAGTATTTCCATAAGATTAGATTAGATTAGATTCAACTTTATTGTCACTGTGCGGAGTACAGATACAAAGCCAATGAAATACAGTTAGCATCTGACCAGAAATGCAAAGAATAGTGTTATTTACAAAATAACTGTGAATAAAAAGTAAGTGCTACAGCACACAAATATAAAAGTACTGAGACAGTACAATATGGGTGCAATACTGCTTAACGCTGTGATGTGAGGTTCAGCAGGGTCACAGCCTCAGGGAAGAAGCTCTACCTGTGCCTGCTGGTGCGGGAGTGGAGGCTCCTGTAGCGCCTACCGGATGGGAGGAGAGTAAAAAGTCCATGGTTAGGGTGAGATGTATCCTTGATAATGCTTTTCGCCCTGCCCAGGCAGTGTTTATGGTAGACGTTCTCAATGGTGGGCAATTGGGTGCCAATAATCCGCTGGGCAGTTTTCACCACATGCTGGAGTGCTTTGTGGTCCGATACGGGACAATTGCCATACCACACTGAGATGCAGTTGGTGAGTATGCTCTCAATGGTACAGCGGTAAAAGTCCGTCAGTATCCTGGGACAGAGGAGAGCTTTCTTGATGCTCCGCAGGAAATAAAGGTGCTGTTGTGCCTTTTTGACCAGGATGGAGGATTTCAGGGACCAGGTGAGATCCTCGGAAATGTGGATACCAAGGAATTTGAAGCTTGATACACGCTCCACTACATTGATGTAGATGGGGACATGAGTGTGACTCCTAGCATGCCCGAAGTCCACAATGATCTCCTTGGTCTTCTGGGTATTAAGGGTCAGGTTGTTGTCAGCACACCACGCGGCCAGGTGCCGGATCTCGTCCCTGTAGGCCATCTCGTCATCCCCTCTGATCAGACCAACCACCGTGGTGTCGTCTGCAAACTTGATTATGGAGTTAGAAACACAGTCATAGGTAAAAAAGGAGTACAGAAGAGGGCTCAGCACACAGCCTTGAGGCACGCCGGTGTTCAGGGTGAGAGTGGAGGAGGAGAGGTTGTCTAACTTAACTGATTGGGGTCTGTTAGTCAGAAAGTCCAAGGTCCAATTGCAGAGTGATGAGCTGATACCAAGCTGGCGAAGTTTGGCAGTCAGCTTGGAGGGGATCATAGTATTGAATGCTGAACTAAAGTCGATGAACAGCATTCTGACGTAAGAGTTGGGGCTGTCCAGGTGGGTCAGGGCAGAGTGAAGTGCTGTGGAGATGGCGTCCTCTGTTGACCCGTTGGTGCGATAGGCAAATTGATGGGGGTCCAGTGTAGAGGGTAGACAGGATTTCAGATGTGACAGAACCAGTCTCTCAAAGCACTTTGCAATGGTGGGGGTGAGTGCAATTGGGCGGAAGTCATTCAGGCCCGTGGCAGTGGAATGCTTCAGCACTGGCACGATGGTGGCGATCTTGAAGCTTGTGGGGACCACTGCCTGGGCCAGGGGCAGATTAAAAATGTCTGTGAAGACCCCGGCCAACTGTCCTGCACAGACTCTGAGCACACGGGTGATATTCCATCCGGACCAGCTGCCTTCCGTACATTCACCCTGCTCAGGGTGGTGCAAATGTCAGAGGTGGAAAGTGAGAGAGGCAGTTCACCAGGTGGGAGATCCGCTTTGAGGGTGACCTTGTTCTCTCGGTCAAAGCGAGCGTAGAAGTAATTGAGCTCATCAGGGAGGGAAGCAGAGCTGGAAGGGGGCACAGAACTAGGTGGTTTAAATTCTGTAATGACCTGTATGCCATGCCACGTGCGCTGGGGTTCTGAGGAGTTGAAATGCTCCTCGACTCTCTGTTTGTATATGTGTTTAGCCTGTTTGTATATGTATAAGACCATAAGACATTGGAGCTGAATTAGGCCATTTGGCCAATCGAGTCTGCTCTGCCATTCAATCATAGCTTTTCCCTCTCTTCAGCACCCATTCCCCAGCCTTCTCTAAATAACCTTTGATGCTGTGTTCGATCAAAAACACTGCCTTAAACACACCCAACAATCTGGCCTCCACGTCTGCCTGTGGTAATAAATTCTACAAATTCTCTGGCTAAAGAAATTTCTCTGCATCTCTGTTTTGAATGCACGCCCCTCTATCGTGAGGCTATGCCCTCTTGTCCTAGACTCTCCCACCATGGGAAACATCCTTTCCACATCTACTCTGTCTAGGCCTTTCAACATTCAATGAGATCCCCATCATACTTCTAAATTCCAGTGAGTACAGGCCCAGAGCTATCAAATGTTCCTTGCAAGATAATCCTTTCATTCCCGGAATCATCCTTGTGAACCTCCTCTGAAGCCTCTCCAATACCAGCACATCGTTTCTTAGATGAGGAACCTAAAACTGTTCACAACACTCAAGGTGATGCCTCACCAGTGCCTTATAAAGCCTCAGCATCACATCCTTGCTCTAGTATTCTAGACCTCTTGAAATGAATGCTAACATGGTATTTGCCTTCCTCAACACTGACTCAGCCCTTTTTTTTTATAAGGATCCATTAGTCTCATGAGACCATGGATTTGTGCCTTGGAAGGTTTTCAGGGCGCAGGCCTGGGCAAGGTTGTATGGAAGACCAGCAGTTGCCCATGCTGCAAGTCTCCCCTCTCCACGACACTGATGTTGTCCAAGGGAAGGGCATTAGGACCCATACAGCTTGGCACCAGTGTCGTTGCAGAGCAATGTGTGATTAAGTGCCTTGCTCAAGGACACAACACGCTACCCCAGCCAAGGTGCGAACTAGCAACCTTCAAATCACTGGACGAACGCCCTAACCACTTGGCCACGCCTACAAGTTACCCTTCAGAGTGTTCTGCACAAGGACTTTGCAGCTCAGATTTTTGGACTTTCTCCCTATTTAGAAAATTGTCCGCATATTTATGACTTTCCATTTTCTAACATTATATTTTATTCGCCATTCTCTTGTCTATTATCCTAATCTGTCTAAGGCCTCCTGCAGCCTACCTATTTCCTCAACACTATCTGCTCCTCCACCAGTCTTTGTCTCATTTGCATTTCAAACTTGGCAACTATGATGGAAAAGCCATCTTTTTCATTATCTAAATCATTTATATACAGCATAAGAGAAGCTGTCCCAACACCGACCCCTGCGGAACACCACTAGTCACTGGCAGCCAGCCAGACAAGGATCCTTTTATTTCCACTCGCTACCTCCTACCAATCAGCCAATGTTCTAACGATGTTAGTAAATTTCCTGTAATACCACAGGATCTTAACTTGGTAAGCAGCCTCGTGTGTGGCACCTTGTCAAAGACCTTCTGAAAGTCTAAATATATAACATCCACTACATCCCCTTTATCTATCCTACATGTAATCTCAAAGAATTCCAACAGGTTCCTCAGGCAAGGTTTTCCCTTAAGGAAACTATACTGCTATTGACCTATCTTGTCCTGTGCCACTAAATACTTCATAGCCTCATCCTTAACAATTGACCCCAGCATCTTCCTAACCACTGAGGTCAGGCTAACTGGTCCATAATTTCATCTCTCCTGCCTTCCTTCTTTTTTATAGAGTGGAGTGACATTTGCCATTTTCCAGTCCTCTGGAACCATGCCAAGCTCCAATGAATTTTCAAAGATCATTACAAATGCCTCCACAATCTCTACTGCTACCTCTTTCAGAACCCTAGGGTGCAGTTAATCTGGTCTGGGTGACTTATATATGTACCCTTGGGTCTTTCAGCTTTTTGAGCGCCTTCTCCCTTGTAATAGTAACATCCTTTTTTTCCTCACACCCTTCAACATCTGGCACATTGCTGGTGTCTTCCAAAATGAACATGATACAAAATACTTATTTAATTTCAGTGGAGTAAAGGAAATTACAGAAAGAGGAGCTGGCCAAAGTAAATTGGAAGAAGATTCTGGTAGGGATGACAGCAGAGCGGTAGTGGTGTAGGTTACTGGGAAAATGAAGAAAGTGTATGATAGATGTATTCTAAAAACAAAGTACTCAAATGACAAAATAGTACAACGGTGGCTGACAAGGGAAGTCAAAGTTAATGTAAAAGCAAAAGAGAGGATGTATAGTAAAGCAAAAATTTGTCGGATGATGGAGGACTGGGAAGCTTTTAAAATCTACAGAAAGGAACTAAAAGCATCTTTATGAGGGCAAAGATGAATTATGAAAGCCAGCTGGCAAACAATATCAAGGCGGATAGACACAGTTTTTTCTCATATATAAAAAACTAAAAGAGAGATTAAAATGGATGTAGGACCGCTAGAAAATGCAGCCGGAGAAATAATGATGAGAGCCAAGGAGATGGCAGACGAAGGAAATGAGTATTTTACATGGGTCTTCTCTGTGGAAGACACTAGCAGTGTGCTAGGTGTTGAATGGTGTAGGGGAAGAGAAGTGGGTGCAGTCACGATTACAAGGGAGAAGGTGCTCAAAAAGCTGAAAGACCTAAAGGTACATAATTCACCTGGACCAGATGAACTGCACCCTAGCGTTCTAAAAGAGGTAGCATTAGAGATTGTGGAGGCATTAGTAATAATCTTTCAAGAATCCCCAAAGCCTACGTATCTGAGAGTCCAGTACAGGGAATGGAGGTTGGAGGGGTGATGTCTACGTATCTGAGAGTCCAGGCCAGGGAATGGAGGTTGGAGGGGTGATGTCTACGTATCTGAGAGTCCAGGCCAGGGAATGGAAGTAGAAACCTGATGTCTGCAGTCCAGGACCAAGGAATGGGGTCAGGGGTCAGTGGTCAGTGGCCAGAGGCGACCTTTCCTGAGGTTGGTTGCCTTGCTGGTGTTATTTTGTTGTGTTATTCTGCCAAGCATGGTAGGATTGCTACATTGGCATTGGCACACGTGGCAACATTTGCAGGCTGTCCCCAGCACAGCATTAGAATTCTGCTGGTCCTTGATGCAAACGACGTATTTCACTGTATGTTTCCCTGTGCATGTCATAAATACATCTGAATATCAGTCTGAGGGGGCTGCCTACTCTCTAGAGATGGCCAAGCTTACCCGAGTATCATTCTTCTGTGCTGCATGGGGCACTATGATGGGCCCTTCCAGTTCCGACGGCACGATCACATTACCTCGGTTTCCCAAGGTAAAAATAGTGTTCCGGTTTTTCAGCGATGGTTTGGAGAAAAAGCGTGAACAGTGGGTCAAGGTAAAACAAACATTGAATCAACGGAGCTGCAGTCAAAGGCAGAGAGTGCTCGAGACAAAGATTGTTTTGTGTACTGTTCTTATCAAACGGGGCCAGAACATTGACCCTAATCAGGAGAAATTATGTATCAGTTTACAACGCTGGCCATAAACACGAGATTCTGCAGATGCTGGAAATGCAGAACAACACAGCTGCAGGACTGATGAAGGGAGGTTCTGGGTCCAAAGTGTTGACTGTTTATACCTCTTCATAGATGCTGCCTGACGTGCTGAGTTCCCCAGCAGTGTGTTTACAATCCGGCCCATAACACAGACCCTCTCTCCATCAGTCCGAAGTTTCAACTGTTTATTCCTCTCCACAGATGCTGGCTGACGTGCTGTGTTCCCCCAGTATTGTGTTCAATTCCTGGCATCTGCCTTGCTGAAGACAACTCGGGACCAAAGAGTCAGAACAGCTTAAGGAGACCTGGGCTAGTTAACTCACAGCGGCTGCAGGGTCTGTTTCTGTGCTCTGTCACCCCAGTTTAGACCAACCCAACACTCTTCTACTGTGAACACCATTGAAGAGAAAGCCACCCACCGGTTTCTCCATGACTAAAAACTGATGGATCAAGGTTCTTTGACTATTGAAATCTATCTCATTAAACCTATCGAATTTTGAAAGGCCTCAATAGAGTGACCGTGGAGAGGGTGTTTCCTATAATGGGGGAGACTTGGACCAGATGCAACAGACTGAGAATAGGCAGAAGGCTGTAAGGGTGATTAAACCTCCACCCACTGGCCTATATCATTCCACACTTCCAACCACCACTAATTTATCATCTCCCGTCAGTCACTTTATGTACACATTCCTGTGGCAAGTGTCACTTTATGGACATTTGATCAATCTCTGCATATAAAACCTACCTTATGTATTTAAACTTATTGTATTTTTTTAAATTTTTGGTGTGTTCTTTATCTTACTGTGTTTTTGTATGCTGCATCGGATGTGGAGTAACAATGATTTCATTCTCCTTTACACTTCTCTACTGGAAATGACATTAAACCATCTTCAATCTTGAATTTTACACTAAATGGGCTTTGTATTATCTTGTTCTAATTGTGCTCTTCTTGGTAAAAATTATGCAGCAATTTATGTTTAATTCATGTTTTCTCGACATAGTTGCTTTTATAATGTTATTTGCTGCAGGTTTTCATTGCACCCGAGAACTTTTATGTGTAAATGACAAGAAACACCACTTTGCCTTCACAGCACCATATAGCACTACAGCAGAGAAACAGGCCTTCTGGCACATCTCGTCCATGTCAATGTGTTTTTCTGTCTAATCCTGCTGACCTCTCTCAGTCCTGGAGCAGCGTTTGGACCCAAAGCTTCCACAATTCCTTCCCTCTTCCCTGCCTCCCTCCCACATAATGCTCCATTTTTCTGTCATTCATCTGCGTATCTACGAGCTTCTAAATGTCTATTACCACCCATGTCAGGGCATTCCACACACTCACCACTGTGTAAGAAAACTATCTCTAACATTTCCTCTCTCTCTTCCTCCAATCACTTTAAAATGATGCCCTTTCCCAGTCGCCATTTCTGCCCTGGGGAAAGGTCTGTTGTTGTCCACTGAATCTGAGCCTCTTATCGGCTTGTACAGTTGCTGATAGGGAGCTGGCAAATGGAGTTTAATTTGGGAGGTGCAAGGTCATAGACTGATGAGAGAATCAAAAAGCAGATTATTATTTGAATGGAAAGAAACTGCCAGTGGGTGGAACAGACTGGATTACTGCAATACACTTTCTACTGACCTTCCAAAGCAGCCTATTGATAAAGTTACATTCATGCAGAACATTACGAAAACTTCTGAGGAACATACCTCTCCACTCCTAGCTTCTCTGCACTGGCTTCCTGTATCTTTTAAAATTGATTTTAAAGTTTTCTAACTACTTTAAAGCTCTTACGTGGACTGGGACCTGATTACATCACAGAATTGTTTTCATTTTATAATCCTACATGAGTTATACCATAAGATCATAAGGAGAATTAGGCCATTTGGCCCAGTGAGTCTGCTCGTCCTTTTCATCACGGCTGATCCAATTTTCCTCTCAGCCTCAATCTCCTTCCTTCTCCCCGTATCCCTTCATGCCCTGTCCAATCAAGAATTTATAAACCTCTGCCTTAAATATCCATAAAGACCTGGCCTCCACATCTGCCCTTGGCAAAGAATTCCACAGATTTACCACTCTCTGGCTAAAGAAATTCCTCCTCATTTCCATTTTACTACCCTTTAGTCTGAGACTGTTCTCTGGTCTTAGAGTCTCCCAACTTGGGAAACACCTTCTTCACACTCACTGTATAAAGGCCGTTCACCATTCGATAGGTTTCAATGAGGTCACCCATCATTCACTTGAATTCCAGTGAATACAGGCCCAGAGCCATCAAACACTCTTCACATGGCAACCCATTCAATCCTGGAATCATTTTCAATGAACTCCTTTGAACTCTCTCCAGTTTCAGAACATCCTTACTACAATGAGGGACCCAAAACTGCTCACAATTCTCCAAGTGAGTCCTCGCTAGTGTCTCAACATTACATCCTGGCTTTTATATTCAAGTCCTCTTGAAACGAATGCTAACATTGCATTTGCCTTCCTCATCACAGACCCAACCAGCAAATTTACCCTTAGGGAATTCTACACAAGGACTCCCAGCTCCCTTTGCATCTCAGTTTTTTTGATTATCTTTTCTTTTTAGAAAATAACTAGTCCTTTCATTTTTTCTACCAAAGTGCATGAACATACACTTCCCAACACTACTCTATCTGCCATTTCTTTGTCCATTCTCCCAATTTGTCTGTCCTTCTGTAGCTTCTCTATTTCCTCAAAACTACCTGCCCCTCCACCTCTCTTCATATGATCTGCAAACCTAACCACAAAGCCATCAATTCCATCATCCCAATCAATGGCATATAACATAAAAAGAATCGGATCCAACACAGACCCCTGTGGAACAACACTAGTCACCGGCAGCCTATCAGAAAAAGCTCTCTTTATTCCCCTACTTTGCCTCCTGCCAGTCACCCACTGCTGTATCCATGCTAGAATCTTCCCTGTAATACCATGGGCTCGTAGCTTGTAAAGCAGCCTTATTTCTTCAAAGAATTCCAAGAGATTTGTCAGGCAAGATTTTCCCTTGAGGAAACCATGCTGACTAAACCCCACTTTACCATGTGCCTCCAAGTACCCTGAGACTTCATCCATAATAATCAATTCCAACATCTTCCCAACCTCTGAGGTCAGACTAACTGGCCTGTAGTTTCCTTTCTTCTGCCTTTCTCCCTCTGCAGTAACATTTTCAATTTTCCAATCTTCTGGAGCCATGCCAGAACCTAATGATTCTTGAAAGATCATTATTGATGCCACCAGAATCTCTTGAGCCACCCCTTCTGGTACTCTGGGGTGTACACCATCAGGTCCAAGTGACTTATCTACCTTCAGGCCCTTCAGCGTCTCTAGTAATGTCAACTTCACACAGCTCATGACCCCTGACATCTGGAACTTCCACCAAGCTGCTAGTATCTTCCACAGTGAAGGCTGATGCAAAATATTTGTTCAGTTCATCCGCCAAATCCGTGTCCCCTTTTTCTACCTTTCCAGCATCGTTCTCCAGTGGTCCAATATACATGCTTGCCTTTCATTAGGATTTTGTGTATCTGAAGAAACTTCTGGCATCCTCTTAAATATGATAGATAGGTGTATTTTGTATGCCATCTAAACTTCTTTAGTAACCTTTCAGTTGCTCCCTCCAGCATTTCGTATGTGTTGCCCCCTCAACAGGTAATTGGTAGCTCAGCTTTTTGGAACTACTTTCTTAAACTGTGGAATTCAAATCCTAAAACTATAACGGATGTTATACACTTTTAAATGTAGCTCAAACCCTATTTATTTAACCTTTTAACTAAAATCTTTTTCTCCTTTGATTTCAATTTATTTTTTATTTGATTTTCATGTTTTTCCCTTATCCCATTATAGAGCATTTTGAACAACAACATCAGTAAGGAAAGTGCTCTGTAAATGAAGTTATTATTTACAGAAAGGCCTGTAGTTTATAACTAGGGAGGTCTGAACTTAGAACAGAACAGGCCCTTCAGTCCACAATGTTCTGTCAAGCCTTTAACGTACCCCAAAATCATTCTAACCCTTCCCTCCCACATAGTTGTCTATTTTTCTTTCATCCATGCGCCCATCTAAGTGTTTCTTAAAGGTCCCTAATGCAACTGCCTCCACCATTCCTGGCAGCGTGCTCCACACACCCACAACCTGTGTGTAGCCCCCCTGGCCAGCCTCAGGGTCGCTCAGATCGCTGTCGTCTAGGGAAACAGCCCTCAGCCCCTCCAAACTTGGTAAAAAAGTTAGTGTTGATGCTATGTGATGTACCCCACCCTGCCAAACAACAGACAATACACCCGATACGATTAAATGATTTACAGTTTATAGACATTACTGGAACTATATAATTAATAGAGAATAAAATATAAAAGGAAAATAAAAGGCACCACACTTATCAAAGTTCAATCTCTTCGTACACAAACAGTTGGAGCTCGGGACCTTCATTCTTCACCCTGCGATCCCCTCGGACCACCTCGACCTGCCGCCTGGGACCAACAACGATGGTCGACCAGACGCTCCACACGAGTCCGTCTACGTCACCTCTCCTCGCCGGACACCCTGAACCTCGGACTCCTGCTCGGGGTCCGACCCCATTAGCCGACTCACAGCACCTGGTCCATCCGCGCTCTCTCTCTCTCTCTCTCTCTCTCTCTCTCTCTCGTGCGCCTTCTGCCCAAAAACCCGCGCATCACACGAACTTACAGACACACTAGAAAGAATAACATCTATCCCCATTGGTTCTTTCATCCTCTTATCAATAACACAATCCAAACAAACTACTAGCGGGAGGACTTTCTCAGCAGTTAACATAACAAAGAAGCTATTTCAATTATAACATAACAAAGAAGCCATTTTAATTAGCCTATGCAGTAACATTAAAGAAGAAACCCCTTATATGTGTGTAAAATAAACACAGTACCTCTGCAATGTCCCTTTGCATCCAGTCACCTTCGAATTACAGTATGTATTAAACTTGGTGTGGAAATGGCTCAACATATTCACCAATCCTGCCCTGGGAAGAAGTCTCTGACCATCCACTCTATCCATGATTCTTTTCATCTTGTGCACCTCCTTCAAGTCACCTCTCATCCTTTTTCACTTCAGAGTCAAGTGTCCTACCTCAGTCAACTTCTCCTCATGAGACATGCCCTCTAATCCAGGCGGCATCCTGGTAAATCCCCTCTGCAACCTCTCTAAAACTTCCACATCCTTCCAATACTGAGGCATCAGAACTGAACACAATATTCCAATGTGGTCCACCGGGGATTAGAGCTGCCACATTACCTCGTAGCTCTTGAACTTAATCTCCCCACTAACGAAGGCCAACATACCATACAAATTTCTTTACCACCCTGTTAACTTGCTTGGCGACTGTGAGGGATCTATGGCTGTGAACCCCAAGATTATTCTGTTCCTTTGCACCAAGAATCATGGCATTAACTTTGTACTCTGCCATCAAATTCTACCTTCCAAGATGCACGACTTCACTCTTTCTGATTTGAACATAGAACATAGAACATAGAATAGTACAGCACAGTACAGGCCCTTCGGCCCACAAAGTTGTGCCGACCCTCAAACCCTGCCTCCCATATAAGCCCCCCACCTTAAATTCCTCCATATACCGGTCTAGTAGTCTCTTAAACTTCACTAGTGTATCTGCCTCCACCACTGACTCAGGCAGTGCATTCCATGCACCAACCACCCTCTGAATAAAAAACCTTCCTCTAATATCCCCCTTGAACTTCCCACCCCTTACCTTAAAGCCATGTCCTCTTGTATTGAGCGGTGGTGCCCTGGGGAAGAGGCGCTGGATATCCATTCTATCTATTCCTCTTATTATCTTGTACACCTCTATCATGTCTCCTCTCATCCTCCTTCTCTCCAAAGAGTAAAGCCCTAGCTCCCTTAATCTCTGATCATAATGCATACTCTTTAAACCAGGCAGCATCCTGGTAAATCTCCTCTGTACCCTTTCCGATGCTTCCACATCCTTCTTATTGTGAAGCAACCAGAACTGGACACAGTACTTCAAGTGTGGCCTAACCAGAGTTTTATAGAGCTGCATCTTTACATCGTGACTCTTAAACTCTATCCCTCGACTTATGAAAGCTAACACCCCATAAGCTTTCCTAACTACCCTATCCACCTGTGAGGCAACTTTCAGGGATCTGTGGACATGTACACCCAGATCCCTCTGCTCCTCCACACTACCAAGTATCCTGCCATTTACTTTGTACCCTGCCCTGGAGTTTGTCCTTCTAAAGTGTACCACCTCATACTTCTCCGGATTGAACTCCATCTGCCACTTCTCAGCCCACTTCTGCATCTTATCAATGTCTCTCTGCAATCTTCGACAATCTTCTACACTATCTACAACACCAGCAACCTTTGTGTCATCTGCAAACTTTCCAACCCACCCTTCTACCCCCACATCCAGGTCGTTAATAAAAATCACGAAAAGTAGAGGTCCCAGAACGGATCCTTGTGGGACACCACTAGTCACAATCCTCCAATCTGAATGTACTCCCTCCACCACCACCCTCTGCCTTCTGCAGGCAAGCCAATTCTGAATCCACCTGGCCAAACTTCCCTGGATCCCATGCCTTCTGACTTGCTGAATAAGCCCACCGTATGAAACCTTGTCAAATGTCTTACTAAAATCCATACAGATCACATCCACTGCACTACCCTCATCTATATGCCTGGTCACCTCCTCAAAGAACTCTATCAGGCTTGTTAGACATGATCTGCCCTACACAAAGCCATGCTGACTGTCCCTGATCAGACCATGATTCTCTAAATGCCCAGAGATCCTATCTCTAAGAATCTTTTCCAACAGCTTTCCCACCACAGACGTAAGGCTCACTGGACTATAATTACCCGGACTATCCCGACTACCTTTTTTGAACAAGGGGAAAACATTCACCTCCCTCCAATCCTCCGGTACCATTCCCGTGGACAATGAGGACATAAAGATCCTAGCCAGAGGCTCAGCAATCTCTTCTCTCACCTCGTGGAGCAGCCTGGGGAATATTCCGTCAGGCCCTGGGGACTTATCTGTCCTAATGTATTTTAACAACTCCAGCACCTCCTTTCCCTTAATATCATTCATGCTCCAGAACATCAACCTCACTCATATTGTCCTCACCATCATCAAGTTCCCTCTCATTGGTGAATACCGAAGAGAAGTATTCATTGAGGACCTCGCTCACTTCCACAGCCTCCAGGCACAACTTCCCACCTTTATCTCTAATCGGTCTTACCTTTACTCTTGTCAGCCTTTTGTTCTTTATATAATTGAAGAATTCCTTGGGGTTTTCCTTTACCCTACTTGCCAAGGCCTTCTCATGCCCCCTTCTTGCTCTTCTCAGCCCCTTCTTAAGCTCCTTTCTTGCTTCCCTACATTCCTCAATAGACCCATCTGATCCTTGCTTCCTAAACCTCATGTATGCTGCCTTCTTCCACCTGACTAGATTTTCCACCTCACTTGTCACCCATGGTTCCTTCACCCTACCATTCTTTATCTTCCTCACTGGGACAAATTTACCCCTAACATTCTGCAAGAGATCTCTGAACATCGACCACATGTCCATAGTACATTTCCCTGCAAAAACATCATCCCAATTCACACCCGCAAGTTTTAGCCTTACAGCCTCATAATTTGCCCTTCCCCAATTAAAAATTTTCCTGTCCTCTCTGATTCTATCCTTTTCCATGATAATGCTAAAGGCCAGGGAGCGGTGGTCACTGTCCCCCAGATGCTCACCCACTGAGAGATCTGTGACCTGACCCGGTTCATTACCTAGTACTAGATCTAGTATGGCATCCCCCTAGTCGACCTGTCAACATACTGTGACAGGAATCCATTCTGGACTCATAGTATGCTTTATCAGAGTATAAAGTGATGCTAGACATGGGACTACCTGTACATGAGGTGACTGACAGAAAATGATAAAGTCGTGGTGGTTGGGATTGTGGAGGGTTGAGTTAGTGAGTGGAGTACTGATCAGCCTTACTACTTGGGGAAGTAAAGTGTTTTTGAGTCTGATGGTCCTGGCCTGAACGCTGCCTGGATTAGAGAGCATGTCTGATGAGGAGAGGATTAGCTGTCTTTTCTCTTTGGATTGAAGGGTAAGGAAAGCTTGTCCTGTCGGGAGAGGTTGGATGTGTATTCTTTGGAGTTTAGAAGAAAGTGTGAGGAAGAAGCACAATTCAGTAGATGTTGAGATGTTTCGATTATAGACAATAGACAATAGGTTCAGGAGTAGGCCTGAGCCAGCACCACCATTCACTGTGATCATGGCTGATCATCCACAATCAGTACCCTTTTCCTGCCTTCTTCCCATATCCCTTCACTCCGCTATCTTTAAGAGCTCTATCTAACTCTTTCTTGAAAGAATCCAGAGAATTGGCCTCCACTGCCTTCTGAGGCAGAGCATTCCACAGATCCACAACTCTCTGGGTGAAAAAGTTTTTCCTCAACTCCATTCTAAATTGTCTACCCCTTATTCTTAAACTGTGACCTTTGGTTCTGGACTCCCCCAACATCGGGAGCATGTTTCCTGCCTCCAGTGTGTCCAATCCCTTAATAATCTTATATGTTTCAATCAGATCTCTTCTCATCCTTCTAAGTTCCAGCGTATACAACCCCAGTCGCTCCAATCTTTCAACACATGAACGTCCCACCATCCCGGGAATTAACCTTGTGAACCTACGCTGCACTCCCTCAATAGCAAGAATGTCCTTCCTCAAATTTGGAGACCAAAACTGCACACAATACTCCAGGTGTAGTAGAGTCTTTAACATGGGGCATACAATTGCAAGAAAAAGTTAGGGAACTTTCTGCAATTACATGGTTTCTGCATTAATTACTCATAAAACGTGGTCTGACGCTGTTCTCAGTCACAATAATAGACAAACACAATCTCCCTAAACTAACACACAAACAATTGCACTCTTCATGTTTTTGTTGAACACATTGTTTAATCATTCACAGTCCAGGCTGCAAAAAAAGTATGCCAGCCCTTGTATTTACTAACTGATAGAACCTTCTTTTGCAGCAATAACCTCCACCAAATATTTTCTGTAGCTGCTGATCTGCACGACGCGAGGAAGAAAGCAGCCCCAAACCATCGTGCTCCTTCCAGTTCCAATGCGGTTTTGGTGCTGGTGTGCAGTGCCCTTTTCCCTCCAAACAAGCAGAGTGCATTTCTGCCAAGAAGTTCAACATCCATCTAATCTGTCCACAGAACTTTGTCCAAGAAGCATCATGGAACATCCAGGTGGTCTTTGCAAACTTGTGACGTGCAGCAACGTCTTTTGGAGAGCATTTAGACTTCTCCACTCCCTCTCCACACACCTTTAAGCTGGAGCCAACTGAATTTGGCCAGTTCTGAGAGATTTCTGGCGTCAACTCCATGGCAGGCTCAGCTGTAAGCTATTTCGTAAAGATAGTGAAAACTCATACCATAGAAATGCAAAATCCATTCTCTGTATTTCTCAACTGCTACTCTACCCACACTCTCTGACTGACCAGATAAACCAACATTCTTTCATTATCAAGGACCCCCACAATTCAGCCAAGCTCTCCTCTAACAATCTATGTTCCAAACCTATTCTGGTATCTGTCCCCCACTTTCGTTCACCAGCAACTTTGATGTGTGAAGCTCTCCTCTCATTACTTCCATTCGGTTGGACATACAGGAACCGTAGGTCCCAACAGATTGAGTAACAGTTATTACCCTACCATGATCAGACTCTTGAACCTGTGTGGATAACTTCACTCATCCTCAACTCGAAACTGATTCTATAACCTGTACTCTCACTTTAATGAGTTTTTACAACTCATGTTCTCAGTGTTGTTTTATATTTGTACAGTTTGTCTTCTTTTGTGCATTAGTTGTTGTCATTCTGTGTTTCTGTATAGTCTTTCATAAATTCTATTGTCTTTCTTATTTTCCTGTAAATGCTGACAAGAAAATGACTCTCAGGATGGTGACATATATATGTATAGATACATACATATATATGGTGACATATATATACATAGTGCCCATAAAAACTATTCACACCCCTTGGAAGTTTGGATGTTTTATCGTTCTACAACATTGAATCACAGTGGATTTAGTTTGGCTATTTTAACACAGATCAGCAGAGAAAGACTCTTTCAGGTTGTTCATTTTGGTAGGTCAAATATGATGGCAGAATATAGTATTAATGGTAAGACTCTTGGCAGTGGGGAGAATCAGAGGGATCTTGGGGTCCGAGTCCATTGGACACTCAAAGCTGATTAAGAAGCCATATGGTGCATTGGTCTTCATCAATTGTGGGTTTGAGTTTAGGAGCCAAGAGGTAATGTTACAACTATATAGGACCCTGGTCAGACCCCACTTGGCCTACTGTGCTCAGTTCTGGTCGCCTCACTACAGGAAGGATGTGGAAACCATAGAAAGGGTGCAGTGGATATATACAAGGATATTGCCTGGATTTGGGGAGTATGCCTTATGAGAATAGGTTGAGTGAACTTGGCCTTTTCTCCTTGGAGCAACGGAGGATGAGAGGTGACATGACTGAGGTGTCTAAGACGATGAGAAACATTGATGATGTGGATAGTCAGAGGCTTTTTCCCAAGGGTGAAATGGCTAGCACGTGAAGCATGGTGGTGGCTGCATCATGCTGTGGGGATGCTTCACTGTAGCAGGCCCTGGAGGGCTTGTGAAGGCAGAGGGTGAAATGAATTCAGCAAAATTCAGGGAAATCCTGGAGGAAACCCTGATGTGGTCTGCAAGAGAACTGCGACTTGGGAGATTTGTTTTCCAGCAAGGGAACTACCCCAAGCATAAAGCCAAAGCTACACAGGAAAGGCTTAAAACAACAAAGTTAATGTCCTGGAGTGGCCAAGTCAGAGTCCAGACCTCAATCCAATTCAGAATTTTGGCTGAACTGAAAAGGGTTGTTCACTCACGATTCCCATGCAATCTGACACGGCTTCACAGTCAGAATTAGGTTTATCATCACTGGCATGTGACACAAAATTTTTTAACTTAGCAGCAGCAGTTCAATGCAGTACATAATACAGAAGAGAAAAAAATTAATTAAAGTATAGTATATAGAAGATGTTAAAAATTGTGCAAAAATCAGAAATACTGTATATTAAAAAGTGAGGTAGGGTCCAAGGGTTCAATGTCCATTTAGGAATCGGATGGCAGAGGGGAAGAAGCTGTTCCTGAATTGCTGGGTGTGTGTCTTCAGGCTTCTGTATCTCCTACCTGATGGTAACAGTGAGAAAAGGCCATGCCCTGGGTGCTGGAGGTCCTTAATAATGGACGCTGCCTTTCTGAGACACCGCTCCCTGAAGATGCCCTGGGTACTTTGTAGGCTGGTGCCCAAGATGGAGCTGATTAGATTTACAACCTTCTTCAGCTTCTTTCAGTCCTGTGCAGTAGCCCCTCCATACCAGACAGTGATGCAGCCTGTCAGAATGCTCTCCACAGTACGTCTATAGAAGTTTTTGAGAGTATTTGTTGACATACCAAATCTCTTCAAACTCCTAATGAAGTATAGTCGCTGTCTTGCCTTCTTTATAACTGCTTCAATATGTTGGGACCAGGTTAGGTCCTCAGAGATCTTGACACCCAGAAACTTGAACCTGTTCACTGTCTCCATTTCTGATCCCTCTATGAGGATTGGTATGTGTTCCTTTGTCTTACCCTTCCTGAAGTCCACAATCAGCTCTTTTGTCTTACTGATGTTGAGTGCCAGGTTGTTGCTGTAGCACCACTCCACTAGTTGGCATATCTCACTCCTGTACGCCTTCTCGTCACCATCTGAGATTCTACCAACAATGGTTTTATCGTTAGCAAATTTTTAGATGGTATTTGGTGTTAATTGCAAGTACAGAGGAAGAACTACAAAACTTAATTGATATTATTGTTGAAGAAGGTGCAAAAATGGGTTTAACTATGAACTGCAAAAAAAAAATGTATGGTGATATCCAAAAAGAAGGAGATTCCTATCTGCAGGCTGAGAATAAACGGGGAAGACATAAAACAAGTTCAGAACTTTTGCTACTTAGGAAGCTGGGTGACATCAGATGCCAGGTGCGACATGGACATCAAAAGAAGAATGGGGATGGCAAAAGACACCTTTACGAGAATGAAGAGTATACTGACCAACACTAAACTAGGTATGACAACCCGCGTCAGAGTACTGAAATGTTACGTTTATCCAGTTATGTTATATGGCTCTGAATGTTGGACAATATCTGATAACATGAGGAAACGAATTGTAGTGGCAGAGATGTGGTTTTTGAGGAGGATAGAAAGAATATCATAAACGAAACGAATATCTAATGAGGATGTCATGAACAGAACAAACACAAAAAGAGAAATCATGTATGAGATCATGAAAAGGCAACATAGAAACATAGAAACATAGAAAATAGATGCAGGAGTAGGCCATTCGGCCCTTCGAGCCTGCACCGCCATTTATTATGATCATGGCTGATCATCCAATTGAGAACCCTGCCCCAGCCTTCCCTCCATACCCCCTGATCCCCATAGCCACAAGGGCCATATCTAACTCCCTCTTAAATAT
This sequence comes from Mobula hypostoma, assembly GCF_963921235.1. Lineage (NCBI taxonomy): Eukaryota > Metazoa > Chordata > Chondrichthyes > Myliobatiformes > Myliobatidae > Mobula > Mobula hypostoma. The sequence continues at coordinate 2,792,920 of NC_086101.1, read as the reverse complement.
AGCCAATGAACTGGCCTCAACTGTTTCCTGTGGCAGAGAATTCCACAGATTCACCACTCTCTGTGTGAAGAAGTTTTTCCTAATCTCGGTCCTAAAAGGCTTCCCCTTTATCCTCAAACTGTTACCCCTCGTTCTGGACTTCCCCAACATCAGGAACAATCTTCCTGCATCTAGCCTGTCCAATCCCTTTGGGATTTTATACGTTTCAATCAGATCCCCCCTCAATCTTCTAAATTCCAACGAGTACAAGCCCAGTTCATCCAGTCTTTCTTCATATGAAAGTCCTGCCATCCCAGGAATCAATCTGGTGAACCTTCTTTGTACTCCCTGTATGGGAAGGATGTAACTACATTGGACATGTGATTAGGAAAGAGGAGTTAGAATGCACGGTAATTAGAACCATAGAACCATAGAAACTACAGCACAGAAACAGGCCTTTTGGCCCTTCTTGGAATTCTAAGAAATATTGAAGGAAAGAAAGCAAGAGGAAGACAAAGACAAATGATGATGGAGACAGCAGCCAGAGAACTGGAAATGAATACCAATGAATTGATCCACTTAACCCGAAACAGGAGTGGTGGGCCATGGCAGTCAAAGCTCAAACTGGGCACGGCACCTGATGATGATAATGATTTGAGCTATGCCTAGTCACACAGTCATGTGTATATAGAGAGTAGAGCAGTGGGATAAGCACACACCCCTGAAGTGTGCCAGTGTTGATCGCGAACGAGGAGGAGATGTTATCACCAATCCATACAGATTGTGGTCTTCTGGTTAGGAAGTCGAGGATCCAATTGCAGAGGAAAGTACAGAGGCCCAGGTTCTGCAACTTCTCAATCAGGATTGTGGGAATGATGGCATTAAATGCTGAGTTATGGTCAATGAACAGCATCCTGACATAGGTGTTCGTGTTGTCCAGGTGGTCTAAAGCCGTGTGGAGAGCCATTGAGATTGTGTCTGCTGTTGACCTATTGTGGCGACAGGCAAACTGCAATGGGTCCAGGTCCTTGCTGAGGCAGGAGTTCAGTCTAGTCATGGCCAACCTCTCAAAGCATTTCATCACTGTCGATGTGAGTGTTACCAGGCGATAGTCATTAAGGCAGCTCACATTATTCTTCTTTGGAACTGGTATAATTGTTGCCCTTTTGAAGCAAGTGGTAACTTCCGTTTGTCGCAGTGAGAAGTTGAAAATGTCCTTGAATACTCCAGCTAGGTGGTTGGCACAGGTTTTCAGAGCCTTACCAGATACTCCATCGGGACCTTCTGCCTTGCGAGGGTTCACTCTCTTTAAAGATAACCTAACATCGGCCTCTGAGACGGAGATCACAGGGTCATCAGGTGCAGCAGGGATCTTCACAGCTGTGGTTGTGTTCTCCCTTTCAAAGCGGGCATGGAAGGCATTGAGTTCATCTGGTAGTGAAGCATCGCCGCCATTCATGCTATTGGGTTTTGCTTTATAGGAAGTAAGTCTCGCAAACCCTGCCAGAGTTTCTGTGCATCCAATGTCGCCTCCAACCTCGATCAAAGTTGTCTCCTCGCCCTTGGAATAGCTTGCTGCAAATCTTACCTGGTTTTCTGGTACAGGCCTGGGTCACCAGACTTGAATGCCATAGATCTGGCCTTCAGCAAATGATAGCCTTCATCTACAAATTTGCTGATGATACAACTATTGTTGGTAGAATCTCAGGTGGTGATGAGAGGGCCTACAGGAGTGAGATGTGCCAACTAGTGGAGTGGTGTCACAGCAACAACCTGGCACTCAACGTCAGTAAGACGAAAGAGCTGATTGTGGACTTCAGGAAGGGCAAGACGAAGGAACACATACCAATCCTCATAGAGGGATCAGAAGTAGAGGGAGTGAGCAGCTTCAAGATCTCTGAAGAGCTAACATGGTCCCAACATATCGATGTAGTCACAAAGAAGATAAGACAGCGGCTATACTTTATTAGGAGTTTGAAGAGTTTTGGCATGTCAATAAATAAACTCAAAAGCTTCTATAGTTGTACCCTGGAGAGCATTCTGACAGGCTGCATCACTGTCTGGTATGGAGGGGCTACTGCACAGGACTGAAAGAAGCTGCAGAAGGTTGTAAATCTAGTCAGCTCCATCTTGGGCACCAGCCTACAAAGTACCCAGGGCATCTTTAGGAAGCGGTGTCTCAGAAAGGCAGCGCCCATTATTAAGGACCTTCAGCACCCAGGGCATGCCCTTTTCTCACTGTTACCATCAGCTAGGAGGTACAGAAGCCTGCATTTCTCTCTCTTCTCTCTGTATTGCATTGAACTGCTGCTGCTACGTTAACAAATTTCACGTCACATGCCCGTGATAATAAACCTGATTCTGATTCTGATTCTGACGTACCTTCTGCTTTATCCTCAGCTTTTGGTCTGGACTTCAACTTACCAACCACTGAAGTAAGACTCACTGGTCTATAATTTCCTGGGCTATCCCTACGCCCTTTTTTGAGTAAGGTAACAACATCCGCAACCCTCCAATCCTCCGAACCTCTTCCGCCCCCATTGATGATGCAAAGATCATCACCAGAGGATCAGAAGCTCTAGCACATCCTCTTTCTTAATGTCCACATGCTCAAGCTTTTAGGTCCACTTTAAGTCATCTCTACAATTGTCAAGGTCCTCTTCCGTGGTGAATACTGAAGCAAAGTACTCACTAGATACCTCTGCTATCTCCTCCGGTTCCATATACACTTTTCCACTGTCACACTTGACCTATTCTCTCATGTCTTACCCTCTTGCTCTTCACATACTAGTAGAATGCCTTGGGGTTTTTTTTAATCCTATTCACCAAGGCCTTCTCATGGCCCCTTCTCCTACTTTCATTCTTAAGCTCCTTCCTGCTAGCCTTATAATTTTCTAGATCTATCATTGCCTAGTTTTTTGAACCTTTCATAAGCTTTTCTTTTCTCCTTGACTAGATTTTCAACAGACTTTGTACACTAATGTTCCTGTACCCTGCCATCCTTTCCCTGTCTCATTGGAACTTACCTATGCAGAAACGTTTTACTATGCAAAACGTTCTGTGCAACTGCCCACTCTCACCTGATTTAGCTGACACTGACCTGCTCAACATCAACCAAACAACACTAGAGTGGCTGGCTCTCTGGTCTGACAAGCTATGATGATGATACACTACTGTTCCTGTACCCTACCATCCTTTCCCTGACTCATTGGAATGTACCTATGCAGAACATCACGCAAATATCCCCTGAACATTTGCCACATTTTTGCCATACATTTCCCTGAGAACATTTGTTCCCAATTTATGCCTCCAAATTCCTGCCTGATAGCTTCATATTTCCCCTTACTCCAATTAAACGTTTCCCTATCTTGTCTGCTCCTATCTCTCTCCAATTCTATGGTAAAGGTTGTGATCAATGTCTCCAAAATGCTCTCCCACTGAGAGACCTGACACCTGACCAGGTTCATTTCCCAATACCAGATCAAGTACACCCTCTCCTCTTGCAGGCTTATCTACATACTGCGTCAAGAAACCTTCCTGAACACACCTAACAAACTCCACCCCATCTATACTCCTTGCCCTGGGAAGATGCCAATTAATATTTGGGAAATTTAAATCTCCCACCACCACGACCCTGTTATTATCACACATTTCCAGAATCTGTCTCCCTATCTGTACCTCAATGTCCCTGTTATTATTGGGTGTTCTATAGAAAACACCCAGTAGAGTTATTAGCCCCTTCCTGTTCCTAAGTTCCACCCACAGAGACTCCGTAGACAATCCGTCCATGACTTCCTCCTTTTCCACAGCCGTGACACTATCTCTGATCAACAGTGCCATGCCCCCCACCTCTTTTGCCTCCCTCCCTGTCCTTTCTGAAACATCTAAAGCCTGGCACTCTAAGTAACCATTCCTTCCCCTGAACCATCCAAGTCTCTGTAATGACCACAACATCATAGCTCCAAGTACTGATCCCCGTTCTGAGCTCATCCGCTTTGTTCATGAGGCATTGATCGTGTGGATAGTTAGAGGCTTTTCCCCAGGGCTGAAATGGCTAACACGAGAGGGCACAGTTTTAAGGTGCTTGGAATTAGGTACAGAGGAGATGTGAGGGGTAAGTTTTTTAAGCAGAGCGTGGTGAGTGCGTGGAATGGGCTGCTGGTGACGGTGGTGGAGGCGGATACGATAGGGTCTTTTAAGAGACTCCTGCATAGGTACATGGAGCTTAGAAGAACAGAGGGCTATGGGTAACTTCAGGTAATTTCTAAAGTAACTGCATGTTCAGCACAGCATCATGGGCCGAAGGGCCTATATTGTGCTGTAGGTTTTCTATGTTTCTCTGTTTCTATAATGCTTCTTGCGATAAAATGGACTCATCTCAAACTATCAGTCTGAACGCAGCCCTTCTCTGTCACCTGCCTTTTCTCCCTCTCACACTGCCTACAAGCTTTGTCTATTTGTAAGCCAATCGCCCCTTCCTCCGTCTCTTCAGTTCAGTTCCCAAACCCCAGCAATTCTGGTTTAAATTACCCTTAGCAAACCTCCCTGCCAGGATATTGGTTCCCCTTGGATTCAAGTGAGCCCCTAACCCGTCCTGTTTGTACAGGTCACTCCTGCCCGAATGATGGTGATGGTGATGATGATGATGATGAATTGCTGGTCGGCTGGTGGCGCAGTGAGATCAGCGCCGGGCTCGAGAACGGAGGTTCCCGAGTTCAATCCAGTGACAGACCGGCCCCGAGCGCGCTTTCCATCTGGGCCGGGTTGATGTCGAGCTCGCAACTCGGTCTCGTAAAATAATGCAAAGAGTGGCGCCCCACACAGCCTTCCGATCCGCGCCTTGTAAAGCATGAAAATGCCTGACGCTGGCCTCTCAGACCTGAGACGACATCGTCGTCATCATCATCATCATCATCATTATTATCATCATCAGCATCATCATCATTATCATCATCATCATCATCAACAACATCATCATCATTATCATCATCAGCATCATCATCATGCCCCGAAAGAGGTCCCAATGATCCAGAAATCTGAAGCCCTGTCCCCTGCTCCAATCCCTCAGCCACTCATTTTATCCTCCACCTCATTCTATTCCTATACTCCCTGTCACGTCGCACAGTCAGTAATCCTGAGATTACTACCTCTACGGTCCTGCTTCTCAGCTTCCTTCCTAACTCCCTGTAGTCTGTTTTCAGGACCGATGTCATTGGTACCAATATGGACTCTACGGCTTCTGGCTGTTCACCTTCCCACTTCAGGACGCGATCAGAAACAGCCCGGACCCTGGCACCGGGTAAGCAAACTATCATCCGTGTTTCATTCCTTCATCCACAGAATCACCTGCCTGAGCCCCTAATTATAGACACAAAATGCTGGCGGAACGCAGCAGGTCAGCCAGCATCAAAAGGAGTCCTGACGAAGGGTCTCAGCCCGAAACGTCAGCTGTACACCCCCCCCCCCCGTCTAGTTGGACATCACCATGGCAACCCGGTCCCACCCAATCGGAGGTATTCCCTCCCGCTCTCCTTCAGACCCGGATCCTGACCCGGATCTGGGCCGTAGCCTCCAAATATCCGGACCTGCCTCTTGGTTTTTTTGCACTACCTTACTTCCCATTTTTCTATTTATGATTTATAATTTAAATTTTTAATATTTACTAATTTTAACTATTTTGTAATATTTATAATATTTAATATTTGTCATCCAGGGAGTGTGAAGCGCAGAATCAAACATCACTATGATGATTGTACGTTCCAGTACCAATTGTTTGGCGACAATAAAGTATAAAGTATAAAGACTAATACCCTCGCACTGCCGGTGTGTGATGCGACACGTCCCTGTTGTTGGGTTCTTTCCTCAAAGACGCTTCACATCTCGCTGAGTGTTTCCACACTGTTCTGTTTTATTTGGATTTGATGTGGGAACTAGTGTTATTAGTAAAAGAAAACTTCCCCGCCACCAGCAGCACCGTTACCCGCCCCCATCCGTACCCCAATCACCAAATCCCAACCTTCACGCCTACCCATACCGCAAACCCAAACCCCGCCGTTACCCTGCCTCATCCACAACACTCCCACACACACCCCTCCGTAATCACACCACACCACACCACCCGGCCTGACACTACCACGCTCTTCTATCCCACACGCCCTATCCCCGCTCTCCCCATCATCTAACCTCACCCTCCATCCCGTTCCCCCACCCTCCGCCCAGTTCTCCCACTCTCTTTCCCTGCTTCCCACTTCTATCCCTATTCATTCCTTATTTCCTCCCACAAACATCCCACATCTACGCTCCCCCCGCCCTCTCTCCCTTTGCCCCATCCTCGCTTCCAAAACCGCCCTCTCCCCTCCCCACCCCCCCCCCCTTGATCCCACTGCTCCCCACCCCTCCAAACCCACTCCCCAACCCCTCCTCCCCAACTCCTCACCCCTGTCTCGGCGCTCTCGTTTACTGTCACGGTTCCCCTAATCCCCAGCGCAACCCCAACCCACCGCACCCGTGCCCAATCCATTCGGCGCAGTTGGAATTCCGGCCGGGCGGCCCGGTGCCTTTTTACCGCCGGGGCCCTCCTCCCACCCGGAGTGGCGGGTCAGCGGAGGACGGCGCAGATCTCGTGGGGCTGCGGGCTGAGGGTGACACCCACGCGGGCGGTGAGGTCCGGGGCCTTCGCCCCCGCCGGCACTCGGAAGGAGAAGGTCTGCAGGAGGGCGCAGAAGAAAAGGAACAACTCTGCCTTGGCCAGGCTCTCCCCCGCACAGGATCTGCGGCCTGGTGGACAGATATGGGCCGGTCAAACACTGAGCCAATCTGAGAGAGAGAGAGAGAGAGAGAGAGAGGCAGAAAGAGTACACGACAGAGACTGAGATCGAGTGGTAGGAAGAGAGAGCGAAAGAGGGAAGATGGACAGAGAGAGGGAGTGATGGGGAGTGAGAAGGAGAGGGATATAAAACATAAGAAATAGGAGCAGGAGTAGGCCATCCGGCCCATCGAGTCTGCCCCGCCATTCAATAAGATCATGGCTGATCTATCGGTAAACTCAATTCCACCTACCTGCCCTTTCCTCATAACCCTTAATTCCCTTACTATGTAAAAATCTATCTAACTGTTTCTTAAATATATTTAGTGAGGAAGCCTCAACTGCTTCCCTGGGCAGAGAATTCCACAGATTCACCACTCTCTGGGAAAAACAGTTTCTCCTCATCTCCGTCCTAAATCTTCTCCCCTGAATCTTGAGGCAATGTCTCCTAGTTCTAGTCTCATCTACCAATGGAAACAACTTTCCTACTTCTATTTGATCTATCCCTTTCAAAATTTAGTATGTTTCTCTAAGATCCCCTCTCATTCTTCTGAATTCCAGAGAGTATAGTCCCAGGTGACTCAATCTCTCCTCACAGTCTAACCCCCTCATCTCTGGAATCAACCTGGTGAACCTCTTCTGCACTGCCTCCAAAGCCAGTATATCCTTCCTCAAGTAAGGAGACCAGAACTGCACACAGTACTCCAGATGCGGCCTCACCAGTACCCTGTACAGTTGCAGCATGACCTCCCTGCTCGTGAATTCAATCCCTCTAGCAATGGCCAACATTCCGTTTGCCTTCTTAATAACCTTCTTCTTATTATTAATATTCTTAATAATATGGAGATAGTGTTGGGAAGTAAGAGACTGAGAATTGGAGATGAAGAGGGAGATAGAAGAGCGAGACGGACTGGGAGCGGGCGAGGGAGTGGGATTGAAGGGGGGGGGAGGATAGAGGTGGCGATGGAGACGGCTTGATTCGGATATAGGGAGATGAAGATAGAGAGCGATAGGGAGAGAAGAAGGAGGACTTTCGGCCCACTGGGTCCGTGCCCACCCACCCACCCACACCAATCTTACATCGATCCCATTCATTCTCCCCAGCAACCACCCCTCACCTACACACAGGACAGTCAATTCACAGCGACCGATTCACCGCCGCTCCCCTTGTCTCTGGATGTGGGGGAGAATTGGAGCACCGATGGGGAACCCGCAGAGTCACAGTGAGAACTCACAAACCCCACAGAGACAGGTCGGAAGTGGTGATGGAATCGGAGTGCCCCAACGGTGGGGGAATAAACCACCCACCCCCACTCTCAGGTGAAAACACAGAACAGACACAGTAAAGCACTGCAGGCCATTCGGCCCGCGCGGTTGAACCGATTCTAGAGCCAATTTACACTAAAAGCTCTCATTCTGCGTATCATCCATACCCCTCCCTTTCCTTCCTGTTCACGTGTCTAAAATCCCCTCGAACTCCGCTAAGCTGCCGGCTTCCACACCTGGTCACCCCTTACAGGCGCCTATCGCTCTCTGTGTGTAAAACCTGCCTTTCAAATCGTCCCGAAGCTCCAAGCTCCGCCGCCCCCCACCCCACCCTGCCGAATTTAAAGGTATTTCGTCTGTTGTTTGACATTTCTACCTCGGGGAAACGAATCTGATTGTCTATAACTCCGCCGTGGATGGTTCCAAGCCACGGTACTGGAGCGTTTAGCGTGATGCTGTTTCAACTCGAGGTAGCAGAGTCGAGTGTTCAATTCTGCCGACCTCTATGAGAGAGTTTGCACATTCTCCCTGTCTGCTTCCTCCGAGGTTAATGAGTCATTGTAAATTTCTCCCGTGATTACGTTAAGGGTAAAGTGATGGGGTGCAAGATATTGGGGCGGAAGGGCCTATTCCACTCGGTATCTCTAAATAAAAGTAAATTCAATAAATATTCAAGCTTATAACAGTTTAGGGCTTTGGTATGAGTTCACTCCATACCTTCACTCCACACAATTGTTGTGTTCGACCTCTCATCACCGACCTGGGCGACCCACATTGACGCCTCCCCCACCATCCTCAGGTCCGAACCTGGGGGAAATTCTCCGCCCCATCCCCGGGTCTGAACCCAATGACCGCCAGGGTGTGTTGACCTTCAAACACCTTCCCATCCCAGGCCTCACCTGCGGAGAAAGGGATGAAGGCTTCCCTCCGGACAAATTTGCCCTCTCCGTCCAGAAAGTGGGCCGGGTGGAACTCCTCCGGTCTCTCCCACTGCGACTTATCCCGCATCACCGACGTCAGCGACGGAATGATGTGCGTCCCCTGGAAGGGCCAAGACGTTTACTGAAACAGGGCCCAGCGCCGCATTACCCCTCTGACCTCTCATTCAGTGACGGGATCCATGCCGACTTCCACCCACAGTGGGCTCCTGTTCAGACCAGAATTATGCCATTCGGCCCAACGGGTCTGCTCTGCTGTTACTGATTTATTGTCCATCTGAACCACATTCACCTGTCGTCGCTAAGTAACCTTTCACGTCCTGACTAATCATGAACCTGTCAAACTCCACTTTCAATACACGCAATGACTTGGGCTCTGTGACAATGTTTTCCACATATTCGCCACCTTGTGATTCAATAAATTCCTCCTCACCGCAGCTCTTCCCCTCTAATCTTCGGCCGTGGCCTGGTCCTAGACTCAGCTACTATTGGGAACATCCTCTCCACAGCCACCCTATCTAGACTTTTCAAATTTGATAGGTTTCAACCAGTTTCACTCTCATTCTTCTAAACTCCCAGTAAAAATGCAGAGCCCTCAAACGCTGTCCATACCTTCACTCTCTCTATCATTCCTCAGATAACACTGCTGACCATAGTCTAAGCGCGGCCTGACCAACGTGTTATATAAAAGCTGCAGCAGTACATCTCTTACATTCTCGTTCTCTCCAAATAAATGTTAACACAGCATATCCCTTAATTACCACCGATTCAACCTACAAGCTAACTTTTAGGGAATCTTAGAACATAGTACATAGAATATTACTGGCCCTTCGACCCTCAAACCCTGCCTCCCATATATCCCCTCAACTTAAATAACTCCATACACCTGTGTAGTAGTCTCTTAAACTTCACTAGTGTATCTGCCTCCACCACTGACTCAGGCAGTGCATTCCACGTACCAACCACTCTCTGAGTAAAAAACATTCCTCTAATATCCCCCTTGAACTTCCCACCCCTTACCTTAAAGCCATGTCCTCTTGTATTGAGCAGTGGTGCCCTGGGGAAGAGGCGCTGGCTATCCACCCTATCTATTCCTCTTATTATCTTGTACACCTCTATCATGTCTCCTCTCATCCTCCTTCTCTCCAAAGAGTAAAGCCCTAGCTCCCTTAATCTCTGATCATAATGCATATCCTCTGAACCAGGCAGCATCCTGGTAAATCTCCTCTGTACCCTTTCCAATGCTTCCACATCCTCCCTATAGCAGGCGAGAATCCTGCACAAGGTCTGTTTTGCTCTTTTGCATCTCTGAATGTTTTTAATTCTCTCTCCACTTCCCCCCGTTACCCTGCCCACTCCTCCGCTGTTTTGGATACTCCGTCTGGGGCAAACTCCCCCCTTCCTCCGCAGCCCACCCTCCGCGACCCAAGCTGCCAGGACCACTGCTGCTCGCTCGCACCTTGGGGATGAGGAACCCTCGGAAGCTGACGTCGGTCGTGGTCCGGTGAGGCAGGTTAAGAGGGACGATGTTGGCGAATCTCTGCGTCTCGTGGATCACGGCGTCCGTGTAGGGCAGATGTCGGCGATCGTCCAGCCGCGGCTCCCGCTCCCGGCCGATCACTGCGTCTAGTTCCTCCTGGACCTTCTCTGGAGGGCGAGCGGAGGAGAGGTGGGTTTCAGTCCTGGTCTGGATTCGGGATTAGTGTCCTGCAGGCTCTCTCAACCTACCAATGGCGTGCATTTAAAATAACTTCTGACAATCCGGTGCAGTCCTGGCCTTCACGTCTGTCTTAGCTACTAAGCCCGGTGGAACCGTTTTTTCCGCCAGGAGAAAGGACAAGGGCCGGTTCCTGGAGCGTTAAACCAGCCTGTTCGTGCAGGTGGGGGTTCCTCAATGGTGGTTGGTAACTCGTCTAGGAGAAGGCAAATCTGAGCTCGGACCTCCGCTGCCTTGCGGTTATACTCACTCATAGTCATACTTTATTGATCCCGGGGGAAATTGGTTGAATTGGCTCTATTGGTCCGGGCACTGGCGCCTGGGATCTGGGTCGTGGGTTTCAGTGAATGGCGGGCTGGTCGATTGGAAATCGACACGCTGAAACTGCGGGAGATCCCGAATTAAACCAGGATAGAGCCGGTAACACTCAGCACCTTGAACAGCCCCATGGGCGGTGGTGGAGAGGAGGACAAGTGGACATCCCTTTATCAGAAGTCGCCAAGGTAGCCCCGCGGTTAGTGCGGCGCTGTTACAGCTCAGGTCGAAGGAGTTCGGGTTTCAGTTCCGACCCCGTCTTAAGGAGATCGTACCTTCTCCCCGTGAGCTCATCTGTTTCTTCCGGGCGCCCCGGTTTCCTCTTACAGCCCAAGGAAGAACCGGTTAGTAGGTTAATTGGTCACTGTAAACTGCCCTGTTATTAGGCTGGGGTTAAATCGGTGGGCACGTGGTTAAGGCATTCGCCGAGGCAGCGTGTTGTGTCCTGGAGCAAGGCACTTAACCGCACCGTGCTCTGCGACGACACCGGTGCCAAGCCGTATCGGCCCTTGCCCTTCCCTTGGTCAACATTGGTGTCGTGGAGAGGGGAGACTTGCAGCATGGGCAACTGCCGGTCCTCCATACAATCTTGCCCAGGCCTGCGCCCTGGAGAGTGAAGACTTCCCAGGCGCAGATCCATGGTCTCGCAAGACTTACGGATGCCTTTTACATCAGTGGGTTCTCTGGGCGCGTGGCTCGGTGGCGGGAAGAGACTGTTCCACGCTGTATCTCGCAATAAATGAAAATAAAAATGAGAGCTGCAGACTTTACAAAAGGCCCGGTTGATCCTGAGATACGGGACAGCTGTAATGCGCACAGACCCTGGAGAAACTCAATGTGTGGGGCAGTATCTGTAGGGGATTTCCAGCCGAGATCTTTCCCCAGGACTGTCAGATAGGGTGGAGAGCAACACACACAAAATGCTGGAGGAACTCAGCAGATCAGACCGTATCTACGCCAAAGAGCAAGCAGTCGGCGCTTGCGTCCGAGGACAGTCGGAGCGTGTGGAAAAGTGCAGGGGAGCGGTGGAGCGAGTGGCGATGACCAGTGGAATCAGCTGAAAGGGAGAGGTGATAGGCAAGTGTGGGAGAGACACCGCGGAAACAATATAAGAAGCTGGGAGTTGAAGGGTGAACAAGGAAAAGGAAAATTTACAAGGCTGTGGCCGGGACCTCAACACCTGAGATATAGGGACAGGTTGAATAGGTTATCATTTTATTGGCTAGAATGAGGGAGGAAGTAATCGAGGTCTACACAGTTATGAGGGGTACAGATAAGGTATGTGCAAGCAATCTTCTGCTACTGAGGCAGGGTGAGACTAGAACTACAGGTCATGGTTTTACATGTGAAAGATGGAATATTTAAGGGAACAAGAGGGGGAACTTCGTCTCTCAGAGGGCCGTTAGAGTGTGGAATGGGCTGACAGCGGAAGTGGTGAATGCGGGTTCAATTTCATCACTGAAGACAAAATTGGATAGGTACATGCATATGAGGTCTACAGCACGGGCGCAGGTCCATAGACTAGACAGAATAACTTGATGGGCTGAAGGGCTTTTTCCCATGTTAGAGTGCTCCGTGTCTATCGTTGAAGGCAGAACCTGTTGGATGAGGTCGGTAGACCGTGCAATAAAGGGAAGGCGGTGGGGACGAGAGCTGGGGGGAAGAAGGTGTCGGTGTTAGGCTGATCGGACGAGGGGTCGGGGTGGATGGTGGGGAGACATGGTGTGATGGGGCAGGTAGACAATCGGATGGGGAGAAACGATCATTTCCTTCTCCATTTCACTGATACCCTTTATGGGCGCCACAGTAGCATTGCGGCTAGCGCGACGTTAATTTCGCTGAAGCCGATCCAGAGTTCGGAGCTAAATTCCGGTACCGCTCGGTGAGGGCTCCCTGTAAGCCCTCCCCATGGAATGCGTGGGGTTTTCCCCGGATGCCCCGGTTTCCTCCCACTGTCCAAAGACCTACCGGGGACAGTAATTGTAATTTTAAATCGTTCCGTAATTAGCTTAGGGTTAATCAGGATTGTAGAGTTGCTGAGGCAGCGTGGCTGGAAGGGATGGAAGGAGTACTCCGCGCTGCATCGCGAACATAAATAAATCAATAAATAAATGAACAATATTGAAAGAATAGAAAGAGAATAGAGAGAATAGAGAGCCAACATAAATAAATAAAGGAATGAACAATATTGAGAGAATACAGAGAAAGAGAGAGCGAGTACAGAGAGAGAGAGAGAGAGAGACAGAGAGACAGAGAGAGAGAGACGAGAGAGAGAGACAGAGAGAGAGAGAGAGAGAGAGACAGAGAGAGAGAGACAGAGAGAGAGAGAGACGAGAGAGAAAGAGAGAGAGAGAGACGAGAGAGAGAGACAGAGAGAGAGAGAGAGACGAGAGAGAGAGACAGAGAGACAGAGAGAGAGAGAGAGACAGAGAGAGAGTCAGAGAGAGAGAGAGACAGACAGAGAGACAGAGAGAGAGAGACAGAGAGAGAGAGAGACAGAGAGAGAGAGACGAGAGAGACAGAGACAGAGAGCGAGACAGACAGGGAGAGAGAGAGAGACAGACAGAGAGAGAGAGAGAGAGAGAGGGAGGGACAGACCCTGGCACAGGAGGTCTGAGAATGGGTGTTGATGCCGCCTGGTCGGATGAATTCAGAGTCGGCCGGGGGGCCGGGGGGTGGGGGAGTAAGGAGTCCCCTCACTCTGTATCTCCGGTCGGATAGCCATCAGCATCAGCCCCCAGCGGAGGGTCGTGGACGTGGTCTCCATGCCAGCGACAAACAGATCGCTGGTCGTTATCAACAGGTTGTCTTCATGGAAGTGCGTCCCTGGTTTCCCTGCTTCCTGGGGAATGGAAAAGGACAAATGTACTTTCTCCTTAAATGTCACACTTTATTCCGCACCTGCCCTTTGGCTGTTATTTGTTCAGACCATAAGATCATAAGACAGATGAGCAGAATTAGGGATCTCGGTACGTGGAGTCCGCTCTGCCTTTCCATCATGGCTGATTTATTATCTCTATCAACCCCATTCAGCACCAGAACTCCCAGGTCCACCTGCACATCCGATTTCTGAATTTTCTTCCCGTTAAAAAATAGTCTTCGCCTTTATTGCTTCTCCGAAGCGTATCACCACTCACTTCACCGCAGCAGACTTTATCTGAGTATTCCTTGCCTATTCTCTCACTGTCCAAGACGTTCTGCAGACTCGCTGTTTCAACACGAACTGCCCCCCCCCACCACCTATCTTTATATAGTCTGCAAATTTCGCCACAAACTCATCAATTTAGTCAGTCAATTCGTTGACATATGGCGTGAAAACAACGAGGCCCATACTGACCCCTGCGGAACATTACTGGTCACCACAAACCAACCAGAATATGCCTCTTTTGTACCGATCCGTACACTTTACCTACAACTGTTACACCTTAGTGTGCGGGAAGAGTTTGGACTTCATGATTAAAGGCGAGGCTTCAGGGTACTTGGAGTCACGTGATAAAGTAGACCAACGTCAACATGGTTTCCTTAAGGAGGAACGTTGTCTGACAAATCTTGGAATTCTTCGAAGAAACAAAAAGCGGTATAGACAAAGGAGAGTCGCTGGGCTTTCAGAAGGCCTTCAACAAGGTGCCGCACATGCTGCTGCTTGACAAACTACAGAATATGCACTCGCATTGGCAGAAGATTGGCCAGCTTAAGGACCTCCAGCACGCAAAGGGAGGCCGTGCTGGACGCGCTCTGGTCGACCACCGCGGTTGGTCCCAGGCGGCGGGTCGAGGAGGTCGGAGTAGATCAAATGGTGGAAAGAAGATTCCGTTAATTGGACTCCAACACCTGTGCACGAGGTGGTTGAACCTTGATAAGTTTGGCGCCTTTTACTTTCCTTTTATATTGTATCTCTATTAATTACATAGTTCCAGTAAGATCTATATTTGGCGGGGTGGGGTACATCACACGGTATCAACAGAAACTTGATTACCCAGTTTGGTGGGGCCGAAGACTGCTCCCCCTAGACGAAAGCGAGCTGAGCGATCCCTAGGCTTACCAGGAGGCTACATAAGTAAGTACAATGCCAACAAGACAAAGGAGATAGAACATAGAACATAGAATAGTACAGCACAGTACAGGCCCTTCGGCCCACAATGTTGTGCCGACCCTTAAAGCCTGCCTCCCATATAACCCCCCACCTTAAATCCCTTCATATATCTGTCTAGTAGTCTCTTAAACTTCACTAGTGTATCTGCCTCCACACTGACTCAGGCGGTGTATTCCATGCACCAACCACTCTCTGAGTAAAAAACCTTCCTCTAATATCCCCCTTGAACTTCCCACCCCTTACCTTAAAGCCATGTCCTCTTGTATTGAGCAGTGGTGCCCTGGGGAAGAGGTGCTGGCTATCCACTCCATCTATTCCTCTTATTATCTTGTACATCTCCATCATGTCTCATCTCATCCTCCTTCTCTCCGAAGAGTAAAGCCCTAGTTCCCTTAATCTCTGATCATAATGCATACTCTCTAAACCAGGCAGCATCCTGGCTACCGGCTTCAGGAGAACGCTCACCACACATGACACAGCAGTGAAAACTGCGAGCAGCTACAAACTCCTGGGACTGCACATCTCACAGAACCTGTCATGGTCCCCGAATGCATCGTGCACAACCAGGAATGCTCAGCAACGTCTCCGTGATCTGAGAAGGCCGAACGGAGCTGGCCTATGTTCACCTCATTCTGCAAAGGCGCAGACCAGAGCATCCTAGCAAGCTAATATCCTAACAGCTCAGCGCGGAAACTGCACTGTGGTGGGCAGGAAGGCTTTACAATGGGTAAGTCAAACGCGTGTCATGGAAATGTTAAGATCTCAGAACGGCAGCAGACCCTCTGGTGAAGCAGCTCCCCGGTGTGGCGGAGTGCGGTGAAACAACACCAGTTGATTGCCAAGTTCTGAGGCGTGCCGGGGAGCCTCGTTGCCCTGAACCGTCTTCCCGGTGTTCGACGGAAAGAATTCTCACACGCTTTAAAAAAAAAACAGCCTCTGCCTTTATTCCTTCTCTCGAGGTGTATCACCGCCCACTTCAGTGCACCAGATTTCATCCGCCAATCCTTTGCCCATTCTCTCATTCTGACCGGTGATGCACAAATCTTCTAGAAGTTCAGATACAAGCGATGGAAATTATTTTAAGAGCGGAAAGAGAAACAATTCCAATTCAGGTTCGAGACAAAACCCAATGCACGTCAGCTCTGGCAAAGTTTGCAGGCTATTTTGTCCTGCAAAGCGAAAGCAATGATCGTGAATGGTAGAGAATGGTATTCAAAACTTCTACAGTTGTACCGTGAAGAGCATTCTGACAGGCCGTGTCACTGTCTGGTGAGGACGGGCTACTGCACAGGACGGAAAGAAGCTGCAGAAGGTTGTAAATTTAGTCAGCTCCATCTTGGGTCAGAAAGGCAGGGTCCGTTATTAAGGACCATAAGCACCCAGGGCATGTCCTGTTCTCACTGTTACCCTCAGGTAAGAGGTACATAAGCCTGAAGGCACACACTCAGTGATTCAGGAATAGATTCTTCCCCTCTGGGAAATGGACATTTAAACCATGGACACTACCTCACGTATTTTAATATACAGTATTTTTATTTTGGCACGTTTTTTAAAAATCTATTCAATATTATAATATATATAGGCATCTGTTAGTCTCATGAGACCATGGATTTGTGCCTTGGAAGGTCTCCAGGGCGCAGGCCTGGGCAAGGTTGTATGGAAGACTGGTTGCCCATGTCTCCCCTCTCTCCTCTCCACGCCACCAATGTTGTCCAAGGGAAGGGCATTAGGACCCACACAGCTTTGCACCAGTGTCGTCGCAGAGCAATGTGTGGTTAAGTGCCTTGCTCAAGGACACAACACGCTACCTCAGCTGAGGCTCGAACTCACGACCTTCAGATCACTAGACCGACGCCTTAACCACTTGGCCACGCGCCAACACAATATACGTATACTGTAATTGATTTACTTGTTAATTTATTATCATTTTTATTTTATTTATTTTTTTCTCTCTTCTATATTATGTATTGCATGGAACTGCTTCTGCTAAGTTAACAAATTTCACGTCACATGGCGGTGATAGTAAACCCGATTCGGAGATGCTTCCCTCCCAGATGGGCTCAAAGTCTTTTTATGCACCCTTTGAAAGGTGGAATAAAACCCTTCCTGTGGGAACCCCTGCAGCATCTGGTGACCCTTCTCATCTGTGTCTCAGAGGCCGACATCAGAACACCTTTAAAGCGGGTGAACCCTCGCAAATCAGCGTGCAGCAACGGTGCACCTGGTAGGTCACTACAGGCACTCACTGTCTCTACACACACACACATATATATATCTATCCCATCTCCAAAGCTCTTTGTTGGACACCTTTCCCACCTTCTTTCCGTGCCCCGCCCCGTCCTACCTGGCAGCCCGTTTTACCTCCTCCTGCCTCAGCATGAAGACATCCGTGAAACTGCGTAAGCACTCCTCTTCCAGCCCCTGCCGGTTCTTTTTTAGGAAATAGCGGAGCAAGTCGTGTACCTTCCTGATATTGTTCAATACCTTGTGGTGGGACCCCGGGAAGATGTCCAGCGCTGGGAACGAATTCCAAAGCTGCAGCAGGAAAGGTGAGGAGAGGTGAGAGGTTAGGAGCAGAAGGGCCGCGGCGGGAGTAGCACTGGGGGCGGAGATAGGGAACGGGTTGGGGTCAGAGATAGGGCAGGGGTTGGGGATCGGGGATAGGGAAGGGCTTGGGGGTCAGGGATAGGGGAGGGTTTGGGGGCGGGATAGGGCAGGAGTTGGTGTCAGAGATAGGGCAAGGGTTGGGGGTCGGGATAGTGGAGCGGTTGGGGATTGGGGATAGGGGAGGGGTTGGGGTCAGAGATAGGGAAGGGGTTGGGGGTCGGGGATAGGGGAGGATCTGGGGATCGGGGATAGGGTAGGGTTTGGGGGCGGGATAGGGTAGGGGTTGGGCGTCGGGGACAGGGGAGGGATTAGGGTTGGGGATAGGGTAGAGGTTGGGGGTCGGGGATAGGGGTTGGGGTCAGAGATAAGGGAGGGGTTGGGGTCGGAGATTGGGGAGGGGTTGGCGGTCAGAGATAGGGTAGGGGTTGAGGTCGAGGATGGAGGAGGGGTTGGGGGTGGGGATAGGGTAGGGGTTGGGGGTCGAGGATATGCAGATGATACCAAGATAGGTGGAGTTGTGGATATTGAAGTAGGCTTTCAAAGCTTGCAGAGAGATTTAAGCCAGTTAGAAGAGTGGGCTGAAAGATGGCAGATGGAGTTTAATGCTGATAAATGTGAGGTGCTACATTTTGGTAGGACTAATCAAAATAGGACAGACATGGTAAGTGGTAGGGCATTGAGAATGTAGTAGAACAGAGGGATCTAGGAATAATAGAAACATAGAAAATAGGTGCAGGAGTAGGCCATTCGGCCCTTCGAGCCTGCACCGCCATTTATTATGATCATGGCTGATCATCCAACTCAGAACCCCGCCCCACCCTTCCCTCCATACCCCCTGACCCCCATAGCCACAAGGGCCATAATCTAACTCCCTCTTAAGTATAGCCAATGAACTGGCCTCAACTGTTTCCTGTGGCAGAGAATTCCACAGATTCACCACTCTCTGTGTGAAGAAGTTTTTCCTAATCTCGGTCCTAAAAGGCTTCCCCTCTATCCTTAAACTGTGGCCCCTCGTTCTGGACTTCCCCAACAATCTTCCTGCATCCAGCCTGTCCAATCCCTTTAGGATCTTATACGTTTCAATCAGATCCCCCCTCAATCTTCTAAATTCCAACGAGTACAAGCCCAGTTCATCCAGTCTTTCTTCATATGAAAGTCCTGCCATCCCAGGAATCAATCTGGTGAACCTTCTTTGTACTCCCTCTATGGCAAGGATGTCTTTCCTCAGATTAGGGGACCAAAACTGCACAAATACTCCAGGTGTGGTCTCACCAAGGGCTTGTACAACTGCAGTAGTACCTCCCTGCTCCTGTACTCAAATCCTCTCGCTATAAATGCCAGCATACCATTCGCCTTTTTCATCGCCTGCTGTACCTGCATGCCCACTTTCAATGACTGGTGTATAATGACACCCAGGTCTCGTTGCACCTCCCCTATTTTCCTAATCGGCCACCATTCAGATAATAATCTGTTTTCCTATTTTTGCCACCAAAGTGGATAACTTCACATTTATCCACATTAATTTGCATCTGCCATGAATTTGCCTACTCACCCAACCTATCCAAGTCACCCTGCATCCCCTTAGCATCCTCCTCACAGCTAACACTGCCACCCAGCTTCGAGTCATCCGCAAACTTGGAGATGCTGCATTTAATTCCCTCGTTCAAGTCACTAATATATATTGTAAACAACTGGGGTCCCAGCACTGAGCCTTGCGGTACCCCACTAGTCACCACCTGCCATTCTGAAAAGGTCCCGTTTATTCCCACTCTTTGCTTCCTGTCTGCTAACCAATTCTCCACCCACACCAATACCTTACCCCCAATACCATGTGCTTTAAGTTTGCACACTAATCTCCTGTGTGGGACCTTGTCAAAAGCCTTTTGAAAATCCAAATATACCACATCCACTGGTTCTCCCCTATCCACTCTACTAGTTGCATCCTCATAAAATTCTATGGTATTCGTCAGACATGATTTTCCTTTCACAAATCCATGCTGACTTTGTCTGATCATTTCACCGCTTTCCAAATGTGCTGTTATCACATCCTTGATAACTGACTCCAGCAGTTTCCCCACCACCGACATAAGGCTAACCGGTCTATAATTCCCCAGTTTCTCTCTCCCTCCTTTTTTAAAAAGTGGAGTTACATTAGCCACCCTCCAATCCTCAGGAACTAGTCCAGAATCTAACGAGTTTTGAAAAATTATCACTAATGCATCCACTATTTCTTGGGCTACTTCCTTAAGCACTCTAGGATGCAGACCATCTGGCCCTGGGGATTTATCTGCCTTCAATCCCTTCAATTTACCTAACACCACTTCCCTACTAACATGTATTTCACTCAGTTCCTCCATCTCACTGGACCCTCTGTCCCCTACTATTTCTGGAAGATTATTTAAGTCCTCCTTAGTGAAGACAGAACCAAAGTAATTATTCAATTGGTCTGCCATGTCCTTGCTCCCCATAATCAATTCACCTGTTTCTGTCTGCAGGGGACCTACATTTGTCTTTACCAGTCTTTTCCTTTTTACATATCTATAAAAGCTTTTACAGTCAGTTTTTATGTTCCCTGCCAGTTTTCTCTCATAATCTTTTTTCCCCTTCCTAATTAAGCCCTTTGTCCTCCTCTGCTGAACTCTGAATTTCTTCCAGTCCTCAGGTGAGCCACTTTCTCTGGCTAATTTGTATGCTTCTTCTTTGGAATTGATACTATCCCTAATTTCTCTTGTCAGCCACGGGTGCACTACCTTCCTTGATTTATTATTTTGCCAAACTGGGATGAACAATTGTTGTAGTTCATCCATGCAACCTTTAAATTCTTGCCATTGCATATCCACCGTCAATCCTTTAAGTGTCATTTGCCAGTCTATTTTAGCTAATTCACGTCTCATACCTTCAAAGTTACCCCTCTTTAAGTTCAGAACCTTTGTTTCTGAATTAACTATGTCACTCTCCATCTTAATGAAGAATTCCACCATATTATGGTCACTCTTACCCAAGGGGCCTCTCATGACAAGATTGCTAATTAACCCTTCCTCATTGCTCAAAACCCAGTCCAGAATAGCCTGCTCTCTAGTTGGTTTCTCGACATGTTGGTTCAAAAAACCATCCCGCATACATTCCAAGAAATCCTCTTCCTCAGCACCTTTACCAATTTGGTTCACCCAATCTACATGTAGATTGAAGTCACCCATTATAACTGCTGTTCCTTTATTGCACACATTTCTAATTTCCTGCTTAATACCATCTCCGACCTCACTACTACTGTTAGGTGGCCTGTACACAACTCCCACCTGCGTCTTCTGCCCCTTAGTGTTACGCAGCTCTACCCATATCGATTTCACATCTTCCCGGCTTATGTCCCTCCTTTCTATTGTGTTAATCTCTTCTTTAACCAGCAACGCCACCCCACCTCCCCTTCCATCATGTCTATCCCTCCTGAATATTGAATATCCCTGAACGTTGAGCTCCCATCCTTGGTCACCCTGGAGCCATGTCTCTGTGATCCCAACTATATCATAATCATTAATAACAATCTGCACTTTCAATTCATCCACCTTATTACGAATGCTCCTTGCATTGACACACAAAGCCTTCAGGCGCTCTTTTACAACTCTCTTAGCCCTTATACAATTGTGTTGAAAAGTGGCCCCTTTTAATGCTTGCCCTGGATTTGTCGGCCTGCCACTTTTACTTTTCTCCTTGGTACTTTTTGCTTCTACCCTCACTTTACACCCCTCTGTCTCTCTGCACTGGTTCCCATCCCCCTGTTGTGAACTAACCTCCTCACGCCTAGCCTCTTTAATTTGATTCCCACCCCCCAACCATTCTAGTTTAAAGTCACCTCAGTAGCCCTCGTTAATCTCCCTGCCAGGATATTGGTCCCCCTAGGATTCAAGTGTAACCCGTCCTTTTTGTACAGGTCACGCCTGCGCCAAAAGAGGTCCCAATGATCCAAAAACTTGAATCCCTGTCCCCTGCTCGAATCCCTCAGCCACGCATTTATCCTCCACCTCATTGCATTCCTACTCTCACTGTCGCGTGGCACAGGCAGTAATCCCAAGATTACTACCTTTGCGGTCCTTTTTCTCAACTCCCTTCCTAGCTCCCTATATTCTCCTTTCAGGACCTCATCCCTTTTCCTACCTATGTCATTGGTACCTATATGTACCACGACCTCTGGCTCCTCACCCTCTTACTTCAGGATATCTTGGACAGGATCAGAAATATCCCGGACCCTGGCACCAGGGAGGCAAACTACCATCCGGGTCTCTGGTCTGCGTCCACAGAATCGCCTATCTGACCCCCTTACTATCGAGTCCCCTATCACAACTGCCCTCCTCTTCCTTGCCCTACCCTTCTGAGCTACAGGGCCAGACTCTGTGCCGGAGGCACGGCCACTGTTGCTTCCCCCAGGTAAGCTGTCCCCCCCAACAGTACTCAAACAGGAGTACCTATTGTTAAAGGGCACAGCCACCGGGGTACTCCCTATTACCTGACTTTTCCCCTTCCCCCTCCTAACCGTGACCCACTTGTCTGCCTCCCGTGGCCCCGGCGTGATCACCTGCCTTCAACTCCTCTCTATCAACTCCTCACTCTCCCTGACCAGATGAAGGTCATCGAGCTGCAGCTCCAGTTCCGTAACGTGGTCCCTTAGGAGCTGCATCTCGATGCACTTGGCGCAGATGTAGACGTCCGGGAGGCTTGGAGACTCCAGGGCCTCCCACATCCGACACCGAGAACAACAAACTGCCCTCACACTCATACTGCCCCTCTCCTCAAATAGCAACAGAAAATGAATGCCAAACCTTCCTCGCCTCGCCCGTTTCCGCCTAAGCCCGTTGAGCTGAAGCCTTAAGTCTTCACTCTGCTCCCGGCTCAGTCCGCAGCCCGCAAACTACGCTGCCCGCTCTATGAGGCTATGTTCCTTTTAAATCTGCCGCGCTACACTGCCCAACGTCACACGCCTGCGCAGTCCCGCCTCTCTGAAAGCCGTTGGAGAAAAAAAAATAACGAAAATTTCAAAAATGTCTTTCTCGGCACTCCCACTCAGACTCTCAGACTCCTTCTTGGTGCATAGTTCCCTGAAGGTGGAATCTCATATGGATAGGGTGGTGAAGAAAGCTTTTGGTATGCTCGCCTTTATAAATCAGAGCATTGAGTATAGGAGTTGGGATGTAATGTTAAAATTGTACAAGGCAATGGTAAGACCAAATTTGGAGTATTGTATACAGTTCTGGTCACCAAATTATAGGAAAGTTGTCAACAAAATTGAGGAAGTACAGAGAAGATTTACTAGAATGTTACCTGGGTTTCATCTCCTAAGTTACAGGGAAAGGTTGAACAAGTTGGGTCTTTATTCTTTGGATCGTAGAAGGTTGAGGGGGGATTTGATAGAGGTATTTAAAATTATGAGGGGGATAGTTAGAGATGACATGGATAGGCTTTTTCCTTTGAGAGTGTGGGAGATTCAAACAAGAGGACATGAGCTGAGAATTAGAGAACAAAAGTTTAGGGGTAACATGAGGGGGAACTTCTTTACTCAGAGAGTGGTAGCTGTGTGGAATGAGCTTCCAGCAGAAGTGGTTGTGGCAGTTTCGATGTTGTCATTTAAAGTTAAATTGGATAGATATATGGACAGGAAGGGAATGGAGGGTTATGGGCTGCATGCAGGTCGGTGGGACTAGGTGAGAATAAGAGCTCAGCATGGACTGGAAGGGCTGAGATGGCCTGTTTCCATGTTGTAATTGTTATATGGTTATATGGTTATAGGGTAGGGGTTGGGGGTCGGGATCAGTAGCAGGTTTGGTCAAATAGGCTTGGTGTTGGGGTCAGAGAGTTCCATGATTCGATTTGGGGACAGAAGGAGTAGGCTGGGGTTTCAGGTCAGAGAAAAGATATAGGTTTTGGGATGTTAATGCTGACATTCTGTAAGACATTAGTGAGGCCTAATTTGAAGTATTGTTTTCAGTTCTGGTCACCTAGCTATGGGAAAGATGTAAACAATATTGAAAGAGCAGATAGAACATTTACAAGGAAGGTGCTGGAACGTGAGTTGTATGGAAAGTGTGCATAGGTTTGGACTTTATTCCTTAGGGCAAAGGAGGATGGACAGAGACTTGGGCGGTATAGACAAGGTAAATGAAAACAAGTTTTCCCCACTGAGGATGGGTGAGACGAGCACCAGGGGTCATGGGTTCAGGGAGAAAGGTCAAATATTTCAGGGGAAACTTCTTCACTCAGAGGGCGGTGAGACTGTGGAACGAGCTGCCAGCGGAGTGGTGGACGTGGGTTTGATTTCGGCATTTGAGGGAAATTTGGATAGGTAGATGAATGGAAGGGATATGGACCCCTGTGGTCTGGGTGTGAGTTGGTGGGATCGGGCGGAATAATAATTTGACACAGACTGCATGGTCTCCGTGCTGCATTACGCTACCACTCTTGGACCTCACCTGGACCAGAGGAGATGCAACTAGCTGGAAGTTTTCGTTCACCAGATTGATGAGGGTCACAAACGTTTCATCCTCATAAGTAAATCGCTTTCCGAGCACAATCGTGCAGATGATATTGGCGATGGTGCAGTTCATAGGGATGGTGGTATCGAAGGGGCGACCTGGAGAGAGAAGGGAGAGTCAGAGAGGAGACCCACACTTCATCCTGCCGTATCCACACCTCCCTCCCGGTCCCAGTCCTTGTTGGGCCATTCTTGACATTCCAAGAATGGTATCCTGCTGGGACTGGTATGGTCTCCACAGCCTGATGGACAGGCAACCCTTTCCATTTGGAATTGGTTGGACCACACTTGGAGCAGTATTGGGTCTCCTTACCCGAGAATGGACGTGCTAGCTTTGGAGAGGCTCCAGGGGAGGTTCAAGAGAATTATCAAGGGAATAAAAGGATTGCGATGTGTGTTTACTATTGGCTCTGTACAGCGATGAGGAGGAATTTCTTTTGCCAGATGATGGTGAACCTGTGGGACTGATTGCCACAGATTCACGTGGAGGCCAAGTCATTGGTATATTTAAAGAGGAAGTTGATTGGCCCTTAATTAGTCATGACATCAAAAGTTTCGGGAAGAAGGCAAGAGAATAGATTTGAGTTGGCAGCGACCAGTGAACAAGTGGCAAGAGCCAGCTGTCAATCAGGTCTGAGATCAAGGTTTAAAAGGATCACAATTGCTGATCTAATTCTCCTTTCAGGCCCAGTCTCCTGCCGCTCATGCCCTGACCAAGCAAGAATCCATCAACCTCTGTCTTAAATATACATAAACACATGGCCTCCACAGCAGCCTATGGTAAAGAATTCTACAGATTGATCACTCTCTAGCTAAAGAAAATTCCTCCTCATCTCCAATTCCTGGAAGCAAATTGGAAGGCACAGGATAGATACATCGCAAGGAGGCAGAAGTATCCTAAAGGCAAGATGCCACAACCATGGATAACAAGAGAAGTCAAAGCCAACATAAAAGCCAAAGACAGTGCATAGGTTAGTGGAAAGTTAGAGGATTGGGAAGCTTTCAAAAAGCAACAGAGGCAATAAAAAGTCATTGAGAAGCAAAAGATGAAATACGAAATTCACCGAGCCAATAATATTAAAGAGGATATGAAAGTGTCTTCAGATACATAAACTATAAGGGGAGAGTGGATATCGGACTGCTGGAAAACAATGCTGCAGGGGTAGTAATGGGGGACAAGGAAATGAAGGGTGAACTGATCAAGTTTTCGCATCTGTCTTAACTGTGGGAGATTGTACGCTGGAAGTTCCAGAGTGTCAGGGGACAGAAGTGTGTGACCTTGCCATTACCAGACAGAAGATCCTTGGGAAGGTGAAAGATCTGAAGTTAGAAAAGTCACCTGGACCAGTTGGTGTCCACCCAGGGTTCTGAAAGAGGTGCTGGAGGCCTCAGTAATGATCTTTAAAGAATCACTAGATTCTGGATTGTTTCCAGAAGATTGTAAAATTGCCAATGCACACAACCCTTCAAGGAGAGAGAGGAGCCGAAGAAGGGAAATTATACTCAGTTAGTCTGACCTCAGTGGTTGTTACAGTCTATTGTTAAGGATGTTCTTTGGGGGTACATGGAGACACGTGATAAAATAGGCGATAGTCAGCACGGTTTCCTCAAGGGAAAATCATGCCTGACAAATCTGATGGAATTGTTGGAAGGAATTGCAAGCAGGATAAGCAAAGCAGAATCGGTTGATTTTGCGTACTTGGATTTGCAGAAGGATTTGACAAGGTGCCGCATATGAGGCAGTTTAACACGTTAAGGGCCCATGGTATTGCAGAGTGGGAATAAAGGGAGCCTTTTTTGGTTGGTTGCCGGTAATAGTGTTCCGCGGGGTCTATTCTGGGACCGACTCTCTTTGCACTGCATGTAAGATGTTGCAAATCTTGCGTACAATATGAAGATAGCTGCAGGGGCAGGTAGTTTTGAGGAAGTAGAGCAGCTACAGAAGGACTTAGATTAGGAGAATGGGCAAAGACATGGTCGATAGAATACAGTATCAGGAGGTATAAGGTCATGCACTTTGGTAGAAGAAATAAAAGGGTAGGCTATTTCTAAATGGAGAGAAAATTCAAAAATCTGAGTCGCAAAGGTACTGGAGTGTCCTTGCAAGATTCCCCAAGGCTGTGTTGAGGAAGGCAAATGCGATATTAGCCCTCATTTCAAGCAAGGATGTAAAGTTGAGACTTTATAAAGCACCGGCGAGACTTCACTTGGAGTACTGTGGGCAGTTTAGGGTCCCTTATCTTGGAAAAGATGTGCTGAAACTAGGGAGCTTTCAAAGGAGGTTCACAAAATGGTTCGATGTTTCAATGGCTTGTCATGTGAAGAGCGTTTGAGGGCCCTGGGCCTGAATTCTCTGGAATTCAGAAGAATGTTGGGTGACCTAATTGAAACGTATCGAATGGTGAAAGTCCTTGACAGAGTGTATGTGGAGTGAATGTTTCCTATGGTGGGAGAGAATAGGGCAGAATCCTTTTAGAATGGAGATGAGGAGGAATTTCTTTAGCCAGAGGGTGGTAAATCTGTTGAATTCTTTGCCAAAGGCAGCTGTGGAGGCCAAGTCTTTATGCATATTTAAGGCACGGGTTGGCAGATTCTGTATTGGTCAGGGCATGAAGGGGTCCATGCCACCCCCAATTCTGCTCCTATGCCTTATGCTCTTATGGGGTCCTTGCCAACCCCCCCCCCCCACACACACACACACACACACACACACACCTTCCCGAAGTCCACAGTCAATCCCGTGGTCTTGTTGGCATTGAGTGCCAGCGAGCTTGTTGTATCACTCAACCGCATGATCTATTTCATTCCTGTAAGCCTCCTCGTCCACATATGGTTTAAGTTGTACATGGCCACACAGTCATGGGTAGAGCAGTCCCCTCCAACGACCTCTCAACCAGTCACACGTCCCATTCTCCACAGCTCCAGAGCCTCGTAACCTCCACCTCCTTCAAACAGCCCACGCCCAGGTCTCTCCAGAATGCTTCCGTTTCTACCCACAACCCAAACGCCTGCAGTTCAGCATGTTAATTGGCGGCTGTTGGTTTACAATGGTGTGCGGGTGAGGGGTAGAATCGGGAGATGTGAGCTTGGGCCGGGAACTGGAGGTCGGAGCCTCGATGCCTGCCAATCTGTGAGTCTGGAGCTGAGGACTAGACATCCTGAGGATGAAGGCTTATCTGAGCGGATGGGAGGGTAGAGAAGTGATTTTTCCCTGTTGTCGTTTTGTTGTTGTTGGTGACGTTTTTCTGCTTGAGTTATTCTGCTGAACTTCTTCTGCATGCTAGTTTGGCACCAGAATGTGTTTTGACGCTTGCGGGCTGCACAACATATCGCCATTTGTGCTGGTTGTTAACGCAAACGGCGCATTTCAATGCACGTTTCCGTGTACACGTGATAAATCAATTCGAATCCGAATCTGCTTTACTGGTAACGTGGCGGCATTATTCACTCCCCGTTCAAAGCTGTATCACTGCAGCGAGCAGTGTCTGTGGTACCTACAGGGGCGCTGCTTCAAGAAGCAACATCTGCCATGAAAGATCACCGCCGTCCAAGATGCGCCATCTGTTCCAGCGCCATGGGGCAGGAGGTACAGAAACCTGAAGTGCCACACTGCCAGGTTCAATAAAAGCTACTTCCCTTCAACTATTCAGATCTTGAGCCAACCAGCACAACACTAATCATGACAATTTAGCAACTACGACTACTTCGATCACTTTGCACTTAAATGGACTTTGTTTTCTCTTTTCTCCACCCGGTGTTGTATCCCGTACGTCAGACTGATGTTTACTGATTACAGCCCAGTGCTCAACACCATCATAAGACCACAAGACCATAAGACAAAGGAGCAGAAGTAGGCCATTCGGCCCATTGAGTCTGCTCCGCCATTTAATCATGAGCTGATCCATTTTCTCCTATTTAGTCCCACTGCCCCGCCTTCTCACCATAACCTTTGATGCCCTGGCTACTCAGATACCTATCAATCTCTGCCTTAAATACACCCAATGACTTGGCCTCCACTGCTGCCCATGGCAACACATTCCATAGATTCACCACCCTCTGACTAAAAAAATTTCTTCACATTTCTGTTCTGAAAGGGCGCCCTTCAATCCTTAAGTCATGCCCTCTCGTACTAGACTCCCCCATCATGGGAAACAACTTTGCAACATCCACTCTGTCCATGCCTTTTAACATTTGAAATGTTTCTATGAGGTCTCCCCTCATTCTTCTAAACTCCAAGGAATACAGTCCAAGAGCGGACAAACGTTCCTCACATGTTAACCCTCTCATTCCCAGAATCATTCTAGTGAATCTTCTCTGTACCCTCTCCAACGTCAGCACATCCTTTCTTAAATAAGGAGACCAAAACTGCCCACAGTACTCCAAGTGAGGTCTCACCAGCGCCTTATAGAGCCTCAACATCACATCCCTGCTCCTATACTCTATTCCTCTAGAAATGAATGCCAACATTGCATTCGCCTTCTTCACTACTGACTCAACCTGGAGGTTAACCTTAAGGGTGTGCTGTACGAGGACTCCCAAGTCCCGTTGCATCTCAGAACTTTGAATTCTTTCCCCATTTAAATAATAGTCTTCCCGTTTATTTTTTCTGCCAAAGTGCATAACCATACACTTTCCAACATTGTACTTCATTTGCCACTTCTCTGCCCATTCTTCCAATCTATCCAAGTCTCTCTGCAGACTCTCTGTTTCCTCAGCACTACCGGCCCCTCCACCTATCTTCGTATCATCAGCAAACTTAGCCACAAAGCCATCTATTCCATAATCTAAATCGTTGATGTACAATGTAAAAAGAAGCGGCCCCAACACTGATCCCTGCGGAACACCACTGGTAACCGGCAGCCAACCAGAATAGGATCCCTTTATTCCCACTCTCTGTTTCCTGCCAATCAGCCAATGCTCTATGCACGTATGTAACTTTCCTGTAATTCCATGGGCTCTTATCTTGTTAAGTAGCCTCATGTGTGGCACCTTGTCAAAGGCCTTCTAAAAATCCAAATATACAACCTCCACTGCATCTCCCTTGTCTAGCCTACTGGTAATTTCCTCAAAAAATTGTAATAGGTTTGTCAGGCAGGATTTTCCTTTAAGGAATCCATGCTGAGTTCTGCCTATCTTGTCATATGCCTCCAGGTACTCTGTAACCTCATCCTTGACAATCGACTCCAACAACTTCCCAACCACCGATGTCAAGCTAACAGGTCTATAATTTCCTTTTTGGTTCCTTGCCCCCTTCTTAAATAGCGGAGTGACATTTGCAATCTCCCAGTCCTCCGGAATCATGCCAGAATCTAGCTACTTTTGAAAGATCATCGCTAATGCCTCCACAATCTCCACGGCTACTTCCTTCAGAACACGAGGGTGCATTCCATCTGGTCCAGGAGATTTATCGACCTTTAGCCTATTCAGCTTCCTGAGTACTTTCTCTGTCATAATTGTGACTGCGCACACTTCTCTTCCCTGCCACCCTTGAGTGTCCGGTATACTGCTGATGTCTTCCTCAGTGAAGACTGATGCAAAATACTTGTTCAGTTCCTCTGCCATCTCCTCATCTCCCATTACAATTTCTCCAGCATCATTTTCTATCGGTCCTATATCTACTCTCACCTGTCAATACCCTCAGTACTGATTAACAAACTCCAAAATCCGAGCCTACGTGCCTCCCACCGCAACTAGATCCTTCACTTGCCCACCGGAGACCGCAGTCAGGGCTGACACCCAACATCGATGCACCCTGGGGGTAAGAATATGCGCGCTGCTAAGTGTCAACATCTCTGAGTATCCTCGGCTCAACAGGATAATGCAACTGGAAAGAAGGCACGTCTGCAGCTACATGTGAGAAGACATTTGCGGACAATTGGTATGTCACCAAAGACTCGAGCAAAATTGTACAGATGTGTAATGGAGAGCACTCTGAATGCTGGCATTGCCGTCTGGTGCACACAGGATCGGAAAATGCTGCAGAGAAACTTAGCCTGTTTCGTCACAAACTCTAGCTGCCCAGTAATAGACATCTTCAGAAGCTGATTCCTGGTGAAGTAGGCAACCATCATTTAGGACCTCCTCCATCCAGGATGTCCCATCTTCTCGTTGCTACCATCTAGTAGGATGTAGCTGAGCATGAAGGCACACACTCATTGATTCAGGAACAGCTTCTTCCCCTCCATCATCAGATTTCTGAACGGACAATGAACCTCGGAACATTACCCACAGTGGGTTGGTTTAAACACAGGTGGGGGACAGTCTTTAGCATTATCATGGAAAAGGATCAAATCAGAGAGGACAGGAAATGTTTTAATTGGGGAAGGGCAAATTATGAGGCTATAAGGCTAGAACTTGAGGGTGTGAATTGGGGTGATGTTTTTGTAGGGAAATGTTCTATGGACATGTGGTCGATGTTTAGAGATCTCTTGCGGGATGTAAGGGATAAATTTGTCCCAGTGAGGAAGATAAAGAATAGTAGGGTGAAGGAACCATGGGTGACAAGTGAGGTGGAAAATCTAGTTAGGTGGAAGAAGGCAGCATACATGAGGTTTCGGAAGCAAGGATCAGATGGGTCTATTGAGGAATATAGGGAAGCAAGAAAAGAGCTTAAGAAGGGGCTGAGGAGAGCAAGAAGGGGGCATGAGAAGGCCTTGGTGAGTAGGGTAAAGGAAAACCCCAAGGCATTCTTCAATTATGTGAAGAACAAAAGGATGACAGGAGTGAAGATAGGACCAATTAGAGATAAAGGTGGGAAGATGTTCCTGGAGGCTGTGGAAGTGAGTGAGGTCCTCAATGAATACTTCTCTTCGGTATTCACCAATGAGAGGGAACTTGATGACGATGAGGACAATATGAGTGAGGTTGATGTTCTGGAGCATGCTGATATTAAGGGAGAGGAGGTGTTGGAGTTATTAAAATACATTAGGACAGATAGGTCCCCAGGGTCTGACGGAATATATCCAGTCTGCTCCATGAGGTGAGGGAAGAGATTGCTGAGCCTCTGGCTAGGATCTTTATGTCCTCATTATCCACGGGAATTGTACCGGAGGATTGGAGAGAGACGAATGTTGTCCCCTTGTTCAAAAAAAGTAATAGGGATAGTCTGGGTAATTATAGACCAGGGAGTCTTACGTCTGCGGTGGGAAAGCTGTTGGAAAAAATTCTTAGGACCTCTAGGCATTTAGAGAATTATGGTCTGATCAGGAAGAGTCAGCGTGGCTTTGTGTCTAACAAGACATATGGAGTTCTTTGGGCATGCAGGTACAGCAGGCGGTGAAAAAAGCGAATGGTATGCTGGCATTCATAGCAAGAGGATTCGAGTACAGGAGCAGGGAGGTACTACTGCAGTTGTACAAGGCCTTGGTGAGACCACACCTGGAGTATTGTGTGCAGTTTTGGTCCCCTAATCTGAGGAAAGACATTCTTGCCATAGAGGGAGTACAAAGAAGGTTCACCAGATTGATTCCTGGGATGGCAGGACTTTCATATGATGAAAGACTGGATCGACTAGGTTTATACTTGTTGGAATTTAGAAGATTGAGGGGGAATCTTATTGAAACGTATAAAATCCTGAAGGGATTGGACAGGCTAGATGCAGGAAGATTGTTCCCGATGTTGGGGAAGTCCAGAACGAGGGGTCACAGTTTGAGGATAAAGGGGAAGCCTTCTAGGACCGAGCTTAGGAAAAACTTCTTCACACAGAGAGTGGTGAATCTGTGGAATTCTCTGCCACAGGAACCAGTTGAGGCCAGTTCATTAGCTATATTTAACAGGGAGTTAGATATGGCCCTTGTGGCTAAAGGGATCAGGGGGTATGGAGGGAAGGCTGGTACAGGGTTCTGAGTTGGATGATCAGCCATGATCATACTGAACGGCGGTGCAGACTCGAAGGGCCGAATGGCCTACTCCTGCACCTATTTTCTATGTTTCTGTGTTTGAAGAGGTGACCAGGCATATAGATGAGGGTAGTGCAGTGGATGTGATCTATATGGATTTTAGTAAGGCACTTGACAAGGTTCCACACAGTAGGCTTATTCAGAAAGTCAGAAGGCACGGGATCCAGGGAAGTTTGGCCAGGTTAATTCAGAATTGGCTTGCCTGCAGAAAGCAGAGAGTCGTGGTGGAGGGAGCACTTTCTGATTGGAAGGTTGTGACTAGTGGTGTCCCACAAGGATCAGTTCTGAGACCTCTACTTTTTGTGATTTTTATTCATGACCTGGATGTGGGGATAGAAGGGTGGGTTGGCAAGTTTGCAGATGACACCAAGGTTGGTGTTGTGGATAGTGTAGAGGATTGTCGAAGATTGCAGAGAGACATTGATAGGATGCAGAAGTGGGCTGAGAAGTGGCAGATAGAGTTCAACCTGGAGAATTGTGAGGTAGTACACTTTGGAAGGACAAACTCCAAGGCAGAGTACAAAGTAAATGGCAGGATACTTGGTAGTGTGGAGGAGCAGAGGGATCTGGCGGTACATGTCCACAGATCTCTGAAAGTTAAGAAAGCTTATGGGGTGTTAGCTTTCATAAGTCGAGGGATAGAGTTTAAGAGTCGCGATGTAATGATGCAGCTCTATAAAACTCTGGTTAGGCCACACTTGGAGTACTGTGTCCAGTTCTGGTCGCCTCACTATAGGAAGGATGTGGAAGCATTGGAAAGGGTACAGAGGAGATTTACCAGGATGCTGCCTGGTTTAGAAAGTATGCATTATGATCAGAGATTAAGGGAGCTAGGGCTTTACTCTTTGGAGAGAAGAAGGATGAGAGGAGACATGATAGAGGTGTACAAGATAATAAGAGGAATAGATAGAGTGGATAGCCAGCGCCTCTTCCATAGGGCACCACTGCTCAATACAAGAGGACATGGCTTTAAGGTAAGGGGTGGGAAGTTCAAGGGGGATATTAGAGGAAGGTTTTTCACTCAGAGAGTGGTTGGTGCTGTGACGAGAATACACATAAAATTAAGATGTTTGCTGGCCTGGGTTAGCATCAGTGGCATCAGCAGTTGGTCTGCCACCTGTCCTCAGGGGAAGGAGAGATTAAGGAACAATGAAGCAGCATCTGGAGATGTGTAATGAAGGGACGGGAGAGAGCTGTCTGGAGTGGCTCCCCCTTTGAACTCTGAACTGTTTGAAGTGATGGACAGGCGATACCCCAGCAGGGGGATAAAAAGGGACAGGTTCGCTAAGGCAGGACACACACGACACCCGGGGTAACGAGACCCTGGAAGCGGTGCACCTCTCACGAGTCGGTGGGAAGCATCGGACCTTAAACGCACAGGGTGGAAAGGTACGATCAGCGGGAACCCGGTGTGTGTCCGCCCTTGCCTGGGTGCCGGGTTCACTGCAGAGGATCGACCGCATCTGGAGGAGGGGTCACAGTCGGTGACCTCAGGTGACATCACAAAGGACCCGCCCGAAAGCTGCTTGTGAGCAAATATCGCCGGTCTGTGAGTGGAAGCCGTTTCTGAATGATCAGTCGTTCCCGTTCTCTCTCTCTCCCTCCCCCCACGTTGTCCATCGCCATGGCAACGATTATTGCGAACTGAACTACTAAATTGGACTGAACTTTTGTGTCACTTTGAAATTGGTCATTTACCCCTAGACAACAATAGAGCTTGATTGATGCTGTTATCTTAATTCTGTGCACATGTGTGTTTATCATTGCTGAACTGTTGCATTTATTATCCTTTTGATCATGGTGTTGCTTGTTTCTTTAATAAAACTTTCTTAGTTCTAGTAATCCAGACTCCAACTGAGTGATCCATTTCTGCTGGTTTGGCAACCCAGTTACGGGGTACGTAACAGTGCGTGGAATGCACTGCCTGAGTCAGTGGTGGAGGCAGATACACTAGTGAAGTTTAAGAGACTACTAGACAGGTATATGGAGGAATTTAAGGTGGGGGGTTATATGGGAGGCAGGGTTTGAGGCTCGGCACAACATTGTGGGCCGAAGGGCCTGTACTGTGCTGTACTATTCTACGTTCTATGTTTTGTACCGTGGGAGGAAAGCGGAGCTCTGAGTAAAACCCACGCATTCCACAGAGAGGACGTACTAATTAAGTTATTAACGTATAGACTCCTTACACACGGCTCCAGAATTGAAGACGGAACTCCGACGATCCGAGCATAATATTACAGCATCAGGGCAGACCCGTCTCTCTCCGGAACAGTGACCCCACCCCTCGCCCGTCCCTGACCATGTTCTCGATCCTGACCTTCAAAGGACTGAAACAGATCCCTCAGGTGTGACACCTCTTCCAATATCCTCTCTTCAATGCTCCGCTTGCCCATGCCAAAGTCCCGCAGGGTGGAGATGGTGAACCGTCGCATCTGTTTCCAGGACTCTCCCTCAGCAAAGATAATACCTGTGGAGAGCAGGAAAAGTTTAATCATCGCCTTGGCGGGCCTTCGGGTTGCCCGTGTCACCGTGCATCCGGGGTCTGTGCCAACGTGATTCTCTAGCTAGCTATGTTGTCACTATGTGGAATTTAATCCCAACGATGCATGGCCACATGCCTCTCCACCCCACGATCAAACCCTGCAAACCCACGGATGTCCGTAAGACCAGGAGATGTAAGAGCAGAGAACGTTTGGCCATTGTGGCCTGCTCCTCTGTTCCATCAAGGCTGAGTTATTATCCCCATCAAACTGCCTTCCCTACTTACCCATTCACGCCCGGCTAATCGAGAACCTATCAACCTCTACTGTAAAGATACCAGATGAATTGGCCTCCGCAGCCACCTTCGGCAGCAAATTCTGCAGATTCACCACTTTCTGGCTAAAGGAAATACTCATCAACTCCGTTCAAAACGGACAGCCCTCAATCTGAGGTGGTGTCCTCTGGTTCTAGACTCGCCCACTATAAGAAACAATCTCTATACAGTACATCCACCCTTATGAGGCATGTCACCATTCGGCAGGCTTCAATGAGCCCCCACCCCACCCACATTATTCTGAATTCTAGTGATTACAGGCCCAGAGCCATCACAAGCTCATCATATAATAAGCCTTTCAATTCCGGAATAATTATCGTGAACCACCTTTGACCCCACCCCAAAGGCCCCACATCTTTTCTGAGATAAGGAGCTCAAAACTGCTCGCAATGCTCCAAGTGAGGCCTCACCAGCGCCTTCTAATAGTTCAATGTTACAGCCTTGCTTTTATATTCCTGTCCTTTCGATATGACTGATAACATCACGTTTTCCTCCCTCACCGCCGACTGACCTTTAGAGAATCCTGCACAATGACGCTGGAGGCCCATTGCATCTCAGATTTCTCAACTTTCCCTCCATGTGGCAAATAATTAAAACTTTGATTTCTTCCCCCAAAGTACATGACCATACATGTCCTGACACTGAATTCCAATCTGTCACTTCCTTGCCCATTCTCCTCATCTTTCTTGGCCCTTCTGCTTCCTCAACACTACGTGACACCCACATATCTTTGTTCTGTCTGCAAACTTGGCCACAAAGCCGTCAATTCTGTGATACAAGTCATTGATAGATGACCTAAAAATAAGTGGTCTCAACGCTGACGCTGTAGAGCACCACCTGTCGCCATGACCAGCCACAAAAAAGACCCCTTTATTCACATTCTTTTGCCTCTGGCCCATCAGCTAATGCTCTCTCCATGCTGGTATATTTCCTGTAATACCATGGGCTCCTGGCTTGTTCACCAGCTCATGTGTGGCACCTTGTCAACAGCCTGAATCAAGACTGATGGAAAGTACTTATTCAGTTTGTCTGCCATTTCCTTGGCGCCATTAGCACCACCTCAGCAGTGGTCTGACATTTACTCTCGTTATACATCTGAAGAAACTCCTGGTATATGAGTAATATTATTTCCTATCATCCCTTTGTAGTCCACCTTTTCCTTCTTTATGACTTTATGTGGCTTTGTTGCATTGTAAAAGCTTTCAAATTCTCTCACTCCCCTCTGATTTCTGCTCTATTATATGCCTTCTCTTTGGCTTTGATGCTGGCTTTAACTTCTCTAGTCAGCTATGGTTGCGTCATCCTGCTTTTCTTTTTCTCTAGGATATATCTATCCTGTGCCTTTTGAATTGCTCCCAGAAATTCCAGCCATTGCCATTCTGCTGCCATCCATGCTAGTGTTCCCTTTCAATTAATTTTAGGCAGCCTGTCTCATGCTTCTGCAATTCCCTTGACATAGTGTATACTGATACATCTGACTTTAGCTTCTCCTTCTCAAGTTGCATGGTAAATTGTATCATATTATGGTCATTGTAAGGATCATTTTCCTCAAGCTCTCTAATCAATTCCAGTTCATTGCACAACATACATCCAGAATACTCATGGCTGAACCATGAACTGCTCTAAAAATCCATCTTGTGGCCAGTCTAAAATTCCTCTGCTTAGGATCCAGCATCAATCAGATTTTCCAAATCAACCTGCATATTTAAATTTCCCGTGACTACCATAACTTTGCCCTTTTGACACGCGTTTTCTATCACTCTTTGTAATTTGTAGGCCACATCTTTACTACAGTTGGGATGTCTATGTTTAATTCTCATTCCGATCTCTTTACCCAGGCAGTTTCTTAGCTCTACGCAAAATGATTCTACACTTTCTTATTCTACACCTCCTCTTTCTAATTATTTGATTTCTTTTATTTTTACCGACAGAACGACCCCACCCCCTGGGCCTATCTGTCTGATCTTTTTTTACAGTGTGTATCCTTGGATGTTAAGCTTCCAATGATTCAGTAATGCCGAAAACATCATACATGCCAATCTCATACTGTGCTACAAATTCATCTGCCTTATTGAACCAGAATTGATCAGGGAACTTAATGTAAAAGAACTCTCAGGAGAAAGCGATCATAATATGATCGAATTCACCCTAAAGTTTGAGGAGAATCTCAATTCAGATGTATAATTATTACAGTGGAATAAAGGGAATTGCAGAGCCATGAGAGAGGAATTGGCCAGAATTGATTGGAAAAGAACCTTGGCGGGGATGACAGCAGAGCAGCAATGGCAGGAATTTCTGGAAGCAATTTGGAAGGCAGAGGATATCTACATCCCGAAGAGAAAGAAGTGTTCTAAAGGAAAGATGACACAATTACAGCTAACAAGAACAGTCAAAGCCAACCTAAAAGCTAAAGAGAAGTCATATAATTGAGATATAATTAGTAGGAAGTAAAAGGATTGGGAAGTTTTTAAAACCCAACAGAAGACAATGAAAAATAATTAAGAAGGTAAAGATGGTATATGAAAGTAAGCTAGCCAATAATATTAAGGAGTGTAACAAAAGTTTCTTTGGGTACATAACATGTAAAAGAGAAGCGAGATTGGATATCATACCACTGGGAAATGATGCTGGGAGACAACAAATTAGTACAGCATTTTACATCAATCTTCACTTTGGAAGATACTACAGTGTGGTAGGAGTTCCAGGTGTCTGGTGGCATGATATGTGAAGATACCATAACTAGAGAGAAGGTTCTTGGGAAATGAAATGGTCTGAAGTTAGATAAGTCACCTGGACCAGATGGTGCACACCCCAGAATTCAGAAAGAGAAGGCTGAAGAGATCGTGCAAGCAATAGTAATGATAGACAATAGACAATAGGTGCAGAAGTAGACCATTTGGCCCTTCGAGCCTGCACCGCCATTCTGAGATCGTGGCTGATCATCTACTATCAATACCCCGTTCCCGCCTTGTCCCCATAACCCTTGATTCCCCTATCCATAAGGTACCTATCTAGCTCCTTCTTGAAAGCATCCAGAGAATTGGTCTCCACTGCCTTCTGAGGCAACGCGTTCCACACCTCCACAACTCTCTGGGAGAAGAAGTTCCTTCTCAACTCTGTCCTAAATGACCTACCCCTTATTCTTAAACCATGCCCTCTGGTACTGGACTCTCCCAGCATCTGGAACATATTTCCTGCCTCTATCTTGTCCAATCCCTTAATAATCTTATATGTCTCAATCAGATCCCCCCTCAATCTCCTTAATTCCAGCGTGTACAAGCCCAGTCTTATCTAACTTCAGACCATTTCGTTTCCCAATCTCTCTTGATCTTTCAAGAATCATTAAATTCTGGAATTCTTCCAGAAGACTGGAAAATTGCAAAGGTCATTCCACTCTTTATGAAGGGAGAGAGGCAGAAGAAAAGAAACGATAGGCCAGTTAGTTTCTCAGTCATTGGGAAGATGTTGGAGTTGATTAGTAAGGATGAGGTCTCAGGGTACATGGAGGCTCATAATAAAATAGGCCATAGTTGGCATGGTTTCCTCAAGGGAGAAGCTTGCCCAACAAATCAGCTGGAATTCTTTGAAGAAATAACAAGCTGGATAGACAAAGGGGAATCAGCTGATGTTGTGAACTTGGATTTTCAGGAGGTCTTTGACACATGAGGCTGCTGAACAAGGTACATACACTTGGCATTACAGGAAAGATTCTGGCATGGATAAAGCAGTGGCTGAATGGCAGGAGACATGGTCGGGCAATAAAGGGAGCCTT
Source organism: Mobula hypostoma (assembly GCF_963921235.1). NCBI lineage: Eukaryota > Metazoa > Chordata > Chondrichthyes > Myliobatiformes > Myliobatidae > Mobula > Mobula hypostoma. The sequence continues at coordinate 2,754,198 of NC_086101.1, read as the reverse complement.
TTTGACTGGCTGCCGGGGACACGTGATGGTCCACAGGTGTATGTATTGCGACCGATTCTATTTATGGTATATATCAAAGATATGGATGATGGAATTCTTGGCATGTGGCAAGATGTGAAGATAGGCAGGTAATTTTGAGGAAAGGAAAAGGAGTTAGACAGATTAAGATGAATGGGCAAAGATGTGGCAGAAGGCATACAGTGGAGGGAAATTGATGGCTGTGTTCTTTGGTAGAAGAAATTAAAGGGGTTAACCAATTTCTAAATGGAGAGAAAATACAAAAAAAAACTGAGATGCAAAGGCCCGTCAAGCTGCTCCACCATTCCATCATGGCTGATCCTTCCTACTCCTCAGTGACACACGCCAGCCTTCTCCCTATAACATCTGATGCCATGTCCAGTCAGGAACCTATCAAGCACTCCCTTAAATACACCAGCAACCTGGCATCCACACCTACCCAACCTATTAAATTGCACAACTTCACCATCTGTTTTGAATGGACACCCCTCTATCCTGAGGCTGTGCCCCCTTGTCCTAGACTCCCCCACCATGGGAAACATCCTTTCCACACCATAGAACCATAGGACCATAGAACATTACAGCACAGTACAGGCCCTTCTGCCCTCGATGTTGTGCTGACCCATATAATCCTTAAAAACCGAACTAAACCCACACTACCCCATAACCCTCTATTTTTCTTTCATCCATGTGCCTGTCCAAGAGGCTCTTAAATACCCCGAATGTTTTAGCCTCCACCACCATCCCTGGCAAGTCATTCCAGGCACCCACAACCCTCTGTGTAAAAAACTTACCCCTGATGTCTCCCCTAAACTTCCCTCCCTTAACTTTGTACATATGCCCTCTAGTGTTTGCTATTTCTGCCCTGGGAAACAGGTACTGGCTATCCACCCTATCTATGCCTCTCATAATCTTGTAGACCTCTATCAACTCCCCTCTCATTCTTCTACACTCCAAAGAGAGAAGTCCCAGCTCTGCTAACCTTGCCTCATAAGACTTGTTTTCCAATCCAGGCAACATCCTGGTAAATCTCCTCTGCACCCTCTCCATAACTTCCACATCCTTCCTATAATGAGGTGACCAGAACTGAACACAGTACTCTAAGTGTGGTCTCACCAGAGATTTGTAGAGTTGCAACATGACCTCTCTACTCTTGAACTCAATCCCCCTATTAATGAAGCCTAGCGTCCCACAGGCCTTCTTAACTATCCTATCAACCTGTGCAGCGGCCTTGAGGGATGTATGGATTTGAACCCCAAGGTCCCTTTGTTCATCCAACCGACCATTAAACCTGTACTCAGCCTTTTGGTTTGTTCTTCCAAAATGCATCACCTCACACTTATCCGGATTGAACTTCATCTGCCACTTTTCTACCCAACTCTGCATCCTGTCTGTATCCTCTTCTAACCTTCGACAACCTACAGCTCCATCCACAACTCCTCCAATCTTCGTATCATCCGCAAACTTACTCACCCATCCTTCCGCCTCTTCATCCAGTTCATTTATAAAAATCACAAATAGCAGGGGTCCCAGGATAGATCTCTATGGCCCTCCACTGGTCACTGACCTCCAGTCAGAATACTTTCCTTCCACAACTCCCCTCTGCTTTCTTCCTTTACGCCAATATTTTATCCAGACAGCCAAGATTCCACTGATCCCATGCCTCATGACTTGCTGGATGAGTCTCTCGTGAAGGACCTTGTCAAATGCCTTGCTAAAATCCATGTAGACCACATCTACTGCCCTGCCCTCATCAATTTCTTTTGTTACCTCTTCAAAAAACTCAATTAGGCTCGTGAGGCACGACCTTCTCTTCACAAAGCCATGTTGACTATCCTTGAGTAGACTGTACTTCTCCAAGTGCTCGTAGATCCTATTCTTAAGAATCCTTTCCAATAGTTTGCAGACCACCGACGCAAGACTCACCGGTCTATAGTTCCCAGGATTCTCCCTATTACCTTTTTTAAACAAGGGAACTACATTCACCATTCTCCAACCCACCGGCACCTCCCCTGCAGCCAGAGAGGATTCAAAGATCATAGCTACTGCTCCAGTGATCTCTTCTCTCACTTCCCACAGCAACCTGGGGTATATCACGTCGGGGCCTGGGGATTTATCAATCTTGATGTTTTTAAGATAATCCAACACTTCTTCTTCCTTAATCTCCACATTGTCCAGCACCCAGGCCTGTTCTATTTCGACCTCACCCTGATCAAGATCCTTTTCACTTGTGAATACTGAAGCAAAGTATTCATTTAGGACCTCCCCAACCTCCTCCGCCTCCAGGCACATGTTGCCTCTTTATCCTTTAGCGGCCCCACCTTCATTCTTGTCATCCTTCTGTTCTTCACATACGCATAGAACGCCTTGGGATTCTCCTTAATCCTACATGCCAAGGCCTTCTCATGCCCCCTTCGAGCTCTCCTAAATCCTTTCTTAAGCTCCTTCCTGGCTACCCTATATTTCTCATGAGCCCTTCCTGCTTCTTATATCTAACATATGCTTCCTTCTTCCTCTTGACAAGTTGCCTCATGTGTTTTGTCAACCACGGTTCCCTTTTCCTACCATTTTTTCCTGCCTCAGTGGGACAAACCTATCCTGAACCCAGCAAAAGTGGTCCCTAAACTTCCTCCACATTACTTCTCTGCTTTCACCCTGAACATCTGTTTCCAATTTGCTCTCGCTAGTTGCTGCCTCATCCTTCATAGTTAGCCCTTCCCCAGTTAAGCACTTTCCTATTTTGTCTGTTTTTATCCTTTTCCATAGCTATGCTGAAGCTAAGGGAGTTGTGGTTACTCTCACCAAAATGCTCCCCCACCAAGCGGTCTGCCACCTGACCAGGTTTATAACCCAGAACTAAATCCAGTATGGCCTCTCCTCTCGTCGGCCGGTCCACATACTGTGTCAGGAATCCTTCTTGAACACACCTGACAAATTCAGTCCCATCTATCCCCTTTGCAGTCAGGAGGTGCCAGTCAATATGAGGGAAGTCGAAATCACCCATAACTACAACCCTGTATTTCATAGAAACATAGAAACATAGAAAATAGGTGCAGGAGTAGGCCATTCGGCCCTTCGAGCCTGCACCACCATTTATTATGATCATGGCTGATCATCCAACTCAGAACCCAGCCTTCCCTCCATACCCCCTGACCCCTGTAGCCACAAGGGCCATATCTAACTTCCTTTTAAACATAGCTAATGAACTGGCCTCAACAGTTTGCTGTGGCAGAGAATTCCACAGATTCACCACTCTCTGTGTGAAGAAGTTTTTCCTAACCTCGGTCCTAAAAGGCTTCCCCTCTATCCTCAAACTGTGACCCCTCGTTCTAGACCTCCCCAACATCGGGAACAATCTTCCCACATCTAGCCTATCCAATCCCTTTAGGATCTTATACGTTTCAATCAGATCCCCCCTCAATCTTCTAAATTCCAACAAGTACAAGCCCAGTTCATCCAGTCTTTCTTCATATGAATGACCTGCCATCCCAGGAATCAATCTGGTGAACCTTCTTTGTACTCCCTCTATGGCAAAGATGTCTTTCCTCAGATTAGGGGACCAAAACTGCACACAATACTCCAGGTGTGGTCTCACCAAGGCCTTGTACAACTGCAGTAGTACCTCCCTGCTCCTGTACTCGAATCCTCTCGCTATTTCCTGCACCATTTTCTAAAATCTGCCTGCTTATCTTGTCCCGAGGGCTATTTGGGGGCCTATAGACTACTCCCAGCACAGTGATTGATCCATTCCTGTTTCTGACTTCCACCCACACCGACTCAGTGGACACTCCCTCTGCAGCGTCATCCCTTTCTATAGCCGTGATACTATCCCTGACCAGTAATGCTACTCCCCACTCCCCTTTTCTACCTCCCATCCTATTCCTTTTAAAACACTGAAACCCCAGTAACTGCATCAGCCAATCCTGCCCTTCCTCCAGCCAAGTTTCAGTAACGGCCACAACATCGTAGTCCCACGTACTGATCCATGCTCTAAGTTCAGCTCCCTTTTTCCTAGCGTTGAAATACGTCAACCCCTCTAACTGGCTACATTTATGTTTTGTCCCCTGCCTGTCCTTCCTCACCAACTCAGAACACATAGCATCATGCCCTTGTCCTTCTACCCTAATCTCTGCACTCACATTCTGATTCTCACCCCCCACCCCCATCCCCATTCACCCTCCTCCAACGCCGGTTGAAGTCTGCAGAGATGGGAGATGCCGGAAAGTTGGATGCACTTGCCAAGCAGAAGGGGTGGTGGGGGGGGGGGGGGAAACAGCCAGATCGGGCAGCCTCTGTGGAGGGGAAGGGACAGTCAACACTTGGGACTTGTACGTCAGCTTCCTATTTCTCTCCACAGACGCTGCCTGGCCTGCCGTGTACCTCCGGCTGGAGTTCGGAAGGGCCCCGTGCGCGACTCGCTCTCGAACTTTCGCCCCATTTCTCACACACGTCATTCGCATGTCTATTTATTTATTTGTTTGTTTAATTACTTCTCCATCGGTCTATTTATTGACAGAAACAGCGTGGAAAAGACCTTCCACGCCGATCGAACCGGACCACCCAGAAACACATCGGTTTGACCCTAGCCTAAACACAGGGCAACTTACAATGGCCAATTACCCTGCGAAGCGGAACGTGCTTGAACGGCGGGAGGAAACGGGGTACCCGGAGGACGCCCACGCTGTCACGGGAAGAAAGTACAAACCTTTCACAGATGTTATCGGAGTGGAGCCCCAAGCTCCCACGCTCTGAGCTGTAGTAAGGGCGTGCTAACCTCGAAGCTGCCGTGCTGGTTTTGCAGGCCCGGCCACCGGGCGCTGGCGATGCGAACTCACCGTGATTTTTCCTGATCTTCTGGGTCATTCTGTTCTGGTGTCGCCCCATGAATTCCTCAGCACGGTTGACAAGCGCGTCCTTCACCACCTCGTAGCCGCTCAGCACCACCGCCCGCTCCAAGCCCAGGCGCAGTGAGAAGATGGGTCCGTAAATCTTGGACAGCTTGGAACATGGAACATAGACGATATAACAATACAGTACAGGGGCAGGCCCTTCGGCCCACAATGTTGTGTACAGCCAATTAAATTAGTAGTCTAATGGCGAACTGAACATCACCTCTGCCGACACAATATCCTTCCACTTTCTCAACAGTAATGTGCCGAACTGGTGTACCTGCCCCTGCCACTACCCCGGGCAGCGCAGACCAGGCTTACTGCTCTGTATAGAACAAACAGACTGGAAACGCACTGGAACCCACAGCAAACCCTGACAAACACCCTCGGGAATGAAACCCGGGTCGCCGGAGCTGTCATCGTGGGTGGAAACCGGAGCATCCGGAGAAACCCACACAGCACAAGGAAAATGTATAAATACCTTACAGATAGCGACAGGTCGCTAGCGCAGGAAAACGTTGCGCCAACCACCCCCCGCTACCCGAACGCCCTGAGACGTCTCTGGAATGTGGGAGAAAACCACGCGGTGTATGTGTGTGGTGGGGAGTGGGGGAAGGGGTAACGTGCAAACTCCACACAGCCAGCGCCGAGGTCGGAATCGAACCCGGGTCCCTGGTCCCGGGAAAGAGCGCCCCTTCTCTGCCTAAATGACATCCTGGCTTCCCTTTACCTCCTGCAGCGACAGGTGGAGTTTCCGCAGATCGACCTGGTGTAAGTTGCCGATTACCGGCAGCCCCTTCGGACCGGGAGGGTATCGGGGCGCGGAACGCTTCTGTTCCCTGACTAGGAGCATCAGCACTAAGATCACGAGAAGCGCGCACAGGAGCAAGCCTGTTCCGGCGTCGAGCGCGGGCAGATCCCGCAACACCATGGTCGGTAGCGTTGTGCCCACTGCGCCTTGCCGAACCTCTTAGAACCCCTAAAACGGTGAGCCCCCACCCGCTCACCGCCGCCAATCAGCTGCACCTTCCGCTCTTTATCTGTTTGCACCGAAGTTAACCGTAAACTAGAAGTTGCACACAAATTGTGTGGCATGTTTGATCGGTAATCTCCCTATTCAGATAGGACGCGTTATCAGCATTGACCCAGGGAGTAGAATAGCTTTTTAGTCTCCTTGTGAAGGCCGGCAGTCAGTAGGGGAAAGGGGAGCTGCTGTTGATTGCACAGGTCGGGAATGAACGGGAAAGGCAGCGGAGTCGAAAGTGCGAAATTTCTCAACGCCGCAGAGGTGCAGAAAGATACGGAACGGTAGCAGACTGTTCTGCCCAGATCACAATGACCACCCATTACACTCCACAGTCCCATTAACTCTCACTTCACCGGCCCCTCACTCCGCTCCGATTTAACACGAGCCCAGGGGTTGCCAACCTGGAGTCCGCAGACCGCTCGGTTTATGGGAGGAGCCCCTGGCATAAAAGGGTTGGAAACTCTTGCACTAACTTGCAACGTATGTGAGGTAACGAAGCGGTTCCGCTCTTGCTTCCGTGCGTACTTGAGGACCCCCATCACCCAGGACGCACCCCCTTCTTAGTACAACCGTCAAGGTACCGCACCGGAGCCCGTGGAAACGCACTCAACGGTGCAGAAACAGCTTCTTCCCCTTCGCCATCAGATTTCTGAATGTACACTACCTCGCCATTTTTCTGTTGAGTATTGCCCTACAGATTAAATGTTATCTTTTAAATATAAATACTTTCTTATTGAAAATTATAGCTTTATATTAACTATTCTAATATCCTGCAGCTTCAACAACATATTTCATGAGAAATGCTTGTGATATCAACCCTGAATCTATTTCTGATTCATGGTCTACTGACACCTATCAGATTCCTTCTTCTCCAGTCCTTCCCTCTTCCACTTATACCCTCCCACCTATACCCTCCCACCTATACTCTTCCACCAATATTCTCCCACCTATACCCTTCCACCTATACCTTCCCACCTATACCTTCCCACCTACATACATCCACCTATACCCTTCCACCTATACCTTCGCACCTATACCCTCCCACCAATATTCTCCCACCTATACTCTCCCACCTATACCCTCCCACCTATACCCTTCCACCTATACCTTCCCACCTATACCTTCCCACCTATATACATCCACCTATACCTTTCCACCTATACCTTCCCACCTATACCCTCTCACCAATATTCTCCCACCTATACCCTCCCACCTATACCTTCCCGCCTATACCTTCCCACCTATATACATCCACCTATACCCTTCCATCTATACCTTCCCACTTATACCCTCCCACCTATACCCTCCCACCTATACCTTCCCACCTATACCCTCCCACCTATACCCTCCCACCTATACCCTCCCACCTATACTCTCCCAGCTTCTTACGCACCTTCCCCATCACTCGGTCTCACCTATAAGCTACCAGCTTATACTCCTTCTCCTCCCCTAATCTTTTTCTGGCTTTTCCCCCGCCACCATCACCGCTCACACCCTTCCAGTCCGATGAAGGGTCTCAATCGAAACATTGTCCGTTCAGTTACCTCCGGAGATGCTGCCTGACTTGTTGAATTCCCCAGCATGTGGAGTGTGTTTCCACCGACACACCACATTTCTGGGATGTGGGAAGAAGCCCGAGAGCACCAGACGTGATCACAGGGAGGACGTGCAAACTTCATGCAGACAGCACCCGAGGTCGTGATTAAATCCGGGTCTGAGGTGTTGGGTTGCCGCCTCTTCAGTTATGAGGAAAGATACACTTATTTATTGTCAAAGTGCAGAAAGTCACCATATACTGCAGTGAAGATGCGGGAGCAGGGTAGGTGAAATGGAGCCTTCAGTGTTCAGGCAGTCAGCTGGTAGAATAGCCAAGTAATGTACTTCTCGTTGGCGCTTCGCCTCATCCTGTCAAGAGAGGAGTCCGTGTGGGAGTGGAAAGAGGAATTAAAATGGCTAGTTCGAAGTTTAAAGTAAAAGTATTATCAAAATGCATTTCTGTCACCATATACCATAGATTTTTAAAACATGCAAAAAAACAAAAATACTCTATACTAAAAAAAATGAGGTAGTGTCCAAGAGTTCAATGTTCATTTAGGAATCGGATGGCAGAGGGGAAGAAGCTGTTCCTGAATCGCTGAGTGTGTGCCTTCAGGCTTCTGTATCTCCTCCCTGATGGTAACAGTGAGAAAAGGGCATGTCCTGGGTGCTGGAGGTCCTTAATAATGGACGCTGCCTTTCTCAGACACCGCTCCCTAAAGATGTCCTGGGTACTTTGTAGGCTAGTGCCCAAGATGGAGCTGACTAGATTTACAACCCTCTGCAGCTTCTTTCGGTCCTGTGCAGTAGCCCCTCCATAGCAGACAGTGATGCAGCCTCTCAGAACGCATTCCACAGTACAAGTATAAAAGTTTTTGAGTGCCATTATCTACCATTCGTGATGAATGCTCTCATTTTGCAGGAAATAATAGCCTGCAAACTTTGCCAGAGCTGATGTGTATTGGGTTTTGTCTCTAACCTGAGTTGGAATTGTTTCTCTTTCCGCTCTTAAAATAATTTCCATCGCTTGTGTGACGGGGTCCTGAATTACCCCTATGAACTGTGCTTTTGGAAAGAGAGAGAGAGAGAGTTATTTTAACATCGATATCTTGTTTTGAAGAGAGAGAGAGACAAAGACTAACTGTTGGACTGTTACTTTAAGGCACTGGAAGTAACTGTTCGATTTCTGCTGAGTTTGAGTTGGAGTTGGAGATGGCACCGAGCAGCTCGTAAGTTGCTATGGTAACCGAGGGCTGTTATTTAATGGACACTCGATGTTATGACTTCCGGCAGTGTGTTGATACTTCTCAAGGACTTTTGCCTGCTTGCATTTCTTACATAGAGAGAGGAAGGAGGAGTTATTTGAGTAACAGTTGATGCTCAGCACGGGAAGATAAAATAGAAGGTCAGATGATATAGACCTCAGACACATGTTTGGACACTGAATGAGCATTGTTATGCCCGCAGGAAAAGTGGGATTTGGAGGATCGATCAGACGGATCGATTAGTCACTTTTGCAGTGGGAAGAGGAAAAGGGTTGACTGGTGGAGAGTTGTCCATGTGTCCACCCTCGCCTGGGGCATATCTGCACCACATAAAACTGGTTCCCTTTGTTAAAGTCACAGTCGGTGACCCTTAAAGGATTTCGAAGGACAACGAGGAGATCGACGGCATCAGCTCACCTGAAGACTCAAATCTCTCCCTCTCTCTCTCTCCATCACGACTCAACTCAATAGCAAAGAGTGGTTGTAGACGGGTCATATTCTGCATGGAGGTCGGTGACCAGTGGTGTGCCTCAGGGATCTGTTCTGGAACCCCTACTCTTGGTGATTTTTATAAATGACCTGGATGAGGAAATGGAGGGATGGGTTAGTAAGTTTGCTGATGACACAAAGGCTGGGGTGTTGTGAATAGTATGGAGGGTTGTCAGAGGTTACAGCGGGACATTGATAGGATGCAAAACTGGCCTGACAAGTGGCAGATGGAGTTCAACCCAGATAAGTGTGAGGTGGTCCATTTTGGTGGGTCAAGTATGATGGCAGAATATAGTATTAATGGTAAGATTCTTGGCAGTGTGGAGGATCAGAGGGATATTGGGGTCCGAGTCCATAGGACACCAAAAGTGCTTCGCAGGTTCACTCTCTGGTTAAGAAAGCATACAGTGCATTGGCCTTCATCAACCATGGGATTGAGTTTAAGAGCCGAGGGGTGATGTTGCAGCTCTATAGGACCCTGGTCAGACCCCACTTGGAGTACTGTGCTCAGTTCTGGTCGTCTCACTATAGGAAAGATGTGGAAACCATAGAAAGGGTGCAGAGGAGATTTAGATGGATGTTGCCTGGATTGGGGAGCATTCCTTATGAGAATAGGTTGAGTGAACTGGGCCATGTCTCCTTGGAGCGACGGAGGATGAGAGGTGACCTGATAGAGGTGTATAAGATGATGAGAGGTATTGATCATGTGGATAGTCAGAGGCTTTTTCCCAGATTGGAATGTATGATGTTGTTGGCATCACTGAATTACGGCTGAAAGAAGATTAAAGCTACAAGCTTAAAGTCCAAGGATTCACATTGCATCGAAAGGACAGACAGGAAGGCAGACAGCGTGATGTTGATCTGTTAGTGAAAAATGAAGTCAAATCATTAGAAACAGGTAATGTAGGGAAGGTGATGTAGGGTGGGAAGTTGGGTAATCATTGTAGATAGAGCTAAGGAACTGCAAGGAAAAAAATACGCTGATAGGAGAAAAATACAGACCTCTGAGCAGCAGCAAAAGTATGGTCTGCAAATTGCAACAGGAGATAGAAAATGCATGCCAAATGGTCAGTCTCACAGAAGTCACGGGAAAATGCAGGCTGGCAATCTCACAGTAGTCACAGAGAAAAGCAGAAACTCCAAGAGGGGGAATTTCTAGAATGCCACTGAGGTGGCATGCATTTTCTATCTCCCGTTGCAATTTGCAGCTTGATGATGAGCCCACTAGGGGAGCAGCTATTCTGCATTGGGCGTTGTGCAATGAACCAGCATTGATCGGAAAACTTAAGGTAAAAGAACCGTTAGGGGAAGGTCATCATAATATGTTCAAACTCACCCTGAATTCTGAGACAGAGAAGCTAAAGTGAGACTACAAAGGCATGAGAGAGGAGACTGGTAAAGAACACTGGCAGGGATAACGGCAGAGCAGCAATAGCTGGAAATTTTCGAAGCAATTTGGAAGGCACAGAATATATACATTCCAAAGAGGAGGAAGCAGCCTGAAGGAAAGATGATACAACCATGGCTAACAAGAGAAGTCAAAGCCAATATAAAGGCAAAGATCGAGGAAGGGTTGCAGCAGGAGGAGGAGCAGGAGGCTCGGGAGAGCACTGAGTGCTGGGCAGCAGCTCAGGTGAGTGTGTTTTAAAATGGAGTGCGGAGGGCAACCGAAGGGTTAAACAGAGTGTTGATTATTTGATTAGAGGGAGTGAGTAATTGGCAGGGACAAATGAAAGGAGGGGTGACTGAAGAGGAGCGGCCAGTGTGTGAGTGGCTCAGGGTAGGAGTGGAGCTTTGAGGCTTTGGCTTGAGAGGCTTCGGCGAGCAGGGGCTGAGGACGAGCCTGCTCCCAGTGAGGTAAGGCCGGGTAAGTTCCTTTAATTAATTTAATTAACTTAGGAGTTGGTAATGGAGGCAGCAGTTAGGGCAGTCGAGTGCTCCATTTGCAGGATGTGGAAAGTCAGGGCGAGCACAATCGTCCCTGATGACTACACCTGTAAAAGGTGCATCCAGCTGCAGCTCCTGACAAACCGAGTTACGGAACGGGAGCTGGAGCTGGATGAACTTCGGATCATTTGTGAGGCAGAGGCAGAAATAGAGAGGAGTTTCAGGGAGACAGTCACCCCTAAGAGTCAGGAGACAGGTAGCTGGGTGACTGTCAGGAGAGGGAAAGGGAATAGACAGAATAAGCAGAGCTCCCCTGTGGCCGTTCCAATCTATAATAAGTACATCATTTTGGATACTGTTGGTGGGGACGACCTACCAGAAACAAGTTGCAGTGGTCACGTCTCTGGCACCGAGCCTGGACCCTCAGCTCAGAAGGGAAGGAGCGAAAAGAGGAGAGCAGTAGTGATAGGGGATTCGATAGTTAGGGGGACAGATAAAAGGTTCTGTGGGAGAGATCGAGAATCCCGGACGGTCTGTTGCCTCCCTGGTGCCAGTGTCCACGATATCTCGGATCGAATTCTTGGTATTCTCAGGAAGGAGGGTGAGCAGCCGGATGTCATCGTCCATGTTGGGACCAATAACATGGGTAGGAAGGAGGAGGAGGTCCTGCAAAGAGAGTTTAGGGAGTTGGGTGCAAAGTTGAAGGACAGGACCTCCAGGGTTGCAATCTCAGGATTGCTACCCGTGCCACGTGCTAGTGAGGCTAGAAATAGGAAGATAGTGCAGCTGAATACGTGGCTAAGGAGATGGTGCAGGAGGGAGGGCTTCATGTTTCTGGACAATTGGGCCTTGTTCCAGGGAAGGTGGGACCTGTTCTGACAGGACAGGTTGCACCTGAACTGGAGGGGGACTAACATCCTTGCAGGTAGGTTTGCTAATGCTGCTCCGGGGGGTTTAAACTAGATTTGCAGGGGGAGGGGAACCAGAATGTTAGAGCAGATAGTGAGGTGGAGGAGGATAAAGGTCATGCAAGGACTGCATGTATAGACAGAAATCAAAGGTTTGTACGTGATAGAAATGTTCTCAGGTACATCAATTTCAATACAAGGAGTGTTGTAGGTAAGGCAGATGAGTTTAGGGCGTGGATTGCCATGTGGGATTATGATATTATTGCTACTAGTGAGACTTGGTTGCAGGAGGGGCAGGACTGGCAGCTTAATGTTCCGGGGTTCTGTTGTTTCAGGCGTGACAGAGGGGGAGGGATGAAAGAGGGAGGAGTGGCATTACTAGTCAGGGAAAATATCACAGCTGTGCGTAAACAGGACAGCCCGGAGGGCTCGTCTACAGAGGTTATATGGGTGGAGCTGAGGAACGGGAAAGGTGTGACCACACTAATCGGGTTGTATTATAGACCGCCCAATAGTCAGAGAGAATTGGAGGAACAAATCTGTGGAGAGGTAGCAGACCGATGTAAGAAACAGAAAGTTGTAATAGTAGGGGATTTTAACTTTCCACATATCGACTGGGACTCCCACACTGTGAAAGGGTTAGATGGCCTGGAGTTTGTCCAATGTGTTCAGGAAAGTTTTCTGAATCAATATAAAGATGTATCAACAAGAGAGAATGCAATACTTGATCTGCTATTAGGGACCAGACAGGTCAGGTGACAGAAGTATGTGTAGGCGAACGTTTTGGGTCCAGTGACCATAATATCATTAGTTTTATGGATAAGGATCTGGTCTCGAGTTGAGGCTCTAAATTGGAAAAACATCAATTTTGTGGAAATGAGAAAGGACCTAGGAAGAGTGGATGGGGATGAGTTGTTTTCTGACAAGGATGTGTTCAGTAAGTGGACGGCCTTCAAAGGTGAAATTTTGAGGGTGCAGAGTTTGCATGTTCCTGCCAGGATTAAAGGCAAAGTTAATAGATGTAGGGAACCTTGATTTTCAAGGGATATTGGCGATCTGGTTAAGAAAAAGAGACAGGTGTATAGCAGGTATAGACAACTAGGAACAAATGAGGTACTTGTAGAGTATAGAAAATGTAAGAAAATACTAAAGGAGGAAATCAGGAAGGCAAAAGGAAGACATGAGGTTGCTTTGGCAGATAATGTGAAGGTAAACCCAAAGGGTTTCTACAAGTATATTAAGAGTAAAACGATAGTAAGGGACCAAATTGGTCCCCGAGAAGATCAGGGTGGTCGTCTATGTGTGGAGCCTCAGGAGATGGGGGAGTTTTTTTTGCATCAGTATTTACTCAGCAAACTGGCATAGCGTATATGGAAGGAAGGGAAACAAGCTGTAGTGTCATGGAACATATAGAGATTAAAGAGGAGGAGGTGCTTGCTGCCTTACAGCGAATAAAGGTAGATAAATCCCCCAGGCCTGACATGATATTTCCTCAGACCTTGAGAGAGACTAGTGTAGAAATTGCAGGGGCCCTGGCAGAAATATTTAAAATGTCCTTAGCCACGGGTGTGGTGCAGGAGGATTGGAGGGTAGCTCATGTTGTTCCGTTGTTTAAAAAAGGCTCCAAAAGTAAACCAAGTAAATATAGGCCGGTGAGCCTGACATCAGTAGTAGGTAAATTACTGGAAAGTGTTCTGAGAGATCGGATATACAAGTATTTGAACAGCCAAGGGCTGATTAAGGATAGTCAGCATGGCTTTGTGCGTGGTAGATCGTGTTTAACGAATCTTGTAGAGTTTTTCGAGGTGGTTACTAAGAAAGTAGATGAAGGAAAGGCTGTGGATGTTGTCTACATGGATTTTAGTAAGACCTTTGACAAGGTCCCACGTGGGAGGTTAGTTCAGAAGGTTCAGACACTAGGTATCCATGGAGAGGTTGTAAACTGGATTCGAAATTGGCTGTGTGGGAGAAGACAGAAAGTGGTAGTGGATAATTGCTTCTCAGACTGGAGGCCTATGACTAGTGATGTGCCTCAGGGATCTGTGCTGGGACCATTGTTGTTTGTTGTCTATATCAATGATCTAGATGATAATGTGGTAAATTGGATCAGCAAGTTTGCTGATGACACTAAGATTGGAGGCTTTGTGGACAGCGAGGAAGGCTTTCAAAGCTTGCAGAGGGATCTGGATCAACTGAAAAAATGGGCCAGAAAATGGCAGATGGAATTTAATGCAGGCAAGTTCAAGGTGTTACACTTCAGTGGGACCAACCAGGGCAGGTCTTACACAATGAACGGTAGGGCTCTGAGGATTGTGGTAGAACAAAGGGATCTTGGAATGCATTGAGAGTCACAGATAGATAAAGAAAGTTTTTGGCACATTGGCTTTCAGAAGTCAAAGTATTGAGTGCAGAAGTGGGATGTTAAATTTGAAGTCAGATAAAACAATACTGATGTCTAATTTGAAGTATTGTGTGTACTTTTAGTCTCCTACCCACAGGAAAGATGTAAATAAGGTTGAAAGAGTACAGAGAAAATTTACAGGATTTTATCAGGTCTGGAGGATCTAAATTATAAGGAAAGATTGAATTCGGAAGGACTTTATTCCCTGGAATGTAGAAGGTTGAGAGGAGAATTGATAGAGGTATACAAGATTATGAAGGGTATAGACAGGGTAAGTGAGGTTCAGTGGGACTACAACCAAAGGTCATGGGTTAAGAGCGAAAGGTGAAAAGTTGAAGGGGAACATGAGGGGAAACCTCTTCACTCAGAGGGTTGTGAGAGTGTGGGTTGAACTGCCAGCACATGGTGCATGTGAGCTCGATTTCAACAGTTGAGAGAGTCTGGATAGGTTCATGGATAGTAGGGGTGTGGAGGGTTATGGTCATGGTGCAGAGTGATGGGAGTTGGTAGTTTAAATTTTTTCAGTACTGTCTAGATGGGCTGAATGGCTGACCCTTGTCCATCTGGTCCAGGTGACTTGTGTACCTTCAAACCTTTCAGTTGCCCAAGCACCTCCTCCCTAGTAATAGCAACATGTACGACTTCGTCTCTGCCTCTGCCACTTGCGCCCAGTACAGGACGTCAGGCCAGCTCCCTGCGGGTCTGTTGTGTTCGCTGTCTGTGCCTCTGGCCAGTCTCGATAAAATCCTCTCGGTAGATTTAATCACTGGTCTGAGGAAAACGCTACCTTGCTCTCCCTAAGCTCCCATCTGCTCGTGAGACCGTCACCCTTATTGTTCAACGTGTTTTTAGGCTGCACGGCTTCTCTCAGTCTTCACCGAAGACTACAGTCCACACCCGTTTCTGAAAGGTCTTCTGTTTCCTTGTGGAAGCCGCAGCCAACCTTCCGTCTGGTTTCCACCCCCGATCTAATGGCCAGACTGAGACAGCGCATCAAGGGGTGGAGATAGCCCTGCGCTGCCTGGTCTATTCCAAACACAGGTCCTGGGGCTCGCAATTGGTTTGGACAGAAATGACCGACAGCACCCACCGGTGGCGTAACCTCTTTGAAAGCCAGATGAGACTCCAGCCACCGCTCTTCCCCGAGCAGGGTGGGAAAGGTTTAGAAGTCTATGGACCACACATTGGGAAATGGGACCAGCTTGGACGGCACCTGGTGCTCAGACACCCCCTCCCCAAACGCCTCAGTCGCCAGTGGGATGTTGTAGTTGTGAGAATGCCTCAGTTTTGCTGGTGGGAGGTTTCAATTTCCCGAAATCGGGGGTGGGGGGGGGCGCAGAAAGGGTGTGTGATGAATTTAGTGGCGGAGTGGAAGAGATGGTCAGTTATATTAACAGCAAAAGGGTGCTGAGGGACAGACTATTTCCTTTTTGAGACAATCGGGGCCGCCTATGTGTGGAGCCGCAGGTGATGGCTGTGCGTATAAAGGCGAATGGTTTGGGTGCCAGATGAATGGTGATAATACAGAGGGAGTTCTTGAATTATGAGTATCATAAGCAAGGAGATATTTTGCACAACCCTGGACTTTATGGAACGCAAGAAAAGAAATAACCGTGGCTCTTGTAGAGATAGTTCCTTCGCAGTTATCTACCAGTTGCAGAAGACGAGAATGCGTTTAATGTCCTTCCGTTGTTGAAAATGTGTAACAAACGCAGGCCTGGGAATCCTGCCGGTGAGCTGGAGTTAGTTGCCAGAAAGTTACTCCGGGGAGTTCTGAGGCACACGGCCTGGATAGTCAATAGCCGATCAGAAATAGTCAGCACAGCTTTGCGTGGGCAGTGGATGTTTTGTACATGAGCTTCTGTGAAGCCTTCTACAAAGTCCCGGGTGTCAGGCTGCTCGAGAAGGCTCTGTTGGGCGGAATTCGGGCGGTGGGGCTGTGGCGGCGTAGCGAGGTGGATTCACGGTTGGCTTGTTGGTAGAAAGCAGAGACTTTGTCTGACCAGAGGCTTGTGACTGGTGGGGTGCCCCAGGAATCACAGCTAGGACCTCTGTAATTCATTACATTAAAACGGTTTGGATATGAATGCACGTGACTTGATTAGCAAGTTTGCCAATTATACTTGACATTGAAACAGATTACAAGGAATTGCAGAGAGATTTTGATCGGATCGGGGGATGGGCTGAGGAATAGCAAATGGATTTCAATGGCGATGCGTGTCACGTGATGAGTTTGGCCCTTCAAACGGGAGGGGGGCCTGGACAATGATTCGCAGGGTGCTGACCAGTGTTGTGGAGCACAAGTGCAAGTGGTCACACGGGTGGACATAGTGGAGAAGAAGGCGAGTAACTTGCTCACCTTCGTCCGTCAGGACACCTTGCGGTTGTACTCTGCCATTGGCGAGTCCGCACTTGGGGTACCGTGTAAAGTTGCAGAGAGTGAGGGGCACCGATGGGGTGACTGCACCGGCTTTTTCGGGAGGCTGGGAAATCGAGACCTAGAGGGCACAGGTTTCGGGTGAGGGGGGTAAGATGTAAGACGAACTGGACGGGCACCTTTCTACTAGGAGGGCGAATGGCTGCCACAGGAAGTGCACGAGGCAGACGCAATAAACAATTTAAAACGCAGTTGGACGGGTACACGGGTTGGAAAGGTTTAGACATTTATCGGTAAGTGGGCTAGCGTCTGGCGCTGAGCATGGCGCGGCTGGTTTCCCTGCTGTATGACTGTGCTACTATGAGACATCCCGGGTCGGGTGGGGGGGCGTGGGGGCGGGAAATCCGAGTTGAACTTGGAACGGGACAGACCCGTTTACGTTTTCCCGAGCCTGCTTATTCCAGGTTTTAAAGAGATACAAGACTAGGAGCTGTCAGGCGGAGCGGAATCACCACTCTGACGTCACTGGATGGAGACCCAGATACTGTAAGGAGTGTAAACACGAGGAATTCTGCAGATGCTGGAAACTCAAGCAACACGCATCAAAGTGCTGGAAGGAGCGTTAGCTTTATTGAAAAGTTTGCACAGTTAGATGAGTACCGGCTATATAGCGGCGGGACAGCAGTCGGAAAGGGAGTGCGGTCGGTACCGAGCCCAGATCGGGAGCGGTGGACAATGCAGCACAAGAAAGCCTTCCCATCACCAGAGCCCGGGAGAGTTAGTCCACACAGGAGGTGCGCCGCATCTGGCATCCGCTGACCGTTCTGCCCTGTGTGTACAGCGCGCCTGCTATGAACCCGTGTCTTCACTCTCCGAGGAGCCGCGTCGCCGTGGGTGGCCGCTGGTCGTTCCCAATCGCACTGCTGCACCAAGAAATACAAGGGTCATGTAGCGGGGCACCTTTCTCCCTGCACCGTGTCCTGGAGCCCCAGGCCGTCATGGGACGTGTCATCTCGAGATCGCTTCTGTCGACAGTGCCGTTGGACCACGGATAGCGGAGATCCCAGAGTCGCGTTGCGGCAGTGCGGTCACGATGAGATTCACTGGTTGGACACGGAGAGCCGATGCCAGGTTGCCGTGATTACTGAGGGCTGGTGACGGGAGAGCGTTAATACCGGACAGCGTGTAGAGAGCGATGTTTAACATGAAACAGGGCGGGGAATCAACGCGTCTTCGTCGGCCTCACGGGATGGGACAGTTGAGCCCGCCAGTGACGACGAACCAGATCTCATTCCTGGAAGGTAAATCAGAGAGAGGTGAGGGGAGAATTCCCGAGAGTGGAAGCGCAGTCCCTTTACTGAAGGGGTCGTTCTGATGAGCAGGGATGTACCCTGAGCTTCTGCAGTGAAAACGGCTGCCTTTGACCGGGACCGTGTGGAGAGGCGCTGGGTTACGCGTTCCTAGAGTTATAGAGCATGCAAATTCCCCGAGCAGCAGCGTGATTTTCACAAGATCACAAGACAAAGGAGCAGTAGGCCATTCGGCCCGTCGAAGCTGCTCGGCCACTCCACCATGAGCTAAACTATTCTCCCGTCTCGTTCCAATTTCCGGCTTTTTCCCCATATCCCTTGATAGCCTGACTAATTAGATACCTATCAATCTCCTCCTTAAACACCCTCAATGATCGGGCCTCCACAGCTGTATGTGGCAACGAATTCCACAAATCCACGACCCTCTGGCTAAAAAACAAAATTCCCCTCATCTGTTTTAAATGGGTACCCTCTAATTCTAAGACTGTGGCCTCTTGTCCTGGACTCACCCACCAAGGGAAAGAGCCTTTCCATATCTAGTCTGTCCAACCCTTTCAACATTCGAAATGTTTCTATGAGATCCCCTCTCATTCTTCTATACTCTAATGAATACAATCCAAGAGCCGACAGACGCTCCTCATATGTTAGCCCCTGCATTCCAGGAATCATCCTCGTAAATCTTCTCCGACATCAGAACATCCCTTCTAAGATAGGGGGCCCAAAACTGCACACAGTATTCAAGATGCGGTCTCACCAGTGCCCCATAGAGCCTCATCAACACCTGCTTACTCTTGTACGCTATTCCACTATTTTCTTCGCCAGTTGTAAGAGAAATGTGGACAGGTGCATGGATGAGAGGGCTATACGGTACTGTGGTCCAGGTGCAGGTCACAGGCACGGGGCGGAATAATATTTCGGTATGGCCGACCTGGGTGTCTCTAAGGCACTGCTGTGTGGGTTACTGCGGAAGATCAGGCAACACACACAGAATGCGGAGGAACTCGTCAGGCCGGGCAGCGTCTACGGGAAAGAGCACAGTCGACGTTTCGGGCCGAGACCCTTCGGCAGGACTGGAGAAAAGAAAAGATGAGTCAGAATTAAGAAAGGGAGGGAGGGAAGAACCTCAAGGTGATAGGCGAGACTAGGGGGGCAGGATGAAGTAAAGAGCTGGGAAGTTGATTAATGAAACGCATACAGGGCTGAAGAAGGGGAATCTGATAGGAGAGGTCAGAAGGCCGCGGAAGAAAGAAAAGGGGGAGGGGGGAGAGCACCAGAGGGAGGTGATGGGCAGGTAAGGAGGTGAGGTGAGAGAGGGAAATGGAAATGGTGAAGGTGGGGGTGGGCATCACCGGAAGTTTGAGACATTGATCAGATCGGAGATCCCCAGACGGAATACCAGGTGTTGCTCCTCCAGCCTGAGCGCGGCCTCCTCCTGACAGTAGAGGAGGCCGCGGGTGGACACACCGGAATGGGAAAGGGAAAGTGGAATTAAAATGGATGGCCACCGGGAGATCCCGCTTTTTCCGGTGGATGGAGCGTAGATGCTCGGCGAAGCGCTCTCCCAATCTATGTCGGGTCTCACAGAGAGCATTGGACACAGTGTATGACCCCAACAGGTTCACAGGTGAAGTGTTGGGAGGACTGTCTGGGGCGCTGAGTGGTAGTGAGGGAGGAGGTATGAGGGCAGGTGTGAAACTTGCTCCACTTGCAAGGATAAATACCGGGAGGGAGATCAGTGGGGAGGGGCGAGTGGACAAGGGAGTCGCGAAGAAAGCGATCCCTGTGGAAAACAGAAAGTGTGTGTGTGGGGGGGGGGGGGAAGCTGTGCTTGGTGATGGAATCCTGTTTCTTTTCAGATTTTATGTCAATGATCTGGATGAAAGAATTGCTAAACTTGTGGCCACGTTTGTGGACAAGAGGAAGGTAAGCAGAGGGACAAGTAGTGTTAACGAAACAGGGTGTCTGCAGAGAAACAGACAGATTGGGAGAACGGGCAGATGGAGGACACTGTAGGGAACTGCGTGACATGCACTTTAGTAGAAGGAATGAAGGCATGGACTACCTTCCAAAGGTGGAGAAAATTCAAACTTCAGAAGTTCAAAGAGTTGTGAGAGTTCTCATGCACGATTCCCCAATGGTGAACTTGCAGGTTGAGTCAATGGTAAGGAAGGCAAATGCAATGTTAGCATTCATTTTCAGAAGCCCAGAATACAAAAGCAAGCACCTAATGCTGAATCTTTATGAGGCATTGGTCAGACTGTGCTTGGAATATCGTGAGTGGTTTTGGGGTCTCTTATTGGAGAAGGGTTGCGCTGGCGTTCCAAATGGTTCAGGAGGGCTTCACAAGAATAATCACAGCAATGAAAGAGTTAAAATATGAGGACTCTTTCGATGGCTCTGAACGTATACTCGCTTGGTTTAGAAGAATGAGAGGGTTGTCATTAAAAACTATTGAATATTGAAAGTGGATGAGGTGGATGTGGAGAGGATTAATGCTCCAGTAGGTAGTTTAGGACCAGAGGGCACAGCTTCGGAATAGAGAGATATCCATGTCGGACAAAGATGAGGGAAAATATCTTCAGCCAAAGTCTGGTAACCCTGTGGAATTCATTGCTCTGCAGACCAAGTCATTGGGTATGTTTAAGGGAGAGGTTGATAAGTTCTTGATTAATCAGAGCACGAAAGGGGTGTTGACGCATGGCCAAGTGGTTAAGGCATTGGTCGAGTGATCTGAAGGTCGCTAGTTCAAGCCTCGGCTGAGGTAGTGTGTTGTGTCCTTGAACAAGGCACTTAACCACACATTGCTCTGCGAACGACACCGGTGCCAAGCTGTATCGGCCCTAGTGCCCTTCCCTTGGACAACATCGGTAGTGTGGAGAGGGGAGACTTGCAGCATGGGCAACTGCCGGTCTTCCATACAACCTTGCCCAGGCCTACGCCCTGGAAACCACCCAAGGCGCAGATCCATGGTCTCACGAGACTAACGGATGCCTATAAAGGTTACGGGGAGAAGGCAGAAGAGTGGAGTTGAGAAGGATAAGAAAACAGCCATGATGGAATGTGGAGCAGACTCGATGGGCCAAACAGCCTTATCTGCTCCAATGTATGATGGACTTATGGTCTAATTAATGACCCCATATCTAACACCTACCTGTCACTCTCTCTCACTCCTTCCCCCTCTCTCTCCATCTCACTCCCACCTGATCTCCTGAACTCTTCCAGAGCTACTCAGTGGAAGCCTCGAACACACCAGCCTGGGCACGTTGCAGCCCTCAGCACTGAATGTCAGGGTCAACACTATGACAAGCCTCTTTCTTCTGTTTCTGCCAGAACCAGACAACCCAGCTGTGGAGTTCCCTGGAACGTGGACACAACTTCTCTCCCCAAACACACAAACGGCCGGCTACTCTGGGCATTTGCCCCATTCTCCCTTTGGTGCTGAGTCTCCTTGAAACTCTGACCTGCGTTTGACAGACTTGTCGTGCCCCGCTGTTCCGCTAAAGCAAATCAAGAACAGCCAGGCTGTTTCTGTCTAACCGCCCTCATTAAGCCATCAAGGGGATCCTCTTTCAGCAGGTTACAGCCTTCAATTCTACTCCGGCCGGTCACTTACTCTTTGGCAGAACGCTCAGTCTTCTCAATTGGTAAAACGAAGCGCCTGTGGAATGTGAAGAAGACGAGGAATTAGATATTCTACGTACGGAGTGGACACTGAGCGACATGGACGAGAGACGGAGACGGGACAGAGAGGAGGCTGAGACCTGGGTTACAACTCCTGTTCCTTACTGAACAGAGCCCCGAGTGACCACATTTCCCATGTTGAATGTGCAAGAGATCAAATACTTTGCTGTATGTGAGATCTCAGCTCTGCTTTCTGTGCGGTTCTGGAGAAGAAGGGAAGACCAGGAAACATTTAGATGCTGAAAGGATCATTGAGAGGCCAGAAAGCATATTGTATTGTAACTTGCTGAGGGCAGGTCTTACAAGACCATGAGAGGCGTACATAGAGTGGGCAGAGAGTATCTGTTTCCCAGGGTTGAAATGTCGAATACCAGAGGGCATGCATTGAAGGTGAGAAGGGGTAAGTTCGAGGAAGATTGAGGGGTAAGTTCTTCTGCACGGAGAGTCAAGGATGCCTGGAATGCACGACCTGCTATGGTGGTAGAGGTAGATACATCAGAGGATTTTAAGAGACGTTTGGATAGACACCTGAATGTAAAGAAGATGGAGGGATAGGGACACGGTGTAGGTAGGAGGGATTAGTGTTTGGCTGTTCTTGATTTGTTTTTAAGCTGTTTCATCACAACATTATGAGCTGAATGGCCTATTTTTGTGCTGTACTCTTCTAGGTTCATTGGAAATAATGCTGGAAAGGTTGGAATGGGGAACAGAGAAGTGGCAGAGGGGCGAACTAGGTACTTAGCTGCTGTTTTCACAGCGGAAGACGCCAGTAATATACTTTCTACTTTATTGTCGTCAAACAATTAGTACTGGAACGTACAATCATCAGAGCGATATTTGATTCTGCGCTTCACACTCCCTGGATTATAAATATTAAAAATATTAAAAATAGTTGAAATTAATAAATATTAAAAATTTAAATTATAAATCATAAATAAAAAATTGAAAAATGGGAAGTAAGGTAGTGCAAAAAAACCGAGAGGCAGGTCCGGATATTACATAGAAACATAGAAACATAGAAAATAGGTGCAGGAGTAGGCCATTCGGCCCTTCAAGCCTGCACCGCCATTTATTATGATCATGGCTGATCATCCAACTCAGAACCCAGCCTTCCCTCCATACCCCCTGACCCCTGTAGCCACAAGGGCCATATCTAACTTCCTCTTAAACATAGCCAATGAACTGGCCTCAACAGTTTGCTGTGGCAGAGAATTCCACAGATTCACCACTCTCTGTGTGAAGAAGTTTTTCCTAATCTCGGTCCTAAAAGGCTTCCCCTCTATCCTCAAACTGTGACCCCTCGTTCTGGACCTCCCCAACATCGGGAACAATCTTCCCGCATCTAGCCTGTCCAATCCCTTTAGGATCTTATACGTTTCAATCAGATCCCCCCTCAATCTTCTAAATTCCAACGAGTACAAGCCCAGTTCATCCAGTCTTTCTTCATATGAAAGACCTGCCATCCCAGGAATCAATCTGGTGAACCTTCTTTGTACTCCCTCTATGGCAAAGATGTCTTTCCTCAGATTAGGGGACCAAAACTGCACACAATACTCCAGGTGTGGTCTCACCAAGGCCTTGTACAACTGCAGTAGTACCTCCCTGCTCCTGTACTCGAATCCTCTCGCTATAAATGCCAGCATACCGTTCGCCTTTTTCACTGCCTGCTGTACCTGCATGCCCACTTTCAATGACTGGTGTATAATGACACCCAGGTCTCGTTGCACCTCCCCTTTTCCTAATTGGCCACCATTCAGATAATAATCTGTTTTCCTATTTTTGCCACCAAAGTGGATAACTTCACATTTATCCACATTAAATTGCATCTGCCATGAGTTTGCCCACTCACCCAACCTATCCAAGTCACCCTGCATCCTCTTAGCATCCTCCTCACTGCTAACACTGCCACCCAGCTTCGTGTCATCCGCAAACTTGGAGCTGCTGCATTTAATTCCCTCATCCAAGTCATTAGTATATATTGTAAACAACTGGGGTCCCAGCACTGAGCCTTGCGGTACCCCACTAGTCACCGTCTGCCATTCTGAAAAGGTCCCGTTTATTCCCACTCTTTGCTTCCTGTCTGCTAACCAATTCTCCACCCACACCAATACCTTACCCCCAATACCGTGTGCTTTAAGTTTGCACACTAATCTCCTGTGTGGGACCTTGTCAAAAGGCTTTTGAAAATCCAAATATACCACATCCACTGGTTCTCCCCTATCCACTCTACTAGTTACATCCTCAAAAAATTCTATGAGATTCGTCAGACATGATTTTCCTTTCACAAATCCATGCTGAATTTGTCCGATCATTTCACCGCTTTTCAAATGTGCTGTTATCACATCCTTGATAACTGACTCCAGCAGTTTCCCCACCACCGACGTTAGGCTAACCGGCCTATAATTCCCCGGTTTCTCTCTCCCTCCTTTTTTAAAAAGTGGGGTTACATTAGCCACCCTCCAATCCTCAGGAACTAGTCCAGAATCTAACGAGTTTTGAAAAATTATCACTAATGCATCCACTATTTCTTGGGCTACTTCCTTAAGCACTCTGGGATGCAGACCATCTGGCCCTGGGGATTTATCTGCCTTCAATCCCTTCAATTTACCTAACACCACTTCCCTACTAACATGTATTTCACTCAGTTCCTCCATCTCACTGGACCCTCTGTCCCTTACTATTTCTGGAAGATTATTTATGTCCGCCTTAGTGAAGACAGAACCAAAGTAATTATTCAATTGGTCTGCCATGTCCTTGCTCCCCATAATCAATTCACCTGTTTCTGTCTGCAGGGGACCTACATTTGTCTTTATCAGTCTTTTCCTTTTTACATATCTATAAAAGCTTTTACAGTCCGTTTTTATGTTCTCTGCCAGTTTTCTCTCATAATCTTTTTTCCCCTTCCTAATTAAGCCCTTTGTCCTCCTCTGCTGAACTCTGAATTTCTCCCAGTCCTCAGGTGAGCCACTTTCTCTGGCTAATTTGTATGCTACTTCTTTGGAATTGATACTATCCCTAATTTCGCTTGTCAGCCACGGGTGCACTACCTTCCTTGATTTATTCTTTTGCCAAACTGGGATGAACAATTGTTGTAGTTCATCCATGCAACCTTTAAATGCCTGCCATTGCATATCCACCATCAATCCTTTAAGTGTCATTTGCCAGTCTATCTTAGCTAATTCACGTCTCATACCTTCAAAGTTACCCCTCTTTAAGTTCAGAACCTTTGTTTCTGAATTAACTATGTCACTCTCCATGTTAATGAAGAATTCCACCATATTATGGTCACTCTTACCCAAGGGGCCTCTCACGACAAGATCGCTAATTAACCCTTCCTCATTGCTGAAAACCCAGTCCAGAATAGCCTGCTCTCCAGTCGGTTCCTCGACATGTTGGTTCAAAAAACCATCCCGCATACATTCCAAGAAATCCTCTTCCTCAGCACCTTTACCAATTTGGTTCACCCAGTCTACATGTAGATTGAAGTCACCCATTATAACTGCTGTTCCTTTATTGCACACATTTCTAATTTCCTGTTTAATACCATCTCCGACCTCACTACTACTGTTAGGTGGCCTGTACACAACTCCCACCAGCGTCTTCTGCCCCTTAGTGTTACGCAGCTCTACCCATATCGATTCCACATCTTCCCGGCTTATGTCCTTCCTTTCTATTGCGTTAATCTCATCTTTAACTAACCAGCAACGCCACCCCACCTCCCCTTCCATCATGTCTATCCCTCCTGAATATTGAATATCCCTGAATGTTGAGCTCCCATCCCTGGTCACCCTGGAGCCATGTCTCTGTGATCCCAACTATATCATAATCATTAATAACAATCTGCACTTTCAATTCATCCACCTTATTACGAATGCTCCTTGCATTGACACATAAAGCCTTCAGGCGCTCTTTTACAACTCTCTTAGCCCTTTTTAATGCTTGCCCTGGATTTGACGGCCTGCCACTTTTACTTTTGGTGGGTACGGCCCAGATCCGGGTTAGGATCCGTTCAGCAGTCTTATCACAGTTGGAAAGAAGCTGTTCCCAAATCTGGCCGTACGAGTCTTCAAGCTCCTGAACCTTCGCCCGGAGGGAAAGAGGACGAAAAGTGTGTTGGCTGGGTGGGTCGTGTCCTTGATTATCCTGGCAGCACTGCTCCGACAGCGTGCGGTGTAAAGTGAGTCCACGGACGGAAGATTGGTTTGTGTGATGTGCTGCGCCATGTTCATAATATTCTGCAGCTTCTTCCGGTCTTGGACAGGACAACTTCCATACCAGGTTGTGATGCACCCTAGAAGAATGCTTTCTACGATGCATCTATAAAAATTAGCGAGGGTTTTAGGGGACAGGCCAAATTTCTTTAGTTTTCTCAAGAAGTAAAGGCGCTGGTGGGCCTTCTTGGCAGTGAACTCTGCTTGGTTGGCCAAGTCAGGTCATCTGTGATATTGACCCTGAGGAACTTAAAGCCACTTAAAGCCGAGGAACTTAAAAACTTAAAACTTATATAACCAGAATTCAAGAGGATCAGAGGCTGAAGTGAATGTAGTTGTCATTATTAATGAGAAGCTGAAAGGTCTGAAGACAGATAAGTCATATAGACCAGATGGATGACATCCCAGAGTTTTGAAAGAGGCAGCTCAAGAGATTGTGGAGGCATTAGCAGTGATCTTTCAAAATTCAGAATGGTAATCCATGCATAGTGCCAAATAGTTGGTGGAGATATTAAATGTTTTTTTTTGCATCTGTATTTACTCGTGAGACAGTCTGCAGAGTGAAGCAAAGTAGCAGAGCCCATACCGATTACAGAGCTGGAGATGTTTACTGCCTTGAGGAAAATAAATCCTTCAGGCCTGAAAATGTGTTCCTTCAGATCTGTGGGAGGCAAGGGCAGATATTGCAGGGGCCCAAGCAGAGATATTTAAATCATTCTTATCGATAGGTGAAGTACCAAAGGATTGTAAGATAGCCAAGGTTGTTCCGCTGTTTAAGGAAGTCTCTAAATATAAACTAGGAAACGATATGCCAGTGAGCCTAACAACAGTAGTCGGAGAGTTATTGAAAAGTATGCTTAGAGACCAGATATATGAATATTTGGATAGCCAGGGATTAGGGATACTCAGCTTGGCTTTATGTGTGGTTAATAGTGTCTAACCAATCTTGCAGAATTTTTCGAAGTTACCAGTAAAGTTGTTGAAGGCAAGAAGTGGATGTTGTCTACATGGACTTTAGCAAGGCCTGTGACAAGGTCCCACAAGGGAGGTTGGTCAAGAAGGTTGAGTCGCTCGGTATTCAAGATGAGGTAGTAAATTGGATTAGACATTGGCTTTGTGGGAAAACCCAGAGGGTAGTAGTAGATGGTTGCCTCTCTGACTGCAGGCCTGTCACTAGTGGCAAGTTACAGGGATTGGTGCTGGCTCATATTGTTGTTTGTCAGCTATATCAATCATTTTGATGATAATGTGGATAACTGGATCAGTAAATTTGCGGATAACAACAAGATTGTGGGTATAGTGGACAGTGAGGAAGACTATCAGAGCATGCAGTGGGATCTGGACAGGCTGGAAAAGTGGGCTGAGAAATGGCAGATGGAATTTAATGCAGACAAGTGTGAGATGTTGCACTTTGGTAGGACCAACCAGGGTTGATCTTACACAGTGAACGGTAGGGCTCTGAGGAGTGTGGTAGAACAAAGGGATCTTAGAATACAGGTCCATAATGCATTGCAAATGGAATCACAGGTAGACAGGGTCGTAAAGAAAGCTTTTGGTACATTAGCCTTCATAAATCAACGTACAGGAAATGAGAGATCCTGTTGAAGTTACATAAGACACTGGTGAGGCCTAACTTGGAGTGTTGTGTGCAGCCTTGGCCACCTACCTACAGGAAAGATTGAAAGAGAACAGTGGAAATTTACAAGGATATTGCCAGATCTAGAGAATCTGAGTTGTAAGGAGAATTTGAATAGGTTCGGATTTTATTCCATGCAATGCAGAAGATTGAGAGGACATTTGATAGAGGTATAAAAAATGATGAGGGGTATGGAAAGGGTAAAAGCAAGCTGGCTTTTTCCACTAAGGCTCTGTGGGACTGCAACCAGAGGTCATGGGTTAAGGGATTAAGGTGAAGAGTTTAAGGGAACATGGTGGGGGGGGGTGGAGTGTCACTTCTTCACTCAGGACATTGTGAGAGTGTGGAACGAGCTGCCAGAACAAGGTCGATTTCAAAGTTTCAGAGAAGTTTGAATAGAGACATGGATAGTAGAGATGTGGAGGACTATGGTTCAGGTACAGGACTAGGCAGTTTAAATGATTCCACATGGACTAGATGGGTTCAAGGGCCTGTTTCTATGCTGTACTTTTCTATTACGCTATTACGCTATGACCCGAAGAGCAATTAGATGCTAGAATACTTCCAGAGTTATAACTGCCACTCCACTTTTTAAGAGGGAGGGAGGCGAAAGGCAAGAAACTATAGACCAGTTAGCCAGACTTCAGTGTTTGGGAAGATGTTGGTACTCATTATTAAGGATGAGGTTTCGAGGCAGTTGGAGGCACGCAATAAAATAGGCCTTTTCTAGTTGGCTGCCGCTGACTAGTGACATTCATCAGCAGTCAGTGTTGGGGCTGCTTCTCTTGGTGTTAGATCTCAAGGATTTAGACAGCAAAATTAACGGCTCTATGGCTATTTTTGCAGACAGTGCAAAGATAGACGGGCAGATAGGTCTGTAGTCTGGTGTAGTTTTGTGTGTGTTTTTTTACGTAGTTCAGTGTAGTTTTTGTATTGTTCATGTAGCTCCATGGTCCTGAAAAACGTCATCTCGTTTTTACTGTGTACTGTACCAGCAGGTATGGTTGAAATGACAATAAGAAGTGACTTGACTTCACTCGAGGAAGCAGGAAATCTGAAAAGGTACTGGACAGGTTAGGACAATGAGCAAAGATGTGTCAGGTGAAATATAGTGTAGAAAAGTGTGTGGTCATACACTTTGGTAAAAGGAAGAATGGTGCAGACTATTTTCTGAACGCAGAGAAAATTCAAAAATTGGAAGCGCACAGGGGCTTGGGAGGTCAATTTGCAGATTGGGTCAGTGATGAGGAAGGTAAATGCATTGTTAGCATTCATTTCGAGAGGATGAGGACGTAATGTTCAGGCTTTATAAAACATTAGTCAGAAAGCACTTGGAGTATTGTGAGCAGTTTTGAATCACTTATCAATGAAGTGATGTACTGACATTGGAGAAGGTCTGGGGATGCTCACGAGAATGATTCTGGGAATGGAAGGGTTAATGTATTGAAGACTCCGGGTACCCACTGGAGTTTAGAAGAATGAGGAGTGACCTCACTGAAACCTATCAAATATCGAAAGGCCTGGTCAGAGTGCACGTTGAGAGGAAGTTTCCGAGAGTGAGGGAGTCTCAGAATGCAGGGACCTCCCTCTGGAACAGAGACAAGAAGCAATTTAGCCGGGGGTGGTGAATCTGTGGAATTCATTGTCACAAACAGCCAGCCCACTGGGTATATTTAAAACGGATGTTGATAGTTTCGTAATTACTAAAGGTCACAGGAAGAAGGCTGAAAAATGGCGTTGAGAGGGATAATAAATCAGCCGTGATGGAATGGCGAAGTCGTGTTCTTTTAGTCTTATGGACAGTTGCTATTTTCTCTACCCATGGTAAGTTTTTACAGTCATTAAGGATAAAATTTCCGAGTACTTGGACGAAATAGAATGAAGTCGGCTCGGTTTTGATCAAGGGAGATTTCGCCTGAGAAATCTATCAGGGAACTCTGAGAATTCGGAGATCTGTGACCAAATCCGGTTCGGGCATTCACCACCGGAGCCAAAACAAACTGTTCACACCATTCATTCCCCTTAGCTTCCATCTCTTACCACTGGAGCGCCCTCCGTCAGCCTGACCACCCATCCAGATCTGCATCACCTTTCATTCAGTGACCACTGTGCTCACGGACGCACTTACCCATCAGTCCCACCCGAATATCCCTCAGTTGGATTCCTGTTCGAGAAAGAAAAGAATGAAAAGGGTCTGTGTGTAAGGTAGGACGCTCAGGGACACGGAGCGGGACGGCTCAGGGACACGGAGCGGTGTCGGCTCAGGGACACGGAGCGGTGACGGCTCAGGGACACGGAGCGGTGTCGGCTCAGGGACACGGAGCGGTGTCGGCTCAGGGACACGAAGGGGTGTCGGCTCAGGGACACGGAGGGGTGGGACACGGATCGGGACGGCTCAGGGACACGGAGCGGTGACGGCTCAGGGACACGGAGAGGTGTCGGCTCAGGGACACGGAACGGTGACGGCTCAGGGACACGGAGCCGTGACGGCTCAGGGACACGAAGGGGTGTCGGCTCAGGGACACGGAACGGTGACGGCTCAGGGACACGGAGCCGTGACGGCTCAGGGACACGAAGGGGTGTCGGCTCAGGGACACGGAGCGGTGTCGGCTCAGGGACACGGAGCGGTGACGGCTCAGGGACACGGAGCGGTGACGGCTCAGGGACACGGAGGGGTGGGACACGGAGCGGGACGGCTCAGGGACACAGAGCGGTGACGGCTCAGGGACACGGAGAGGTGACGGCTCAGGGACACGGAGAGGTGACGGCTCAGGGACACGGAGCGGTGTCGGCTCAGGGACACGGAGCGGTGTCGGCTCAGGGACACCGAGCGGTATCGGCTCGGGGACACGGAGAGGTGTCCGCTCAGGGACACCGAGCGGTGTCGACTCAGGGACACCGAGCGGTGTCGGCTCAGGGACACGGAGCGGTGTCTCTCAGCAATACACAGGCAATGCCTCCTCCCATAACACCGATGTCCGCGGTGTGAGAGGGTGAGGTGCTGCCTTTAGGTGAGACGGTGCAGAGGATGCACACAACACAGCCACTCAGTTGCGAAGTGTGACTGGGAGATGTGTGAGAACAATAGACAATAGGTGCGGGAGTAGGCCATTTGGCCCTTCGAGCCGGTACCGCCATTCACTGTGATCATGGCTGATCATCCACAATCAGTATCCAGTTCCTGCCTTATCCCCATAACCTTTGATTCTGCTATCTTTAAGAGCTCTATCCATCTCTTTTTTGAAGCATCCAGAGACTTGGCCTCCACAGCCTTCTGGGGCAGAGCATTCCATATATCCACCACTCTCTGGGTGAAAAAGTTTTTCCTCAACTCCATTCTAAATGGCCTCCCCCTTATTCTTAAAACAACTGGGCTGTTGGGAGGCAGCTGCCTTGGGAATCGGTTCCACTAAGCAGCCAAGGTGCAGGGGATTCGGGCAGAGAGGATTGTTTCACAGGCACAGTCATGGGGAACAGTTCCACAAACCAGCCACGGGCCGCAGCTTCACCGCGGGGAGGAATATTTCACGGGCATGGTCACGAGGAACCGGCCAGTGATCCTGGTCAGCTGGTCGGTGTGTGAAGTCACATTTCCCACTTACACGTCATCGTCTTCCCACCATTCAGCAGACCGACTGCTGCGGCCACCGTCCGCTGAGCTGGCGTTCCTGTGGGTTGGGGGCAAAGAGACAATTAGCCCTGACGACTGCCCCGCACCGCCACCCTGAGGTCAAGTACATCCCCGGTCCTGTAAGCCCAGCCCTGGCACCCCAGGCACAGAGGCCGGGGGTCCGGCGCCGCACCTGTGACAACAGAAACAAGCTGTAAACGGGGCAAATGTGAAATTTGCGGCGTGAATGAGCCAATAATTTCAACAAAGATTCCAACAGCTTTTCTGGAAACAGCTGGTAAGACAGAGATTGGAGTGGACGTTGGACCACTTCCAACTGATGCTGGAAACTGATGGGGATCGGGGAAATGACCGAGCAGTCAGAATGGGCGAAGACTTTATTGTCTGTAGTTCAGTGAAATCATGGAATATTTCTGTATTGAAGGTGCTTCCATTTGATAGAGGTATACCACATTATATGGGTAGGTAGATCCGCTTCTGCTGACAGGGGAAGGGGCACAGGCAGGTTACTGGCATCTTAAAACTAGTCACTTCGTCCAGATGGGGCTCTTCGGCCTTGGTTTGTAGCTCATCCAGATAAGAGAAACTGATCTCAAACCTCCGCTGCCTTGCAGCTCTACCCACTCATGGGGACGGCTTTGGGAGTAAACCCTGAGGAAAAATCCTGAGCTGCAGTCCCTAAGGCAGTTCAACACTGAGTTCAACGCTGACTGGCAACTCCTGCGATGCCGCCGGTACCAAACTCTATCGGTCTTTGCTGTTCCTTTGGGTTCATCAGTTGCTTGGAGAGGGGCAGCCTGCTACGTGGGCAACAGCTTGCTCTCCAATATCGTACTGCCCGGGCTTGCGTATCTGGACAGCTCGGACGCAATATCCGCCGTCAGCTCTGACCGACGGAGGCCCTCACCAGGTAAGGTAGCTTTTCCACTGAGGTTAGGTAAGACTAGAACTGGAGGTCACATTTTTCCCTCGCACTCTCAGCTCTTCACACTCTCTCCAAACTCGAGGCATGTCCATGGGCAGTCTCATGGCCTGCCTGTTTGTTGGCTGTGTTGAATCGTTGAAGTTCGGTTACACTCCCTAACTCTTCCTCCACTACCCAGACGACTGCATTGGTGCAGCTTCGTACAGCCATGCTGAGCTCATCAATTTTATCAACTTGGCCTCCAATTTCCACCTTGCCCTTCAATTCACTTGGCCCATCTCCTTCCCATTCCTAACCCTCTCTGTCTGCATCTCTGGAGACAAACTGTGCATCAACATAAATCCCACAGTTACCTCGATAACACCTCTTCCCACCCTATCTCCTCCAAGAATGCTGTTCCCTTTTCTCAGTTTCTTTGCTTCACCCCATCCGCTCCCAGGACATCACTTTCCATTCCAGGAAATCAGAGATGTTCTCTTTCCACAATCCAACCAAAGGCCATAAGTTCTGCGCTGAGAGGAATATTTCACAGGTAGTCAATTCCACACACCACCCATGGGCCATGGATTGTGATTCTGTGCCGACAGGAATATCTCAAAGCTAAGGCCGGGACGAACCACACAATGCTGGGAACCAGAGCAATACTGGAGATCTGTATCAGATAGAGTGTGAAGTGCTAGAACGAAGACGACAACCAGAGGACAATATTTCTGACTGAATGGTGGAAAATATTTGAGGGGAGCTTCACTCAGATACTGAGCTACTGAAAAAACCCTGGATGTGGATCCAGCTGCAACACTTAGGATTAGTTTGGAAAGGTACATCGACCAGAAGGACCTCTTTCTCTGCAGTAGTGTCTGTAACTCTGTGATTCAAAGTGAGCACATTACGCCCGTCTTCAAATGGGAAGAGACCAGAACTATGCCTGAAAATCAGGAGAGTCAGGAGCAGAAGTGAGAGGCATTGGGAATGTACAACCTGTTAGTGAAGATGAAACACATGAAAAGGAGTAAATCTCCTCGACCAGCGGCACAACACACCAGGCTTCTGTGGGAGAAGGCTAAGTAAATCCGAATAGTACTGCCCTTTCAGGAACAACAGGAGTCAGGGGAAATCACAGAGCACTGGAAATTGGCAAACCAAACAAAGCTGTTTCACGAGGGAAGGAAGCAAAACAAAGGAAATACAGTCTCTCTCACCTTCATGGCTGTTAACATTTTACAATTATTGTGCAGGGTGGAATTTCGGACTACTATTCTTTTAATAACAGGATAGGCTAAAACCCAGTTTGTATAAGGGGAGACTGTGACTGAAAATCTGTTGGGTTCTCTGAGCAACCCCAAGATCGATGCCAGGGCTCCGTGATCACACCAAGCTTGGGCATTTACTACGAAATAAGAGAGAAGATTTTCACACCATTCCTTCCCCTTGGACGAGCAGTGTGAGGAGGGGCTTGTGTCTCTCACAATCAGATCTCCCCCACCCATTTGTCACAAGAGCAGCCAACCGATACTGCAGTGTCTCCCGTTCAGTCACCGTCCGGCTCATTGACACAATGTTCCACATCGACTTACCCTGGCAACATCCCACTGCTGGCATCTGAGGAACTGTTTGGGATTGTGGAGAAAATAAAGAATTAGGGACCCCTCATCCTCCGATTACCCATCAGTCTCAGCCCACACACCACAATCTCACTCCCACCCAACTTCTCAACTCTTCCAGAGCTGCTGAGTGGAAGCCCGGGGACCACCAGCCCACCTTCCATCTGGGAACCTTGCAGACTTCAGGACTCAATGTCAAGCTCCACACTTCCAGTTTCCATCGTCCCTGCCAGAACTTGACAGTCCAACGGTAGAGTTCCCTGGGACACTGACCCCGTTTCTCTGTCCCCGAAGCACACTGTCTGACCCACGGGATATTTCCACCCCCTTCACTTTGCTGTTGGGTCTCTGGAGATTTTCCTCCTGTATTTCACAAATTTTTCATCCCCCATTCCCTTTCTGATTCTCTCCCTCTGCATTTCCTTCTCCACCTCGTTCACCCTCTCCCTCTCCTTCTCCCTCACCCCCTGTGTCTTCATCTCCCTCTTCCTCCCTATCTCCAACTCCGTCTCCCTCTATCTCACCATGTCCCTCTCCATGCCCCCTTTATCTTCCTCTCTCCCTCTCTCACTCTCTCTTTCTCTCTCTGTCTCCAAATGCCCTCATTAAACATTAACCACATTCTCCTTCAGCAGGGGCTGCGTTCGGTTCATTTTCCGAGCCGGTCACAGACACGTCTTCCCACCGTCACTTACCCGCTGTCAGAGCGTCTCATCCTGCCACCTCCGAATATGCCCCTACGTCAGAATGTGAAGGGAAAGAATGAGAGTGTGTGTGCCGCAGGGTGGGGCTATCAGAGACACGGTGCGATGCAGGTACACACCGCCCCTCCCAAAACACTCAGCTTCACCGTCTGTGGGAGTGGAGTGCCGTCTTCAGATGGGAACGCCGTGAAACTCCCTGTGTGACAGACTCACAGCTCTACACTGAAGGACGTGTAAGAACAAATGTGTTGTTGGGAGTCAACGCGGAGATAATCAATTCCACAAAACACCCAATGGACACGGGTTATGATCTTAGAATACAGGTCCATAATGCATTGCAAATGGAATCACAGGTAGACAGGGTCGTAAAGAAAGCTTTTGGTACATTAGCCTTCATAAATCAACGTACAGGAAATGAGAGATCCTGTTGAAGTTACATAAGACACTGGTGAGGCCTAACTTGGAGTGTTGTGTGCAGCCTTGGCCACCTACCTACAGGAAAGATTGAAAGAGAACAGTGGAAATTTACAAGGATATTGCCAGATCTAGAGAATCTGAGTTGTAAGGAGAGTTTGAATAAATTCGGATTTTATTCCATGGAATGCAGAAGATTGAGAGGACATTTGATAGAGGTATAAAAAATTATGAGGGGTATGGAAAGGGTAAAAGCAAGCTGGCTTTTTCCACTAAGGCTCTGTGGGACTGCAACCAGAGGTCATGGGTTAAGGGATTAAGGTGAAGAGTTTAAGGGAACATGGTGGGGGGGGGTGGAGTGTCACTTCTTCACTCAGAACATTGTGAGAGTGTGGAACGAGCTGCCAGAACAAGGTCGATTTCAAAGTTTCAGAGAAGTTTGAATAGAGACATGGATAGTAGAGATGTGGAGGACTATGGTTCAGGTACAGGACTAGGCAGTTTAAATGATTCCACATGGACTAGATGGGTTCAAGGGCCTGTTTCTATGCTGTACTTTTCTATTATGCCATTACGCTATGACCCGAAGAGCAATTAGATGCTAGAATACTTCCAGAGTTATAACTGCCACTCCACTTTTTAAGAGGGAGGGAGGCGAAAGGCAAGAAACTATAGACCAGTTAGCCAGACTTCAGTGTTTGGGAAGATGTTGGTACTCATTATTAAGGATGAGGTTTCGAGGCAGTTGGAGGCACGCAATAAAATAGGCCTTTTCTAGTTGGCTGCCGCTGACTAGTGACATTCATCAGCAGTCAGTGTTGGGGCTGCTTCTCTTGGTGTTAGATCTCAAGGATTTAGATAGCAAAATTAACGGCTCTATGGCTATTTTTGCAGACAGTGCAAAGATAGACGGGCAGATAGGTCTGTTGTCTGGTGTAGTTTTGTGTGTGTTTTTTTACGTAGTTCAGTGTAGTTTTTGTATTGTTCATGTAGCTCCATGGTCCTGAAAAACGTCATCTCGTTTTTACTGTGTACTGTACCAGCAGGTATGGTTGAAATGACAATAAGAAGTGACTTGACTTCACTCGAGGAAGCAGGAAATCTGAAAAGGTACTGGACAGGTTAGGACAATGAGCAAAGATGTGTCAGGTGAAATATAGTGTAGAAAAGTGTGTGGTCATACACTTTGGTAAAAGGAAGAATGGTGCAGACTATTTTCTGAACGCAGAGAAAATTCAAAAATTGGAAGCGCACAGGGGCTTGGGAGGTCAATTTGCAGATTGGGTCAGTGATGAGGAAGGTAAATGCATTGTTAGCATTCATTTCGAGAGGATGAGGACGTAATGTTCAGGCTTTATAAAACATTAGTCAGAAAGCACTTGGAGTATTGTGAGCAGTTTTGAATCACTTATCAATGAAGTGATGTACTGACATTGGAGAAGGTCTGGGGATGCTCACGAGAATGATTCTGGGAATGGAAGGGTTAATGTATTGAAGACTCCGGGTACCCACTGGAGTTTAGAAGAATGAGGAGTGACCTCACTGAAACCTATCAAATATCGAAAGGCCTGGTCAGAGTGCACGTTGAGAGGAAGTTTCCGAGAGTGAGGGAGTCTCAGAATGCAGGGACCTCCCTCTGGAACAGAGACAAGAAGCAATTTAGCCGGGGGTGGTGAATCTGTGGATTTCATTGTCACAAACAGCCAGCCCACTGGGTATATTTAAAACGGATGTTGATAGTTTCGTAATTACTGAAGGTCACAGGAAGAAGGCTGAAAAATGGCGTTGAGAGGGATAATAAATCAGCCGTGATGGAATGGCGAAGTCGTGTTCTTTTAGTCTTATGGACAGTTGCTATTTTCTCTACCCATGGTAAGTTTTTACAGTCATTAAGGATAAAATTTCCGAGTACTTGGACGAAATAGAATGAAGTCGGCTCGGTTTTGATCAAGGGAGATTTCGCCTGAGAAATCTATCAGGGAACTCTGAGAATTCGGAGATCTGTGACCAAATCCGGTTCGGGCATTCACCACCGGAGCCAAAACAAACTGTTCACACCATTCATTCCCCTTAGCTTCCATCTCTTACCACTGGAGCGCCCTCCGTCAGCCTGACCACCCATCCAGATCTGCATCACCTTTCATTCAGTGACCACCGTGCTCACGGACGCACTTACCCATCAGTCCCACCCGAATATCCCTCAGTTGGATTCCTGTTCGAGAAAGAAAAGAATGAAAAGGGTCTGTGTGTAAGGTAGGACGCTCAGGGACACGGAGCGGGACGGCTCACGGACAAGGAGCGCGACGGCTCAGGGACACCGAGCGGTGTCGGCTCAGGGACACGGAGAGGTGACGGCTCAGGGACACGGAGAGGTGACGGCTCAGGGACACGGAGCGGTGTCGGCTGAGGGACACGGAGCGCTGACGGCTCAGGGACACCGAGCGGTGACGGCTCAGGGACATCGAGCGGTGTCGGCTCAGGGACACGGAGAGGTGACGGCTCAGGGACACGGAGCGGTGTCGGCTCAGGGACACGGAGCGGGACGGCTCAGGGACACGGAGCGGTGACGGCTCAGGGACACGGAGCGGTGACGACTCAGGGACACGGAGCGGTGACGGCTCAGGGACACGAAGGGGTGTCGGCTCAGGGACACGGAGCGGTGTCGGCTCAGGGACACGGAGGGGTGGGACACGGATCGGACCGGCTCAGGGACACGGAGCGGTGACGGCTCAGGGACACGGAGAGATGTCGGCTGAAGGACACGGAGCGGTGTCGGCTCAGGGACACGGAGCGGTGACGGCTCAGGGACACGGAGAGGTGTCGGCTCAGGGACACGGAACGGTGACGGCTCAGGGACACGGAGCCGTGACGGCTCAGGGACACGAAGGGGTGTCGGCTCAGGGACACGGAGCGGTGTCGGCTCAGGGACACGGAGCGGTGACGGCTCAGGGACACGGAGCGGTGACGGCTCAGGGACACGGAGGGGTGGGACACGGAGCGGGACGGCTCAGGGACACAGAGCGGTGACGGCTCAGGGACACGGAGAGGTGACGGCTCAGGGACACGGAGAGGTGACGGCTCAGGGACACGGAGCGGTGTCGGCTCAGGGACACGTAGCGGTGTCGGCTCAGGGACACCGAGCGGTATCGGCTCGGGGACACGGAGAGGTGTCCGCTCAGGGACACCGAGCGGTGTCGACTCAGGGACACCGAGCGGTGTCGGCTCAGGGACACGGAGCGGTGTCTCTCAGCAATACACAGGCAATGCCTCCTCCCATAACACCGATGTCCGCGGTGTGAGAGGGTGAGGTGCTGCCTTTAGGTGAGACGGTGCAGAGGATGCACACAACACAGCCACTCAGTTGCGAAGTGTGACTGGGAGATGTGTGAGAACAATAGACAATAGGTGCGGGAGTAGGCCATTTGGCCCTTCGAGCCGGTACCGCCATTCACTGTGATCACGGCTGATCATCCACTATCAGTATCCAGTTCCTGCCTTATCCCCATAACCTTTGATTCCACTATCTTTAAGAGCTCTATCCATCTCTTTTTTGAAAGCATCCAGACACTTGGCCTCCACAGCCTTCTGGGGCAGAGCATTCCATATATCCACCACTCTCTGGGTGAAAAAGTTTTTCCTCAACTCCGTTCTAAATGGCCTCCCCCTTATTCTTAAAACAACTGGGCTGTTGGGAGGCAGCTGCCTTGGGAATCGGTTCCACTAAGCAGCCAAGGTGCAGGGGATTCGGGCAGAGAGGATTGTTTCACAGGCACAGTCATGGGGAACAGTTCCACAAACCAGCCACGGGCCGCAGCTTCACCGCGGGGAGGAATATTTCACGGGCATGGTCACGAGGAACCGGCCAGTGATCCTGGTCAGCTGGTCGGTGTGTGAAGTCACATTTCCCACTTACACGTCATCGTCTTCCCACCATTCAGCAGACCGACTGCTGCGGCCACCGTCCGCTGAGCTGGCGTTCCTGTGGGTGGGGGGCAAAGAGACAATTAGCCCTGACGACTGCCCCGCACCGCCACCCTGAGGTCAAGTACATCCCCGGTCCTGTAAGCCCAGCCCTGGCACCCCAGGCACAGAGGCCGGGGGTCCGGCGCCGCACCTGTGACAACAGAAACAAGCTGTAAACGAGGGAAATGTGAAACTTGCGGCGTGAATGAGCCAATAATTTCAACAAAGATTCCAACAGCTTTTCTGGAAACAGCTGGTAAGACAGAGATTGGAGTGGACGTTGGACCACTTCCAACTGATGCTGGAAACTGATGGGGATCGGGGAAATGACCGAACAGTCAGAATGGGCGAAGACTTTATTGTCTGTAGTTCAGTGAAATCATGGAATATTTCTGTATTGAAGGTGCTTCCATTTGATAGAGGTATACCACATTATATGGGTAGGTAGATCCGCTTCTGCTGACAGGGGAAGGGGCACAGGCAGGTTACTGGCATCTTAAAACTAGTCACTTCGTCCAGATGGGGCTCTCCGGCCTTGGTTTGTAGCTCATCCAGATAAGAGAAACTGATCTCAAACCTCCGCTGCCTTGCAGCTCTACCCACTCATGGGGACGGCTTTGGGAGTAAACCCTGAGGAAAAATCCTGAGCTGCAGTCCCTAAGGCAGTTCAACACTGAGTTCAACGCTGACTGGCAACTCCTGCGATGCCGCCGGTACCAAACTCTATCGGTCTTTGCTGTTCCTTTGGGTTCATCAGTTGCTTGGAGAGGGGCAGCCTGCTACGTGGGCAACAGCTTGCTCTCCAATATCGTACTGCCCGGGCTTGCGTATCTGGACAGCTCGGACGCAATATCCGCCGTCAGCTCTGACCGACGGAGGCCCTCACCAGGTAAGGTAGCTTTTCCACTGAGGTTAGGTAAGACTAGAACTGGAGGTCACATTTTTCCCTCGCACTCTCAGCTCTTCACACTCTCTCCAAACTCGAGGCATGTCCATGGGCAGTCTCATGGCCTGCCTGTTTGTTGGCTGTGTTGAATCGTTGAAGTTCGGTTACACTCCCTAACTCTTCCTCCACTACCCAGACGACTGCATTGGTGCAGCTTCGTACAGCCATGCTGAGCTCATCAATTTTATCAACTTGGCCTCCAATTTCCACCTTGCCCTTCAATTCACTTGGCCCATCTCCTTCCCATTCCTAACCCTCTCTGTCTGCATCTCTGGAGACAAACTGTGCATCAACATAAATCCCACAGTTACCTCGATAACACCTCTTCCCACCCTATCTCCTCCAAGAATGCTGTTCCCTTTTCTCAGTTTCTTTGCTTCACCCCATCCGCTCCCAGGACATCACTTTCCATTCCAGGAAATCAGAGATGTTCTCTTTCCACAATCCAACCAAAGGCCATAAGTTCTGCGCTGAGAGGAATATTTCACAGGTAGTCAATTCCACACACCACCCATGGGCCATGGATTGTGATTCTGTGCCGACAGGAATATCTCAAAGCTAAGGCCGGGACGAACCACACAATGCTGGGAACCAGAGCAATACTGGAGATCTGTATCAGATAGAGTGTGAAGTGCTAGAACGAAGACGACAACCAGAGGACAATATTTCTGACTGAATGGTGGAAAATATTTGAGGGGAGCTTCACTCAGATACTGAGCTACTGAAAAAACCCTGGATGTGGATCCAGCTGCAACACTTAGGATTAGTTTGGAAAGGTACATCGACCAGCAGGACCTCTTTCTCTGCAGTAGTGTCTGTAACTCTGTGATTCAAAGTGAGCACATTACGCCCGTCTTCAAATGGGAAGAGACCAGAACTATGCCTGAAAATCAGGAGAGTCAGGAGCAGAAGTGAGAGGCATTGGGAATGTACAACCTGTTAGTGAAGATGAAACACATGAAAAGGAGTAAATCTCCTCGACCAGCGGCACAACACACCAGGCTTCTGTGGGAGAAGGCTAAGTAAATCCGAATAGTACTGCCCTTTCAGGAACAACAGGAGTCAGGGGAAATCACAGAGCACTGGAAATTGGCAAACCAAACAAAGCTGTTTCACGAGGGAAGGAAGCAAAACAAAGGAAATACAGTCTCTCTCACCTTCATGGCTGTTAACATTTTACAATTATTGTGCAGGGTGGAATTTCGGACTACTATTCTTTTAATAACAGGATAGGCTAAAACCCAGTTTGTATAAGGGGAGACTGTGACTGAAAATCTGTTGGGTTCTCTGAGCAACCCCAAGATCGATGCCAGGGCTCCGTGATCACACCAAGCTTGGGCATTTACTACGAAATAAGAGAGAAGATTTTCACACCATTCCTTCCCCTTGGACGAGCAGTGTGAGGAGGGGCTTGTGTCTCTCACAATCAGATCTCCCCCACCCATTTGTCACAAGAGCAGCCAACCGATACTGCAGTGTCTCCCGTTCAGTCACCGTCCGGCTCATTGACACAATGTTCCACATCGACTTACCCTGGCAACATCCCACTGCTGGCATCTGAGGAACTGTTTGGGATTGTGGAGAAAATAAAGAATTAGGGACCCCTCATCCTCCGATTACCCATCAGTCTCAGCCCACACACCACAATCTCACTCCCACCCAACTTCTCAACTCTTCCAGAGCTGCTGAGTGGAAGCCCGGGGACCACCAGCCCACCTTCCATCTGGGAACCTTGCAGACTTCAGGACTCAATGTCAAGCTCCACACTTCCAGTTTCCATCGTCCCTGCCAGAACTTGACAGTCCAACGGTAGAGTTCCCTGGGACACTGACCCCGTTTCTCTGTCCCCGAAGCACACTGTCTGACCCACGGGATATTTCCACCCCCTTCACTTTGCTGTTGGGTCTCTGGAGATTTTCCTCCTGTATTTCACAAATTTTTCATCCCCCATTCCCTTTCTGATTCTCTCCCTCTGCATTTCCTTCTCCACCTCGTTCACCCTCTCCCTCTCCTTCTCCCTCACCCCCTGTGTCT
This sequence comes from Mobula hypostoma, assembly GCF_963921235.1. Classification (NCBI taxonomy): domain Eukaryota; kingdom Metazoa; phylum Chordata; class Chondrichthyes; order Myliobatiformes; family Myliobatidae; genus Mobula; species Mobula hypostoma. The sequence goes on along the minus strand of NC_086101.1, from coordinate 2,712,345 downwards.
TCATCTCCCTCTTCCTCCCTATCTCCAACTCCGTCTCCCTCTATCTCACCATGTCCCTCTCCATGCCCCCTTTATCTTCCTCTCTCCCTCTCTCACTCTCTCTTTCTCTCTCTGTCTCCAAATGCCCTCATTAAACATTAACCACATTCTCCTTCAGCAGGGGCTGCGTTCGGTTCATTTTCCGAGCCGGTCACAGACACGTCTTCCCACCGTCACTTACCCGCTGTCAGAGCGTCTCATCCTGCCACCTCCGAATATGCCCCTACGTCAGAATGTGAAGGGAAAGAATGAGAGTGTGTGTGCCGCAGGGTGGGGCTATCAGAGACACGGTGCGATGCAGGTACACACCGCCCCTCCCAAAACACTCAGCTTCACCGTCTGTGGGAGTGGAGTGCCGTCTTCAGATGGGAACGCCGTGAAACTCCCTGTGTGACAGACTCACAGCTCTACACTGAAGGACGTGTAAGAACAAATGTGTTGTTGGGAGTCAACGCGGAGATAATCAATTCCACAAAACACCCAATGGACACGGGTTATGATCTTAGAATACAGGTCCATAATGCATTGCAAATGGAATCACAGGTAGACAGGGTCGTAAAGAAAGCTTTTGGTACATTAGCCTTCATAAATCAACGTACAGGAAATGAGAGATCCTGTTGAAGTTACATAAGACACTGGTGAGGCCTAACTTGGAGTGTTGTGTGCAGCCTTGGCCACCTACCTACAGGAAAGATTGAAAGAGAACAGTGGAAATTTACAAGGATATTGCCAGATCTAGAGAATCTGAGTTGTAAGGAGAGTTTGAATAAATTCGGATTTTATTCCATGGAATGCAGAAGATTGAGAGGACATTTGATAGAGGTATAAAAAATTATGAGGGGTATGGAAAGGGTAAAAGCAAGCTGGCTTTTTCCACTAAGGCTCTGTGGGACCGCAACCAGAGGTCATGGGTTAAGGGATTAAGGTGAAGAGTTTAAGGGAACATGGTGGGGGGCGGGTGGAGTGTCACTTCTTCACTCAGAACATTGTGAGAGTGTGGAACGAGCTGCCAGAACAAGGTCGATTTCAAAGTTTCAGAGAAGTTTGAATAGAGACATGGATAGTAGAGATGTGGAGGACTATGGTTCAGGTACAGGACTAGGCAGTTTAAATGATTCCACATGGACTAGATGGGTTCAAGGGCCTGTTTCTATGCTGTACTTTTCTATTACGCCATTACGCTATGACCCGAAGAGCAATTAGATGCTAGAATACTTCCAGAATTATAACTGCCACTCCACTTTTTAAGAGGGAGGGAGGCGAAAGGCAAGAAACTATAGACCAGTTAGCCAGACTTCAGTGTTTGGGAAGATGTTGGTACTCATTATTAAGGATGAGGTTTCGAGGTAGTTGGAGGCACGCAATAAAATAGGCCTTTTCTAGTTGGCTGCCGCTGACTAGTGACATTCATCAGCAGTCAGTGTTGGGGCTGCTTCTCTTGGTGTTAGATCTCAAGGATTTAGACAGCAAAATTAACGGCTCTATGGCTATTTTTGCAGACAGTGCAAAGATAGACGGGCAGATAGGTCTGTAGTCTGGTGTAGTTTTATGTGTGTTTTTTTTACGTAGTTCAGTGTAGTTTTTGTATTGTTCATGTAGCTCCATGGTCCTGAAAAACGTCATCTCGTTTTTACTGTGTACTGTACCAGCAGGTATGGTTGAAATGACAATAAGAAGTGACTTGACTTCACTCGAGGAAGCAGGAAATCTGAAAAGGTACTGGACAGGTTAGGACAATGAGCAAAGATGTGTCAGGTGAAATATAGTGTAGAAAAGTGTGTGGTCATACACTTTGGTAAAAGGAAGAATGGTGCAGACTATTTTCTGAACGCAGAGAAAATTCAAAAATTGGAAGCGCACAGGGGCTTGGGAGGTCAATTTGCAGATTGGGTCAGTGATGAGGAAGGTAAATGCATTGTTAGCATTCATTTCGAGAGGATGAGGACGTAATGTTCAGGCTTTATAAAACATTAGTCAGAAAGCACTTGGAGTATTGTGAGCAGTTTTGAATCACTTATCAATGAAGTGATGTACTGACATTGGAGAAGGTCTGGGGATGCTCACGAGAATGATTCTGGGAATGGAAGGGTTAATGTATTGAAGACTCCGGGTACCCACTGGAGTTTAGAAGAATGAGGAGTGACCTCACTGAAACCTATCAAATATCGAAAGGCCTGGTCAGAGTGCACGTTGAGAGGAAGTTTCCGAGAGTGAGGGAGTCTCAGAATGCAGGGACCTCCCTCTGGAACAGAGACAAGAAGCAATTTAGCCGGGGGTGGTGAATCTGTGGATTTCATTGTCACAAACAGCCAGCCCACTGGGTATATTTAAAACGGATGTTGATAGTTTCGTAATTACTGAAGGTCACAGGAAGAAGGCTGAAAAATGGCGTTGAGAGGGATAATAAATCAGCCGTGATGGAATGGCGAAGTCGTGTTCTTTTAGTCTTATGGACAGTTGCTATTTTCTCTACCCATGGTAAGTTTTTACAGTCATTAAGGATAAAATTTCCGAGTACTTGGACGAAATAGAATGAAGTCGGCTCGGTTTTGATCAAGGGAGATTTCGCCTGAGAAATCTATCAGGGAACTCTGAGAATTCGGAGATCTGTGACCAAATCCGGTTCGGGCATTCACCACCGGAGCCAAAACAAACTGTTCACACCATTCATTCCCCTTAGCTTCCATCTCTTACCACTGGAGCGCCCTCCGTCAGCCTGACCACCCATCCAGATCTGCATCACCTTTCATTCAGTGACCACTGTGCTCACGGACGCACTTACCCATCAGTCCCACCCGAATATCCCTCAGTTGGATTCCTGTTCGAGAAAGAAAAGAATGAAAAGGGTCTGTGTGTAAGGTAGGACGCTCAGGGACACGGAGCGGGACGGCTCAGGGACACGGAGCGGTGTCGGCTCAGGGACACGGAGGGGTGGGACACGGATCGGACCGGCTCAGGGACACGGAGCGGTGACGGCTCAGGGACACGGAGAGATGTCGGCTGAAGGACACGGAGCGGTGTCGGCTCAGGGACACGGAGCGGTGACGGCTCAGGGACACGGAGAGGTGTCGGCTCAGGGACACGGAACGGTGACGGCTCAGGGACACGGAGCCGTGACGGCTCAGGGACACGAAGGGGTGTCGGCTCAGGGACACGGAGCGGTGTCGGCTCAGGGACACGGAGCGGTGACGGCTCAGGGACACGGAGCGGTGACGGCTCAGGGACACGGAGGGGTGGGACACGGAGCGGGACGGCTCAGGGACACAGAGCGGTGACGGCTCAGGGACACGGAGAGGTGACGGCTCAGGGACACGGAGAGGTGACGGCTCAGGGACACGGAGCGGTGTCGGCTCAGGGACACGGAGCGGTGTCGGCTCAGGGACACCGAGCGGTATCGGCTCGGGGACACGGAGCGGTGTCGGCTCAGGGACACCGAGCGGTATCGACTCAGGGACACCGAGCGGTGACGGCTCAGGGACACGGAGCGGTGTCTCTCAGCAATACACAGGCAATGCCTCCTCCCATAACACCGATGTCCGCGGTGTGAGAGGGTGAGGTGCTGCCTTTAGGTGAGACGGTGCAGAGGATGCACACAACACAGCCACTCAGCTGCGAAGTGTGACTGGGAGATGTGTGAGAACAATAGACAATAGGTGCGGGAGTAGGCCATTCGGCCCTTCGAGCCGGTACCGCCATTCACTGTGATCATGGCTGATCATCCACAATCAGTATCCAGTTCCTGCCTTATCCCCATAACCTTTGATTCTGCTATCTTTAAGAGGTCTATCCATCTCTTTTTTGAAAGCATCCAGAGACTTGGCCTCCACAGCCTTCTGGGGCAGAGCATTCCATATATCCACCACTCTCTGGGTGAAAAAGTTTTTCCCCAACTCCGTTCTAAATGGCCTCCCCCTTATTCTTAAAACAACTGGGCTGTTGGGAGGCAGCTGCCTTGGGAATCGGTTCCACTAAGCAGCCAAGGTGCAGGGGATTCGGGCAGAGAGGATTATTTCACAGGCACAGTCATGGGGAACAGTTCCACAAACCAGCCACGGGCCGCAGCTTCACCGCGGGGAGGAATATTTCACGGGCATGGTCACGAGGAACCGGCCAGTGATCCTGGTCAGCTGGTCGGTGTGTGAAGTCACATTTCCCACTTACACGTCATCGTCTTCCCACCATTCAGCAGACCGACTGCTGCGGCCACCGTCCGCTGAGCTGGCGTTCCTGTGGGTTGGGGGCAAAGAGACAATTAGCCCTGACGACTGCCCCGCACCGCCACCCTGAGGTCAAGTACATCCCCGGTCCTGTAAGCCCAGCCCTGGCACCCCAGGCACAGAGGCCGGGGGTCCGGCGCCGCACCTGTGACAACAGAAACAAGCTGTAAACGGGGCAAATGTGAAATTTGCGGCGTGAATGAGCCAATAATTTCAACAAAGATTCCAACAGCTTTTCTGGAAACAGCTGGTAAGACAGAGATTGGAGTGGACGTTGGACCACTTCCAACTGATGCTGGAAACTGATGGGGATCGGGGAAATGACCGAGCAGTCAGAATGGGCGAAGACTTTATTGTCTGTAGTTCAGTGAAATCATGGAATATTTCTGTATTGAAGGTGCTTCCATTTGATAGAGGTATACCACATTATATGGGTAGGTAGATCCGCTTCTGCTGACAGGGGAAGGGGCACAGGCAGGTTACTGGCATCTTAAAACTAGTCACTTCGTCCAGATGGGGCTCTTCGGCCTTGGTTTGTAGCTCATCCAGATAAGAGAAACTGATCTCAAACCTCCGCTGCCTTGCAGCTCTACCCACTCATGGGGACGGCTTTGGGAGTAAACCCTGAGGAAAAATCCTGAGCTGCAGTCCCTAAGGCAGTTCAACACTGAGTTCAACGCTGACTGGCAACTCCTGCGATGCCGCCGGTACCAAACTCTATCGGTCTTTGCTGTTCCTTTGGGTTCATCAGTTGCTTGGAGAGGGGCAGCCTGCTACGTGGGCAACAGCTTGCTCTCCAATATCGTACTGCCCGGGCTTGCGTATCTGGACAGCTCGGACGCAATATCCGCCGTCAGCTCTGACCGACGGAGGCCCTCACCAGGTAAGGTAGCTTTTCCACTGAGGTTAGGTAAGACTAGAACTAGAGGTCACATTTTTACCTCACACTCTCAGCTCTTCACACTCTCTCCAAACTCGAGGCATGTCCATGGGCAGTCTCATGGCCTGCCTGTTTGTTGGCTGTGTTGAATCGTTGAAGTTCGGTTACACTCCCTAACTCTTCCTCCACTACCCAGACGACTGCATTGGTGCAGCTTCGTACAGCCATGCTGAGCTCATCAATTTTATCAACTTGGCCTCCAATTTCCACCTTGCCCTTCAATTCACTTGGCCCATCTCCTTCCCATTCCTAACCCTCTCTGTCTGCATCTCTGGAGACAAACTGTGCATCAACATAAATCCCACAGTTACCTCGATAACACCTCTTCCCACCCTGTCTCCTCCAAGAATGCTGTTCCCTTTTCTCAGTTTCTTTGCTTCACCCCATCCGCTCCCAGGACATCACTTTCCATTCCAGGAAATCAGAGATGTTCTCTTTCCACAATCCAACCAAAGGCCATAAGTTCTGCGCTGAGAGGAATATTTCACAGGTAGTCAATTCCACACACCACCCATGGGCCATGGATTGTGATTCTGTGCCGACAGGAATATCTCAAAGCTAAGGCCGGGACGAACTGCACAATGCTGGGAACCAGAGCAATACTGGAGATCTGTATCAGATAGAGTGTGAAGTGCTAGAACGAAGATGACAACCAGAGGACAATATTTCTGACTGAATGGTGGAAAATATTTGAGGGGAGCTTCACTCAGATACTGAGCTACTGAAAAAACCCTGGATGTGGATCCAGCTGCAACACTTAGGATTAGTTTGGAAAGGTACATCGACCAGAAGGACCTCTTTCTCTGCAGTAGTGTCTGTAACTCTGTGATTCAAAGTGAGCACATTATGCCTGTCTTCAAATGGGAAGAGACCAGAACTATGCCTGAAAATCAGGAGAGTCAGGAGCAGAAGTGAGAGGCATTGGGAATGTACAACCTGTTAGTGAAGATGAAACACATGAAAAGGAGTAAATCTCCTCGACCAGCGGCACAACACACCAGGTTTCTGTGGGAGAAGGCTAAGTAAATCCGAATAGTACTGCCCTTACAGGAACAACAGGAGTCAGGGGAAATCACAGAGCACTGGAAATTGGCAAACCAAACAAAGCTGTTTCACGAGGGAAGGAAGCAAAACAAAGGAAATACAGTCTCTCTCACCTTCATGGCTGTTAACATTTTACAATTATTGTGCAGGGTGGAATTTCGGACTATTATTCTTTTAATAACAGGATAGGCTAAAACCAACACAGTTTGTATAAGGGGAGACTGTGACTGAAAATCTGTTGGGTTCTCTGAGCAACCCCAAGATCGATGCCAGGGCTCCGTGATCACACCAAGCTTGGGCATTTACTACGAAATAAGAGAGAAGATTTTCACACCATTCCTTCCCCTTGGACGAGCAGTGTGAGGAGGGGCTTGTGTCTCTCACAATCAGATCTCCCCCACCCATCTCTCACAAGAGCAGCCAACCGATACTGCAGTGTCTCCCGTTCAGTCACCGTCCGGCTCATTGACACAATGTTCCACATCGACTTACCCTGGCAACATCCCACTGCTGGCATCTGAGGAACTGTTTGGGATTGTGGAGAAAATAAAGAATTAGGGACCCCTCATCCTCCGATTACCCATCAGTCTCAGCCCACACACCACAATCTCACTCCCACCCAACTTCTCAACTCTTCCAGAGCTGCTGAATGGAAGCCCGGGGACCACCAGCCCACCTTCCATCTGGGAACCTTGCAGACTTCAGGACTCAATGTCAAGCTCCACACTTCCAGTTTCCATCGTCCCTGCCAGAACTTGACAGTCCAACGGTAGAGTTCCCTGGGACACTGACCCCGTTTCTCTGTCCCCGAAGCATACTGTCTGACCCACGGGATATTTCCACCCCCTTCGCTTTGCTGTTGGGTCTCTGGAGATTTTCCTCCTGTATTTCACAAATTTTTCATCCCCCATTCCCTTTCTAATTCTCTCCCTCTGCATTTCCTTCTCCACCTCATTCACCCTCTCCCTCTCCTTCTCCCTCACCCCCTGTGTCTTCATCTCCCTCTTCCTCCCTATCTCCAACTCCGTCTCCCTCTATCTCACCATGTCCCTCTCCATGCCCCCTTTATCTTCCTCTCTCCCTCTCTCACTCTCTCTTTCTCTCTCTGTCTCCAAATGCCCTCATTAAACATTAACCACATTCTCCTTCAGCAGGGGCTGCATTCGGTTCATTTTCCGAGCCGGTCACAGACACGTCTTCCCACCGTCACTTACCCGCTGTCAGAGCGTCTCATCCTGCCACCTCCGAATATGCGCCTATGTCAGAATGTGAAGGGAAAGAATGAGAGAATTAGAGTGACCGGCATAGAGACAAAGGGCCGATTAGCACACCCCAGACAAAAGATAAACCAGTCAGTGAGGGGAGATGATATACAAGGTTAAACAAGCCAATAATATCAATGAAGAGCCCAACAGACTTTTAGGATACAGATGGATAAGCGAGAGGCCGGAGTGGACATTGGAGAAATTGCAAATCATGCTGGAGAAGTAGTAATGGGGAACAGGGAAATGGTTCAATACGCTACATTCTCTGCAGTTTAGTGAAATGAGTGGATATTTGATTGAGGTACACTGCATTATGAAGTGTATAGTTGATTAAATAGAGCATTGGCCTCCAAAACATCCAAACAGCAGAAGGTTGAGAGGAGTGCAGTTCACTCAGGTCCATTGCCCAAGCAGAAAAAAGACAGCAGTAGATCGCATCAGTATAATGTATCTCTTTTCCACATTCAGGATTGATTTGCAAGACCAGGTTAAAGGAAGGCAGGGGCAAGTGTAATGGCCATCGTCAGAATGGGCAGAGTCAGAGTGGGCATCGTCAGAGTGGGCAGAGTCAGAGTGGGCAGAGTCAGAGCGGCCATCGTCAGAGTGGGCAGAGTCAGAATGGGCAGAGTCAGAGCGGTCGTCGTCTGAGTGGGCAGAGTCAGAGTGGTCAGTATCTGAGTGGGCAGAGTCTGAGTGGGCAGAGTCAGAGCGGTCGTCGTCTGAGTGGGCAGGGTCTGAGTGGTCATCATCAGAGTGGGCAGAGTCAGAGTGGTCATCATCAGAGTGGGCAGAGTCTGAGTGGTCATCGTCTGAGTGGTCATTGTCAGAGTTGGCAGAGTCTGAGTGGACAGTGTCTGAGTGGTCATCATCAGAGTGGACAGAGTCAGTGGTCATCGTCAGAGTGGTCATCGTCTGAGTGGGCAGAGTCAGAGTGGTCATCGTCAGAGTGGGCAGAGTCTGAGTGGTCATCGTCTGAGTGGTCATCGTCTGAGTGGTCATCGTCTGAGTGGTCATCGTCAGAGTGGACAGAGTCAGTGGTCATCGTCAGAGTGGTCATCATCAGACAGCTAATCTTGAGGCTTTAGCTCTTTGAGGTTTCAGTCAGAGAATGCAAAGAAAAGAAAAGCTCCAGGCTGTTTTCTTCCCTTCCCTTCTTTTTATCCGCACAGAGATGCCAGACAGGATAGTCGAATGCTCCTATTGTGGGATGTGGATCTGCACTGTCTCTGATGGCAACAACTGTGAGAAGTGCATCCAGCTGGAAGTTCTAACAAACCGCATTAAGGAGTTGGAGCTGGAACTGGATGAACTCAGGATCATTCAAGAGGCTGAAGGGGTGAGAGACAGGACATGTAGAGAGGTAGTTACACCCAAGGTGCAGGACACAGGAAACTGGGTGACAGTCAGGAAGGGGAAAGGGGTTAAGGAACCAGTGCAGAGTACCCCTGTGGCCGTCCCCCTCAACAACAGGTCTATCACTTTGGATACTCTTCTGGGGAGGGGGAGGGGGTTGACCTAACAGACGAAAACCACAGTGGTCGGGTCTCTGGCACTGAATCTGTCTTTGAGACTCTGAAAGGAAGAGAGGAAGAAGCTGCACACTGCGGTGGTAGGGGATTCATTAGTTAGGGGACTGACTGGATATTTTGTGGTCAGGCACGAGATTCTTGGGTGGCATGTTGCCTCTGGGTACCAGGGTCTGGGCATCTTGGGTCAAGTCCTCAGCATTCTTAGGTGGGAGGGTGTGCAGCCAGAGGTCATGGTCCATATGGGTACCAATGACATAGGTAGGAAGAGTGACAAGATTCTGTAAAGGGAGTTCAGGGAGGGAGGTGCTACGTTACAGGGCAGAACCTCCAGGCTGGTGATCTCAGGAAGGTTATCCACACCACGTGCTAGTGAGGCGAGAAATAGGAAGATTATACAGTTTAATGAAGGAATTGGTGTTAGGAAGGAGGGTATAACATTTTTGGATCATTGGGCTCTCTTCCAGGGAAGACAGGACCTGTGCAGAAGGGATGGTTTGCACACCTGAACTGGGGTGGACTAATATACTGGTGGGGAGATTTGTTAATGCTGCACAATGGGGACCAGAGTGCCAGTGCAGTTACTGGAGAGATTGAGGTGGCAGATGTTGGTGAAACCTCAGAAAAAATGAGGAATCAAATAACTATAAGACAATAAAATGTAGGAGCAGAATTAGGCCATTTGGCCCATCGAGTCAGCTCCACCATTTCATCATGGCTGATCCATTTTTTCTCTCAGCCCCAGTTTCCTGCCTTTTCCCTGTATCCCTTCATGCCCTGACCAGTTAAGAATCTATCAACCTCTGCCTTAAATATACATAAAGACTAGGCCTCCACAGCTGCCTGTGGCAAAGAATTCCACAGATTCACCACTTTCTGACTAAAGAAATTCCTCCTCATCTCTGTTCTAAAAGGACGTCCCTCTATTCTGATGTTGTGTCCTCTGGTCTTGACTCTCCCACCAGAGTAAACATCCTCTCCTCATCTACTCAGTCAAGGCCTTTCACCATTCGATACGTTTCAATGAGGTCACCCTTCAGTCTTCTAAATTCGACTGAATATAGACCCAGAGCCTTCAAACACTCTTCGTATTTCAAGCCATTCAATCCTGAAATCGTTTTTATGAAATTCCTTTGAACTCTCTCCAGTTTCAACACATCCTTTCTAAGATAAGAGGCCCAAACTTGCTCACAATACTCCTAGTAAGGCCTCACCAGTGTTTCTAAAGTTTCAACATTACATCCTTGCTTTTATATTCTCATCCTCTTGCCTTCCTCACCACGGACTCAACCTGTAAATTAACCTTTAGGGAATCCTGCACAAGGCCTTGCAATACACACAACACAAAATGCTGGAGGAACTCAGCAGGCCAGGCAGTACCTAAAGAATACAGTCGGCTTTTCGGGCCAAAACTCTTCGGCAGGACTGAAGGGTTGCCGAAGGGTTTTGGTCCAAAACATCGACTGTACTCTTTTCCATAGATGCTGCCTGGCCTGCTGAGCTCCTCCAGCATTTTGTGCGTGTTGCTTGGATTTCCAGCGTCTGCAGATTTTCTCTTGTTTGAAAGGACTCCCAAGTCCCTTTGTGCCTCAGATTTTTGTATTTTTTCTCTATTTACAAAATAGTCAACTCTTTCAATTCTTCTACCAAAGTACGTGACCATACACTTCCCAACTCTGCGTTCCATCTGCCACTTCTTTGCCCATTCTCTTAATCTCTTCAAGTCCTTCTTTGACTCCTGCCAATCAGCCACTGCTTTATCCATGCTAGAATCTTCCCTGTAATACCATGGCCTCTTAGCTTGTTAAGCAGCCTCATGTGTGGCACTTTGTCAAAGACCTTCTGTAAATCCAAGTACACAACATCAACTGATCCTCCTTTGTCTATCCTGCGTGTTATTTCCTTAAAGAATTCCAACAGATTTGTCAGGCGAGATTTTCCCTTGAGGAAATCATGCTGACTACGGCATATATAATCATGTGTCTACAAGTATCCTGAGACCTCGTCCTTAATATATGACTCTAACATCTTCCCAACCAATATCCATTCTTGAAGAGTGGAGTGACATTTGCAATTGTTCAGTCCTCTGGAACAATTCCAGAATCTAGTGATTCTTGAAAGATCACAATGCATCCACAATCTCTTCAGCTACCTCTTTCAGAAATCTAGGGTCTACACCATCTGGTCCAGGTGACTTATCTACCTTCAGACCTTTCAGTTTCCAAAGAACCTTCTCTCTTGTTATGGTAACTTCACACACTTCACACACTTCATGCCCCCTGACACCTGGAACTTCCACCATACTGCTAGTGTCTTCCACAGTGAAGACTGACGCAGAATATTTACTCAGTTCATCCACTATTTCATTGTCCCCCATTACTACATCTCCAGCATCATTTTTCAGTGGTCGGATAGTCACCCTCACCTCTCTTTTACACTTTATGTATCTAAAGACACTTTTGGTATCCTCTTTAATATTATTGGCTAGCTTACTATTGTATTCCATATTTCCCTTCCTAATTACTTTTTTAGTTGCCTTCTGTTGGTATTTAAAAGCTTCCCAATATTCTAACTTCCCACTAATTTTTGCTCTATTATATGTCCTCTCTTTGGCTTTGACTTCTCTTGTTAGATAGTTAGATACTTTATTAATTCCAAATGAAATTACAGTGTCACAGCAGCATTATAAATTCACAGATACTAGAAGAGAAGAAGAAAGGATTAAAAATAAATTAATAATATTGCCACAAACAGTCTAACAGGAGGGGGTTATCACTTCCCCAGCTATAGGTTGACTCATAATAGAGCCTAATGGCCGAGGGTAAGAATGACCTTATGTAGCGCTCTTCATCTTAGTCTAATACTAAAAGTACTCCTCTGTTCAGCCAAGGTGGCATGCAGAGGGTGAGAATCATCGTCCATAATTTTCAGGATTTTCCATAGGGTCCTTTGTTCTACTACAGCCTCCAGTGTGTCCAGTTTGACTCCTATAACCAAGCCAGCCTTTCTAATCAGTTTATTAGCCATGATTGTGTCATCTTTCCTTTAGAATACTTATTCTTCTTTGGGATGAATATATCCTGTGCCTTCTGAATTGCTTCCAGAAATTCCACCCATTCCTGCTCTGCCATCATCCCTGCCGGTGTTCTTTTCCAATCAATTTTGGACAACTCTTCTCTCATCTTTCTGCGATTCCCTTTACTCCACTGTAATACTGGTACATCTGACTTTAGTTTCTGCTTCTCAAATAGTTGGGCGAATTCATATTATGATCACTTCCCCTAAGGGTTCTTTTACCTTAAGCTCTCTAGTCAATTCCAATTCATAGAACAACACCCAGTCGAGAATAGCTGATCCTTGAGTGGGCTCAACTATGAGCTGCTCTAAAAGCCATCTTGAGGGCACTTTGGAAATTCCCTCTTCTGGAATCCAGTACCAACTTGATTTTCCCAATCTACTGCATATTGAAATCTCCAATGACTATTGTAACATTGCCATTTTGGCATGCATTTTCTATCTCCCTTTTAAATGTGTAGGCCACATCCTTTCTACTGTTTCAGGGCCTGTGTAGAACTCCCACCAGGGTCTTCTTATCCTTGCAGTTCCTTAACCCTATCTACAATGATTCAATACCTTCTAACCCTATGTCACCTCTTTCTAATGGTTTGATTTCATTTTTATCAACAGAGCAATGCCGCCCCCTTCCTGCCTGTCCTTTCTATACAACGTGTATCCTTGGACATTCAGCTCCCAGCTATAACGTTCTTTCAGCCATGATTCAGTGATGCCTACAAACATCATACCTGCCAATCTGCAAATGTGCTACGAGTTCATTTGCCTTATTCCGTATACTGCACACATTCAAATACAGCACCTCCAGTTCTGTATTCACCCTTTTCGATTTTATCTGCTTCTTACATTGTAACTCGTCCTGTTGTCTGCACTTTTTCCCTACCAACAGCCTCTCCTCACTACACGTTGCCTCTGTTTGTAAACCAGCTACCTCATCTTCAGCTCTATCATTCACCTTTCCTCCCATACTTAATGCGTTGAAATATATGCGGCTCAGGACACCAGTTGCGCCCCACTCAACTTTTTGATTCCTAACTTTGTCTGAAGTCTTACCAACATCGGTCTCCACGACCTCTCCATTATCTGTTCTGGCGCTGTGGTTCCCGTCCCCCTGCAACTCTAGTTTAAACCCCACCGTGCAGCATGAACAAACCCTGGTCTCCAGCCAAACCCGGATCGGGAAGTGGCCTCTGGCTCAGCTGTCTGGTGTTATGCCGACCGGGGATCAGAACGTGGACTCAGGGTTTGGTACCCTGGCACCCTAGTCTCTGGCAGACCCTGGATCAGGAAAATTTCCCAGATCAGTTACTCTGGTCTCTGGCTGACCTTGGATCAGGAAAATGCCCCAAATCGGTTACCCCAGTTAGGATGCATACTCCAAATCTGTGTTCTGTTTCCCCAGTCTCCAGCTGACTCTGGATCAGGAAAATGCCCCAGATCAGTTACCCGAGTCTCTGACTGACCCTGGATCAGGAAATGAGCCCCAGATTGGGTACCCTGGTTTCCAGCTGACCCCAAATTGGGATCCGAGTCTCCCGATTGGGAACTCCAGATCAGGATAGAGTCCTGGGAGCAAAACCACAGTGTCTGACATTCCGGGATCAGGAAGTGTCTTCCGGATGGGGTTCCTTGATTGGATCGGATCAACATCTCAGTGAGTGGTGGAGGAGGCCCAGCGTTGAGATTAATCTGAGGAACAAGGATTAACTCGCGGGTCATGTGGTCAAACGGCCAAGGGTCTGTCCTTCAGGGAAACGACTAGGAGAGGATACCCTCTGGCCTGTAGGCCACTGACCACATGACAGTCCCACCAACACATCTTAGTGTGTGACCTACCCTGTGCAGGTGACTATGAAGAACATGGAATTGTTGAAGTGGGCATTTTGCTCAGTCAGTGTGCGGTTGAAGTCATTTGCCCCGATCATGGCATTCCCACTAATCTTTCTGGCAAACACATCCATCCTCGGGAAATGAGTTATGAACACCTGGAAGATTGAAAAACCGTAGAAATGGGAACAGGGACAGTCCAATCCCCACTTCCACCCACCCCTCAACACCAGTACTCTCATCTCTGACTACCCCAGGATTCTCCAATTATGTGAACTTGACCTTCAGACCTGAACACCAGGACTCTCCTCTGCATAGCTGAGTCCAACTGTGGACAGGACGACTGTTTGGAGACCCTGCTGTCAGTCTGTACAGCCGTCCTGAGATTCCAGTTGCACTTTAGCCCCTTCCTAATTCCCACACTGACAAGGTTTTCCATAGTGAGACCAAGAAGAGATCTGAAGTCCATTGCCTCACGTTCTAGTAGTGTGAACATTGCATGTCCAGCTATATTTCATTAGGAGTTTCCAAAGATTTGCAATATCACCAAAGACTGTCTTTTACTGGCTCTCCTCCGTTATGTCCTGTTTGAGTTTCGCGAAAATAAGAAGTCGGACATTTGATACATCCTTCAAATTTGAGCAAATCTGGCGACCTTTTATCCAATATTTTCATTTAATTTGATTTATTACCCTTTTTTTTCAAAGTTTTAGATTTGATCAGAAAGTCTTTCTTCCTCTTTTTTTGTTCCTATCCTCGAAATGGACTGCCCAGTCCCTCTTTTTCAGTTTTTTGTTTTTTTTATATAGTATAGAGGGTTTTTTTCCCTCTTCATTTAAAACTTAATGCTTTTCTTTTTTCTCATATACTGAGAAGAGGAGAATTGCTGTTTTCAGTTTTTTTATTCTATATTTTATACTAGTTTAACAATATCTATGATTTTGGCCATATCTATCTTAATCTCGGTTTGTATTTTTACTCATATATACATATTCGAGATAATTCTCCTCTTGACTGGATGTATGCTCCTTTTAAATCAATAAAAATATTAATAAAGAAAGAAAGAATATCACCAAAGACTCCAGTAAATTTCTACAGGTGGGCCATGGAGAATACTCTGACTGGTTTCATCACCGTCTGGTAGGAAGGTTCCAACGCAGAGGGTTGGGAGAAGCTACAGAGGGTTGGAGACACAGACTGCTCCATCGTGGGCACCAGCCTTCCCAGCAGCAAGGGCATTTTGTAAACATGGTGCCTGAAGAAATTGGCATTTACCACAAAGACCCCTCACCATCCAGGATGTGGCCCCTTCTCATCACCACCATCAATAAGGAGGCACAGGGGCAAGAACTCACACGCTCATTGAACTAGGGGCAGCATCTTGCTCTCTGCCGTCAGATTTCCGATCGGTCCTTGAATCCATGGACACTGTCTCAAGGCATCAATCTTTTTCCACCCATCACCGATCAACAATCATCTGGCCGTCCTTTACACCAGCCAGCTCTGCTCTCCACTCTCATTCCTGGCGGGGGGGGGCTGGTGGAGGCGGGAGGGGTTGTGAACGCCATCCATCTCCCTCCCCAACAGCAGCTACCCGACCCACAGAGTCTCCCCGGAGAAATGACTCTCCAACATCTGCTCTTTGTATTCCGACATCCCTTGGTTCCGCACCTGACACCCAACCCCACCCCCTTGTTCGCTCAGCGGGTTAAAATTCTACGCCTCTGCCTGAATTCTGAGTTCAGCACCCACTGCCCGACCCCCTGTCGGTCTCGGCCTGAGAACCAGAGACAAAATGGCATCCCGTCAGGTCCCGCTGGTACTTACAGCTGGGTTTGTTGGTGTTGGAGGGTCTTCCCAAAGCTGCTTGGGAAGCATCATGTACACTGTGGTCTCTCCAACCATGGTGATTGAGATTAGAAATTGTCTGGTGTTTTGGATTCTCACACCTGAGGGTGATAAATACGATTGTAATCTTTTCTACTTTTCACTGGGAACACTAATATACCCAAACCTGGAAGTTTTGTTATATCATCAGCTAACTTCTGAGGCTTAAGCTGTACAATTAAGTAAATGCTACAAGTGGGTCTGAATCATGAAATATCTGCAGTGTACTCGGGGGATGGCAGAAGTAGGTTTTGATACAGATAGTGGTGGGCCTGAGGAAGGCGCTTCAAGGCTGCTTGTAGAGACAGATACATTAGGGACGTAACATGGATAGGCAGGCACAAAGATGAAAGGAAATTTCAGGACTTTGCAGGAGGGAAAGGTTCGATAATCTTTTAATTTTCTATTTCCAGCTGTTTTCTATTGTCTGACCCACCACATGATGCCACACCATATAAACCTTCCCTTTACATCTGTGCTACCTCAGCCTCTGAGTTCATCACAGACAGCAGATCTGTACCCATGCTGTTCAATCTGGAAGGTAACCTTACGTATCTGCCACTGTATCTCAACTGATTGATCCCTCCACAAAGCCACAGAGCGGTTGGGATGGTATCACCATCTGTCAGGGTAAGCTGGAGAACTCGTCTACTCAGGCATTGCGGGTGAAGCTGAGAAATAACAAAGGTATGACCACGATAATGGGATCATATTACAGATAACCCAACAGTCCGAGGGATTTAGAGGAACAAATTTGTAGAGAGATTACAGACTGTTGCAAGGTTGTTAGAGTAGGTGATTTTAACTTTCCACATATTGACTGGGAACCTCATAGTGTAAAAGGACTAGATGGGATAGAGTTTATCCAATGTGTTCAGGTAAGTTTTCTCAACCAGTGCATAGGAGTCCCAACAAGATACTAAATCTGCTATTAGGGAATGAGACAGGGCAGGTGACAGAAATTTGTGCAGAACACTTTGAATCTAGTGATCACAATGCTATTAGTTTCAAAGTAACTGTGCAAAAAGATAGGTCTGGTCCATGGGTTCAGGTGCTAAACTGGAGAAAGGCCAATTCTGAAAGGATCTGCCAAGTGTGGATTGGGACAGGCTGCTTTCCAGCAAAGGTGTATTTGGTAAGTGAGCTGCTATCAAAATTAAAATTTTGAGAGTACAAGTTTTGTATGTGACAAGCTCCCACATGGGAAGTTGGCCAAGGTGTTGCAGTTACTTCAGAGACAAGATGGGGTAGTAAATTGTATTAGACACTGGCTTTGTGGGAGAAGCCACGGAGTGGTAGTAAATGGTTGCCTCTCTGACTGGAGGCCTGTGACTAGTGGTGTGCCACAGGGATCAGTACTGGGTCCATTGTTGTTTGTCATCTGTATCAATGATCTGGATGATAATGTGGTAAACTGGATCAGAGAATTTGCAGATGACATTAACATTGGGGGTTAGTAGGGAGTGAAGAAGGCGATCCTGGTTTGCAGGGGGATCTGGAAAGGCTGCAAAAATGGGCTGAAAATGGCAGTTAGAATTTAATGCAGACGAGTGTGAGGTCAGACCACCCAGGGAAGCTCTTACATGGTGAACGGTCGGGCACTGACCAGTGTGGACATGACTGGTCCATAATTCATTGAAAGTGCTGCCATGGGTACGTAGGGTTGTAAAGAAAGCTTTTGGCTCTTTGCCCTTTGTATTGAGTACAGGAGATGGGATGTTATGTTGAAGTTGTATTAGACTTTGGTGAGGCCTAATTGGAGAAATGTGTGCAGTTTTGGTCACCTACTTACAGGAAGGATATAAGGAAGGTTGAAAGAGTACAGAGAGCGTTTACAAGGATGTTGCTCAGTCAGACGGATCTGAGTGACAAGGAAAGATTGAATAGGTTTGGAATTCTGCTTGTATGTCTTCTGGTAGACTGGGCTGGCCTGCAGTAGTGAAGTTACAGTTCATATTCGAGCATCCAGCAGTTCTTCACTACAAAGGCAATCCCTCCATTCAGACTCTCAGATCTGCTTCGCCGCCCGCCAACCATTCCTGTTTCTCTCACGTCCCCTACCTGCGGAGTTCGCCCCTCTGATGTAGCGGTACAGGAGCTGCCTGTGTACTTTATGCTGGTGAATGTTGCTGGTAGCCAAACGCGTTCCAACCCAGACCGACTCTTTTACACGGAGTGTCTGTTGACAAAGGATTTCACTATTATACACGTGGAACAGGCCTTTCGAGATGCATCACCTGGCAGACCACCAGTTTAACCCTATCCTAATCATGGGAGAATTTACAATGACCAATTAACTTACTAACTAACTGGTACAAGTTTTGAACTGAGGGAGGAAACCTACATGCACGCGAGAAGAACAGACAAACTTGCTTTCAGAGGACAGTGGAATCGAATTCCGATGCCCCGAACTGTAGTCGTGTTGTGCTAACTGTGGCACCCATTTCTTCTGGGAAGAAGGGGAGTGGGCTGAGATGCGATGCACGGGGGCAAGGACTGGAGATGAAGGAGTAGGGCATTTCTTTTACTGTGGGTAGTGTGTGCACAGTCTCCCTCTCAGCAAACAGTGGAAAGGCTCGAAGTGTCAGGGGGCAACTCTGAACAGGTGAAAGGTATCATGAGCCTGTCCCAGGACATGGGGAACACCGGCAGTGACAAAGGAAGGAAGGAGGGAGGCGGCTGTGATTTCACCATCGCTTTACCTCATAATCCGCAGTGCTGCACAAGACATCGTATCTCAGAAGACAGCTGAAGGCAGAAGCAGAGTGAGAAAAATTAACAGCTCAGTCCCAACACTGTAACCAGGCATCCCACACATTCCACAGAGCTGTGGATGGTTTGAACTGAACTATCACGGAACAGGCAGGCACAGAGGCTGGGAGAGGGAAGCGGGGCTGGGGACAGCAGAGGTGGGAAGGGAGGCAGGGCTCGGTGAGACAGGCAGGGCTGGGAGAAAGGTGGACGTCCTGGTTGTCGGGGCTGGGAAAGGGAGGCAGGATGGGGAAGGAGGCATGGCGGGGTTGGGGAAGGAGGTGTGGTTTGAGTCAGGAGGCAGGGGTGGGGAGGGAGACGGGATGGGGTGGGAGGCGGGGCCACACGAGGACCAGAAGGAACGGGGAAGAACCATCCCTCAGCCCGCACAGGCCCGACTTGTACATATATCTTACCCTTGGCTCAAGCTGCCCTCGATGACCAGCGAGGTAACCAACAGAAACCACACAGGCAGCATGGTCACACCCTGTGGGAGACGGGATCGGTCAGGACTCAGTATTTGTCACGGGCACACGGTGTTACAGCAAAGCAGCCGTTTGGCCCACCGAGCTCATGCTGGCCACCAATACCCACCGTCGTGACCATAGGCTTCCCTGCTGCCGTTTCAGTGTGGAACGACTGCCAGAGTCTCTGCTCTGCCCTCTCGACCCCCTCCCACCAAATTCCAGCACCACCCCCCACCCCATCTGGGTGAATACGATCTCTCCATAACCCAGATGAACCTCTTACCCCACCCCTCAAACCAGCCACCCAACAGGGAAATTCCTTTTGCTCCCCCGCCTACTGTCCTGCCCAGGACTATTTACTTTCCGCTCTCCTTAGCTTCAATGAAGGTTGCTGGATATAAAATGTCACTTCCTCCTCTCGCCACGGACACTGCCTGGCCTGCTGAGTATTTCCAGGATCCTCTCTCTTCGTTTCACATTTCCAACTATCTCTTCCCAATGGCCCTGACCCTAGGCCCCTGAGGTAGTGTTCAAAGTTCAAAGCATGTTTTATTATCAGAGAACATAGCATCCACCAGCTGAGCCCTGTGGTTTATTTTCCTGCAGCCATACTCAGCAAATCTACAGTATAGAATAGTGACTATAACAGGATCAGTGGAAGATCAACTGGAGTGCAGACGACAACAAACTGTGCAAAAGTAAATATAAATAAACAGCAATAAATAACGAGAGCATGAAATAACGAGATAAAGAGTCCTTAAAGTGAGATCATTGGCTGTGGGGACATCTCAATAGATGAGTGTAGGAAACATTCTCCCCATCTCCAGCCTGCTGAGTCCTTACCCATTCAATATATTTTGATGAGATTGTCTCCTATCATTCCACAGCCATTGGTCCATCAGCACGACCCCTTTATTCCTCCTTTTATACCACATGTTTATTTCATAATTTATAGATTTTTATGTTTTTGCGCTCACCTGCTGCCAGAAAACAAGACTAGCTACCTCTTATGTCGGTGATAATGAACCTGATTCTGATTTTGATTGCCAATATCTGCTCCAGACACCCCTGGATAGAGGAATTACCCTCCCAGTCTCCCTCCTGCTCAATCCTTGCCCACTCTGTACGTTTCGATGAGATCTCCTCCCGTCCTTTCACAATCAATTAGCCCATCAATCCTCCATTGTTATTCCTTCTTTTGCAGCATTTGTTTATCCATCCATCCATCCATCTAGCCATTTCCCTACCTATCTATCCATCTACCTATGTATCCATCCATCTATCTGTCCATCTGTCCATCTATGTTTCTATCTATTTATTTCTGAATGACCCTGACCCTGGCCTCCTGAGATAGGGGAATTACCGTCCGTGCTGAGCATTAGCACATCCTATACATTTTGGTGAAATCTCCACCCACTGTTCCGCAATATATATCAGTCCATTACATGTCCTCATTGTGGAGCGAGAGGGGAAGGACAGGGGCAAGGGTAGGGAGAGGGATGATGGAGGGAGATGGGAAGATAATGGGGGAGAAAGGCGGAAAGAGATGGGAGAAGAAGACAGGGAGAAAGGGAATGAGTCTCAGAGAGCAAGGGGTTGAAGATAAAGAGAGGGAAGTGAAGGGGAGCGAGAGGCATGCAAAGAAAGAAGGGTGAGAGTGAGTGTGCAATGTGTGAGACAGGGAGAGTGGGATGGAGTGAGACAGAGAAGGGAGGGGGAGGAAGAAGAAAGAGTTGAAGGGGAAGATAGAAAGCGGGTCGGGGAATTAAGAGACAGAAACTGGAGAGGAAGGGGCCAGAAGAGAAAAGAAATGAAGGAGACTGAGATGGCGGGGAGAAAGAACAAAGTGAGAAAAACAAAGGTAAAGAGAGAGTAAGGGGAGACAGTGATAGTAAAAGGAGGGGGAGAAATAAAGTGTGTGGGAAGAAAAGGAGAGAGAGTGGGGAAGGGAGGGGGAGTGAGGGAGGAGGG
Source organism: Mobula hypostoma (assembly GCF_963921235.1). NCBI lineage: Eukaryota > Metazoa > Chordata > Chondrichthyes > Myliobatiformes > Myliobatidae > Mobula > Mobula hypostoma. Next base: position 2,691,339 of record NC_086101.1, on the reverse strand, counting down.
AGAGGAGAAAGGGAAGAGAGGGTTGTAGTAAGAATCGTAAAATGTCAGCCAGAGAACGCAAGGGGCAATTACTGGGGTCAAATGTGTGACGTGCGGGGGAAGGGTGACCTGGCTTCTAGGTGACCAAGGTATTGTCTCGGCAGTCCTGAATGCAAAAACTCTGCAGATGCTGGGGTCAAAGCAACACGCGCAACACGCTGGAGGAACTCAGCAGGTCGGGCAGCGTCTACGGAAAGGGGTACTGCGGAAGAGTCTCGGCCCGTAACATCAACTGCGCATTGAAAGGGTCGACCCAGGTAGGGGAGAAGAGCGGTGACCTGGGTATAAAATAATGAGCACACTGATGGTCAGGTCTTTTCGATTTGGGCTCACCACAGGGCAGGTCAGGACTAACGCTGTGGACCAATCACAACGGGGTGCACCAGTTATGTGGGCTCAGGCACGCTTCTGAGAAAAGCACCGCTCATTGTAACTTGGCAGTAAAGTGTGACCCCTATTTCCATCCAGGGGGTCAGTGTGGACATGGTGGAGGATTACAAATACCTGGGGATACGAATTGACAATAAACTGGACTGGTCTAAGAACACTGAGGCTGTCTACAAGAAGGGTCAGAGCCGTCTCTGTTTCCTGAGGAGACTGAGATCCTTTAACATCTGCCAGACGATGCTGAGGATGTTCTACGAGTCTGTGGTGGCCACTGCCATCATGTTTGCTGTTGTGTGCTGGGGCAGCAGGCTGAGGGTAGCAGACACCAACAGAATCAACAAACTCATTCGTAAGGCCAATGATGTTGTGGGGATGGAACTGGACTCTCTGACGGTGGTGTCTGAAAAGAGGATGCTGTCTAAGTTGCATGTCATCTTGGACAATGTCTCCCATCCACTACATAATGTACTGGGTGGGCACAGGAGTACATTCAGCCAGCGACTCATTCCACCGAGATGCAACACAGAGCGTCATAGGAAGTCATTCCTGCCTGTGGCCATCAAATTTTACAACTCCTCCCTTGGAGGGTCAGACACCCTGAGCCAATAGGCTGGTCCTGGACTTATTTCATAATTTCCTGGCATAATTTACATATTACTATTTAACTATTTATGGTTTTATTACTATTTATTATTTATGGTGCAACTGTAACAAAAACCAATTTCCCCCGGGATCAATAGAGTATGACCATGACTATTTGTTTACAGCATTCTGTGTGCAAAGCTTACTCCTGTCGGATCTGCGAACAGTCCTTCACTTTTGGCACAATGAGGGTGCGAGGAAACACGTAACGGGGAGAGGGAATGAGCGGGGTGTGACAGGAAGGGAGTGAGGGGTAGCGGGGAGGGAGGCTGCGACAGGGAGTGAGGGATGGGGATAAGGTGTGGGAGGAGAAGGGAGAAAGAGGGAAGTACTATGTCAATGCGCTGTTGTAATGGAACAATATTGATGTATGTTATGCAAAACAATCTTTTCACCGCATCCTCGTACGAGTTACCAACGAATTCGCCTGCCCCACGAGGTGATCCAGTTTCATCCCAACAGAGAAATTCCTTTCCTTCCACATTCTCTGCGGCCCAGACCAACTCTCTCTTCTCAGTTCCAGTGAGGATTACTGGACATAAAATATCACCCCCTCCTCTCCCCATGGATGCTGCCTGGCCTGCTGAGTATTTCCAGGATCTCCTTTCTTTATTTCAGATTCCCGACAATGTCATCTCAATGATCCTGACCCCAGACACCCGAGACAGGGCAATCATCCTCCCTGTCTGGAGCCATCCGATATAGTTCAATGAAATCTCCTCCCATCATTCCACAGTCCTTCCACCCATCAACGTTATCTCATTATAAACACGAGAGATTCTGCAAGTCTGGAAAGCCAGAGGAACACAAGGCAAAATGTTGGGGCAACTCAGCACGTCAGTCAGCATCTATAGAAATGATAAACTTTTTTAGGCTGAGACCCTTCATCAAGACTGGAAAGGAAAGGGGGAAATGCCAGAATAAAAAGGTTGCGAGTGGAGTTGCGGGGGAGGGCAGGGAAGGGGAAGGGGGATTGCTGGAAGGTGACAGGTGAAGCCAGGTGAGTAGGAAAGGTAAAGGGCTGGAGAGGAAGGAACGTAATAGGAGAGGTGAGTGAACTGTGGGAGAAAGGGAAGAAGGAGAGGACCCAGGAGGAGGTGATAGACAGGAGAGGAGAAGTAAGAGCCAGAGTGGAAAGTTGAAGAGGGAAGGGGAGAGAGAGAATAGAAATTGGTATTCGTCGGAAGCTAGCTGTACTGATATGTCGCCCCTCCACCCTGACAGTGGGCTCACCGTGGCGGACGAGGAGGCCGTGGACCGACATGTCGAAATGGGAATGGTACACCGGGAAACTCTGCTTTTGGTGGATGGAGCGGAGGTGCTTAATAAAGCTCTTCACTGCTTTGTTTTGCACTAATTGTTTATTTAAGAAATTTGTACATTTTTCTATCTTTGTACCCTCCTGCTGCCACAAAATCACAGATTTCACCCGTCAGAGATAGTAAATCTGATCCTCATTCTGATTGGCAACGGCTCCTCCCGAGGACAGACTCGTGTTCTTCCACAGTGAAATTTCCCGACACTCTCGGAAACCAAAGTTGTCCACAGTACTCCTGGTACATCTGCACAAATGTCACTCACAATCGGAATGACCTTTCTCACTTCTGTAGCACCAGGGAATAAAGACCCAGCACTATCTGTGTGGTGAGTCAGTGACATCTCCCCCAGGGTAGTCTTCAGCCTCTAACGTTCTGGTACAGCCCAGCCCTCTGGACATCAGCACCAACCGATCTCTCTTCCTTTGATCATGACTCTGCCGTCTGTACGAATGCGGATATCCTCGCGTTTATCCACACGATATTCCATCTGCCACCTTGTCACCCACTCATTCAACCACTCCACATCCCCTTACCCTGATCACCACCCTGGTGAGTATTGTGGGAAACCATGGAAATAGGACTTTTGACGGCTGACGTCACTTGGACGTGAGCATGACCGACCGTGACTTCCAGCTACTCGCAGCCCGCCAACCCGCTAGAGATCAGATTAATCCCACTGCTTTTGCTACGTGACCATCAGCCCTTCACCTCGCCAACATCTCCAGTGCCACGTTTTGTCTGACGCTGAGTCCCTTTGGGGGGGGGGGTGAGACCAGGTGGGAGGGGAGATACCAAGGGGGAGATGGAGACAGAGAACAGGGTGGAATGGAGAGAGTGATGGGGAGAGAGGGGGAAGGGAAAGAGAGAGAAGGACAGGGAGAGGCAAAGAGGAGAACAAGTGCAGGACGGAGGCAGAGAGAGATATTGGGAGAGGAAGGGATGGGCTGAGGAGGAGAGAAGGGAGGAAGAGAGGGAGAGAGAGTAGACCTGAAATAGTGAGAGAGGGACCAGGGGAAGAGGCGATAGTGGGAGAGAGAAAAGCAAGAGAAAGATGGTAACGCAGATAGAGAGGTAGGACGAGGTGAGAGGGTGTGAGTTAGAGAGAAAGAGCGTGAGGCTGAAATAGAGTGTGTGTGTGTGTGTGTGAGAGAGAGAGAGAGAGAGAGATACACACACACACACACACACACACACACACAAAGAAAGAGAATGAATGATACATGCTGTACAATCCCTTGCCTCTGACATCCAGTCCCTACAATTCTACTGCTGAGACAATGAGTGATACGTCTTACCTTAGTGTTGTCTTGCTGATCTATGTGTGTGCTTGGCTGGAGCCCTTTTATACAGACAGATATCAGCTGGTGCTATCCAAATCAGCCAATGCATGAGAAGAAAAACAACACAAGGTTGTTAATGACTCCAACCGCAAGTGTTGCACCATCTAATTGACCTATATTGTGCAAACAGAAGCACTTTAATTCATTGCAAAACTCCCCATCATTAACAAGACCACGAGTGGATCCAGAAAGCAACTGGAACCACCACTTACTTTGCCTACAACGGCAGGTTCTAAGGCACCTCATCATTCTCCACAAAGCATCCAACACAAACTGAAGCACATAGCAAGGGTGAGAAGGCATCTGCTGGCTCGTTCCAGTCTGGGTTGATCTCCATCACCTTTCTGAGGTTTCACAGATCTGCAGCTGTTCTGCTGGTCATGAAATGACCCTAACTGTTCTCCCAGCCGGCTGAGTCTCTGATACAATAATTTATAACTAAAGCTGATTACCTGATCCCTGTCTGGTACAGCAGGTCAAGTGCACAGCAACACAAGAGGCTCTGCTCAATACATTACACTCACATCCTTCCCCACCGTCGATAGCACAGCATCTAGCACCAGGTCCAAGAACATTTACTTCCCTTCAACCATTTGGCTCAACTATCCAGCACATCCCTGATCACGACAGTTTAGCAATGCTGCGACCACTTTGATCACTTTTGTTTTGTTCCAAATATGATCTTTCTTGTAAGCATCGACAGTAATTTATCTTTAATTTGTGTTTGGCTTGTTAATACTGCTTATCTGATACTGTGTGCCTGTGATGTTGCTGCAAATCAGGTTTTCATGAGTATTTAAAGGTACTTGAGCAGATGTCAATAGACTTGACTTTGACATTGACCATCTACTTTGTGGACAGCTCTGAAATCCTCAGAACTGTTAAATGTCATGACAGTAAAAGGCTGGTCTGCCAACAGCTTCAGACAGCTGCTAACTCAGTCAGCTCCTGGAGGATAGTAAAAGCTTCTTTAGGTATGTGAAAAGGAAAAAAATAGTCAAGACCAAAATTGGGCCCTTGAAGACAGAAGCGGGTGAATTTATTATGGGAAACAAGGAAATGGCAGACGAGTTGATGGCAGATACGATAGGGTCTTTTAAGAGACTCTTGGATGGGTGCATGGAGATTAGAAAAATAGAGGGCTATGGGTAACCTTAGGTAATTTCTAAAGTAAGGACATGTTCAGCACAGTTTTGTGGGCTGAAGGGCCTGTATTGTGCTGTAGGTTTTCTATGTTTCCATGTGCCTATGTATCCGCCTCCACCATCGTTGCCGGCAGCCCATTCCACGTACTCACCACTCTCTGCATAAAAAACTTACCCCTGACATTTCCTCTCTACCTACTTCCAAGCACCTTAAAACTGCATGCTAGCCATCTCAGCCCTGGAAAAAAGCCTCTGACTATCCATACGATCAATGCCTCTCATCATCTTGTACACCTCTATCTTTGCTCCAAGGAGAAAAGGCCAAGTTCACTTTATGTATTCTCATAAGGCTTGCTCTCCAATCCAGGCAACCTCCTTGTAAATTTCTGCTACACCCTTTCTATGGTTTCCACATCTTTCCTACTTTCCTACTGTGAGGCGACCAGAACTGAGCACAGTACTCCAAGTGGGGTCTGACCAGGGTCCTATATAGCTGCAACATTACCTCTCGGCTCTTAAACTCAATCCCACAATTGATGAAGGACAATACACCGTATGCCTTCTTAACCACAGAGTCAACCTGCACAGCTGCTTTGAGTGTCCTGTGAACTCAGACCGCAAGATCCCTCTGATCCTCCACACTGCCAAGAGTCTTACCATTAATACTATATTCTGTCATCATATCTGACCTACCAAAATGAACCACCTCACACCTATCTGGGTTGAACTCCATCTGCCACTTCTCAGCCCAGTTTTGCATCCTATCAATGTCCCGCTGTAACCTCTGACAGCCCTCCACACTATCCACAACACCCCCAACTTTCGTGTCATCAGCAATTTACTAACCCATCCCTCCACTTCCTCATCCAGGTCATTTATAAAAATTCACACAGAGTATAAAGATCAAGAAGATCTGGTATTAGGAATTGAACGTAGTCAATTGTCAGGTCTCTCATTGGGAGAGCATTTTGGAGATGGTGATCACAATTCTATCTCAATTACCATAACATTGGAGAGGGATAAGTACAGACAAGTTAGGAAAGTGTTTAATTGGAGTAAGGGGAAATATGAAGCTATCAGGCAGGAACGTGGAAGCATAAATTGGGAACAGATGTTCTCAGGGAAACATATGGAAGAAATGTGGCAAGTGTTCAGGGGATGTTTGTGTGGAATTTTGCATAGGTACATTCCAATGAGACAGGGAAAGGATGGTAGGGTACAGGAACCGTGGTGTACAAAGGCTGTTGAAAATCTAGTCAAGAAGAAAAGAAGAGATTATGAAAGGTTCAAAAAACTAGGTAATGATAGAGATCTCAAAAATTATAAGGTTAGCCAGAAGGAGCTCAAGAATAGGAGAGCCAGAAGGGGCCATGAGAAGGCCTTGGCGAGCAGGATTAAGGAAAACCCCAAGGCATTCTACAAGTATGTGAAGAGCAAGAGGATGAGATGTGAGAGAATAGGACAATCAAGTGTGGCAGTGGAAAAGTCTGTATGGAACCGGAGGAGGTAGCGGAGGTACTTAATGAATACTTTGTTTCAGTATTCACTACGGAAAAGGACCTTGGTGATTGTAAGAAAGATGTACAGTGGACTGAAAAGCTTGAGCAGATAGACATTAATAAAGAGGATTTGCTGGAGGTTTTGGAAACCATAAGTTGGACAAGTCACCAGGACGGGATGAGATGTACCCCGGGCTACCGTGGGAGGTGAGAGAGGAGATTGCTGAGCCTCTGTCAATGATCTTTGAATCATCAATGGAGACGGGAGAGGTTCCGGAGGATTGGAGGGTTGTAGATGTTGTTCCCTTATTCAAGAAAGGGAGTAGAGATAGCCCAGGAAATTATAGACCAGTGAGTCTTACTTCAGTGGTTGGTAAGTTGATAGAGAAGATCCTGGGGGCAGGATTTATGAACATTTGGAGAGGCATAATAGGATTAGGAATAGTCAGCATGGCTTTGTCAAAGGCAGGTCGTGATTTTTTGAGGATGTGACTAAACGTATTGATGAAGGCAGAGCAGTAGATGTAGTGTATATGGATTTCAGCAAGGCATTTGATAAGATACCCCATGCAAGGTTTATTGAGAAAGTAAGGAGGCATGGGATCCAAGGAGACATTGCTTTGTGGATCCAGAACTGGCTTGCCCACAGAAAGCAAAGAGTGGTTGTAGCCGGGTTGTATTCTGCATGGAGGTCAGCGACCAGTAGTGTGCCTCAGGGATCTGTTCTGGGACCCCTTCTCTGCGTGAATTTTTATAAATGACCTGGATGAGGAAGTGGAGGGATGGGTTAGTAAATTTACTGATGACACAAAGGTTGGAGGTGTTGTGGATAGTGTGGAGGGCTGTCAGAGGTTACAGTGGGACATCGATAGGATGCAAAACTGGGCTGAGAAGTGGCAGATGGAATTCAACCCAGGTAAGTGTAAAGTGGTTCATTTTGGTAGGGCAAATATGATGGCAGAATATAGTATTAATGGTAAGACTCTTGGCAGTGTGGAGGATCAGAGGGATCTTGGGGTCTGAGTCCATAGGACACTCAGAGCTGCCGCGCAGGTTGACTCTGTGGTTAAGGAGGCAGCTCCGGGACATAACCTGGGTCAGTGTGTCCATGAGGCAGCACCATAACTACTGCTGGTACTGAGGTGAATCGCCCTACTGGATGGTGGAATGAGCTATTGGGCCAAATGGCCCCATGTTGCCCTTACCTGTTGTGTAATTGTCCTTTGAGATTCACACTCAGTGACACCGAGAGGACACCGATCATACATCCACACCATGCCACACTGTCGCTCAGGAAGCGAGTATCCGATCGACGACTCGAAGCTGCAGTGAAGCGCCTGCAGAGCTGAGTAAGGCCACAGGTATTCTCAGCAGGTGTTGCTGGATTTCCCAAACTGCATTCCATTTTGCTCATGGTTTCAACATTGCACGTCACAGAGCTGACACCCAACTCCTTCGTAATACCTGGCACCTTGACAATCACCCGGAATCAATAAGGGGATTGAGGACAGTGAATTGTTCCAAAAACCTATTGGTTTCACTGATGGGAAAGAGATGTGTGCATTCCACTCCCTTCTACAACAAACCATTGGGAGCCGGGGTTCAGGGACACATCGACCTGAGAATAACACATACAAAATGCTGGAGGACCCAGTAGATCGGCCAGTCCTGATGAAGGTAAAATTAAAAACGCAAGCACGAGGAATTCTGCAGCTGCTGGAAATTCAAGCAACACACATCAAATTTGCTGGTCAACACAGCAGGCCAGGCAGCATCTCTAGGAAGAGGTACAGTCGACGATTCCGGCCGAGACCCTTCGTCAGGAGGTTCTCAGTCCAAATCGTTGACCGTTTATTCACTTCCATACATGCCGTCTGACCTGCTGTTCCTCCAGCATCTTGTACGTTTTACTCCAAATTTGTAGCATCTGCAGAATCGTAAACACAATAGATTCTGCAGATGCTGAAAACTTCCTTGTGTTTATCACCCTGTCACTGAGCCACCACATCCAAGAAACTCCAGCCCATCTAAACCATGCTGAACTGTTATTCTGCCTCATCCAATCGACCCACAGCCCTTCCCATCCAGGAACTCCAAATGCTTCTTCAATGTTGACCTCAAACCTGCATCCACCACATTCAATGGCAGCTCATTCCACACTCATACCACCCTCTGAGTGAAGAAGTTCCCTCACCAAGCCTCACTTAAATATTTCACTTTTTACCCTTAAACTGTGACCTCTAGTCTAGTTTCACCCAACTCAGTGGAAAAAGCCTGCTTGTATTTACTGTATCTATACCCCTCATAATTTTGTATACCTCTATCAAATCTCCCTTCAATCTTCTATGCTCCAGGGAATAATCTCCTCACATAGTCATCCTGAGGAGACTGAGGTCCTTTAACATCTGCTGGACAATGCTGAAGATGTTCTACGAGTCTGTGGTGGCCAGTGCGATCATGTTTGCTGTTGTGTGCTGGGGCAGCAGGCTGAGGGTAGCAGACACCAACAGAATCAACAAACTCATTCGTAAGGCCAGTGATGTTGTGGGGATGGAACTGGACTCTCTGACGGTGGTGTCTGAAAAGAGGATGCTGTCTAAGTTGCATGCCATCTTGGACAATGTCTCCCATCCACTACATAATGTACTGGGTGGGCACAGGAGTACATTCAGCCAGAGACTCATTCCACCAAGATGCAGCACAGAGCATCATAGGAAGTCATTCCTGCCTGTGGCCATCAAACTTTACAACTTCTCCCTTGGAGGATCAGACACCCTGAGCCAATTGGCTGGTCCTGGACTTATTTCATAATTTACTAGCATAATTTACATATTACTATTTAACTATTTATGGTTTTATTACTATTTATTATTTATGGTGCAACTGTAACGAAAACCAATTTCCCCCCGGGATCAATAAAGTATGGCTATGACTATTTCCCTCTAACTTAGGTCCTTAAGTCCTGGGAAAATCATTGTACAGCACAGGATTGAGTTAAGCTGCAGAGCATTGTAAAACTAGTCAGCTGTGTCGGGGGCATTGGCCTCCGTAGTATCCAGGACATCTTCAAGGAGTGGTGCCTCAGAAAGGTGGCTTCCATTCTTAAGGACAGGACAGGCCACTTTCTCATTGCTACAATCAGGAAGAGGATACAGGAGCCAGAAGGCACACACACAGTGATTCAAGAACAGCTTCTTCTCCTCGGCATCTCTGATTTCTGAATGGACATTGAACCCATGAACACCACCTCATCATTCTGTTTCTGATTCTGAAGAGAGTCGTGGTTCCGCAAAGGGAGTTCAGGGAGTTAAAAAAACACAGTGGATCTGTTCAAAGACATGTTTATTGTTAGCAATGAGGAACAATTCAACTGCTCATGGATGGCAGCTGATTCTGATTTACAGCTCACAAAGTTCTTTTTTTTTACAAGTTTTGAGTCTATTCTTTAGCTATTATCTGTTCTGCAAGATCAGCTCCTCCACTGGGGTACAGCTGAAGTACTCAAGGCCAGTGTATATCAATTCCCCCCCCCCCATGAACAATGAACACAGTGAACACAGTGAACAATGATCAGGACATTACATGCCTTTTGACGCGTACACACTTAGCTTATAGCAAAACACTCTGGGATTGTACAGGTTCCATTTTGTTACATTGCAAGATTAAACACATAAAGTAGGGCTGCATTGTAGCACAGTGGTTAGCACAACACTTTACAGTACTAGCAACAATTACTGCCACTGCTTGGAAGGAGTTTGTATGTTCTCCCCGTGACCACGTGGGTTTCATCTCTGTGCTTCGTTTTCCTCACACGGTCCAAAGACATACTGGTTGGTTGGTCAATTGGCCTTCGTAAATTGATTAGGTTGGGATTAAATCAGAGGGTTGCTGGATGGCTGGCCCAAAGGGCAGAGCCTACCCCATGCTGTATCTCAATAAGTAAATAAATAATCTCTAAGTTCTAAATACTATTTTTTTCTTTTTTTGATTTCTGCATTTTTTTCTGATCCTCTGCAGTCGCTCCTCCATACCACTATACCTCCATTGCCAAGAGCTATGGAGGTGGAGACACTGAATAGGACCTGTACAACATTAAGAGGATGTGTTGGAACTTGTGAAAACCCATGGGGTCAAACGGGATATACCCCAGATTACTTGGGAAGTGTGGGAGGGGATTGCCTTTGTCAGTGTCTTATGTCAATGGTGGATCAACTATTGGAGAGGATTCCTAGAAACAGGACTTTTGATCACTTGGAGAAGCATAGTCTGATCAGAGGCAGTCAGCCTGGCTTTGTGAGGGGTAGGTCATGCCAGACGAGCCTAATTGAATTCTTTGTAGATATGACAAAACACATTGGTGAAGGTAGAGCAGTGGATGTGGTGTATATGGATATTAGTAAGGTGTTTGACAAAGTTCCCCATGGTAGGCTCATTGAGAAAGCGGGAGACATGGGACCTTAGGAAACTTGTCCATATAGATTCAGAATTAGCTTGTCTATAGAAGGCAGAGGGTGGTAGAAAATGGAGTGTGTTCTGCCTGGAGGTCGGGTCGGTGGCCAGTGGTATACCACAGGGTCCTGTTCTGGGACCCTTGTCTTGGATAAGGAAGTGTAAGGGTGGGTTAGTAAGTTTTCAGATGACACAAAAGTTGGTGGAGTTGTGGATTGTGCAGAAGGTTGTTGTAAGTTACAACAGGACATTGACAGGATGCATAGCTGGGTTGAGAAGTGGCAGATGGAGTTAAATTTGAAAAAGTGTGATGTGATTCACTTTGGAAGGTTGTAATTGAAGGCAGAATACAGGGTTAATGGGAGGACTCTTAACAGTGTGAAGGGACAGAGGGATCTTAGGTTCCACGTCCACACATTTTTCAACCTTGCTGAGAAACTTGATAGGACAGTTAAGTAGACATACAGTGTGTTGGCCTTCTTTAGTCAGAGAATTGAGTTGAAGAGCTGCGAGGTAATGTTGTGGCTCTATAAAACCAGAGTAGATCACACTTGTACAGTTCTGGTCATCTCATTATGGGAACTATGTAGGGTCTCAGCCCAAAATATTGACTGTACTTTTTTCCATAGACACTGCCTGACCTGCTGAGTTCCTCCAGCGTTTTGTGTGTGTTGCTTGGATTTCCAGCATCTGCAGATTTTCTCTTGTTTGTGATAGGAAGGATGTGGAAGATTTAGATAGTGCAGAAGAGGTTTACTGAAGATGATGTCTGAATTGGGGAGCATGTCTTATGAAGGTAGGTTGAGCGAGCTTGGGGTTTTCTTTTTGGAGAGGAGGAGGATGAGAGATGAGAAGAGGCATAGATTGAGTGAACAGCCAGAAACTTTCCCAGGGTGGAAATTGCTAATACATGAGGGCATAATTTTAAAGTTATTGGAGGAGGGATTTTGGGAACACTAAGAGACTCCTAGATAGGCAGCATGACTGTCAGGAAAATGGAGGACTATGTGGGAGGGAAGGATTAGTGTGATCTTGGAGTTGGTTAAAAGTTTGGCACAACAATGTGGGGCCCAAATGGCCTGTACTGTTCTAGGTTCTGTAATACAAGCTTAGAAACAAGCTGAAACGCCCACCATGTCCCTGCCAATCATCAAGCAAGCCATTTACACCCATCCTTCACAAACTATATCAAGTTCATGTTCACGTTCAGCTTACTGTCATTCAACCATACACATGTATACCACCAAACGAAACGGTGTTCCTCCAGACCAAGGTGCACAACACAGTACATGTAACTCACAGACATAACACGTAAAGCAATATTACCACATATAAATTAACAAATATTAAGATGCATTTACAATGGAGAAGATGGTGCCAGAAAACTACACTACCAAGGGCAACATCCTGCAGATGACCCATGAAACTATTTCTTTCACTCCTTTCACATCTTAGACCATAAGACATAGGAGCAGAATTAGGCCATTCAGACCATCAAGTCTACTCCACCATTTCATCATGCCTGACCCTGGATCCCATTCAACCCCATACACCTGTCCACTCACCATATCCCTTGATGTCCCAATCAATCAGGAATCTATCTATTTCCATCTTGAATATACCCACAGACTTGGCCTCGACCGCAGTCTCTGGCAGAGTATTCCACAGATTCGCCACTCTTCAGCTAAAAAATTCCTCCTTACTTCTGTTGTAAAAGGTTGCCTTTCATTCCCAGAATCATCCTCATGAACCTCCTCTGGACTCTCTCCAGTGGCAACACATCCTTTCTGAGACATGGGGCCCAAAACTGTTGAGAAAACTCCAAATGCAGCCTGACTAGTGTCTTATAAAGTCTCAGCATTATCTCCTTGTTTTCATATTCTATTCCCCTTGAAATAAATGCCAACATTGCATTTGAAATCTTCTTTTCCTTTCAAATGTGGTTCTGGAACTGTTGGAGCCTGTGATTTAACAGTTTGATTGTGTGTTTTGGGGCTAGCAATCCAGTGCTTTGTTGTCTCTGAGAGTTTTCCAGAAGGCCAGCGCCCTCTGTTTCTCGCCAATCTCACCAATTAAAGCACCAAGGAAGATTGAAAACATCAAGGTGGCTGCGGAAGATGAGCGACTTCGACACCATCGACCAACCTCTGGCTTGCTGCTCCTGAAGGAAGGTCTCTCTCTCCCTCAACGCTGTCGACGCAGTTCACATTGTGATATTCCTGAAGGAAGGTCCCTGCGTATGAATGGTCTCTCTCCTTCAATGCTGTCGATGTAGTTCACATTGTGATGTGCTTTTCTGGTTTGTGGTCACTCCTTTTTTATGCTACATCAGTCGGGGGAGCCTGCAGGTGTAGAACACTGAGCTGAATCGGCTTATGCCTGGACTGTTCTGATTTTGTGTTTTCACTTCTTTTGTTGCCTTTTTTATGTGGGGGAGGGGGTTGATGGTTTTCTTTGAATGGGCTCCATGATTTTCTTTGTTTCATGGCTGTCTGTAGGAATCCGGAAGAAGAAAGATTCCAGACCTAATCAGTTCCCCTCTACCACCACTCTGCTCCGTCTAGCGGAATTAGTCCTTACTCTTAATAATTTCTCCTTTGGCTCCTCCCACTTCCTCCAAGCTAAAGCTGTAGCCATGGGCACCCATATGGGTCCCAGCTATGCCTGCCTTTTTGTTGGCTTTGTGGAACAATCTATGTTCCGTGCCTATTCTGGTATCTGTCCCCCACTTTTCCTTCACTACATCGACGACTGCATTGGCGCTGCTTCCTGCACGCATGCAGAACTCGTTGACTTCATTAACTTTGCCTCCACCTTTCACCCTGCCCTCAAGTTTACCTGGTCCATTTCCGACACCTCCCTCCCCTTTCTAGATCTTTCTGTCTCTGTCTCTGGAGACAGCTTATCCACTGATGTCTACTATAAACTTACTGACTCTCACAGCTATCTGGACTATTCCTCTTCTCACCTTGTATCTTGCAAAAATGCCATCCCCTTCTCGCAATTCCTCAGTCTCCGCCGCATCTGCTCTCAGGATGAGGCTTTTCATTCCAGGACGACGGAGATATCCTCCTTTTTTAAAGAAAGGGGCTTCGCTTCCTCCACTATCAACTCTGCCCTCAAACGCATCTCCCCCATTTCACGCACATCTGCTCTCACTCCATCCTCCCGCCACCCCACTAGGAATAGGGTTCCCCTTGTCCTCACCTACCACCCCACTATCCTCCAGGTCCAACATATAATTCTCTGTAACTTCCGCCACCGCCAACGGGATCCCACCACTAAACACATCTTTCCCTCCCCCCTCCCCCCCGCTTTCCGCAGGGATCGCTCCCTACGCGACTCCCTTGTCCAATCGTCCCCCCCCTTCCCTCCCCACTGATCTCCCTCCTGGCACTTATCCGTGTAAGCGGAACAAGTGCTACACATGCCCTTACACTTCCTCCCTTACCACCATTCAGGGCCCCAAACAGTCCTTCCAGGTGAGGCAACACTTCACCTGTGAGTCGACTGGGGTGATATACTGCGTCCGGTGCTCCCGATGTGGCCTTTTATATATCGGCGAGACCCGACACAGACTGGGAGATCATTTCGCTGAGCACCTACGCTGTGTCCGCCAGAGAAAGCAAGATCTTCCAGTGGCCACACATTTTAATTCCACATCCCATTCCCATTCTGACATGTCTATCCACGGCCTCCTCTACTGTAAAGATGAAGACACACTCAGTTTGGAGGAACAACACCTTATATTCCGTCTGGGTAGCCTCCAACCTGATGGCATGAACATTGACTTCTCTAACTTCCGTTAATGCCCCATCTCCCCGTCGTACCCCATCCGTTATTTATTTAAATACACACATCCTTTCTCTCACTCTCCTTTTTCTCCCTCTGTCCATCTGAATATACCCCTTGCCCATCCTCTGGGCTCCCCCTCCCCCTTTTCTTTCTCCTTGGGCCTCCTGTCCCATGATCCTCTCATATCCCTTTTGCCAATCACCTGTCCAGCTCTTGGCTCCATCCCTCCCCCTCCTGTCTTCTCCTATCATTTTGGATCTCCCCCTCCCCCTCCCACTTTCAAATCTCTTACTAACTCTTCCTTCAGTTAGTCCTGACGAAGGGTCTCAGCCCGAAACGTCGACTGTACCTCTTCCTCGAGATGCTGCCTGGCCTGCTGCGTTCACCAGCAACTTTGATGTTTATTGCTTGAACTTCCAGCATCTGCAGATTTCCTTGTGTTTGAGTAATCCTCCCATTAAACTTTCAGCCTGTAATTATGCTCTGAGTAATTAAACCCCTTCCTTGTGAATTTCCCAATGATGAATTCCAAAGATAGATGTACAACAAAGGCAAACATCATTGCTTCAGGTAATTGACTGAATTTATTGTTGCACCACCCAAGGTGCATACTGAGTATGAAGGAAGTTGATTATAAAAACAGCTCCTTCAAGTTCACATAGCCTGGGTGGAGGCTCTGACACTCCAGTAAATGCTTCCAATGGCGTGCCTCACAAATAGCCACTGATCACGAGGTCCAGCTCCTGGCCTTCACATGTGACTTAGCTGCTCAGCCCGGCATTGCCGTTTCTACTGACGGGAGGAGGAGCGAACGTGCGCTACTAGTGCCTTCGTTAGTTCTGGGTTACCAGTTACTTTTGGCAGATGGGGTGCGCGGTGGTCGGCAGCTCATCTAAAAGGAAAATTCTGATGTCAGACCTCCACTGCCTTGGGCTCTGGGAAGAATAACCCATACCAAACAGGTCAAAGGGTAGAGGCGAGACTAAAACTGTTGATTTTGTACCCTTCTGTACTCCACTTACGCCAGACCCCTCTGTACCCAGTTCACCCCATACCCCTCTGTACCCAATTCCCCCCGTACCCCTCTGTACCCAATTCCCCCGTACCCCTCTGTACCCAGTTCACCCGTACCCCTCTGTACTCCTTTCACCCCATATCTCTCTGCAGCCAGTTCCCCCATACCCCTCTGTACCCAGTTCCCCCATACCCCTCTGTACCCAGTTCCCCCATACCCCTCTTTACCCAGTTCACCCCATACACCTCTGTAACCAGTTCCCCCGTACCCCTCTGTACCCAGTTCACCCTGTACCCCGCTGTACTCCTTTCACCCCATATCTCTCTGTACCCAGTTCACCCCGTACCCCTCTGTACCCAATTCCCCCTGTACCCCTCTGTACCCAGTTCACCCCGTACCCCTCTGTACCCAGTTCACCCCGTACCCCTCTTTACCCAGTTCACCCCGTACACCTCTGTAACCAGTTCCCCCGTACCCCTCTGTACCCAGTTCCCCGTACCCCTCTGTACCCAGTTCACCCCATACCCCTCTGTACTCCTTTCACCCCTTATCTCTCTGTACCCAGTTCCCCCCATACCCCTCTGTACCCAATTCCCACTGTACCCCTCTGTACCCAGTTCACCCCGTACCCCTCTGCACTCCTTTCACCCCATATCTCTCTGTACCCAGTTCCCCCATACCCCTCTGTACCCAATTCCCTCTGTACCCCTCTGTACCCAGTTCACCCCGTACCCCTCTGTACCCAGTTCACCCCATACCCCTCTGCACTCCTTTCACCCCATATCTCTCTGTACCCAGTTCCCCCATACCCCTCTGTACCCAATTCCCTCTGTACCCCTCTGTACCCAGTTCACCCCGTACCCCTCTGTACCCAGTTCACCCCATACCCCTCTTTACCCAGTTCCCCCATACCCCTCTGTACCCAATTCCCCCTGTACCCCTCTGTACCCAGTTCACCCCATACCCCTCTGTACCCAATTCCCACTGTACCCCTCTGTACCCAGTTCACCCCGTACCCCTCTGTACCCAATTCCCACTGTACCCCTCTGTACCCAGTTCACCCCGTACCCCTCTGTACTCCTTTCACCCTATATCTCTCTGTACCCAGTTCCCCCCATACCCCTCTGTACCCAATTCCCACTGTACCCCTCTGTACCCAGTTCACCCCGTACCCCTCTGTACCCAGTTCACCCCGTACCCCTCTGTACCCAATTCCCCCTGTACCCTCTGTACCCAGTTCACCCCATACCCCTCTTTACCCAGTTCCCCCCGTACCCCTCTGTACCCAGTTCACCCCGTACCCCTCTGTACTCCTTTCACCCCATATCTCTCTGTACCCAGTTCCCCCCATACCCCTCTGTACCCAATTCCCACTGTACCCCTCTGTACCCAGTTCACCCCGTACCCCTCTGTACCCAGTTCACCCCGTACCCCTCTGTACCCAATTCCCCTGTACCCCTCTGTACCCAGTTCACCCCATACCCCTCTTTACCCAGTTCCCCCCGTACCCCTCTGTACCCAGTTCACCCCGTACCCCTCTGTACTCCTTTCACCCCATATCTCTCTGTACCCAGTTCCCCCATACCCCTCTGTACCCAGTTCACCCCGTACCCCTCTTTACCCAGTTCACCCCATAACCCTCTGTACCCAATTCCTCCCGTACCCCTCTGTACCCAGTTCACCCCGTACCCCTCTGTACCCAGTTCACCCCATACCCCTCTGTACTCCTTTCACCCCATATCTCTCTGTACCCAGTTCCCCATACCCCTCTGTACTCAGTTCCCCCATACCCCTCTGTACCCAGTTCCCCCATACCCCTCTTTACCCAGTTCACCCCGTACACCTCTGTACCCAGTTCCCCTCAGTACTCCTTTCACCCGTATGTCTCTGTACCCAGTTCCTCCCAGACCCCTCTGTACCCAGTTCACCCCGTACCCCTCTTTAATCAGTTCACCCTGTACCCCTCTGTACCCAGTTCCCCGTCTGTACTCCTTTCACCCCGTATCTCTCTGTACCCAGTTCCTCCCATACCCCTCTGTACCCAGTTCACCCCGTACCCATCTGTACCCAGTTTCCTCGTACCCTTCTGTACCCAGTTCACCCCGTACCCCTCTGTACCCAGTTCACCCCGTACCCCTCTTTACCCAGTTCCCCCCATACCCCTCTGTACCCAATTCCCCTGTACCGCTCTATACCCAGTTCATCCTGTACCCCTCTGTACTCCTTTCACCCCATATCTCTCTGTACCCAGTTCCCCCATACCCCTCTGTACTCAGTTCCCCAATACCCCTCTGTACCCAGTTCACCCGTACCCCTCTGTACCCAGTTTGCCCGTACCCCTCTTTACCCAGTTCACCCCGTACCCCTCTGTACCCAGTTCACCCCGTAGCCCTCTGTACCGAGTTCACCTCGTGTCTTATAAAGGCTCAGCATTATCTCCTTGTTTTTATATTTTATTCCCCTTGAAATGAATGTCAACATTGCATTTGCCTTCTTTAGCACAGAGTCGACTGGTGAATTAACCTTCTGGGAGTCTGCACCTCTGATGTATGCAGACATCCCACCTCTCCCAGAAGTTCCGGGAGTCTCCTGCATATTGATAGCAGCTCCCTGATGCTCGCAAATTATATACAATATCCCGGAAATCGATAGAGGGAGAGGGAGAGGGAGGGAGAGAGAGAGTGTGTATCCTGATTGGTCTCTCTTCGTGCTAAGTAGACCTATCAGTTTTCTCTGTGGGTGGGCTTTACAGTTGACCTATCTCTCTCTCTCTCTCTTTCTCTCTTTCATTGTCCATCAGTTCAGTTTAGTGTCCTGCAGCGCCATGGCAGAGTGTTCCAAAACAGAAAATATGAAACATGAATGCAAACACGAGGACTTCACCCCAGACTACACTAAAGTGTAAACTTAAATTTGCCGGACCAAATAACCACTCCACACACAAGCCTTTACTTTAACCTTTCACCTGTTTATTTGTTCAAACTCAGCCGGTGAGAAAGACTCAGAGTCGATCATCAGAGAGAGAAACATTCTCTCTCTCTCTCTAGCGGCTCTGACAAGCTTTCTGTCTAACACTGAGAAACATGACAATTTATAGAACTGGCAAAATAAAGAATCACTTAGTTGAACAGATCTTCCTGCCAAGTCAGAGCAAAACTTAATTACTTAGATGAGAGAGTACATTAAGTCAAAGTTTTCACTACAGACAAATTCTTGCCTTATCAGTAAGGCTTGAATAGACAAAGGAGGGAACTTACATCAATATGTCAACTCATAAGACATGATGTATGCAGCATTTGTGAATATAGCCCACAGATCGTTCTCAAAGGGACAGCTGTGAGTTGTTAATCTAAGCAAACTGAAGGCAGTTTTTCTCAGTCAAGGACAGTATCTGCAACTTTTCACTGGCACTTAATTTTAACCCGCTATTTACCAGAATCAGAGAATCATTTCTTACTTCCCCAACACCCTTAAACTTCATCAAAAGTGTACCCCTGCCTAATAGAGTCAAAAATAATGACGGTGCTGCTCTCTGCACTGGTTGCAACAGTGACTTTTATTGCCCATAGTGGGTTAAATGACTGTAAAAGACATGTTGAGGTGAGTTTAACAGGTGCCATTCGTTCATTAGCACAGCTAATGTTATTTAAACTAGCTGGCTAGTTGCTAAGGAGCTACTCTACAAGGAATACTCAACAAGGAATGTATGTGTGTGTGTGTGTGTGTGTGTGTGTGTGTGTGTGTAAATAGTTTCAATATGTGGTCAAATAAATTGTTGTCTTCTTTTATAGTCAAATGTCCTGTATACATGCACCCTTGGAGGTCGATCGGAGGGGGGATAGGGGGTTGCAGGGGTCGGGGGTGGTGGTGCTACCTCCCTGATATGAGTTTTTGCAGGGTGGCATGTCTGTGTTTGAACTGAATTGAAATGCTTTGACTTTATTACTTATATCCTTCACATACATTGAGGAGTAAAAATCTTTACGTTACCTCTCCATCCAAATGTGCAATGAGTAATCATAGTAATTTATAATAATTAGACCAGTCAATGTAATATAGAGTACACTCAAATCAGCGCGAGTTCATCAGTCTGATGGCCTGGTGGAAGAAGCTGTCCCGGAGCCTGTTGGTCCTGGCTTTTACGCTGCGGTACCATGTCCCAGATGGTAGCAGCTGGAATAGATTGTGGTTGGGGTGACTCGGGTCCCCAATGATCCTTCAGGCCCTTTTTACACACCTGTCACTGTAAATGTCCTGAATCGTGGGAAGTTCACAACTACAGATGTGCTGGGCTGTCCGCACCACTCTCTGCAGAGTCCTGCGATTGAGGGAGGTACCGTTCCCATACCAGACAGTGATGCAGCCAGTCAGGATGCTCTCAATTGTGCCTCTGTAGAAAGTTCTTAGGATTTAGGGGCCCCGTACCAAACTTCCTCAACTGTCTGAGGTGAAAGAGGCACTGTTGTGCCTTTTTCACCACGCAGCCCGTGTGTACAGACCACGTGAGGTCCTCGGTGATGACAATAGACAACAAGTGCAGGAGTAGGCCATTCGGCCCTTCGAGCCAGCACCACCATTCACTGTGATCATGGCTGATCATCCACAATCAGTATCCAGTCCCTGCCTTATCCCCATAACCTTTGATTCCACTATCTTTAAGAGCTCTATCCATCTCTTTCTTGAAAGCATCCAGAGACTTGGCCTCCACAGCCTTCTGGGGCAGAGCGTTCCATACATCCACCACTCTCTGGGTGAAAAAGTTTTTCCTCAACTCCGTTCTAAATGGCCTACCCCTAATTCTTAAACTGTGGCCTCTGGTTCTGGACTCACCGGTCAGTGGGAACATGCTTCCTGCCTCCAGCGTGTCCAATCCCTTAATAATCTTAGATGTTTCAATAAGATCCCCTCTCAGCCTTCTAAATTCCAGAGTATACAAGCCCAGTCGCTCCAATCTTTCGACATATGACAGTCCCGCCATCCCGGGAATTAACCTTGTGAACCTACGCTGCACTCCCTCAATAGCAAGAATGTCCTTCCTCAAATTTGGAGACCAAAACTGCACACAGTACTCCAGGTGTGGTCTCACCAGGGCCCTGTACAGCTGCAGAAGGACCTCTTTGCTTTTATACTCAATTCCCCTTGTTATGAAGGCCAGCATGCCATTAGCTTTCTTCACTGCCTGCTGTACTTGCATGCTTGCTTTCAGTGACTGATGTACAAGAACTGATGTTAATGTCAATAGGGGTTAGCCCGTCTCCATTCCACAACCAGCTCCTTTGTTTTTGTGACATTGAGGGGAGGTTGTTTTCCTGACACCACTGTCCCCTAGGCCACCTCGTTATTGTTCTCCCTGTTTAGATAATAGTCCACACTTTTGTTCCTTTTGACAACAATTGTTATCATCGACCGGTTGTTGATTAGTGAGGGAATCACAGGCTCCGGGGGCAGTCGGATCGGACCGGAGAGCCGGAGGCCGCCGAGTCCGGCGTCTGCGCCGTTACCATGGAGACGCGGCTGAACGTTCAACGAACTTTATTGTTCCTGTAGGCCGCGCGGGGCAGGTCGGGACAAGATGGCGGTGCGGGCAACGCCGAGGAGTGGAGGCAATGTGGTAAGTGAGGGAGGAAGGGATAGGAAAGGGACAGAGGGAGATACAGGGCTGTCCAGGGAGAACGGGGTGAGGGGGAGGGAGGTGATGGACGGGGAGTACGAACAGGGAGAAAGGGCAGAGGGGAGCCGAGCGAGACACGGGTTAGAGAAGTTTTGTAGGGAAGGGGCGAAGAAAGAAAGATGGGAGAGGGAGGTGGGGTAGTGTGAGGTAGGGAAGTGGAGGGAGGTGGGGTAGTGTGAGGTAGGGAGGTGGGGTAGTGTGAGGTAGGGAAGTGGAGGGAGGTGGGGTAGTGTGAGGTAGGGAAGTGGAGGGAGGTGGGGTAGTGTGAGGTAAGGCAGTGGAGGGAGGTGGGGTAGTGTGAGATAGGGAAGTGGAGGGAGGTGGGGTAGTGTGAGGTAGGGAAGTGGAGGGAGGGGTAGTGTGAGGTAGGGAAGTGGAGGGAGGTGGGGTAGTGTGAGGTAGGGAAGTGGAGGGAGGTGGGGTAGTGTGAGGTAGGGAAGTGGAGGGAGGTGGGGTAGTGTGAGGTAGGGAAGTGGAGGGAGGTGGGGTAGTGTGAGGTAAGGCAGTGGAGGGAGGTGGGGTAGTGTGAGATAGGGAAGTGGAGGGAGGTGGGGTAGGGGAATCGAAGGAGAGAGGATACGGAGGTAGGACAGTGGAGAGAGCTGGCGTGGGGGAATCGAGGAAGAGAGGGAACGGAGATAGAGCAGTGAAGGAAGGTGGGGTTGGGGGTTGAAAGCGAGGGAGTAGGGAGGTGGGATAATGACGTAGGGCAGAGAGAGAGGTGAGTAGGGATTTGAGGAGAGAGTGGGTAAGAAGGTGGGGTAGTGAGGTAGGGCAGTGAAGGGGAGTGGGATGGAGAGAGAGGAAGGGGTATGGAATTGGAGAGAGGAAGGAGGAGAGGTAGGACAGTGGGGGGGGGGGCAGGGTTAGGGTGGACCCAGGGAGAGCTATGTGGTGGTGAGGAGGAAGTAGGAGTAGAAGATGGATTTAAGGAGTTGGAGAGGTGGTGGAGGGAGAGAAACAATGATAGTCTTGTGGCTCGTCACCAGCAATGGTGAGGTGTCCTACCAGGTGGAGGAACTCCAGACCTTGTGCCAGGCACAAGCTGCATCACTGCATGGTACAGAAGCTGCACAGTGGCTCCACAGCAGGTAGCTAGAAACTGTTCAACACATCTTTGTCTTGTAACAACCCACCTGCCCCTAAGGACAGAACAAAATCAGGTTTGTCATCACCAGCATGTCGTGAAATTTGATAACTTAGCAGCAGCACTCGTTCAATACAACAGATAGAAGAAGAAAAATAATAAGTAAATCATTTACAGTATATTGAATAGATTAAAATCATGCAAAAACAGAAATAATATGGATTATAAAAGTGAGGTAGTGTTCCCAGGTTCAATGTCCATTTAGGAATCGGATGGCAGAGGGGAAGAAGCTGTTCCTGAATCGCTGAGTGTGTGCCTTCAGGCTTCTGTATCTCCTCCCTGATGGTAACAGTGAGAAAAGGCCATGCCCTGGGTGCTGGAGGTCCTTAATAATGGACGCTGCCTTTCTCAGACACCGCTCCCTGAAGATGTCCTGGGTACTTTGTAGGCTAGTGCCCAAGATGGAGCTGACTAGACTTACAACCCTCTGCAGCTTCTTTCGGTCCTGTGCAGTAGCCCCTCCATACCAGACAGTGATGCAGCCTGTCAGGATGCTCTCCATGGTACATCTATAGAAGTTCTTGAGTGTATTTGTTGACATGTCAAATCTCTTCCAACTCCTAATGAAGTATAGCCGCTGTCTTGCCTTTTTTATGACTACATCAATATGTTGGGACCAGCTTAGATCCTCAGAGATCTTGACACCCAGGAACTTGAAACTGCTCTCTCTCTCCCCTTCTGATCTCTCTATGAGGATTGGTATGTGTTCCTTCATCTTACCCTTCCTGAAGTCCACAATCAGCTCTATCGTCTTACTGACGTTGAGTGCCAAGTTGTTGCTGCAGCACCACTCCACTAGTTGGCATATCTCGCTCCTGTATGCCCTCTCATCTCCATCTGAGATTCTACTAACAATGGTTGTATTGTCAGCAAGTTTATAGATGGCATTTGAGCTATGTCTAGCCACACAGTCATGGGTATATAAAGATAGAGTAGTGGGCCAAGCACACGCCCCTGAGGTGCGCCATTGTTGATTGTCAGTGAGGAGATGTTATCACCAATCAGCACAGATTGTGGTCTTCCAGTTAGGACGTCAAGGATCCAATTGCAGAGGGAGGTACAGAGGCCCAGCTTCTATAACTTATTGGTCAGGATTGTCGGATAATGGTGTTAAATGCTGAGCTATTGTCGATGAACAGCATCCTGACGTAGGTGTTTGTGTTGTCCAGGTGGTTTAAAGCTGTGTGGAGAGACATTGAGATTGTGTTGCCATTGGCCTATTGTGGCGACAGGCAAATTGCAATGGGTTCAGGTCCTTGCTGAGGCAGGAGTTCAGTCTAATCATAACCAACCTCTCAAAGCATTTCATCACTGTCGATGTGAGTGCTACCGGGCAATCACGTTATTCTTCTCAGGCACTGGTATAATTGTTGCCTATTTGAAGCAAGTGGGAACTTCTGCCCATAGCAGAGGTTAAAAATGTCCTCGAATACTTCCGCCAGTCAGTTGGCACAAGTTTTCAAAGCCTTACCAGGTACTCTTGTTAGGACCTTCAGCCTTGCAGGGGTTCACCTTCTTTAAAGACAGCCTAACATCAGCCTCCGAGACAGAGATCACAGGGGCACCGGATGCAGCAGGGATCTTCACGGTTGTAATTATATTATCCCTTTCAAACCAGGCATAGAAGGCATTGAGTTCATCTGGTAGTGAAGCATCGCTGTCATTCATGCTATTGGGTTTCACTTTTTAGGAACTAATGTCTTGTCTAACCCTAACTAATCCTGCCAGAGTTGTGCATTCAATGTCATCTCCAACTTGTTCGAAATTGTCTCTTTGCCCTTGAAGTAGCCCTCCGTAAGTCATACCTTTTTTTTAGTACAGACTTAGGTATATACAGACTTGAAGGGCAGATCGTGTCTAACAAGCCTGACAGAGTTCTCTGAGGAGGTGACCAGGCATATAGATGAGGGTAGTGCAGTGGATGTGATCTATATGGATTTTAGTAAGGCATTTGACAAGGTGCCACACGGTAGGCTTATTCAGAAAGTCAGAAGGCATGGGATCCAGGGAAGTTTGGCCGGGTGGATTCAGAATTGGCTTGCCTGCAGAAAGGAGAGGGTTGTGGTGGAGGGAGTACATTAGGATTGGAGGATTGTGACTAGTGGTGTCCCACAAGGATCTGTTCTGGGACCTCTACTTTTTGTGATTTTTATTAACTACCTGGATGTGGGGGTAGAAGGGTGGGTTGGCAAGTTTGCAGACGACACAAAGGTTGGTGGTGTTGTCGATAGTGTAGAGGATTGTCAAAGATTGCAGAGAGACATTGATAGGATGCAGAAGTGGGCTGAGAAGTGGCAGATGGAGTTCAACCAGGAGAAGTGTGAGGTGGTACACTTTGGAAGGACAAACTCCAAGGCAGAGTACAAAGTAAATGGCAGGATACTTGGTAGTGTGGAGGAGCAGAGGGATCTCGGGGTACATGTCCACAGATCCCTGAAAGTTGCCTCACAGGTAGTTAGGGTAGTTAAAACTTATGTTAGCTTTCATAAGTTGAGGGATAGAGTTTAATAGTCACGGGGTAATGATGCAGCTCTATAAAAGTCTGGTTAGGCCGCTCTTGGAGTACTGTGTCTAGTTCTGGTCACCTCACTATAGGAAAGATGTGGAAGCATTGGAAAGGGTACAGAGGAGATTTACCAGGATGCTGCCTGGTTTAGAGAGTATGGATTATGATCAGAGATTAAGGGAGCTAGGGCTTTACTCTTCGGAGAGAAGGAGGATGAGAGGAGACATGATAGAGGTGTACAAGATATTAAGAGGAATAGATAGAGTGGACAGCCAGCGCCTCTTCCCCAGGGCACAACTGCTCAATACAAGAGGACGTGGCTTTAAGGTAAGGGGTGGGAAGTTCAAAGGGGATATTAGAGGAAGGTTTTTTACTCAGAGAGTGGTTGGTGCATGGAATGTACTGCCTGAGTCAGTGGTGGAGGCAGATACACTAGTGAAGTTTAAGAGACTACTAGACAAGTATATGGAGGAATTTAAGGTGGGGGGTTATATGGGAGGGAGGGTTTAAGGGTCAGCACAACAATATGGGCTGAAGGACCTGTACTGTGCTGTACTATTCTATGTTCTATGTTGATATACATCAAGGTGCCAGAAAAAGACCAGCAACATCATGAAATATCCCACCCACCCTGATCATGGACTGTTTGTCCCACTCCCATCAGGGAGGAGGCTACGTAGCACCCACAGTAGGACCACCAGACACAAGAACAGGTACTTTCCCCAGGCAGTAAGGCTGATCAACACCTCTACACCCCCAACCACCACTTTACGGTGTATTGGAAAGATAGGTTAGTAGACAGAGGGAGTGGTGAAGTGCTGTGTATAAGAAGTAATGTTGAATTATTAGGACTAACTGAAGGAACAGCTAGTAAGAACGGGTCGACTGTACCTCTTCCTAGAGATGCTGCCTGGCCTGCTGCGTTCACCAGCAACTTTGATGTGTGTTGCTTGAAATTCCAGCATCTGCAGAATTCCTCGAGTTTGAATTATTAGAGAGGGATTACATAGGACTGGAAGGTGTAGAGTCTCGGTGGATCGAGTTAAGAAACGGTAAAAGGACCCTAATGGCAGTTGTATACAGGCCTCCAAACAGCAGCTGGGATGTGGATTACAAATTACAACAGGAGATAGAAAACGCGTGTCAGAAGGGCAATGTCATGATAACTATTGGGGATTTTAACATGAAAGTGGATTGGGAAAACCAAGCCAGTACTGGACCTCAAGAGAGAGAATTTGTAGAATATCTAAGGGATGGCTTTTTAGAACAGCTTGTTGTTGAGCCCACTAGGGGATCGGCTGTGCTGGATTAGGTGTTGTGCAATGATCTGGAGGTGATAAGAGAGTTTAGGGTTAAGGAACCCTGAGGGAACAGTGACCACAATATGATTGAGTTCACATTGAAATTTAAGGAGAAACTAAATTCCAATGTGTAGGTATTTCAGTGCAATAAAGGAAATTACAATGGCATGAGAGGGGAACTTTCAGCCAAAGTTGACTGGAAAGGGACACTAGCAGGAAGGACAGCAAAGCAGCAATGGCTGGAGTTTCTGCGAAAAATGAGGGAAGTGCAAGACACATACATTCCAAATAATAATTTTTTGAAAGAAGGAAGGACGTGGCTGACAAGTGAAGTCAGAGCCGAAGTAAAAGCAAAAGAGAGGAAAAGACAAGGAAGACAGAGCTAGTGGGAAGATAGAGGATTCTGAAGCTTTTAAAAACTTGCAGAAGGAAACTAAGAAGGTCATTAGGAAAGAAAAGATGATTTATGGAAGGAAGCTGGCAGCTAATATCAAAAAAGATACTAAAAGCTTTTTTAAGTATATAAAGGGTAAAAGAGTTGAGGGTAGATATAGGACCAATACAAAATGACGCTGGACATATTGTAATGAGAGATGCAGAGATGGCAGAGGAACTGAATGTGTATTTTGCATCAGTCTTCACAGTGGAAGACGTCTATGGTATACTGACGTTCAAAGGTGTCAGAGAAGTGAAGTATGTATAGTGAAAATTATGACTGAGAAAGTGCTCAGGAAGTTTAATGGTCTGAAGGTGGATAAATCTCCTGGACCTGATGGAATGTACCCTGGGTTCTGAAGGAAGTAGCTTGGAGAGATTGCGGAGGCATCAATAATGATCTTTTAAGAATCGATCGAGCATTGTACCAGATGACTAGAAAATTGCAAATGTTACTCTGCTATTTAAGAAGGGTGGGAGTCAGCAGAAAGGAAACTATAGACCTGTTTAGCCTGACATCAGTGGTTGGGAAGTTGTTGGAATCAATTGTTAGGATGAGATTACGGAATACCTGGAGGCACATGAAAAGATAGGCCAAAGCCAGCATGGTTTTCTGAAAGGAAAATCCTGTCTGACTAACCTACTGCAATTGTTTGAGGAAATTACAAGCAGGGTAGACAAAGACGAGGCAGTAGATGTGGTGTACTTGGATTTTCAGAAGGCCTTTGACAAGGTGCCACACATGAGGCTGCTTAGCAAGATAAGAGCCCATGGAATTCCAGGGAAGTTACTAGCCTGGGTGGAGCATTGGCTGATTGGCAGAAAACAGAGAGTGGGAATAAAGGGAACCTTTTCTGGCTGGCGGCTGGTTACCAGTGGAGTTCCACAGGGGCTGGTTTTGGAATACTGCTTTTTATGATTTAGACTGCGGTATTAATGGATTTGTGGCTAAATATGCTGATAATGCAAAGATAGGTGGAGGAGCAGATAGTGTTGAGGAAACAGAGCCTGCAGAGAGACTTAGATAGTTTAGGGGAATGGGCAAAGAAGTGGCAAATGAAATACAATGTAGGAAAGTGTATGGTCATGCACTCTGGTGGAAGAAATAAACAGGCAGATGATTATTTAGATGGGGAGAGAATTCAAAATGCAGAGATGCAAACAGACTTGAGAGTCCTTGTGCAGGATACCCTAAAGGTTAACCTCCAGGCTGAGTTGGTGGTGAAGAAGGCAAATGCAATGTTGGCATTCATTTCTAGAGGTATAGAATAGAAGAGCAGGAATGTGATGTTGAGGCTCTATAAGGCACTCGTGAGACCACACTTGGAGTATTGTATGCAGTTTTGGGCTCCTTATTTTAGAAAGGATATACTGACATTGGAGAGGGTTCAGAGAAGATTCACAAGAATGATTCCAGGAATGAAAGGGTTACTGTATGAGGAATGTCTGGCAGCTCTTGGGCTGTATTCCCTGGAGTTCAGGAGAATGAGGGGGATTTCACAGAAACATTCCAGAAACATTCCAAGTTATTTCCCATGGTAGGGGATTCTGGGACAAGAGGGCATGACCTCAGAATTGAAGGACGTCCATTTAGAACAGAGATGAAGAGAAATAACTTTAGTCAGAGGGTGGTAAATCTGTGGAGTTTGTTGCCATGAGCGGCTGTGGAGGCCAAGTCATTGGGTGTATTTAAGGCAGAGATAGATAGGTTCCTGATTAGCCAGGGCATCAAAGGGTATTGGGAGAAGGCAGGGGAGTGGGGATGACTGGAAGAATTGGGTCAGCCCATGATCCAATGAGCAGACTGGATGGGCCAAATGGCCTACCTTTGCTCCTATATCTTATAGTCGGACTTTATCATTTCCTGACAGTCACCTTGTGTCCTCCTGTGCCTAATGTCACTTTATGGGCATACAATCAATCTGTGTATATCAGCTATCTTATGTATTCATGGTGTTTTTTTAATTATTGTGTTCCCTATCTTACTGGGTTTTGTTTGGAGTAACAATGGCTTCATTCTCCTTCACTCTTGTGCATTGGAAATGACACGAAGCCATCTTGAATCTTGAGCATGGGAGGGTGTGATTCCAGGGTAGAGAGAAGCTGACGATTGGTGTGTGTTTGGCGGCGGGGGGGGGGGTGGTTGTGGTCACAGAAATCTTAACCCCAATCCTTTTCCCTGAATGGCTTCTGTCCGCCTCACCACCACCCCCCCCCCATTCTCACCATCCCTTCCCCTCATCGTTCTTTTTGTCCCTGTCCCCCCACCCCCGGGATGTGTGTGACACCACACGACCCCACCTGCCACTTTTACCCCCTCGCGCAGTGAAAGACTTCAGTCGGGAGGTTCCTGATGCACTGGGGAGGGGGGGTGGTGTGGGTGAGTGTTCGCTCTCCACCACCGGCAGGATTTACGGTCGAGGGGACACCGCTGACCCTGTCCTGTTACATTCCAGCAGAGGAAGCGGTACTGGGAGGCCGAGGAGGGGGCAGGGACGGAGGTCTCCCCCGCTAAGAGAGTCCGAGGAAAGGCGGCGGTCCGTAAACCTGCCAACAGCAAATCACACAACCCCTGGAGAAGACCGAGTCACGGCAGATCAGCGATGTCCGGGGTGAGTGCTCGCTGGGCTCGGGCTCGGGTGAGGGAGAAGCCGCGTACGGCACTGCCAGTGGGGAGGGAGCTGGGTCACAGGACCGATGGGGGTGTTTCTGGTCTCGGGCTGTGTGTGCCCTCCGAGTACCAGTATGGTGAGGAGGAGAGTGAGTCTGCACGCCATGACAGCTCAGGGCATCAGAATTCAGCTGACACCAGCTCACATGTCCTTCCTGCCACCACCTGAGTTTCCTCTGGGTGTTCCAGTTTCCTCACACGGTCCAAAGACACCAGTCAGTTAACTGGTCGTCGCAAATTGTCCCATGATTAGGCGAACGGCTAATTTGGGTTGTTGGGTGGCAGGCTCAAAGAGCGAGAAGAGCTTGCTCCGCGATGTATCTGAAATAAATAAAGATATCAGGGGGGACCGGGAGGGTGGATGTGGAGGGAGGGTGGGGTGGACAGGGAGGGGATGTGAACGGAGAGAGGGAGGTTTGGTCAGGGAGGGGATATGAATGTAGGGAGGGAGTGGGGGTGGACTGGAGCGGATATGGAGGGAGAAAGGGGCTATGAATGGAGGGAGGGAGTGATGGAGGGACCAGAATGGGGGACAGGGAGGGAAGGGGGTATTGAGTCTGGGTGTTCCTTTGTGTATGTGGTTTTCCCCATGTTACACACCCCGCCCCCAGGTCTCTGGGTTTCTCGGTGTCCCCAGTCTCAGGATGTGCCAGGGTTGGGTGTCAGTGTGGCCACTCCATTGGCAGGCTGTCTGTGCTGATCATATCCCCTGTCTGCAGCGGAAGGACCCCTTCCCAGGACCAGCTCCCCTCCCTGACGAAGCGCTGGAGAAGTACAAGCGAGGAAAAGACGTCCAGATGGTGAGTGGATTCTGTCCTGGAGGGAGGTATCACCCCAATTCACGACCCCTCTGTGCCCCCAGTCTTCATTGCGAGCATGGCCGATTTATGCAGGCACCATTCTGAAACCAATTTCCCCCGGGATCAATAAAGTATGACTATTCTCCTTGTCCTTGACGTTTCTCTATGTGCTCAGTTGTTTGATCTGTGAAATGTTTATTTATCTCCACTTTAACTTCAGTAGATTCTGGTCAATTAGACCACCTGTTAATCAGGACAGCTGTTTATTTGGGACACTAAAAGAACAAAATCTAATTGAGAAAATAGCCAGAATTCTCTTTGTTTATCTGGGATACTATGCCGCAAGGGGAGACTTGCAGCATGGGCAACTGCCGGTCTCCATACAACCTTGCCCAGGCCTGCGCCCTGGAAACCTTCCAAGGCGCAAATCCATGCTCTCACGAGGCTAACAGATGCCTGTCTATCTTTTTTATATATTTTTTAACTATTTCCACGAAACAGAAGCTAATTGGGACAGCCATTTAATTGGGCCAAAATGTACTGGTGGTGATGTGTCCCAATTAACGGAAATCCACTGTATGAGTAGTGATTCAGCCCGCAGCCCCCTCGGCGATGACATTGCACAGGACCAGGCCCTTGGCCCATCTTATCTATGCTGGGCATCTGGTACCATCTTCACCAACAAGGGTCTCAGCCCAAAATGTTGACTCTGCACGGATACTCCCTGAGCTGCTGAGTTTCTCCAGCATCTTGTGTGTGTTGCTTCGGATTTCCAGGATCTGCACAATGTCCTGTGTCCATCTTCATCAGTCCTGTTAGCAGCCCCTCACATTACCTATTTGCATACTGCGAGGAAAGGGCAGGCTGTCTGCTCTGTCATGGGCTGAGAAGTGGCAGATGGAGTTCAACCTGGAGAAGTGTGAGGTGGGACACTTTGGAAGGACAAACTCCAAGGCAGAGTACAAAGTAAATGGCAGGATACTTGGTAGTGTGGAGGAGCAGAGGGATCTGGGGGTACATGTCCACAGATCCCTGAAAGTTGCCTCACAGGTGGATAGGGTAGTTAAGAAAGCTTATGGGGTGTTAGCTTTCATAAGTCGAGGGATAGAGTTTAAGAGTCGCGAGGTAATGATGCAGCTCTATAAAACTCTGGTTAGGCCACACTTGGAGTACTGTGTCCAGTTCTGGTCGCCTCACTATGGGAAGGATGTGGAAGCATTGGAAAGGGTACAGAGGAGATTTACCAGGATGCTGCCTGGTTTGGAGAGTATGGATTTTGATCAGAGATTAAGGGAGCTAGGGCTTTACTCTTTGGAGAGAAGGAGGATGGGAAGAGACATGATAGAGGTGTACAAGATAATAAGAGGAATAGATAGAGTGGATAGCCAGCGCCTCTTCCCCAGGGCACCACTGCTCAATACAAGAGGACATGGCTTTAAGGTAAGGGGTGGGAAGTTCAAGGGGGATATTAGAGGAAGGTTTTTACTCAGAGAGTGGTTGGTGCATGGAATGCACTGCCTGAGTCAGTGGTGGAGGCAGATACACTAGTGAAATTTAAAAGACTATTGGACAGGTATATGGAGGAATTTAAGGTGGGGGGGTTATATGGGAGGCAGGGTTTGAGGGTCAGCACAACATTGTGGGCCGAAGGGCCTGTACTGTGCTGAACTGTTCTATGTTCTATGAAGAGTAGTGGTTGGCGTGATGCTATTACAGCTCGGAGTTCAATTCCAGCATTGTCTGTAAGCAAGGTTGTACATTTCTCCCTGCGTGTGCATAGATTTCCTCCTGGTGCTCCAGTTTCCTCCCACAGTCCAAAGATGTACCGGTTAGTAGGTTAATCGGTCATTATAAATTGTCCTGTGATTAGACTAGAGTTAATAAGTTGCTGGGGCGGCATGGCTCGGTGGGCCAAGAGGCCTGCTCTGTGCTGTATCTCTAAATAAATAAATGGTGGGGTTTGGGGTTGAGATTCAGTCAGATTGACTCGTCACATGTACATGAAACCCCTTTTCACCGGGTGTCTTTAGAGATGTGGCTCGTTAGCCCCTCGCGAACAGCTGCTGGACTCAGTGGTAAGAAACCCTTTCTCAATTGGGTTGGAATGACTTTGGTCCCGCCAAAACTGGGAAGCTGGGATATGTTGACCACCCGAACCCCGATCTGTGTGAATACTGCCCCCCCCCCCCGCAATTAGCCGTTGGCAAGAAATAACATTGCACACTGCCTACAATTATAAAGAAAGTATATTTACAAATGTCGGCTTTATCGAACAGTTAGTAGGAAGAAGAAAAGGTAAGAAATAAAAAGGGCCCATTATAGTTCAACCCGTCCAAATGTGCACATAAGTTGGAGCTCATCTTGAAGTTGTCTTTAACTCGTGTGCTGGACCCTCGGTCTGCAGGAAAGCACACACCACCTTCCATGTGTCGCTTAAAATCTACCTCAAACAAACAGGCTCCTCCATGAGAGTAGCGGCGGACCAACCTATTCGAAAAGAGAGAGAGTTTCACACAGGTCTGGGAGAAGAGTCGTTTTAAAAAAGGCGTTTCGTGGGGCTCGGCACATTAGCAGTGGACCAGTCGATTTGCAGAGAGAGAGAGAGAGCTGTGCACATGTCGGGGAGAAGAATTTTAAAAAGGAGCATTTCCCAGAGCTCAGTGCATTAGTGGCGGAACAATGGATTTGCGATTCGTTAGCAGAAGCAATTAAAAGCAAAGCAGGGTCAAAGCAGAGCGGCCATTGTGTGAGTGGACCAGTGCAGGAGTGGGGACTTGACGCTTGGGTTCAAGAGGCTTCAGCGAGGGGGCGAGGGCAAGCAGCAGGTAAGGCTTTTGTAGTTGTTGAATGAAAAGTCACTAAATTACAGCTAATTAAAGGGATGATGCAGGATTGGGTGATGTGCTGTAGCTGCATGGTGTGGGAGCTGATGGACTCCATTGTGCTTCCTGGTGACCACATCTGCAGCAAGCGTTGGCTCCTCGAGGAACTCAGGCTCAAAGCTGATGACCTGGAATCTGAGCTTCAAACACTGAGGCACATCGGGGAGGGGGAGAGTTACCTGGATTCTCTGTGCCAGGAGGTAGGCACACCCTTGTGCCACAAATTGACTGACCTTGTTTCAAATACCACAGGCATTCAAATTAAATGCCCTTACACTCATTGTGCTTTTAAAATCTTGCAATCTTTTACTCTTTTGCACTTGACCTTTCTTCGCTCCACTCTTACTTCTTTCTTTTTTATCTTTTGCTTTTTCTTTATCTTTATCCACACTTTTCTTTTTTACTTTATTTCTCCAATCTGTTGAACCCAGTCTTCCCCCTTCTCCCCCCCCCCCCGCCGTTATCATGGAGGACTTTAACTTGCACCGAGATTAGGTGAATCAAGTTGGTCAAGGCGGTCTTGAGGACTTCATAGAATGCATCCATGTTGGCTTTCTTGAACAGCATGTTACTCCTACAAGGGAACGTGCTGTCTTAGATCTGGTCCTGTGCAATGAGACAGGTAAAATTAGTGAACTTGTAGTTGGGGATCCTCTTGGAAAGAGTGATCATGGTATGATTGAGTTTCTCATACAATTGGAGGGTACGACAGGTCAATCTAAAGCCAGTGTATTTTGCCTAAACAATGGAGACTACATTGGGATGAGGGAGGATTTGTCTCGAGTAGACGCGAACACAGGCTATATGGTGGGTCAGTTGAGGAACAGTAGAGGACTTCGAAAGAGATTTTTCAGGATGCCCAACAAAAGTATATTCCAGTTCAAAGCAAGGACAGTTAACGGTGGGGAGAGCCAGCCTTGGATAAAAGAAGGCATCAAACTAAAAGCTCATGCATGCAAAGTTGCCAAGAGTAGTGGGAAATTGGAAGATTTGGGAAAACTTTAAAAGCAACAAAGAACCACAAAGCGAGCAACAAAGAAAGAGAAGATAGATTTTGAAAATAAACCAGCACAAAATATAAAATTGGATAGTAAAAGATTTTATAGTTATATAAAGCAGAAAAGGGTGGCTAAAGTGAATGTAGGTCCCTCGTAGAATGAGAAGGGGGAATTGATATTGGGTAATGAAGAAATGGCCGAGGCTTTGAATGACTATTCAGGAATGCTGTGTCTGCCAATCAGGATGGTGGAATCTTTAGCTGGAACCCAAACGTGCTACAAGCCGGACAGACTGCCCATACAGAACTGCCAAGATGAAATACCCACAGCACAGCAGCAAAGATATTATCCAGGACGTTACACAATGAAATATATTGTTTGCAATAACAACCAACACTATCCATAGATATGCTGTGAGCAGCCCACAGGTGTCACCACACATTCCAGCACGGTAATAGCATGCTCATGATGTCAGGGTGGTAGATATTTCAGGAGTCAGTCTCTTTAACCCTCTGTGAGCCACTCCCAATACACCCACTTCCTCCACATCTGCATTTTCATTGTAGCAGTCAGGATTGTTGTTGATATCTTCAAGTTCTTTTGTAATTGCTAACTTGAAGTAGTGAAATCGTTACATTTTCACTCCCAGCCGTTTCTGTCATTTCCAAGCCTAAATGCTTGAAACCACAGTGAGCAATACATTTCTGAATTGTCTTCCTCCTTATTTTTTGCTAATTATCAGTGACGAAAATCACTGCCTTTTGAACTCAAATGCATACAACTGACACTAATCACAAACAGATCGCTCTAAGCACGTGTCGATAACGTGTACTATGTGTAACGGCCTCATAACTATACGTGACTGACACTATAGTTAGAAACCGTTCAGCAGCTTCTATAGATGTGTAGTGGAGAGTGGATTGACTGGCTGTATCATGGCCTGGTATACAACCACCAACACCTTTCAATGAAAAATCCTACAAAAGGTAGTGGATTGGAGCCAGTATATCAGGAGTAAAGCCCTCCCGACCATTGAGCACATCCATGTGAAATGCTGTCGTAGGAAAGCAGCATCCATCATCAGAGATCCTCACCCCCAGGCCGTGCTCTCTTCTCGCTGCTGCCATCAGGTAGAAGGTACAAGAGGTTCAGGGCTCACAGCATCAGCTTCAAGAGCAGTTACTGCCCTTCAACCATCACACTCTTGAATAAAAGATTCAAGATTCACCTTGACTTGCCCCTTCGTTGAGACGTTCCCACAACCAATGATCTCACTTCATCTCATTATCTCGTTCTCATTACTTATTGCTATTTGTTTATATTTGCATTTGCACAGTTTGTTGTCTTTTGCACTCTGGTTGATCTTTCATTGACTCTGTGACACCTAGCAGTGGAAAGACTTGCTGATCATGCCGACAGGAAAGTGAGTCTCGGGGTTGTAAATGGGGCACACTCTACTACCCCAATGAAGCAGCACACTGCCAAAGCCATCAAACAGAATCTGGGCCATTTTCTCCATTACTTACTCAATTTAACAGTTGCCCCAAATGAGCACCTGCCCAAGTGTACCAATTACCGAGATCCACTGAACCAAAACACTGCAGAACATTACTGCAGCACTCCGTTTTCAGCATCCTGACCTGCCTCTGCTTCTCCCCGCAGGCTGAACTGGCGGCCGGGAGGGCGAAGAGTGAGCTGCACAATCTGGCCAAGAAGTCCAAGTATGCTCAGAGACTGGCAGCACGCTTCGACCAGCTGCTGCCCGCCGAAGCTGGGTGAGGGGGCAGCGAGGGCACAGAGACAGTGAGGAGGGGCGGGAAGGACGAAGTAGACGCTGACGGATAGAGAGGTGGTGAGGAGGGGGTGGTCTCTGTCGGTTGGAGAGGTGGTGAGGAGGGGGTGGTCTCTGTCGGACAGTGAGAGGTGGTGAGCAGGGGGTGGTCTCTGTCGGATGGAGAGGTGGTGAGGAGGGGGTGGTCTCTGTCGGACAGTGAGACGTGGTGAGGCGGGGGTGGTCTCTGTCGGATGGAGAGGTGGTGAGGAGGGGGTGGTCTCTGTCGGACAGTGAGAGGTGGTGAGGAGAGGGTGCTCTCTGTTGGATGGAGAGGTGGTGAGGAGGGGCTGGTCTCTGTCGGATGGAGAGGTGGTGAGGAGGGGCTGTCTCTGTCGGACAGTGAGAGGTGGTGAGGAGGGGGTGGTCTCTGTCGGATGGAGAGGTGGTGAGGAGTGGGTGGTCTCAGTCGGACAGTGAGAGGTGGTTAGGAGGGGGTGGTCTCTGTCGGACAGAGAGAGGTGGTGAGTAGGGGGTGGTCTCCGTCGGATGGAGAGGTGGTGAGGAGGGGGTGGTCTCTGTCGGATGGAGAGGTGGTAAGGAGGGGGTGGTCTCTGTCGGATGGAGAGGTGGTGAGGAGGGGCTGGTCTCTGTCGGATGAAAAGGTGATGAGGAAGGGGTGGTCTCTGTCGGACAGTGAGAGGTGGTGAGGAGGGGGTGGTCTATGTCGGACAGTGAGAGGTGGTGAGGAGGGGGTGGTCTCTGTCGGACACTGAGAGGTGGTGAGGAGGGGGTGGTCTCTGTCGGACAGTGAGAGGTGGTAAGGAGGGGGTGGTCTCTGTCGGACAGTGAGAGGTGGTGAGGAGGGGGTGGTCTGTGTCGGATGGAGAGGTGGTGGTCTCTGTCGGACAGTGGTGAGGAGGGGGTGGTCTCTGTCGGACAGTGAGAGGTGGTGAGGAGGGGGTGGTCTCTGTCGGACAGTGAGAGGTGGTGAGGAGGGGGTGGTCTCTGTCGGACAGTGAGAGGTGGTAAGGAGGGGGTGGTCTCTGTCGGATGGAGAGGTGGTGAGGAGGGAGTGGTCTCTGTCGGATGGAGAGGTGGTGAGCAGGGGGTGGTCTCTGTCGGACAGTGAGGGGTGGTGAGGAGGGGGTGGTCTCTGTTGGACAGTGAGAGGTGGTGAGGAGGGGGTGGTCTCTGTCGGACAGTGAGAGGTGGTGAGGAGGGGGTGGTCTCTGTCGGACAGTGAGAGGTGGTGAGGAGGGGGTGGTCTCTGTCGGACAGTTGAGAGGTGGTGAGCAGGGGGTGGTCTCTGTCGGACAGTGAGGGGTGGTGAGGAGGGGGTGGTCTCTGTCGGACAGTGAGAGGTGGTGAGGAGGGGGTGGTCTCTGTTGGACAGTGAGAGGTGGTGAGGAGGGGGTGGTCTCTGTCGGACAGTGAGAGGTGGTAAGGAGGGGGTGGTCTCTGTCGGATGGAGAGGTGGTAAGGAGAGGGTGGTCTCTGTCGGATGGAGAGGTGGTAGGAGGGGGTGGTCTCTGTCGGACAGTGACAGGTGATGAGGAGGGGGTGGTCTCTGTCGGATGGAGAGGTGGTGAGGAGGGAGTGGTCTCTGTCGGATGGAGAGGTGGTGAGGAGGGGGTGGTCTATGTCGGACAGTGAGAGGTGGTGAGGAGGGGGTGGTCTGTGTCGGATGGAGAGGTGGTGAGGAGGGGGTGGTCTATGTCGGACAGTGAGAGGTCGTGAGGAGGGGTTGGTCTCTGTCGGATGGAGAGATGGTGAGGGAGTGGTCTCTGTCGGATGGAGAGGTGGTGAGGAGGGGGTGGTCTCTGTCGGACAGTGAGAGGTGGTGAGGAGGGGGTGGTCTCTGTCGGACAGTGAGAGGTGGTGAGGAGGGGGTGGTCTCTGTCAGACAGTGAGAGGTGGTGAGGAGGGGGTGGTCTCTGTCGGACAGTGAGAGGTGGTAAGGAGGGGGTGGTCTCTGTCGGATGGAGAGGTGGTGAGGAGGGAGTGGTCTCTGTCGGATGGAGAGGTGGTAGGAGGGGGTGGTCTCTGTCGGACAGTGAGAGGTGATGAGGAGGGGGTGGTCTCTGTCGGATGGAGAGGTGGTGAGGAGGGAGTGGTCTCTGTCGGATGGAGAGGTGGTGAGGAGGGGGTGGTCTCAGTCGGACAGTGGTGAGGAGGGGGTGGTCTCTGTCGGACAGTGAGAGGTGGTGAGGAGGGGGTGGTCTCTGTCGGACAGTGAGAGGTGGTGAGGAGGGGGTGGTCTCTGTCGGATGGAGAGGTGGTGAGGAGGGAGTGGTCTCTGTCGGATGGAGAGGTGGTGAGGAGGGGGTGGTCTCAGTCGGACAGTGGTGAGGAGGGGGTGGTCTCTGTCGGACAGTGAGAGGTGGTGAGGAGGGGGTGGTCTCTGTCGGACAGTGAGAGGTGGTGAGGAGGGGGTGGTCTCTGTCGGACAGTGAGAGGTCGTGAGGAGGGGTTGGTCTCTGTCGGATGAAAAGGTGGTGAGGAAGGGTTCGTCTCTGTCGAACGGTGAGCGGTGGTGAGGAGGGGGTGGTCTCTGTCGGATGGAGAGGTGGTGAGGAGGGGGTGGTCTGTGTCGGACAGTGAGAGGTGGTGAGGAGGGGGTGGTCTCTGTCGGACAGTGAGAGGTGGTGAGGAGGTGGTGGTCTCTGTCGGACAGTGAGAGGTGGTGAGGAGGGGGTGGTCTGTGTCGGATGGAGAGGTGGTGTGGAGGGGGTGGTCTCTGTCAGATGGAGAGGTGGTGAGGAGGGGGTGGTCTGTGTCGGACAGTGAGAGGTGGTGAGGAGGGGGTGGTCTCTGTCGGATGGAGAGGTGGTAGGAGAGGGTGGTCTCTGTCGGACAGTGAGAGGTGGTGAGGAGGGGGTGGTCTCTGTCGGATGGAGAGGTGGTGAGGAGGGGGTGGTCTCTGTCAGATGGAGAGGTGGTGAGGAGGGGGTGGTCTCTGTCGGACAGTGAGAGGTGGTGAGGAGGGGGTGGTCTCTGTCGGATGGAGAGGTGGTAAGGAGGGGATGGTCTCTGTCGGACAGTGAGAGGTGGTGAGGAGGGGGTGGTCTCTGTCGGACAGTGAGAGGTGGTGAGGAGGTGGTGGTCTCTGTCGGACAGTGAGAGGTGGTGAGGAGGGGGTGGTCTCTGTCGGACAGTGAGAGGTGGTGAGGAGGGGGTGGTCTGTGTCGGATGGAGAGGTGGTGTGGAGGGGGTGGTCTCTGTCAGATGGAGAGGTGGTGAGGAGGGGGTGGTCTGTGTCGGACAGTGAGAGGTGGTGAGGAGGGGGTGGTCTCTGTCAGATGGAGAGGTGGTGAGGAGGGGGTGGTCTCTTCGGACAGTGAGAGGTGGTGAGGAGGGGGTGGTCTCTGTCAGATGGAGAGGTGGTGAGGAGGGGGTGGTCTCTGTAGGACAGTGAGAGCTGGGGAGGAGAGGGTGGTCTCTGTCGGATGGAGAGGTGGTGAGGAGGGGGTGGTCTATGTCGGACAGTGAGAGGTCGTGAGGAGGGGTTGGTCTCTGTCGGATGAAAAGGTGGTGAGGAAGGGTTCGTCTCTGTCGAACGGTGAGCGGTGGTGAGGAGGGGGTGGTCTCTGTCGGATGGAGAGGTGGTGAGGAGGGGGTGGTCTCTGTCGGACAGTGAGAGGTGGTGAGGAGGGGGTGGTCTCTGTCGGACAGTGAGAGGTGGTGAGGAGGTGGTGGTCTCTGTCGGACAGTGAGAGGTGGTGAGGAGGGGGTGGTCTGTGTCGGATGGAGAGGTGGTGTGGAGGGGGTGGTCTCTGTCAGATGGAGAGACGGTGAGGAGGGGGTGGTCTGTGTCGGACAGTGAGAGGTGGTGAGGAGGGGGTGGTCTCTGTCGGATGGAGAGGTGGTAGGAGAGGGTGGTCTCTGTCGGACAGTGAGAGGTGGTGAGGAGGGGGTGGTCTCTGTCGGATGGAGAGGTGGTGAGGAGGGGGTGGTCTCTGTCAGATGGAGAGGTGGTGAGGAGGGAGTGGTCTCTGTCGGACAGTGAGAGGTGGTGAGGAGGGGGTGGTCTCTGTCGGACAGTGAGAGGTGGTGAGGAGGGGGTGGTCTCTATCGGACAGTGAGAGGTGGTGAGGAGGTGGTGGTCTCTGTCGGACAGTGAGAGGTGGTGAGGAGGGGGTGGTCTCTGTCGGACAGTGAGAGGTGGTGAGGAGGGGGTGGTCTGTGTCGGATGGAGAGGTGGTGTGGAGGGGGTGGTCTCTGTCAGATGGAGAGGTGGTGAGGAGGGGGTGGTCTGTGTCGGACAGTGAGAGGTGGTGAGGAGGGGGTGGTCTCTGTCGGATGGAGAGGTGGTGAGGAGGGGGTAGTCTCTTCGGACAGTGAGAGGTGGTGAGGAGGGGGTGGTCTCTGTCGGACAGTGAGGGGTGGTGAGGAGGGGGTAGTCTCTGCCGGACAGTGAGAGGTGGTGAGGAGGGGTGGTCTCTGTCGGACAGTGAGAGGTGGTGAGGAGGGGGTGGTCTCTGTCGGACAGTGAGGGGTGGTGAGGAGGAGGTGGTCGCTCTCGGATAGTGAGAGGTGGTAGGAGAGGGTGGTCTCTGTCGGATGGAGAGGTGGTAAGGAGGGGGAGGTCTCTGTCGGATGGAGAGGTGGTGAGGAGGGGGTGGTCTCTGTCGGACAGTGAGAGGTGGTGAGGAGGGGGTGGTCTCTGTCGGACAGTGAGAGGTGGTGAGGGGGGGGTGGTCTCTGTCAGATGGAGAGGTGGTGAGGAGGGGGTGGTCTCTGTGGGACAGTGAGAGCTGGGGAGGAGAGGGTGGTCTCTGTCGGATGGAGAGGTGGTGAGGAGGGGGTGGTCTCTGTCGGATGGAGAGGTGATGAGGAGGGGGTGGTCTCTGTCGGACAGTGAGAGGTGGTGAGGAGGGGGTGGTCTCTGTCGGATGGAGAGGTGGTGAGGAGGGGGTGGTCTCTGTCGGACAGTGAGAGGTTGTAAGGGGGGGTGGTCGCTGTCAGATGGAGAGGTTGTGAGGAGGGGGTGGTCTCTGTCGGACAGTGAGAGGTTGTAAGGGGGGGTGGTCGCTGTCAGATGGAGAGGTGGTGAGGAGGGGGTGGTCTCTGTCAGACAGTGAGAGGTGGTGAGGAGGGGGTGGTCTCTGTCAGATGGAGAGGTGATGAGGAGGGGGTGGTCTCTGTCGGACAGTGAGAGGTGGTGAGGAGGGGGTGGTCTCTGTTGGACAGTGAGAGGTGGTGAGGAGGAGGTGGTCTCTGTCGGATGGAGAGATGGTGAGGAGGTGGTGGTCTCTGTCGGATGGAGAGGTGGTGAGGAGGGGGTGGTCTCTGTCAGATGGAGAGGTGGTGAGGAGGGGATGGTCTCTGTCGGACAGTGAGAGGTGGTGAGGAGGGGGTGGTCTCTGTCGGACAGTGAGAGGTGGTAAGGAGGGGGTGGTCTCTGTTGGATGG
Organism: Mobula hypostoma; assembly: GCF_963921235.1. Taxonomy (NCBI): domain Eukaryota; kingdom Metazoa; phylum Chordata; class Chondrichthyes; order Myliobatiformes; family Myliobatidae; genus Mobula; species Mobula hypostoma. The sequence continues at coordinate 2,650,112 of NC_086101.1, read as the reverse complement.
AGAGGTGGTGAGGAGGGGGTGGTCTCTGTCGGTTGGAGAGGTGGTGAGGAGGGGGTGGTCTCTGTCGGACAGTGAGAGGTGGTGAGGAGGGGGTGGTCTCTGTCGGACAGTGAGAGGTGGTGAGGAGGGGGTGGTCTCTGTCGGACAGTGAGAGGTGGTGAGGAGGGGGTGGTCTCTGTCGGGCAGTGAGAGGTGGTTAGGAGGGGGTGGTCTCTGTCAGATGGAGAGGTGATGAGGAGGGGGTGGTCTCTGTCGGACAGTGAGAGGTGGTGAGGAGGGGGTGGTCTCTGTCGGATGGAGAGGTGGTGAGGAGGGGGTGGTCTCTGTCAGATGGAGAGGTGGTGAGGAGGGGGTGGTCTCTGTCGGACAGTGAGAGGTGATGACGAGGGGTTGGTCTCTGTCGGACAGTGAGAGGTGGTGAGGAGGGGGTGGTCTCTGTCGGATGGAGAGGTGGTAGGAGGGGGTGGTCTCTGTCGGACAGTGAGAGGTGATGAGGAGGGGGTGGTCTCTGTCGGATGGAGAGGTGGTGAGGAGGGAGTGGTCTCTGTCGGATGGAGAGGTGGTTAGGAGGGGGTGGTCTCTGTCGGGCAGTGAGAGGTGGTGAGGTGGGGGTGGTCTCTGTCGGATGGAGAGGTGGTGAGGAGGGGGAGGTCTCAGTCGGACAGTGGTGAGGAGGGGGTGGTCTCTGTCGGACAGTGAGCGGTGGTGAGGAGGGGGTGGTCTCTGTCGGACAGTGAGAGGTGGTGAGGAGGGGGTGGTTTCTGTCGGACAGTGAGAGGTGGTGAGGAGGGGGTGGTCTCTGTCGGATGGAGAGGTGGTGAGGAGGGGGTGGTCTATGTCGGACAGTGAGAGGTCGTGAGGAGGGGGTGGTCTCTGTCGAACAGTAAGAGGTCTTGAGGAGGGGTTGGTCTCTGTCGGATGAAAAGGTGGTGAGGAAGGGTTCGTCTCTGTCGAACGGTGAGCGGTGGTGAGGAGGGGGTGGTCTCTGTCGGATGGAGAGGTGGTAAGGAGGGGGTGGTCTCTGTCGGACAGTGAGAGGTGGTGAGGAGGGGGTGGTCTCTGTCAGATGGAGAGGTGATGAGGAGGGGGTGGTCTCTGTCGGACAGTGAGAGGTGGTGAGGAGGGGGTGGTCTCTGTCGGATGGAGAGGTGGTGAGGAGGGGGTGGTCTCTGTCAGATGGAGAGGTGGTGAGGAGGGGGTGGTCTCTGTCGGATGGAGAGGTGGTAAGGAGGGGGTGGTCTCTGTCGGACAGTGAGAGGTGGTGAGGAGGGGGTGGTCTCTGTCAGATGGAGAGGTGATGAGGAGGGGGTGGTCTCTGTCGGACAGTGAGAGGTGGTGAGGAGGGGGTGGTCTCTGTCGGATGGAGAGGTGGTGAGGAGGGGGTGGTCTCTGTCAGATGGAGAGGTGGTGAGGAGGGGGTGGTCTCTGTCGGACAGTGAGAGGTGGTGAGGAGGGGGTGGTCTCTGTCGGATGGAGAGGTGGTGAGGAGGGGGTTGGCTCTGTCGGACAGTGAGAGGTGGTGAGGAGGGGGTGGTCTGTGTCGGATGGAGAGGTGGTGTGGAGGGGGTGGTCTCTGTCAGATGGAGAGGTGGTGAGGAGGGGCTGGTCTCTGTCGGACAGTGAGGGGTGGTGAGGAGGGGGTGGTCTCTGCCGGACAGTGAGGGGTGGTCTCTGTTGGACAGTGAGAGGTGGTGAGGAGGGGGTGGTCTCTGCCGGACAGTGAGGGGTGGTGAGGGGTGGTCGCTCTCGGATAGTGAGAGGTGGTGAGGAGGGGGTGGTCTCTGTCGGATGGAGAGGTGGTAGGAGGGGGTGGTCTCTGTCGGACAGTGAGAGGTGGTGAGGAGGGGGTGGTCTCTGTCAGATGGAGAGGTGGTGAGGAGGGGGTGGTCTCTGTCGGATGGAGAGATGGTGAGGAGGTGGTGGTCTCTGTCGGATGGAGAGGTGGTGAGGAGGGGGTGGTCTCTGTCAGATGGAGAGGTGATGAGGAGGGGGTGGTCTCTGTCGGACAGTGAGAGGTGGTGAGGAGGGGGTGGTCTCTGTCGGACAGTGAGAGGTGGTGAGGAGGGGGTGGTCTCTGTCGGATGGAGAGGTGGTGAGGAGGGGATGGTCTCTGTCGGATGGAGAGATGGTGAGGAGGTGGTGGTCTCTGTTGGATGGAGAGGTGGTGAGGAGGGGGTGGTCTCTGTCAGATGGAGAGGTGATGAGGAGGGGGTGGTCTCTGTCGGACAGTGAGAGGTGGTGAGGAGGGGGTGGTCTCTGTTGGAAAGTGAGAGGTGGTGAGGAGGGGGTGGTCTCTGTCGGACAGTGAGAGGTGGTAAGGAGGGGGTGGTCTCTGTTGGATGGAGAGGTGGTGAGGAGGGGGTGGTCTCTGTCGGTTGGAGAGGTGGTGAGGAGGGGGTGGTCTCTGTCGGACAGTGAGAGGTGGTGAGGAGGGGGTGGTCTCTGTCGGACAGTGAGAGGTGGTGAGGAGGGGGTGGTCTCTGTCAGATGGAGAGGTGATGAGGAGGGGGTGGTCTCTGTCGGACAGTGAGAGGTGGTGAGGAGGGGGTGGTCTCTGTCGGACAGTGAGAGGTGGTGAGGAGGGGGTGGTCTCTGTCAGATGGAGAGGTGATGAGGAGGGGGTGGTCTCTGTCGGACAGTGAGAGGTGGTGAGGAGGGGGTGGTCTCTGTCGGACAGTGAGAGGTGGTGAGGAGGGGGTGGTCTCTGTCGGATGGAGAGGTGGTAAGGAGGGGGTGGTCTCTGTCAGATGGAGAGGTGGTGAGGAGGGGATGGTCTCTGTCGGATGGAGAGATGGTGAGGAGGTGGTGGTCTCTGTTGGATGGAGAGGTGGTGAGGAGGGGGTGGTCTCTGTCAGATGGAGAGGTGATGAGGAGGGGGTGGTCTCTGTCGGACAGTGAGAGGTGGTGAGGAGGGGGTGGTCTCTGTTGGAAAGTGAGAGGTGGTGAGGAGGGGGTGGTCTCTGTCGGACAGTGAGAGGTGGTAAGGAGGGGGTGGTCTCTGTTGGATGGAGAGGTGGTGAGGAGGGGGTGGTCTCTGTCGGTTGGAGAGGTGGTGAGGAGGGGGTGGTCTCTGTCGGACAGTGAGAGGTGGTGAGGAGGGGGTGGTCTCTGTCGGACAGTGAGAGGTGGTGAGGAGGGGGTGGTCTCTGTCAGATGGAGAGGTGATGAGGAGGGGGTGGTCTCTGTCGGACAGTGAGAGGTGGTGAGAAGGGGGTGGTCTCTGTCGGACAGTGAGAGGTGGTAAGGAGGGGGTGGTCTCTGTTGGATGGAGAGGTGGTGAGGAGGGGGTGGTCTCTGTCGGTTGGAGAGGTGGTGAGGAGGGGGTGGTCTCTGTCGGACAGTGAGAGGTGGTTAGGAGGGGGTGGTCTCTGTCAGATGGAGAGGTGATGAGGAGGGGATGGTCTCTGTCGGACAGTGAGAGGTGGTGAGGAGGGGGTGGTCTCTGTCAGATGGAGACGTGATGAGGAGGGGGTGGTCTCTGTCAGATGGAGAGGTGGTGAGGAGGGGTGGTCTCTGTCGGACAGTGAGAAGTGGTGAGGAGGGGGTGGTCTCTGTCGGACAGTGAGAGGTGGTGAGGAGGTGGTGGTCTCTGTCGGATGGAGAGGTGGTGAGGAGGGGGTGGTCTCTGTCGGACAGTGAGAGGTGGTGAGGAGGGGGTGGTCTCTGTTGGACAGTGAGAGGTGGTGAGGAGGGGGTGGTCTCTGTCGGACAGTGAGAGGTGGTAAGGAGGGGGTGGTCTCTGTTGGATGGAGAGGTGGTGAGGAGGGGGTGGTCTCTGTCGGACAGTGAGAGGTGGTGAGGAGGGGGTGGTCTGTGTCGGATGGAGAGTTGGTGGTCTCTGTCGGACAGTGGTGAGGAGGGGGTGGTCTCTGTCGGACAGTGAGACGTGGTGAGGAGGGGGTGGTCTCTGTCGGACAGTGAGAGGTGGTGAGGAGGGGGTGGTCTCTGTCGGACAGTGAGGGGTGGTGAGGAGGGGGTGGTCTCTGTCCGACAGTGAGGGGTGGTGAGGAGGAGGTGGTCGCTATCGGATAGTGACAGGTAGTGAGGAGGGGGTGGTCTCTGTAGGACAGTGAGAGGTGGTGAGGAGGGGGTGGTCTCTGTCGGATGGAGAGGTGATGAGGAGGGGGTGGTCTCTGTCAGATGGAGAGGTGGTGAGGAGGGGGTGGTCTCTGTCGGACAGTGAGAGGTGGTGAGGAGGGGGTGGTCTCTGTCGGTTGGAGAGGTGGTGAGGAGGGGGTGGTCTCTGTCGGACAGTGAGAGGTGGTTAGGAGGGGGTGGTCTCTGTCAGATGGAGAGGTGATGAGGAGGGGATGGTCTCTGTCGGACAGTGAGAGGTGGTGAGGAGGGGGTGGTCTCTGTCAGATGGAGAGGTGATGAGGAGGGGGTGGTCTCTGTCAGATGGAGAGGTGGTGAGGAGGGGGTGGTCTCAGTCGGACAGTGAGAAGTGGTGAGGAGGGGGTGGTCTCTGTCGGACAGTGAGAGGTGGTGAGGAGGTGGTGGTCACTGTCGGATGGAGAGGTGGTGAGGAGGGGGTGGTCTCTGTCAGATGGAGAGGTGGTGAGGAGGGGGTGGTCTCTGTCAGATGGAGAGGTGGTGAGGAGGGGGTGGTCTCTGTTGGACAGTGAGAGGGGGTGAGGAGGGGATGGTCTCTGTCGGATGGAGAGGTGGTGAGGAGGGTGTGGTCTCTGTCAGATGGAGAGGTGGTGAGGAGGGGGTGGTCTCTGTCGGACAGTGAGAGGTGATGAGGAGGGGGTGGTCTCTGTCAGATGGAGAGGTGGTGAGGAGGGGGTGGTCTCTGTCAGATGGAGAGGTGGTGAGGAGGGGTTGGTCTCTGTTGGACAGTGAGAGGTGGTGAGGAGGGGTTGGTCTCTGTCGGACAGTGAGAGGTGGTAAGGAGGGGGTGGTCTCTGTTGGATGGAGAGGTGGTGAGGAGGGGGTGGTCTCTGTCGGACAGTGAGAGGTGGTGAGGAGGGGGTGGTCTCTGTCGGATGGAGAGGTGGTGAGGAGGGGGTGGTCTCTGTCGGACAGTGAGAGGTGGTGAGGAGGGGGTGGTCTGTGTCGGATGGAGAGGTGGTGGTCTCTGTCGGACAGTGGTGAGGAGGGGGTGGTCTCTGTCGGACAGTGAGAGGTGGTGAGGAGGGGGTGGTCTCTGTCGGACAGTGAGAGGTGGTGAGGAGGGGGTGGTCTCTGTCGGATGGAGAGGTGGTGAGGAGGGGGTGGTCTCTGTCAGATGGAGAGGTGGTGAGGAGGGGGTGGTCTCTGTCGGACAGTGAGAGGTGGTGAGGAGGGGGTTGGTCTCTGTCGGACAGTGAGAGGTGGTGAGGAGGGGGTGGTCTCTGTTGGATGGAGAGGTGGTGAGGAGGGGGTGGTCTCTGTCGGACAGTGAGAGGTGGTGAGGAGGGGGTGGTCTCTGTCGGATGGAGAGGTGGTGAGGAGGGGGTGGTCTCTGTCAGATGGAGAGGTGGTGAGGAGGGGGTGGTCTCTGTCGGACAGTGAGAGGTGGTGAGGAGGGGGTGGTCTCTGTCGGACAGTGAGAGGTGGTGAGGAGGGGGTGGTCTCTGTCGGACAGTGAGGGGTGGTGAGGAGGGGGTGGTCTCTGTCGACAGTGAGGGGTGGTGAGGAGGGGTCGTGGTCTCTCGGATAGTGAGAGGTGGTGAGGAGGGGGTGGTCTCTGTCGGACAGTGAGGGGTGGTGAGGAGGGGGTGGTCTCTGTCGGACAGTGAGGGGTGGTGAGGAGGAGGTGGTCGCTATCGGATAGTGACAGGTGGTGAGGAGGGGGTGGTCTCTGTCGGACAGTGAGAGGTGGTGAGGAGGGGGTGGTCTCTGTCGGATGGAGAGGTGGTGAGGAGGGGGTGGTCTCTGTCAGATGGAGAGGTGGTGAGGAGGGGGTGGTCTCTGTCGGACAGTGAGAGGTGGTGAGGAGGGGGTGGTCTCTGTCAGATGGAGAGGTGATGAGGAGGGGGTGGTCTCTGTCGGACAGTGAGAGGTGGTGAGGAGGGGGTGGTCTCTGTCGGGGAGAGGTGGTGAGGAGGGGGTGGTCTCTGTCAGATGGAGAGGTGGTGAGGAGGGGGTGGTCTCTGTCGGACAGTGAGAGGTGGTGAGGAGGGGGTGGTCTCTGTCGGACAGTGAGAGGTGGTGAGGAGGGGGTGGTCTCTGTCAGATGGAGAGGTGATGAGGAGGGGGTGGTCTCTGTCGGACAGTGAGAGGTGGTGAGGAGGGGGTGGTCTCTGTCGGATGGAGAGGTGGTGAGGAGGGGGTGGTCTCTGTCAGATGGAGAGGTGATGAGGAGGGGGTGGTCTCTGTCGGACAGTGAGAGGTGGTGAGGAGGGGGTGGTCTCTGTTGGAAAGTGAGAGGTGGTGAGGAGGGGGTGGTCTCTGTCGGACAGTGAGAGGTGGTAAGGAGGGGGTGGTCTCTGTTGGATGGAGAGGTGGTGAGGAGGGGGTGGTCTCTGTCGGTTGGAGAGGTGGTGAGGAGGGGGTGGTCTCTGTCGGACAGTGAGAGGTGGTGAGGCGGGGGTGGTCTCTGTCGGACAGTGAGAGGTGGTGAGGAGGGGGTGGTCTCTGTCAGATGGAGAGGTGATGAGGAGGGGGTGGTCTCTGTCGGACAGTGAGAGGTGGTGAGAAGGGGGTGGTCTCTGTCGGACAGTGAGAGGTGGTAAGGAGGGGGTGGTCTCTGTTGGATGGAGAGGTGGTGAGGAGGGGGTGGTCTCTGTCGGTTGGAGAGGTGGTGAGGAGGGGGTGGTCTCTGTCGGACAGTGAGAGGTGGTTAGGAGGGGGTGGTCTCTGTCAGATGGAGAGGTGATGAGGAGGGGATGGTCTCTGTCGGACAGTGAGAGGTGGTGAGGAGGGGGTGGTCTCTGTCAGATGGAGACGTGATGAGGAGGGGGTGGTCTCTGTCAGATGGAGAGGTGGTGAGGAGGGGTGGTCTCTGTCGGACAGTGAGAAGTGGTGAGGAGGGGGTGGTCTCTGTCGGACAGTGAGAGGTGGTGAGGAGGTGGTGGTCTCTGTCGGATGGAGAGGTGGTGAGGAGGGGGTGGTCTCTGTCGGACAGTGAGAGGTGGTGAGGAGGGGGTGGTCTCTGTTGGACAGTGAGAGGTGGTGAGGAGGGGGTGGTCTCTGTCGGACAGTGAGAGGTGGTAAGGAGGGGGTGGTCTCTGTTGGATGGAGAGGTGGTGAGGAGGGGGTGGTCTCTGTCGGACAGTGAGAGGTGGTGAGGAGGGGGTGGTCTGTGTCGGATGGAGAGTTGGTGGTCTCTGTCGGACAGTGGTGAGGAGGGGGTGGTCTCTGTCGGACAGTGAGACGTGGTGAGGAGGGGGTGGTCTCTGTCGGACAGTGAGAGGTGGTGAGGAGGGGGTGGTCTCTGTCGGACAGTGAGGGGTGGTGAGGAGGGGGTGGTCTCTGTCCGACAGTGAGGGGTGGTGAGGAGGAGGTGGTCGCTATCGGATAGTGACAGGTAGTGAGGAGGGGGTGGTCTCTGTAGGACAGTGAGAGGTGGTGAGGAGGGGGTGGTCTCTGTCGGATGGAGAGGTGATGAGGAGGGGGTGGTCTCTGTCAGATGGAGAGGTGGTGAGGAGGGGGTGGTCTCTGTCGGACAGTGAGAGGTGGTGAGGAGGGGGTGGTCTCTGTCGGTTGGAGAGGTGGTGAGGAGGGGGTGGTCTCTGTCGGACAGTGAGAGGTGGTTAGGAGGGGGTGGTCTCTGTCAGATGGAGAGGTGATGAGGAGGGGATGGTCTCTGTCGGACAGTGAGAGGTGGTGAGGAGGGGGTGGTCTCTGTCAGATGGAGAGGTGATGAGGAGGGGGTGGTCTCTGTCAGATGGAGAGGTGGTGAGGAGGGGGTGGTCTCAGTCGGACAGTGAGAAGTGGTGAGGAGGGGGTGGTCTCTGTCGGACAGTGAGAGGTGGTGAGGAGGTGGTGGTCACTGTCGGATGGAGAGGTGGTGAGGAGGGGGTGGTCTCTGTCAGATGGAGAGGTGGTGAGGAGGGGGTGGTCTCTGTCAGATGGAGAGGTGGTGAGGAGGGGGTGGTCTCTGTTGGACAGTGAGAGGTGGTGAGGAGGGGATGGTCTCTGTCGGATGGAGAGGTGGTGAGGAGGGGGTGGTCTCTGTCAGATGGAGAGGTGGTGAGGAGGGGGTGGTCTCTGTCGGACAGTGAGAGGTGATGAGGAGGGGGTGGTCTCTGTCAGATGGAGAGGTGGTGAGGAGGGGGTGGTCTCTGTCAGATGGAGAGGTGGTGAGGAGGGGTTGGTCTCTGTTGGACAGTGAGAGGTGGTGAGGAGGGGTTGGTCTCTGTCGGACAGTGAGAGGTGGTAAGGAGGGGGTGGTCTCTGTTGGATGGAGAGGTGGTGAGGAGGGGGTGGTCTCTGTCGGACAGTGAGAGGTGGTGAGGAGGGGGTGGTCTGTGTCGGATGGAGAGGTGGTGGTCTCTGTCGGACAGTGGTGAGGAGGGGGTGGTCTCTGTCGGACAGTGAGAGGTGGTGAGGAGGGGGTGGTCTCTGTCGGACAGTGAGAGGTGGTGAGGAGGGGGTGGTCTCTGTCGGACAGTGAGGGGTGGTGAGGAGGGGGTGGTCTCTGTCCGACAGTGAGGGGTGGTGAGGAGGAGGTGGTCGCTATCGGATAGTGACAGGTAGTGAGGAGGGGGTGGTCTCTGTCGGACAGTGAGGGGTGGTGAGGAGGGGGTGGTCTCTGTCCGACAGTGAGGGGTGGTGAGGAGGAGGTGGTCGCTATCGGATAGTGACAGGTAGTGAGGAGGGGGTGGTCTCTGTAGGACAGTGAGAGGTGGTGAGGAGGGGGTGGTCTCTGTCGGATGGAGAGGTGATGAGGAGGAGTTGGTCTCTGTCAGATGGAGAGGTGGTGAGGAGGGGGTGGTCTCTGTCGGACAGTGAGAGGTGGTTAGGAGGGGGTGGTCTCTGTCAGATGGAGAGGTGGTGAGGAGGTGGTGGTCTCTGTCGGACAGTGAGAGGTGATGAGGAGGGGGTGGTCTCTGTCGGACAGTGAGAGGTGGTGAGGAGGTGGTGCTGAGCTGTGGGAGAGGTGGAGATGAGGGACTGCAACAATGTGGGAAGGTGACTTGATTTCTTAAATCTCAGAATTGAGGTGTGAGAGTCCAGATATGTTCCAGTAACTGCAAGCAAGCCACCTCCTCTGTCCATTTACCCTCTGTGGTGTGTGTTGTACTGCCCTCAGTCGCACAGTATCTTTGAAAATAGCACTTGGTAACCCCGAGTTTGCGGCCTCTGCTGTTCCGAATGCAGCTGGCAGGTGGCGAAAACGTTCGGAGTAACCCCGTACAATACACTGTCCCCATACTCACTTCCTCACCTCTCTCTCTCTCTCTCTCTCTCTCTCTGTGGTTGTCCCCAGTTTTCTGGAAGCCGATGAGGGTGAGGACACATGCTTGATCCGACAAGAGGACATCGCGGGGGCTGTTGATATCGCTGGCAGCTCAAAGGTCAGGTCTCAAGCAGTCGCTCGGACTTTGGGTTCCAATGCCTCAACTGAATGCCCATGAACCATAAACGATCTGCTCCCTCAGCTTTCTGGAATGATGGATACATCCCGTGTTGTCTTGCCTCCGCTGTTCTTTGAGAGGCAGACAGCACTGGTAGTTCAGCAGTGTGTTTTGTAAAGCCTCGTTTCATATGAGATGCAAGAGAGGTGGGCTTGACAGCTCAGTCTGCGTTTAACTGCCCATCCTATCTGACAAGTTTCATATTGTCCACATCACTACAGTGTTTGTGTGTGTATGCTTGCATGCACCCACTAATGCAATGAAAAACATGCTTGCAGCAAAGTCGCACACAACACCTCTCAAATCCACAGAGCCATATACAGCTCGACCTTCCCAAACTCCCAGAGACAACGTCCACAGCTCGACCTTCCCAAACTCCCGGAGACAACGTCCACAGCTCGACCTTCCCAAACCCCAGAGACAACGTCCACACTCGACATTCCCAAACCGCGGAGACAACGTCCACAGCTCGACGTTCCCAAACTCCGGAGACAACATCCACAGCTCGACCTTCCCAAACCCCGGAGACAACATCCACACTGGACATTCCCAAACTCCCCAGAGACAACATCCACAGCTCGAACTTCCCAAACCCCAGAGACAACATCCACAGCTCGACTTTCCCAAACCCCCAGAGACAACATCCACAGCTCGACCTTCCCAAACCCCAGAGACAACATCCACAGCTCGACCTTCCCAAACCCCCAGAGACAACATCCACAGCTCGACCTTCCCAAACCCCCAGAGACAACATCCACAGCTCGACATTCCCAAACCCCCAGAGACAACATCCACAGCTCGACATTCCCAAACTCCCAGAGACAGCATCCACACTCGACATTCCCAAACTCCCAGAGACAACATTCACACTCGACATTCCCAAACCCTGGAGACAATGTCCACAGCTCGACATTCCCAAACTCCCCAGAGACAACATCCACAGCTCGACCTTCCCAAACCCCAGAGACAACGTCCACACTCGACATTCCCAAACCGCGGAGACAACGTCCACAGCTCGACGTTCCCAAACTCCGGAGACAACATCCACAGCTCGACATTCCCAAACTTCGGAGACAACATCCACAGCTCGACCTTCCCAAACCCCGGAGACAACGTCCACAGCTCGACATTCCCAAACTCCCGGAGACAACATCCACAGCTCGACATTCCCAAACCCCCAGAGAGAACATCCACAGCTTGATATTCCCAAACCCCGGAGACAACATCCACAGCTCGACATTCCCAAACCCCCAGAGACAACATCCACAGCTCGACCTTCCCAAACCTGGGAGACAACATCTACAGCTCGACATTCCCAAACACCCAGAGACAACGTCCACAGCTCGACATTCCCAAACTCCAAGAGACAACATCCACAGCTCGACCTTCCCAAACCCCGGAGACAACATCCACAGCTCGACATTCCCAAACTCCCAGAGACAACATCCACAGCTCGACATTCCCAAACTCCGGAGACAACATCCACAGCTCGACATTCCGAAACTCCCCAGAGACAACATCCACAGCTCGACCTTCCCAAACCCCAGAGACAACATCCACACTCGACATTCCTAAACCCCGGAGACAACGTCCACAGCTCGACGTTCCCAAACTCCGGAGACAACATCCACAGCTCGACATTCCCAAACCCCCAGAGACAACAATCACTGCTCGACATTCCCAAACCCTGGAGACAATATCCACAGCTCGACCTTACCCAAACACCCAGAGACAACATCCACAGCTTGACCTTCCCAAACCCCCGGAGACAACATCCACAGCTTGACATTCCCAAACTCGGAGACAACATCCACAGCTCGACCTTCCTAAACTCCCAGAGACAACATCCACACTCGACATTCCCAAACCCCCAGAGACAACATCCACAGCTCGACATTCCCAAACATTTTGTTGATGGCTCTGTGTCGGTGGTGGTGGATCATGTGGAGTGGTTGGCAGGTGGGTAATGAAGCTGATAGTCAGATTGGGCATTACTGCACTTCCCCTGTCCCTGCCTTTTGTTACACTGGTGTGTGTGTGTGTGTGTGTGTGCGTGTGCGCGCGTGTGTGTGTGTGTATGTGTGCGCACATGTGCGCGATTATCTGTTATGCTGTCTGCATGTTACGTCATGGTGCAGCCAGCAATCCATGGGTATCAGCATTGTTTGACTGTCTGCCTGAACATTACCTTTGTCTGATTGTGCCTCTGTTGCCATCTGTCTAACTGGGTCTTAAGTGTTTTCATCCTTCAGACTTTAACAATATTGAACACTTGTCCACAGCACTTCAATCTCGACCTCACACAGTTTGGACCATACAGAATAAACTACACACGGAACGGCAGGTATGGGGCATGTCTGTGTGATTCAGAGCAGCGGAGGTATTGGGAACAGATTAGGGGCAGTGTGCAGAACCCACAGATTCCCAAACCTGACTGGGCAGGGGCTGGTTTATAGGATGTCAGTGTGGGGTGATCTCTGTGTGATGGGCAGGGGCTGGTTTATAGGGTGTCAGTGTGGGGTGATCTCTGTGTGATGGGCAGGGGCTGGTTTATAGGGTGTCAGTGTGGGGTGATCTCTGTGTGATGGGCAGGGGCTGGTTTATGGGGTGTCAGTGTGGGGTGATCTCTGTGTGATGGGCAGGGGCTGGTTTATAGGGTGTCAGTGTGGGGTGATCTCTGTGTGATGGGCAGGGGCTGGTTTATAGGGTGTCAGTGTGGGGTGATCTCTGTGTGATGGGCAGGGGCTGGTTTATAGGGTGTCAGTGTGGGCTGATGGCTGTGTGATGGGCAGGGGCTGGTTTATACGGTGTCAGTGTGGGGTGATCTCTGTGTGATAGGCGGGGCTGGTTTATAGGGTGTCAGTGTGGGGTGATCTCTGTGTGATGGGCAGGGGCTGGTTTATAGGGTGTCGGTGTGGGGTGATTGAGTGATGGGCAGGGGCTGGTTTATGGGGTGTCAGTGTGGGGTGATCTCTGTGTGATGGGCAGGGGCTGGTTTATAGGGTGTCAGTGTGGGGTGATCTCTGTGTGATGGGCAGGGGCTGGTTTATAGGGTGTCGGTGTGGGGTGATCTCTGTGTGATGGGCAGGGGCTGGTTTATAGGGTGTCAGTGTGGGGTGATTGAGTGATGGGCAGGGGCTGGTTTATAGGGTGTCAGTGTGGGGTGATCTCTGTGTGATGGGCAGGGGCTGGTTTATAGGGTGTCAGTGTGGGGTGATCTCTGTGTGATGGGCAGGGGCTGGTTTATAGGGTGTCGGTGTGGGGTGATCTCTGTGTGATGGGCAGGGGCTGGTTTATAGGGTGTCAGTGTGGGGTGATTGAGTGATGGGCAGGGGCTGGTTTATAGGGTGTCAGTGTGGGGTGATCTCTGTGTGATGGGCAGGGGCTGGTTTATAGGGTGTCAGTGTGGGGTGATCTCTGTGTGATGGGCAGGGGCTGGTTTATAGGGTGTCAGTGTGGGGTGATCTCTGTGTGATGGGCAGGGGCTGGTTTATAGGGTGTCAGTGTGGGCTGATGGCTATGTGATGAATGTGGGTCGAGGATGGGCATTCCCTGGCGAGGGAGAGTCTGGTTCACAGGGTAATGCACACATAATGCTGGAGGAATGCAGCAGCTCAGGGAGCATCTGTAGGAATGAATAAACCACTGACTTTTCCAGCTGAAAGAAAGAAATAGCCCGAGTGGGGAATTGAAGAGGGAAGGGAGAGGGGAAACGATTACTGGAAATTGGAGAAATCAATGTTCATGCCATCAGGTTGGAGGCTACCCAGACAGATATTGCTTTTCCACCCTGAGTTATTCCCCACTAGGGCAGAAGGGGAGCCTGTGGACCGACATGTCGGAACAGGGTGTCGGTGTGGGACAGTCTTGGGTATTCACTTCTGAGCAGGGCTACAACAACTGGCTTCATGTTCCTCTGCAAAACCCCTTTCCATTTCCTACGGGTTTGTTCAGCTCTGACATTGTTGTTTTGCAGTGGTGCAAAGCACGATAAATTACTAGAGTGTTGGAAAAAAAGTAAAATGGGGTTGTGTTGGGTTCGTGGGCCATCCAAACATCTGACAACGGGAAGGAGCTGTTGAGTGTGTGTCTAGGCTCTTGTACCTCTTCCTGGATGCTAGTAGTGAGAAGAGGTCGTGTCCTGGATGTTTAAGGTCCGTCGTGATGGATGCCAGATCCTTGAGGCATCGCCTTTTGGTGTCCTCGATGCTGGGAAGTGTAGTGCCCATGATGAAGCTAGCTGAGTTTAAAAGTTGCTGCGGCTTTTTCTGCTCCTGTGCAGAGGCCCGTCATACCAGGCGGAGATGCAGCCAGTCAGAATGCGCTCCATGGTACAGCTGTAGAAATGTGCCAGTCTTTGGTGACATACCAGGTATCCTCAAACTCCTAATGAAATATAGCCACTGCTCTGCCTTCAGAGAAATTGACACCCAGTAACCTGAAGCTGCTCACCGTTTTCACTGCTGACGCCCTGAGGAATACTGATGTGTGTTCCCTTGACGTTCTCTTCCTGAATTCCTCAGTCGTTCTGGCGTCGATAAAGCCATTCAGTAATACACCAAAGAAATGGGCCCTCCAGTCCAACTTAACCATCCCACGTTTGGCCCAAATCCCTCTGAACATTCTTGCCCAGGGATCACGTCCCCACCTCGGCACCTTTGAATCATTGTAAACATTAGCAGACCTGGTGGTGTCACATGCTCCCTTTTTTGTGGATGAACTGTACGCAGTCCAAACCCCTTCTGTCTCATCTTCAGGCTCACCACTCCCCACCCCTTCTCTCTGCTCCCCCACCCCCCGACCCCATCCCCTCTCCGGCCTTGCTGACCCTACGCCCACCCTCCCCACTCCCATGTCCTTGGGCAGCTTTGTCAGGCTGGCCTGCCTGCTGTAGATTGGATGGGTGTTCATGCTCCTGAAGCTGTCCCAGTGAGGGCGGGGGTGGTTGTAGAGAAGGTTACATGTGCAACAGTTGTGTGACTGGAGTGTGTGTGTGTGGATGATGTAAAGACTGTCAGGACTGCCCCAGAGAGGGCTGCAGAGGCGATGCAGGTGTCCCTTTCTGTGTGTGTGTATAGATGTGTCCGCGGGGATGGGAACCAGGGTACCAGAACAGATTGTGGAGTGGGCGTGGAGACTGACGTTAGGACCTCAGACAAACTCAGCAGTGGAAAGCTGGAGCATCATGCAAATAATGTTCTGAGCTGTGTATATTTTAATGCAAGAATTATCCTTGGAAAGGCAGATGAGCTCAGGACATGGACCAACACGTGCAATGTGATATTGTAGCCGTGGTTGCAGGAGAAGCAGGGCTGGCAGTTCAGTCCTAGGGGATCTACAGACGTGTTAAGAGCAAAAGGATTGAAAGGGACAAAATTGGTCAGAACAGTAATCTATACATGGAGCAAAAAGAGATGGGGAAGATCTTAAATGGATTTTTTGCATCTGTATTTACGGAGGAGATGCACAAAAAGTCAATGGAACTGAAGGAAATCAGCATCAACCTCATGGACAGATTACAGAGAAGGTGGTGTTGCTGTCCGGAGGCAAATTAGGGTAGATAATTCCCCAGGGCCTGACAAGGCATTCCTCTGGACCCTACGG
Source organism: Mobula hypostoma (assembly GCF_963921235.1). Lineage (NCBI taxonomy): Eukaryota > Metazoa > Chordata > Chondrichthyes > Myliobatiformes > Myliobatidae > Mobula > Mobula hypostoma. The sequence goes on along the minus strand of NC_086101.1, from coordinate 2,635,002 downwards.
GAGGGAAGTGCAGAAATTGTACGGGCCCTAGCAGAGATATTTAAATCATCCATAGCGTCAGGTGAGGAACCAGAGGATCGGAGGATAGCCAATGTTAGGGAAGGCTCCAAGAATAACCCAGGAAATTATAGGCCTGTGGGCCTGACATCAGTACTGGAAAAGTTATTGGAAGGTATTCTGAGAGACCGGATATGAGTATTTGGATAGACATGACCTTACTAAGGATGGTCAGTACGGCTTTGAGCATGATAGGTCGTGTCTAACCAATCAAAAACCAGTTTTTCGAGGAAACTACCAGGAAAGTGGATGAAGACAAGGCAGTGGGTGTTGTCTGTTTGACAAGGTCTCGGATGGGAGGCTGGTGAAGGAGGTTGAATCACTTAGCATTCAGGATGAGCTGGTAAATTGGAGTAGACATTGACTTTTTGGGAGAAACCAGAGAGTGGTAGCAGATGGTTGCCTCTGACTGGGGGCCTGCGTCTAGCAGAATGCTGCAGGGATTGGTGGTGGTGTTTGTCATCAATATTAATGATCTGGATGGTTCTGTGGTTAACTAGATCAGCAGATCAGTGGATGACACCAAGATGGGGCGTGTATTGGACAGCGAAGAAAGCTGTCATGGCTTGCAGTTGGAGAAAATAGGCTGAAAACCAGCAGATGGAATTTAATGCAGACAAGTCAGTGCAAGGTATTGCACTTTGGTAGAACCAACCAGGTCTTACACAGCGAATGCTAGGGCACTGAGGAGTGTGGTAGAACAAAGGGATCTGGGAATACAGGTCCATAATTCATTAAAGTGGCAGCACAGGTAGATGGGTCATAAAGAAAGCTTTTGGCAGATTAACCTTCACAAATCATTGTACTGAGTACAGGAGATGGGATGCTATGTTGAACTTGTATAAGAAAATGGTGAGGCCTAATTTGGAGTACAACATTATGATGGGTATAGATAGGATAAATGCAAGCAGGTTTTTTCTACTGAGGTTGGGTGGGATGATCATCGTAGCTTGTCACACAAGACAGCCAGCCACTCTAGTGTTGTTTGGTTGACGCTGAGCAGGTCAGTGTCAGCTAAATCAGGTGAGAGTGGGCAGTTGCGCAGAACGTGTTCAATGTTTTGCACCCTTTCACCACACTCACAGGATTGGCTGGTCTTTAAACCCCACTTCACCATATTGTCTCCTGTCCTACAAACTCCCGCTCTCGCTCTGTTGAGAGCGCCCCACTGCCATCTGTCAAGCCGTGCCCCGTCTGGTGGGGTCTTGCACTGTATTGTTTGGTGGGGTTCTGGCCTCTGTTTGTTGCCAGAGGTCAATCCTGTATGTCTGGGGGGATGTTCCGTGTGGTCGTTCCTCCACTTAGGCAAAGTTTTTCCTCGATTTTAGGCAACGGGTCTATTTTCTTCACATGGGCTGATCTGCCCCGCACAGGTGCACAGTATTCTGCAGGTGTAGAGCAGAGTGCTAGGGCAGTTGATCTAAGTGTGTGAGGATTAGCTCCCCATTTCGTGCCTGCAAGAGAGAACTGCGAGAGCCAACTTACCCTCAGAGCTTTTGGATGTGGGTGGCACAGGAGAGCGTCCTATCCAGTGACATGCCCAGGTAAACTGGAGTTGGATGGTGTTCGAGCTCCTTCCCACACCAGAAGATCTTGAGTTTTCAAGCTGCTTCTCGATTTCTCAGATGGAATGCACACACTTGAGTTTTTGATGGATTTGGGTCCAGAGACCATTTTTCATAATACTGCTTCATTGCTTCAAGGACTGCTGTCAGTCGTACTTCAACTTCTTGGAAGGAGTTACCTTGTGTTGCTGTGCATAGGTCGTCTGCATAGATAAACGTGCGTGTGCTAGGAAAGGTTGGTTGGTCGTTTGTGTAGACATTAAATAGCAGAGGTGCCAGGACTGATCCCTATGGTAGTCCGTTCTGTGGACGCCACCTACTCTTAATTCCATTCTTTTCTACATAAAATCTACAATTTTCTTGGAGGCTTCTTATTACTTTGACTGTGATTTAGTTCTTTAACATTATAGATAATTTCAGTAGAAGGCCAAAGGCCTCTGTAATCACAGTGTCGTATGCTGCTGTTAAGTCAACGAATACTGCCCCTGTAATTTGTCGCATTTCAAAGCCATCCTCAATATACTGGGTTAAGTTCAGGACTTGACCGCAGCAAGAGCGATCTGGCCTGAACCCGGCTTGGTCTGGTGTTAGAAGATCTTCGACTAAGGGGGATATTCTTTTCAGTATGAGTCTCGTAGAGTTTATAGAGGGTGCAGAGCAAGGAAATCTATCTGTAGTTTTTAGGAATGTTGGGGTCTTTATTGGGTTTTAGGAGAGCAACAACTTTGGCTCTTCTCCACTTTTTACGTATTTTTAATGATCTTAGGCAACAGTTAAAAAGGGACTATACCTCTTCCCACCCTGCCACATGCAAAAATGCCATTCCCTATTCCCAGTTCCTCTGTCTCCGCTGCATCTGCTCCCAGTTTGAGGCTTTCCATTCCAGGACATCTCTTTAAGAATCGTGGTTTCCCTTCTGCCAACATCAATAATGCCCTCACCCGCATCTCCTCCATTTCCCGCACTTCAGCCCTCACCCCCTCCTCCAGCCACCACAAGGGACAGAGTTCCCCTTGTCTTCACCTACCACCCCACCAGCCTCCGGATCCAGCACATTATCCTCCGCAACTTCCGCCACCTTCTTTATAGGGCCTCTGCTCCTTCCCTGTTCAGTCCTGACGAAGGGTTCAGGCCTGAAACGTTGACTGATTGTTTCCACGGATGCTGCCCGACCTGCTGAGTTCCTCCAGCGTGTTGTGAGTGTTGCTTTGACCGCAGCATCTGCAGAGTATTTTGTGTTTAGTTAAAAAGGGACAGAAGCCAGTGGAGTGCTTTAGGTCCAAGATGTTTAAGGAATTCATTAAGAATCCCATCTATGCCAGCAGCTTTGTTGGATTTTAGCTGTGATACTTCATCCTTTAATTCTTCTAGGGTGAGAGGTGGGAAGTTGTTATTCCCGTTTGAGAGAGCTGACTCCATCTCCTGATGTTGCTTTTCCTTTTGCCTCCGTTCCTTGTTATTTGGTCAACCATTTAGGATTAGTTGGTGGGCAACCTGATTGGGTGTTATGGCAGCAATTCTCTGTGGTGGTCTATTGTCTGAGTTGAGATTCCGAACAGCTGCCCATGCCTTCTTACTGTTCTTGGTCATGTCTGTGTTTTCTATCAGTTCCTGCCAACGCTACTGTCTCTGTTGGCTCAGTCGAGACAGAACTGACTCTCTCATTTCAATTGTGTCTTGACCAAGTGGGTCTTGGTCATATAGGTTGACATACTCATCATAACTTTGCTTGATATCACTTGTCAATCCCTGAATATATTTGGTTCTGCAGCCTCTGGGCATGTTCTGCTGCGCTACTTTCCAGATTAGTCAGACAAATTCATCATAATGATCAGGTTCTGGTGGTATGGTATCGATAAGTTGATCAAGCGATTCTGCAAAAGATGTCCAATTTGCTTTTCTAAGGTTAAATCTTGGTAGGTACTTTGATGGTACAGGTCTCAGAACTGGAAGGGATTCTACCTGGACTGGACGGTGTTGGGATTTGGGTATATGCTGGAGGACTGTTCGTGTGAAGAGGTTGGAGCTCTTCTAGAGCTCCACTAAAGGTGGGACGATAACTAGAGGTCATGGGTTAAGGGTGAAAGGTGAGAAGTTTAAGGGGAACATGAAGGGAAACTTCTTCAGTTAGAGGGTCATGAGAGTGTCATGAGCTTGATTTTAACGATTAAGAAAAGTATGGATAGCAGGGTATGGTCCTGGTGAACAGTGATGGGAGTCAGCATTTTAAATGGTTTGGCACGGACTAGATGGGCGGAAGAGGTTGTTCGTTGCTGTACTTTTGGATGATACTATGACTGTGTGTGTGTGTGTACGTACGCAGGGTTGGCACTGACCCTGATGGCTCTCTCTCCTCAGGCACCTCTTGCTGGCTGGGCGCAGAGGACACGTGGCGGCAATGGATTGGCACAGCAAGCGGCTGCTGTGCGAGATAAACGTCATGGAGCGTGTCAACGACATCCGGTACACACCCACGTCTCCCCTCACTTCCCCTTCTGGGACTGTTAACCCGTCCACTTCCTCCTGCACCCCCCCCTCCCCCGTGGAAAAGAAGCAGCCAGACTCTGCCCACTGTCGACAGGCTTACCCACGTCCCAGTGTCCATGGTATATGCCACCGTGTACCCTGCAGGTCATCCGTACACCCACGTCCCAGTCTGGTGACCAATAGACCCATCTGTCTGTCAACCACAGGCACTGACTCTCGTCAGACCCTCTGTGATGTGCGCACTCCCCCCCCCCCGGCAACCCCGTGACTGGCCACGCTCTTCCCCCCCCCCGGCAACCCTGTAACCGGCCACGCTCTTCCCCCCCCCCCCGGCAACCCTGTGGCCGGCCACGCTCTCCCCCCCCCCCCGGCAACCCTGTGCCGGCCTCTCTCCCTCAACCCCTCCCCCCCCAGCAACCCTGTGGCCGGCCACGCTCTCCCCCCCGGCAACCCCGTGACTGGCCACGCTCTTCCCCCCCCCCCGGCAACCCTGTAACCGGCCACGCTCTTCCCCCCCCCCCGGCAACCCTGTGGCCGGCCACGCTCTCCCCCCCCCCCGGCAACCCTGTGCCGGCCTCTCTCCCTCAATCCCTCCCCCCCCCAGCAACCCTGTGGCCGGCCACGCTCTCCCCCCCGGCAACCCCGTGACTGGCCACGCTCTCCCCCCCCCCCCCCGGCAACCCCGTAACCGGCCACGCTCTCCCCCCCCCCACCCCACCCCCCCCCGGCTACCCTGTGGCCAGCCACGCTCTCCCCCCCCCCGCAACCCCGTGACTGGCCACGCTCTTCCTCCCCACCACCCCCCCCCCCGCAACCCTGTGACCGGCCACGCTTTCCACCCCCCCCCCCCCGGCATCCCCGTGGCCGGCGGCTCTCCCCCACACCCCAGTGGTGTGACCCATATCCTGTGCTTTCTCCCCGCAGGTGGCTGCACACAGAGACGATGTTTGCGGCGGCCCAGAAGAAGTGGCTGTACATTTACGATAACCAGGGTGTGGAACTGCACTGTGTGAAGAAGTTCAACGACGTTCTGAAGATGGAGTTTCTGCCCTATCACTTCCTGCTGGCCACCTGTGTGAGTGTCCGTTCCCGGCTCTCCTTCCTCTCTCCCGGGACCTGGGGCAGTGCTTTCCACCTGCTGTGATCTACCGTCTTTGTTTTAAACAAAACTACCCTCCGTTGTTCTCCAAATCACAGAAACAATTGTAGTGATGAGCATTAGCTGCGGTAAAGCATTCCCATCACCAGAGGATGAGGTATTTTTTACACAGTGGATGGACCATTTCCTCTGCCGATAGGTTTTTCCGATCGAGGGCTATAACATGAGATTTACCGTTTAGTTTTACAAAAATGTCCATTGTAACTTTGCAATTCTACAAGAGAACACAGAAAGAATAGTAACGTGAACAAAATTAAAATGTTTCCATCACTATCCAGGATGACATTTACAACACCTCCCGTATACCTGCGTGTTCTCTCTGCATTATCAGCCTGGGTGGCACCCTCTCTGCCCGTCTCCAGCACCACAAATAACTATATTTACTAGCCCCAGGAGCCGGTTAACTATCTTATGGTCTTATAGCAGCAGAATTCGGCCATTTGGTCCATTGAGTCTGCTGCATAATTTTATCATGGCTGATTCATTTCATCTCTCAGCCCTAATCTCCTGCCTGCTCCTTGTTACCCTACATTTCCCTAACTAATCAACAATCTACCAACCTCTGCCTTAAATATACCCAATGACTTGGCCTCCACAGCCACCTGCAGCAATGAATTCCAGATTTACCACTCCCAAGCTAAAGAAATTCCTCCTCATCTTCGTTCTGCCCTGAGGCTGTGTTCTCTGGTCCGAGACTCCCCCACCACAGGAAACATCCTCTCCACATCCACTCTATTGAGGTAAGGGGCCCAGAACTGTTCACAGTACCTAAAGTGAGGCCACACCAGTGCTTTATAAAGCCTCAACATTACACCTTTGCTTTTATTTTCTAGTCTTCTCAAAATAAATATTAACATTGCATTTGCCTTCCTCACCACAGACTCAGCCTGCAAATTAACCTTTGGAGAATCCTGCAGAAGGACTCCCAACGCCCTGTGCACTTTTATTTCGTCTACCAAAGTTCATGACCATTCAGTTCCGGACATGGTGTTCCACTTGCCACCATACCAGGCATCCACGGCTCTTGAGGAAAAAAAAACCTTATCCTCGCTTCTCCTTGAACCTGTCCCGTCTCACCTTCAGTGCATGCTCTCAGGTATTATACATTTCATCCCTGAGAAACAGGTGCTGCCTGTCGGCTCTGACTATGCCTCTCATAATCTTGTAAATCTCTATCAGAGAGAGCACCTAAAGTTTATCCAGCCTCTCGTGATAGCACGTGCCCTCTGAACCGGGCAGCATCCTGGTAAACCTCTTCTGCACCCTCTCCAAAGTCTCAACATCTGCTCTGGGCCGACCAGAACTGTCCAGACATGGCCTCACCAGAGTTTTATAAAGTTGCCCACAACCTCCTGACCTTTCAACTCAGTGCCTTGACTAATAAAAGCAAGCATTCCATAAGCCGCCTTAACCACTCTATGATCTGTGTGGCCACTTCAAGGAGCTGTGAACGTGGATCCCAAAATCCCTCTGCTCCACGACACTATTAAGGACTCCCTCCTTGCTTTTTTCCTACTGAGATGCAACACGTCACGTTTCTCTGTTCCTCCTGTCCTTACTGGTGACCAAGTAGAACAGGGTGAGGCAAGGAGCAGCCCCATCAGATATGTGAAGAGGGGCTGCAGCCTCGCACGCTCTGTGTACACATTGTAAATTGTCCCTTCCAGCCCGCAGAAGCAGCAAGCCATTGGGAGACCTGTGCAGATCAGCAGACATAGGAGAAGAATTAGGCCACTCGGCCAATCATGTCTGCACTGTCATTCCATCGTGGCTGATTTATTAATCCTCTCAATCCCATTCTCCTGCCTTCTCCCGTAACCTTTCACGCCCTGACTAATCAGGAACCTATCAACCTCTGCTTTAAATAACCCAAACGACTTGGCCTCCACAGCCATCCATGGCAATGAATTCCACAAATTCACCACCCTTTGGCTAAAGAAATTCCTTCACATCTCTGTTTTGAAAGGGCACCCCTCTACCCTGAGGCTGTGCCCTCTTGTCCTTGACTCCCTCACCATGGGATATATCCTTTCCACATATACTCCGTCTACTCCTTTCAGCATTCGAAAGGTTTCAATGAGATCCCCCCTCATCCTTCTAAATTCCAGACCCAGAGCCATCAAACATTCCTTATATGGTAACCCTTTCATTCCTGGAATCATCCTCGTGAATCTCCTCTAGACCCTGTCCAATGCCAGCACGTCATTTAGACGAGGGGCCCAAAACTGTTCACAATACTCAAGATAAAGCCTCAGCATCACATCCCTGATCTTGTATTCTAGACCTCTTGAAATAAATGCTAACATTGCATATGCCTTCCTCACCACTGACTCTACCTGCAAGTTAACTTTTAGGGTGTTCTGCACAAGTACTCCCAAGTACCTTTGCACCTCAGAGTTTTGGATTTTCTCCCTATTTAGAAAATAGATAGCTATACTTTATTGATCCCGAGGGAAATTGGGTTTCGTTACAGCCGCACCAACCAAGAATAGAGCGTAAATATAGCAATATAGAAAACAGTCTGCACATTTATTTCATCTACTGAAGGGCATGACCATGCATTTTTCAACATTGTATTTCATTTGCCACTCTTTTGCCCATTCTCCTAATCTAAGTCTTTCTGCAGCCTAACTGTTTCCTCAACACTACCTGCCCCTCCACCAATCTTCGTATCATCTGCAAACTTGGTAAGAAGGCCATTGATTCCATCACCTAAATCTTTTATATACAGCACAAGAAGAAGTGGTCCCAACACTAACCCCTGTGGAACACCACTAGTCACTGGCCGCCAACCAGAAAAGGTTGCTTCCTAACAATCATCCAATATTCTAACCATATTAGTAGCTTTCCTGTAATACTACAAGCTGTTAACTTGTGTGGTAGCTAGCCATTGGCTTTCTGAAAGTCCAAATATACAACATGTATTGCATCCTCTTTATCCTATATGTAATCTCCTCAAAGAATTCCAGCAGGTTCATCAGACAGGACTTCCACTGAAGGAAACCATGCTGACTTTGTACCATCTTGTCCTTTGTCATCACCTGCAGTTCCTCTGGTCCAGGTGACTTGTGTACCTTTACATCTTTCAGCTTTTTGGGCACTTTCACTGCACTCACTTCACCTCCCTGACACTCTTCAACATCTGGCACACTGTTAGTGTCCTCCACAGTGAAGACTGATGCAAAATACTCATTTAGTTTACCTGCCATCTCCTTGTCCCGTTATTATTTCTCCGGCCTCATTTTCTAGTGGTCCTATATCCACCCTCGTCTCTCTTATTTTTTTTACAAATTTGAAAAAGCTTTTACGATCCACTTTGATATTGTTTGCTAGCTTGTTTTCATGTTTCATCTTCTCCCTCCTGATGATTCTTTTAGTTGCTCTCTGTAGGGTTTTGGAAGCTTCCCAAACCTCTGTCTTCCCACTAATTTTTGCTTTGTTGCCTACCCTCTTTTTCGCTTTTACATTAGCTTTGACATCCCTTGTCAGCTGCAGCTGTACTGTTTTACCACTTGAATATTTGTTCATTTCTGGAATACATATGTCCTGCACCTTCCTCACTTTTCTGAGAAACACACGCCATTGCTGCTCTGCTGACATCCCTGCCAGCAGCTCCTTCCAATTTACTTTAGCCAACTCCTCTCTCATTCCACTGTAATTTCCTTTACTCCACTGAAATACTGTTACATCAGACTTCACTTTCTGCCTATGAAATTTCAAGTTGAACACAATCACATTGTGATCACTGCCTCCTAAGTGTTCTTTTACCTTAAGCTCCCTAATCGCGTCAGGTTCATTACGTAACACTCAATCCAGTATAGCTGATCCCCTAGTAGGTTCAAGACAAACTGCTCTAAAAATCTTGTAGGCATTCAACAAACTCAGTCTCTTGGGATCCATTTCCAACCTCATTTTCCCAATCGACCTGTATGTTGAAATCTCCCATGACTACCATAACATTGCCCTTTTGACTCGTCTTTTCTATTTCCTGTTGTAACCTGTGGTCCACCTCCCAGCTACTGTATATAACTGCCATCATGGCCCTTTTACCCTTTGCAGTTTCTCAACCCAACCCCAAAGGATTTAACACCTTCCGATCCTGTGTCACATCTTTCTACTGATTTGATGCCATTCTTTGCCAGTAGAGCCACACCACCCCCTCTGCCTACCTTCCTATCCCTCCGATACAACGTGCAACCTTGGACATTCAGCTCCCAACTACAACCATCCTTCAGCCACGATTCAGTGATGGCCACAACATCATACCTGACAATCTGTATAAGTGCGACAAGATCATCCACCTTATCTCTTATACTCTGTGCATTGAGATATAAATCACTGAGAGCTGCATTTGCTACCCTTTTTGATTCCGCATCCCTAATGCACTGATACTCACCCTGTTGGCTGCAATTATGTCCTATCATCTGTCTGCCCTTCCTGACAGTCTGACTGCACACTATCTTTGCTTTTTCAACATCCGTCTGATCCTGAGTCCCTTCACTCCAGGTCCCACCCCCTGCGAGATTAGTTTAAACCTTCCCCAGCAGTGGGGGGGAACGACACAGCCAGCATTCCGGGCCAAGAACCTTCACCTAACCTCGTGGAGGTCTCGGCTCAAAACGTTAACTGTTTATTCACTTCCAGAGACTCTGCCTGACCTGCTGAGTTCCTGCGACATTTTGTGTGGGTTGCTCTGAAACCCCAGCATTACAGAATCTCTTGTTTATGGCAATGTATCTGCCTCTACCTCCACCCTTGGCAGTGTGTTCCACACACCCTCTACTCTCTGATATCCTCTCCTCCAATCACCTTAAAATTATGCCCCCTTGTATTAGGCACTTCCACCCTGGCAAGAAGTCTGGATGTCCAAGAACAAAGAACAGTATCAGAACAATTAAATTAGTTATCAAATGGGCAACTAATCTAATCCCTTCTGCTGACACAATGTCCATTTTCCTCACAGTTAAGTGCCCCTGAAATACTAGAGGGCATTTGAGGCAGGGGGAGAATAAGGTTTAAAGGAGTTTTTCCATTCAGCGAGCTGTGGGTGCCTGGGGTGATGGTGAAGGCAGGTCAGGGACTGTTAGACACAGGAGAGTGCAGGAAATGGAGCGAGATTAGGTGCGTGCAGGATGAAAGGATTTTGGTTAAATCGGCAAGGTGCTGTCTATGGGCCAGTACAGTCCAGTCCCCTAGAGCAGCGGTCCCCAACCACCCTTTCTTCATTCCCTGTCACGCACTGTTGAACTTGAACATAGGGTTGCCAGCTGTCCCATATTGCTGGGACATCCCGTATATTAGGCTAAATTGGTTTGTCCCATACGGGACCGCCCATGTCCGGTATTTCCCCCGCTGAGGTAAAGCATTCCTATGAAACCTTTCGTGTTGAAATGGTGTAAAGAGAAGAAGCAATTACCATTAATTTATATGGGAAAAATTTTTTGAGTGTTCCCAGACCCAAAAAATAACCTACCAAATCATACCAGATAACACATAAAACTGAAAGTAACACTAACATTATTTCTATTTTATATAGGCTGTGTATTTATCATATCATTCCTGCTTTTACTATATGTATGTACAGTATAGTCAGGAAGATGAAGACAAAACCGATTTGTGGGGAAAAATCGGCACGTACGCACATGCGCACACAGGTGCCCGCGCAGGGCTTCATGGTCATGGTAGTCTTTCCTGGGGTAAAGTGTCCTGGGATTTGACTGCTACTTTTGTCCCTTATTTGGGAGTGAGAAAGTTAGCAACCCTAACTGTAAAAGACATGTTGAGGTGAGTTTAACCCCACTTGAACACCCCCCAGCTCCGGTCGGCCGGTCCGCAAGAATATTGTCAATATTAAACCGGTTTGTGGTGCAAAAAAGGTTGGGGACCCCTGCCCTAGAGCACCCATGGGTGATGCCCTCCCTGAAACAGAGAATCCAACTCAAACACTCCTGTATGTCCATTCCCTCGAGCACCCACGGATGCTGCAGTCCTTGCACCCCCACGCGGGGAGCCAGAGGGGGTGGGCAGGAGGGTGCGATTGGTGCATGCAGAGGACCCTTCCCCTCCCCCTCCCCCTCCATGTGCTTTGTGGTCAGATTATCGTCGGGTGTCAGAGATGGAGGGACGATGGGGAGGGTTGATGGGTCACTGTTTGGTTGCCTGTAATTCCTCATGGGCAATGCTCTGACATGCTTTCTACCTCATCTGTCTGTGTCTCCACGTGTTCTGTGTCCATGTTAACCATATTCCTTGCCGTATGTTCCTTCTCCACTTATCTCCCACCTGTGTCTGCCCTCTGCGTGTGCTCCATGTCGGTGTCTCTCCCCACGTGCAGAGTGCCCGGGGGTTCCTGCAGTACTTGGACATTTCGGTGGGGAAGGAAGTGGCGGCTACCTGCACCAAGGCCGGACGGTTGGATGTCATGGCTCAGAACCCTCACAACGCTATCATCCATCTGGGGCACCCGCAGGGTAAGGACCAGCCTCGGTGCTACAGTAGGGTGAGACCTCCACCCCCTCTATCGCTCTCCGTCCTTCACACAGCCCTGGACTGCTGGGTGATGGGAAAGACTCACAAAGCCACTGAGGGGCCGTTGTAGTGAATAACGGGAATATTGATAATGGTACAACAGCAGCAAGGAGTTCCTGCCGGATCAGGAATACTGAGGATTGGAGTGGCGGGGTCCAGTGCTGAGGCAGACGGTTAGTGTAACACCTGGCTCCTGTATCCTCATGTTGGTACTGGAGGGACAATGAGGCAGCTGTTGAGATTTGTGTACAAAGACTGGCGGGACTACTTTGTCAAACACCTTCACTCCGTTCCACAATTCAGCTTCCCATTCCCGTCCAGGCCCGCCTCTGCTGTCACGATGAAGCCAAGCTCAGGGGGAGTGTCCGACCTGATGCCTTGAACATCAGCTTCTACCCATCCAACACTTTCCATTCCCATCTGGCTCCCCTCGCCCCACCCGTTTCCCTTTCTCCCATGGTCCACTGTCCTATCCTCTCAGGTTCCTCCTTCAGCCCTTCACCTCTCACCTCCCACTTATCCCCCGCCCCACCGCCTTCTGGTTTCTACTGCTCTCCCTCCCTCCGCCACCTTATTCTGGCTTCTTCCCCCTTTCCCAAAGAAGGGTCTGGTCCCCAAACGTCGACTGTTTATTCCCCCTGCCCGGCCTGCTGAGTTCCTCCGGCATTTTGTGTGTCGCTGCGACAGGGGTGACCTCAAGGGGGGTTCGGGGCCGGCTGAGGGAACAGATGTAACGGTGTGCGGGAGGGGGAATTCCAACATGCATGCCGTGGAAAGTGGCGGTGAGTGGGCCCGGGACCCTCCTGCCTGCTGTGCTCCGACTCTGACTGTATCGTGGTCTCCTGCAGGTACGGTGACGTTGTGGAGCCCGAGTGTGAAGGAGCCCCTGGTGAAGGTGCTGTGCCACCGAGGTGGCGTGCGAGCCATCACCGTCGACAAGACTGGCACGTAAGCAGATGTGGCACTGGGTGCCTGGCGGCGGTGAGGAAAGCGTGAGGTGGGGGGGCAGTTAACGGGCACTCTGGCAGTGTACGGGTTACCGCAGGCCTGTTACAGCCTGGCGCGTCACAGTTCAGAGTCCACTTCAAGCCTGTACATCTTCCCCACGGGGTGCATGGGTTTTCTCGGGATTCCTCCCACAGTCCGATGCCAGTGTGTAGGTTAATTGTTCCTTGTAAATTGTGCAGTGATTAGGTCAAGTTTAAATGCGGTCAATGGTGCGTGGGTCGAAGGCCCTGTTCGGCACTGTACCACTAAGTCAGTAATGGGCGTTGAAGGTGAGGCAGGGCTGCTTGGTCTGCAGTGAGGCCCTTGTTATCGGGCATGTGGGTGCCAGGCTAGATCGGTCTCAGAACTGGGTGTAGGCACCAGTGATTACACTGGGTACATGGTCCTCTTCGGGCACCGGGATAGGTGTAGCCACTGGAAGTTCCACTGGGTGTCAAACTGGACATTGCATGGCACTGGGCACTCGACCCAACACCACAGTGGGTGTGGGATGTTGCTTGGGAAATTACGCTGGTTGGTAAACCTGGCACGAGAGATCGCACTGGTGTCTGGATGTTACTCTGGGCGTCTGCTGACCCCCTTCCCCTTGCTGTACGTCAGGTACATGGCCACTTCGGGGCTGGACCAGAAGCTTAACATCTTTGACCTCCGCACCTACCGACCCCTTCACTCGTACCTGCTGCCGACGGGCGCCAGCCACCTTGCCTTCAGTCAGCGCGGCCTGCTGGGCCTTGCCTGCGGCAACACTGTGCACGTGAGTTACTACTGGACAGGGAGGGAAGGGAACAAGTCCGTCTCCGTCAGCCTACCTCTCAATCTCGACGTGCCCCTGGTGTTCTGCTGTTGAAAATGGTTCTGGTCCCGGTGGGGGTCCGGAGATACCCTCTCCTACCATAGGGGCTCCCCGTGTGCTCGCTCCCACCACGTCGACACGTCCCTGGTGTACCAGGACTTAGTGCTGTTGAGCTGGTCCTGTGTGGAGTTCCCCTGCCTGCTTTGTCTGCGGGCACCCCGACGGTGTGGCAGCCAGGGTGGGTTTCAGCAGACGCCTCACTGTGTCTCCTCCTGCACCACTCAACATGAGGGCTGCCCAGAGGTACGATCCAAGTTCTTTGTCACGCGTACCTCGAAACACACTGTGAGATGTTTCGTTTGCACAGTTTGAGGATGTTCTGGGAGCAGCCCGCAACACACTTCTGGTGCCAACGTACCATCGTTGTCTGCAATTAACTAACCCGTGTGGCAGGAAACCGGAGCACCGGGATAACACACACATTGCAGACGGGGGATTGAACCAGACCAGTGACTCTGTAAAACACACGGTCACAGGGATAACACACACACATTGTAGACGGGGGATTGAACCAGACCAGTGACTCTGTAAAACACACGGTCACAGGGATAACACACACACATTGTAGACGGGGGATTGAACCAGACCAGTGACTCTGTAAAACACACGGTCACAGGGATAACACACACACATTGTAGACGGGGGATTGAACCAGACCAGTGACTCTGTAAAACACACGGTCACAGGGATAACACACACACATTGTAGACGGGGGATTGAACCAGACCAGTGACTCTGTAAAACACACGGTCACAGGGATAACACACACACATTGTAGACGGGGGATTGAACCAGACCAGTGACTCTGTAAAACACACGGTCACAGGGATAACACACACACATTGTAGACGGGGGATTGAACCAGACCAGTGACTCTGTAAAACACACGGTCACAGGGATAACACACACACATTGTAGACGGGGGATTGAACCAGACCAGTGACTCTGTAAAACACACAGTCACAGGGATAACACACACACATTGTAGACGGGGGATTGAACCAGACCAGTGACTCTGTAAAACACACGGTCACAGGGATAACACACACACATTGTAGACGGGGGATTGAACCAGACCAGTGACTCTGTAAAACACACGGTCACAGGGATAACACACACACACATTGTAGACGGGGGATTGAACCAGACCAGTGACTCTGTAAAACACATGGTCACAGGGATAACACACACACACATTGTAGACGGGGGATTGAACCAGACCAGTGACTCTGTAAAACACACGGTCACAGGGATAACACACACACATTGTAGACGGGGGATTGAACCAGACCAGAGACTCTGTAAAACACACGGTCACAGGGATAACACACACACATTGTAGACGGGGGATTGAACCAGACCAGTGACTCTGTAAAACACACGGTCACAGGGATAACACACACACATTGTAGACGGGGGATTGAACCAGACCAGTGACTCTGTAAAACACACGGTCACAGGGATAACACACACACATTGTAGACGGAGGGTATGAACCGAGACCAGTGGCTTTGTAAAAGATTACACTAACTGTAACATTACAATGATTCCCAGTGAACTGTCTCCATTCGTTTAGACGCCACTGCATGGGGGAGAAGACTGTGTCCCTGCACCTTATCCACAAATCCCGCACACGTGGGCACCACAGTGATGCTACCACAGCTCTGGGCATTGTTGTTCAGAGTTCAATTCCAAAGGAGGCTGTACGTTCTCCCCACGATCATGTGGGTTCCTTTGGGTGCTCTGGTTTTCTCCCACAGTCCAAAGAGGTGCAGTTCTACAAACGATCACTGTTCCCTCCCTCCTTCCCCATGCTCTGCTACGCTGGGATTCCCCAGGTCCCAGAGGGGCAGCTTGTCAGAGTCACTGCGTGCTACTTGGAGCCTTTCCCCTGCTCGGTGCCATGGCAGTCTCCTCTTTACTCAGAGTGCGAGACTGCACACACCGTCTGCACAGATCCTGCTCCTTTATCTCTTCTTCCTGCCCCCACCAGCCACACCTCAGCCCTCTCTTCCCCCCTCCCACCCAACTGCCCCCAAGGAGAAAACAGTGGTCAGTGGCGCACTATTACAGCTCGAGCCGTTGGAGTTTAGGGTTCTATCCCAGTGCCGTATGTACGATCGTTCCTGTGATCGTGTGTGTTTCCTCTCTCAGTCCAAAGATGTACCGGTTAGTTGGTCAGTGTAAATTGCCCTGTGATAGACTCGGGATAAACCGGGAATTATCAGGGGTTGCTGGGCATACAGCTCGAAGGGTCGGACGAGCTTGTTCCACACTGTATCAGGTCCAAACAGTCTAAAATAAGCAGACAGTGCGGTGGGTTAACTGTACGTTGCAGCCCAGTGTGTGGGTGAGGGTTAGAACATGGGGGGGATGCAGTAACGTCACTGGTGAAAGTGGCTGCTCGACCTTTGGCTCGAAGGGCCTGGTCTGTGTCTCTCTGAAAACAGGGCGGTTCACAGCCGCTGTCGCCCGCAGGTTTACAAAGACATCCAGAAGGTGACGGTGAGGAGTCCCTACCTGAGCCACTGCCTCCGCCAGGCGGTGCACGGACTGCAGTTCTGCCCCTACGAGGATGTGCTGGGCGTGGGCCACGGGCTCGGTTTCACCAGTATGTTGGTACCAGGTGAGTGGTGTCCACCCTGGGGCTGCGCTGGGTGACATGCAGGGTGGGGGCGGCTGTCTCGGTCTTTCAGCGTTGCTGGGGTGGGGTGAGGGGGGAGGCACACACAGAGCACTGAGGGACGGGAAGCCTCCACATCCACCACCTCAGTTACTTCCAACGGGATTCTCCCACGGACCCCTCCACTTATCCATCCCTGTGCATATCTAAAAGTTTTTTAAAATGTCCCTAATGTATCTGCCTCTGCTACCAGGCAGGCTGCTTCGCACACCCACCACAAAACCTCCCTCTGACATCCCCTAATACTTTCTCACAATCACCCTAAAACTGTGCCCCCTCCTACTGGCCATTTCAGCCCTGGGGTGAGAGTACTGGCTGTCTGTTCTGTCTGTGCCAGTCCTACACCCGTCAGGCACCTCTCACCCTCTTTCGCTCCAAAGAGAAAATCAGAATCATGTTTAATATCACTGGCATGTCTTGTGAAATTTGTTGTCATGACGTAGTAGTACATTGCAATACATCATTAAAAAACTAATTTGCAGTAAATATACAGAAGAATGAATTCAATAAGTATGCAAAAAGAGAAAAAAGTAATAAGGTAGTGTTCATGAATGCATTGTCCATTCAGAAATGTGATGGCAGAGGGGAAGAAGCTGTTCCTGAATCATTGAGTGTGGGTCTTCAGCCTCTGCTAGCAGTGAGATGAGGTCATGTTCTTAAAGATGGAGGACCCCCATCACTCCATGAAAGTGACCTTGATGCAGTACAGGCTAGTGCCCAGCTCGCTCAATCTAACCTCATAAGACATGCTCTCAAATCCAGGCAGCATCCTGGGAAATCTCTGCACCCTCTCTGAAGCTTCCACACCCTTCCTATAACAAACTGATTAACTGTGGTCCAACAAGGGTTTTATACTGATGCCTCATCATCTCATGGCCAGTGCTGCACTGGACTTTGCAGTGGATGGTCCAGAGTTCAAATCCGGCTGGGTCCCAACCTGGGCAGCAGCAGGAAGAAAGGCCTGGCAGTCTACTTCCGTAACTTGCCACAAAACCCCTATGGACAATTCCACTACCCAGAGAAACACAGAAAACCTACAGCACAATACAGGCCCTTCGGCCCAAAATGCTTTGACGAACATGTACTTACTTTGGTTATTACCTGGGGTTACCCATAGCCCTCTTTTTTTCTAAGCTCCATGTACCTATCCAGGAGTTTCTCTGCGTGAAAAACTTACCCCTGACATCTCTGTACCTACTTCCAAGCACCTTCAAACTATGCCCTCTCATGTTAGCCATTTCAGCCCTGGGAAAAAGCCTCTGACTATCCACACGATCAATGCCTCTCATCAGCTTATACACCTCTATCAGGTCACCTCTCATCCTCCATCACTCCAAGGAGAAAAGGCTGAGATCATCAACCTATTCTCATAAGGCATGCTCCCCAATCCAGGCAACATCCTTGTAAATCTCCTCTGCACCCTTTCTATGGTTTCCACATCCTTCCTGTAGTGAGGTGACCAGAACTGAGCTCCAAGTGGGGTCTGACCAGGGACCTATATAGCTGCAACATTACGTCTCGGCTCCTAAACTCAATCCCACGACTGATGAAGGCCAATACACCGTATAACCTTCTTAACCACAGAGTCAACCTGCGCAGTGGCTTTAAGTGTCCTATGGACTCGGACCCCAAGATCCCTTTGATCCTCCACACTGCCAAGAGTCTTACCATTGATACTATATTCTGCCATCATATTTGACCTAACAAAGTGAACCACCTCACACTTATCTGGGTTGAACTCCATCTGCCTCTTCTCAGCCCAGTTTTGCATCCTATCAATGTCCTGCTGTAACCTCTGACAGCCCTCCACACTATCCACAACACTCCCAACCTTTGTGTCATTAGCAAATTTACTAACCCATCCCTCCACTTCCTCATATAGGTCATCTATAAAAACCATGAAGAGCAGGGGTCCCAGTACAGATCCCTGAGACACACCACTGGTCATCGACCTCCATGCAGAATATGACCTGTCTACAACCACTCTTGGCTTCCTGTGGGCAAGCCAGTTCTGGATCCACAAAGCAAGGTCCTCTTGAATCCTATGCCTCCTTACATTCTCAATAAGCCTTCCATGGAGTACCTTATCAAATCCTTGCTGAAATCCACATACACTACATTCATCAATGTGTTTAGTCACATCCATCAATATGTTTAGTCACATCCTCAAAAAATTCAGTCAGTCTCGTAAGACATGACCTGCCTTTCACAAAGTTGTGCTGACTATTCCTAATCATATTATGCCTCCCCAAATGTTCATAAATCCTGCCTCTCAGGATCTTCTCCATCAACTTACCAAGCACTGAAGTAAGACTCACTGGTCTATAATTTCCTGGGCTAACTCTACTCCCTTTCTTGAATAAGGGAACAACTTCCTCAACACTCCAATCCTCCGGAGCCTCTCCTGTCCCCATTGATGATGCAAAGATCATCGCCAGAGGCTCAGCAATCTCCTCCCTCGCCTCCCACAGTAGCCTGGGGTACATCTCATCCAGTCCCAGTGACTTATCCAACTTGTTGCTTTCCAAAAGCTCCAGCATATCCTCTTAATGTGTTGTATGCTTAAGCTTTTCAGTCTGCTGTAAGTCATCCCTACAATTGCCAGGGTCCTTTTTCGTAGTGAATACTGAAGCAAAGTATTCATTTAGTACCTCCGCTACCTCCTCCAGTTCCAAACACACTTTTCCACTCTCACACTTGATTGGTCCTGTTCTCTCATGTCTTATCCTCTTGCTCTTCACATACTTGTAGAATGCCTTGTGTGTTTTCCTTAATCCTGCTTGCCAAGGTCTTCTCATGGCCCCTTCTGGCTCTCCTAATTTCAATCTTAAGCTCCTTCCTGCTAGCCTTATAATTTTCTAGATCGCTCTCATTATCTAGTTTTTTGAACCTTTCATAAGCTTTTTTTCTTCTTAACTAGATTTTCAACAGCCTTTATACACCATGATTCCTGTACCCTACTATCCTTTCCCTGTCTCATTGGAACGTACCTATGCAGAACACCACACAAATATCCCGTGAACATTTGCCACATTTCTGCCGTACATTTTCCTGAGAACATCTGCTCCCAATTTATGCTTCCAAATTCCTGCCTGATAGCTTCATATTTTCCCCTTACTCTAATTAAATGTTTTCCTAACTTGTCTGTTCCTATCCCTCTCCAATGCTATGGTAAGGGAGATAGAATTGTGATCACTATCTCAGAAATGCTCTCCCACTGAGAGACCTGACACCTGACCGGGTTCATTTCCTAATACCGGATCAAGTACAGCCTGTCCCTTGTAGGCTTATCTACACGTTGTCGCCATGCGTTGACAGCAACTTGACGGCACTCGACTACAACATTACCTCACGGCTGTGAGTTCATTCCCCTGACGAATGAAAGCCAACACACTAAAAACCTTCTTAACCTCTCTGTCAACTCGCATGGCAGCTTTGAGACGTTTATGGACGAGAAAGAGATTTGGAAGATGTTGGGGGCTGTAGAGAACGGTACAGAGTGGTGGGGGGGGGGAAGATGAGACCTGCGTTTGATCAGCCATTGGGTCGTAGGAACGGCTTGTGCTGCAATATCTGCTCGAGGTGCCTGTGTGAGACAGTCTCTGCAGCCCGTCTAGGCCATGCTGATCAGTTATTGTGCCTGGTCTCATCGATCAGCGCCCGGACCATAGGCCGTCATCTCGTACCTATCCAAACTTGTCTTGTGTTATCTTTGTGTTTCTCTGTGTGTGTGTGAGAGAGAGAGGGGCCTGGACCATAGCCCTCCATCCAGTACCTATGCAAACTTGTCTTAGAAACATAGAAAATAGGTGCATGAGTAGGCCATTCGGCCCTTCGAGCCTGCACCGCCATTTATTATGATCATGGCTGATCATCCAACTCAGAACCCTGTACCTGCCTTCTCTCCATACCCCCTGATCCCTTTAGCCACAAGGGCCATATCTAACTCCCTCTTAAATATAGCCAATGAACTGGCCTCAACTGTTTCCTGTGGCAGAGAATTCCACAGATTCACCACTGTCTGTGTGAAGAAGTTTTTCTGAATCTCGGTCCTAAAAGGCTTCCTCTTTGTGTGTGTCTGTGTGAGAGAGAGAAACCTGGACCATAGCCCTCCATCCAGTACCTATTAAACTTGTCGTGTATTCTCTTTGTGTGTGTGTGTGTGTGTGTGTGTGTGTGTGTGTGTGTGTGTGTGTCTGTGTGCATCTCAGTGGTGCAGTGCTGGACTGTGCAATAGGTGAACAAGAGAAGAGCAGAGAGAATGGTGTGGGACAGAGGGGTCTGGGGGAGGGGAGGTGCCGAAGACGGGTTGGGTTTGGGATTTACTTCGTACCCACAGAGAGGTGAGCCCCTCTCTCCGATGTCCACAGGTGCCGGGGAGGCGAACTTCGACGGGCTGGAGTGTAACCCCTACCAGAGCAAGAAGCAGCGACAGGAGTGGGAGGTGAAGGCCCTGCTTGAGAAGGTAGGTCCTGTTCCCATCACTGAGGGTGGGGTGGCCACATGGGTCAGGGGTTCTCCCCCTCCCCCCTCACTCTGACAGCAATAGGGAGAAGGAAGGGTGGAGTGGGAGATGAATCATCACAGAATCAAATATCGCTGTGATGATTGTACGTTCCAGTGTCAATTGTTCGGTGACAATAAAGTGTCCTGTTCGCAGTCAGGAAGAAGGAGAGGGAGGGGTGGGCCATGCTCGAGAAGGTAGCTGCAGTATGGGGGTGGGGGAGGGCAATGCCCCACCCTGAGAGCACAGGGGAGGAGGTACAGCAGCTGTGGAGAAGGCGGGGAGCAGGGGTGTGTTTGTTGTGGGGGTGTAACGGGGATGGAGAGGGAGGGTGGGGTAGTCGGGAAGGCAGGGCAAGGGAGAGCAAAGCGTGGCAGGTGGGAGGGGAAAGGGGGTGAAGAGGGAGGTGTAGGAGGCCACAGGCACTGGGACATGACCTTACCCCTTCTTGTTGCTGCCCACAGATCCAACCGGAACTAATCACCCTCGACCCCACGAAACTGGGGCAGGTCGATGCAGTCTCCATGGAGCAGAAACACCAGGACCGGGTGGAGCGGCTGGTGAGTGTCTGACATCCACTCAGCCTGGCGGGGTTCACCATTCCAACCACTCCAGTGTCTCCCCCACCCCACCCCACCCCACCCCTCGCGGGGTTCACCATTCCAACCACTCCAGTGTCTCCCCCACCCCACCCCACCCCTCGCGGGGTTCACCATTCTAACCACACCTGCAGTGTCTCCCCCTCCCCACCCCTCGCGGGGTTCACCATTCCAACCACACCTGCAGTGTCTCCCCCACCCCACCCCTCGCGGGGTTCACCATTCCAACCACACCTGCAGTGTCTCCCCCTCCCCACCCCTCGCGGGGTTCACCCTCCAACCCACCCATCACTACTTTATCGTTTGCTTTCTTTTAACCATCTATCCTATCCTGAATCCCTTCACTCCCGTTCCCACCCCCCTGTCAAATTAGTGTAAACCCTCCCCAATAGGTCTAAGAAATCTGCCTGCGAGAATATTGGTTCCCCTCAGGTTCAGGTGCAACCCGTCACTTGGTCATACCTGCCCCAGAAGAGATCCCAATGATCCAAGAACCTGAAGCCCTGCCCCCTGCACCAGCTTCTCAGCCACGCAGTTATCTGCCAAATCATCCTGTTTCTGCCCTCACTGGTACGTGGCACAGGCAGCAACCCAGGAATTACTACCTGGGAGGTCCTGCTTCTCAGCTTTCTACCTCGCTCTCTAGATTCTCTCTTCGGCATCTCATTGCTTTACCTTCCTATGTCACTGGTACCGATATGTACCAAGACATCAGGCTGCTCCCCCTCCCCCTCCAAAATGCTGTGGATGTGATCTGAGACATCCCTGACCCTGGCACCTGGGAGGCAACAAACCATCCAGGTGTCCCGTTCACATCCACAGAATCTCCTGTCTGTTCCCCTGACGACTGGAGTCCCCTATCACTACCGCTCTGCTCTTCTCCCTC
Organism: Mobula hypostoma; assembly: GCF_963921235.1. Classification (NCBI taxonomy): domain Eukaryota; kingdom Metazoa; phylum Chordata; class Chondrichthyes; order Myliobatiformes; family Myliobatidae; genus Mobula; species Mobula hypostoma. The sequence goes on along the minus strand of NC_086101.1, from coordinate 2,612,673 downwards.
CTTTCCTTCTGCACCACAGGTGAATGCCCAGTGCCGTGGCATTCCACTGGGAAGTCATTCCCCACAACCGCATTGGCTTTACTGAGAGGAATGGTCACGGGGGTGCTCTACGCTAACTGCCTGTTCACCTTCCCATTCCTGGTGGTCACCCAGCTGCCCGTCTCCTGCATCTTCAGGGTGACTGCTTCCCTGTAACTCTGATCGATGATCTCCTCACTCTCCCGTACAAGCCGAAGGTCATCCAGCTGCTGCTCCAGATCCCTAACACTGTCTTCAGGTACTGCAGCTGGATGCACCTCACTGATGTAGTTCCCGAAGAGACGCTGGGTCTCCCAGGACTCCAACGTCCAGCATAAAGAACAAACAAAGGCCATTTTAACTACAATCAGACGCAGCTCAAAAGGGTAGGAAAAGGAAGAGGAAGGCAGTAGTGATAGGGGACTCTATAGTTAGGGGGTCAGACAGGTGATTCTGTGGACGCAGGAAAGAAGCACGGATGATAGTTTGCCTCCCAGGTGCCAGGGTCCAGGATGTTTCTGATCGCGTCCACGATATCCTGAAGTGGGAAGGTGAACAGCCAGAGGTCATGGTACATATTGGTACCAACAACATAGGCAGGAAAAGGGAGGAGGAGGTCCTGAAAGCAGACTACAAGGAGTTGGGAAGGAAGTTGAGAAGTAGGACCTCAAAGGTAATCTCAGGATTACCGCCTGTGCCACGTGACAGTGAGTATAGGAATAGAATGAGGTGGAGGATAAATGTGTGGCTGAGGGATTGGAGCAGGGGGCAGGGATTCAGATTTCTGGATCATTGTGAACTCTTCTGGGGCAGGAGTCACCTGTACAAAAAGGACAGGTTGCACTTGAACCCCAGGGGGACCAATATCCTGGCGGGGAAGTTTGCTGAGGCTGTTGGGGAAAGTTTAAACTAGGATTGCTGGGGGGTGGGAACCGAACTGAAGAGGTGGTTGGCTCACAAATAGAGAAAGCTTGGAGACAGTGCGAGAGGGAGGATAGGCAGCTGATAGAGAAGGGATGCGCTAAGACTGATGGTTTGAGATGTGTGTTTTAACGCAAAGAGTATCATGAACAAAGCAGATGAGCTTGGAGTGTGGATCAGTACTTGGAGCTATGATGTTGTGGCCATTACAGAGACTTGGATGGCTCAGGGACAGGAATGGTTACTTCATCTGCCAGGCTTTAGATTGTTTCAGAAAGGATAGGAAGGGAGGCAAAAGAGGTGGGGGTGTGGCACTGTTGATCAGAGATAGTGTCACGGCTGCAGAGAAGGAGGAAGACATAGAGGGATTGTCTACGGAGTCTCTGTGGGTGGAAGTTAGAAACAGGAAGGGGTCAATAACTCTACTGAGTGTTTTTTATTGACCACCCAATAGTAACAGGGACATTGAGGAGCAGATTCTGGAAAGGTGTAATAATAACAGGGTTGTCGTGGTGGGAGATTTTAATTTCCCAAATATTGATTGGAGAGGTTTAGATGGGGTGGAGTTTGTTAGGTGTGTTCAGGAAGGTTTCCTGACACAATATGTAGATAAACCTACAAGAGGAGAGGCTGTACTTGATCTGGTATTGGGAAATGAACCTGGTCAGGTGTCAGATCTCTCAGTGGGAGAGCATTTTGGAGATAGTGATCACAATTCTATCTCCTTTAACATAGCATTGGAGAGGGATAGGAACAGACAAGTTAGGAAAATGTTTAATTGGAGTAAGGGGAAATATGAAGCTATCAGGCAGGAACTTGGAAGCATAAATTGGAAACAGATATTCTCAGGGAAATGTACGGCAGAAATGTGGCAAATGTTCAGGGGATATTTGCGTGACGTTCTGCGTAGATACGTTGCAATGAGACAGGGAAAGGACGGTAGGGTACAGGAACCGTGGTGTACAAAGGCTGCTATAGATCTAGTCAAGAAGAAAAAAAAGCTTACAATAGGTTCAAAAACTAGGTAATGATGGAGATCTAGAAGATTATAAGGCTAGCAGGGAAGAGCTTAAGAATGAAATTGGGAGAGCCAGAAGGGGCCATGAGAAGGCCTTCTACAAGTATGTGAAGAGCAAGAGGATAAGACGTGAGAGAATAGGACCAATCAAGTGTGACATTGGAAAAATGTGTATGGAACCGGAAGAGATAGCAGAGATACTTAATGAATACTTTGCTTCAGTATTCACTACGGAAAAGGATCTTGGCAATTGTAGGCATGACTTGCAGCGGACTGAAAAGCTTGAGCATGTAGATATTAAGAAAGAGGATGTGCTGGAGCTTTTGGAAAGCATCAAGTTGGTTAAGTCACCAGGACCGGACGGGATGTACCCGAGGCTACTGTGGGAGAGGAGGGAGGAGATTGCTGAGCCTCTGGCAATGATCTTTGCATCATCAATGGGGACGGGAAAGGTTCCGGAGGATTGGAGGGTTGCGGATGTTGTTTCCTTACTCAAGAAAGAGAGTAGAGATAGCCCTGGACATTATAAACCAGCGAGTCTTACCTCAGTGGTTGGCAAGTTGATGGAGAAGATCCTGAGAGGCAGGATTTATGAACATTTGGAGAGGCATAATATGATTAGGAATAGTCAGCATCGCTTTGTCAAAGGCAAGTCGTGCCTTACGAGCCTGATTGAATTTTTTGAGGATGTGACTAAACACATTGATGAAGGTAGAGCAGTGGATGTAGTGTATATGGATTTCAGCAAGGCATTTGATAAGGTACCCCATGCCAGGCTTATTGAGAAAGTAAGGAGGCATGGGATCCAAGGGGACATTGCTTTGTGGATCCAGAACTGGCTTGCCCACAGAAGGCAAAGAGTGGTTGTAGACTGGTCATATTCTGCATGGAGGTTGGTGACCCAGTGGAGTGCCTCGGGGATCTGTTCTGGGACCCGTACTGTTCCTGATTTTTATAAATGACCTGGATGAGGAAGTGGAGGAATGGGTTAATAAGCTTACTGATGGCACAAAGGTTGGGAGTGTTGTGGATAGTGTGGAGGGCTGTCAGAGGTTACAGCAGGACATTGACAGGATGCAAAACTGGGCTGAGAAGTGGCAGATGGAGTTCAACCCAGATAAGTGTGAGGTGGTTCATTTTAGTAGGGCAAATATGATGGCAGAATATAGTATTAATGGTAAGACTCTTGGCAGTGTGGAGGATCAGAGGGATCTTGGGGTCTGAGTCCATAGGACACTCAAAGCTGCTGCGCAGGTTGACTCTGTGGTTAAGGCGGCATACGGTGTATTGGCCTTCATCAATCTTGGGATTGAGTTTAAGAGCAGAGAGGTGTTGCAGCTATATAGGACCCTGGTCAGACTATACTTGTGCTCAGTTCTGGTCGCCTCACTACAGGAAGGATGTGGAAACCATAGAAAGGGTGCAGAGGAGATTTACAAGGATGTTGCCTGGATTGGGGAGCATGCCTTATGAGAATAGGCTGAGTGAACTCGGCCTTTTTTTCTTGGAGCAACGGAAGATGAGAGGTGACCTGATAGAGGTGTATAAGATGATGAGAGGCATTGATCATGTGGATAGTCGGAAGCTTTTTCCCAGGGCTGAAATGGTTGTCACAAGAGGACACAGGTTTAAGGTGCTGGGGAGTAGGTACAGAGGAGATGTCAGGGGTAAGTTTTTTGCAGAGAGTGGTGAGTCCGATGATGGTGGTGGAGGTGGATACGACAGGGTCTTTTAAGAGACTTCTGGACAAAGTACATGGAGCTCAGAAAAATAGAGGGCTATGGGTAACGCTTGGTAATTTCTAAGGTAAGGACATGCTCAGCAGAGCTTTGTAGGCCAAAGGGCCTGTATTTTGCTGTGGGTTTCCTTTGTTTTAACAGAAACCTACCCGGAGCCAAAGCCTGATACTCCCAGTCCCAACAGTGGCCGCTCTGCTTGTCCCCTCTGTTGTTATGTACTGCTCTCACCGCTGACTGGCCCGGAAGCTGACCTTTCACACGACCACTGCCGGCCTGTGAGAAACCTCCTCACTGTGTGCCGCTCCCGTCGGTGATTTGGCCGCCAGGATGAGTGGGACGTACAGTCTACGAGCAGTGTGGGTGGAATCCTCCATGACGTTTCTGGCCCTTCCTCCGCGCACCAGTCCCCACTGACAGCTCCCGCTCTGTCCTGTCCCGAAGCCCGGCATTCTGAGCTGTGATAGCATTCGAATACACCGCTACTCCCTGTCCTCCCCCCTTTCTTACCCTGCTGTGTCTACAGGGCTTCGACCCGATGGAGAAAGTGAAGTTTGAACCACGCAGGAGAGCAAAGGGCCGTAGTTCCAGCGGCCATGTGGAGCGAAGGAAGAAACTGGTGGCCCAGAGCCAGCAGCGGGTAAGACTGTGGGGCAGAACAGCGGCGGGGTGGGAGGGGGTACAGGGTCTGGGCGAGATAATGGGCAGATACAGTCGGTCCGAGGGGCAGGGTGGGGATACAGTCTCCTGTTTGGGGGAGGAAGAGGGATCACTCCTGGGGCAGGGTGTGACCAGACCCAGTGCCACTGGGGCAGCAGGCTCGAAGGACCGAACAGTCTCAGCCCGTCTCTCATCTCCCTCACTCTGACTTCCTCCCACCTTGTGAAGTCGGCCTTCCGGAGCACAGCCCTGCTGCTAGTGGCCACTCTTCCCTTCTCCCTGTCCTGTCCAAAATCCATTTACCTGCTGCTCCTACCCCTCACCTGCCACCAGGTGAGGTTGTATAACATGACACGTTACAGCACAACTCAGGCCCTTCGGCCCACAATGTTGTGCTGACCTTTTAACTTTGAGATCAATCTAACCCTTCCCTCCATTTCTCTGTTGTCCATATCTCTTTAAAGTATCTGCCTCTGCCTCCACCCCTGGCAGTGTGTTCTACACACTCATCACTCTGGGGGGACAAAACTACCCGTGCCTCACATCTTGTACACCTCTCTCAAGTCACCTGTCATCCTCCTTCGTTCCAAACAGAAAAGCCCCATCTCACTCCTTTCCTCATATAAAAAACATCTCTGATACAGGCAGCTTTCCAGTAAATCTCCTTTGCACGCTCCCGAAAGAGTCTACATCCTTCCTGAAAAGGATTGACCAAGAGCGGTCTGAGCAACTGAACCCAAGTTCTACTGCCTACCTTCCTACCCCAAGATTGAAGCTTCACATAGACGGCAGATATTGAACGCAGTGACACCACCCCGCCCCCCCCCCATGTGTCACTGATGGCCAGAGCCTAGTGCTGAGTTCCTGGGTTCCCCAGCCTCACTGTCTCTCTCCTCTTCCAGGAAGCGATCCGGGAGAGCGTGGAGCAGAAACTGAAGGCCCAGGGGAATCGACAAGTGAGCGCTCGGAGAGAGTCTCGCCCGGCTATAGCTCTGGACCGCTTCCGGAAATAGCCCCCCTTGGAGAGCCGGTGGTGGAGCTGAGCGAGGATGCATCGACGGCCCCCTACGAGTGGGATCACCCCAGGATACAGCTGATGGACTGTACGAAGTGCTGGGTCAGCCCACGGTCGCAGTAGGGAACGAGCGGTGGAGTTTATCAGCAATAAACTTTTCTGTGAAGAATGTTAGTTGTCTGTTCTATCAAACAGTGACAGGAGATATTCTGGATTGAGTGTTGTTTAATAAACCAGACTTGATAATGGAGCTTAAGGTCAAGGAACCTTTGGGAGACAGCTTCTCCCCCTCAAATTGCATAGTAAGGTCTCAGTCTCATGATCAGTATTACAGTGAGTAAAGGGAGTTGTAGAGGCATGAGAGGGAAGCTGACCAGCATTGACAGGGAGGATGGCAGAATAGAATTGGTGGGTTTCTGGGGCAATTAACAGGTGCAGGAGAGGCAACCACAGCTGACAAGGGAAGTCAAAGGCAACAGAAAAGCAAAAGTCTGCTTAGCAAGAAAATCCAAAGGCGTTACAGGAAAGATACTGGCATGGATAGAGGAACAACACACATCAAAGTTGCTGGTGAACACAGCAGGCCAGGCAGCATCTCTAGGAAGAGGTACAGTCGACGTTTCAGGCCGAGACCCTTCGTCAGGACTAACTGAAGGAAGCGTTAGTAAGAGATTTGAAAGTTGGAGGGGGAGGGGGAGATCCAAAATGATAGGAGAAGACAGGAGGGGGAGGGATGGAGCCAAGAGCTGGACAGGTGATTGGCAAAAGGGATATGAGAGGATCATGGGACAGGAGGTCCGGGAAGAAAGACAAGGGGAGGGGGGGAACCCAGAGGATGGGCAAGGGGTATAGTGAGAGGGACAGAGGGAGAAAAAGGAGAGCGAGAGAAAAAATGTGTATAAAAATAAGTAACAGATGGGGTACGAGGGGGAGGTGGGGCATTAGCGCAAGTTAGAGAAGTCAATGTTCATGCCATCAGGTTGGAGGCTACCCAGACGGAATATAAGGTGTTGTTCCCCCAACCTGAGTGTGGCTTCATCTTTACAGCAGAGGAGGCCGTGGATAGACATGTCAGAATGGGAATGGGATGTGGAATTAAAATGTGTGGCCACTGGGAGATCCTGCTTTCTCTCGCGGACAGAGCATAGGTGTTCAGCAAAACGATCTCCCAATCTGCGTTGGGTCTCACCGATATATAGAAGGCCACATCAGGAGCACCGGACGCAGTATATCACCCCAGCCAACTCACAGGTGAAGTGTCACCTCACCTGGAAGGACTGTCTGGGGCCCTGAATGGTGGTAAGGGAGGAAGTGTAAGGGCATGTGTAGCACTTGTTCCGCTTACACGGATAAGTGCCAGGAGAGAGATCGGTGGGAAGGAATGGGGGGGACGAATGGACAAGGGAGTTGCGTAGGGAGCGATCCCTGCGGAAAGTGGGGGGGGGGGGGAGGGAAAGATGTGCTTAGTGGTGGGATCCCGTTGGAGGTGGCAGAAGTTACGGAGAATAATATGTTGGACCTGGAGGCTGGGGGGGTGGTAGGTGAGGACAAGGGGAACCCTATTCCTAGTGGGGTGGCGGGAGGATGGAGTGAGAGCAGATGTACGTGAAATGGGGGAGATGCGTTTGAGAGCAGAGTTGATAGTGGAGGAAGGGAAGCCCCTTTCTTTAAAAAAGGAGGACATCTCCCTCGTCCTGGAATGAAAAGCCTCATCCTGAGAGCAGATGCGGCGGAGATGGAGGAATTGCGAGAAGGGGATGGCATTTTTGCAAGAGACAGGGTGAGAAGAGGAATAGTCCAGATAGCTGTGAGAGTCAGTAGGCTTATAGTAGACATCAGTGGATAAGCTGTCTCCAGAGATAGAGACAGAAAGATCTAGAAAGGGGTGGGAGGTGTCAGAAATGGACCAGGTAAACTTGAGGGCAGGGTGAAAGTTGGAGGCAAAGTTAATAAAGTCAACGCCCGGAGACCTCCCCACTGATCTCCCTCCTGGCACTTATCCTTGTAAGCGGAACAAGTGCTACACATGCCCTTACACTTCCTCCCTCACCACCATTCAGGGCCCCAAACAGTCCTTCCAGGTGAGGCAACACTTCACCTGAGAGTCGGCTGGGGTGATGTACTGCGTCCGGTGCTCCCAATGTGGCCTTCTATATATTGGCGAGACCCGACGCAGACTGGGAGACCGCTTTGCTGAACACCTACCCTCTGTCCGCCAGAGAAAGCAGGATCTCCCAGTGACCACACATTTTAATTCCACATCCCATTCCCATTCTGACATGTCTATCCACGGCCTCCTCTACTGTAAAGATGAAGCCACACTCAGGTTGGAGGAACAACACCTTATATTCCATCTGGGTAGCCTCCAACCTGATGGCATAAACATCGACTCCTCTAACTTCCGCTAATGCCCCACCTCCCCCTCGTACGCCATCTGTTATTTATTTAAATACGCACATTTTTTCTCTCACTCTCCCTTTTCTCCCTCTGTCCCTCTGAATATACCCCTTGCCCATCCTCTGGGTTCCCCCCCCCTTGTCTTTCTTCCCGGACCTCCTGTCCCATGATCCTCTCATATCCCCTTTGCCAATCACCTGTCCAGCTCTTGGCTCCATCCCTCCCCCTCCTGTCTTCTCCTATCATTTTGGATCTCCCCCTCCCCCTCCCACTTTCAAACCTCTTACTAACTCTTCCTTCAGTCAGTCCTGACGAAGGGTCTCGGCCTGAAACGTCGACTGTACCTCTTCCTAGCGATGCTGCCTGGCCTGCTGCGTTCACCAGCAACTTTGATGTGTGTTGCTTGAATTTCCAGCATCTGCAGAATTCCTGTTGTTGGCATGGATAGAGGAATGGCAGGCAGTGAGTGGGAATAAAAGGGATCTTTTCTGCTTGGCTGCCAGTGACTAGTGGTGTTCCTCAGGGGTCAGTATTGGGACCGCTACTTTTCACATTATTTGTCAGTGATTTGGATAATGGAATTGATGGCTTAGCGGCAAATTTTACAGATGATACAAAGATAGGTGGAGGGGTAGGTAATGCTGAGAAAACAATGTGATTACTAAACAAATTGGAAGAGCTGGCAAAAGAAGTGACAGATGGAATATAGTGTTGGGAAATGTATGATAATGCAGTTTGGTAAAAGGAATGATAGTGTAGACTTATCTAAATGGAGAGAAAATTCAAACATCAGAGGTGCAAAGGGACTTGGGAGTCCTCATGCAAGACTCCCAGAGGGTTAATTTACAGGCTGAGTCTGGTAAAGGCAGCAAATGCAGTGTTGACATTCATTTCAAGGGGAATAGAATATAAAGCAAGGAGATAATATCGAGGCTTTATAAGACACTGGTCAGGCCGCACTTGTCAATAGTTTTGGGCCCCTTAACTCAGGAAGGATGTGTTGACATTGGATAGAGTCCAGAGGAAGTTTATGAGGATGATTCTGTGAATGAAGGGGTTAACATATGAGGAACGTTTGGCAGCTTTGGGTCTGTACTGAATGGAATTTAGAAGAATGAGGGGGAATCTCATTTCTGCCAAATGTTGAAAGGACTAGATGGGGAGGATGTTTCCTGTGGCTAGAACTGGAGGGTACAGCCTCAAAATTGATGGCGACTTTTTAGAACAGAGGAAAGGAGGAGTTTTCTTAGCCAGAGACTAGTGGATCTGTGGATATATTTAAAGCGAAAATTGATAGATTCCTGATCAGTTGGGGCAGCAAAGGATACAGTAAGAAATCAGAGATATGGGGTTGAGTGGGATCTGGCCTTGATGAAATGGCCTAATTCTGCTCCTGTCTTATGGTCTTGTGGCATACAGTAGAGCAAAATTTAGTGGGTAGTTAGAGGATTGGGAAGCTCTTAAAAACAAGCCAAGGAAATTAAAATAGCTATAAGGACAGAAAAGACCAAGATGCCCTGCCAGTCATATCAAAGAGGATACCAAAAGCTTCCTCAGATGTATGAAGTGTAAAAGCGAGGCGAAAGTGGATAGCGGACTGCTGGAAAATGAAGCAGGAGAGGTAATTGGGGGAAGGTACTGGAGAACAAAGAAATGGCGGTCCATCTTCACTGAAACAAACTAGCAGCATGCCAGAAATTCGAGAGTTACAGAGTAAATGTGATTGTTGCTATTATTAAGGAGATGGTACTTTGGAAACTGAAAGGTCTGAAGGTAGATAAGTCTCCTGGACCAGATGGACTACACACCATAATTCTGAAAGAGGTGGCGGAAAAGATCGTGGAGTCATTACTAACTATCTTTCAAGAATCACTAGATTCTGGCATGGTTCTGGAGGACAGGAAAATTGCAAATATCAGTCCACTCTTCAAAAAGGGAAGAGAGGCAGCAGAAAGGAAATTATAAGCCAGTTAGCTTGACTTCAGTAGTTCGGAAGATGTTGGAGTCCATTATTAAAGATGAAGTTTCGGGCTACTCGTAGGCACATGATAAAGCAAGCCAAAGTTAACATGAGAAAGTGCAGGTGCTGGAAATCCGAAGCAACACACAAAATGCTGGAGGAACTCAGCAGGTCCAGAGCATCTACAGAAAAGAGTACAGTCAACGTTTCAGACAGGACTGGAAAGGAAGGGGAGGAGTCTGACTGCGAAGGTGGGGGAGGAGAGGAAGTGGTACAAGCTGGTAGGTGAGAGGTAAAACTGCGAAATGGAGAGGAATGAAGTAAGCGTGGAGAAGTTGATTGGTGAAAGAGATAAAGGGCTGGAGAAGGGGGAATCTGATAGGAGAGGGTCGAAGACTATGGAAGAAAGGAGCTCCAGCAGGAGGTGGTGGACAGGTCAGGAGATAAGTAGGAGGGTGTAATTACCGGAAGTTCAAGAGATCAATGTTCATGTGTGGCCACTGGGAGATGCTGCTTTTTCTGGCGGACGGAGCAAAGGTGCTCAATGAAGCTCGACTAAGTCGGGTCTTACTGATATACAGGAGGCGACTCCTGGAGCACTAGATGTGGTAGATGACCCCAACAGACTTGCAGGTAAAGCGTTGCCTCACCTGGAAGTACTGTTTAGGGCATGTACGGTAGTGAGGTTGTAGGTGTAGGGCAGGTGCAACACTTGTTCCACTTGTAAGGGTAAATGCCAGGAGGGTGACGATTGGACAAGGGAGTCACAGAGAGAGAGATTCCTGTGGAAAGTGGGGGGTGGGGGGGGGAGGAAGTGGTTGGTAGTGGAATCCCGCTGGAGATGGCAGAAGTTATGGAGAATTACCTACTGGACACCAAGGCTAGTGGGGTCGCAGGTGAGGACTAGAGAAACCCTGGAGGATAGGGTGAAGGCAGATGTATGCAAAATGGAAGAGTTGCAGATAAGGGCGGTGTTGATGGTGGAGGAACAGAAGGTCCTTGTTTTGAAAAGACACCTCAGTAGTTCTGGAGTGAAAAGCCTCATCCTGAGAGCAGATGCCATGGAAACAGAGGAACTGAGAGAAGAGGACTACACACAAAGCGCTGGAGGAACTCAGCAGGCTGGGCAGCATCATGGAAAGGAGTAAACAGTCGATGTTTCCGGCAAACATCATCGAATCCTGATGAAGCATCTCGGCCCGAAATGTCAACCCTTTACTCTTTTCCATAGACACTCCGGCCTGCTGAGTTCCTCCAGTATCTGCAGACAGTCTCTTTTGTGAGAGAAGGGGTTAGCATCTTTACAAGTGAATGGTGGAAAGAGGTGTAGTCCAAAGTCAGCCTGGTTTCCTTAAGGGGAAATCTTGCCTGCCAAATATGTTGGACATGTTTGAGGAAGTAACAGGCAGACTAGAGAAAGGAGAATCAGTTGATGTTACTTATTTGGATTTTTAGAAGGCCTTTGACATGAGGCTCCTTAACAAGGTAAGAGCCCATGAGGTTCTCTGGTCAGAGGTGACCGTGACTATTGCACTGCAGCTGTCTACATGTACACAAGCCAGCGGAGCACGGTGTGGACGGCAATCTGTTGCACATGTGGCAGGCTCCCCCTCTACACACAGCTGATGAGTCCAAAGGTATGGTAGAAACCAACACAGTTTGGCACCAGTAACATCACAGAAGTTGCCAGTAGACGTTGAACTCAACGTAGACTCCAGCTCTGGGTTTTTCTTTGGGGTTTTCTCCCAAAGGCTTCCCCATGAGGCAGCGGAGGTTTGAGACCAGAGTCTTCTCCTCGATGAGCTGCCAATCACAGCTGATCAGCCCCCAGAGCAGCTGGATTTAAGGCGCCAGTACCCCACCTTTGCCCCTTCTCCGGTCAGTAGAAATGGTTCTGCACGGCTTAGCTAAGCTACAAGTAAACACCAGAAACTGGACTTGGTTGTTGGAGGCTAGCCGAGCTGCTCACCATTGGGAGCATTTAATAGGTAGTGGCAGCTTATCCCCACTCCCTTCCCTGATTATGACAACCTTAAGGAGCCAAAAGTCTAATAGGAAAGATACCAGCATGGATAGACTGGCAGTGGCCGCAGGCAAACAGGGTGTATAAAGGGGGCCTATTCTGGTTGGTTGCCCGTGACTAGAGGAGCTGCATGAGCAGGGTGACATCTTTTCACATTATATGTCAAAGATTTGGTTGAAGGAATGTGTGGCTTTGTGGCTAAGTTTGCAGAAGGATTGGGAATGGGCAAAGAAGTGGCAGGTGGAATATAATGTAGGGAAGTGCATGGTCATGGACTTGGGTAGAAGAATTAAAGGCACAGACTATTTTCTAAATGGGGAGAAAATTCAACGGTCAGAGGTACAAGATTTGTGAGTCCTCACGCAGGATTCCCTGAAGGTTAACTTTCAGGTTGAGTCTGTGGTAAGGAAGGCAAATGCAATGTTAGCATTCATTTCACGAGGACGAGAATATAAGAGCAAGGATGTAATGCTGAGGCTTTATAAGGATTGGTCAGACCACACTTGGAGATTGAGAGGGGTTTTGAGCCCCTTATCTAAAAGATATGTTGGTATTGGAGAAGGTCCAGAGGAAATTCATGGGGTTGAAAGGGTTAATGTACGAGGAGCAGTTAATGGTTGTGGACCTGTACTTGCTGGAGTTTAGAACAATCTCATTGAAACCTAATGACTATTGAAAGGCCCCAGTAGAGTGGATGTGGAGAGGATGTTTCCTATAGTGGGGGAGTCTTGGACCAGAGACCAGGCTTTGAATAGATGGACATCATTTTGAACAGAGATTAGGAGGAATTTCTTTAGCCAGGGGATGGAGAATCTGTGGAATTCATTGCCACAGGCATCCGTGGATGCCAAGTATATTCAAAGTGGAGGTTGACAAGTTCTTGATTAGTCAGGGCATCAAAGGTTACGGTGAGAAGACAGGAGAACAGGGTTGAGAGGGATAATAAATCAGTCATGATGGAAAGGCAGAGCGTACTCAACAAGCCAAGTGGCCCATTTCTGCACTTGTGTCTTATGGAGTCGTGCGGGAGAGTTATCAAAGTGGACATACCGCTGCACTGGGGCAGGTCCTCTCACTCACCTTGAAAGTCCTGGTCCAGTGGTACGAGTAATCATCACAACCGGGGTTTGCTTTGGTTACGGTGGGTGACTATGCCTTGTCCTGCCTTTGCTCTACACCTTCCCAGCCGTTGATCTCATTGTTGCCCCCACCCACCCCTGGGAAAAGTCTCTGGCTGTCCTCCTGATCTATGCCTTACAAGTCTCCACTCGCCCTCCTTCACTCCAAAGAGGAAAGCCCTCGCTCACTCAGACTCTCCTCATAAGACATGCTCTCTAATCCGGCAGCGTCCTGGGACGTTTCTCTACACCCTCTCGAAAGCTTCCACATCCTTCCTATAACGGGGACCAGAACTGAACACCAGACTTTTATAGAGCTGCAAAATTACCTTGTGGCTCTTGATCTCAATCCCTCAACTAACAAATGACAACACACCATTCACCACCTATTGGGCAGGAGGGGGAGGAGTAAAGCTGGCAGCTGATAGCTGAGACCTGGCGAGGGTGGGGCTGGAGGTAGAAGCTGGGAAGAGACAAGTGGAAACACGAGGTAAAGGGCATGAGGACGAATGTGACTGGACCATGGGAGAAAGGGAAGGAGGACGGCCTGCAGAGGGAAGCGATGGGCAGGTGAGGGAAAAGGAAGGGTGAGAGGAGATCCAGAATAGGGAATAGAAAAGGCAAGGAAATGGATGACAAATTAATGGAGGTTAGACAAATGGATGTTTTGCTGCCTGGTTGGAGGCTACCCAGACAGAATATGAACACAAAATACTCTGCAGATGCTGGGGTCAAAGCAACAGTCACAACACGCTGGAGGAACTCAGAAGGTCGGGCAGCATCTGTGGAAAAGATCAGTCGACGTTTCGGGCCGGAACCCTTTGCATGGAAACGACAGACAGCTAGGGGTTCACTGAACACCATCCTGTGTACACCTAGTTACTCCAGTGTAGAGGAAACAACATTGCAGATGGCATCAGTGCTGGTGCCCTGAGAAACACTCTGTAACGTGACACACACCACATCCTTGCAACTGGCAGCGACTCTGTGCGTCTCCGCACCATGAGAAGGGACAAAACCTGGCCAAGTCTCAACATTCGGGAATTTATTAAATGTTTAGCTTTAAAACAACCCTGGCACGATTGGAACAAGACAATTGTCAGACAGTACCGGGACTGCACGGAGCAGAGTTTGCACTGGAGTCTCCTCACAGGCGGCACGGGCAGGAACGGAGTGCACAACCCCCACGGCAGGAGTAGCAGGGCGGCAGGTACCCGACCAAGTGGGAGAGCCAGTAAACATGGGGAGTGTTGTGTTACCTGGCTAGAGAAGGCACTCATGGGGGGTGGGGGGCAGTGTCACAGAGCAGAGGAACAAGACGAGCTGCAAATCAACAGGAGCTGATGGAGTTCGATGGCTCAGGACGTCAGTCCAGGAGCCACATACTCTGGTGCACTGAGGATAAAAGTGGAGCCTGTGGTTAGTGATTGGGTCTTTCAGTTGTTTAGCCTCTCCTTTCACCCCTGCTGTGTCCTCCGCAGCACAGCGGAGGTTAGTCCCACGTAGGGCAGCTCCCTCTCCAAGGCCAATCCATCGAGTGCAACGTCTTCCCAGTTTTTAGATGTCATGCTGCATTTCTTCAGGCTGACTTTGATGTTAAAATAAATAAGGTGAGTCTCTGACACCCGCAAGTTAAAGGCACATTGGCTGGAGATGTCCCAGACGAAGCCGCCAGTCGAGGCAGAGCCGGCAGCGGATGTGGCCGTCGTAACGGGGGCCTCCCCACAGCTCACCTGCGCTCGCTGCCCAGGGCAGATTTCTTCCTGGCCGACCACAGGTGGCCGTGAATGGTGAGTGCGTCGACGTTGGGCGAGATGATCCTGGAGGGGATGGGGTGGAACTGCTTCCGATCAGAGTTGTACTTGTAGAGCCGGTCGATCATGTCGGTGTGGATGTGCCTGGGGCCGATGCCCCACAGCCGCTGGATGTGCAGGGAATCGCCGCTCAGCGAGTAGAGGGCACGGAACTGGCAGTGCTGGTCCCGGAACAGAATCAAGCACTGGGCGTGTTCGCAGCTCGCCAGCTCCTGCGGGAGGGGAGGGGAGGCGGTGGTCAGAGATGGCAACACCCACCACCCTAAATCCATCTCTCACACCCAACATGCACACACACACACACCTCAGAGTCAACAGGGGGAGACGCTTCTGTCAGACAGTGACAACTCCCCAGTGACCACCCCAGACCCCCAACACCCAACATGCACACACACACCTCAGAGTCAACACGGGGAGAGGCTTCTGTCAGACAGTGACAACTCCCCAGTACCCACCCCAGACCCCCAACACCCAACATCTCTCACACCCAACATACACACACACACACCTCAGAGTCAACAGGGGGAGACGCTTCTGTCAGACAGTGACAACTCCCCAGTGACCACCCCAGACCCCCAACACCCAACATGCACACACACACCTCAGAGTCAACACGGGGAGAGGCTTCTGTCAGACAGTGACAACTCCCCAGTACCCACCCCAGACCCCCAACACCCAACATGCACACACACACCTCAGAGTCAACACGGGGAGAGGCTTCTGTCAGACAGTGACAACTCCCCAGTACCCACCCCAGACCCCCAACACCCAACATCTCTCACACCCAACATACACACACACACACCTCAGAGTCAACAGGGGGAGACGCTTCTGTCAGACAGTGACAACTCCCCAGTGACCACCCCAGACCCCCAACACCCAACATGCACACACACACCTCAGAGTCAACACGGGGAGAGGCTTCTGTCAGACAGTGACAACTCCCCAGTACCCACCCCAGACCCCCAACACCCAACATCTCTCACACCCAACATACACACACACACACCTCAGAGTCAACACAGGGAGAGGCTTCTGTTAGACAGTGACAACTCCCCAGTGACCACCCCAGACCCCCAACATCTCTCACACCCAACATGCACACACACACACCTCAGAGTCAACACGGGGAGAGGCTTCTGTCAGACAGTGACAACTCCCCAGTACCCACCCCAGACCCCCAACACCCAACATCTCTCACACCCAACATACACACACACACACCTCAGAGTCAACACAGGGAGAGGCTTCTGTTAGACAGTGACAACTCCCCAGTGACCACCCCAGACCCCCAACATCTCTCACACCCAACATACACACACACACACCTCAGAGTCAACACGGGGAGAGGCTTCTGTCAGACAGTGACAACTCCCCAGTACCCACCCCAGACCCCCAACACCCAACATCTCTCACACCCAACATACACACACACACACCTCAGAGTCAACACAGGGAGAGGCTTCTGTTAGACAGTGACAACTCCCCAGTACCCACCCCAGACCCCCAACATCTCTCACACCCAACATGCACACACACACCTCAGAGTCAACACAGGGAGAGGCTTCTGTTAGACAGTGACAACTCCCCAGTACCCACCCCAGACCCCCAACACCCAACATCTCTCACACCCAACATACACACACACACACCTCAGAGTCAACACAGGGAGAGGCTTCTGTTAGACAGTGACAACTCCCCAGTACCCACCCCAGACCCCCAACACCCAACATCTCTCACACCCAACACTGCACACACACACACCTCAGAGTCAACACAGGGAGAGGCTTCTGTTAGACAGTGACAACTCCCCAGTACCCACCCCAGACCCCCAACACCCAACATCTCTCACACCCAACATACACACACACACACCTCAGAGTCAACACAGGGAGAGGCTTCTGTCAGACAGTGACAACTCCCCAGTACCCACCCCAGACCCCCAACATCTCTCACACCCAACATGCACACACACACCTCAGAGTCAACACAGGGAGAGGCTTCTGTTAGACAGTGACAATTCCCCAGTACCCATCTCAGACCCCAACACCCAACATCTCTCACACCCAACATACACACACACACACCTCAGAGTCAACACAGGGAGAGGCTTCTGTTAGACAGTGACAACTCCCCAGTGCCCACCCCGGACCCCCAACACTGCGGGGGGTGGGGGGTCTACAATCAGAGGCCTGTGACCTACCCAACCCCTCCACCAAAACCCACCCTGGACCCCCAACTCTCTGCAGGACCCCGGATTTCAGAGAGACCCATATCTACCAAAGAGATGTGCTGGCAGTGGAGTGCGTCAGGAAAGGGTTCACCGCAGAGGCCCCTCACCTGGATTACCCAGGTCCGAGGAGGGAGCTGTGGAGAGAGGGGTTTGGGATTGGTTTGAGGGAGTGGGTGCTGGGTTGGAGCAAGGGGAGGTGGGGTATCTGTGGAAGCCCCTCACCTGGATTACCCGGGTCCGAGGAGGGAGCTGTGGAGAGAGGGGTTTGGGATTGGTTTGAGGGAATGAGTGCTGGGTTGGAGCAAAGCGAGGGGGTATCTGTGGAAGCCCCTCAACTGGATGGTGTGGGTCCGAGGAGGGAGCTGTGGAGAGAGGGGTTTGGGATTGGTTTGAGGGAGTGGGTGCTGGGTTGGAGCAAGGGGAGGTGGGCTATCCCCTCACCTGGATTACTTGGGTCCGCTGCACCTCGTTGACTCTTCCAGCCAGGCAACAGTGGGTCAATGCATTGTGTAGGATCAGCCGGTTCGACTTGGAGCTTGGCTCCTTGTACAGCCTCAGACCTGGGGGGTGGAAACAGGGGTCCAATTCACCATTCACCGGCACGCACAGACCCCCACCCAGGGCGCCCCCCCCCCCAGAACACAGTGTCCCGACATGGCTCACCCCGAAACAGAGACCACCCTCTCCATTCGGACCCCCTTCAACCTGAATATACCCTCTTCTCACTGCTACCAACACGGAGAGGGTACAGGAGCCTGAAGGCACACTCAACAATTCCTCCCCTCCACCGTCAGATTCCTGAATGGACAGTGAACACTGCTTTTCCTCTCTTTTTACCTTAGTAATCTTTTTATATATACTTATTATAACATAGATTTTAATTATTCTGTTTTGCACTGTATTGCTGCACAATCACCGATTTCACAGCATCCTGCACACCAGTGATTCTGATTGAGTGTGGAACTGCTCTTCAGCACGCGATATTTTAACCATCTAACCCTTTCTTCCTCCATTTCTCTATCATGCACATGCCAGGAGTCTCTTAAACACTCTCCAAGACAACTGTGCTGCTCCAAAGACGGCTACACGAGGTCACTCTTACCCTGGGCCATCAGGCTCTATGATGAGTCGACCTATAGTCGGGGAAGTGATGACCCCCCCCTCCTGTGAGACTGTGGTAACATTCTTTATTCTTTCTACTTCCAGTCCAATATTAATATCTGTGCACTTGTAATGCTGCTGTGACCCTGTAACTTCCTTTGGGATCAATAAGCATCTATCTATCTTAAACAACTTGGCCTCCACAGCCATCTGTGGCAAAGAATTCACCACCCTCTGGCTAAAGGAATTCCTCATCATCTGTAAACTCTCTCCAATAACCAGGATTATCCGAACAGCAGAACACCGCCAGCCCCACGCCAGTCATCCGGACTCTGGCGTCATGGGGGAGGGAAGAGGGCATTCCATCCCAGCCCCCAACATCAGGCCCTCCGCACCCGTGGGTGGGGTGCCCACACTCACCTCCACTATGCCCAGGGCAGTGGGGTGGGTGAGGAAGGGGGCACACTTCAGTGCAGGAATCGCTTCGTCCTACCCCGTGGGAGGGGCCCCTTACCTGTCGGCTCAGCAGGGGGCAGCACCGAGCCACCGTCTCCATCCGCTCTGGGCCGAGTTAGCAGACGCTCCCGTCTAGACAGCAGGGGGAAGATGTCTATCAGAGAGGGGCCCAGACCACGGTCCCACCACACCGGCCATCACCACCCCACCTCCCCCTCCCTCTCCCCACCCTATCACCCCCGCCCACCTTTCCCCACCCAACACGAACCCTCCCATCCCACCGATCGTCACACTTCCCCCTTCCTCTCCCCACCCCCTTAATGCCATCCCAACCTTCTCCACTCCACACCATTCTGTCCCTCAATCCCCCCCACCCTCTCCCCCCAACACCCACTCCACTTTTTGTCCCCAACACCTACCCTCCCCTTTGGCTCCACGTCCTCCAATTCCACCCTTTCCCCACCTTGCCGCCAGCTGCAATGGGGACAGAAGACACTCACCGGCCCTCCCCACGTCTCTGCCTCGGCGTCGCCTCCTGCTGGCCAGTCCGGAGACTACGGTCACCGCTGGGGTCAAGGGTCGAGGGTCCCAGCCAGTCTGGAGGATCCGCCTGTAGAGGGAGACAGTGGAGGCCAAGTCACACCCTCCAACCTAGAGATGCCGCCCCTCCCATATCGATGACACTGAATGGCCCACGCCACGGGGAAACCCTCTACACACTGCACAATAAGCCCGAAAAAGGCAGAAGTATTTAAGAGTTTTTTTTTGGCAAGGCATGGGTTAGACTGAACTTGGGCATATTGTGAGCAGTTTTTGGCCCCTTATCTTAAGGGGGAGGTGTGCTGGCATCAGGCAGGGTGCACGAGAATGATTCCAGTAATGAAAGGGTTAATATACGAGGTTGGTGCTTGGCCAAGTGGTTAAGGCGTTCATCTAGTGATCTGAAGGTCGTGAGTTCGAGACTTGGCTGAGGCAGCGTGTGTGTCCTTGAGCAAGGCACTTAATCACACATTGCTCTGTGACAACACCGGTGCCAAGCTGTATGGGTCCTAATGCCCCTCCCTTGGACAACGTCGGTGGTGTGGAGAGGGGAGACTTGCAGCATGGGCAACTGCCGGTCTTCCATACAACCTTGCCCAGGCCTGTACCCTGGAAACCTTCCAAGGCGCAAATCCATGGTCTCACGAGACTAACGGATGCCTAAAACAAAATGTACGAGGAGTTTTTGAGGACTCTGGGCCTGTACTTGCGGGGGCTTAGAAGAGTGAGGGGATGTCACTGAAATCTATTGAACATTTGATGGTCTGGGTAAAGAGAGGATGTTTCCTATGGTGGGGGAGTTTAGGACCAGAGGACACAGCCTCAGAATTGAGGGAACGTCCATTTAGAACAGAGATGAGGAGGAATCTCTTTAGTCAGAGGGTGGCAAGTCTGTGGAATTCATTGCCATGGAGGCCGAGTTATTGCTGTTCCCGTGACACATCGGTTGGCCGCTTTGCCATCTCTCCAGATTTGTCATTGTTTTTTGAGGCCGAGTCACCAGTGCAATGCTCAACCCAGCAGGAATGGAAAGTGTGTGAGGAGCCAGCCGGATTCGAACCCAGAACCACTCCTCTCCAAGTCTGGGGCAGTCACCTTCATACCACCGGCCGGCAAGGTCAAGTCACTGGGGATATTTAACGCAGAGGTTGATTAGTCGGGGCATCGAAGCTTACAGTGAGAAGGAAGGAGAATGGGGTTGAGAGGAATAATAATTCAGACATAATGATGGGGCAGAGCAGACTTAACGTCTGAATGGTCTCATTCTGCCCTTGTGTCTTATCATTTTGTGCAGGGGACGTCCCGCCTACTGAATATTTTCAGGAGGCAACTAAGAAAGTTGCAAATGCAAAGAGGGAGACAGGAACACCAGATGACGTGGGAAATTCAGAGCAGCGCACAGAAAATGCAGGAGAATTCAGCAGGTCAGGCAGCATCTAAGGGAATAAACCATCAACGTTTCACATAACATCGTCCATTAAGCCACAGTCGCCTAACAGTTACCACAAACATCAGAGTTCGTAGTTCAATCCTGGTGTCCTCGGTCTCAAGTTCATTGGCATTTAACTACGTACATGTATATAACGTATAGAAACACATAACGTATACAGAAACAAGACAACATTTCTCCAAACCAGGGTGCAACACACAGTAGTACACATAACACACAATAATTTATGAAGGTAAGAATAAAATCTACAGATGAATCACACTTAAATAACAAACTAAAGGGCATTAATATTAATTACTGTAAGGCACGGAACAGATTAACCAGTGACACTTTGAATACGATACGCAGAAACCTAATGGCCTGAAGGAACAAATTGTTTCCCATCCTGACCCTTCTTGTTTTTATGCATCGGAGTCTCCTGCCTGATAGTCGAAAGTCAAAGAGGATGCTGGATGGATGGGTGGGTGGGATCATTAATGATACTAAAGGCTGATTTATACTTGTGTGTACTAACTTACGCGGCAGCCTACGCAAGTGGGCTACGCTGTTGTGAGCATTTATACTTGTGCGTTGGTGTGTCTGCGTCACTTTGCAATTCACCACCAAAACGCTAGTTGGCGGTGGGGTTTCTATGCCACTGTGTTGAAACTCAACACGAAGAAACTCAAACTGCAAACTGAAGGAGGGTGAATTTTCTGTGCTTGTCCGGCCACTGAGAGACATGGACGAGGAAATGCATTTCAAACATTTTCGGATGTCGGCAGGTAGATTTGACGATTTGGTTCATCGTCTCCAACCATTTACTTCGCATCAGTGTACACACAGTATACTCAGAGACTGGCAATCACCATTCGAGTTTTAGCTTCAGGTGAAAGTCAACAGGCTGTAGCAGCTAGCTACAAACTGGCGTCAAGCACAGGATCCTCCATAATTTCGGAGGTCTGTAAAGCTTTATGGAAAGCATTTCAGCCAGAGTTCCTTCCCTGCCCTTCAGTTGCCCAATGGGAAGCTATTGCAGCGCAGGAGGAAATGCGATGCTACCAAGCGGACCAATCACAGTTGTTCGGTCTGTGTTGCGGTGACGCATAGTTGCGTTTTTGGGGAGCTGCGCGTCAGACTACGGCGTAGGGAACACGGCTATGCCATATGTACAGCATCAATTTGACACACAGGTATGAATTGGCCTTAAGGGCTCTGCATACGCAGTGCTCCTGATAAATGTCCCCTGTGATCCTCTCACAGTCTTTTGTGGGGGCTTCCCATCCAATGCCTCGATCTCCTCAGGAAGTGGAGGCACTGCTGTGTCTTCTTGTTCAGGGAGGTGATGTGGACGGACCGGGTGAGGTCATCCGTGATGTGAACTCCCAGGAACTTGGTGCATTAACTCTCTCTCTGGAGGAGCCATGTATTCTCAGAGAGGGATGGTTTGTCTGCACCGTCCTGAAGTCCACGGTGATCTCCTTTGTCTTCTGCACGTTCAGGCTCAGGTTGTTCTTCTCACACCAATCCACCAGCGGGTCTGCCTCGTCCCTGTACTCCGTCTCGTCATCGTTGTTGGTGAGGGCAACCACTGCTGTGTCACCCGTAAACTCGATGACACGGTTTGATCTGGATCCCGCGACACCGCCACACGTCAGCAGTGTGAACAGCGGCGGGCTGAGTACACACCCCTGGGGAGCGTCAGTGCTCGGTGTAACGGGACGAGAGAGGTCGCTGCCCACACGGACTGACTGTGGCCTTACTGTGAAGAAATCCAGGATCCAATTGCAGGAGGTTTGATACCCAGCCAGGACATTTCCCCCACCGGTTTCTGGGGTATGATGCTGTTAAACGCCGCACTGAAATTGATCAACAGCAGCCTGGCATAAGGGACCCCGTGTTCCACGTGGGACAGGGCAGCGCTACTGCATCATCCCGAGTGATAAGCCAACTGGGAAGGGTTCGGTGTAGCTGGGAAAAAGGATTTAACGTGCTCCATGATCAGCCGCTGAGAACAGTTCATAATGGTTGACGTTAACGCCACCGGACGTTTAGGCAAGTTACTTTCACCTTTGGCAGTGGAGTGATGGTTGCCGCCTTGAAAACCGAGGGGGACAGCGGACTGTTCCAGAGAGACGTCCGTCAGCTGGTCAGAACCTGGCATGGTATATTACTGGGCCCCGAACCAGCTGTCTGAGAATGCTCCCAGTTCGCCCTCCTGGGGAGTGGGAAAACACAGTGCTTGTTTTCCTGACAGGTATCGCATCTCCCGATCTGAAAGCAGCATCACGATCCCGCAGCCTGGCACGAGTGTCTGCGGCAAGCCATGGCTTCTGATTTGCCCTCACCCCGATGTGACATCGTCTGTTCACCTCTGTGTACCTGGTCACTGAACCCACATACCCGTCGACATTAACGTGGCTGCCATGGGTAGCAGACTGCTGAACGTTCTCCAGTTACTGTGATGAAAGCTGTCCTGTTCACCCTCAGGCCTGGTTTCCACCACCCGTTTGACCACTGGTTTGCACGCTGGAATTAACATTACGGATGAGTGATCTGCGAGTCCGATGTAAGGTCACGGGACCGACACCTGGCATGTTAGTGTAAACCAGGTCTCGTGTATTATCACCTCTGGAAGCTGGTCTTCAGGTGGCATGGTTAGAGTCACCTGCAATAAAGAAAACAGCATTGGGCTGCTTTGTTTGAAAGTCACAGGTGGTGCTGTGGAGCTCACTCTGAGCTCCGGCATTAGCAGAGGGACACATACAGCGTCCAGCACAATTGTAGCAAACTCCCTCGGTATATAAACGGTCTGCACTTCACCAAACATAAACTCGGTGAACAATGGGACTCTTAATTATACGGATAGATACCGCCATCGCCTGAGATCGCCGATTCCTGTCAGCCCGAAATGCGCTGGACGGCCGCGTCAAGAGGCCTTGATGCCGTGAGAATGAGCGTGCAGGTGATTTTCTCTCACTGGTTCGGTCCGAGGCGCAGGGAGTGCAGGACATTCGCCAGCAGGAACGAGGGGAGAGTCGGCCTGACCGGCTTCCAGCTAAGACGTTCCCACATTCTCTGCAGTTTTCCCTTTTCAGTGTCCTTGCTGACGAAGGTCTGAAGCGGGCAGTGGCGAGCGCAATCAGCCCAGGCTGCGGAGTTCACCGGCAGGGTGGAATCACCGCGCTCACTGTATTTAATAGCCAGCAGCGTTGTCCGATGCCAGACCTACAGGACACGGACAAAATATTACACCCAAGAGCGACTGCCACCACTTTGGAAGAAAGCTAGTACGTTCTCCCCATGGCCACATGGGTTTCTTCCAGGTGATCTGCTTTCCTCCCGCGACGTACCCGTCAGAAAGTTAATTGGTTATTGTAAATTCTCCTGTAAAGAGGTGGGTTGCTGGCCAGAAGGGCGAGTTCCATTCTGTATCTGTAACTAAACGCTAAGCGCCGGGGGGTTAGGGTGGGATGGGGGACATTGAGAGGAGGTCCAGCTGGCTACCTAGAACAAGCTGCCAGAGGAGCTGGAAGAGACTGGACAATAACAGGTACAGAGATGGGACGGTTTGGAGGGAGACAGGCGCCAAACTCTGGTGGGAAAGGCAAATGCAATATTAGTTTTCATTTTGAGAGCACTAGAGTAAGCAAGGATGTAACACTGAGGCTTTATAAAGACCTCACCGACAGTACTGTGAGCAGCTTTCCACCATTTCTGTAGTAAAGGAGAGATGGCACTGGAGAGCGTTCAGAGGAGAGTCACAAGAATGATTCAGGAATGAAACAGTTCATGTACGAGGAGCATTTGATGGTCTGGGGCTGTACTCACCGGAGTTCAGAAGAACAAGCAGTGATCTCACCAGAACCTGTTGAATATTGAAAGATCTGGATAGAGTGGATGTGGAGAGGATGTTTCCTATAGTGGGGGAGTCTAAGACCAGACGGCACAGATAGAGTGGATGTGGAGAGGATGTTTCCTATAGTGGGGGAGTCTAAGACCAGAGGGCACAGATAGAGTGGATGTGGAGAGGATGTTTCCTATAGTGGGGAAGTCTAGGACCAGAGGACACAGATAGAGTGGATGTGGAGAGGATGTTCCCTATAGTGGAGGAGTCTAGGACCAGAGGACACAGATAGAGTGGATGTGGAGAGGATGTTTCCTATAGTCGGGGAGTCTAGGACCAGAGGACACAGATAGAGTGGATGTGGAGAGGATGTTTCCTATAGTGGGGGAGTCGAGGACCAGAGGACACAGATAGAGTGGATGTGGAGAGGATGTTTCCTATAGTGGGGGAGTCTAGGACCAGAGGGCACAGCCTCAGAACAGAGGGACATCCAATTTGAACAGAGATAAGGAGGGATTTCTTTTGCCAGAAGGTTGTGAACCTGAGGAATTCGTTGCCGTGGATGACTGTGGAGGCCAAGGCAATGGGGATATTTAGAGTGGAGGTTGACAGATTCTTGACTGGTCAGGGTGTCCAAGGTTACGAGGAGCAGGCAGGAGAACGGGGTTGAGGGGGACAATAAACCAGCCATGATGGAGCAGACTCGATGGGCAGAATGGCCCAATTGGGCTCCTATGTTTTATGGTCTAACATGGGTAAATGAAGGGGCACCAGGATTAACAACGTTAAGGTGGTCTGAAGGGGCTCTTTGTGCTCTACTCTGAGGACAGAGCCAGAACCCGACTAACTTTTATGCCGTGGATCCCCTACCATCAGCTGAGGGGGTCTGTGGACACCAGACCTGCTATAGAGTAAACTGCTCTCTGGGTTAATACCTGCCCCCAATTCCTCCCTAACCTCTCAGGGATAGGACAACCCACTCCCCACCAGGAGGGCCTGTCTCTGGAACACACCATCCCACCCCCCAACCCACTCCCCACCCCACCAGGATACTGTCTACCCCTGGCATTCCACCATCCCACCCCCCAACCAGTTCAAACACAGCAGCCCTGTTCCCCAGCCGCCAGCCCTCACCTTTGGCCTCTCACTCTCCTGTCCACCGCTCCGCAGAAGTTTCCGTGCCACAGCGCTGAGGTTCTTCTCTGCTCTGCAGTGACTTGCTGTTGCTGCCTCCCCTGGGGCCCAGTCCCCGCTCACCCTCCCTGCCTCTGGGGCCGGTTCCGCCCCCCGGACCCTCCCCCTCCCTGCCCACTCACTGCGGCCGTCCTGCAGCCCGAGTTCCTGGAGCTGGGCCTGGGCGGCTGCCAGGGAGTTATCCCAGGCTTCAGGCTTGGCCTGGGCCTGGGCCTCAGCCTCAGCACCACGCCCCGTCAGCTTCAGCAGGCGGCAGTAGGCCCTGCGGCCCAGGCTTTGCCAGCGACGGCCCAGCCGAGCCTCGCGGGCCTCCAGTCGGGCCCGGATCTCCTCCTGCTTCAGCTCCAGCCCCCGCCGCACCTGGGCCCACTCCGGGCACGGCCGCGAGCCCATGGACCGCCGCGGAACCGCCTGCGGCCCCCACCTGGGCCTCCGCTCCCTCAGCTGCTTCTGCTCTGCAAAGCTGGTCAACTTGGGACCGTCAGCCTGCGGAGGGGCCTCTGCTTCCCCCTCCCCTCGAGGCACCACCTCACCTTGGCCCTCTGCCTCCTCCAGAGGCCAGGGCTGCTTCACCTCACCCTGGGACTCTCCCTCCCTCAGGGACCGGGTCTCTTTCTCTTCCCCACGCGACTTTATAACATACGTCAGTCGCCGGCAGACCGGCCTCCCCTGACCAGAATCACAGCCACTGCAGGGATCTTCCTGTGCATCTGTGGGGTCTCCCTCGGGCTCCCGGCCAGCCTGCGACTCTGCGAGATCTCCCTCTGCCTCTCGGCCAGCCTCTGCTCCATAAGTGGGATCTTGACATGCCTCTTGGTCTGGCACTGCCCCTTGGTAAGTCGAGTCTCCCTCCTCACCAGACTCGCCCCCGAGAATGGGATCCCCCTGAGCTCCCTGACCAGGCTCTGCCCAGCCACTGGGATCCCCATAAGCGCCCCCACCCCAGGTGATGACCGGCAGGCCCCTGGTCTCTGGGGAGGCCAAAGCCTGGGACCTCTCAAGAATGGTGAAGCTGTTGCGAAGGCCCCTTCCCCTCCTACGGGGGCCCATGATCTGCGGGGCCAGAATACCGGGACCCCCACCAATCAGGCCGAAGCCCGGGGGAGGCGGCTGGGCAGCCTCCAGCAGGATCAACTGTGTGGGGCCTAGCCCAGGTCCAAGCTCAACCAGGATGCCTGACGTGGGACCAGAGCCAGTCACAACACCAGGCCCATTAGCAGGCCTGACCCCATCCTGCACCAGATTCCCAGCGAGGGGGCTGGTCCCAAACTCAGGTTTAGGCTCCGCGCCATCCTCCACTGTGCATCTGATCACAGGAGAAACTGGGGTCCCCGGTGTGGGGCCGGCAGCAAGGCCAGCCCCAGGACCAAACCCCTGCTCCTCGAGAGGCTCGGGAGTGGGCCCAATCCCAGCAGCTTCGTCTCCGTCTCTCGGCAGTGGACAGGCTGTGTGAAGCAGCTCCGGACAGTCCGTCTCCCCATTGTACGGTCCGTCTGCCTCGGTCGGGCTATAGGCGAGAGAGAGAGAGAGAGAGACACTCACTCAGCCTGGTCACATTTCACCCAGCAACGGGCCCTCAGGTTTCCAGCATGGCCGCCTCCCCACCCCCAACATCATTCCAGCAGCACAGGCCCTACATCCCTCTCCAGTAACAGGCACGGAGACAGGAAGGAATGTGGGTGTCGGAGGGGTCGCGGGGACGGGGAGGGCCGCGAGGGGGGGGTCGCAGACAGAGCTCTGGCACCAGCCCCTCCCTCTCACACCACCCTGTCTATCATAGTCAGAAGCACAGAAACAAGCCCCTTGGCCCACCTATTCCTTGCTGAACCGTTTAATCTGCCAGTTCCTGTTGATCCGAGCCCTCCATGTCCCTCCCACCCACGTACTCATCCAAATTTCTCTTCGATGTTGAAATCGAGCTCGCATGCACCACGTTCCATACGCTCATGACCCTCTGAGTGAAGTTTCCCCTCGTGGTCCCTTTAAACTCTTCACCCCTCACCCTTACCCCATGACATCAAGTTATACCCTCCCACACCTCGGCCTGCTTCCACCTAACCTATCTATACCGGTTTCCGACCAAGTAAAGAGGCAACGGATCTTAGACAGACTTGGAGGTGGAATAGAGCGTTGGGAAGTTTAAGGTTGTGCACTTTGCTAGAGCAAATAAAATGGCTGATTATTTCCTAAATGGAGTGAAAATACAAAAAACTGAGATGCAGAGGGACTTGGAAGTCCTTGTGCAGGATTCCCTGAAGGTTAATTTACAGGTTGCGTCAGTGGTGAGGAAGGCAAATACAATGTTAGCATTCATTTCCATACGACCAGAATATAAAAACAACACTGTAATGTTGAGACTTTATAAAGCACTGGCCAGGCCTCACTTGGAGTATTGTGACCAGTTTTGGGGCCCTTATCTTGGAAAGGATGTGCTGAAACTGGAGAGGGTTCAAAGGAGGTTCACAAAAATGATTCCAGGATTTAATGGTTTGTCAGATGAAGAGTGTTTGATGGCTCTCGGCCTGTATTCACTGTCCTTGTAGTCGGTGTCTACATTTCCCCCAGCACTCTGTGAACTGTATGGGGCTATCAGCGAACTGCAGAACACACACTCTAATGGACTGTTTCTTGTCACCGGAGATTTTAACCACGCGAACCTTAAGTCAGTGCTCCCCAGATTCCATCAGAACGTGGACTTTGCAATGAGAGGGGAGAACGCGTTGGACCTTGTTTACACAAACATTCCCGACGTGTACCGGGCGGAGCCCCACACCCACCTCGGTTACTCAGACCTCATCTCTGTTACGCTAATCCCAGCATACAGACCGCTCGTCAGACGCTCCAGACCAGTTCAGAAGCAGGTGAAAACCTGGCCAGCCTTCTCTTACTCACTCTTCCTTCAGTTAGTCCTGACGAAGGGTCTCGGCCCGAAACATCAACTGTGCCTCTTCCTGGAGATGCTGCCTGGCCTGCTGCGTTCACCAGCAACTTTGATGTGTGTTGTCTGCTCTTCAAGACTGCTTTGAGCACACTGACTGGCACATGTTCAGGGAGGCTGCAACCGATGGCGACTCTACCAACTTCAACTACTTCGGACTTCAACTACTGCACAGAGTCTTGTCATCTTCAGAAGTTTTCGGATGACTCTGCCATAGTTGGATGCATCAGCAAGGGAGATGAGGCTGAGTACAGGGCTACGGTAGGAAACTTTGTCACATGGTGTGAGCAGAATTATCTGCAGCTTAATGTGAAAAAGACTACGGAGCTGGTGGTAGACCTGAGGAGGGCTAAGGCACTGGTAACCCCTGTTTCCATCCAGGGGGTCAGTGTGGACATGGTGGAGGATTACAAATACCTAGGGATACGAATTGACAATAAACTGGACTGGTCAAAGAACACTGAGGCTGTCTACAAGAAGGGTCAGAGCCATCTGTATTTCCTGTGGAGACTGAGGTCCTTTAACATCTACCTGACGACGCTGAGGATGTTCTACGAGTCTGTGGTGGCCAGTGCTATCATGTTTGCTGTTGTGTGCTGGGGCAGCAGGCTGAGGGTAGCAGACACCAACAGAATCAACAAACTCATTCGTAAGGCCAGTGATGTTGTGGGGATGGAACTGGACTCTCTGACGGTGGTGTCTGAAAAGAGGATGCTGTCTAAGTTGCATGCCATCTTGGACAATGTCTCCCATCCACTACATAATGTACTGGGTGGGCACAGGAGTACATTCAGCCAGAGACTCATTCCACCGAGATGCAACACAGAGCGTCATAGGAAGTCATTCCTGCCTGTGGCCATCAAACTTTACAACTCCTCCCTTGGAGGGTCAGACACCCTGAGCCAATAGGCTGGTCCTGGACTTATTTCATAATTTACATATTACTATTTAACTATTTATGGTTCTATTACTATTTATTATTTATGGTGCAACTGTAACGAAAACCAATTTCCCCCGGGATCAGTAAAGTATGACTCTGACTTAAGGGAGTACACGGCATCAGTGACTGGCTACATCAGCAAGTGCATCGATGACATCACCGTGACCAAGACCATCACTACACGCGCTAACCAGAAGCCATGGATGACCGTGGAGGTGTGTACACTGCTGGGGTCCCGTGACTCCGCCTTCAGAGCCGGCGACAAGGCAGCCCTAACAACAGCGAGGGCCAAACTGTCCCGGGACATCAGAGAGGCAAAGCGTGCACACGCCCAGCGAATCCACAGCCACTTCCAGGACGGCGGCAACACGCGGCGCATGTGGAAGGGCGTTCAGGACATCACCAACTACAGGACAACACCACCTCCCTGTGCTGCTGATGCCTCCCTCCCAGATGCGTTGATCAACTTCTACGCTCGGTTTGAGGTGGAAAATGACACGGCGGCGAGGAAGACCACCCCTCCTCCAAATGACCAGGTGCTGTGTCTGACCGTGGCCGATGTGAGGAGAACCCTGTGCGGGGTCAACCCAGGGAAGGCTGCTGGACCGGACAATATTCCTGGCAGAGTGCTCAGAGGATGTGCAGACCAGCTAGCTGAGATTCTCACTGACATCTTCAACATCTCCCTGAGCAGCGCCATTGTTCCTACGTGCTTCAAGGCCACCACCATCGTCCCCGTGCCAAAGAAGTCTTCAGTGTCCTGTCTCAATGACTACCGTCCCATTGCACTCACATCCATCATCATGAAGTGTTTCGAGAGGCTCGTCATGAGACACATCAAGACCCTGCTGCCCTCCTCACTGGATCCCCTGCAGTTCACGTACCGTCCCAACCGTTCAACAGACGACACCATTGCTATCACCCTCCACCAGGCCCTAACCCACCTGGACAAAAAAGACACGTACGTTCGAATGCTGTTCATAAACTTCAGTTCAGCATTCAACACAATCATTCCTCAGAAACTGATTGGAAAGCTGAGCCTACTGGGCCTGAACACCTCCCTCTGCAACTGGATCCTAGACTTCCTGACTGGGAGACCTCAGTCAGTCCGGATTGGAAGCAGCATCTCCAACGCCATCACACTGAGCACGGGGCCCCCCCAGGGCTGTGTGCTCAGTCCACTGCTGTTCACTCTGCTGACCCATGACTGTGCTGCAACACACAGCTCGAACCACGTCACCAAGTTCGCGATGACATGACTGTGGTGGGTCTCATCAGCAAGAACGATGAGTCAGCATACAGAGAGGAGGTGTAGCGGCTGACGGACTGGTGCAGAGCCAACAACCTGTCTCTGAATGTGAACAAAGGAGATTCTTTCAAATCTCTAACTCTTCCTTCAGTTAGTCCTGATGAAGGGTCTTGGCCTGAAACGTCGACTGTACCTCTTCCTAGAGATGCTGCCTGGCCTGCTGTGTTCACCAGCAACTTTGATGTGTATTGCTTAAAACAAAAGAGATGGTTGTTGACTTCAGGAGGTCACGGTGCGATCACTCTCCGCTGAACATCGACGACTCCTCCGTAGAGATCGTTAAGAGCACCAAATTTCTTGGTGTTCACCTGGTGGAGAATCTCACCTGGTCCCTCAACACCAGCTCCATAGCCAAGAAAGCCCAACAGCGTCTCTACTTTCTGCGAAGGCTGAGAAAAGTCCATCTCCTACCCCCCATCCTCACCACATTCTACAGAGGTTGTATCGAGAGCATCCTGAGCAGCTGCATCACTGCCTGGTTCGGAAATTGCACCATCTCGGATCGCAAGACCCTGCAGCGGATAGAGAGGTCAGCTGAGAAGATCATCGGGGTCTCTCTTCCCGCCATCACAGACATTTACACCACACGCTGCATCCGTAAAGCAAACAGCATTATGAAGGACTCCACGCACCCCTTATACAAACTCTTCTCCCTCCTGCCATCTGGCAAAAGGCACCGAAGTATTCGGGCTCTCACAACCAGACTATGTAACAGTTTCTTCCCCCAAGCCATCAGACTCCTCAATACCCAGAGCCTGGACTGACACCAACCTACTGCCCTCTACTGTGCCTATTGTCTTGTTTATTATTTATTGTAATGCCTGCATTGTTTTGTGCACTTTATGCAGTCCTGGGTCGGTCTGTAGTCTAGTGTAGTTTTGTGTTGTTTTACGTAGTTCAGTTTAGTTTTTGTATTGTTTCATGTCGCACCATGGTCCTGGAAAACATTGTCTCGTTTTTACTGTGTACTGTACCAGCAGTTATGGTCGAAATGACAATAAAAAGTGACTTGACTTGAATTCGGCAGAATGAGGGGGGACCTCACTGAAACCTATTGAACATTGAAAGGCCCTCAATAGAGTGGATGTGGAGGATGTTTCCTATAGTGGGAGAGTCTAAGACCAGAGGGCACAGCCTCAGAATAGAGCGACGTCCATTTAGAACTGAGATTAGATTAGGAGGAATTTCTTTAGCCAGAGAGTGGTGCATCTGTGGAATTCTTTGTCATAGGAAACTGTGGAGGCCAAGTCTTTATGTATATTTAAGGCAGAGTTTGACAGATTCTAGATTGGTCAGGGCATGAAGGGATACAGGGAGAAGGCAGGAGGTTGGGGCTGAGAGGAAAATTGGATCAGTGATGATGAGATTGACAGAGCAGGCTCAATGGGCCAAATGGCCTAATTCTACTCCTCCATCTTTTAGTCTTATGATTCTCCTTCACCTTGTCTGCTAGAGCAACTTCATGCCTCTTTTAGCCCTCCTGATTTCTTATACGTACTCCATAAGCACCTCCTTTGTTCCTACCGGCCATGCACCTCCTCTTTTTTTTAAAACCAGGCCCTCAATATCTCTTGAAAGCCAAGGCTCTCGACACCTGTTATCTTTACCTTTTACCCTGACAGGCATATACAAACTTTGTTCTCTGAGATTTTGTTTCTGAAGGCCCTGTGCCCTTACTTTGGCCTGAAAACAGCCTGTCCCAGTCCACACTTACGAGATCCTTTCTGACAGCATCAAAATTGACCTTTCTCCAATTTACAATCTCAACCCATGGACCAGACCTAACATCTTGTACATTTACTTTGAAACTACTGGCATTGTGATTGCTGGATACCAAGTGTTCCCTGCACTGTCTCATTCCCTAAGAGCAGAATTAGGCCATTCTGCCTGTCAGTCTGCTCCATTAGACCATGGCTGATGTATTACCCCTCGCAACCCCATTCCCTCTTCTCTTCGTAACCTCTGACTGATCAGCCACCGCTTTAACTGGACCGAATAACTTGGCCTCACAACTACCTGTGGTGATGGATTCACCACATTCTACCGAAAGAAATTCCTCTAGTCTTCATGGATGTCCCTCAGTTCTGAGGCTGTCCTCCACCCCTCTATCCAGGCCTTTCAATATTGGATGGGTTTCAATCAGATCTCCCCACCCCACCATTCTTCTAAACTCCAGTGAGTCCGAGTCAAACACTCCTCATACATTAACCCTTTTGATTCCTGGGATCATTCTTCTAAACCGCCTCAGGACTCTCCCCAATACCTTGTAAAGCCTCAGTCAGAATCACACTTTAGTTTTTTTCAAAATGAATGCTAACAGTCGAGATCCCACACCTCCCCCCCCACTCCCCAGGGCAGACAGGGATTAGGTGAGGGGCTGCTGGAATCACCCTCTCTCTCTCTCCTGGGATGGAGGTCGTCGTTGGTTAAATTTGGGAAACTCCTCCCCCTCCCCTAACCATGGGATGTCTGCTACACAATTCCCTGCTCTTAACCTGAACAGAGCAATATGACTCTCACCACTGCAAAATAATCCCTTCCCCCATCAATGAATTCTCCTGTACGAGTCCCCACTCCGTAACCTGATAAGAGCAATAGGACTCTCACAACAGAATGATTCCCTCCCCCATCCACGAACTCTCCTGCACGAGTCCCCCGACTCGTAACCTGACCACTGCAAACGGACACTCACCACACAGTAATCCCCTCCCCCATCTGCGAATCCTCCAGCACGAGTCCCGCTCGTAACCTGATCAGTTCACTGAGACTCTCACCTCTGCAGATGTCCCATGTCTGTGCCAAACGGAGAGGAGACCAGAGCACCCGGAGGAAACCCGTGCGTCTCGGGGAGATCATACACACTCCTTAGCGGCAGTGATGAAACTGAACCCGGGTCACTGATACTGTGAGGTGCCACACTAACCAGCAGCTTTACCTAGACCTGTGCAATGGCCCCCCCACACAGACGGTGAAGCAGCCTGTCAGAACACTCTCCAAGGTACATCTGTAGAAATTTGTGAGCATCTTTGGTGACAGACCAAATCTTAAACTCCCACTAGAACTTGTAATTTCCCAGGATAGATCTTCACATCTGTTGATACCCAGGAACCATCTACAGTCTCCCGGTTCAGCTCACTGCTGGAGCTCCCAGTCACGGCCAGGACGAATTTCAGGGCTCGCAGGCAGGATTCCAGGAATCCGATTCATGTGAGAGATCGGAATGAGGATCATTGCCAGTGGAGCAGGCAGAGACAGGTCCTGCTCTCTCCCTAACCCAAGATTCAAGATTGTTTCATGTTATTTCCTGTACACACGCGTAGAGAACAAAATTATTGTTACCTTGCAGTACAACATGATAAGGAACACTATAATACAAAATGCAATGGATAGAAATACTCATGGAAGAGAGCTTTGGATCGACTGTATGTCCATAAAGTGACACTAGGCACAGGAGTGTCTGTATGCAAGGT
The DNA here is from genome assembly GCF_963921235.1 of Mobula hypostoma. NCBI lineage: Eukaryota > Metazoa > Chordata > Chondrichthyes > Myliobatiformes > Myliobatidae > Mobula > Mobula hypostoma. The sequence continues at coordinate 2,578,536 of NC_086101.1, read as the reverse complement.
GACTCTGACAGGAAAGGATTAAGTCGTGTGGAGGAGTGGGTTTGTGGGTGGAGGTGTTGATCAGCCTCACTGCTTGGGAAGAGTAATTGGTGGTGAGTCTGGTGCGATCGCTACGTAGCCTCCTCAGCACCGGCAGCGGGACTCCGCCAACCACAGGCGAACACGCAGCCTGAACACTCCTATAGCACCAGTCACAACCCCTCGCGCACGCCACAGAGAGGGGAGTGGGAGAGGGAGAGCCCCATACACAAGGCACGGTAAAAATAGCGACCAACCCTCACACAGACTACTGGCTAATCAAACCGCTTCACTAACTGCACAGATCACAAAGGCAGCAAGCTCATTCAGAGTTTGAGATTTCAAAGTAAACTTATTATCAGAGTGGGTATGTATGTCATCATATACATCCGAGATTCACGGTTGCAGGGAGCATAATTACAGAGCACTTCTCATGCAGGTGATGTCATTCAAAGTGCTTTCGGATAAAAGCACAAATATGAAAATAAAGATAAAAGAAAAAAGATGCTCATTAAAGGAAGGTTAAATGTGGTGGCCAGTGCGATCATGTTTGCTGTTGTGTGCTGGGGCAGCAGGCTGAGGGTAGCAGACATCAACAGAATCAACAAACTCATTCGTAAGGCCAGTGATGTGGTGGGGATGGAACTGGACTCTCTCACAGTGGTGTCTGAAAAGAGGATGCTGTCTAAGTTGCATGCCATCTTGGACAATGTCTCCCATCCACTACATAATGTACTGGGTGGGCACAGGAGTACATTCAGCCAGAGACTCATTCCACCGAGATGCAACACAGAGCGTCATAGGAAGTCATTCCTGCCTGTGGCCATCAAACTTTACAACTCCTCCCTTGGAGGGTCAGACACCCTGAGCCAATAGGCTGGTCCTGGACTTATTTCATAATTTACATATTACTATTTAACTATTTATGGTTCTATTACTATTTATTATTTATGGTGCAACTGTAACAAAACCCAATTTCCCCCGGGATCAATAAAGCATGACTATGACTAAATAAATAGGCTTAGAGCTGATAACTGAGTCTGCTTGTCTTATAGCTTTAGGTATTGAGTTCCACAGTTTTAGAGCGTAGTTCAATAAAGCTGAGCTGCCAGTCATCTTTTGAGGGAGATGGTTTAAATTCAGAGACCAGCGGAAGATGACCTGAGATCGAACAAGATTATTAAATGAAAAGGATTCTGTGATGTACTCTGGCCCAGATTACTGAGAGCTTGAAAAACAAGTAAGAGAACTTTAAAATCAATTTTAAGAGATACTGTACAGAAAGCCAATGTGGAGTAGTATTGATGGGAGAGGGAGTTTGGATGGGAGTGACCTGTTCCCTCATCATAATTTTGTTTAAGTGTCTAGCAATGAGTTGAAGTTTGTCAATAGATTGCATTGGAAGGCTGGTACAACGTGGATCACAGTAATCTAGTCTGCTCGATATAAAGGCGCAAATTAATTTTTCAGCATCATGACGGGACAGAAACAGACATTCTGTACCTTCGCAATGCAGTGGATTCCGGGTAACTTTGCCTGCAGTTCATCAGGACACGAGTTCATTTGGGACAACTCTTTAAAAAAAACTAATCATGAAAATTGCCAGAATTCCTTCTCTTTATTTAGGACACTGTGCTGCTTAACCGGGGATGCAGCAATCACATGCGCTTGTGTGGCCATTAGTCACTACACTGTGCTCAGAGCAAACAGTTTTTAAACAATGTCAGCTGTGTGTGCTTGCGTTCAAAAAGCAGTAATTTTTGTCACTACTAGTCAGTCAGAAATAAGCAGCAAGACAATTCAGAACTGTTCTGCTCACTGCAGTTTCAGGCATTCAGGCTTGAAAATGCCAGAATCAGCCGGGAGTAAAAATGAAACAATTTCAAACATAAACATACAATAGTACAGCACAGTACAGGCCCTTCGGCCCACAATGTTGTGCCGACCCTCAAACCCTGCCTCCCATATAACCCCCCATCTTAAATTCCTCCATATACCTGTCTAGTAGTCTCTTAAACTTCACTAGTGTATCTGCCTCCACCACTGACTCAGGCAGTGCATTCCACGCACCAACCACCCTCTGAGTAAAAAACCTTCCTCTAATATCCCCCTTGAACTTCCCACCCCTTACCTTAAAGCCATGTCCTCTTGTATTGAGCAGTGGTGCCCTGGGGAAGAGGCTCTGGCTATCCACTCTATCTATTCCTCTTATTATCTTGTACACCTCCATCATGTCTCCTCTCATCCTCCTTCTCTCCAAAGAGTAAAGCCCTAGCTCCCTTAATCTCTGATCATAATGCATACTCTCTGAACCAGGTAGCATCCTGGTAAATCTCCTCTGTACCCTTTCCAATGCTTCCACATCCTTACTATAGTGAGGCGACCAGAACTGGACACAGTACTCCACAGTACCCCGAGATCCCTCTGCTCCTCCACACTACCAAGTATCCTGCCATTTACTTTGTACTCTGCCTTGGAGTTTGTCCTTCCAAAGTGTACCACCTCACACTTCTCCGGGTTGAACTCCATCTGCCACTTCTCAGCCCACTTCTGCATCCTATCAATGTCTCTCTGTAATATTTGACAATCCTCTACACTATCTACATCACCACCAACCTTTGTGTCGTCTGCAAACTTGCCAACCCACCCTTCTACCCCCACATCCAGGTCGTTAATAAAAATCACGAAAAGTAGAGGTCCCAGAAGAGATCCTTGTGAGACACCACTAGTCACAATCCTCCAATCTGAATGTACTCCCTCCACCACCACCCTCTGCCTTCTGCAGGCAAGCCAATTCTGAATACACCTAGCCAAACTTCCCTGGATCCCATGCCCTCTGACTTTCTGAATAAGCCTACCATGTGGAACTTTGTCAAATGCCTTACTAAAATCCATATAGATCACATCCACTGCACTACCCTCATCTATATACCTGGTCACCTCCTCAAAGAGCTCTATCAGGCTTGTTAGACACGATCTGCCCTTCACAAAGCCATGCTGACTGTCCCTGATCAGACCATAATTCTCTAAATGCCCAGAGATCCTATCTCTAAGAATCTTTTCCAACAGCTTTCCCACCACAGACGCAAGGCTCACTGGTCTATAATTACCCGGAATATCCCAACTACCTTTTTTGAACAAGGGGAAAACATTCACCTCCCTCCAATCCTCTGGTACCATTCCCGTGGACAACGAGGACATAAAGATCCTAGCCAGATGCTCAGCAATCTGTTCCCTCGCCTCGTGGAGCAGCCTGGGGAATATTCCGTCAGGCCCCAGGGACTTATCTGTCCTAATGTATTTTAACAACTCCAACACCTCCTCTCCCTTAATATCAACATGCTCCAGAACATCAACCTCACTCATATTGTCCTTACCGTCATCAAGTTCCCACTCATTGGTGAATATGAAGAGAAGTATTCATTGAGGACCTCGCTCACTTCCACAGCCTCCAAGCACATCTTCCCACCTTTATCTCTAATCGGTCCTACCTTCACTCCTGTCAACCTTTTGTTCTTCACATAATTGAAGAACGCTTCAGCAAGTTAGGAGCTACAAAGAATTTGAAGGTACTGACAATGGAAATGAAGATTTGGAGGTTGAAAGCTTTGTATGAAGGCACTAGATATCTGAGCTGATTTCGTTCATTTACAGTCAGTCAGAAGAACACGGCAGCGTACACTGGATGCATTCCTGTCAATAATTATTAGGAACTAATTTACAGTTTTATAGTTCTGAAGTCGTATCAGTAGTGTTCAACATATTTCATTTAAATGTACAAATTGTTCCTCCACAAGACCATATGAGACAGGAGCAGGATTAGGCCAATTGGCCCATTAAATGTGCCCGAAACCATTTCCCTCTCAACCCTGTTCACCTGCATTCTCTCTGCAACCATTCACACCCTGACTAATCAAGAACCTATCAAACTGCACTTTAAATACACTCAATCACTTAGCCTCCACAGCTCGCCGTGGCAACAAATTCCACAGATTCACCACTCTCTGGCTAATGAATTTCCTCCGCACCTCCATTCTAAGAGGGGTGACCTTCTATTCTGAGGCTGTGTCCTCTCCACATCCACTCTATCAAAGCCTTTCATCATTCGGTAGATTTCAGTTCGGTCACCCCTGATTCTTCTAAATTCCAGAGCCATCAAACACACTTCATACGATAACCCTTTCATTCCCGAAATCATTCTCGTGAACATCCTCTGGACCCTCTCCAACATCAGCCATCATTCCTCAGATAAGGGACCAAGTGAGGCCTCACCAGTACCTTATAAACTTCAACAATACATCCTTGCTTTTATATTCTAGTCCTCGTGAAATGAATGCTAACATTGCATTTGCCTTCCTTACCACAGACTCAACCTGCAAGTTAACCTTTCGGGAATCCTGCACAAGGACTTCCAAGTCCCTTTGCAAATCTGATTTTTGAGTTTTCTCCCTGTTTAGAAAATAGTTTACGCTTTGGTTCCTTCTACCGAAGTCCATGACCATACACTTCCCAACACTGTATTCCATCTACCACTTCTTTGCCCATTTTCCCAACCTGTCTTTGTCCTCTGCAGCCTCCTTGCTTCCTCAAAACTACCTACTCCTCCAACCTATCTTCGTATTGTCTGAAAACTTGACCATAAACCCATCAAACCATCACCCAAAATCATTGACATACAAGGTAAAAAGAATTGGTCCCACCACAGACGCCACTAAGTCACCAGTAGACAACCAGAAAAGATTTCCTTTATTCTCACCTTTTGCCTCCTGCAAAATCAGCCACTGCTGTATCCATGCTAGAATCTTTCCTGTCATGCGTACCTAGTTTCAGTAACCTCTTGTGTGGCACCTTGTCAAAGGCCTTCTGAAAACCCAAATAAACAACATCCACTCACTCCCCTGCTTGTTATTTCCTCAGAAAATTGAAACAGATTTGTCAGGCAAGATTTCCCTTGATGAAACCATGCTGACTACGGCCTATTTTATCATGTACCCTGAGACCTCATCCTTAATAATCGGCTTCAACATCTTTCCAACCACTGAGGTCAGACAAACTGACCCATAATTTCCTTTCTTCTGCCTTCCTCCCTTCTTGAAGAGTGGAGTGACATTTCCAATTTTCCAGTCCTCCAGAACCATTCCAGAGTCTAGTGATTCTTGAAAGATTTGTAATGTCTCCGCAATCTCCTCAGCCACCTCCTTCAGAACCCTGGGGTGTGCACCATCTGGTCCAGGTGACTTATCTACCTTCAGACCTTTCAGTTTCCCAAGCACCTTCTTCCCTAGTAATGGTAACTTCATTCACCTCTGCCCCCCCTACACTCTTGAACTTCCACCATCCTGTTAATATCTTCCACGGTGACGACCTGATGCACAAAACTCATTCAGTTCATCCACAATTTCCACCTCTCCAGCATTGTTTTCCAGCTGTCCGATATCTACTCTCACCTCTCTTTATAGATCTGAAAAAGATTTTGGTCTCCTCTTTGATATTAGTGGCTAGCTTAACCATGTATTGCATCTTTCCCTCAATGACTTTTTAGTTGACTTCTGGTGGTTTTTAAAAGCTTCCCAATCCTCTAACTTCCCACTAATTTTTGAATACTTGTTCAGAATATATATATCTCATATGCCTTCAGAATTGCTCTGTTTGCTTTTTTTAAAAAAAAATACTTTTTGAACTATTTCCATGAAACTTTTGCTAATTGAGGCAGCCACTTAATTGGACCAGATGACAGGTTGCACAGATCAGATGTACAAGATAAGAGAATGAGATCGACCAGAGGGCCAGATCGGGTGGACGGGACGACCAGAGGGCCAGATCGGGTGGACGGGACGACCAGAGGGCCAGATCGGGTGGACAAGATGATTAGAGGCGCAGATCAAGTAGACAGTCAGAGACTTTTCCCAGAGATGACCTGGTCATAATGAGGGGCGATATGAGGAAAGTATAGGGGGTGCCATGATAGGTTAGGATTTTTAAAACAGAGTGTGGTGGGTGTGTGGAACACCACCATTGGTGGTGTTAGAGGCAGCTACATTATGGACATTTAAGAAACTCTTCTACGGATGATATAAACAGGGAGGGTTATGTAGGAGGGGAGGGTTAGATTGATATTGGAGTAGATTGACACAATACCGTGGGCCGAACATTACCGTGCTGTAATGCTCCATGTCTAGCCAGTTCCGACATAGGCACAAACTTTCCCACCATGGAGGATATCTTCAAAAGGCAATGCCTCGGGGGACAGCGTCCATCACTGACGGCCCCCATCACCCAGGACGTGCCCTCTTCTCCTTGCTGCCTACAGGGAGGGGCACAGGAGCCCAAAGACACCCCCTATTTTGGGAACAGCTTCTCCCCCTCTCTCATCAGATTTCCGAGCCCATGAACCTGCCTGGTACCACACGCCTCATCTGTTCTGTAACCAGCAGGAATGTTTTTTTAAAACATACAACTGACATGAAACAAAGCATTTCTCAACACGATGTCAGTGATAGGCAACCAGACTCGGGGCTTTGCCATCGGCCAGAGGAGAAACCACTGTACATCTGTCTGAAATGGTGACCAGCCTCCCTTTTGGGGGGGGTGCAAATGCCCATGGAAGGAACGGAGAGGGAGGGAGTACTCCACACTGGGCCCCCACCCAAGGTAGTGCCTCTTCCCCGAAAGGCCAACAAGGAACTCAGCCATTAGTTGCCCTGTTCCCTCCTCAGGGGACCCCTCCACCTTATACCTACAAACCCTGCCTTGAAGAGAGAGGGTAGTGTGTCCCACCTTCCCCTTTACTCAGGCAGTTGGGGGGGTCCACACTCCCAAACACCACATCCTTCAGGAGGGCAGCCCCCCCAATATACCCTTGCCCTCACTCTCCCCCCCCCCATTCACTACCCCTCACTCAATCAGTACTGCACTGGTTAGCACAATGCTTTACAGCACTGTACCAGCAATGTGGGACAAAATCCCGTGAGGAGTTTGTACGTTCTCCCTGTGACCGCGTGGGTTTCCTGCGGGTGCTCCGCTCTCCTCCCCGGTCCCAAAGCGGCCTTTGCAAATTGTCCTGTGGTTAGGCTAGGGTTAACCTGAGGGATTGCTGGGTGGCGCGGCTCGAAGGCCAGAAGGGTCTATTCGGCACTCTATCTCAGAGCTAAACAAACAGAGTATAATACCCCCCTCCCCGGTTTCCCCCACCCATAGGCCAGAGGCCAGTACAGCACAGAAACAGGCCCTTCGGCCCACAATGCTTTACTGAAACAATTGCATTAGCTAACTAATCTCTGCCGCCTATACAACGTCCGTATCCTTACATTCATCTGCCTACCGAAACGTCTCTGAAAAGTCTCCGATGTATCTGCCTTTACCGCCACCCCAGACAGCTCATCCCAGGCACCTTCCTCTCTCCGTGTTAAAAAAAACTTGCCCCTCACGTCTCCTTTGAAATTCGCTCTCTTACCTTAAATACATGCCCTCTGGCATTAGATAGTTCAACCGCCGGAAAAGGATACTCCCAGTCTACGCCTCTCATAATCTTAAAAAGCCTCTATCAGATCTCCCTTCAGCTGCGCCGCTCGAGTGACCCACAACCAAAGTGTCCAACCTCTCGTTCACTGCCCCCTCACTCTCCCCCACCCACCGCCCCCTTCCTCTTCCTCTCCCCCTCCCACTCTCCCCGTTCCCCCTCTACATACCAGACTGCGGGCGGCCCCTCCGCACCGCCGGCCGCCCCAGGACGACCCTTCATCTCCCGCCGCCCCTCCCTCCGACACAACAACAAAAAACTTCAGTCCGGCTCTCTCGGCAAACTTTAACCACGCCCCCGCGCCGGAGGTCCCGCCCTGCCTTCCTCTCATTAGTCCACCTCCTGAACCCGCTCGTTCATTGGTCCGGCCTTCCGTCCATCAAGTCAAAATCGCGTCCAAATCGGGAAAGACTGGGAATTTTCTTCACCAATCGGCGGGACGTGGTCAACTCTCCCGGATCCTTTTCCCGTCCAGAAACTTCCTCCGGCGCATTTTACACTTGGAACAGCGTAAATGTTTTATGATTATAATTAAACAGATTTAGTTTGTTAAATTCAGTTTCCAAAAAAAAGATTTTAAGGAAACGGTCGCCGTTTCTGGCTGAGACCTTTCATCAGGACCGGGCAGGAAAAGGTGTGGGGGTGTGGGGCGGTGGGGAGAGAAGGGGAGGGAGGGCAAGCTGGCCGGTGATAGGTGAGACAAAGGAAGGGGAAGGTGGGTGGGGGAGAGGGTGGAAGTGAGAAACTGGGAGGTGATAGGTGAAAAAGGCAAAGGTCTGGAGAAGGAGGAATCTCCTGTTGGGAAGGAGAGTGGGCAACGGGAGAAAGGGAAGTAGAAGGGAGGCGATGAGTAGGTGAGGACAGAAGGAAGGGTGGGGAAAGGCAGGATGGAGAAAGAGAGAAATCGGTTTCCGTGCCTTCAGGAATATCAAGCAACACACATCAAAGTTGCTGGTGAACGCAGCAGGCCAGGCAGCATCTCTAGGAAGAGGTACAGTCGACGTTTCAGGCCGAGACCCTTCGTCAGAACTAACTGAAATGCTGCCTGGCCTGCTTTGATGTGTGTTGCTTGAATTTCCAGCATCTGCAGAATTCCTGTTGTTTGCCTTCAGGAATATGATGAGTTGCGCCTCCAACCAGAGAGTGGCCTCGTCGCTGCAAGCTTCCCACTCTGGCGGGTCTGTCCGTGTCACAGGATGGGAATGGGACGAGGGATTAAAATGGCCACCGGGAAATGCTGCTCGCTACGGACGGAGCGCAGGTGTTTGACAAAGCCGTCCCCCCCCCCCCACCCACCCACCCACCCACCCACCCAATCTACATCGTGTCTCGCCGGTTTAGAGGAGGCCACGTCGAGAACGCCGGATACAGTAGCCAGCCCCCAGCACATTCACAGGTTGCCTCGCCTGGATTTGCTGCGTGGGCCGCTGGATGGTGGTGAGGGAGGAGGTGACTGGGCAGGGGATGTACTTGCACCGGGAGGGGGCGGGGGAGATCGGTGCAGAAACCACATAGAGAATGGCCCCTGTGGAAGCGGAGATCCGGACCCTGGTGAAGATAGCGGAAGTTACGGAGGTTAAGTTGTGCTCAATTGGATTTCCCATTCCCATTCAGACGTCTGTCCATGGCTCCTCCACTGCCCTGCTGAGTTACCCCAGCACTGTGTGCGTGTTGGAGATCTCCAGCGTCTGCAGAACCTCTTGTGTGAATCCTCTATACTCCTTCCAGAGCGGTTCCTCAACGTGGGTGGGGATAGGCTCCCACCACCGGAGGCTACTAGTGTCTCAAATGGCCTCTGACAACCAAGTCCGGCTCCGGGCCTTCACGTGTGGCTTAGCTACCAAACCCGGTGGAACCCAGGGGAAGGGGCAGAGGCGGGTTACTGGCGCCTTAAATCCAGTCGCTCCGGGCAGGTGGGGCTCGCCCAGGAGAGGGGAAACTCTGATCTCAAACCTCCGCTCTACCCACTTAAGAGGAAGTCTCCGGGAGTAAACCGCGAGGGGAAAAATGCGGAGTCCCTCAGGCAGTCAGTCCTACATTGAGCTCAATGCGGACTGGCGGCACTCGCGACGCCGCTGGTGCAAGACTGTATCGGTCTCTCAGCGCCGTGGGGAGGGAGCTTGCTCTCCACGTCGCGCTGCCCAGGCTTGCGTTTCATGTAGACAGCTGGGACACATCAGCCACGGTCGATCCGCCCAGCAAAGCGCCTCCTTCCAGTTCAATCACGTCCTCCCTGTAAGCAAACAAGACAGCCAGCCCCGGCAGATTCATCGGAATCCGTTGCCTCACCTGGAATTACTGGTTGGGGCCTGTTTTCTTGTTTTCCTTTTTCTTGCTTTGTGTTCCTTTCAAATCACGAATAAAGCCTGTGTTTGGAATTTTAAAAACGCTATCCCGCGAAAAAATTCCAGTCCCTTCGAATCCTTAACTCAGAGGATTTAAACCCCCGGTCTGAGATACGGGCGCCACAGAAACAAAGCGGTTAGCACGACGCTGTTACCGCTCAGGGCGTCGAAATTCAATTCCAGCACCTTCAGGAAGAAAGTCCGTCAACTCCGCGAGTTCCACGTTCGTCCCACGGACCAAACACGTACCGGCCACTCGGTGAATTGTCCCGTGATCAGGCTAACGTTAAATCGGTGAGTTGCCGTGCCGTGTGGTTCCTCGCAGTATCTCTAAATAAATTAATTGAACACAGGTAGCGGGATTGCACACGAGCACGGGGGTTTAACACGGGTGCAGAAAGCTTATGGGGTGTTAGCTTTCATAAGTCGAGGGACAGAGTTTAAGAGTCGCGATGTAATGATGCAGCTCTATAAAACTCTGGTTAGGCCACACTTGGAGTAGTGTGTCCAGTTCTGGTCACCTCACTATAGGAAGAATGTGGAAGCATTGGAAAGGGTACAGAGGAGATTTACCAGGATGCTGCCTGGTTTAGAAAGTATGCATTATGATCAGAGATTCAGGGAGCTGGGGCTTTACTCTTTGGAGAGAAGGAGGATGAGAGGAGACATGATGGAGTTGTACAAGATATTAAGAGGAATAGATAGAGTGGATAGCCAGCGCCTCTTCCCCAGGGCACCACTGCTCAATACAAGAGGACATGGCTTTAAGGTAAGGGGTGGGAAGTTCAAGGGGGATATTAGAGGAAGGTTTTTCACTCAGAGAGTGGTTGGTGCGTGGAATGCACTGCCTGAGTCAGTGGTGGAGGCAGATACACTAGTGAAGTTTAAGAGACTACTAGACAGGTATATGGAGGAATCTAAGGTGGGGGGGTCTTATGGGAGGCAGGGTTTGAGGGTCGGCACAACATTGTGGGCCAAAGGGCCTGTACTGTGCTGTACTATTCTATGTTAACATGGGTACAGGAATTGCACATGGGTACAGGGGTTTAACACGGTACAGAGATTGCACACGGGTACAGGGGTTTAACACGGGTACAGGGATTGCACACGAGTACAGGGGTTTAACACGAGTACAGGGGTTTAACACGGGTACAGGGGTTTAACACGGGTACAGGGATTGCACACGGGTACAGGGGTTTAACACGAGTACAGGGGTTTAACACGGGTACAGGGATTGCACACAAGTACAGGGGTTTAACACGGGTACAGGGATTGCACACGGGTACAGGGGTTTAACACGAGTACAGGGGTTTAACACGGGTACAGGGATTGCACACGGGTACCGGGGTTTAACATGGGTACAGGGATTGCACACGGGTACAGAGGTTTAACACGAGTACAGAGATTGCACATGGGTACAGGGGTTTAACACGGGTACAGGAATTGCGCACGGGTACAGGGGTTTAACACGAGTACAGGGATTGCACACGAGTACAGGGGTTTAACACGGGTACAGGAATTTAACACAGGTACAGGGGTTTAACACGGGTACAGGGATTGCACACGGGTACAGGGGTTTAACACGGGTACAGAGATTTCACATGAGTACAGGGATTTCACACGAGTACAGGGATTGCACACGGGTACAGGGGTTTAATACGGGTACAGGAATTTAACACAGGTACAGGGGTTTAACACGGGTACAGGGATTTAACATGGGTACAGGGGTTTAACACGGGTACAGGGATTGCACACGGGTACAGGGGTTTAACACAAGTACAGGGGTTTAACACGAGTACAGGGATTGCACACGGGTACAGGGATTGCACATGGATACATGGATGTAACACATACAGGGTTTGCACATGGTTACAGGGGTTTAACACAGGTACAGGGATTGCACACGGGTACAGGGGTTTAACACGGGTACAGGGGTTTAACACGGGTACAGGGATTGCACACGAGTACAGGGGTTTAACACAGGTATGGGGATTGCACACGAGTACAGGGGTTTAACATGGGTACAGGGGTTTAACACGATTACAGGGGTTTAACACGAGTACAGGGATTGCACACGGGTATGGGGGTTTAACACGGGTACAGTGGTTTAACACGGCTATGGGGATTCCACACGAGTACAGGGGTTTAACACGAGTACAGGGGTTTAACACGGGTACAGGGGTTTTACACGGGTACAGGGGTTTAACACGAGTACAGGGATTGCACACGGGTACAGGGGTTTAACACGGGTACAGGGGTTTAACACAGGTATGGGGATTCCACACGAGTACAGGGGTTTAACACGGGTACAGGGGTTTAACACGGGTACAGGGGTTTAACACGGGTACAGGGGTTTAACACGGGTACAGGAATTTAACACAGGTACAGGGGTTTAACACGGGTACAGGGATTGCACACGGGTACAGGGGTTTAACACGGGTACAGGAATTTAACACAGGTACAGGGGTTTAACACGGGTACAGGGATTGCACACGGGTACAGGGGTTTAACATGAGTACAGAGGTTTCACACGAGTACAGGAATTGCACACGGGTACAGGGGTTTAACACGGGTACAGGAATTTAACACGGGTACAGGGGTTTAACACGAGTACAGGAATTGCACACGGGTACAGGGATTGCACACGAGTACAGGGGTTTAACACAGGTACAGGGGTTTAACACGGGTACAGGGATTGCACACAGTACAGGGGTTTAACAAGGGTACAGTGGTTTAACATGAGTACAGAGATTTCACACGAGTACAGGGATTGCACATGGGTACAGGGGTTTAACACGGGTACAGGGATTGCACACGGGTACAGGGATTGCACATGGATACATGGTTGTAACACAGATACAGGGTTTGCACATGGTTACATGGGTTTAACACAGGTACAGGGATTGCACACGGGTACAGGGATTGCACACGAGTACAGGGGTTTAACACGGGTACAGGAATTGCACACGAGTACAGGGGTTTAACATGGGTACAGGGATTGCACACGAGTACAGGGGTTTAACATGGGTACAGGGGTTTAACATGGGTACAGGGATTGCACACAAGTACAGGGGTTTAACATGGGTACAGGGGTTTAACACGGGTACAGGGATTTAACACAGGTACAGGGGTTTAACACGTGTACAGGGATTGCACACGGGTACAGAGGTTTAACACGAGTACAGAGATTTCACACGAGTACAGGGATTGCACACGGGTACAGGGATTGCACATGGTTACATGGGTTTAACACAGGTACAGGGATTGCACATGAGTACAGGGGGTTAACACGGGTACAGGGATTGCACACGAGTACAGGGGTTTAACACGGATACAGGGGTTTAACAGGGGTACAGGGGTTTAACACGGGTACGAGGATTGCACACGGGTACAGGGATTGCACACGGGTACAGGGGTTTAACACGGGTACAGGGATTGCACATGAGTACAGGGGGTTAACACGGGTACAGGGGTTTAACACGGGTACAGGGATTGCACACGAGTACAGGGGTTTAACACGGATACAGGGGTTTAACAGGGGTACAGGGGTTTAACACGGGTACAAGGATTGCACACGGGTACAGGGATTGCACACGGGTACAGGGGTTTAACACGGGTACAGGGATTGCACATGAGTACAGGGATTGCACACGAGTACAGGGGTTTAACATGGGTACAGGGGTTAACACGAGTACAGGGGTTTAACATGGGTACAGGGGTTTAACATGGGTACAGGGGTTTAACACGGGTACAGGGGTTTAACACGGGTACAGGGGTTTAACATGGATACAGGGATTGCACAGGAGTACAGGGGTTTAACACGGGTACAGGAATTGCACACGAGTACAGGGGTTTAACACGAGTACAGGGGTTTAACATGGGTACGGGGGGTTAACACGGGTACAGGGATTTAACACGGGTACAGGGGTTGCACACGGGTACAGGGGTTTAACACGTGTACAGGGATTGCACACGTGTACAGGGGTTTAACACGTGTACAGGGATTGCACACGTGTACAGGGGTTTAACACGTGTGCAGGGATTGCACACGGGTACAGGGATTGCACACGAGTACAGGGGTTTAACACGGGTACAGGGGTTTAACAGGAGTACTGGGATTGCACACAGGTACAGGGGTTTAACACGAGTACAGGGGTTTAACACGGGTACAGGGATTGCACACAGGTACAGGGGTTTAACACGAGTACAGGGGTTTAACACGGGTACAGGGGTTTAACGGGTACAGGGGTTTAACATGGGTACAGGGATTGCACACTAGTACAGGGGTTTAACACGAGTACAGGGGTTTAACACGGGTACAGGGATTGCACACTAGTACAGGGGTTTAACACGAGTACAGGGGTTTAACACGGGTATACGGATTGCACGTGGCTACATCGGTTTAATCCAGGTAGAAACATAGAGACACAGCACAATACAGGCCCATCAGCCCACAATGCTGTGCTGAACATGTACTTATGTTAGAAATTACCTAGGGCTACCTAGCCCTTTATCTTTCTAAGCTCCATGTACCTGTCCAGGAGTCTCTTAAAAAAACCCTATTGTATCCGCCTCCACCACCGTCACCGTCAGCAGCCCATTCCACACACTCCCCACGCTCTGCGTAAAAAACTTACCCCTGACATCTCCTCTGTACCTACTTACAAGCACTTTAAAACTGTGCCCTCTTGTGGCAGCTATTTCAACCCTGGGAAAAAGCCTCTGACTGTCCACACGATCAATGCCTCTCATCACCTTATACACCTCTATCAAGTCACCTCTCATCCTCCGTCGCTCCAAGGAGAAAAGGTCGAGTTCACTCAACCTATTCTCATAAGAGATGCTCCCCAATCCAGGCAACATCCTTGTAAATCTCCTCTGCACCCTTTCTGTGGTTTCCACATCCTTCCTGTAGTGAGGCGACCAGAACTGAGCACAGTACTCCAAGTGGGGTCTGACCAGGGTCCTATGAAGCTGCAATATTACCTCTCGGCTCCTAAATTCAATCCCACCATTGATGAAGGCCAATGCACTGTATGTCTTCTTAACCACAGAGTCAACCTGCACAGCTGCTTTGAGTGTCCTATGGACTTGGACCCCAAGATCCTTCTGATTCTCCACACTGCCAAGAGTCTTACCATTAATACTGTATTCTGCCATCGTATCTGACCTACCAAAATGAACCACCTCACACTTATCTGGGTTGAACTCCATCTGCCACTTCTCAGCACAGCTTTGCATCCTATCAATGTCCGGCTGTAACCTCTGACAGCCCTCCACACTATCCACAACACCTCCAACCTTTGTGTCATCAGCAAACTTACTAACTCATCCCTCCACTTCCTCATCCAGGTCATTTATAAAAATCACAAAGAGTAAGGGTCCCAGAACAGATCTGTGAGGCACTCCACTGGCCACCGACCTCCATGCAGAATATGACCCGTCTACAATCACTCTTTGCCTTCTGTGGGCAAGCCAGTTCTGGATCCACAAAGCAATGTCCTCTTGGATCCCATGCCTCCTTACTTTCTCAATAAGCCTTGAATGGGGTACCTTATCAAATGCCTTGCTGAAATCCATATACACTGCATCTGCTGCTCTTCCTTCAACAATGTGTTTAGTCACATCCTCAAAAAATTCGATCAGGCTCGTAAGGCACGACCTGCCTTTCACAAAGCCATGCTGACTATTCCTAATCATATTATGCTTCTTCAAATGTTCATAAATCCTGCCTCTCAGGATCTTCTCCATCAACTTACCAACCACTGAAGTAAAACTCACTGGTCTATAATTTCCTGGGCTATCTCTACTCCCTCTCTTCAATAAGGAAACAACATCTGCAACCCTCCAATCCTCCAGAATCTCTCCCGTCCCCATTGATGATGCCTGGGTACATCTCGTCCGGTCCCGGTGACTTATCCAACTTGATGCTTTCCAAAAGCTCCAGCACATCCTCTTTCTTAATGTCTGTATGCTCAAGTTTTTCAGTCTGCTGTAAGTCATCCCTACAATCACCAAGTTCCTTTTTGGTAGTGAATACTGAAGTAAAGTACTCATTCAGTACCTCAGCTATCTCCTCTGTTTCCAAACACATTTTTCACAGTTGATTGGTCCTATTCTCTCACGTCTTATCCTCTTTCTCTTCACATGTAGAATTCCTTGGGGTTTTCCTTAATCCTGCTTGCCAAGGCCTTTTCATGGTCCCTTTTGGCTCTCATAATATCATTCTTTAGCTCCTTCCTGCTAAGTATAATTTTCTAGATCTCTATCATTACTTAGTTATTTGAACCTTTTGTAGACTTTTCTTTTCTTCTTGATGAGATTTTCAACAGCTTTTGTACACCACAATTCCTGTACCCTACCATCCTTTCCGTCTCATTGGAATGTACCTATGCAGAACACCACTCAAATATCCAACATTTGCCACATTTCTGCCCACCATTTCCCTGAGAACATTTGTTCCCAGTTTATGCTTCCAAGTTCCTGCCTGATAGCTTCATATTTCCCCTTACTCTAATTAAATGTTTTCCTAACTTGTCTGTTCCTATCCCTCTCCAATGCTATGGTAAGGGAGATAGAATTGTGATCACTATCTCCAAAATGCTCTCCTACTGAGAGACCTGACACCTGACCAGGTTCATTTCCCAATACCAGATCAAGTACAGCCTCTCCTCTTGTAGGCTTATCTACATATTGTGTCAAGAAACCTTCCTGAACACACCTAACAAACTCCACGCCATCTAAACCCCCCACTCTAGGGACATGTCAATCAATATTTGGGAAATTAAAATCTCCCACCACGACAACTCTGTTATTATTACTCTTTTCTAGAATCTGTCTCTCTATCTGCTCCTCGATGTCCCTGTTACTATTGGGTGGTCTATAAAAAACACCCAGTAGAGTTATTGACCCCTTCCTGTTCCTAACCTCCACCCACAGAGACTCCGTAGACAATCCCTCCATGATATCCTCCTTTTCTGCAGCCGTGACACTATCTCTGATCAACAGTGCCACGCCCCCACCTCTTTTGCCTCCCTCCCTATCCTTTCTGAAACATCTAAAGCCTGGCACTCGAAGTTACCACTCCTGCCCCTGAACCATCCAAGTCTCTGTAATGGCCACCACATCATAGCTCCAAGTACTGATCCATGCTCTAAGCTCATCCACTTTGTTCATGATGCTTCTTGCATTAAAATAGACACATCTCAAACCATCAGTCTGAGCGCATCCCTTCTCTATCACCTGCCTATCTTCCCCCTCACACTGTCTCCAAACTTTCTCTATTTGTGAGTCAACGTCCCCTTCCTCTGTCTCTTCAGTTCTCACCCCCAGCAATTCTAGTTTAAACTCTCCCCAATAGCCTTAGCAAACCTCCCCGCCAGGATATTTGTCCCCCTAGGATTCAAGTGCAACCCATCCTTTTTATACAGGTCACACCTGCCCCAAAAGAGGTCCCAATGATCCAGAAATCTGAATCCCTGCCCCCTGCTCCAATCCCTCAGCCACGCATTTATCCTCCACCTCATTCAATTCCTATACTCACTGTCGCGTGGCACAGGCAGTAATCCCGAGATTACTACCTTTGCGGTCCTGCTTCTCAACTTCTTTCCTAACTCCCTGTAGTCCGTTTTCAGGACCTCCTCCCTTTTCTTACCTATGTCATTGGTACCAATATGTACCATGACCTCTGGCTGTTCTCCTTCCCACTTCAGGATATCTTGGACGTAATCAGAAACATCCCGGACCCTGACACCTGGGAGGCAAACTACCATCCGATCAGACAGCATCCGTGGAAAAGATCGGTCGACGTTTCGGGCCGGAACCCTTCGTCAGGACTGAAGGGGGAAGGGGTAGAGGCCCTATAAAGAAGGTGGGGGGAGGGTGGGAAGGAGAAGGCTGGTAGTTTCCAGGTGGAAAACCAGTAAGGCGAAAGATAAAGGGGTGGGGGAGGGGAGGCAGGGAGGAAATAGGCAGGAAGAGTGAAGAAAGAATAGGGGAAAACACAATGGGTAGTAGAAGGAGGCGGAACCATGAGGGAGGTGGTAGGCAGCTGGGGGAGGGGACAGAGTGAAATAGGGATAGGAGAAGGGAGGGGGAGGGAATTACCGGAAGTTGGAGAAATCTATGTTCATACCGAGGGGCTGGAGACTACCTAGACAGTATATGAGGTGTTGCTCCTCCAACCTGAGTTTAGCCTCATGATGGCAGTAGAGGAGGCCATGTATGGACATATCCGAATGGGAATGTGAAGCACAGTTGAAGTGGGTGGCTACTGGGAGATCCTGTCTGTTGTGGCGGACGGAGTGGAGGTGCTCGATGAAGCGGTCCCCCAATCTGCGTCAGGTTTCACTGATGTAGAGGAGGCCGCACCAGGAGCACCGGATGCAATAGATGACCCCAACAGACTCACAAGTGAAGTGTTGCCTCACCTGGAAAGACTGTTTGGGGCCCTGAATGGTGGCAAGAGAGAAGGTGTAGGGACAGCTGTAGCACTTACGCTTATCGGGATAAGTGCCAGGTGGGAGATCCGTGGGGAGGGACGTGTGGACCAGGGAGTCGCGGAAGGACCAATCCCTGCGGAAAGCAGAGAGGGGTGGAGAGGGAAAGATGTGTTTAGTGGTGGGGTCCTGTTGAAGGTGGTGGAAGTTGCGGAGGATAATGTGCTGGATCCGGAGGCTAGTGGGGTGGTAGGTGAGGACCCCACCACTAAGTTTCCACGGATGCTGCTCGACTTGCTGAGTTCCTCCAACGTGTTGTGACTGTTGCTTTGACTCCAGCATCTGCAGATTATTTTGTGTTTCCGGTTAGTGGATTAATTGGCCATTGTGACTTGTCCTGTGATTACTGCAGACTAGGGTTAAATCAGTGGGTCGCTGGGAGGTGCGGCTCAGAGGGCTGGAAGCGTCTGTTCTATGCTGTATCTCTGAGTGAATGAGCGAGTAAATAAATAAAATCATTATGCTCGTCCACTCTACCTGGCCACACCCATCATTACCAGCTTGTTTCCACCCTCTTCCTTTCCCCACCCTTCTGAGCCACAGGGCCAGACTCTGTGCCAGAGATGTGGCTGCTGTTGCCTCCCCCAGGTAGATTGTCATCCCCCAACAGTACTCAAACAGGAGTACTTATTGTTAAGGGGGACAGCCACAGGGGTACTCTCTAGTATCTGACTCCTGCCCTTCCCTCTCCTGACTGTTACCCACTTATCTGTCTCCTGAGGCCCCGGAGTGACTACCTGCCTATAACTCCTCTCTATCGCCTCCTCACTCTCCCTGACCAGACGAAGGTCATCAAGCTGCATCTCCAGTTCCCTAACCCGGTCCCTAAGGAGCTGCAGCTCGACGCTTCTGCTGCAGATGTGACCGTCTGGGAGGCTGGGAGTCTCCCGGACTTCCCACATCTGACACCCGGTAAAGGACACTGGCCTCACGGGCACACTTCCTATTCCTATTCTTCACAAGTAACTTGCCTCGCTTCGACCCGTTATCACCGAAGACCTGTTGAGCCAAAGCCCACCTACTCTGACTCCCTCTACTCCAGTGCCCGCTCTATAAAGCTGTCTTCTTTTTAAACTCTTGCCGCCGGTCTAACTCGCTGACGTCCACGCACCTGCGCAGTCGTGCCTCGATCTAACCGCTGGAAAAAAAAGCTCTCTCCTTTTAAGTACTTCCCACTGGTCTAACTCGCTGAGGATTGCACACAGGTACAGGGATAGAACACGGGTACGTGGGTTTCATACGGGTATGTGGATTGCACAGCAGTACAGGACTGTAAAATGAATACATGGATTGCACATGCTACATGGGTTTAACACGTGCGCAGGATTGCACATGGAAACATAGGTTTAACACGGGTACATAGGTGGCACACGGGCACAGGGATTGCACATGGGTACAAGGCAAGTGTGATGTTCACATTCACTTCAAGAGGACTAGAATATAGGAACAAAGATGTAATGTTGAGACTTCATAAAGCACTGGTCAGGCCTCTCTTGGAGTATTGTGAGTAGGTCTGGGCCCCTCATCTTTGAAAGGATGTGCTAAAACTGGAGAGGGTTCAAATCAGGTTCAGAAAAATATTTTCAGGATTGAATCGCTTGTCATGTGAAGAGCATTTAATAGCTCTGGGCCTGTATTCACTAGAATTCAGATGATTGAGGGATGACCTCATTGAAACCTATCGAATGGTGAACGACCTTGATAGAGCGGATGTAGAGAGGATGTTTCCTACAGTGGGAGAGTCTACGACCAGAAAGCACAGTCTTAGGATAGAGGGGCGTCCTTTTAGAATGGAGATGAGGAGGAATTTCTTTAGCCAGAGGGTGGTGAATCTGTGTAATTCTTTGCCTTGGGCAGCTGTGGAGGCCAGGTCTTTATGCATATTTAAGGCAGAGGTCGGTAGATTCTTGATTGGTCAGGGCATAAAGGGATAGAGGAGAAGGCAGGAGACTGGGACTGAGAGGAAAATTAGATCAGCAATGGCGGAGTAACTCGATGGGCCATATAGGATTCTGCTCCTATATCTTATGGTCTTATTACATGGATTTAACACACATACATGGGTTTAGTACAGGTGTATTTCACAATCAAAGAGTCAAAAATCCTCAGAGCTCCAAAACAGGCACTTCCAGGCATGAGGTAATTTTAAGTTCAACCCTATTGCCTTCTAAACCTTTTCTGTAGCCCCGCTGTCGTCTCACTGCTTCCATCAGGCAGGAGGTACAGGAGCCCCAGGACCCACACCACCAGGTTCAGGAACAGTTATGCCCTCAACCATCAGGAACCACCACCCAGGACCTGCTCTCGTCTCACTGCTTCTATCAGGCAGGAGGTACAGGAGCCCCAGGACTCTCACCACCAGGTTCAGGAACAGTTATTACCCCTCAAATGGTGGGAGGGTGAGAGAGCAGCACGCCGTGTGCATGCAGCCCTCCGGTGAAAAATGATATTGTATCCGTTAAATAGGGGCCGTGGACAATTCTGATTTGATAGAGACAGACATGAAAGCACAGAGGAACATCTGGAGAAATTTCTGAAACGCCGGTTCGCTGCCGCTGTTACTGTGTGATCGAGAATCTTCCGGAGGGAAGGCCTCAAAATCCCCGGCTTTGCCTCCTGCTGGCGACCGAGGCTGAGGTTGAATCGTTCGGATAGAGATGGTGCTCAGTACTCGGTGTCGGAGGGCTGATCGGAGCTCGAAGTTTTCGGATGACTCAGAGTCGGACTGTGGTCGGGCATGGCAGGGAGAGTTTTCTTCCTTCTCCTGTCTGCGTGAGATGTGGGACATTTGAGAGACTTTGAACTTTTTACTGTGTCATGGCCTGTTCTACATCAAGTTATGGTTTTGTTGCACTGTTGTAACTATATGTTATAATTACGTGGTTTTGTTAGTTTTTTCAGTCTTGGTCTGTCCTGTGTTTTGTGATATCACACCGGAGGAAATATTGTATCATTTCTTAATGCATGCATTACTAAATGACAATAAAAGAGGACTGCGTGTCTTTATAATCTAAAAACCAGCAGGCTCCTGAACCAGTGAGGATAACTTCACTCAGCTTCACTCACCCCATCACTGAAATGTTCCCACAACCTACGGACTCACTTTCCAGGACTCTTCATCTCATGTTCTTGATATTTATTGCTCATTTATTATTATTATTATTATTATTATTATTATTATCGTTCTTTGTGTTTTCACAGTTTGCTGTCTTTTGCTCACTGGTTGAATGCCCAACTTGGAGTCGCCTTTCATTGATTCCATTATGGTTATTGTTGTATTATGGATTTATTGAGTATGCCTACAAGAAACTGGCTCTCAGGGTTGTGCATGGTGAGGTGTATGTACTTTGAACAAACTGTGAAGTGCCTTTTCAAAGTTGTTATTTCTGTGTAGCAGTGTTTAGCTGTGCCTTGTTTAACACAGGGGACGTGGCGCTGACACCCACTACGGGAGGAACAGCATTGCAGTCTCTGCGGTGTGTCAAAGGGGACATCCCAACTAACTCTTTAAGAAACCAGGCGAGGTTCTGCACATGACACAGGAGATCTGTGCTGAAGTTTTACAAAGCTTTCCAAAGTTGCTGAAAAAAGAAACAGAAGGTTGGACATCGTGGACACGCTCCCTCTGGGGTCTGCTCCCACAGACACAAACAACACCGAAACAAGCCCTTCGGCCCACAATCTCCCTGCTAGGCAGCAGGAATCTTCCTCGTTGATCCAGGTCCCAGCACGTGCCTCCTTTCCCTCAGTGATGCAGGTGCTCACCCTGACAGCTGTGAGCGCTGCTGTTTGTCTGGTTTATTGTGCTTACTCTCAGCGCACTACAGGCCATTCAGCCCACTATGTCGTGCCAGCCTTTCCCCCTACTGAGCATCAATGGCATTCTTCCCTCCCACATAGCTGTTGGGTATTAATGTCCCTTAAGTGTCCCTTGCCATGCTCTCGTCTCACTGAGAAATGGGGTGGGGCATTAGCGGAAGTTTGAGAAGTCAATGTTCATGCCATCAGGTTGGAGGCTACCCAGACCGAATATAAGGTGTTGTTCCTCCAACCCGAGTATGGCTTCATTTTTACAGTAGAGGAGGCCGTGGATAGACATGTCAGGATGGGATGGGACGTGGAATTACAATGGGCGGCCAGTGAGAGATCCCACTTTTTCTGGGGGATATAGCATCGGTGCTCAGCGAGGTGGTCTCCCAGTCTGAGGTGAGGGCAGATGTGCGCGAAATGGAAGAGTTGTCCTCCATCTTCAAAGAAAGGGGCTTCCCTTCTTCCACCATCAACACTGCCCTCCACTGCATCTCTTCCATTCTGCCCTCACCCCATTTGTATCCGTACTCTGTCCGTCTGAATATCAACTCTGCCTGTTTCCTGATTCTGGTTTTTGGATTTCTCTGGATGTTTTGATCTCTGCCTGAACTTTGACGCTGACTTTGTTTGCACCTTGGGATTTGTTACTCAGTAAATATCACAGTGTGCACAGTACTGGGTCTGTGATGGGATCCCTGCTCCAGCATCCTCACAGTACAATCTGGTCAAAATGGATCCAGCAGACACCGGTCGTCTGACAGCCGCCCTGGAACAACAGGGAGTGATGCTGGGGAGACCCCAGAACCAGCTGGACTCCGCGTTCCGGACAGTGGTGTCACTTTCTGCCAATGTAGCCGATCTCGTGGCCCAGCCTCAGTCACTCCAGCTGTCCCAGAGTGCCCACCAACATTCTGCCACCGCATCTTCCGCCCTGCCCTCCGTATCCACGCATGCTCCTCCCGTCCAAGAGCCCCGTCTGCCTCCTCCAGAAAAGTGCTCAGGTGAGCCTGGTACCTGCTGGTCTTTTCTCTCCCAGTGCACCCTCATTTTTGAATTACAACCAACAACCTTTCCGACTGATCGTGCCAAGGTAGCCTACGTCATCACCCAGCCGTCTGGTCGGGCGAGAGAATGGGGAACAGCCGTCTGGGAGACAGGCTCCCCTTTCTGCATCAGTTTTCAGTTATTTTCTGAGGAGATGAGAAGTGTTTGATCGCTCCAAACATGGGAGAGAGGCTGCCTGTGAAATGCTGCACACGCACCAGGGTGCAGATCTGTGTCAGATTACGCCATAGAGTTCCAGACCCTAGCCACCTCCAGCGGCTGGAACTCGGAGGGACAGTACGACACCTTCCTGAACGGCCTCTCCGAAGACATCAGAGATGAGCTGGTCACCCAGGACCTTCCTGCCACCTTTGAAGCCCTGGTAGATTTGGCTATCCGTATTGATGTTCGCCTTCAGCAGTGCCGCAGAGAGAGAAGTTCCAGAGGGTCCCTGGGGGCGCTGGGTGAGTTCCAAGCTCCTCGTCAGTCTACATTACCCTGCCATTTGCCCCCATCTACAATTCCAGTTCCAGAGCCCAAAGCTCTGAAGGTTGACTGTACCTGCCTGACGCAGACTGAAGGAGAAATGAGAATCAGCACCCGTTCCTGTCTGTACTGTGGCCAACCAGACCACTTCATCCCCACCTGCCCAGTAAAATCCAGCGCTCACCAGTAGGACGAGGAGTATTGGTCAGCGTGACCCCCGTCTGGCCCTCCTTGACGCCACTCACTCTCATACCTGCTTCTCTGGAGTGGAGCGTCCAACGGCGAGCAGTCTCTGTCGTGGTCGATTCTGGTGCAGAGGGGAGTTTTGTCAATTCCGGCTTGACTGCCCGGTGGGGATTACCCATGTCTGCTCTCCAGTCACTATTGGCGGTCAACGCCTTGAACGGTCAGAGACTGGCTAACATCACCCATGTCACGGCCCCGGTGAGTCTCAGTTTATCAGGCAACCATCATGAACAGTTAACCCTTTGTTATTGACTCTCCTCAAGCTCCCATTGTCCTGGACCATCCCTGGTTAGTCAGACACAACCCCCACATTGACTGGCTCAGTCGTGAGATTGTAGACTGAAGCCCGTTCTGTCACTCCCACTGCCCCCACCATGCTCAGATCCCCTTGTCTCCAAGCCCAAGTCCCCCTTGAGGAATTTCCAGACCTTAGAGCTATCCCTCCTGAATACATGCACCTCAAGGCTGTGTTCAGCAAGTCCCGGGCCACTTCCCTGCTGCCTCATCGTCCATATGATTACACCATTGATCGCTTGCCTGGCACATCTCCCCCAAGGGGCCGCCTGTATTCTCTGCCCATACCTGAGACAGAAGCCATGAGTCTCTGCTGCCGGCATCGTCTGCTGTCTTCCTGCCCTGCTGGTGCCGGTTTTCTCTTTGTTGGAAAGGATGGCTCCTCGCGTCCATGCATTGATTACCGGGGACTGAATGAAGTCACTGTTAAGAACCGTCACCCTCTTCCGCTCATGACCTCAGCATTTGAACTACTACAAGGAGCCTCAGTTTTCACCAAGCTTGATCTCCGTAACGCCTACCATCTTGTCTGTATCTGCGAAGGGGACGAGTGGAAGACAGCCTTCAACACCACCTCAGGCCATTACGAGTATCTGGTCATGCCATCCGGTCTCACCAATGCCCCCGCCGTCTTCCCAGCCCTGGTAAATGACGTTCTCGGGGACATGCTGAACCAATTTATTTTTGTGTATCTCGACGACATTCTGATTTTTTTTCTAAGTCCCTCACTGAATTCCCTTATAGGTCCCTTCCACGGAGTTCTCCAGCACCTTCTGGAGAACCAGCTCTTTGTGAAGGCTGAGAATGTGAGTTTCATCGCAATACAGTCTCCATCCTGGGGTGTGTAATTTCAGGCAGTTCTATTCAGATGGACCAACGGAAGGTCAAGACAGTGGTCGAATGGGCCCAACCTTTGACTCGCCGGGAGTTGCAACACTTCATGGGCTTCACTAACTTCTATCGCCGCTTCATCAGAAATGTCAGTACACTGGCTGCACCACTCACTGTTCTCACCTCATCGGCTGTCAGATTCTCCTGGTCCCCTGCTGCTGAAAAAGCATTCTCTGACCTGAATGAATGTTTCACCTCTGCCCCCATCCTGATTCAATCCGACACCGACCGGCAGTTCATTGTGGAGGTGGATGCGTCTGACATTGGTGTGGGAGCTGTTCTCTCTCAGTGCTCGGCCAAGGATGAGAAGGTACACCCCTGCGTCACCTTCTCTCACCGCCTCGCTCTCACAGAGCGGAATTACGATGTCGGAAACCGGGAGCTGCTGGCTGTGAAGCTAGCTCTGGAGGAGTGGAGGCATTGGCTGGAGGGAGCAAAGGTGCCATTCTTAGTCTGGACTGATCACAAGAATCTGGAATATATCCGTTCTGCCAAGCGCCTCAACTCCCGTTGAGCTCGTTGGTCTCTGTTTTTCTCAAGATTCAATTTTACTCTGTCCTTCCGCCCCGGTTACAAGAATGGAAAACCTGATGCCCTCTCCCAAAGATTTCCTTCCTCTGAGACCCCTGAGGTCCCCAATGTCATCCTCCCTGCTCACTGTCTCGTGGGTGCAGTGCAATGGACATTGAGTCCATTGTGAGCTGCTCACAGAGCCAGGCAGCCCCCGGTCAATGCCCCAGTAACCGTGTTTATGTTCCCAGCTCTGTCCGCTCACAGGTATTGCAGTGGGGTCATTCCTCCCAGTTATCCTGTCACCCTGGAACCAAGCGTACTCGGGCCTTCATCAGTCGGCAGTTCTGGTGGCCCTCCATGGAAGATGACATCCGCAACTTTGTCTCAGCCTGTTCAGTCTGTGCTCAAGGCAAGAACTCTAATCGATCACCTGCTGGTCTGTTACAACCCCTGCCTATCCCCAAAAGACCCTGGTCCCACATTGCCCTGGATTTTGTCAACGGTCTTCCCCCATCAGATGGTAACAGCACCATTCTCACAGTAAATGATTGTTTCTGCAAGTCTGTACACTTCATTCCTTTACCTACACTCCCTTCGGCCAAAGAAACAGCCAGATTACTAATACTGCATGTTTTTAAATTACATGGTTTACTTGTAGATGTTGTGTCAGACAGGGCTCTCAATTCACATCCAGTTTCTGGAGGGCATTCTGTAATCTTCTGGGTGCCTCTGTGAGTCTGTCTTCAGGATTGCACCCACAGACCAATGGCCAGACCGAGCGGGCCAACCAACAGCTAGAGACAGTATTGCAGTGTCTGGTCTCCCAGAACCCCTCTCCGCGAAGTCAGCAGCTACCCTGGGCTGAGTACGCCATAAACTCTCATCCGTCCTCCTCCACCGGTCTGTCCCCTTTGAGTGCTGCCTTGGCTACCGACCTCCACTGTTTCCTGCCCAGGAGGAGGAGGCTGGCGTTCCACCTGTGAGGCATTCACCCGCCGTTGTCAGCGGACATGAAGGTGCACTCACTCTGCCCTTCTCCGTGCCTCTGCTAGGATCAAGCGTCAAGCTGACCACCATCGCTCCAAGGCCCCACATTACCGCCAGGGACAGCGTGTGTGGCTTTCAACCCGAGACCTGCCCCAAGGTGGATTCCTGCAAACTGGCCCCACTTCATCAGTCCCTTTCCCATTGCTAAAGTCATCAGCCCTGCTGCCGTCCGTCTCAAACTCCCCTCCACTCTCTGCTGCGTTCATCCCACCTTCCCTCTGTCCCGCATCAAGCTTTTCATGAGCCACCCCCTGGATCCTGTCCCCAAGTCCCTCCCCACCCCCCCCCCACGGCTCGTCAATGGGTCAGAGGCCTTCACGGTGCGTCAAATGCTGGACAATCATCACCAGGGCTGTGGCCTCCAGTACCTTGTGGACTGGGAGGGCTACGGTCCACAGGAGAGGTGCTGTAACACCCTTGACCCCCCTCATCAGGGACTTTCATCGCCAGCACCCCACTCTACCCGCCGTGATGCCAGGAGGCTTCTGTTGGGGGGGTACTGTCAGTATCTCCAGCTGAACTCTGTCTTTTTGTGTGTTTTCCCCCGAGCTGCCAGTCTGTGGTTTTGTATTGCCATCTGCTTCCGTCCCCACTCCTGCTCTACTCCAGCCATTCATTAATGTGTACTCTGTGGCTGGGGGGGTTACTCTCAGTACCTCCAGTTAAACTCTGTCTTTTTCTGTGGTTTTGTATTGCCATCTGCTCCCGTCCCCACTCCTGCTCTACTCCAGCCATTCATTAATGTGTACTCTGTGGCTGGGGGGGTTACTCTCAGTACCTCCAGTTAAACTCTGTCTTTTTCTGTGGTTTTGTATTGCCATCTGCTCCCGTCCCCACTCCTGCTCTACTCCTTCTTCTTGTGTTGTTTTATGGCCGTTGGCAAACCAGCTTTAAGGTGCATTACCGCCACCTGCCGGACTGGAGTGTGGATGGTTGGATCAACAGGAGAAGGGAAAAGAATTGCATTCCCTATATTCTATATAATAAACCCGAGTCTTTAAGAAACTTCAAGACACGGATCTGTATTTCTCTTGAATTCCCACTTTCAATGTCTTCTATACCCACAGCAGTTTTTTTGTTTATCTTAAGCGCTCCTATCATCTTCACTCTTTCTTTTTGATACTTCTGACATTTTATCAATACATGTTGAACTGTTTCTGGTTGATTACAGGATTCACAGAACCCAGCTGGATAGAAACATAGAAACATAGAAAATAGGTGCAGGAGTAGGCCATTCGGCCCTTCGAGCCTGCACCGCCATTTATTATGATCATGGCTGATCATCCAACTCAGAACCCAGCCTTCCCTCCATACCCCCTGACCCCTGTAGCCACAAGGGCCATATCTAACTTCCTTTTAAACATAGCTAATGAACTGGCCTCAACAGTTTGCTGTGGCAGAGAATTCCACAGATTCACCACTCTCTGTGTGAAGAAGTTTTTCCTAACCTCGGTCCTAAAAGGCTTCCCCTCTATCCTCAAACTGTGACCCCTCGTTCTAGACCTCCCCAACATCGGGAACAATCTTCCTGCATCTAGCCTGTCCAATCCCTTTAGGATCTTATACGTTTCAATCAGATCCCCCCTCAATCTTCTAAATTCCAACGAGTACAAGCCCAGTTCATCCAGTCTTTCTTCATATGAAAGACCTGCCATCCCAGGAATCAATCTGGTGAACCTTCTTTGTACTCCCTCTATGGCAAAGATGTCTTTCCTCAGATTAGGGGACCAAAACTGCACACAATACTCCAGGTGTGGTCTCACCAAGGCCTTGTACAACTGCAGTAGTACCTCCCTGCTCCTGTACTCGAATCCTCTCGCTATAAATGCCAGCATACCGTTCGCCTTTTTCACCGCCTGCTGTACCTGCATGCCCACTTTCAATGACTGGTGTATAATGACACCCAGGTCTCGTTGCACCTCCCCTTTTCCTAATCGGCCACCATTCAGATAATAATCTGTTTTCCTATTTTTGCCACCAAAGTGGATAACTTCACATTTATCCACATTAAATTGCATCTGCCATGAGTTTGCCCACTCACCCAACCTATCCAAGTCACCCTGCATCCTCTTAGCATCCTCCTCACTGCTAACACTGCCACCCAGCTTCGTGTCATCCGCAAACTTGGAGATGCTGCATTTAATTCCCTCATCCAAGTCATTAATATATATTGTAAACAACTGGGGTCCCAGCACTGAGCCTTGCGGTACCCCACTAGTCACCGCCTGCCATTCTGAAAAGGTCCCGTTTATTCCCACTCTTTGCTTCCTGTCTGCTAACCAATTCTCCACCCACACCAATACCTTACCCCCAATACCGTGTGCTTTAAGTTTGCACACTAATCTCCTATGTGGGACCTTGTCAAAAGCCTTTTGAAAATCCAAATATACCACATCCACTGGTTCTCCCCTATCCACTCTACTAGTTACATCCTCAAAAAATTCTATGAGATTCGTCAGACATGATTTTCCTTTCACAAATCCATGCTGACTTTGTCCGATCATTTCACCGCTTTCCAAATGTGCTGTTATCACATCCTTGATAACTGACTCCAGCAGTTTCCCCACCACCGACGTTAGGCTAACCGGCCTATAATTCCCCGGTTTCTCTCTCCCTCCTTTTTTAAAAAGTGGGGTTACATTAGCCACCCTCCAATCCTCAGGAACTAGTCCAGAATCTAACGAGTTTTGAAAAATTATCACTAATGCATCCACTATTTCTTGGGCCACTTCCTTAAGCACTCTGGGATGCAGACCATCTGGCCCTGGGGATTTATCTGCCTTCAATCCCTTCAATTTACCTAACACCACTTCCCTACTAACATGTATTTCGCTCAGTTCCTCCATCTCACTGGACCCTCTGTCCCTTACTATTTCTGGAAGATTATTTATGTCCTCCTTAGTGAAGACAGAACCAAAGTAATTATTCAATTGGTCTGCCATGTCCTTGCTCCCCATAATCAATTCACCTGTTTCTGTTTGCAGGGGACCTACATTTGTCTTTATCAGTCTTTTCCTTTTTACATATCTATAAAAGCTTTTACAGTCCGTTTTTATGTTCTCTGCCAGTTTTCTCTCATAATCTTTTTTCCCCTTCCTAATTAAGCCCTTTGTCCTCCTCTGCTGAACTCTGAATTTCTCCCAGTCCTCAGGTGAGCCACTTTCTCTGGCTAATTTGTATGCTACTTCTTTGGAATTGATACTATCCCTAATTTCTCTTGTCAGCCACGGGTGCACTACCTTCCTTGATTTATTCTTTTGCCAAACTGGGATGAACAATTGTTGTAGTTCATCCATGCAACCTTTAAATGCCTGCCATTGCATATCCACCGTCAATCCTTGAAGTGTCATTTGCCAGTCTATCTTAGCTAATTCATGTCTCATACCTTCAAAGTTACCCCTCTTTAAGTTCAGAACCTTTGTTTCTGAATTAACTACGTCACTCTCCATGTTAATGAAGAATTCGACCATATTATGGTCACTCTTACCCAAGGGGCCTCTCACGACAAGATCGCTAATTAACCCTTCCTCATTGCTCAAAACCCAGTCCAGAATAGCCTGCTCTCTAGTCGGTTCCTCGACATGTTGGTTCAAAAAACCATCCCGCATACATTCCAAGAAATCCTCTTCCTCAGCACCTTTACCAATTTGGTTCACCCAGTCTACATGTAGATTGAAGTCACCCATTATAACTGCTGTTCCTTTATTGCACACATTTCTAATTTCCTGTTTAATACCATCTCCGACCTCACTACTACTGTTAGGTGGCCTGTACACAACTCCCACCAGCGTCTTCTGCCCCTTAGTGTTACGCAGCTCTACCCATATCGATTCCACATCTTCCCGGCTTATGTCCTTCCTTTCTATTGCGTTAATCTCTTTTTTAACCAGCAACGCCACCCCACCTCCCCTTCCTTCGTGTCTATCCCTCCTGAATATTGAATATCCCTGAACGTTGAGCTCCCATCCCTGGTCACCCTGGAGCCATGTCTCTGTGATCCCAACTATATCATAATCATTAATAACAATCTGCACTTTCAATTCATCCACCTTATTACGAATGCTCCTTGCATTGACACATAAAGCCTTCAGGCACTCTTTTACAACTCTCTTAGCCCTTTTTAATGCTTGCCCTGGATTTGTCGGCCTGCCACTTTTACTTTTCCCCTTTGTACTTTTTGCTTCTACGCTCACTTTACACCCCTCTGTCTCTCTGCACTGGTTCCCATCCCTCTGTTGTGAACTAACCTCCTCACAGCTAGCCGCTTTAATTTGATTCCCACCCCCCAACCATTCTAGTTTAAAGTCACCTCAGTTGCCCCCGCTAATCTCCCTGCCAGGATATTGGTCCCCCTAGGATTTAAGTGTAACCCGTCCTTTTTGTACAGGTCACACCTGCGCCAAAAGAGGTCCCAATGATCCAAAAACTTGAATCCCTGCCCCCTGCTCCAATATGTTTCCCTATTTTGTGTAATGTGTAATTGAGACTAGTGTGTCCAATTCTCAAACGACTGATGATCACTTCTGTCTTTCTACGTCCACTTGACAATCTTTTGTATCTGACTTGCCTCTGTATTTTGTACAGTTGTCTCCCTGTCTCACTCTCATCCCAATGCTTCTGCCACGTCTCCTCAATACGTATTTTAATAATGCTCTTGACTTCCACTTTGCTGGGATCTGGACCTCTATTATTATTATTATTATTATAATTATGAGGACACGCAGTCCCCTTTTATTGTCATTTAGTAATGCATGCATTAAGAAATGATAAAATGTTTTTCCAGAATGATATCACGAAAACACATGACAAACCGACTTAAAAACTAACAAAAACCACATAATTATAACATTTAGTTACAACAGTGCAAAACAATACCGTAATTTGATAAGAACAGACCATGGCACAGTAAAAGTCTCAAAGTCTCTCGAAAGTCCCATCATCTCACGCAGACGGTAAACCTCCAGCGCCGCCAACTTGCCGATGCAGCATCCCGGAAGCATCCGACCACAGTCCGACTCCAAGTCCGTCCGAAAAATTCCGAGCCTCCGACCACTTCCTGACACCGAGCACCATCTCTGCCGAGCGCTTCGACCCCGACCCCGGCAACAGGAAATAGGCAAAGCCGAGGATTTGGGGCCTTCGTCTCCGGAGATTCTCGATCGCACAGTAGCAGCAGCAGCGAAGCGGACATTTCAGAAGTTTCTCCAGATGTTCCTCTGTGCTTCTCACGGCTGTCTCCATCAAATCCGGATTGTGCACGGCCCCTAGTTACACATATCGATATTCATTCGGAACGGCCGCGCGCACTGCGTCGCGCCACCATCTTCTCCTCCTCTTCTCAAGAGAACGTGTTATAGACGATCTGAGCGATTGTTCAGCTATGCTATCCACCTTTTCATTACCCTCCACTCCACAATGAGCAGGAACCCAAAGAAAGCTTACTTCTACCCCATTTTTGGTCCGTGTATATAACTTGCATAAAATCTCCAATAAAATATCCTGTCTACTTTCTGATTTTCTTGATTTGATCGAGGTTAATGCAGACAATCTGTCTGAACAGATTACAGCCTTATTGATATTAGTTTCTTCTATCCAAGATAATGCACTCAATATTGCCATTAATTCTGTTGTATACACTGATAAATGGTCTGATGTTCTTTTCCTGATACTAGTTTTGCACTGAGGAATGTAGACTGCAATACCTGTGTGGCCAGATCTAGGGTCTTTTGATCCAGCCGTAAATATTACAAGTTCATTTCTAAAATACGAGTCTGTATATTCTTGTACTATCTGCTTGATTCCAAATTTAGACTTCTTTTTTAAAAGTTGTTGCAGGTTTGGAGGAGTATCAGATATTGGAACTGTAGGGCTATGTTCCATTTCGTGTAGACCATATTTTTGTGCTGCTGCATCCCCGATCCATCCAAAGATATTATAAACTTGACTTATTATGTTCCCAGCAGTCTTTTAATATCGCTTTAGCTGGATGTGAGTAGTCATGTCCCATGATGTTAACCCAGTCATTTAGCATTAGCTTTAATCTTCTAAGTCTTAATGGCATTTCCCCCATTTCGACTTGAAGAGCTGATACAGGTGATGTTCTGAATGCACCACTACATATCCTGAGGGCCTGGGCTTGCTCATCATCCAGCATTTTTAAATTACTTTCTGCAGCTGACATGTAAGCTACACTTCCATAATCCAATGTAGCCCTCATTAAATCTTGATAAATATTTAATAGCGATATCCTGCTGGCACCCCAGTCCTGTCCGGCAAGACCCCTAAATAATTTATTTACTTTTTTACACTTATTTGTAATTTTCTCGATTTGCTTTTTCCATGTAAGTTTCTCATCAAAGAACAAACCAAGGAACCGAATTACCTTCACCTGCTCTAATTTTTGTTCATGTAATTTCACAGAAACTGGTTTGTGACTTCTTGGGAAACATATCACTTGCAATTTACTTGTAGACAATTTGAAACCCCATTTATTTACCCACTCTTCCACTTCATTTATTGCACCTTGCATTTTCCTTTGTATATAAATTAAATTTCTTCCCCTCACCCATAAAGCCCTGTCATCTGCATATAAGGATTTCCCCACACCATGTTCAATTTGCGCAAATATATCATTTATCACTATGGAAAATAGTAATGGACCACTCCTGCTCTACTCCGGCCCCTGTATTACTGAGTACTCCGTCTCTCACTTGTTTCTCATTATTACCTGTACTGCTGCTACCTGGGTCTCATTGTGCTCCACCTATCATCTGCCTCTCTGTTTATTGTCAGTGTATTTCAGTCCTGTGTTTTCACCAGATTGTGCCAGTGAATTTTCCTGAGTCTTTCCAGCATTCGTATCTGTACTCTGTCTGTCTGAATATCAACTCCGCCTGTTTCCTGATTCTGGATTTTGGATTTCTCGGGCTGTTTTGATCTCTGCCTGAACTTTGATACCGAGTTTGGGACTTGTTACTCAGTTCATGTCACTGTGTGCACAGTACTGGGTCTATGATTGGGACCCTGCTCCAGCGTCCTGACAATTGTGTTTCTTTGTATTTACTTGAATGCCCACAAGAAATGTATCTGAGGGTTGTATATGATGACAGATATGAACTTTGATAATAAATTTACTTTGCAGTTTGTGTCTGCCTTCCCTGGCAGTGCGTTGCACAGACCCACCACTCGCTGTGTAGACACCTACCACCTCTGACTTCCCCCATACTTTCCTCCAGTCGCTTTTAAAGTTATGCCCCTTCATATCAGCCATTTCCAGCCTGGAAAAAGTCTCTGGCTTTGTCTCTTATCACCCGCTATACCTCTGCCACGTCAACTGTCATCTTCCTTCACCTGAGCTTACTCAATCTATCCTCATAAGACATGCTCATCGATCCTGGTAAATCTGCTCTGCACTCTATCTAAAGCATCCACGTCCCTCCCACAACGAGGCGGAAGAACTTTTATTGAGCCGTGACATTGCCTCATGGCTCTTGAACTCAGTCCTCTGGCGAACGGGGGTGTCACGGTAGCTGAGCGACCAGCATAACGCTTTCCAGTGCAGGAGACCCGGGTTCGATTCCCACTGCTGCCTGTAAGGACTTTGTACGTTCTCCCCGTGACCCTGTGGGTTTCTCCGGGTTTCTGCCCGCAGTGCAAAGACATGTTGTAAATTGTCCCAGGATTAAATGGGACGATTTCTGGTACTGCATAACTCGAAGGGTCTGTTCCACACAGTATGTCAATAAATTAATAAATAATGAAGGCCAAATGCCTCCTTAACCGTCTGACCAACGTGCACGGAAACGTTCCATACACCTCCTTAACCGTCTGACCAACGTGCACGGAAACGTTCCATACACCTCCTTAACCGTCTGACCAACGTGCACAGAAACATTCCGTACACCTCCTCAACCGTCTGACCAACGTGCACGGAAACGTTCCATACACCTCCTTAACCGTCTGACCAACGTGCACGGAAACGTTCCATACACCTCCTTAACCCACCACCAACGTGCACGGAAACATTCCATACACCTCCTTAACCGTCTGACCAACGTGCACGGAAACGTTCCATACACCTCCTTAACCGTCTGACCAACGTGCACAGAAACATTCCGTACACCTCCTCAACCGTCTGACCAACGTGCACGGAAACATTCCATACACCTCCTTAACCGTCTGACCAACGTGCACGGAAACGTTCCATACACCTCCTTAACCCACCACCAACGTGCACGGAAACATTCCATACACCTCCTTAACCGTCTGACCAACGTGCACGGAAACGTTCCATACACCTCCTTAACCGTCTGACCAACGTGCACGGAAACGTTCCATACACCTCCTTAACCCACCACCAACGTGCACGGAAACGTTCCATACACCTCCTTAACCGTCTGACCAACGTGCACGGAAACGTTCCATACACCTCCTTAACCGTCTGACCAACGTGCACGGAAACGTTCCATACACCTCCTTAACCGTCTGACCAACGTGCACGGAAACGTTCCATACACCTCCTTAACCGTCTGACCAACGTGCACGGAAACGTTCCATACACCTCCTTAACCCACCACCAACGTGCACGGAAACGTTCCATACACCTCCTTAACCCACCACCAACGTGCACGGAAACGTTCCATACACCTCCTTAACCGTCTGACCAACGTGCACGGAAACGTTCCATACACCTCCTTAACCCACCACCAACGTGCACGGAAACATTCCATACACCTCCTTAACCGTCTGACCAACGTGCACGGAAACGTTCCATACACCTCCTTAACCCACCACCAACGTGCACGGAAACGTTCCATACACCTCCTTAACCCACCACCAACGTGCACGGAAACATTCCATACACCTCCTTAACCCACCACCAACGTGCACGGAAACGTTCCATACACCTCCTTAACCGTCTGACCAACGTGCACGGAAACGTTCCATACACCTCCTTAACCCACCACCAACGTGCACGGAAACGTTCCATACACCTCCTTAACCCACCACCAACGTGCACGGAAACGTTCCATACACCTCCTTAACCCACCACCAACGTGCACGGAAACGTTCCATACACCTCCTTAACCCACCACCAACGTGCACGGAAACGTTCCATACACCTCCTTAACCCACCACCAACGTGCACGGAAACATTCCATACACCTCCTTAACCCACCACAACGTGCACGGAAACATTCCATACACCTCCTTAACCGTCTGACCAACGTGCACGGAAACGTTCCATACACCTCCTTAACCGTCTGACCAACGTGCACGGAAACGTTCCATACACCTCCTTAACCCACCACCAACGTGCACGGAAACGTTCCATACACCTCCTTAACCCACCACCAACGTGCACGGAAACGTTCCATACACCTCCTTAACCCACCACCAACGTGCACGGAAACATTCCATACACCTCCTTAACCCACCACCAACGTGCACGGAAACATTCCATACACCTCCTTAACCCACCACCAACGTGCACGGAAACGTTCCATACACCTCCTTAACCGTCTGACCAACGTGCACGGAAACGTTCCATACACCTCCTTAACCCACCACCAACGTGCACGGAAACGTTCCATACACCTCCTTAACCCACCACCAACGTGCACGGAAACGTTCCATACACCTCCTTAACCGTCTGACCAACGTGCACGGAAACGTTCCATACACCTCCTTAACCCACCACCAACGTGCACGGAAACATTCCATACACCTCCTTAACCGTCTGACCAACGTGCACGGAAACGTTCCATACACCTCCTTAACCCACCACCAACGTGCACGGAAACGTTCCATACACCTCCTTAACCGTCTGACCAACGTGCACGGAAACGTTCCATACACCTCCTTAACCGTCTGACCAACGTGCACGGAAACGTTCCATACACCTCCTTAACCCACCACCAACGTGCACGGAAACATTCCATACACCTCCTCAACCGTCTGACCAACGTGCACGGAAACGTTCCATACACCTCCTTAACCCACCACCAACGTGCACGGAAACATTCCATACACCTCCTTAACCCACCACCAACGTGCACGGAAACGTTCCATACACCTCCTTAACCCACCACCAACGTGCACGGAAACGTTCCATACACCTCCTTAACCCACCACCAACGTGCACAGAAACGTTCCATACACCTCCTCAACCGTCTGACCAACGTGCACGGAAACGTTCCATACACCTCCTGAACCGTCTGACCAACATGCACGGAAACGTTCCATACACCTCCTTAACCCACCACCAACGTGCACGGAAACGTTCCATACACCTCCTTAACCGTCTGACCAACGTGCACGGAAACGTTCCATACACCTCCTTAACCCACCACCAACGTGCACGGAAACGTTCCATACACCTCCTTAACCCACCACCAACGTGCACGGAAACGTTCCATACACCTCCTTAACCGTCTGACCAACGTGCACGGAAACGTTCCATACACCTCCTTAACCGTCTGACCAACGTGCACGGAAACGTTCCATACACCTCCTTAACCCACCACCAACGTGCACGGAAACGTTCCATACACCTCCTTAACCCACCACAACGTGCACAGAAACGTTCCATACACCTCCTTAACCGTCACCAACGTGCACGGAAACGTTCCATACACCTCCTTAACCCACCACAACGTGCACGGAAACGTTCCATACACCTCCTTAACCGTCTGACCAACGTGCACGGAAACGTTCCATACACCTCCTTAACCCACCACCAACGTGCACGGAAACGTTCCATACACCTCCTTAACCCACCACCAACGTGCACGGAAACGTTCCATACACCTCCTTAACCCACCACCAACGTGCACGGAAACGTTCCATACACCTCCTTAACCCACCACCAACGTGCACGGAAACGTTCCATACACCTCCTTAACCCACCACCAACGTGCACGGAAACATTCCATACACCTCCTTAACCCTGCACCAACGTGCACGGAAACGTTCCATACACCTCCTTAACCGTCTGACCAACGTGCACGGTGCAAACGTTCCATACACCTCCTTAACCCACCACCAACGTGCACGGAAACATTCCATACACCTCCTTAACCCACCACCAACGTGCACGGAAACGTTCCATACACCTCCTTAACCCACCACCAACGTGCACGGAAACATTCCATACACCTCCTTAACCGTCTGACCAACGTGCACGGAAACGTTCCATACACCTCCTTAACCGTCTGACCAACGTGCACGGAAACGTTCCATACACCTCCTTAACCCACCACCAACGTGCACGGAAACGTTCCATACACCTCCTTAACCGTCTGACCAACGTGCACGGAAACGTTCCATACACCTCCTTAACCTCCCACCAACGTGCACGGAAACGTTCCATACACCTCCTTAACCCACCACCAACGTGCACGGAAACGTTCCATACACCTCCTTAACCCACCACCAACGTGCACGGAAACGTTCCATACACCTCCTTAACCGTCTGACCAACGTGCACGGAAACGTTCCATACACCTCCTTAACCCACCACCAACGTGCACGGAAACGTTCCATACACCTCCTTAACCCACCACCGTGCACGGAAACGTGTGCACACGAAACGTTCCATACACCTCCTTAACCCACCACCAACGTGCACGGAAACTTCCTACACCTCCTAACCCACCAACGTGCACGGAAACTTCCATACACCTCCTTAACCATCTGACCAACGTGCACGGAAACGTTCCATACACCTCCTTAACCGTCTGACCAACGTGCACGGAAACGTTCCATACACCTCCTTAACCCACCACCAACGTGCACGGAAACGTTCCATACACCTCCTTAACCCACCACCAACGTGCACGGAAACGTTCCATACACCTCCTTAACCGTCCACCAACGTGCACGGAAACGTTCCATACACCTCCTTAACCCTCCTTAACCAACGTGCACGGTTCCAAACCTCCTTAACCCACCACAACGTTTCCATACACCTCCTTAACCCACCACCAACGTGCACGGAAACGTTCCATACACCTCCTTAACCCACCACCAACGTGCACGGAAACGTTCCATACACCTCCTTAACCGTCAGACCAACGTGCACGGAAACGTTCCATACACCTCCTTAACCGTCTGACCAACGTGCACGGAAACGTTCCATACACCTCCTTAACCCACCACCAACGTGCACGGAAACGTTCCATACACCTCCTTAACCGTCTGACCAACGTGCACGGAAACGTTCCATACACCTCCTTAACCCACCACCAACGTCACGGAAACGTTCCATACACCTCCTTAACCGTCTGACCAACGTGCACGGAAACGTTCCATACACCTCCTTAACCCACCACCAACGTGCACGGAAACGTTCCATACACCTCCTTAACCCACCACGGAAACTCATACGTCGACACGTGCACGGAAACGTTCCATACACCTCCTTAACCGTCTGACCAACGTGCACGGAAACGTTCCATACACCTCCTTAACCCACCACCAACGTGCACGGAAACGTTCCATACACCTCCTTAACCCACCACCAACGTGCACGGAAACGTTCCATACACCTCCTTAACCCACCACCAACGTGCACGGAAACGTTCCATACACCTCCTTAACCCACCACCAACGTGCACGGAAACGTTCCATACACCTCCTTAACCGTCTGACCAACGTGCACGGAAACGTTCCATACACCTCCTTAACCCACCACCAACGTGCACGGAAACGTTCCATACACCTCCTTAACCCACCACCAACGTGCACGGAAACATTCCATACACCTCCTTAACCCACCACCAACGTGCACGGAAACGTTCCATACACCTCCTTAACCCACCACCAACGTGCACGGAAACATTCCATACACCTCCTTAACCGTCTGACCAACGTGCACGGAAACGTTCCATACACCTCCTTAACCGTCTGACCAACGTGCACGGAAACGTTCCATACACCTCCTTAACCCACCACCAACGTGCACGGAAACATTCCATACACCTCCTTAACCCACCACCAACGTGCACGGAAACGTTCCATACACCTCCTAACCGACCAACGTGCACGGAAACGTTCCATACACCTCCTTAACCCACCACCAACGTGCACGGAAACGTTCCATACACCTCCTTAACCCACCACCAACGTGCACGGAAACGTTCCATACACCTCCTTAACCCACCACCAACGTGCACGGAAACGTTCCATACACCTCCTTAACCCACCACCAACGTGCACGGAAACGTTCCATACACCTCCTTAACCGTCTGACCAACGTGCACGGAAACGTTCCATACACCTCCTTAACCCACCACCAACGTGCACGGAAACGTTCCATACACCTCCTTAACCCACCACCAACGTGCACGGAAACGTTCCATACACCTCCTTAACCGTCTGACCAACGTGCACGGAAACGTTCCATACACCTCCTTAACCCACCACCAACGTGCACGGAAACATTCCATACACCTCCTTAACCGTCTGACCAACGTGCACGGAAACGTTCCATACACCTCCTTAACCGCACCAACGTGCACGAAACGTTCCATACACCTCCTTAACCCACCACCAACGTGCACGGAAACATTCCATACACCTCCTCAACCGTCTGACCAACGTGCACGGAAACGTTCCATACACCTCCTTAACCCACCACCAACGTGCACGGAAACGTTCCATACACCTCCTTAACCCACCACCAACGTGCACGGAAACGTTCCATACACCTCCTTAACCCACCACCAACGTG
Source organism: Mobula hypostoma (assembly GCF_963921235.1). NCBI lineage: Eukaryota > Metazoa > Chordata > Chondrichthyes > Myliobatiformes > Myliobatidae > Mobula > Mobula hypostoma. The sequence continues at coordinate 2,538,093 of NC_086101.1, read as the reverse complement.
CACGGAAACGTTCCATACACCTCCTTAACCGTCTGACCAACGTGCACGGAAACTTTCCATACACCTCCTTAACCCACCACCAACGTGCACGGAAACATTCCATACACCTCCTTAACCCACCACCAACGTGCACGGAAACGTTCCATACACCTCCTTAACCCACCACCAACGTGCACGGAAACATTCCATACACCTCCTTAACCGTCTGACCAACGTGCACGGAAACGTTCCATACACCTCCTTAACCGTCTGACCAACGTGCACGGAAACGTTCCATACACCTCCTTAACCCACCACCAACGTGCACGGAAACGTTCCATACACCTCCTTAACCCACCACCAACGTGCACGGAAACGTTCCATACACCTCCTCAACCGTCTGACCAACGTGCACGGAAACATTCCGTACACCTCCTTAACCCACCACCAACGTGCACGGAAACATTCCATACACCTCCTTAACCCACCATCAACGTGCACGGAAACATTCCATACACCTCCTTAACCCACCACCAACGTGCACGGAAACGTTCCATACACCTCCTTAACCCACCACCAACGTGCACGGAAACATTCCATACACCTCCTTAACCCACCACCAACGTGCACGGAAACGTTCCATACACCTCCTTAACCGTCTGACCAACGTGCACGGAAACGTTCCATACACCTCCTTAACCCACCACCAACGTGCACGGAAACGTTCCATACACCTCCTTAACCGTCTGACCAACGTGCACGGAAACGTTCCATACACCTCCTTAACCCACCACCAACGTGCACGGAAACATTCCATACACCTCCTTAACCGTCTGACCAACGTGCACGGAAACGTTCCATACACCTCCTTAACCCACCACCAACGTGCACGGAAACATTCCATACACCTCCTTAACCGTCTGACCAACGTGCACGGAAACGTTCCATACACCTCCTTAACCGTCTGACCAACGTGCACGGAAACGTTCCATACACCTCCTTAACCCACCACCAACGTGCACGGAAACATTCCATACACCTCCTCAACCGTCTGACCAACGTGCACGGAAACGTTCCATACACCTCCTTAACCCACCACCAACGTGCACGGAAACATTCCATACACCTCCTTAACCCACCACCAACGTGCACGGAAACGTTCCATACACCTCCTTAACCCACCACCAACGTGCACAGAAACGTTCCATACACCTCCTCAACCGTCTGACCAACGTGCACGGAAACGTTCCATACACCTCCTCAACCGTCTGACCAACATGCACGGAAACGTTCCATACACCTCCTTAACCCACCACCAACGTGCACGGAAACATTCCATACACCTCCTTAACCCACCATCAACGTGCACGGAAACATTCCATACACCTCCTTAACCCACCACCAACGTGCACGGAAACGTTCCATACACCTCCTTAACCCACCATCAACGTGCACGGAAACATTCCATACACCTCCTTAACCGTCTGACCAACGTGCACGGAAACGTTCCATACACCTCCTTAACCGTCTGACCAACGTGCACGGAAACGTTCCATACACCTCCTTAACCCACCACCAACGTGCACGGAAACATTCCATACACCTCCTTAACCCACCACCAACGTGCACGGAAACGTTCCATACACCTCCTCAACCGTCTGACCAACGTGCACGGAAACATTCCGTACACCTCCTTAACCCACCACCAACGTGCACGGAAACATTCCATACACCTCCTTAACCCACCATCAACGTGCACGGAAACATTCCATACACCTCCTTAACCCACCACCAACGTGCACGGAAACGTTCCATACACCTCCTTAACCCACCACCAACGTGCACGGAAACATTCCATACACCTCCTTAACCCACCACCAACGTGCACGGAAACGTTCCATACACCTCCTTAACCGTCTGACCAACGTGCACGGAAACGTTCCATACACCTCCTTAACCCACCACCAACGTGCACGGAAACGTTCCATACACCTCCTTAACCGTCTGACCAACGTGCACGGAAACGTTCCATACACCTCCTTAACCCACCACCAACGTGCACGGAAACATTCCATACACCTCCTTAACCGTCTGACCAACGTGCACGGAAACGTTCCATACACCTCCTTAACCCACCACCAACGTGCACGGAAACATTCCATACACCTCCTTAACCGTCTGACCAACGTGCACGGAAACGTTCCATACACCTCCTTAACCGTCTGACCAACGTGCACGGAAACGTTCCATACACCTCCTTAACCCACCACCAACGTGCACGGAAACATTCCATACACCTCCTCAACCGTCTGACCAACGTGCACGGAAACGTTCCATACACCTCCTTAACCCACCACCAACGTGCACGGAAACATTCCATACACCTCCTTAACCCACCACCAACGTGCACGGAAACGTTCCATACACCTCCTTAACCCACCACCAACGTGCACAGAAACGTTCCATACACCTCCTCAACCGTCTGACCAACGTGCACGGAAACGTTCCATACACCTCCTCAACCGTCTGACCAACATGCACGGAAACGTTCCATACACCTCCTTAACCCACCACCAACGTGCACGGAAACGTTCCATACACCTCCTCAACCGTCTGACCAACGTGCACGGAAACGTTCCATACACCTCCTTAACCCACCACCAACGTGCACGGAAACGTTCCATACACCTCCTTAACCCACCACCAACGTGCACGGAAACGTTCCATACACCTCCTTAACCCACCATCAACGTGCACGGAAACGTTCCATACACCTCCTTAACCCACCATCAACGTGCACAGAAACGTTCCATACACCTCGTTAACCGTCTGACCAACGTGCACAGAAACGTTCCATACACCTCCTTAACCCACCACCAACGTGCACGGAAACATTCCGTACACCTCCTTAACCCACCACCAACGTGCACGGAAACGTTCCATACACCTCCTTAACCATCTGACCAACGTGCACGGAAACGTTCCATACACCTCCTTAACCGTCTGACCAACGTGCACGGAAACGTTCCATACACCTCCTTAACCCACCATCAACGTGCACGGAAACGTTCCATACACCTCCTTAACCGTCTGACCAACGTGCACGGAAACGTTCCATACACCTCCTTAACCCACCACCAACGTGCACGGAAACGTTCCATACACCTCCTTAACCCACCACCAACGTGCACGGAAACGTTCCATACACCTCCTTAACCGTCTGACCAACGTGCACAGAAACGTTCCGTACACCTCCTTAACCGTCTGACCAACGTGCACGGAAACGTTCCATACACCTCCTTAACCATCCCACCAACGTGCACGGAAACGTTCCATACACCTCCTTAACCCACCACCAACGTGCACGGAAACGTTCCATACACCTCCTTAACCGTCTGACCAACGTGCACGGAAACGTTCCATACACCTCCTTAACCCACCACCAACGTGCACAGAAACGTTCCATACACCTCCTTAACCGTCTGACCAACGTGCACGGAAACATTCCATACACCTCCTTAACCATCCCACCAACGTGCCCGGAAACGTTCCATACACCTCCTTAACCGTCTGACCAACGTGCACGGAAACGTTCCATACACCTCCTTAACCCACCACCAACGTGCACGGAAACGTTCCATACACCTCCTTAACCCACCACCAACGTGCACGGAAACATTCCATACACCTCCTTAACCCACCACCAACGTGCACGGAAACGTTCCATACACCTCCTTAACCCACCACCAACGTGCACGGAAACATTCCATACACCTCCTTAACCATCTGACCAACGTGCACGGAAACGTTCCATACACCTCCTTAACCGTCTGACCAACGTGCACGGAAACGTTCCATACACCTCCTTAACCCACCATCAACGTGCACGGAAACGTTCCATACACCTCCTTAACCGTCTGACCAACGTGCACGGAAACGTTCCATACACCTCCTTAACCCACCACCAACGTGCACGGAAACGTTCCATACACCTCCTTAACCCACCACCAACGTGCACGGAAACGTTCCATACACCTCCTTAACCGTCTGACCAACGTGCACAGAAACGTTCCGTACACCTCCTTAACCGTCTGACCAACGTGCACGGAAACGTTCCATACACCTCCTTAACCATCCCACCAACGTGCACGGAAACGTTCCATACACCTCCTTAACCCACCACCAACGTGCACGGAAACGTTCCATACACCTCCTTAACCGTCTGACCAACGTGCACGGAAACGTTCCATACACCTCCTTAACCCACCACCAACGTGCACAGAAACGTTCCATACACCTCCTTAACCGTCTGACCAACGTGCACGGAAACATTCCATACACCTCCTTAACCATCCCACCAACGTGCCCGGAAACGTTCCATACACCTCCTTAACCGTCTGACCAACGTGCACGGAAACGTTCCATACACCTCCTTAACCCACCACCAACGTGCACGGAAACGTTCCATACACCTCCTTAACCCACCACCAACGTGCACGGAAACATTCCATACACCTCCTTAACCCACCACCAACGTGCACGGAAACGTTCCATACACCTCCTTAACCCACCACCAACGCGCACGGAAACATTCCATACACCTCCTTAACCGTCTAACGAACGTGCACGGAAACATTCCATACACCTCCTTAACCCACCACCAACGTGCACGGAAACGTTCCATACACCTCCTTAACCCACCACCAACGTACACGGAAACGTTCCATACACCTCCTTAACCATCTGACCAACGTGCACGGAAACGTTCCATACACCTCCTTAACCGTCTGACCAACGTGCACGGAAACGTTCCATACACCTCCTTAACCCACCACCAACGTGCACGGAAACGTTCCATACACCTCCTTAACCCACCATCAACGTGCACGGAAACGTTCCATACACCTCCTTAACCGTCTGACCAACGTGCACAGAAACGTTCCATACACCTCCTTAACCCACCACCAACGTGCACGGAAACGTTCCATACACCTCCTTAACCCACCACCAACGTGCACGGAAACGTTCCATACACCTCCTTAACCCACCACCAACGTGCACAGAAACATTCCATACACCTCGTTAACCCACCACCAACGTGCACGGAAACATTCCGTACACCTCCTTAACCATCCCACCAACGTGCACGGAAACGTTCCATACACCTCCTTAACCCACCACCAACGTGCACGGAAACGTTCCATACACCTCCTTAACCCACCACCAACGTGCACGGAAACGTTCCATACACCTCCTTAACCCACCACCAACGTGCACGGAAACGTTCCATACACCTCCTTAACCCACCATCAACGTGCACGGAAACATTCCGTACACCTCCTTAACCATCCCACCAACGTGCACGGAAACGTTCCATACACCTCCTTAACCCACCACCAACGTGCACGGAAACGTTCCATACACCTCCTTAACCCACCATCAACGTGCACGGAAACGTTCCACACACCTCCTTAACCATCCCACCAACGTGCACAGAAACGTTCCATACACCTCCTTAACCATCCCACCAATGTGCACGGAAACGTTCCATACACCTCCTTAACCGTCTGACCATCGTGCACGGAAACGTTCCATACACCTCCTTAACCCACCACCAACGTGCACAGAAACGTTCCATACACCTCCTTAACCGTCTGACCAACGTGCACGGAAACGTTCCATACACCTCCTTAACCGTCTGACCAATGTGCACGGAAACGTTCCGTACACCTCCTTAACCGTCTGACCAACGTGCACAGAAACGTTCCATACACCTCCTTAACCGTCTGACCAACGTGCACAGAAACATTCCATACACCTCCTTAACCCACCACCAACGTGCACGGAAACGTTCCATACACCTCCTTAACCCACCACCAACGTGCACAGAAACGTTCCATACACCTCCTTAACCGTCTGACCAACGTGCACAGAAACGTTCCATACACCTCCTTAACCCACCATCAACGTGCACGGAAACATTCCATACACCTCCTTAACCGTCTGACCAACGTGCACGGAAACGTTCCATACACCTCCTTAACCCACCACCAACGTGCACGGAAACATTCCATACACCTCCTTAACCGTCTGACCAACGTGCACGGAAACGTTCCATACACCTCCTTAACCGTCTGACCAACGTGCACAGAAACGTTCCATACACCTCCTTAACCCACCACCAACGTGCACGGAAACGTTCCATACACCTCCTTAACCGTCTGACCAACGTGCACAGAAACGTTCCATACACCTCCTTAACCCACCATCAACGTGCACGGAAACATTCCATACACCTCCTTAACCGTCTGACCAACGTGCACGGAAACGTTCCATACACCTCCTTAACCCACCACCAACGTGCACGGAAACGTTCCGTACACCTCCTTAACCGTCTGACCAACGTGCACGGAAACGTTCCGTACACCTCCTTAACCGTCTGACCAACGTGCACGGAAACGTTCCGTACACCTCCTTAACCGTCTGACCAACGTGCACGGAAACGTTCCGTACACCTCCTTAACCGTCTGACCAACGTGCACGGAAACGTTCCGTACACCTCCTTAACCGTCTGACCAACGTGCACGGAAACGTTCCGTACACCTCCTTAACCGTCTGACCAACGTGCACGGAAACGTTCCGTACACCTCCTTAACCGTCTGACCAACGTGCACGGAAACGTTCCGTACACCTCCTTAACCGTCTGACCAACGTGCACGGAAACGTTCCGTACACCTCCTTAACCGTCTGACCAACGTGCACGGAAACGTTCCATACACCTCCTTAACCGTCTGACCAACGTGCACGGAAACGTTCCATACACCTCCTTAACCCACCACCAACGTGCACGGAAACGTTCCGTACACCTCCTTAACCGTCTGACCAACGTGCACGGAAACGTTCCATACACCTCCTTAACCGTCTGACCAACGTGCACGGAAACGTTCCGTACACCTCCTTAACCGTCTGACCAACGTGCACGGAAACGTTCCATACACCTCCTCAACCGTCTGACCAACGTGCACGGAAACGTTCCATACACCTCCTTAACCCACCACCAACGTGCACGGAAACGTTCCATACACCTCCTTAACCCACCACCAACGTGCACGGAAACGTTCCATACACCTCCTTAACCCACCATCAACGTGCACGGAAACATTCCATACACCTCCTTAACCGTCTGACCAACGTGCACGGAAACGTTCCATACACCTCCTTAACCGTCTGACCAACGTGCACGGAAACGTTCCATACACCTCCTTAACCCACCACCAACGTGCACGGAAACATTCCATACACCTCCTTAACCCACCACCAACGTGCACGGAAACGTTCCATACACCTCCTCAACCGTCTGACCAACGTGCACGGAAACATTCCGTACACCTCCTTAACCCACCACCAACGTGCACGGAAACATTCCATACACCTCCTTAACCCACCATCAACGTGCACGGAAACATTCCATACACCTCCTTAACCCACCACCAACGTGCACGGAAACGTTCCATACACCTCCTTAACCCACCACCAACGTGCACGGAAACATTCCATACACCTCCTTAACCCACCACCAACGTGCACGGAAACGTTCCATACACCTCCTTAACCGTCTGACCAACGTGCACGGAAACGTTCCGTACACCTCCTTAACCCACCACCAACGTGCACGGAAACGTTCCATACACCTCCTTAACCGTCTGACCAACGTGCACGGAAACGTTCCATACACCTCCTTAACCCACCACCAACGTGCACGGAAACATTCCATACACCTCCTTAACCGTCTGACCAACGTGCACGGAAACGTTCCATACACCTCCTTAACCCACCACCAACGTGCACGGAAACATTCCATACACCTCCTTAACCGTCTGACCAACGTGCACGGAAACGTTCCATACACCTCCTTAACCGTCTGACCAACGTGCACGGAAACGTTCCATACACCTCCTTAACCCACCACCAACGTGCACGGAAACATTCCATACACCTCCTCAACCGTCTGACCAACGTGCACGGAAACGTTCCATACACCTCCTTAACCCACCACCAACGTGCACGGAAACATTCCATACACCTCCTTAACCCACCACCAACGTGCACGGAAACGTTCCATACACCTCCTTAACCCACCACCAACGTGCACAGAAACGTTCCATACACCTCCTCAACCGTCTGACCAACGTGCACGGAAACGTTCCATACACCTCCTCAACCGTCTGACCAACATGCACGGAAACGTTCCATACACCTCCTTAACCCACCACCAACGTGCACGGAAACGTTCCATACACCTCCGCAACCGTCTGACCAACGTGCACGGAAACGTTCCATACACCTCCTTAACCCACCACCAACGTGCACGGAAACGTTCCATACACCTCCTTAACCCACCACCAACGTGCACGGAAACGTTCCATACACCTCCTTAACCCACCATCAACGTGCACGGAAACGTTCCATACACCTCCTTAACCCACCATCAACGTGCACAGAAACGTTCCATACACCTCGTTAACCGTCTGACCAACGTGCACAGAAACGTTCCATACACCTCCTTAACCCACCACCAACGTGCACGGAAACATTCCGTACACCTCCTTAACCCACCACCAACGTGCACGGAAACGTTCCATACACCTCCTTAACCATCTCACCAACGTGCACAGAAACGTTCCATACACCTCCTTAACCGTCTGACCAACGTGCACGGAAACGTTCCATACACCTCCTTAACCCACCATCAACGTGCACGGAAACGTTCCATACACCTCCTTAACCGTCTGACCAACGTGCACGGAAACGTTCCATACACCTCCTTAACCCACCACCAACGTGCACGGAAACGTTTCATACACCTCCTTAACCCACCACCAACGTGCACGGAAACGTTCCATACACCTCCTTAACCGTCTGACCAACGTGCACAGAAACGTTCCGTACACCTCCTTAACCGTCTGACCAACGTGCACGGAAACGTTCCATACACCTCCTTAACCATCCCACCAACGTGCACGGAAACGTTCCATACACCTCCTTAACCCACCACCAACGTGCACGGAAACGTTCCATACACCTCCTTAACCGTCTGACCAACGTGCACGGAAACGTTCCATACACCTCCTTAACCCACCACCAACGTGCACAGAAACGTTCCATACACCTCCTTAACCGTCTGACCAACGTGCACGGAAACATTCCATACACCTCCTTAACCATCCCACCAACGTGACCGGAAACGTTCCATACACCTCCTTAACCGTCTGACCAACGTGCACGGAAACGTTCCATACACCTCCTTAACCCACCACCAACGTGCACGGAAACGTTCCATACACCTCCTTAACCCACCACCAACGTGCACGGAAACATTCCATACACCTCCTTAACCCACCACCAACGTGCACGGAAACGTTCCATACACCTCCTTAACCCACCACCAACGTGCACGGAAACATTCCATACACCTCCTTAACCGTCTAACCAACGTGCACGGAAACATTCCATACACCTCCTTAACCCACCACCAACGTGCACGGAAACGTTCCATACACCTCCTTAACCCACCACCAACGTACACGGAAACGTTCCATACACCTCCTTAACCATCTGACCAACGTGCACGGAAACGTTCCATACACCTCCTTAACCGTCTGACCAACGTGCACGGAAACGTTCCATACACCTCCTTAACCCACCACCAACGTGCACGGAAACGTTCCATACACCTCCTTAACCCACCATCAACGTGCACGGAAACGTTCCATACACCTCCTTAACCGTCTGACCAACGTGCACAGAAACGTTCCATACACCTCCTTAACCCACCACCAACGTGCACGGAAACGTTCCATACACCTCCTTAACCCACCACCAACGTGCACGGAAACGTTCCATACACCTCCTTAACCCACCACCAACGTGCACGGAAACGTTCCATACACCTCCTTAACCCACCACCAACGTGCACGGAAACGTTCCATACACCTCCTTAACCCACCACCAACGTGCACGGAAACGTTCCATACACCTCCTTAACCCACCATCAACGTGCACGGAAACATTCCGTACACCTCCTTAACCATCCCACCAACGTGCACGGAAACGTTCCATACACCTCCTTAACCCTCCACCAACGTGCACGGAAACGTTCCATACACCTCCTTAACCCACCATCAACGTGCACGGAAACGTTCCATACACCTCCTTAACCATCCCACCAACGTGCACAGAAACGTTCCATACACCTCCTTAACCATCCCACCAATGTGCACGGAAACGTTCCATACACCTCCTTAACCGTCTGACCATCGTGCACGGAAACGTTCCATACACCTCCTTAACCCACCACCAACGTGCACAGAAACGTTCCATACACCTCCTTAACCGTCTGACCAACGTGCACGGAAACGTTCCATACACCTCCTTAACCGTCTGACCAATGTGCACGGAAACGTTCCGTACACCTCCTTAACCGTCTGACCAACGTGCACAGAAACGTTCCATACACCTCCTTAACCGTCTGACCAACGTGCACAGAAACATTCCATACACCTCCTTAACCCACCACCAACGTGCACGGAAACGTTCCATACACCTCCTTAACCCACCACCAACGTGCACAGAAACGTTCCATACACCTCCTTAACCGTCTGACCAACGTGCACAGAAACGTTCCATACACCTCCTTAACCCACCATCAACGTGCACGGAAACATTCCATACACCTCCTTAACCGTCTGACCAACGTGCACGGAAACGTTCCATACACCTCCTTAACCCACCACCAACGTGCACGGAAACATTCCATACACCTCCTTAACCGTCTGACCAACGTGCACGGAAACGTTCCATACACCTCCTTAACCGTCTGACCAACGTGCACAGAAACGTTCCATACACCTCCTTAACCCACCACCAACGTGCACGGAAACGTTCCGTACACCTCCTTAACCGTCTGACCAACGTGCACGGAAACGTTCCGTACACCTCCTTAACCGTCTGACCAACGTGCACGGAAACGTTCCATACACCTCCTTAACCGTCTGACCAACGTGCACGGAAACGTTCCATACACCTCCTTAACCGTCTGACCAACGTGCACGGAAACGTTCCATACACCTCCTTAACCGTCTGACCAACGTGCACGGAAACGTTCCATACACCTCCTTAACCCACCACCAACGTGCACGGAAACGTTCCGTACACCTCCTTAACCGTCTGACCAACGTGCACGGAAACGTTCCATACACCTCCTTAACCGTCTGACCAACGTGCACGGAAACGTTCCGTACACCTCCTTAACCGTCTGACCAACGTGCACGGAAACGTTCCGTACACCTCCTTAACCGTCTGACCAACGTGCACGGAAACGTTCCGTACACCTCCTTAACCGTCTGACCAACGTGCACGGAAACATTCCGTACACCTCCTTAACCCACCACCAACGTGCACGGAAACGTTCCGTACACCTCCTTAACCCACCACCAACGTGCATGGAAACGTTCCGTACACCTCCTTAACCGTCTGACCAACGTGCACGGAAACGTTCCATACACCTCCTTAACCGTCTGACCAACGTGCACGGAAACATTCCATACACCTCCTTAACCCACCACCAACGTGCACGGAAACGTTCCATACACCTCCTTAACCCACCATCAACGTGCACGGAAACGTTCCATACACCTCCTTAACCCACCATCAACGTGCACGGAAACGTTCCGTACACCTCCTTAACCGTCTGACCAACGTGCACGGAAACGTTCCATACACCTCCTTAACCCACCACCAACGTGCACGGAAACATTCCGTACACCTCCTTAACCATCCCACCAACGTGCACGGAAAAGTTCCATACACCTCCTTAACCCACCACCAACGTGCACGGAAACGTTCCGTACACCTCGTTAACCGTCTGACCAACGTGCACGGAAATGTTCCATACACCTCCTTAACCATCTGACCAACGTGCACGGAAACGTTCCATACACCTCCTTAACCCACCATCAACGTGCACGGAAACGTTCCATACACCTCCTTAACCAACCATCAACGTGCACGGAAACGTTCCATACAGCTCCTTAACCATCTGACCAACGTGCACGGAAACGTTCCATACACCTCCTTAACCATCCCACCAACGTGCACGGAAACGTTCCATACACCTCCTTAACCCACCACCAACGTGCACGGAAACGTTCCATACACCTCCTTAACCATCTGACCAACGTGCACAGAAACGTTCCATACACCTCCTTAACCGTCTGACCAACGTGCACGGAAACGTTCCATACACCTCCTTAACCCACCACCAACGTGCACGGAAACGTTCCATACACCTCCTTAACCATCTGACCAACGTGCACAGAAACATTCCATACACCTCCTTAACCGTCTGACCAACGTGCACGGAAACGTTCCATACACCTCCTTAACCCACCATCAACGTGCACAGAAACGTTCCATACACCTCCTTAACTGTCTGACCAACGTGCACGGAAACGTTCCATACACCTCCTTAACCGTCTGACCAACGTGCACGGAAACGTTCCATACACCTCCTTAACCCACCACCAACGTGCACGGAAACGTTCCATACACCTCCTTAACCCACCACCAACGTGCACGGAAACGTTCCATACACCTCCTTAACCGTCTGACCAACGTGCACGGAAACATTCCATACACCTCCTTAACCCACCACCAACGTGCACGGAAACGTTCCATACACCTCCTTAACCCACCACCAACGTGCACGGAAACGTTCCATACACCTCCTTAACCATCTGACCAACGTGCACGGAAACGTTCCATACACCTCCTTAACCCACCATCAACGTGCACGGAAACATTCCATACACCTCCTTAACCGTCTGACCAACGTGCACAGAAACGTTCCATACACCTCCTTAACCATCTGACCAACGTGCACAGAAACGTTCCATACACCTCCTCAACCGTCTGACCAATGTGCACGGAAACGTTCCATACACCTCCTTAACTGTCTGACCAACGTGCACGGAAACGTTCCATACACCTCCTTAACCGTCTGACCAACGTGCACGGAAACGTTCTATACACCTCCTTAACCGTCTGACCAACGTGCACGGAAACGTTCCATACACCTCCTTAACCGTCTGACCAACGTGTACGGAAATGTTACATACACCTCCTTAACCGTCTGACCAACGTGCACGGAAACGTTCCATACACCTCCTTAACCCACCACCAACGTGCACGGAAACGTTCCATACACCTCCTTAACCCACCATCAACGTGCACGGAAACGTTCCATACACCTCCTTAACCCACCACCAACGTGCACGGAAACGTTCCGTACACCTCCTTAACCGTCTGACCAACGTGCACGGAAACGTTCCGTACACCTCCTTAACCCACCACCAACGTGCACGGCAACTTTGTGGGATTTATGGAAATGGACCCCGAGATCTCTCTGTTCCCCCACACTGTTAAGACTAAGGAGAATCAAGCCTTGACAGGAGAAAGAGAAGTGAGGTCGAACTGTCACTGCACATCAGAGATCTTGTGAAACAGGACTGAACTTTGACCGAACTTTCAGCCCGACAACAATGGCCTTTCTGTGAAGATGAGAGCCGGGAACAAAGCCTGCGTCTATTGGAACATTTCTGGGACTTAACTATCCAGACGAGTTGTGCTCAGAGGCTCCACAGATAATAAAGGGTGCATTGAATGACTGAAACTGGCCTTCAATGAATGTCCGCATTGTTCCCCTCAACTGCAGCCTTTCATGGACAGTGTGGGCTTTGCTCTGACGGGGTGCACACTACAGCTGTCTCAGTTCCTCAGCAGACGGGCACTTGATCAGAACTGTCCCTGAAGATGCTTCACAGACAACAATGAGCCTCAACACACACACATGTCTGTTGAGGTCCTCAGGGCACGTGGAGTCTGGCCATGAGATGTACTGGGACGGCTGGCTGTGGGAGTGACCATCAGATCATAAACTGCAGCCAACAGGATGAGTGGCAACACAAAAAGTGGACAAAATCAAAGAGGATGAAAACAGGACTGTAGTAGAAATGCTACAAACGGACTCATACAGATTAGGACAATAGGCAAAGAAAGGGCAGATGGAATACGGTGTTGGGAAGTGTATGGTCATGCACTTTGGTAGAAGAAATGAAAGAGTAGACTGTTTTCTAAATGGAGAGAAAATACAAAAGCCTGAGGTGCAAAGGTGCAGGATTCCCTAAAGGTTAACTTGCAGGTTGAGTCTCTGGTGAGGAAGGAAAATGCATCTCAGGAGTCAAGTCAAGTCGAGTCACTTTTTACTGTCATTTCAACCATAACTGCTGGCACAGAACATAGTAAAAACGAGACAATGTTTTGCAGGACCATGGTGCTACATGAAACAATACAAAAACTACACTGAACTACGTAAGAAAAAACACAAAAACTACACTAGACTACAGACCTACCCAGGACTGCATAAAGAGCACAAAACAGTGCAGGCACTACAATAAATAATAAACAAGACAATAGGCACAGTAGAGGGCAGTAGGTTGGTGTCAGTCCAGGCTCTGGGTATCGAGGAGTCTGATGGCTTGGGGGAAGAAACTGTTACATGGTCTGGTCATGAGAGCCCAAATGCTTCGGTGCCTTTTTCCAGAATATAAAAGCAAGGATGTCATGCTGAGACTATAAAGCACCTGATGAATCCTCATTTGGAGTATTGTGAGCAGTTTTGGGTCCCTTATCTTAGAGAGGATGTGCTGAAACTGGAGAGGGTTCAAAGGGGATTCGTGAAAAAGATTCCAGGATTGAATGGCTTGTCGTATGAAGAGCGTTTGATGGCTCTGGACCTGTATTCACTGGAATTGAGAAGAATGAGGGGTGACCTCATTGAAATTTATTGATTAGTGAAAGGCCTTGATAGAGTGGATGTGGAGAGGATGTTTCCTATAGTGCAGTCTAACACCAGATGACACAGCTTCAGAATGGGGGGGTGGGGGGGCGTCCTTTTAGAACGGAGATGAGGAGAAATTTCTTCAGCCAGAGAGTGGTGAATCTGTGGAATTCACAGACAGGTGTGAAGGCCAAGTCTTTATGTATACTTAAGGCAGAGGTCGGTAGATTCTTGATTGGTCGGGGCATGAAGGGATAGGGGAGAAGGCAGGAGACTGGGACTGAGAGGAAAATTGGATCAGCGATGGCGGAATAACTCGATGGGCCAAATCTAATTCTGCTCCTATATCTTATAGTCTTTATATTAAATAAGTACCGGAGGAGATAGCAGAGGTAATTAATGAATACTTTGCTTCATTATTCACTATGGAAAAGGATATTGGCGATTGTAGGCATGACTTACAGCAGACTGAAAAGCTTGAACATAGAACATAGAATAGTACAGCACAGTACAGGCTCTTCAGCCCACAATGTTGTGCCGACCCTTAAACCCTGCCTCCCATATAACCCCCCACCTTAAATTCCTTCATATATCTGTCTAGTAGTCTCTTAAATTTCACTAGTGTATCTGCCTCCACCACTGACTCAGGCAGTGCATTCCACGCACCAACCACTCTCTGAGTAAAAAACCTTCCTCTAATATCCCCCTTGAACTTCCCACCCCTTACCTTAAAGCCATGCCCTCTTGTATTGAGCAGTGGTGCCCTGGGGAAGAGGCGCTGGCTATCCATTCTATCTATTCCTCTTGTTATCTTGTACACCTCCATCATGTCTCCTGTCATCCTCCTCCTCTCCAGAGAGTAAAGCCCTAGTTCCCTTAATCTCTGATCATAATGCATACTCTCTAAACCAGGCAGCATCCTGGTAAATCTCCTCTGTACCCTCTCCAATGCTTCCCCATTCTTCCTATAGTGAGGTGACCAGAACTGGACACAGTACTCCAAGTGTGGCCTAACCAGAGTTTTATAGAGCTGCATCATTACATCGCGACTCTTAAACTCTATCCCTCGACTTATGAAAGCTAACACCCCATAAGCTTTCTTAACTACCCTATCTACCTGTGTGGCAACTTTCAGGGATCTGTGGACACATACCCCCAGATCCCTCTGCTCCTTCACACTACCAAGTATCCTGCCATTTACTTTATACTCTGCCTTGGAGTTTGTCCTTCCAAAGTGTACCACCTCACACTTCTCCGGGTTGAACTCCATCTGCCACTTCTCAGCCCACTTTTGCATCCTATCAATGTCTCTCTGCAATCTTCAACAATCCTTTACACTATCTACAACACCACCAGCTTTTGTGTCATCTGCAAACTTACCAAACCACCCTTCTACCCCCACATCCAGGTCATTTCTAAAATTCACGAAAAATAGAGGTCCCAGAACAGATCCTTGTGGGACACCACTAGTCACAACCCTCCAATCCGAATGTAATCCCTCCACCACCACCCTCTGCTTTCTGCAGGCAAGCCAATTCTGAATCCACCTGGCCAAACTTCCCTGGATCCCATGCCTTCTGACTTTCTGAATAAGCCTACCGTGTGGAACATATAGACATTAAGAAAGAGGATGTGCTGGAGCTTTTGTAAAGCATCAAGTTGGATAAGTCTCCGGGACCAGACGAGATGTACCCCAGGCTACTGTGGGAGGCGAGGGAGGAGATTGCTGAGCCTCTGGCAATGACCTTTCCATCATCAATGGGGATGGGAGAGGTTCCAGAGGATTGGAGGGTTGAAGATGTTCCCTTATTCAAGAAAGGGAGAAGAAATTATAGCCCAGTGAGTCTTACTTCAGTGGTTGGTAAGTTGATGGAGAAGATCGTGAGAGGCAGGATTTATGAACATTTGGAGAGGCATAATATAATTAGGAATAGTTAGCATGGCTTTGTGAAAGGCAGGTCGTGCCTTACAAGTCTGATTGAATGTTTTGAGGATGTGACTAAACACATTGATGAAGGTAGAGCAGAAGATGTAGTGTATATGGATTTCAGCAAGGCATTTGATAAAGTACCCCATGCAAGGCTAATTGAGAAAGTAAGGAGGCATGGGATCCAAGGGGACATTGCTTTGTGGATCCAGAACTGGCTTACCAGAAGGTAAAGACTGTAGGTAAAGACTGGTTGTAGACGGGTCATATTCTGCATGGAGGTTGGCGACAGTGGTGTGTCTCAGGGATTTGTTCTGGGACTGCTTTTCTTCGTGATCTTTATAAATGACCTGGATGAGAAAGTGGAGGGATGGGTTAGTAAGTTTGCTGATGACACAAAGGTTGGGGGTGTTGTGGGTAGTGTGGAGGGCTGTCAGAGGTTACAGTTGGACATTGAGAGGAAGGGTGGGGGGGGGAATTACTGGAAGTTGGAGAAGTGGCAGATGGAGTTCAACCCAGATAACTGTGATGTGGTTCATTTTGGTAGGTCAAATATGATGGCAGAATATAGCATTAATGGTAAGACTCTTGGCAGTGTGGAGGATCAGAGGGATCTTGGGGTCTGAGTCCATAGGACACTCAAAGCTGCTACGCAGATTGACTCCACATCCCATTCCCATTCTGACATGTCTATCCATGGCCTCCTCTACTGTAAAAATGAAGCCACACTCAGGTTGGAGGAACAACACCTTATATTCCATCTGGGTAGCCTCCAACCTGATGGCACGAACATTGACTTCTCTAACTTCCTTTAATGCCCTACCTCCCCCTCGTACCCCATCCGTTATTTATTTTTATACACACATTCTTTCTCTCGCTCTCCTTTTTCTCCCTCTGTCCCTCTGAATATACCCCTTGTCCATCCTCTGGGTCCCCCCCGCTTGTCTTTCTTCCCGGACCTCCTGTCCCATGATCCTCTCGTATCCCTTTTGCCTATCACCTGTCCAGCTCTTGGCTCCATCCCTCCCGCTCCTGTCTTCTCCTATCATTTTGGATCTCCCCCTCCCCCTCCCACTTTCAAATCTCTTACTAGCTCTTCCTTCAGTTAGTCCTGACGAAGGGTCTCGGCCTGAAACGTCGACTGTACCTCTTCCTAGAGATGCTGCCTGGCCTGCTGCGTTCACTAGCAACTTTGATGTGTGTTGCTTGAATTTCCAGCATCTGAAGAATTCCTGTTGTTTACGCAGGTTGACTCTGTGGTTAAGAAGGCATACAGTATATTGGCCTTCATCAATCATGCCATTGTGTTCAAGAGCTGAGAGGTAATGTTACAGCTCTATAGGACCCTGATCAGACCCCACTTGGAATACTGTGCTCAGTTCTGGTCACCTCACTACAGGAAGGATGTGGAAACTATCGGAAGGGCGCAGAGGAGATTTACAAGGATGTTGCCTGGATTGGGGAGCATGCCTTTTCTCCTTGGAGAGGCGGAGAATGAGAGGTGACCTGATAGAGGTGTACAAGATGATGAGAGGCATTGATCATGTGGATAGTCACAGGCTTTTTCCCACGTCTGAAATGGCTAACACGAGAGGGCACAGTTTTAAGGTGTTTGGAAGTAGGTACAGAGGAGATGTCAGGGGTAAGTTTTTTACGCAGAGAGTGGTGAGTGTGTGGAATGGGCTGCCAGTGATGGTGGTGGAGGCAGATACAATAGGGTCTTTTAAAAGAATCCCAGATAGGTACATGGAGCTTAGAAAAATAGAGGTAGTTTAGTTCCTCCAGCACTTTGCAAGTGTTAACTCTCACTGAAAAATAGGTAAATAACCCTAGGTAATTTCTAATGTAAGTACATGTTTGGCACAGCATTTTGGGCTGAAGTACCTGTATTGTGCTGTTGGTTTTTTATGTTTCTAAGTAGTGCAAAAAGAGATATAAAAGATTAGTATTTATAGGCACACACACACATCTTAGTGTAATTCAGCATTTCTATTATTATGTTTTACAATGTACTGCTGCCACATTACTACAAATCTCATGACAGTGACTGTAAACTGATTCCGAATCGAATTCTCAGATTTCCCCACTGTAGGAGACATCCTCTCCACGTCCACTTTATAAAGACCTTTCAGTAATCGATTGGTTTAAATCAGATCCCCTTCGTTCTTCTACACTCCAGTGAGTACAAGCCCAGAGCCATCAAATGCTCCTCATACTATCCTCTTTGAGGATACAATGAGCGCAGTGGACAGAGGGGAACAGGTGGATGTTATTTACTTGGATTTCCAGAAGGTGTTTGATAAGGTGCCACATAAAAGATTTATCCATTAGATAAGGATGCAAAGAGTTTGAGGTGATGTATTAGCATGGATAGAGGATCGGTTAAGTAATAGAAAGCAGAGAGTTGGGATACATGGATGTTACTCCGGTTGGCAGTCAGTGGAGAGCGGTGTGCTGCAGGGGTCAGTGCTGGGCCTCCAACTGTTTACAATTTACATTAACGATCTGGAAGAGGGGACTGAGTGTAGTGTATCTAAGTTTGCTGATGACACTAAATTGAGTGGAAAAGCAAATTGTGCAGAGGATACGGAGAGTCTGCAGAGAGACATAGATAGGTTAAGTGAATGGGCAAGGGTCTGGCAGATGGAGTACAATGTTGGTAAATACGTGATCATCCTCTTTGGAAGGAAAAGCAGAAGATCAGATTATTATTTAAATGGTAAAAGGTTACAGCATGCTGCTGTGTGGAGGGACTTGGGAGTGCTTGTGCATGAATCGCAAAAGGTTGGTTTACAGGTTCTTTGGAACGTAGAAGGTTTAGGGGAGAGTTGATAGAGCTGTTTAAAATTATGAGGGGGATTGATAGAGTTGACGTGGATAGACTTTTTCCATTGAGAGTGGGGGAGATTCAAACAAGAGGACATGAGTTGAGAGTTAAAGGGCAAAAGTTTAGGGGTAACATGAGGGGGAACTTCTTTACTCAGAGAGTGGTAACTGTGTGGAACGAGCTTCCAGCAGAAGTGGTTGAGGCAGGTTCGATGTTGTCATTTAAAGTTAAATTGGATAGCTATATGGACAGGAAAGGAATGGAGGGTTATGGGCTGAGTGCAGGTCGGTGGGACTAGGTGAGAGTACGAGTTTGGCACGGACTAGGAGGGCCGAGATGGCCTGTTTCCATGCTGGAATTGTTATATGGTTATAGGTGCAGCAGGCTATTTTTAGTTTTTTAGATTTAGATTCAACTTTATTGTCACTGTGCCGAGTACAGATACAAAGCCAATGAAATGCAGTTAGCATCTGACCAGAAATGCAAAGAATAGTGTTATTTACAAAATAACTGCGAATAAAAAGCACACAGCACACAAATATAAAAGTACTGAGACAGTACAATACGGGTGCAATACTGCTTAGCGCTGTGATGTGAGGTTCAGCAGGGTCACAGCCTCAGGGAAGAAGCTCTTCCTGTGCCTGCTGGTGCGGGAGCGGAGGCTCCTGTAGCGCCTACCGGATGGGAGGAGAGTAAAAAGTCCATGGTTAGGGTGAGATGCATCCTTGATAATGCTTTTCGCCCTGCCCAGGCAGCGTTTATGGTAGATGTTCTCAATGGAGGGCAGTTGGGTGCCGATAATCAAAAAGGCAAATGGAATGTTGGCCATTGCTAGAGGGATTGAATTTAAGAGCAGGGAGGTCATGCTGCAACTATACAGGGTACTGGTGAGACCGCACCTGGAGTACTGTGTGCAGTTCTGGTCTCCATACTTGAGGAAGGATATACTGGCTTTGGAGGCAGTGCAGAGGAGGTTCACCAGGTTGATTCCAGAGATGAAGGGGTTAGACTAAGAGGAGATTGAGTTGCCTGGGACTGTACTTGCTGGAATTCAGAAGGATGAGAGGAGATCTAATAGAAATATATAAAATTATGAAAGGGATAGATAAGATAGAGGCAGGAAGGTTGTTTCCACTGGTAGGTGAGACAAGAACAAGGGAACTAGGGGACGTAGCCTCAAGACTCGGGGGAGTGGACTTAAGGTGGAGATGAGGAGAAAATGCTTTTCCCAGAGAGTGGTGAATCTGTGGAATTCTCTGCCCACTGAAGCAGTGGAGGCTACCTCAGTAAATATATTTAAGATAAGGTTGGATAGATTTTGGCACAGTAGGGGGGTTAAGGGTTATGGGGAAAAGGCAGGTAGGTGGAGATGAGTCCATGGTCAGATCAGCCATGATTTTATTGAATGGCGAGACAGGCTTGATGGGCCAGATGGCCGACTCCTGCTCCTATTTCTTATGATCTTATGTTAACCCTTTCACTCCCTGAGCCTTTCTCGTCAACCTCCTTTCTACCCTCTCCAATGTCAGCACATATTTTCTTCAATAAGGGGCCCAATACTGCTCCAAGTGAGGTTTCACCAGAGCTTCATAAGGTCTCAACATTACGTCCTTGCTTTTATATTCTAGTCCTCTCTAAAGGAACGCTCACATCGTGTTTGCCTTCCCCACCACAGACTCAACCTGAGCTGTGTGATCAAGCCCTGCCCACCAGTGAGACACACAGTGAAACTTTCTGATTCCCCTGAGCCGTTAACACTCAACTACAGGCTGTCTGCTTTAATGAAACTGGCTTACCAGAGGCAGGAGGAGGGCCCCGGGGTCATTGATAAAATCCTGGCAGCGAGTTGACTGATGATAATGAGAGTTAACACATGCAAAGGGGTGGAGGACCTGAGGAGCCCCAACAACAGCGATAAACAGCCGACGTTTTAGGCTGAGACCCTTCATGAGAACTCCCAGTGAAAGATCCCATCCTGAAACATCACTGATTCTTCTCTCCCCACAGATGCTGCTCGACATCTGTGAAATGAATTCTCAACATACCAATGCCGAAGAAGAAGAATGTGAGCTGCCTTGATGACTATTGCCCGGTTGCACTTATATTGACAGTGATGAAATGCTTTGAGAGGTTGGTCATGACTAGACTGAACTCCTGCCTCAGCAAGGACCTGAACCCTTTGCAATTTGCCTGTCGCCACAATAGGTCAATGGCAACACAATCTCAATGGCTCTCCACACGGCTTTAAACCACCTGGACAACACTAACACCTGCACGAGGATGCTGTTCATCGACTATAGCTCAGCATTTAATACCATCATTCCCACAATCCCGATTGAGAAGTTGCAGAACCTGGGCCTCTGTACCTCCCTCTGCAATTGGATCCTCGTCTTCCTAACCGGAAACCACAATCTGTGCGGATTGATGATAACGTATCCTCCTCGCTGACGATCAACACTGGTGCACCTCAGGGGTGTGTGCTTAGCCCACTGCTCTACTCTCTGTATACACATGACTATGTGGCTAGGCATAGCTCAAATACCATCTATAAATTTGCTAACGATACAACCATTGTTGGTAGAATCTCAGGTGGTGACGAGAGGGCGTACAGGAGTGAGATATGCCAACTAGTGGAGTGGTGTCACAGCAACAACCTGGCACTCAACGTCAGTAAGACGAAAGAGCTGATTGTGGATTTCAGGAAGGGTAAGATGAAGGAGCATATACCAATCCTCATAGAGGGATCAGAAGTGGAGAGAGTGAGCAGTTTCAAGTTCCTGGGTGTCAAGATCTCTGAGGATCTAACATGGTCCCGACACATCGATGTAGTTATAAAGAAGGCAAGACAGCAGCTATACTTCATTAGGAGTTTGAAGAGATTTGGTATGTCAATAAATACACTCAAAAGCTTCTATAGTTGCACCGTGGAGAGCATTCTGACAGGCTGCATCACTGTCTGGTTTGGAGGGGACGGGGGCTTCTGCAAAGGACTCATCTTGGGCACTAGCCTACAGAGTATCCAGGACATCTTCAGGGAGCAGTGTCTCAGAAAGACAGCGTCCATTATTAAGGACCTCCAGCACCCAGGGCATGCCCTTTTCTCACTGTTACCATCAGGTAGGAGATACAGAAGCCTGAAGGCACACACTCAGCGATTCAGGAACAGCTTCTTCCCCTCTGCCATCCGATTCCTAAATGGACATTGAACCCTTGGACACTACCTCACTTTTTTTAAATATACAGTATTTCTGGATTTTGCACGTTTTTAAAAATCTATTCAATATATGTATATTGTAATTGATTATTTATTATTATATTTTTCATTTTTATTTGTTATTATTATTTTTTTTCTCTTC
Source organism: Mobula hypostoma (assembly GCF_963921235.1). NCBI lineage: Eukaryota > Metazoa > Chordata > Chondrichthyes > Myliobatiformes > Myliobatidae > Mobula > Mobula hypostoma. Next base: position 2,515,108 of record NC_086101.1, on the reverse strand, counting down.
TGGATTATGTATAGCATTGAACTGCTGCTGCTAAGTTAACAAATTTCACGTCACATGCCGATGATAATAAACCTGATTCTCATTCTGATTCTGAACATGAAATGGTCAACACATGTGGAGCATTTGATGACTCTGGGCCTGTACTCCCTGGGGTTCAAGAAGTGGGGGGGGGGGGAACGGATCTCATTGAAAGCTATCGAATACTGAAAGGCTTCTATAGAGTGGATGTGTGTAAAGTGGAGAGGACGTTTCCTATAGTTGGGGAGTCTAGGACCAGAGGGGTCAGCCTCAAAACAGAGGGATGTCCACTTAGAATGGAGATGAGGAATCTCTTTAACCCAGGGTGGTGAATTGTTAAATTCGTTGCTATGGAGGCAAAGATTAAAAGTAATATTAGCAAATTTGCCGATGACACAAAGCTAGGTGGCAGTGTGAAATGTGAGGAGGATGTTATGAGAATGCAGGGTGACTTGGACAGGCTGGGTGAGTGGGCAGATGCAGTTTAATGTGGATAAATGTGAGGTTATCCACTTTGGTGGTAAGAACGGGAAGGCAGATTATTATCTAAATGGAGTCAAGTTAGGAAAAGGGGAAGCACAATGAGATCTAGGTGTTCTTGTACATCAGTCACTGAAAGCAAGCATGCAAGTACAGCAGGCAGTGAAGAAAGCTAATGGCATGCTGGCCTTCATAACAAGGGGAATTGAGTATAAGAGCAAAGAGGTCCTTCTGCAGCTGTACAGGGCCCTGGTGAGACCACACCTGGAGTACCCTGTGCAGTTTTGGTCTCCAAATTTGAGGAAGGACATTCTTGTTATTGAGGGAGTGCAGCGTAGGTTCACAAGGTTAATTCCCGGGAAGGCGGGACTGTCATATGTTGAAAGATTGGAGCGACTGGGCTTGTATACTCTGCAATTTAGAAGGCTGAGAGGGGATCTTATTGAAACATATAAGATTATTAAGGGATTGGACATGCTGGAGGCAGGAAGCATGTTCCCGCTGATGGGTGAGTCCAGAACCAGAGGCCACAGTTTAAGAATTAGGGGTAGGCCATTTAGAACGGAGTTGGGGGAAAACTTTTTCACCCAGAGAGTGGTGGATATATGGAATGCTCTGCCCCAGAAGGCTGTGGAGGCCAAGTCTCTGGATGCTTTCAAGAAAAAGATGGATAGAGCTCTTAAAGATAGTGGAATCAAAGGTTATGGGGATAAGGCAGGAACTGGATACTGATTGTGGATGATCAGCCATGATCACAGTGAATGGCGGTGCTGTCTCGAAGGGCTGAATGGCCTACTCCTGCACCTATTGTCTAAGTCATTGGGTATCTTTAAAGCGGAGGTTGATCAGTTCTTGATTAGTCAGGGCATCAACGGTTACAAGGAGAGGCAGGACAATGGGTTTGAGAAGGAGAATAAATTAGCCATGATGGGATGGTGCAGCAGATTCGATGGGCTGAATGGCCTAATTCTGCTCCTGTGTTTTATGGTCTAATGGACCTGCTGAGATACCCCACAGTAGAGAGAATCCGAACTGTCTGCATCACAGCCTGCTGGAAACCCCGTGCCCACAGGAAGTGGTGGCTATGGCCCACACCATCACCGGTAAAACCTACCCCAGTACTGAACGCAGCTACTCGGGGCGCTACCACGTGAAAGCAGATTCCATCATCAAGGACACCCACTGTGCAGGCCTCGCTCTCTTCTCGCCACTACCACCGGGCAGGAGGTACAGGCGCCTTAGGTCTCACGCCCCCAGCCCAGGAACAACCATCGGGCTCCTGACTATCACTATGAACCAGTGTGGAGTGACTTCACTCCCCACAACTCTCAACTGATCCTACAACCCACAGACTCACTCCCAGGGACTCTTTTCAACTCATGTTCTCGGTGTCATTTATTCGCACAATTTGTCTTGATAAAAGGTAGGAGTAGAATTAGGCCATTCAGCCCATCGAGTCTGCTGCACCATTCCATCATGGCTGATCCCAGATCAACTCAACCCCACACACCTGCCTTCCCACCATATCCTTTGATGCTCTTTCAGAAAATGATCAACTTCCACCTTAAATATACCCCTGGAGTTGGTCTCCACCACAGTCTGTGGCAGAGCATTCCACAGATTTACTACTCTCTGGCTAAAAAAAATTCTACCTTACCTCTGTTCCAAAGAAATTTGGCCTGTCCCCTAAAACCCCCACTATTGTTTATAGATGCACCGTAGAAAGCATTCTTCTAGGGTGCATCACAACCTGGTGTGGAAGTTGTCCTGTCCAAGACCGGAAGAAGCTGCAGAAGATCGTGAACACGGCGCAGCACATCACACAAACCAATCTTCCGTCCTTGGACTCACTTTACACCGCACGCTGTCGGAGCAGTGCTGCCAGGATAATCAAGGGACACAACCCACCAGCCAACACACTTTCCATCCCTCTTCCCTCCAGGAGAAGGCTCAGGAGCTTGAAGACTCGTACGGCCAGATTTGGGAACAGCTTCTTTCCAACTGTGATAAGGCTGCTGAACGGATCCTGACCCGGATCTGGGTCGTACCCTCCAAATATCCGGACCTACCTCCCGGTTTTTTTTGCACTACCTTACTTCCCATTTTTCTATTTATGATTTATAATTTAAATTTTTAACATTTACTATTGATTTGTAATCCAGGGAGTGGGAAGCGCAGAATCAAATATCGCTGTGATAATTGTATGTTCTACTATCAATTGTTTGGCAACAATAAAGTATAAAGTAAAGAGTCACCCCTCAATTTTGAGGTTGTACCCTCTAGTTCTGGATACTCCACGATAGGGAACATCCTCTCCACATCCACCTTATATAGTCCTTTCAACATTCGGTAGGTTTCTATGAGGTTCCCCCACATTCTTCTAAATTCCAGTGAGTACAGGCCCAAAACTGTCAAAACACTCCTCATACCCCTTCATTCCCGGAATAATCCTCATTAACCTCCACTGGACTCTCTCTAATGACAACACATCCGTTCTGAGATACGGGGCCCAAAATAGTTGACAATACTCTGTGCGGCTTGACTAGTGTCTTATAAAGGTTCAGCATTATCTCCTTACTTTTATATCCTATTCCCCTTGAAATAAATGCAAACATTGCATTTGCCTTCTTTACTACAGACTCAACCTGTGAATTAACCTTCTGGGAGTCTTGCATGAGGACTCCTAAGTCCCTCTGCACCTCTGATGTTTGAATTTTCTCCCCATTTAGATAATAATCTACACTATTCCTTTTACCAAAATGCATTATCATACGTTTCCCAACACTGTATTCCATCCGCCACTTTTTTGCCCGTTCTTCCAATTTCTCTTAGTCCTGCTGCAATAGCATTGCTTCCTCCGCAAGACCTACCCCTCTGCCTATGTCCGTAACATCCACAAACTTTACCACAAAGCCATCAGTTCCATTATCCAAATCATTCAAAATGTGAAAAGCTACGGTCCCAATACTGACCCCTGAGAAACACCACTAGTCACTGGAGCCAACTAGAAAAGGCCCCTTTTATTCCCACTCACTGCCTCCTGCCTGTCAGCCATTCCCTTATCCATGCCAGAATCTTTCCTGTAACGCCACAGGATTTTATCTTGTTAAGCAGCCTCATGTGTGGCAACTTATCAAATGCCTTCTGAAAATCCAAGTAAATGACATCCACTGCCTCTCCTTTGTCCATCCTGCTTGTTTGTCAGTCTTTATTTATGTGTAGTTTTATGTAAATTCTATTGTATTTTTAAACTTTTCCTGTAAATACCTGCAGGAAAATGCATCTCACAGTAAAATAATATGTACATTGATAATGGATTTTACTTTGAAATATTTTGAACTTTGAAATGTTGAGTTGCTCTGGCAGAATACCACAGCAGTGCAGCGATGAGTGTGATGGTGTAGCAGCTGGAGTTGCTGGAATTCAGCTTCAAGTCAGTTCCCATCGCTGCCTGCGGGGAGTTCGTATGTCCTCCCTGTGACCGTGTGGGCTTCCTCCCAGAGACAGATAGATTGGTCATTGTAGGTTGTCCCAGTGAGTTGGCCACGATTACATATTATTCTCCCTATACTGATTGCCAGTTTCAGTCTGTGGTAAAGAAGGCAGTTGCAATTCTGGCATTTATTTCAAGGGGAATAGAATATAAAAGCAAGGAGATAGTGCTGAGCCTTTCTAAGACGCTAGTCAGGCCGCACTTAGAGTATTGTCAACAGCTCTGGGCACCATATCTCAGAAAGGATGTGTTGTCATTGGAGAGAGTCCAGAGGAGGTTCACCAGGATGATTCCGGCAAGACAGCTGCTATACTTCATTAGGAGTTTGAAGAGATTTCGCATGTCAAAAACTTCTATAGATGTACTGTGGAGAGCATTCTGAGAGGCTGCATCACTATCTGGTATGGAGGGGCTACTGCACAGGACTGAAAGAAGCTGCAGAAGATTGTAAATCTAGTCAGCTCCATCTTGGGCACCAGCCTACAAAGTACCCAGGACATCTTCAGAGAGCGGTGTCTCAGAAAGGCAGCGTCCATTATTAAGGACCTCCAGCACCCAGGGCATGGCCTTTTCTCACTGTTACCATCAGGTAGGAGATACAGAAGCCTGAAGGCACACACTCAGCGATTCAGGAACAGCTTCTTCCCCTCTGCCATCCGATTCCTGAATGGACATTGAAGCTTTGGACACTACCTCACCTTTTTTAATATACAGTATTTCTGATTTTGCACGTTTTTAAAACATCTATTCAATATACGTATATTGTAATTGATTTACTTGTTTATTTATTATTATTTTTATTTTATTTTTTTTTTCTCTCTGCTATATTATGTATTGCATTGAACTGCTGCTGCTAAATTAACAAATTTCACGTCACATACCGGTGATAATAAACCTGATTCTGATTCAATTCCTTTGAAAAGTCCTAATCTGCCCTGTTCTCACTATGACCACCGCACGCGCGCGCGCGCACACACACACACACACACACAGACACACACAGACTGAACCCCAGGTCATCCTGTTCCCCCTAGTATCCCACACTCTGACCATCCCCACACATTCTCTCTCACACCGCACGCATCCTGGTCATCCCATCCTATCCCCCGAGTTCTCCCACACTCTCCCTCGCACATCTTAAACAGTAAATCTGTTCCCCTGGCCTGTGATTCACCTGCTAGTGGACACAGCTCCCCTCTGTCCATCTCAATCCTGACGCTCACCACCCCACCCCACCTAATACTGTTCCCATGTCTTACGGTCTTGTTTCCCAACCCGACCGATCACCGTCTCCAGGACCTCATAGTCGCTGGCCACTCTGCGACTCCCCTCAGATCGGCCTAACTCTGTTCCTGGGCGAAGGGGGGACACAAGATGTCCGTTACCTCTCCACCCACCAAATTCTCCAGCCATCTCTCTCCCCCATTCCCCAGACATCTCTGCCCCCATTCCCCAGACATCTCCCCCATTGCCCAGACATCTCTCTCCTCATTCCCCAGACATCTCCCCTCATTCCCCAGCCATCTCTCTCCCCCATTTCCCAGCCATCTCTCCCCCCTCCCCAGACATCTCTGCCCCCATTCCCCAGACATCTCCCCCATTGCCCAGACATCTCTCTCCCCATTCCCCAGACATCTCCCCTCATTCCCCAGCCATCTCTCTCCCCCATTCCCAGCCATCTCTCCCCCCTCCCCAGACATCTCTCCCCCATTCCCCAGACATCTCACCCCATTCCCCAGCCATCCCTCCCCCCATTCCCCAGCCATCTCTGCCCCCATTCCCCAGCCATCTCTCCCCCATTCCCCAGACATCTCCCCCATTCCCCAGACATCTCCCCCATTCCCGACATCACCCCATTGCCCAGACATCTCTCCCCCATTCCCCAGACATCTCCCCCCATTCCCCAGCCATCTCTCTCCCCCATTCCCCAGACATCTCCCCTCAATCCCCAGCCATCTCTCTCCCCCATTCCCCAGACATCTCACCCCATTCCCCAGACATCTCTGCCCCCATTCCCCAGACATCTCCCCCATTCCCCAGACATCTCCCCCCATTCCCCAGCCATCTCTCCCCCTCCCCAGACATCTCCCCCATTCCCCAGCCATCTCTCCCCCTCCCCAGACATCTCCCCATTCCCCAGCCATCTCTGCCCCCATTCCCCAGACATCTCCCCCCATTCCCCAGACATCTCACCCCCTTCCCCAGCCACCTCTGCCCCCATTCCCCAGACATCTCACCCCATTGCCCAGACATCTCTCCCCCATTCCCCAGACATCTCCCCTCATTCCCCAGCCATCTCTCTCCCCCATTCCCCATCCATCTCTCCCCCCTCCCCAGACATCTCCCCCATTCCCCAGCCATCTCTCTCCCCCATTCCCCAGACATCTCCCCTCATTCCCCAGACATCTCCCCTCATTCCCCAGCCATCTCTCTCCCCCATTCCCCAGCCATCTCTCCCCCCTCCCCAGACATCTCCCCCCCATTCCCCAGACATCTCACCCCATTCCCCAGCCATCCCTCCCCCATTCCCCAGCCATCTCTCCCCCTCCCCAGACATCTCCCCCATTCCCCAGACATCTCCCCCCCATTCCCCAGACATCTCACCCCATTCCCCAGCCATCTCTCCCCCCCAGACATCTCCCCCCATTCCCCAGACATCTCACCCCATTCCCCAGCCATCCCTCCCCCCATTCCCCAGCCATCTCTGTCCCCATTCCCCAGACATCTCACCCCATTGCCCAGACATCTCACCCCATTGCCCAGACATCTCTCCCCCATTCCCCAGCCTTCTCCCCCCCATTCCCCAGACATCTCTCACCATTGCCCAGACATCTCACCCTATTGCCCAGACATCTCTCCCCCATTCCCCAGCCATCTCCCCCCCATTCCCCAGCCATCTCTCCCCCATTCCCCAGTCATCTCTCTACCCTCCCCATTCCCCAGCCATCTCTCTCTCCCCTCCCCATTCCCAGCCATCTCTCCCCCATTCCTCAGCCATCTCTCCCCCATTCCCCAGCCATCTCTCCCCCCCATTCCCCAGCCATCTCTCTCCCCCATTCCCCAGCCATCTCACCCCATTCCCCAGCCATCTCTACCCCATTCCCCAGACATCTCTCTGCCTCCCCATTCCCCGGCCATCTCTCCCCCCGTTCCCCAGACATCTCTCTCCCCTCCCCATTCCCCGGCCATCTCTCCCCCCATTCCCCAGCCATCTCTCCCCCATTCCCCAGCCATCTCTGCCCATTGCCCAGACATCTCTCTCCCCTCCCCATTCCCCAGCCATCTCCCCCATTCCCCAGACATCTCTCCCCCCATTCCCCAGCAATCTCTCCGCCGCATTCCCCAGCCATCTCTCACCATTCCACAGCCATCTCTGTCCCCCATTCCCCAGCCATCTCATCCCATTCCCCAGCCATCTCTCTCCTCCATTCCCCAGCCATCTCTCCCCATTCCCCAGCCATCTCTTCCCCATTCCCCAGATATCTCTCTCCCCTCCCCATTCCCCAGACATCTCTCCCCCCATTTCCCAGCCATCTCTCTCCCCCATTCCCCAGCCATCTCCCCCCATTCCCCAGCCATCTCTCTCCCCCATTCCCCAGCCATCTCTCTCCCCCATTCCCCAGCCATCTCTCTCCCCCTATTCCCCAGACATCTCATCCCATTCCCAGCCATCTCTCCCCCCATTCTGCAGATATCTCTCCCACCATTCCCCAGACATCTCTCTCCCCTCCCCATTCCTCAGCCATCTCTCCCCCCCATTCCCCAGCCATCTCACGCCCATTCCCCAGACATCTCCCCCATTCCCCAGCCATCTCCCCCCATTCCCCAGCCATCTCCCCCCCCCGTTCCCCAGACATCTCTCTCCCCTCCCCATTCCCCGGCCATCTCTCCCCCCATTCCCCAGCCATCTCTCCCCCATTCCCCAGCCATCTCTGCCCATTGCCCAGACATCTCTCTCCCCTTCCCATTCCCCAGCCATCTCTCCCCCCCATTCCCCAGCCATCTCTGTCCCCCATTCCCCAGCCATCTCACCCCATTCCCCAGCCATCTCTCTTCCCCATTCCCCAGCCATCTCCCCCCATTCCCCAGCCATCTCTCCCCATTCCCCAGCCATCTCTTCCCCATTCCCCAGATATCTCTCTCCCCTCCCCATTCCCCAGACATCTCTCCCCCATTTCCCAGCCATCTCTCCCCCATTCCCTAGCCATCTCTCCCCCCATTCCCCAGCCATCTCTCTCCCCCATTCCCCAGCCATCTCCCCCCATTCCCCAGCCATCTCCCCCCATTCCCCAGCCATCTCTCTCCCCCATTCCCCAGCCATCTCTCTCCCCCTATTCCCCAGACATCTCATCCCATTCCCAGCCATCTCTCCCCCCATTCCGCAGATATCTCTCCCACCATTCCCCAGACATCTCTCTCCCCTCCCCATTCCTCAGCCATCTCTCCCCCCCATTCCCCAGCCATCTCACCCCCATTCCCTAGACATCTCCCCCATTCCCCAGCCATCTCCCCCATTCCCCAGCCATCTCTCTCCCCATTCCCCAGCCATCTCACCCCCATTCCCCAGACATCTCACCCCCATTCCCCAGCCATCTCTCTCCCCATTCCCCAGACATCTCTCTCCCCCATTCCCCAGACATCTCTCCCCCGCATTCCCCAGCCATCTCTCCCCATTCCCCAGACATCTCTCCCCCCATTTCCCAGCCATCTCTCCCCCCATTCCCCAGCCATCTCCCCCCATTCCCCAGACATCTCCCCCCATTCCCCAACCATCTCTCCCCCATTCCCTAGCCATCTCTCCCCCCATTCCCCAGACATCTCTCCCCCGCATTCTCCAGCCATCTCTCTCCCCCATTCCCCAGACATCTCTCCCCCATTTCCCAGCCATCTCTCCCCCCATTCCCCAGCCATCTCCCCCCATTCCCCAGACATCTCCCCCCATTCCCCAACCATCTCTCCCCCATTCCCTAGCCATCTCTCCCCCCCATTCCCCAGCCATCTCCCCCCATTCCCCAGCCATCTCTCTCCCCCATTCCCCAGCCATCTCCCCCCATTCCCCAGCCATCTCTCTCCCCCATTCCCCAGCCATCTCTCTCCCCCTATTCCCCAGACATCTCATCCCATTCCCAGCCATCTCTCTACCCATTCTGCAGATCTCTCCCACCATTCCCCAGATATCTCTCTCCCCTCCCCATTCCTCAGCCATCTCTCCCCCATTCCCCAGCCATCTCCCCCCATTCCCCAGCCATCTCTCTCCCCCATTCCCCAGCCATCTCTCTCCCCCTATTCCCCAGACATCTCATCCCATTCCCAGCCATCTCTCTACCCATTCTGCAGATCTCTCCCACCATTCCCCAGATATCTCTCTCCCCTCCCCATTCCTCAGCCATCTCTCCCCCATTCCCCAGCCATCTCACCCCATTCCCCAGCCATCTCCCCCCATTCCCCAGCCATCTCCCCCCATTCCCCAGCCATCTCTCTCCCCATTCCCCAGCCATCTCACCCCCATTCCCCAGACATCTCCCCCATTCCCCAGCCATCTCCCCCCATTCCCCAGCCATCTCCCCCCATTCCCCAGCCATCTCTCTCCCCCATTCCCCAGACATCTCTCCCCCGCATTCCCCAGCCATCTCTCCCCCCATTCCCCAGCCATCTCCCCCCATTCCCCAGACATCTCCCCCCCATTCCCCAACCATCTCCCCCCATTCCCCAGCCACAATGCATGGAAATGAAGGCAGACAAAGAGAGTGAGCAGATGCAGTTGGTCAGGTTTATCAGTGCCCGAGGCATCCAGAACAACAGTCCCAATCTTCTGTTAGCACCGCCCACACACCCCCATCTCAGCTCCCAGCGCACAGCAACTCCACGTCCCGGATGAAGCCCACTGCAACAGAGAGCTGCCGGCTTTCGTTCTCCTATCCACTGGCCCTGGCCCGTACCAAACCGGATCAGCACTGGTAGGAATGTTCCAGACCCACTCGCCTGTCCCAGACCTGTTCCTCAGCCCCACAACCACTGCTCAGGGAGCTTCAGATGCACAGCACCAGTCGCGGGATTCCCTGCGCAACCAGGCACCGGTCCCCAAATCCCCGGCACTACCCGCAGCCAGCTCCCGGTCCTCAGCACGATTTGGCACTGGGCCCAGATCCCCGGCACCAATTGGCTCCAGTCCCTGGAAACACCAGCCCCACGTGGAGATGGTCCCCGTATTCCAGGAAACACCAGTACTACGTGGAGTCAGTCCCTGGATCCCTGGCACCACAAGGCGCTGGGCACCAGACCCCTGGCACTACGAGGCAATGGGCACCAGACCCCTGGCACTACGAGGCACTGGGCACCAGATCCCTGGCACTACGAGGCGCTGGGCACCAGACCCCTGGCACTACGAGGCGCTGGGCACCAGACCCCTGGCACTACGAGGCGCTGGGCACCAGACCCCTGGCACTACCTGGCACCGGCCCAGCAGTACTGGAGTTGCTGCAGGAAGCTGACTGAGTTGCAGATGAGCAGGGCGGCCAGGCCCTGCAGGGCTCCGCAGTCACCGCCCTCTTCCACCTGCACCCAGAGGGCGGGCAGCTCGGCCGGGCCGACGTGGTGCGAGGAAAAGGCACGGCGGAGGCAGCAGCGGTGCGGGTACAGGCGCTGCGAGCCCGCCATGCGGGCCGAGGGCGTGGGCCGGAGCCCGGCCGCCCGGGCACACATGCCGACGAAAGCGTCCTCCACCCGGATGAGGGGCAGGCGGTGGGCGGCGGCCAGCACCTTGGCGGCAGCGCCGCGCGAAAGCACGTAGGCCGTGCCGCTGCAGTAGTGGGGGTAGACGGGCGCCGAGTAGGTGGCCTCGGGCACGTAGTAGGGGCTGACGGGGTCCCGCTCCACCCGCACGCCGGCGTGGACGCGGCCCAGGTAGAGGTCAGGCTCGGCCGGGCTGTGGGGCCGCGGGGGCCCACCCGGCTCGGGCCCGGGCTCGGGCGGGCTCAGGGCCGCCAGGTGGGTCACCAGCGCCCGCACGTTGACGAAGACGTCGTCGTCCGCTTTGAGCAGGAAGCGAGCCTCCGGGCAGTGCTCCCGCGCCCAGCCCAGCACCATCAGCGTCTTGAGCGTCAGGTTGAGGTAGGTGTCGGCGAAGAGGCCCTGCACCAAGTCGCCGTGCCGCTGGGCCTCGGCCTCCAGCAGCCGCGCCTCCCGTGCGGTGGCGGGCAGGCCCAGGGCGAACAGGGTGCGCACCCGCCGGCCCGCCACCTCGCCCAGCGAGCCCCAGCTGGCCCGGATGGCCTGCCGCTGGCGCCGGTGGCCGGGGCTGCTGGTCACCAGGGTCACCAGGAAGACCGGGCGGGGGCCGCTGCAGGCGCCCGGGTTGGGCAGCCGGAGGGGGCCGGGAGCCCACCCAGCACCGGGCGCGGGCCGCCGCGGCAGCCCGGGGCCGCCTGTCTCCCCGAACCCGGCCCCGTCCCCGCTCAGCACCCACTCCTCGATCCGCCCCAGCAGCAGCAGCAGGGTGACCAGGGCCAGCAGCACCAGCGCCACGGCCGGGGGCAGCCGGCGCCGGCCGAGCGGGCACCGCATCGCTGGGTCACTGGGCTCCCCGGCCGGAGAACCACAAAGTCTGGAAACCCACTGGATCACCGGAGTCGCACTGGATCACCGGAGACCCACTGGATCACCGGAGTCTCACTGGATCACCGGAGACCCACTGGATCGCTGCATCATTGGAGTTCCACTGGGATCCCGTCACTGTCCGACTGAAGATCTTGCTATTTCACTGTAGTCCCACCTCGAGGTGAATGCAGTTCCCTCCGATGGGCCACTGGGGGTTTCGTCACTGGATTCCACTGTCTCTCTGTCCCCACTGGATCGCAGGAGTCCACTGGATCATTGTAGCCTCACTCCGAATCTACAGAACAAACATGAGAAAGAGAAATCACCACCCAGGACATACTCTCATCTCACTGCTGCCATTGGGAAGAAGGTACAAGACTCTCACCCCCAGGGTCAGGAACAGTCATTACCCCTCAACCATCAGGAACCATCACCCAGGCCACGTTCTCGTCTCACTGCTGTCATCAGGCAGGAGGTACAGGAGCCCCAGGACTCTCACCACCAGGGTCAGGAACAGTTATTACCCTTCAACCATCCTATTACATGGCATCACTCACAACACGCTGGAGGAACTCAGCAGGTCGGGCAGCATCCGTGGAAACGATCAGTCGATGTTTTGGGCCGAGACCCTTCGTCAGGACTGAAGAGGGAAGGGGCAGAGGCCCTATAAAGAAGGTGGGGGGAGGGTGGGAAGGAGAAGGCCTCTTTTTGAGTTTATATTACACGGCATCAAAGGTTACAGGGAGAAGGCCGGGAAATGAGGTTGTAAAAAAAAGGATCAGCCATGATTGAATGGCGGAGCAGACTCGATGGGCCAAATGGCCTCATTCTGCTCCTGTGTCTTATGTCTTGGTTTTATCAGCCTTTTGAACCAGAGAGGATAACTACACCCGCCCCATCACTGAACTGTTCTCACTTTCACAGACTCTTCATCTCATTTGTCTCAATATTGATTGCTTTTTAAAAAAATTATTATTATTTCTTTCTTTTGTATTGTCACACCGGTTGAACTGGCTAGTGGCGTGGTCTTTCATTGGATCTGCTGTGGACAGACCTACTGAGTAAGCCGACACGACACTGAATCTCGGGGTGGTTATGCTGACATGTACTTTGACAATGCGAACTTTGCCCGTTTACTTGTACAGCCCTGTGCCTGTCCCAAACTAGTATCTGTCCTCTCCACTCCCCCTCTACCTCGCCCCGTCTCATTACCCTCCCACTCGCTTCCCTCCCTTTCCCAGTCCTCGCCTCTCCGCACGACTGCCCCAGGGTGCCGGGGGAGGGGAGGCCTGAGGCCGCGGTGCGGGGTAGGACGTCACTGACCTGGATCGGTAGGTGCTGTTCGGGGTCCGGACGCGGGCCAACGCTCACGGACACGCGGGTACACACACACACACGGACACAGTGCGCAAGGTGAGATGCACCTGTCGCCGCCGCGGGTCACCGGTTCAGTGGGTGTGGCCTGGCGTCAGCGAGGGGAGGGAGAGAAACAAAGATCGGGGGCAGAGAGAGAGACCGGAGGGGGTGGGGGAGAGACACCGGGGATGGGAGACAGCACGGGTAAAGACGGGGACGGGGTAATCAGTGGGAAACGGCACAACACAGAGAGGGAGGGGGCAGATAGGGTTGGGGGGGGAAGTGGAAGGGAGGGGAAGCGGAGAGCGGACACACACGTATGAAAATAACATCTCCCGGAGCCGTGCTGTGTCTCTCACTCTCTCCAGGTGTCCCTCTCCCTCCCGCATTCTCTCTCTGACTCTCTTCCTCACTCTTCGGCTGTCGGTAGTTTCTCTCAGTCACCTCCCCATCTCCCTCCCTCTCTCTCCGACTGAGAGCGCCAGGGACAGCGAAAGGCGGACCTGCATTGCGGCGGGAGGGAGACCGAAGCGATCGGGGGAGAAGACACATTCCGGAGGAGGACGGGACGGAACGGAGGGTGGGAGACAGCAGCACATGCGAGGCGAGGCCGGACGGTCGGATGCACGGCCGCGGGCGACCGAGCGCGGTCTCGGACACCGCCAAGCAGACACACCTCCAGCCGCTCCGAGCACCGCCGCAATGCGCCGAACTGGGCGGGGGCAGCCCCGAGTGTGAGAGGTGCTGTCCCGCCAGCTGGGACCGGGCCAAAGTTACAGACCCCGGGTCCTGTCACTATACTCTCCTTCCTCTTTTTATCCCGGTGTACCGCCCGCAACACTGTGTGTGTGTGTCTGTATCGAGGAATAACGCTCTGTAACTGTGTGTCTCTGTGTATCCCGGTGTACCAGTCTGTAACGGTGTGTGTCTCTGTGTATCCCGGTGTACCAGTCTGTAACGGTGTGTCTCTGTGTATCCCGGTGTACCAGTCTGTAACGGTGTGTCTCTGTGTATCCCGGTGTACCAGTCTGTAACTGTGTGTCTCTGTGTATCCCGGTGTACCAGTCTGTAACGGTGTGTGTCTCTGTGTATCCCGGTGTACCAGTCTGTAACGGTGTGTCTCTGTGTATCCCGGTGTACCAGTCTGTAACGGTGTGTCTCTGTGTATCCCAGTGTACCAGTCTGTAACGGTGTGTCTCTGTATCCCGGTGTACCAGTCTGTAACGGTGTGTCTCTGTGTATCCCGGTGTACCAGTCTGTAACTGTGTGTCTCTGTGTATCCCGGTGTACCAGTCTGTAACGGTGTGTGTCTCTGTGTATCCCGGTGTACCAGTCTGTAACTGTGTGTCTCTGTGTATCCCGGTGTACCAGTCTGTAACGGTGTGTGTCTCTGTGTATCCCGGTGTACCAGTCTGTAACGGTGTGTCTCTGTGTATCCCGGTGTACCAGTCTGTAACGGTGTGTCTCTGTGTATCCCGGTGTACCAGTCTGTAACGGTGTGTGTCTCTGTGTATCCCGGTGTACCAGTCTGTAACTGTGTGTCTCTGTGTATCCCGGTGTACCAGTCTGTAACGGTGTGTGTCTCTGTGTATCCCGGTGTACCAGTCTGTAACTGTGTGTCTCTGTATCCCGGTGTACCAGTCTGTAATGGTGTGTGTCTCCGTGTATCCCGGTGTACCAGTCTGTAACGGTGTGTGTCTCCGTGTATCCCGGTGTACCAGTCTGTAACTGTGTGTCTCTGTGTATCCCGGTGTACCAGTCTGTAACAGTGTGTCTCTGTGTATCCCAGTGTACCAGTCTGTAACTGTGTGTCTCTGTGTATCCCGGTGTACCAGTCTGTAACTGTGGGTCTCTGTGTATCCCGGTGTACCAGTCTGTAACGGTGTGTCTCTGTGTATCCCGGTGTACCAGTCTGTAACGGTGTGTCTCTGTGTATCCCGGTGTACCAGTCTGTAACTGTGTGTCTCTGTGTATCCCGGTGTACCAGTCTGTAACGGTGTGTCTCTGTGTATCCCGGTGTACCAGTCTGTAACGGTGTGTGTCTCTGTGTATCCCGGTGTACCAGTCTGTAACGGTGTGTGTCTCTGTGTATCCCGGTGTACCAGTCTGTAACGGTGTGTGTCTCTGTGTATCCCGGTGTACCAGTCTGTAACTGTGTGTCTCTGTGTATCCCGGTGTACCAGTCTGTAACGGTGTGTGTCTCTGTGTATCCCAGTGTACCAGTCTGTAACAGTGTGTCTCTGTGTATCCCAGTGTACCAGTCTGTAACTGTGTGTCTCTGTGTATCCCGGTGTACCAGTCTGTAACTGTGTGTCTCTGTGTATCCCGGTGTACCAGTCTGTAACGGTGTGTCTCTGTGTATCCCGGTGTACCAGTCTGTAACGGTGTGTCTCTGTGTATCCCAGTGTACCAGTCTGTAACGGTGTGTCTCTGTATCCCGGTGTACCAGTCTGTAACGGTGTGTGTCTCTGTGTATCCCGGTGTACCAGTCTGTAACTGTGTGTCTCTGTGTATCCCGGTGTACCAGTCTGTAACGGTGTGTCTCTGTGTATCCCGGTGTACCAGTCTGTAACGGTGTGTCTCTGTGTATCCCAGTGTACCAGTCTGTAACGGTGTGTCTCTGTATCCCGGTGTACCAGTCTGTAACGGTGTGTGTCTCTGTGTATCCCGGTGTACCAGTCTGTAACTGTGTGTCTCTGTGTATCCCGGTGTACCAGTCTGTAACAGTGTGTCTCTGTGTATCCCAGTGTACCAGTCTGTAACGGTGTGTCTCTGTGTATCCCGGTGTACCAGTCTGTAACGGTGTGTCTCTGTGTATCCCAGTGTACCAGTCTGTAACGGTGTGTCTCTGTATCCCGGTGTACCAGTCTGTAACGGTGTGTCTCTGTGTATCCCAGTGTACCAGTCTGTAACGGTGTGTGTCTCCGTGTATCCCAGTGTACCAGTCTGTAACGGTGTGTCTCTGTATCCCGATGTACCAGTCTGTAACAGTGTTGAAACGTAGAAAACCTACAGCACAATACAGGCCCTTCAGCCCACAATGCTGTGCCAACATGTACTTACTTTAGAAATTACCCCGGGTTAGTAGGTAAGTTATTGGAGGGAGTACTAAGAGACAGAATCTACAAGCATTTGGATAGACAGGGACTTACTAGGGAGAGTCAACATGGCTTTGTGCGTGGTAGATCATGTTTGACCAATCTATTGGAGTTTTTCGAGGAGGTTACCAGGAAAGTGGATGAAGGGAAGGCAGTGGATATTGTCTACATGGACTTCAGTAAGGCCTTTGACAAGGTCCCGCATGGGAGGTTAGTTAGGAAAATTCAGTCGCTAGGTATACATGGAGAGGTGGTAAATTGGATTAGACATTGGCTCAATGGAAGAAGCCAGAGAGTAGTGGTAGAGAATTGCTTCTCTGACTGGAGGCCTGTGACTAGTGGTGTGCCACAGGGATCAGTGCTGGGTCCATTGTTATTTGTCATCTATATCAATGATCTGGATGATAATGTGGTAAATTGGATCAGCAAGTTTGCTGATGATACAAAGATTGGAGGTGTAGTAGACAGTGAGGAAGGTTTTCAGAGCCTGCAGAGGGACTTGGACCAGCTGGAAAAATGGGCTGAAAAATGGCAGATGGAGTTTAATACTGAGAAGTGTGAGGTATTGCACGTTGAAAGGACAAACCAACATAGAACATACAGGGTTAATGGTAAGGCACTGAGAAGTGCAGTGGAACGGAGGGATCTGGGAATACAGATACAAAATTCCCTAAAAGTGGCGTCACAGGTAGATAGTGTCGTAAAAAGAGCTTTTGGTACATTGGCCTTTATTAATCAAAGTATTGAGTATAAGAGCTGGAATGTTATGATGAGGTTGCATAAGGCATTGGTGAGGCCGAATCTGGAGTATTGTGTTCAGTTTTGGTCACCAAATTACAGGAAGGATATAAATAAGGTTGAAAGAGTGCAGAGAAGGTTTACAAGGATGTTGCTGGGACTTGAGAAACTCAGTTTCAGGGAAAGGTTGAATAGGTTGGGACTTCATTCCCTGGAGCGTAGAAGAATAAGGGGAGATTTGATAGAGGTATATAAAATTATGATGGGTATAGATAGAGTGAATGCAAGCAGGCTTTTTCCACTGAGGCAAGGAGAGAAAAAAACCAGAGGACATGGGTTAAGGCTGAGGGGGGAAAAGTTTAAAGGGAACATTAGTGGGGGCTTCTTCACACACAGAGTGGTGGGAGTATGGAATGAGCTGCCAGACGAGGTGATAAATGCGGGTTCTTTTTTAACATTTAAGAATAAATTGGACAGATACATGGATGGGAGGTGTATGGAGGGATATGGTCCGTGTGCAGGTCAGTGGGACTAGGCAGAAAATGGTTCGGCACAGCCAAGAAGGGCCAAAAGGCCTGTTTCTGTGCTGTAGTTTCTGTGGTTTCTATGGAAACATCAGGCTATCAGTCAGGAACTCGGAAGCATAAATTGTAAACAGATGTTCTCAGGAAAACTGAAATGTGGCAAATGTTCAGGGGATACTTACATGGGGTTCTGCATAGTTATGTTCCAGTGAGACAGGGAAACGATAGAAGGATACAGGAACCTTGGTGTACAAAGGCTGCTGTAAATCTGGTCAAGAAGAAAAGAAGAGCTTACGAAAGGTTCAAAAACAAGGTAACGATAACCTTATAACAATTACAGGCCAGAAACAGGCCATCTCGGCCCTTCTAGTCCGTGCCGAACTCTTACCTTCACCTAGTCCCACCGACCTGCACTCAGCCCATAACCCTCCATTCCTTTCCTGTCCATATATCTATCCAATTTAACTTTAAATAGACAACATCGAACCTGCCTCAACCACTTCTGCTGGAAGCTCGTTCCACACAGCTACCACTCTCTGAGTAAAGAAGTTCCCCCTCATGTTACCCCTAAACTTTTGCCCTTTAACTCTCAACTCGTGTCCTCTTGTTTGAATCTCCCCCAGTCTCAATGGAAAAAGCCTATCCACGTCAACTCTATCAAGTCCCCCTCAACCTTCTACGCTCCAAAGAATAAAGACCTAACTTATTCAACCTTTCTCTGCAACTTAGGAGATGAAACCCAGGCAACATTTTAGTAAATCTCCTCTGAACTCTCTCAATTTTATTGACATCTTTCTTATAATTCGGTGACCAGAACTGTACACAATACTCCAAATTTGGCTTTACCAATGCCTTATACAATTTCAACATTACATCTCAACTCCCATACTCAATGTTCTGATTTATACACTTCACTACCCTATCCACATGAGATTCCACCTTCAGGGAAATATCACCATTATTCCTAGGTCCCTCTGTTCTATTGCATTCTTCAGTGCCCTACCATTTACCATGTATGTCCTATTTTGATTAGTCCTACCAAAATGTAGCACCTCACATTTATCAGGATTAAACTCCATCTGCCTTCTTTCAGCCCACTCTTCTAACTGGCCTAAATCTCTCTGCAAGCTTTGAAAACCTACTTCATTATCTACAACCCCACCTATCTTAGTATCATCTGCATACTTACTAATCCAATTTACAACCCCATTATCCAGCTCATTAATATATATGACAAATAACATGGGACCCAGTACAGATCCCTGAAGCACACCACTAGACACTGTCCTCCAATCTGACACACAGTTATCTACCACTACTCTCTGGTGTCTCCCATCCAGCCACTGTTGAATCCATTTTACTACTTCGATATTAATACTTAACGATTGAACCTTCCTAACTAACATTCCATGTGGAACCTTGTCAAAGGCCTTACTGAAGTCCATATAGACAACATCCATTGCTTTACCCTCGTCAACTTTCCGAGTAACCTTCAAAAAATTCAGTAAGATTTGTCAAATATGACCTTCCATGCACAAATCCATGTTGACTGTTCCTAATCAGACCCTTTCTATGCAGATAATTATATATACCATCCCTCAGAATACTTTACATCAGTTTACCCACCACTGACGTTAAACTCACAGGCCGATAATTGCTAGGTTTACTCTTAGAACCCTTTTTAAACAATGGAACAACGTGAGCAATATGCCAATCCTCCAGTACCATCCCCGTTTCTAATGACATTTGAAATATTTCTGTCAGAGCCCCTGCTATTTCCACACTAACTTTCCTCAAGGTCCTAGGGAATATCCTGTCTGGACCCGGAGACTTATCCACTTTTATATTCCTTAAGATCGCCAGTACTTCCTCTTCTTTAATCATCATACTTTCCATAACTACCCTTCTTGTTTCCTTTACCTTACACAATTCAATATCCTTCTCCTTAGTGAATACCGAAGAAAAGAAATTGTTCAAAATCTCCCCCATCTCTTTTGGCTCTGCACATAGCCGTCCACTCTGATTCTCCAAGGGACCAATTTTATCCCTCACTAGAGATCGAGAAGATTTTAAGGCCAGCAGGAAGGAGCTTAAGAATGAAAGTAGGAGAGCCAGAAGGAGCCACGAGAAGGCATTGGTGAGTAGGATTAAGGAAAACCCCAAGGCATTCTACTAGTACGTGAAGAGCAAGAGGATAAGTCGTGAGAGAATAGGACCAATCTAGTGTGACAATGGAAAAGTGTGTATGGAACCGGAAGAGACAGCAGAGATACTTAATGAATACTTTGCTTCAGTATTCACTACAGAAAAGGATCTTGGCAATTGTATGCATGACTTACAGCGGTCTGAAAAGCTTGAGCATGTGGATATTAAGGAAGAGGATGTGCTGGAGCTTTTGTAAACTATCAAGTTGGATAAGTCACCGGGACCAGACGAGATGTACCTCAGGCTACTGTGAGAGGCAAGGGAGGAGTTTGCAGAGCCTCCGGCGATGATCTTTGCATCATCAGTGGGGACGGGAGAGGTTCCAGAGGATTGGAGGGTTGCGGATGTTGTTCCTTTATTCAAGAAAGGGAGTAGAGATAGCCCAGAAAATTATAGAGCTGTGAGTCTTACTTCAGTGGTTGGTAAGTTGATGGAGAAGATCCTGAGAGCCAGGATTTATGAACATTTGCAGAGATATAATATAATTAGGAATAGTCAACATGGCTTTGTCAAAGGCAGGTCATACTTTACAAGTCTGATTGAATTTTTTGAAGATGTGACTAAACACATTGATGAAGGTAGAGCAGTAGATAGTCATAGTCATACTTTATTGATCCCAGGGGGAAATTGGTTTTCGTTACAGTTGCACCATAAATAATAAATAGTAATAGTAATAGTACCATAAATAGTTAAATAGTAATATGATGTAGATGCAGCAAGGCATTTGACAAGCTACCCCATGCAAGGCTTATTAAGAAAGTAAGGAGGCATGGGATCCAAGGGGACATTGCTTTGTGGATCCAGAACTGGCTTGTCCACAGAAGGCAAAGAGTGATTGTAGATGGGTCATATTCTGCATGGAGGTTGGTGACCCAGTGGTGTGCCTCAGGGATTTGTTCTGGGACCCCTTCTCTTCGTGATTTGTATAAATGACCTGGATGAGGAAGTGGAGGGATGGGTTAGTAAGTTCGCTGATGACACAAAGGTTGGAGGTGTTGTGGATAGTGTGGAGGGCTGTCAGAGGTTACAGGGGGACATTGATAGGATGCAAAACTGGACTGAGAAGTGGCAGATGGATTTCAAACCAAATAAGTGTGAAGTGGTTCATTTTGGTAGGTGAAATATGATGGCAGAATACAGTATTAATGGTAAGACTCTTGACAGTGTGGAGGATCAGAGGGACCTTGAGGTCCATAGGAGACTCAAAGCAGCTGCGCAGGTTGACTCTGTGGTTAAGAAGGCATACGGTGTATTGGCCTTCATCAATCGTGGAATTGAATTTAGGAGCTGAGAGGCAATGTTGCAGCTATATAGGTTCCTGGTCAGACCCCGCTTGGAGTACTGTGCTCAGTTCTGGTCACCTCACTACAGGAAGGATGAGGAAACCATAGAAAGGGTGCAGAGGAGACTTACAGGGATGTTACCTGGATTGGGGAACATGCCTTATGAGAATAGGTTGAGTGAACTTGGCCTTTTCTCCTTGCAGTGACGGAGGATGAGAGGTGACCTGATAGAGGTGTATAAGATGATGAGAGGCATTGATTGTGTAGATAGCCGGAGGCTTTTTCCCAGGGCTGAAATGGCTAACACGAGAGGGAACAGTTTTAAGGTGCTTGGAAGTAGGTATAGTGGGGATGTCAGGGGTAAGTTTTTTATGCAGAGAGTGGTGAGTGTGTGGAATGGGCTGCCGGTGTCTGTGGTGGAGATGGATACCATAGGGTCTTTTATCCAGGGTCATAGACTCCTGGATAGGTACATGGAGCTGTGGGTAACACTTGGTAATTTCTAAAGCCAGTACATGTTTGGCAGAGTATTGTGGGCCGAATGGCCTGTATTGTTCTGTAGGTTTTCTATGTTTCTCTGAAACTTTAACTGTACGCTATTCCATAGATGCTGCCTGGCCTGCTGAGTTCCTCCAGCATGTTGTGTGTATTGCTCCGATTTCCAGCATCTGCAGATTTTCTCTTGTTGGAGCTATTATCCTGCTGTACTCTTTGTTATTCTGTATATATGCCTTTGACCACTACCCTCTGTTTTCAAGGTCAAGCCAGTTCTGACTCCAAACGTCCAAATCAGCAGGGACCTCAGGAAGAGCCTCCCGTGATGAGTCCGCTCTCCTAATCTGTCTAACTCCTTCTGTCACCTCTCTTCTTCAAAACTATCCGCCCCTCCACCCATCTTCAAATCATCCACAA
This sequence comes from Mobula hypostoma, assembly GCF_963921235.1. Classification (NCBI taxonomy): domain Eukaryota; kingdom Metazoa; phylum Chordata; class Chondrichthyes; order Myliobatiformes; family Myliobatidae; genus Mobula; species Mobula hypostoma. Next base: position 2,493,405 of record NC_086101.1, on the reverse strand, counting down.
ACTTTGCAACATAGCCATCAATTCCATCATCCACTACATTGACATATAATATAAAAAGAATCGGTCCCAACACAGACTTCATACTTTATTGTCGCCAAACAATTGATACTAGAGCGTACAATCATCACAGTGATATTTGATTTTGACCCCTGTGGAACACCACTAGTCATCGGCAACCAACCAGAAAATACTCTTTTTATTCCCATTTATGCTTTATCCATGCTAGAATCTTTGCCGTAATACCACGGGCTATTAACTTGTTAAGCAGCCTCATGTGTGGCACCTTGTCAAAGGCCTTCTGAAAGTCCAAGTTCACAACATCAACCGATTCTCCTTTGTCTATCCTGCTTGTAATTTCTTCAAAGAGTTCCTACAGATTTGTCAGACAAGATTTTCCTTGAGGAAACCATGCTGACTACAGCCTATTTTAGCATGTGCCTCCAAGTATCACAAAAACACATCCTTAACAATTGATTCCAACATCTTCCCAACCATTGTGGTCAGACTAACTGGCTGATAATTTCCTTTCTTCTGCCGCTCTCCCTTTTTGAACAGTTGGGTGACATTTGCAATTTTCCAGTCTTCCAGAACCTTTCCAGAATCTAGTGATTCTTAAAAGATCATTACTAATGCAATCGCAATCTCTTCACCACTTTCAGAACTCTGGGGTATACACCATCTGGTCCAGGTGACTTATCTACCTTCAGACCTTTCAGTTTCCCAAGAACCCTCTCCCTAGTTATGGTAACTTCACACACTGCATGGCCCTTGACACTTCAAACTTCTAGCATTACATCGAGTGTTGCCACAGTGAAGACTGATGCAAACTACTCATTCGGTTTGTCAAGCAACACACATCAAAGCTACCGGAGAACACAGCAGGCCAGGCAGAATCTCTAGGAAGAGGTACAGTCGACGTTTTGGGCCGAGACCCTTCGTCAGGACTAACTGAAGGAAGAGCTAGTAAGAGATTTGAAAGTGGGAGGGGGAGGGGGAGATCTCGGCCTGAAACGTCGACTGTACCTCTTCCTAGAGATGCTGCCTGGCCTGCTGCGTTCACCAGCAACTTTGATGTGTGTTGCTTGGATTTCCAGCATCTGCAGAATTCCTGGTGTTTGCATTCAGTTTGTCCACCCCCACTACTCCCTCGCCAGTATTGTTCTCCAGCAGACCGATAACTACTCTCACTTGTCTTTTACACTTTAGGCATCTGAAGAAACTTTTGGTATCCTCTTCAATATTATTGGCTAGCTTGCTTTCGTACTCCATCTCTTCCTTCTTAATGAGTGTTTTTTCACCAGGGAGAGAGCCATCTGTTCAATCGGTACCCTATCCCATGCACTGCTCCCCAAACATTCTGTTTCCCCACCAGTGTCACCATGGTGAATCAGTTATGCAGCTCACCCCAAACCCACCCACAGGGGCCAGGGCAGTGGCAAACACCCCCACTCACACCTTTCCCCTCACATCAGCACCTTCTGAAGCAATACTCACAACACGCTGGAGGAACTCAGCAGGTCGGCCAGCAGCCGTGGCCGAGGGTTCCGGCCCAAAATGTCGACTGATCGTTTCCACAGATGCTGCCCGACCTGCTGAGTTCCTGCAACATGTTGTGAGTGCTGCTTTGACCCCAGTATCTGCAGATTATTTTGTGTTTAGCACCTTCTGAAGGTAGCACAGTGGTTCACGTAACACTTTACGGAGCCAGAGACCTACATTCAACTCCCGCCTCTGGCTGTAAGGGGTGTAAGGAGTTTCTACATCTTCCCCGTGACCATGTGCGTTTCCTTTGGGTGCTTGGCTTCAAATTCAAATTTATTGTCATCTGACTGTACGTATATACAACAACTAAAACAACATCCCTCTGGACTGCAGTGCAGCCAGGAAGCAGAGATCACAAACAGCACAAAATCTAATAGTATAAGTAAGTTAATAAAATAAAATTCAAACTGAGCATCACAGGTAAACAGCAAAGAGATCACTGTCCCAGTGACAAGACCTCGGTTGTGGCAGGGCAGGGGGTTCAAAGGTCTCACAGCCCGAGGGGAGAGGCTGTTACCCAGTCAGCTGGTCCCAGTGCCGACGTTTCTGCACCTATTTCCTCACAGTAGTGGGTAAAAGAAATTGTGGGATCAGTGGTGGGTTACAAAGATTGTGGGACGGGTGGTGTTTACAGAGATTGTGGGAGGGGTGGTGGGTCACAGACACTGTGGGAGGGGTGGTGTTCACAGAGATTGTGTGATGGGTGGTGGGTCACAGACACTGTGGGGTGGGTGGTGTTCACAGACACTGTGGGACGGGTGGTGTTTACAGAGATTGTGGGGTGGGTGGTGTTTACAGAGATTGTGGGACGCGTAGTGTCCACAGACACTGTGGGGTGGGTGGTGTTCACAGAGATTGTGGGACGGATGGTGTTCACAGAGATTGTGGGGTGGGTGGTGTTCACAGAGATTGTGGGACGGGTGGTGTTTACAGAGATTGTGGGACGGGTGGTGGGTCACAGACACTGTGGGAGGGGTGTTGGGTCACAGACACTGTGGGGTGGGTGGTGTTCACAGACACTGTGGGGTGGGTGGTGTTTACAGAGATTGTGGGGTGGGTGGTGTTTACAGAGATTGTGGGACGCGTAGTGTCCACAGACACTGTGGGACGGGTGGTGTTCACAGAGATTGTGGGGTGGGTGGTGGGTCACAGACACTGTGGGAGGGGTGGTGTTCACAGACACTGTGGGACGGGTGGTGTTTACAGAGATTGTGGGGTGGGTGGTGTTTACAGAGATTGTGGACGCGTAGTGTCCACAGACACTGTGGGGTGGGTGGTGTTCACAGAGATTGTGGGACGGGTGGTGTTTACAGAGATTGTGGGACGGGTGGTGGGTCACAGACACTGTGGGAGGGGTGTTGGGTCACAGACACTGTGGGGTGGGTGGTGTTCACAGACACTGTGGGACGGGTGGTGTTTACAGAGATTGTGGGGTGGGTGGTGTTCACAGAGATTGTGGGGTGGGTGGTGGGTCACAGACACTGTGGGAGGGGTGGTGTTCACAGAGATTGTGGGACGGGTGGTGGGTCACAGACACTGTGGGAGGGGTGGTGTTCACAGAGATTGTGGGACGGGTGGTGTTCACAGAGATTGTGGGACGGGTGGTGGGTCACAGACACTGTGGGAGGGGTGGTGTTCACAGAGATTGTGGGACGGGTGGTGTTTACAGAGATTGTGTGATGGGTGGTGGGTCACAGACACTGTGGGAGGGGTGGTGTTCACAGAGATTGTGTGATGGGTGGTGGGTCACAGACACTGTGGGAGGGGTGGTGTTCACAGAGATTGTGTGATGGGTGGTGTCCACAGACACTGTGGGACGGGTGGTGTTTCCAGAGATTGTGGGGTGGGTGGTGTTCACAGACACTGTGGGGTGGGTGGTGTTTACAGAGATTGTGTGATGGGTGGTGGGTCACAGACACTGTGGGAGGGGTGGTGTTCACAGACTGTGGGGTGGGTGGTGGGTCACAGAGACTGTGGGGTGGGTGGTGTTTACAGAGATTGTGTGATGGGTGGTGTTCACAGAGATTGTGTGACGGGTGGTGGGTCACAGACACTGTGGGGTCGGTGGTGTTCACAGACACTGTGGGAGGGGTGGTGTTTACAGAGATTGTGGGGTGGCTGGTGTTCACAGAGATTGTGGGACGGGTGGTGTTTACAGAGATTGTGTGACAGGTGGTGGGTCACAGACACTGTGGGACGGGTGGTGTTCACAAACACTGTGGGACGGGTGGTGTTTACAGAGATTGTGGGGTGAGTGGTGGGTCACAGACACTGTGGGGTGGGTGGTGTTTACAGAGATTCTGGGACTGGTGGTGTTCACAGACACTGTGGGACGGGTGGTGTTTACAGAGATTGTGGGGTGGGTGGTTTTTACAGAGATTGTGGGACGGGTGGTGTTCACAGACACTGTGGGACGGGTGGTGTTTACAGAGACTGTGTGATGGGTGGTGGGTCACAGACACTGTGGGACGGGTGGTGTTTACAGAGATTGTGGGACGGATGGTGTTTACAGAGATTGTGTGATGGGTGGTGGGTCACAGACACTGTGGGAGGGGTGGTGTTTACAGAGATTGTGTGACGGGTGGTGGGTCACAGACACTGTGGGGTGGGTGGTGTTTACAGAGACTGTGGGGTCGGTGGTGTTCACAGACACTGTGGGACGGGTGGTGTTCACAGAGACTGTGGGGTGGGTGGTGCTTACAGAGATTGTGGGACGGTTGGTGTTTACAGACATTGTGGGACTGGTGGTGTTTACAGAGATTGTAGGGTGGGTGGTGTTCACAGACACTGTGGGAGGGGTGGTGTTTACAGAGATTGTGGGGTGGGTGGTGTTCACAGAGATTGTGGGACGGGTGGTGTTTACAGAGATTGTGTGACGGGTGGTGGGTCACAGACACTGTGGGACGGGTGGTGTTCACAGACACTGTGGGACGGGTGGTGTTTACAGAGATTGTGGGGTGGGTGGTGGGTCACAGACACTGTGGGGTGGGTGGTTTTACAGAGATTGTGGGACTGGTGGTGTTCACAGACACTGTGGGGTGGGTGGTGATTACAGAGATTGTGGGGTGGGTGGTGTTTACAGAGACTGTGTGATGGGTGGTGTTTACAGAGATTGTGTGATGGGTGGTGGGTCACAGACACTGTGGGAGGGGTGGTGTTTACAGAGATTGTGTGATGGGTGCTGGGTCACAGACACTGTGGGGTGGGTGGTGTTCACAGACACTGTGGGGTGGGTGCTGGGTCACAGAGACTGTGTGATGGGTGGTGTTCACAGAGATTGTGGGACGGGTGGTGTTTACAGAGATTGTGTGACGGGTGGTGGGTCACAGACACTGTGGGGTGGGTGGTGTTTACAGAGATTGTGGGGTGGGTGGTGTTTACAGAGATTGTGTGATGGGTGGTGGGTCACAGACACTGTGGGACGGGTGGTGCTTACAGAGATTGTGGGACGGATGGTGTTTACAGAGATTGTGCTGTGGGGTGGGTGGTGTTTACAGAGATTGTGGGACGGGTGGTGTTTACAGAGATTGTGTGACGGGTGGTGGGTCACAGACACTGTGGGACGGGTGGTGTTCACAGACACTGTGGGACGGGTGGTGTTTACAGAGATTGTGGGATGGGTGGTGTTCACAGACACTGTGGGGTGGGTGGTGTTTACAGAGATTGTGTGACGGGTGGTGTTCACAACAACTGTGGGGTGGGTGATGTTTACAGAGATTGTGGGGTGGGTGGTGTTTACAGAGATTGTGGGACTGGTGGTGTTCACAGACACTGTGGGACTGGTGGTGTTTACAGAGACTGTGGGGTGGGTGGTGTTCACAACAACTGTGGGACGGGTGGTGTTTACAGAGATTGTGGGGTGGGTGGTGTTTACAGACAACTGTGGGACGGGTGGTGTTTACAGAGATTGTGGGGTGGGTGGTGTTTACAGACACTGTGGGACGGGTGGTGTGCACAGAGATTGTGGGGTGGGTGGTGGGTCACAGACACTGTGGGATGGGTGGTGTTTACAGAGATTGTGGGGTGGGTGGTGGGTCACAGAGACTGTGGGACGGGTGGTGTTTACAGACACTGTGGGGTGGGTGGTGTTTACAGAGATTGTGGGGTGGGTGGTGGGTCACAGAGACTGTGGGATGGGTGGTGTTTACAGAGACTGTGGGACGGGTGGTGTTCACAGACACTGTGGGACGGGTGGTGTTTACAGAGATTGTATGATGGGTGGTGTTTACAGAGATTGTATGATGGGTGGTGGGTCACAGAGACTGTGGAGTGGGTGGTGTTCACAGACACTGTGGGGTGGGTGGTGTTTACAGAGATTGTGTGATGGGTGGTGGGTCACAGACACTGTGGGGTGGGTGGTGTTCACAGACACTCTGGGACAGGTGGTGTTCACAGAGACTGTGGGGTGGGTGGTGTTTACAGAGATTGTGGGACGGGTGGTGTTCACAGACACTGTGGGGTGGGTGGTGTTTACAGAGATTGTGGGACAGGTGGTGTTCACAGACACTGTGGGATGGGTGGTGTTTACAGAGACTGTGTGATGGGTGGTGGGTCACAGACACTGTGGGGCAGGTGGTGTTTACAGAGATTGTGGGGTGGGTGGTGTTCACAGAGACTGTGGGGTGGGTGGTGTTCACAGACACTGTGGGAGGGGTGGTGTTTACAGAGATTGTGTGATGGGTGGTGGGTCACAGAGACTGTGGGGTGGGTGGTGTTCACAGACACTGTGGGGTGGGTGGTGTTTACAGAGATTGTGGGACGGGTGGTGTTCACAGACACTGTGGGACGGGTGGTGTTTACAGAGATTGTGGGGTGGGTGGTGTTCACAGAGATTGTGGGACGGGTGGTGTTTACAGAGATTGTGTGACGGGTGGTGGGTCACAGAGACTGTGGGGTGGGTGGTGTTTACAGAGATTGTGGGACGGGTGGTGTTCACAGACACTGTGGGAGGGGTGGTGTTTACAGAGATTGTGGGGTGGGTGGTGTTCACAGACACTGTGGGACGGGTGGTGTTTACAGAGATTGTGGGGTGGGTGGTGTTCACAGAGATTGTGGGACGGGTGGTGTTTACAGAGATTGTGTGACGGGTGGTGGGTCACAGAGACTGTGGGGTGGGTGGTGTTTACAGAGATTGTGGGACGGGTGGTGTTCACAGACACTGTGGGAGGGGTGGTGTTTACAGAGATTGTGGGGTGGGTGGTGTTCACAGAGATTGTGGGACGGGTGGTGTTTACAGAGATTGTGTGACGGGTGGTGGGTCACAGAGACTGTGGGGTGGGTGGTGTTTACAGAGATTGTGGGACGGGTGGTGTTCACAGACACTGTGGGACGGGTGGTGTTTACAGAGATTGTGTGATGGGTGGTGGGTCACAGAGACTGTGGGGTGGGTGGTGTTCACAGACACTGTGGGGTGGGTGTGTTTACAGAGATTGTGTGATAGGTGGTGGGTCACAGACACTGTGGGACGGGTGGTGTTCACAGACACTGTGGGGTAGGTGGTGTTTACAGAGATTGTGGGGTGGGTGGTGTTCACAGACACTGTGGGAGGGGTGATGTTTACAGAGATTGTGGGGTGGGTGGTGTTCACAGAGATTGTGGGACGGGTGGTGTTTACAGAGATTGTGTGATGGGTGGTGGGTCACAGACACTGTGGGACGGGTGGTGTTTACTGAGATTGTATGATGGGTGGTGGGTCACAGACACTGTGGGACGGGTGGTGTTCACAGACACTGTGGGACGGGTGGTGTTTACAGAGATTGTGTGATGGGTGGTGGGTCACAGAGATTGTGGGGTGGGTGGTGTTCACAGAGATTGTGGGGTGGGTGGTGTTTACAGATTGTGGGTGGTGGTGTTCACAGAACTGTGGGACGGGTGGTGTTTACAGAGATTGTGTGACGGGTGGTGGGTCACAGACAACTGTGGGACGGGTGGTGTTTACAGAGATTGTGGGGTGGGTGGTGTTTACAGACACTGTGGGACGGGTGGTGTTAACAGAGATTGTGGGGTGGGTGGTGGGTCACAGAGACTGTGGGATGGGTGGTGTTTACAGAGATTGTGTGATGGGTGGTGGGTCACAGAGATTGTGGGGTGGGTGGTGTTCACAGACACTGTGGGACGGGTGGTGTTTACAGAGATTGTGGGGTGGGTGGTGGGTCACAGACACTGTGGGGTGGGTGGTGTTTACAGAGATTGTGGGACGGGTGGTGTTCACAGACACTGTGGGACGGGTGGTGTTTACAGAGATTGTGTGATGGGTGGTGGGTCACAGAGACTGTGGAGTGGGTGGTGTTCACAGACACTGTGGGGTGTGTGGTGTTTACAGAGATTGCGTGATGGGTGGTGGGTCACAGAGACTGTGGGGTGGGTGGTGTTCACAGACACTGTGGGACAGGTGGTGTTCACAGAGACTGTGGGGTGGGTGGTGTTTACAGAGATTGTGGGACGGGTGGTGTTCAGAGACACTGTGGGACGGGTGGTGTTTACAGAGATTGTGGGACGGATGGTGTTTACAGAGATTGTATGATGGGTGGTGGGTCACAGACACTGTGGGACGGGTGGTGTTTACAGAGATTGTGGGGTGGGTGGTGGGTCACAGAGACTGTGGGGTGGGTGGTGTTTACAGAGATTGTGGGGTGGGTGGCGGGTCACAGAGACTGTGGGGTGGGTGGTGGGTCACAGACACTGTGGGAGGGGTGGTGTTTACAGAGATTGTGGGACGGGTGGTGTTCACAGACACTGTGGGACGGGTGGTGTTTACAGAGATTGTGTGATGGGTGGTGGGTCACAGAGACTGTGGGGTGGGTGGTGTTTACAGAGATTGTGGGGTGGGTGGTGTTTACAGAGATTGTGTGATGGGTGGTGGGTCACAGAGACTGTGGGGTGGGTGGTGTTCACAGACACTGTGGGACGGGTGGTGTTTACAGAGACTGTGGGGTGGGTGGTGTTTACAGAGATTGTGGGACGGGTGGTGTTCACAGACACTGTGGGACGGGTGGTGTTTACACAGATTGTGGGACGGATGGTGTTTACAGAGATTGTATGATGGGTGGTGGGTCACAGACACTGTGGGGTGGGTGGTGTTCACAGACACTGTGGGGTGGGTGCTGGGTCACAGAGACTGTGTGATGGGTGGTGTTCACAGAGATTGTGGGACGGGTGGTGTTTACAGAGATTGTGTGACGGGTGGTGGGTCACAGACACTGTGGGGTGGGTGGTGTTTACAGAGATTGTGGGGTGGGTGGTGTTTACAGAGATTGTGTGATGGGTGGTGGGTCACAGAGACTGTGGGGTGGGTGGTGTTTACAGAGATTGTGGGGTGGGTGGTGTTCACAGAGATTGTGGGACGGGTGGTGTTTACAGAGATTGTGTGACGGGTGGTGGGTCACAGACACTGTGGGACGGGTGGTGTTCACAGACACTGTGGGACGGGTGGTGTTTACAGAGATTGTGGGGTGGGTGGTGTTCACAGACACTGTGGGGTGGGTGGTGTTTACAGAGATTGTGGGACGGGTGGTGTTCACAGACACTGTGGGGTGGGTGGTGTTTACAGAGATTGTGGGGTGGGTGGTGTTCACAGAGATTGTGGGACGGGTGGTGTTTACAGAGATTGTGGGACGGGTGGTGTTTACAGAGACTGTGGGGTGGGTGGTGTTCACAACAACTGTGGGACGGGTGGTGTTTACAGAGATTGTGGGGTGGGTGGTGGGTCACAGACACTGTGGGGTGGGTGGTGGGTCACAGACACTGTGGGATGGGTGGTGTTTACAGAGATTGTGGGGTGGGTGGTGGGTCACAGAGACTGTGGAGTGGGTGGTGTTCACAGACACTGTGGGGTGGGTGGTGTTTACAGAGATTGTGTGATGGGTGGTGGGTCACAGAGACTGTGGGACGGGTGGTGTTTACAGAGATTGTGGGACGGATGGTGTTTACAGAGATTGTGTGATGGGTGGTGGGTCACAGACACTGTGGGACGGGTGGTGTTTACAGAGATTGTATGATGGGTGGTGGGTCACAGAGACTGTGGAGTGGGTGGTGTTCACAGACACTGTGGGGTGGGTGGTGTTTACAGAGATTGTGTGATGGGTGGTGGGTCACAGACACTGTGGGGTGGGTGGTGTTCACAGAGATTGTGGGGTGGGTGGTGTTCACAGAGACTGTGGGGTGGGTGGTGTTTACAGAGATTGTGGGACGGATGGTGTTTAAAGAGATTGTATGATGGGTGGTGGGTCACAGACACTGTGGGACAGGTGGTGTTCACAGACACTGTGGGATGGGTGGTGTTTACAGAGATTGTGTGATGGGTGGTGGGTCACAGAGACTGTGGGGTGGGTGGTGTTCACAGACACTGTGGGGTGGGTGGTGTTTACAGAGATTGTGGGACGGGTGGTGTTCACAGACACTGTGGGACGGGTGGTGTTTACAGAGATTGTGGGGTGGGTGGTGTTCACAGAGATTGTGGGACGGGTGGTGTTTACAGAGATTGTGTGACGGGTGGTGGGTCACAGAGACTGTGGGGTGGGTGGTGTTTACAGAGATTGTGGGACGGATGGTGTTCACAGACACTGTGGGAGGGGTGGTGTTTACAGAGATTGTGGGGTGGGTGGTGTTCACAGACACTGTGGGACGGGTGGTGTTTACAGAGATTGTGGGGTGGGTGGTGTTCACAGAGATTGTGCGACGGATGGTGTTTACAGAGATTGTGTGACGGGTGGTGGGTCACAGAGACTGTGGGGTGGGTGGTGTTCACAGAGATTGTGGGACGGGTGGTGTTCACAGACACTGTGGGAGGGGTGGTGTTTACAGAGATTGTGGGGTGGGTGGTGTTCACAGAGATTGTGGGACGGGTGGTGTTTACAGAGATTGTGTGACGGGTGGTGGGTCACAGAGACTGTGGGGTGGGTGGTGTTTACAGAGATTGTGGGACGGGTGGTGTTCACAGACACTGTGGGACGGGTGGTGTTTACAGAGATTGTGGGACGGGTGGTGTTCACAGAGATTGTGGGGTGGATGGTGTTTACAGAGATTGTGTGATGGGTGGTGGGTCACAGAGACTGTGGGGTGGGTGGTGTTTACAGAGATTGTGGGACGGGTGGTGTTCACAGACACTGTGGGAGGGGTGGTGTTTACAGAGATTGTGGGGTGGGTGGTGTTCACAGACACTGTGGGACGGGTGGTGTTTACAGAGATTGTGGGGTGGGTGGTGTTCACAGAGATTGTGGGACGGGTGGTGTTTACAGAGATTGTGTGATGGGTGGTGGGTCACAGAGACTGTGGGGTGGGTGGTGTTTACAGAGATTGTGGGACGGGTGGTGTTCACAGACACTGTGGGAGGGGTGGTGTTTACAGAGATTGTGGGGTGGGTGGTGTTCACAGAGATTGTGGGACGGGTGGTGTTTACAGAGATTGTGTGACGGGTGGTGGGTCACAGAGACTGTGGGGTGGGTGGTGTTTACAGAGATTGTGGGACGGGTGGTGTTCACAGACACTGTGGGACGGGTGGTGTTTACAGAGATTGTGTGATGGGTGGTGGGTCACAGAGACTGTGGGGTGGGTGGTGTTCACAGACACTGTGGGGTGGGTGGTGTTTACAGAGATTGTGTGATGGGTGGTGGGTCACAGAGACTGTGGGACGGGTGGTGTTCACAGACACTGTGGGACGGGTGGTGTTTACAGAGATTGTGGGGTGGGTGGTGTTCACAGAGATTGTGGGACGGGTGGTGTTTACAGAGATTGTGGGGTGGGTGGTGTTTACAGAGATTGTGGGACGGGTGGTGTTTACAGAGATTGTGTGATGGGTGGTGGGTCACAGACACTGTGGGACGGGTGGTGTTTACTGAGATTGTATGATGGGTGGTGGGTCACAGACACTGTGGGACGGGTGGTGTTCACAGACACTGTGGGACGGGTGGTGTTTACAGAGATTGTGTGATGGGTGGTGGGTCACAGAGATTGTGGGGTGGGTGGTGTTCACAGACACTGTGGGACGGGTGGTGTTTACAGAGATTGTGTGATGGGTGGTGGGTCACAGAGACTGTGGAGTGGGTGGTGTTCACAGACACTGTGGGGTGGGTGGTGTTTACAGAGATTGCGTGATGGGTGGTGGGTCACAGAGACTGTGGGGTGGGTGGTGTTCACAGACACTGTGGGACTGGTGGTGTTCACAAAGACTGTGGGGTGGGTGGTGTTTACAGAGATTGTGGGACGGGTGGTGTTCAGAGACACTGTGGGACGGGTGGTGTTTACAGAGATTGTGGGACGGATGGTGTTTACAGAGATTGTATGATGGGTGGTGGGTCACAGACACTGTGGGACGGGTGGTGTTCACAGAGATTGTGGGATGGGTGGTGTTTACAGAGATTGTGTGATGGGTGGTGGGTCACAGACATTGTGGGACGGGTGGTGTTTACAGAGATTGTGGGGTAGGTGGTGTTCACAGACACTGTGGGGTGGGTGGTGTTTACAGAGATTGTGGGGTGGGTGGTGTTCACAGACACTGTGGGGTGGGTGGTGTTTACAGAGATTGTGGGACGGGTGGTGGTCACAGACACTGTGGGGTGGGTGGTGTTTACCGAGATTGTGGGGTGGGTGGTGTTCACAGACACTGTGGGGTGGGTGGTGTTTACAGAGATTGTGGGGTAGGTGGTGGGTCACAGACACTGTGGGGTGGGTGGTGTTTACAGAGATTGTGGGACGGGTGGTGTTTACAGAGATTGTGTGATGGGTGGTGGGTCACAGAGACTGTGGGGTGGGTGGTGTTTACAGAGATTGTGGGACGGGTGGTGTTTACAGAGATTGTGTGACGGGTGGTGGGTCACAGACACTGTGGGACGGGTGGTGTTCACAGACACTGTGGGACGGGTGGTGTTTACAGAGATTGTGGGGTGGGTGGTGTTCACAGACACTGTGGGGTGGGTGGTGTTTACAGAGATTGTGTGACGGGTGGTGTTCACAACAACTGTGGGGTGGGTGATGTTTACAGAGATTGTGGGGTGGGTGGTGTTTCCAGAGATTGTGGGACTGGTGGTGTTCACAGACACTGTGGGACGGGTGGTGTTTACAGAGACTGTGGGGTGGGTGGTGTTCACAACAACTGTGGGACGGGTGGTGTTTACAGAGATTGTGGGGTGGGTGGTGTTTACAGACACTGTGGGACGGGTGGTGTTTACAGAGATTGTGGGGTGGGTGGTGTTTACAGACACTGTGGGACGGGTGGTGTGCACAGAGATTGTGGGGTGGGTGGTGGGTCACAGACACTGTGGGATGGGTGGTGTTTACAGAGATTGTGGGGTGGGTGGTGGGTCACAGAGACTGTGGGACGGGTGGTGTTCACAGACACTGTGGGGTGGGTGGTGTTTACAGAGATTGTGGGGTGGGTGGTGGGTCACAGAGACTGTGGGGTGGGTGGTGTTTACAGAGACTGTGGGACGGGTGGTGTTCACAGACACTGTGGGACGGGTGGTGTTTACAGAGATTGTGGGACGGGTGGTGTTTACAGAGATTGTGGGACGGGTGGTGTTTACAGACACTGTGGGAGTGGGTGGTGTTCACAGACACTGTGGGGTGGGTGGTGTTTACAGAGATTGTGGGACGGGTGGTGTTCACAGACACTGTGGGGTGGGTGGTGTTTACAGAGACTGTGTGATGGGTGGTGTTTACAGAGATTGTATGATGGGTGGTGGGTCACAGACATTGTGGGACGGGTGGTGTTTACAGAGATTGTGTGACGGGTGGTGTTTACAGAGATTGCGGGGTAGGTGGTGTCCACAGACACTGTGGGGTGGGTGGTGTTTACAGAGATTGTGGGGTGGGTGGTGTTCACAGACACTGTGGGACGGGTGGTGTTTACAGAGATTGTGTGACGGGTGGTGGGTCACAGAGACTGTGGGGTGGGTGGTGTTTACAGAGATTGTGGGACGGGTGGTGTTCACAGACACTGTGGGACGGGTGGTGTTTACAGAGATTGTGGGGTGGGTGGTGTTTACAGAGATTGTGTGATGGGTGGTGGGTCACAGAGACTGTGGGGTGGGTGGTGTTTACAGAGATTGTGGGACGGGTGGTGTTTACAGAGATTGTGTGATGGGTGGTGGGTCACAGACACTGTGGGACGGGTGGTGTTCACAGAGATTGTGGGGTGGGTGGTGTTTACAGAGATTGTGTGATGGGTGGTGGGTCACAGAGACTGTGGGGTGGGTGGTGTTTACAGAGATTGTGGGGTGGGTGGTGTTCACAGAGATTGTGGGGTGGGTGGTGTTTACAGAGATTGTGGGACGGGTGGTGTTCACAGACACTGTGGGGTGGGTGGTGTTTACAGAGATTGTGGGACGGGGTGGTGTTCACAGACACTGTGGGGTGGGTGGTGTTTACAGAGATTGTGGGGTGGGTGGTGTTCACAGACACTGTGGGACGGGTGGTGTTTACAGAGATTGTGGGGTGGGTGGTGTTCACAGACACTGTGGGACGGGTGGTGTTTACAGAGATTGTGTGATGGGTGGTGGGTCACAGACACTGTGGGGTGGGTGGTGTTTACAGAGATTGTGGGGTGGGTGGTGTTCACAGACACTGTGGGGTGGGTGGTGTTTACAGAGATTGTGGGGTGGGTGGTGTTCACAGACACTGTGGGACGGGTGGTGTTTACAGAGATTGTGGGGTGGGTGGTGGGTCACAGAGACTGTGGGACGGGTGGTGTTCACAGACACTGTGGGACGGGTGGTGTTTACAGAGATTGTGGGGTGGGTGGTGTTCACAGAGACTGTGGGGTGGGTGGTGTTTACAGAGATTGTGGGACGGGTGGTGTTTACAGAGATTGTGGGACGGGTGGTGTTTACAGAGATTGTATGATGGGTGGTGGGTCACAGACACTGTGGGACGGGTGGTGTTTACAGAGATTGTGGGACGGATGGTATTTACAGAGATTGTGTGATGGGTGGTGGGTCACAGACATTGTGGGACGGGTGGTGTTCACAGAGATTGTGGGGTGGGTGGTGTTTACAGAGATTGTGTGGTGGGTGGTGGGTCACAGACACTGTGGGACGGGTGGTGTTCACAGAGATTGTGGGGTGGGTGGTGGGTCACAGACACTGTGGGGTGGGTGGTGTTTACAGAGATTGTGTGATGGGTGGTGGGTCACAGACACTGTGGGGTGGGTGGTGTTTACAGAGATTGTGGGGTGGGTGATGTTTACAGAGATTGTGTGATGGGTGGTGGGTCACAGAGGTTGTGGGGTGGGTGGTGTTCACAGACACTGTGGGACGAGTGGTGTTTACAGAGACTGTGGGGTGGGTGGTGGGTCACAGACACTGTGGGACGGGTGGTGTTTACAGGGATTGTGGGGTGGGTGGTGTTCACAGACACTGTGGGGTGGTTGGTGTTTACAGGGATTGTGGGGTGGGTGGTGTTCACAGACACTGTGGGGTGGTTGGTGTTTACAGAGATTGTGTGATGGGTGGTGGGTCACAGACACTGTGGGGTGGGTGGTGTTTACAGAGATTGTGGGGTGGGTGGTGTTTACAGAGATAGTGTGATGGGTGGTGGGTCACAGAGATTGTGGGGGGGGTGGTGTTCACAGACACTGGGACGAGTGGTGTTGACAGAGACTGTGGGGTGGGTGTTGGGTCACAGACACTGTGGGACGGGTGGTGTTCACAGACACTGTGGGACGAGCGGTGTTTACAGAGATTGTGGGGTGGGTGGTGTTTACATAGATTGTGGGACTGGTGGTGTTCACAGACACTGTGGGGTTGGTGGTGTTTACAGAGATTGTGGGGTGGGTGGTGTTCACAGAGACTGTGGGACGGGTGGTGTTTACAGAGATTGTGGGACGGGTGGTGTTTAAGAGATTGTGTGATGGGTGGTGCGTCACAGACACTGTGGGGTGGGTGGTGTTTACAGACACTGTGGGGTGGGTGGTGTTTGCAGAGATTGTGGGACGGGTGGTGTTTACAGAGATTGTGTTATGGGTGGTGCGTCACAGACACTGTGGGGTGGGTGGTGTTCAGAGACACTGTGGGACGGGTGGTGTTCACAATGATTGTGGGATGGGTGGTGTTTACAGATACTGTGGGGTGGGTGGTGTTCACAGAGATTGTGGGGTGGGTGGTGGGTCACAGAGACTGTGGGGTGGGTGGTGTTCACAGACACTGTGGGGTAGGTGGTGTTTACAGAGATTGTGTGATGGGTGGTGGGTCACAGAGACTGTGGGGTGGGTGGTGTTCACAGACACTGTGGGGTGGGTGGTGTTTACAGAGATTGTGGGACGGGTGGTGTTCACAGACACTGTGGGACAGGTGGTGTTCACAGACACTGTGGGGTGGGTGGTGTTCACAGAGATTGTGTGATGGGTGGTGTTCACAGACACTGTGGGGTGGGTGGTGTTTGCAGAGATTCTGTGATGGGTGGTGGGTCACAGACACTGTGGGGTGGGTGGTGTTTACAGAGATTGTGGGACGGGTGGTGTTCAGAGACACTGTGGGACGGGTGGTGTTCACAGAGATTGTGGGACGGGTGGTGTTTACAGAGACTGTGGGACGGGTGGTGTTCACAGAGATTGTGGGACGGGTGGTGTTTACAGAGACTGTGTGATGTGTGGTGGGTCACAGACACTGTGGGACTGGTGGTGTTTACAGAGATTGTGGGACGGATGGTGTTTACAGAGATTGTGTGATGGGCGGTGGGTCACAGACATTGTGGGACGGGTGGTGTTCACAGAGATTGTGGGGTGGGTGGTGTTTACAGACATTGTGTGATGGGTGGTGGGTCACAGACACTGTGGGACGGGTGGTGTTCACAGAGATTGTGGGGTGGGTGGTGGGTCACAAACACTGTGGGGTGGGTGGTGTTTACAGAGATTGTGTGATGGGTGGTGGGTCACAGACACTGTGGGGTGGGTGGTGTTTACAGAGATTGTGGGGTGGGTGGTGTTTACAGAGATAGTGTGATGGGTGGTGGGTCACAGAGGTTGTGGGGGGGGTGGTGTTCACAGACACTGGGACGAGTGGTGTTTACAGAGACTGTGGGGTGGGTGTTGGGTCACAGACACTGTGGGACGGGTGGTGTTCACAGACACTGTGGGACGAGCGGTGTTTACAGAGATTGTGGGGTGGGTGGTGTTTACATAGATTGTGGGACAGGTGGTGTTCACAGACACTGTGGGGTTGGTGGTGTTTACAGAGATTGTGGGGTGGGTGGTGTTCACAGAGACTGTGGGACGGGTGGTGTTTACAGAGATTGTGGGACGGGTGTTGTTTACAGAGATTGTGTGATGGGTGGTGCGTCACAGACACGGTGGGGTGGGTGGTTTTTACAGACACTGTGGGGTGGGTGGTGTTTACAGAGATTGTGGGACGGGTGGTGTTTACAGAGATTGTGTGATGGGTGGTGCGTCACAGACACTGTGGGGTGGGTGGTGTTCAGAGACACTGTGGGACGGGTGGTGTTCACAATGATTGTGGGATGGGTGGTGTTTACAGACACTGTGGGGTGGGTGGTGTTCACAGAGATTGTGGGGTGGGTGGTGGGTCACAGAGACTGTGGGGTGGGTGGTGTTCACAGACACTGTGGGACAGGTGGTGTTCACAGACACTGTGGGGTGGGTGGTGTTTACAGAGATTGTGGGACGGATGGTGTTTACAGAGATTGTGTGATGGGTGGTGGGTCACAGACACTGTGGGACGGGTGGTGTTTACAGACACTGTGGGACGGGTGGTGTTTACAGAGATTGTGGGACGGATGGTGTTTACAGAGATTGTGTCATGGGTGGTGGGTCACAGACATTGTGGGACGGTGGTGCTTACAGAGATTGTGGGACGGGTGGTGTTTACAGAGATTGTGGGGTAGGTGGTGTTCACGGACATTGTTGGGGGGGTGGTGTTTACAGAGATTGTGGGGTGGGTGGTGTTCACAGACACTGTGGGGTGGGTGGTGTTTACAGAGATTGTGGGGTGGGTGGTGTTCACAGACACTGTGGGGTGGGTGGTGTTCACCGAGATTGTGGGGTGGGTGGTGTTCACAGAGATTGTGGGACGGGTGGTGTCCACAGACACTGTGGGGTGGGTGGTGTTCACAGAGATTGTGTGATGGGTGGTGGGTCACAGAGACTGTGGAGTGGGTGGTGTTCACAGACACTGTGAGACAGGTGGTGTTCACAGACACTGTGGGGTGGGTGGTGTTTACAGAGATTGTGTGATGGGTGGTGGGTCACAGACACTGTGGGACGGGTGGTGTTCACAGAGATTGTGGGGTGGGTGGTGGGTCACAGACACTGTAGGGTGGGTGGTGTTTACAGAGAGTGTCGGACGGGTGGTGTTCTCAGACACTGTGGGACGGGTGGTGTTTACAGAGATTGTGTGATGGGTGGTGGGTCACAGACACTGTGGGGTGGGTAGTGTTTACGGAGATTGTGGGGTGGGTGGTGTTTACAGAGATTGTGTGATGGGTGGTGGGTCACAGAGATTGTGGGGGGGGGGTGGTGTTCACAGACACTGGGACGAGTGGTGTTTACAGAGACTGTGGGTGGGTGGTGGGTCACAGACACTGTGGGACGGGTGGTGTTCACAGACACTGTGGGACGAGTGGTGTTTACAGAGATTGTGGGGTGGGTGGTGTTTACAGACACTGTGGGACGGGTGGTGTTCACAGACACTGTGGGGTGGGTGGTGTTTACAGAGATTGTGGGACGGGTGGTGTTTACAGAGATTGTGGGGTGGGTGGTGTTCACAGAGACTGTGGGACGGGTGGTGTTTACAGACACTGTGGGACGGGCGGTGTTTACAGAGATTGTGGGACGGGTGGTGTTTACAGACACTGTGGGACGGGTGGTGTTCACAGAGATTGTGGGACGGGTGGTGTTCACAGACACTGTGGGACGGGTGGTGTTCACAGAGATTGTGGGATGGGTGGTGTTCACAGACACTGTGGGACGGGTGGTGTTTACAGAGATTGTGGGGTGGGTGGTTGTGATTGTCAACCCCGGTGATCCGCTTTGTGATTTTTACTCTCCACCGTGGGGTTTTACAGTCCGGTGCTTTGCAGCTTGCATCCCACACTGTGTTGTTCCTGTAGAACGTTGTTGGAAAGGGGTGGGGGGGTGGAATATTGGACAATCTCAGAGAGTGGAGATGCTCCGTGCCTGCCTCACGCATTCCAAAGACATCAGGGTTTGTAAGAGTGAGTCAGTCTTGGGCACAAGAGATCCTGACGCTGGAAATCCAGAGCAACACACACACACACACACACACACACACACACACACACACACACACACACGCACAGATACATACACACACACGCACACGCACACGCACACGCACACGCACACGCACACATACACACACACACGCACAGATACATACACACACACACATGCACAGACATACACACACAAACACAGACACACACACACACACACATACACACAGATACACACACACACATGCACAGACACATACACACACACAAACACAGACACACACACACACACAGAGACACACACACACACACACACACACACACATACACACACACAGACACACACACACACACACACACACACACACACACACACACACACACACACACACACACACACACACAATGCTGCAGAAAATCAGCAGGGCCACACAGCATTTATGGAGAGGAATAAACAGTTGACGTTTAGAGCCGAGAGCCTTCATCAGGACTGCAAAGGAAGGGGGCAATAATCAGAATAAGAACGTTTGTTGTCAGATTATCTCGTATTCTGCAGTTTTGAGGAAGAAGCTGAAGCAGGAGGAGCTGGTAATTGTGGACAAGGTTAAGGAAATTGCTAAGAAATATGTTACAGCTCCCTCTGAGCAGTTATATAAACAAAGAACTGAACTTCAAATGGAACACAGTTCAGTGATCCCCATCTGTAATTTCTTATCCCCTGTCCAGCTCTTGGCTCCATCCCTCCCCCTCCTGTCTTCCCCTATCATTTTGGATCTCCCCCTTCTCCTCCCACTTTCAAATCCCTTACTCACTCTTCCTTCAGTTAGTCCTGACGAAGGGTCTCGGCCTGAAACGTCAACTGCGCCTCTTCCTAGAGATGCCGCCTGGCCTGCTGCGTTCACCAGCAACTTGGATGTGTGTTGCTTGAATTTCCAGCATCTGTAGAATTCCTGTTGTTTGCGTTTCAAATGGAACACAGTTTATTACTTTCGTCCTCGATTGTAAACCAATTAAAGAAAACAAGAAGTGAATTTTATGTACGCAGTGACAAAATTGGCAAACTGTTGGCTAACCAATTGAAGTCTAATTATGCTAAATCTCAAATTAATCAGATTTATAATCAAAATGACTGACTGATACTTGATCATGCAGGGATTAATCAAACTTTCTTTGGTTTTTATTCTTCCTTATAGCAGTCAGAGTCTCCTCGAGACTCTAAATATATGAATGATTTTTTAGATAACCTGGACTTCCCTGAGATTTCACAGGATATGTCTTCTATGCTAGATACTCCCATTACCACTGATGAGATTAAGAATGTTATTTCCTCTATGAACCTGGGGAAAGCTCCTGGCCCTGATGGGTTTACCGTAGAATTTTATAAATGTTTTGCACCTTCATTAGTCCCTTGGTTCTGTAGGGTTTTCGAGGCTTCATTAAAACTTGGTAAACTCCCCGAATCTTTTAATAGAGCGTCAATCTCTCTAATATTAAAGAAGGATAAAGATCCTGCTCAATGTGCATCTTATAGACCAATATCTTTATTAAATGTTGACTCTAAAATTTTTTCTAAGTTATTAGCAAACAGATTATAAAAAGTACTTCCTTTTATTATTTCGAAAAACCAAACGGGTTTTATTAAAGGTCGTTACTCTTTTTATAACATTCGCACACTGTTAAATATTGTTTATACCTCCTCATAAAATGTACCTGAGTGTGTTATCTCTTTAGATGCTGAGAAAGCTTTTGATAGAGTAGAATGGCCTTACTTATTTAAGGTGCTTGAAATGTTTAATTTTAGCTCGAAATTTATATCCTGGATCAAACTGTTATATCATTCTCCTGTGGCCTCGGTTCGTACTAACTCTCTAAGCTCACCTTTTTTCCCTCTTTTTCGAGGTTCTCGACAAGGCTGTCCTCTTAGTCCTTTATTATTTGATATTGTATTAGAACCTCTTGCAATTGCCATTCGAGAATCTCCAAATATTACTGGGATAACTCGTAGCTTAAAATCCCATAAAATATCACTCTATGCTGATGACTTACTTTTATATATTTCTGCTGTTTTAGAGTTTTATTAGCACAATTTAGTCTCTTTTCAGGTTATAAATTAAATCTTAGTAAGAGTGAACTTTTCCCGATTAATAAACAACTTCCCTTATATCATAACTTTCCGTTTAAATTGATTAATAATTATTTTTCATATCTTGGGATTAAAATTACTTGTAAACACAAAGATTTATTTAAGATTAACTTTTTACCTCTAATTGACCATATTATTCAACTTTCATCTAAATGGTTTCCTTTATATTTAACTTTGATTGGTCGTATTAATGCAGTTAAGATGTTTTTTCTGCCAAAATTTCTATATATATTTCAGGCATTACCGATTTTTGTTCCAAAATCTTTTTTTGATAAAGTTGACTCAAAAATTTCTTCATTTATTTGGCAAAATAAAAACCCGAGACAGGGTAAAACACATTTACAGAAAGCTAAGAGAGATGGAGGTTTAGCATTACCTAACTTTAGATTCTATTGTTGGGCAATCAATATTCCACATATGAAATTTTGGTTACTTGATCAGGATATATTATCCATTCCTAAATGGGTAGCATTGGAATTACAATCTGCTCAGGGCTATACACTTGGCTCTATTTTAGGTTCCTCTCTTCCTTTTGATTTGAAACGCCTTAAACAGGTATCTAACCCAATAGTTAAATATACCTTCCGTATTTGGTTCCAATTCAGAAAATTTTTTGATCTTAACCAATTTGGGCTAGCGATTCCTATTTTAGGTAACATATTTTTTCCTCCCTCTTTTACGGATCGTGCTTTTCAAATTTGGAAGACTAAGGGTATTTCACGGTTTTTGGATTTATTTTTAGATGGTTCCCTTATGTCTTTTGAACAATTATCTAATAAATATAATTTATCAAGAATACATTTTTTTAGATATCTACAAGTTAGAAATTTCCTAAGTACTATACTTTCTTCTTTTCCAATGCTTTCTCCTACTTACATTTTAGATACTATAATTAACCTTAATCCATGTCAGAAAGGTGCATCGGCTATGATTTATAATATTATTATGAAACTTAGGAAAGCTCCATTTGATAAGATTAGGGTAGATTGGGAACAGGAATTGGGGTCTATCATTTCCGTGGATGACTGGGGGCAGATTTTACAATTAGTCAATACTTCCTCTATCTGTGCTAAACATTCCCTAATTCAATTTAAAGTTGTTCATAGAGCACATATGTCCAAAGATAAATTAGCTCGCTTTTATTCTCATATTAATCCTTTTTGTGATAGATGTCTGGGGCAGATAGCCTCTTTAACTCATATGTTTTGGTCTTGTCCTACTCTGGAAACTTTTTGGAGAGACATTTTTAATATTATCTCAAAGGTATTGAATATAGATATCTCTCCTCACCCTATTACTGCTATCTTTGGACTACCTAAAATTTCCAGTAATCTTTCCCCTTCAGCCCGTAGAATGATTGCATTTCTTACTTTAATGGCGAAAAGATGTATCTTACAACATTGGAAAGAGCTTAACGCTCCAACCACCTTTTTTTGGTTTTCTCAGACGATATTATGCTTGAATTTGGAGAAAATTAGAAGTAATCTTTATGATTCCTCACTTAAATTTGAACAGACCTGGAGATCTTTTATTCAATATTTTCATTTAATGTAATTTTTTTTTCTTCTCTTTTTTGCTCCATATTTATATATCCTTGTTTTTTTTTACTGTTTTTAATGGAGGTCGGGTTTGAGGACGTGATTTTAAGTTCTTTAACTCTACTTGGTTCCAAGTTAGCCCATTGCTTTGCTTTTAGTTTAGATGCACGGTGGTTTTTTTGGGGTTTTTTTTTCCTTTTCTCTATTGATATATATATATATATATATAAAAATTAGTATACTATTATGTTACCTTAGTATGTTATGTTTAAATTACATTGTATCACTTTTTTTTCTGTATTAATATCTCTTGTAATTTTATTATATTCTAACAGTGTATTAGTGCCTACATGGCTTACCCTTTTGTATACTTATTCAATAAAAAGATTTAAAAAGAAAGAAAGAAGAAAAAGGTGTGGAGGGGTGGGAGTAAACAGTGGGTATGCTATGTTGGTGTTGGAAGTGTGGCCACACTTGAGGGCTGTTCCTCGGACTGTGATGGCATTAATTTTGCTGACAAATAAAGCCAATCATTATCTTTGTAAATGAACAAACAGTTGGCATTTCAGGCTGAGACCCTTCTTCACGATCTCAGCCTGAAACATCGACTGTTTGTTCCTCTCCCTGGACACTGCCTGGCCTGCATTGTGTGTGTTACTCCAGATTTCCAGCATTTGCTCAATTTCTCGCGCCCATGATCTTTACTTTTTCTCCTGCAAGGGGCTGTATGGGGAAGCCATTATGGTGACGAACGATATGGTGGCAGGGATGATTCCAGGGCCGACAGGGGAGACTCCAGTGAGGAATTGATCCCAAAGGTTTTGGTGCCACTTACTCCCTTGTCTGGGCTTTGAGCTCGGGCTGTGGGGGTTGTGAAGAATGGGTCGAACAGCTGCAGAACTGGTTTGTCAGCTTTGCGTTCATGGAGTCACAGAACACTGCAGCACAGAAATAAGTCCTTCAGCCCATCTAGGTTGTGCTGGTCTTGTCACCTGCCTAGTCCTATTGACGCTCTTGGACCACATCGCCTCCCACCCACATAGCTATCTGAACTTCTCCTGAATGCTGGAATTGCCCCCCCATTCACCAGTCATGCTGACAGTTCGTTCCACATTCTCACATCGTCTGAATGAAGAAGCCCCCCTCAGGTTCACCTGAAACATTCTACCTTTCACCCTTAAACCACGACCACTAGTCATAGTCTCACCCAGCATCAGTGGAAAAAGCCTGCTTCTACTTATCCTATCGACGCCCCTGATAATTTTGTCTGTCAAATCTTCCCTCGCCCTCCTACGCTCCAGGGATTAAAGTCCAAACCTATTCAACCTTTCCCGCACTCCTTCAATCCTTCCTGTAGGGAGGTGGCCAGAACTGCAGGCAGTGCTCCAAATTAGACCACATCTAGAGAGCAACTAGAGAGCAGGCTATTCTGGACTGGGTTTTGAGCAATGAGGAAGGGTTAATTAGCAATCTTGTCGTGAGAGGCCCCTTGGGTAAGAGTGACCATAATATGGTGGAATTCTTCATTAACATGGAGAGTGACACAGTTAATTCAGAAACAAAGGTTCTGAACTTAAAGAGGGGTAACTTTGAAGGTATGAGACGTGAATTAGCTAAGATAGACTGGCAAATGACACTTAAAGGATTGACGGTGGATATGCAATGGCAGGCATTTAAAGGTTGCATGGATGAACTACAACAATTGTTCATCCCAGTTTGGCAAAAGAATAAATCAAGGAAGGTAGTGCACCCGTGGCTGACAAGAGAAATTAGGGATAGTATCAATTCCAAAGAAGTAGCATACAAATTAGCCAGAGAAAGTGGCTCACCTGAGGACTGGGAGAAATTCAGAGTTCAGCAGAGGAGGACAAAGGGCTTAATTAGGAAGGGGAAAAAAGATTATGAGAGAAAACTGGCAGAGAACATAAAAACGGACTGTAAAAGCTTTTATAGATATGTAAAAAGGAAAAGACTGATAAAGACAAATGTAGGTCCCCTGCAGACAGAAACAGGTGAATTGATTATGGGGAGCAAGGACATGGCAGACCAATTGAATAATTACTTTGGTTCTGTCTTCACTAAGGAGGACATAAATAATCTTCCAGAAATAGTAAGGGACAGAGGGTCCAGTGAGATGGAGGAACTGAGTGAAATACATGTTAGTAGGGAAGTGGTGTTAGGTAAATTGAAGGGATTGAAGGCAGATAAATCCCCAGGGCCAGATGGTCTGCATCCCAGAGTGCTTAAGGAAGTAGCCCAAGAAATAGTGGATGCATTAGTGATAATTTTTCAAAACTCGTTAGATTCTGGACTAGTTCCTGAGGATTGGAGGGTGGCTAATGTAACCCCACTTTTTAAAAAAGGAGGGAGAGAGAAACCGGGGAATTATAGGCCGGTTAGCCTAACATCGGTGGTGGGGAAACTGCTGGAGTCAGTTATCAAGGATGTGATAACAGCACAGTTGGAAAGCGGTGAAATGATCGGACAAAGTCAGCATGGATTTGTGAAAGGAAAATCATGTCTGACGAATCTCATAGAATTTTTTGAGGATGTAACTAGTAGAGTGGATAGGGGAGAACCAGTGGATGTGGTATATTTGGATTTTCAAAAGGCTTTTGACAAGGTCCCACACAGGATATTAGTGTGCAAACTTAAAGCACACGGTATTGGGGGTAAGGTATTGGTGTGGGTGGAGAATTGGTTAGCAGACAGGAAGCAAAGAGTGGGAATAAACGGGACCTTTTCAGAATGGCAGGCGGTGACTAGTGGGGTACCGCAAGGCTCAGTGCTGGGACCCCAGTTGTTTACAATATATATTAATGACTTGGATGAGGGAATTAAATGCAGCATCTCCAAGTTTGCGGATGACACGAAGCTGGGTGGCAGTGTTAGCAGTGAGGAGGATGCTAAGAGGATGCAGGGTGACTTGGATAGGTTGGGTGAGTGGGCAAACTCATGGCAGATGCAATTTAATGTGGATAAATGTGAAGTTATCCACTTTGGTGGCAAAAATAGGAAAACAGATTATTATCTGAATGGTGGCCGATTAGGAAAAGGGGAGGTGCAACGAGACCTGGGTGTCATTATACACCAGTCATTGAAAGTGGGCATGCAGGTACAGCAGGCGATGAAAAAGGCGAATGGTATGCTGGCATTTATAGCGAGAGGATTCGAGTACAGGAGCAGGGAGGTACTACTGCAGTTGTACAAGGCCTTGGTGAGACCACACCTGGAGTATTGTGTGCAGTTTTGGTCCCCTAATCTGAGGAAAGACATCTTTGCCATAGAGGGAGTACAAAGAAGGTTCACCAGATTGATTCCTGGGATGGCAGGTCTTTCATATGAAGAAAGACTGGATGAACTGGGCTTGTACTCGTTGGAATTTAGAAGATTGAGGGGGGATCTGATTGAAACGTATAAGATCCTAAAGGGATTGGACAAGCTAGATGCGGGAAGATTGTTCCCGATGTTGGGGAGGTCCAGAACGAGGGGTCACAGTTTGAGGATAGAGGGGAAGCCTTTTAGGACCGAGATTAGGAAAAACTTCGTCACACAGAGAGTGGTGAATCTGTGGAATTCTCTGCCACAGCAAACTGTTGAGGCCAGTTCATTGGCTATGTTTAAGAGGGAGTTAGATATGGCCCTTGTGGCTACAGGGGTCAGGGGGTATGGAGGGAAGGCTGGGTTCTGAGTTGGATGATCAGCCATGATCATAATAAATGGCGGTGCAGGCTTGAAGGGCCGAATGGCCTACTCCTGCACCTATTTTCTATGTTTCTATGTTTCTATCTACTGTGG
Organism: Mobula hypostoma; assembly: GCF_963921235.1. NCBI lineage: Eukaryota > Metazoa > Chordata > Chondrichthyes > Myliobatiformes > Myliobatidae > Mobula > Mobula hypostoma. The sequence continues at coordinate 2,467,203 of NC_086101.1, read as the reverse complement.
CTGAGTAAACACAGACATCAGCACAGGCCCCAGCTCTTGGTGAGGAACAAAGGGGGAGAAATCCACCTCACCCCCCACCCCCCACCTCTGTCTCCACCCTGCACCACTGATCCAGTACTGCTTACCTGGACAGGGTGCCACAGAGAGAGGCCATACGATGGGACAGGTGATACAGAGATAGGGCTGATTCTGACAGAGGGTCACACTGTGGGAGGGGTGGTACCGAGGGAGGGTCACACTGTGGGAGGAGTGGTACCGAGGGAGGGTCACACTGTGGAAAGGGTGGTACTGTGGGAGGGGTGGTACCGAGGGAGGGTCACACTGTCGTGGGGGGGTGGTACTGAGGGAGAGTCACACTGTGGGAGGGGTGGTACTGAGGGAGGGTCACACTGTGGGACGGGTGGTACCGAGGAAGGGTCACACTGTGGAAGGGGTGGTACTGTGGGAGGGTCACACTGTGGGGGGGGTGGTACTGAGGGAGAGTCACACTGTGGGAGGGTCACACTGTGGGAGGGGTGGTACTGAGGGAGAGTCACACTGTGGGAGGGGTGGTACTGTGGGAGGGTCACACTGTGGGAGGGGTGGTACTGAGGGAGGGTCACACTGTGGGAGGGGTGGTACTGTGGGAGGGTCACACTGTGGGAGGGGTGGTACTGAGGGTCACACTGTGGGAGGGGTGGTACTGAGGGAGGGTCACACTGTGGGAGGGGTGGTACTGAGGGAGGGTCACACTGTGGGAGGGTCACACTGTGGGAGGGGTGGTACTGAGGGAGGGTCACACTGTGGGAGGGGTGGTACTGAGGGTCACACTGTGGGAGGGGTAGTACTGAGGGAGTACTGTGCTATGGGAGGGTGATAGAGTGGGAGCCATGGTACTACAGGAGGCCAGGCTGTGGGTGGATGGCAGCGAGGGCAGGTCAGGACTGTTGAAAGTGGTGAGTGGCCTGATCCAGGGGTATGGCTGATGAAAGAACGTGTCACTGTTTTCTCAGACAGCTGACTCCTATTGGAAAAACCATCAGAGTCAAACAGAGGAGATCACTAAACCATAAGACACAGGAGCAGAATTAGGCCACTTGGCCCATCGAGTCTGCACATGGCTGATTTATTATCCCTCTCAACCCTACTCTCCTGTTTTCTCACTGTAACCTTTGATGCCCTGACTAATCAGAAACATCAACCTCCATTTTAAATACACCCAGGGACTGGGCACCACGCCCATCTGTGGCAACAAATTCCACAGATTCACCACCAAAAAAGTTCCTCCTTACCTGTATTCTAAAGCCTCTATCCTGTGGCTGTGCCCTCTGGTCCAAGACTCCCCTAGGAGAGGAATTATACCCTCCACACCCACTCTCTCTCGGTCTTCCTCGTCAGCAACCTGGCCAATAAATTTGCACTATTTTCAACGTGTGGATTCTGAAATAAAAAAGTTCACAACACATGACATTGATATTAAATAAGATTCTGAAAAAAGCAACTTGTGGACATTTGTAAAAAGCAGAAGCTGTTAGTTACCCAGATAAGACTGCTGAACAGCTCCTGACCTGGATCTGGGCCGTACCCTCCAAATATCTAGACCTGCCTCTTGGTGTTTTTGCACTACCTTACTTTCCATTTTTCTATTTTCTATTTATGATTTATAATTTAAATTTTTAATATTTACTATCGATTTGTAATCCAGGGAGCGGGAAGCACAGAATCAAATATCGCTGTGATGATTTATGTTCTAGTATCAATTGTTTGGCGATAATAAAGTATAACTTTGAAAATCATACAGAGATACCTGTGAATCAATGTAATGAGGGAGTACATACTCACCCCAGAAGTCAGTGTCCGGACAGAGGCTTCCAGGGGACAGGCACAGGTTTCCACAGACAGTGTCCAGACAGAGTCTCCAGGAGAAAGGCAGAGGCTTCCCCAGTCAGTGTCCGGACAGAGGCTTCCAGGGGACAGGCAGAGGGACTTATAAGGCAAACGGAGAGTACTGGTGGAAAGTATCTAGACAGTGGCAGAAGACAAACAGTGTGACACACTGAGTTCAGAGCAGATGGTATCCAGAAAGGGGGTCCCAGGACACAGATGGAGGTCCTGATGGCTGGGACAGATAGAGAGAAGGGATCAATTGTGAGAGTGTGATAGTCGCAGAGACACCTGCTCAGCCCAGGGGCTGGTAGAACTGGTCAGACTGGTTTCACTGCTCACAGAATGAAACAAAATTAGAATCAACTTTATTATCACCAGCATGTGAAGCAGCTGTGCATTCTATAAGAACTTCAGGACAGGGGACCAGGAATAGCTGGCAGCAGGATCCCGGAGTGGGGATGACTCATTCCCGAAGGGACAGGATCCTGGAGTGGGAATGACTCACACCTGAAAGGACAGGATCGTAGAGTGGGAATACTCACTCCCAGAGGAAGACGGGATCCCGGAATAGGAATGACTCAGTTCCAGAGGGACAGGATACCAGAATGTGAACTGCTCATTTCTGGAGGGACAGGATCCCGGACTGGGAATGATTCACTCCCCATGGGACAGGAGACCGGGGTAAGAATTGCTCATTCCCAGACTGGGAATGACTTACCCCAGAGAGACAGGATCCTGGAGTAGGAATGACTCACCCATGGAGGAACAGGATCTCGGAGTGGGAACAACTCACTGCTGGAGGGACGGGATCCCGGACTGGGAATGACTCACTCCTGGATCCCGGTGTGGGAACGACTCATTCTCAGAGGGACTGGATCCGGGAGTGGAAAGGACTCAATACCGGAGAGACAGGACCCCGAGTGGGGATGACTCATTCCCAGAGGAACAGGATCCCGGAATGGGAATACCTCACTCCCAGACAGACAGCATCCCGGAGTGGGAATTGCTCATTACTCCCAGAGGGACAAAATTCCGGAGAGGCAGCAGCCTGAAGATTGACTGAGAAGAGTGAGAGGGGTGGTTACCCCACCTAGAGGCCCCGGCTCCACTTTCCAGCTGAGACATTCTGCTTTGCTCCTGGCTGAGTCCCTCCTGATCCCAAAACACTCTCCGCACCTCTCCTCATCCGACTGCCCTCACTGCTGTCAACTGAGCTCTCTCTGCCCATCAGCTTTCTCTGCCTGTCAGCCTTCTCTCTGCAACACACATCAAAGTTGCTGGTGAACGCAGCAGGCCAGGCAGCATCTCTAGGAAGAGGTACAGTCGACGTTTCAGGCCGAGACCCTGAGTCCTGACGAATGCTGCCTGGCCTGCTGCATTCACCAGCAACTTTGATGTGTGTTGCTTGAATTTCCAGCATCTGCAGAATTCCTGTTGTTAGCTTTCTCTCTGCCTGTGAGCTCTCTCTGCCCGTCAGCTCTCTCTGCCTGTCAGCCATCTCTCTGCCTTGGAACTTTCTGCTTTTATGCGAGCTCTCTCTGCCTGTGAGTTGTCAGCATTTACTGCAACACAGCGCTTCTAAGAACAGCAAAGCTGCGAAGAGGAGCTTCCCATTTCAGTTTTGTTCTTACTGCAGACAGCTGAACACAGCCTCGCCGTGAACCCACATCCCCTACTCAGGGATGGAGTGTGCTGAGAATCGGGCTTGTTATCACCGGCACGTGTTGTGAAATTTGCTAACTTAGCAGCACCAGTTCAATGCAATACATACTATAGAAGAAAGAAATATAAAAAAAAATAATTATTACCCAGCGAGTGTCTTGCAGAGGTTGAGTCACACAGGAGCATAGTCCCAGCAGGTGCTGGGCAGCAGGGAAGCGAGAAGAGAGAGGGGAAATGAGGGGATAAGAAAACCCAAGGAGGTGATCCCTACACGTACAGAGACAGCATTAGTCAGTGGTGGTTTGAACACAGTACAGAGATGTTAGGAGGAATTAGGGTATTAAATCCTGTCAACCACAGATTTTGCCATTGCTATCCTGCGTTCCCGTGTTTTCCTCCTACCCCTCTATCCCCTTCCCTGTCCACCTCTGTGCAGGAGGTGTACTAGACCGTGCCCCATACAATTCACTCTCAGTATCTCTCCCCTCTCCACCCTGTGACCACCCACTGTCAGGACATCGCCTCACCCACCCTCAGTGCCACTTACCATGAACCTTTCAACCTGGGCTCATTTGAAAATCACTTCCTCTCCGACTTCCTGATTCAGTCACAATAACATTTCAAGAAATTAAATTTATTATCAAAGAATGAAATGTCACCATACACCACCCTGAGATGCATTTTCTTGCAGGTGTTCGCAGAAAAATAAAGAAATTTGATTGTATTTATGAAAAATTATACATTAACAAAGCCTGACTGATGCGCATAAGATTACAGGCAAATAAGTTCAAAGTTCAAAGAAACACAGCTTCAAAGCAAAAGAGAGGGCAGATAACAGAGCAAAAAATTCTGCAAGATTAGAGAATTGGGAAGTTTTTAAAAATCAACAGAAGCCATAAGGAGGGAAAAGATGAAATATGAAGGTTTAACTAGCCAATAATATCAAAGAGGATATCAAAAGTTTATTTCAGATACATAAAGTGTAAAAGAGTGGCGAGACTGTGTAAGACACAAGCAAAATGCCAGAAATTCGAGAGTATCATACTTTATTGTCGCCAAACAATTGATACTAGAACGTACAATCATCACAACGATATTTGATTCTGCACTTCCCGCTCCCTGGATTACAAATCAATAGTAAATATTAAAAATTTAAATTATAAATCATAAATAGAAAATAGAAAAATGGGAAGTAAGGTAGTGCAAAAAAAACTGAGAGGCAGGTCCGGATATCTGGAGGGTACGGCCCAGATCCGGGTCAGGATCCGTTCAGCAGTCTTATCACAGTTAGAAAGAAGCTCTTCCCAAATCTGGCCGTACGAGTCTTCAAGCTCCTGAGCCTTCTCCCGGAGGGAAGAGGGACGAAAAGTGTGTCGGCTGGGTGGGTCGTGTTCTTGATTATCCTGGCAGCACTGCTCCGAGCAGGGAGAGGTGTAAAGTGATTGTTGTTGCCATTACTAGTGAGAAGTTTTTGGGAAACTGGAAGGTCTGAAGGTAGCTAAGTCACCTGGACCAGGTGGTGTACAGCCCCGGGATTCTGAAAGAGGTGGCTGAAGAGATCGTGGAAGATTAGTAACGTTCTTTCAAGAATCGCTAGATTCTGGCATGGTTCTGGAGGACTGGAAAATTGCAAATGTCACTCCACTCTTCAAGAGGGGAGAGAGGCAGAAGAAAGGAAATCAGTTAGTCTGACCACGGTGGTTGGGAAGATGTTGGAGTTCATTATTAAGGATGAGGTTTCGGGGTACTTGGAAGCACATGATAAAATAGGCATGGTTTCCTCAAAGGGAAATTTTCCTTACCAAACTGTTGGAATTCTTTGAGTAAATAATGGGCAGAATAGACAAAGGAGAGTCAGTGGATGATGCTTACTTGGATTTTCAGGAAACCTTTGACAAGGTGCCACACATGAGGCTGCTTAACAAGCTTTGAGCCCATGGTATTCCAGGGAAGATCCTAGCATGGATAAAGCAGTGGCTGATTGGCAGGAGGCAAAGAGTGGGAATAAAGGGAGTCTCTTCTGACCGGATACCAGTAACTAGTAGTGTTCCATTTCTTTTCGCAATAGATGTCAATGACTTGGAAGATGGAATTGATGAATTTGTGGCCAAGTTTGTCACAAAGATAGGTGGAGGGGCAGGTGGTGTTGAGGAAGCAGGGAATCTGCAGAAGGGCTTCGACAGATTAGGAGAATGGGCAAAGAAATGGCAGATGGAATACAGTGCAGGGAAGTGTATTGGCGTGCACTTTGGTAAAAGGAATAAGGTGTAGATTATTTTCTAAGTGGGGAGTAGCTTCAAACACCAGAGGTGCAGAGGCATTTGCGAGTCCTTGAGCAGGATTCCATAACAGCCAACTTGCAGGTTGAGTCTGTGGTAAGGAAGGCAAATGCAATGTTAGCATTCACTTTGAGAGAACTGGAATACTAGAAGCCAGGACGTAATGCTGAAGCTTTAGTCAGACCGCACGGGGTACTATGAGCTGTTCTGAGCCCCTTAACTAAGGAAAGGTGTGCTGGTATTTGAGAGGGTTCAGAGGAGATTCATAGGAAGGACTCCACAATTGAAAGGGTTAAGGCATGAGGAGAATTTGATGGCTCTGGGCCTGTTCTCACTGGCGTTTAGGAGAATGGCCGGTGTGTTGGGCGGGGGGGGGGTGGGGGGTGGCGGGGGATCTCATTGAAAGGCCCAGAGAGTGGATGTGGAGCGGATGTTTCCTATACTGGGTGAGTCTTGGACCGGGGGCACTGCCTCAGAATAGAGGGACATCCTCTATTCAGAGATGAGGAAGAATTTGAGACCGTGTCAGAGCATCAAAGACTGTGTTAGGGATCTGGAGCTGCAGCTTGATGACCTACTGCTTATCAGGGAAAGTGAAGAGGTGATAGACAGGAGCTACAGGGAGGTAGTCATCCCTAGGCTACAGGGGTCAGAAAACTGGGTGACTGTCAGGAGAAGGAAGGGAAATGCCCGGATAGTGGAGAGCACCCCTGTGGCTGTACCCCTCAGAACAAATATCTTGTTCTGGATGCTGTTGAGGGGGATGACCTGACAGGGGACGCCCACGGTGACCGGGTCTCTGGCACTGAGCCTGACGCTGTTGTGCAGGAGAGAAGGAGGGTGAAGAGAAATGCGGTAGTCGTGGGGGATTCCATAGTCAGGGAAACAGACAGGAGATTCTGTGAGCCTGACAGAGATACCCGCATGGTGTGTTGCCTCCCAGGTGCCAGGGTACAGGATGTCTCGGATCAGGTCCAGAATATTCTAAAGGGGGAGGGTGAACAGCCAGTTGTCTTGGTACATGTTGGTACCAATGACATAGATTGGAAAAGGGAGGAGGTCCTGAAGAGAGATTCCTGGCAGTTAGGAAGGAAGCTGAGGAGCAGGACCTCCAGGGTAGTAATCTCGGGATGGCTACCTGTGCCACGTGTTAGCGAGGGCAAGAATAGTTGGATCAGGCAGATGAATGCGTGGCTGAGAGACTGGTGCAGGGGGCAGGACTTCAGATTCTTGGATCATTGGGATCTCTTCTGGGGGAAGTATGACCTGTTCAAAAAGGACAGGTTACACCTGAACCCGAAGGGGACCAATATCCTGGCGGAAAGGTTTAATAGAGCTGTTAGGGAGGGTTTAAACTAATTTGGCAGGGGGATGGGAACCAGAATGATCGAGCGGAGGAAGGGGAAACAGAAACAAATCTAAGATAGTGAACAGTAATAATGTCAGGAAAGACAGGCAGGTGATGGGGCAAATTTGTAGCCATTGGGATGAGTTGCACTGCAATAAAGTTGCAGTGCAATCAAAGCGAAAGTATCAAATACTGGTCTTAAGGTGTTATACTTAAATGCACGTAGCATAAGGAATAAGGTGGATGATCTTGTCGTACAGCTACAGATTGGCAGGTATGATATTGTGGCCATCACTGAGACCTGGCTAAAGGATGCATGTCTCTGGGAGCTGAACGTCCAAGGATACACGGTGTATCGGAAGGATAGGAAGGTAGGCACAGGGGGTGGTGTAGCTTTATTGGTAAGAAATGATATTAAATCATTAGAAAGAGGTGATATAGGATTGGAAGGTGCAGAATCTTTATGGGTTGAGCTAAGAAATCGCAGGGGTAAAAGGACCCTGATGGCAGTTATATACAGGCCTCCAAACAGCTGCAGGGATGTGGACTACAAATTACACCAGGAAATAGAAAAGGCTTGTCAGAAGGGCAATGTTATGATAATTGTGGGGGATTTTAACATGCGAGTGGATTAGGAAAATCAAGTCGGCACAGGATCTCAAGAGAGAGAATTTGAAGAATGTCTACGAGGTGGCTTTTTAGAACAGCTTGTTGTTGAGCCCACTAGGGGATCGGCTGTACTGGATTGGGTATTGTGTAATGAACCGGAGGTGATTAGAGAGACTGAGGTGAAGGAACCCTGAGGAGGCCCCTGTGACCCCTGCCCATCCCCCACATGAATCATCTGTTGTCGGCCCCCAACCAACACATATTCCACTCTCCCCTCCTACCCCTCCTCATAGTCCCCCACCCTGCTCTCATGACTATACCCCTTCCCCACATGAAACCACCACGGTGGGCTTCACAGCTGAACAGGTGAGAAGACAGCTGAAACGTCTCAACCCAAGCAAGGCTGCAGGACCGGATGGTGTCAGTACCAGGCTGCTCAAAGCCTGGGCCCCTCAGCTATGTGGAGTACTTCGCCATGTCTTCAACCTGAGCCTGAGGCTCCGGAGGGTTCCTGTGCTGTGGAAGACGTCCTGCCTCGTCCCTGTACCGAAGACGCCACGTCCCAGTGGCCTCAATGACTATAGACCGGTGGCATTGACCTCCCACATCATGAAGACTCTGGACAGACTTGTTCTGGAGCTGCTCCGGCCTATGGTCAGGCCACACTTAGATCCCCTCCAGTTCGCCTACCAGCCCCGACGAGGAGTTGAGGATGCCATCGTCTACCTGCTGAACCGTGTCTACGCCCACCTGGACAAGCCAGCGAGCACTGTGAGGGTCATGTTTTTTGACTTCTCCAGTGCGTTCAACACCATCCGCCCTGCTCTGCTGGGGGAGAAGCTGACAGCGAAGCAGGTGGATGCTTTCCTGGTATCATGGATTCTTGATTACCTGACTGGCAGACCACAGTACGTGTGCTTGCAACACTGTGTGTCCGACAGAGTGATCAGCAGCACTGGGGCTCCACAGGGGAGTGTCTTGTCTCCCTTTCTCTTCACCATTTACACCTCAGATTTCAACTACTGCACAGAGTCTTGTCAACTTCAGAAGTTTTCTGATGACTCTGCCATAGTTGGATGCATCAGCAAGGGAGATGAGGCTGAGTACAGGGCTACGGTAGGAAACTTTGTCACATGGTGTGAGCAGAATTATCTGCAGCTTAATGTGAAAAAGACTAAGGAGCTGGTGGTAGACCTGAGGAGAGCTAAGGTAACGGTGACCCCTGTTTCCATCCAGGGGGTCAGGGTGGACATGGTGGAGGATTACAAATACCTGGGGATACGAATTGACAATAAACTGGACTGGTCAAAGAACACTGAGGCTGTCTACAAGAAGGGTCAGAGCCATCTCTATTTCCTGAGGAGACTGAGGTCCTTTAACATCTGCCGGATGATGCTGAGGATGTTCTACGAGTCTGTGGTGGCCAGTGCGATCATGTTTGCTGTTGTGTGCTGGGGCAGCAGGCTGAGGGTAGCAGACACCAACAGAATCAACAAACTCATTCGTAAGGCCAGTGATGTTGTGGGGATGGAACTGGACTCCCTGACGGTGGTGTCTGAAAAGAGGATGCTGTCCAAGTTGCATGCCATCTTGGACAATGTCTCCCATCCGCTACATAACGTACTGGTTGGGCACAGGAGTACATTCAGCCAGAGACTCATTCCACCGAGATGCAACACAGAGCGTCATAGGAAGTCATTCCTGCCTGTGGCCATCAAACTTTACAACTCCTCCCTTGGAGGGTCAGACATCCTGAGCCAATAGGCTGGTCCTGGATTTATTTCCTGGCATAATTTACATATTACTATTTAACTATTTATGGTTTTATTACAATTTAATTATTTATGGTGCAACTGTAACGAAAACCAATTTCCCCCGGAATCAATAATGTATGACTATGACTATGAGGAGACAGTGATCATAACATGATTGAGTTCACTGTGAAATTTGAAAAAGAGAAGCAGAAATCTGATGTGTCGGTGTTTCAGTGGAGTAAAGGAAATTACAGTGGCATGAGAGAGGAACTGGCCAAAGTTGACTGGAAAGGGACACTGGCAGGACGGATGGCAGAGCAGCAGTGGCTGGAGTTTATGCGAGAAGTGAGAAGGTGCAAGACAGGTATATTCCAAAAAAGAAGAAATTTTCGAATGGAAAAAGGATGCAACCGTGGCTGACAAGAGAAGTCAAAGCCAAATTTAAAGCAAAGGAGAGGGCATACAAGGAAGCAAGAATTAGTGGGAAGACAGAGGATTGGGAAGTTTTTAAAACCTTACAAAAGGAAACTAAGGAAGTCATTAAGAGGGAAAAGATGAATTCTGAAAGGAAGCTGGCAAATAATATCAAAGAGGATACTAAAAGCTTTTTCAAGTATATACAGAGTCAAAGACAGGTGAGAGTAGATATAGGACCGATAGAAAATGATGCTGGAGAAATGATAATGGGAGATAAGGAGATGGCGGAGGAACTGAATGAGTATTTTGCATCAGTCTTCACTGAGGAAGACATCAGCAGTATACTGGACACTCAAGGGTGGCAGGGAAGAGAAGTGTGCGCAGTCACAATTACGACAGAGAAAGTACTCAGGAAGCTGAATAGTCTAAAGGTAGATAAATCTCCCGGACCAGATGGAATGCACCCTCGTGTTCTGAAGGAAGTAGCTGTGGAGATTGCGGAGGCATTAGCGATGATCTTTCAAAAGTCGATAGATTCTTGCATGATTCCGGAGGACTGGAAGATTGCTAATGTCACTCCGCTATTTAAGAAGAGGGCAAGGAAGCAAAAAGGAAATTATAGACCTGTTAGCTTGACGTCGGTGTTTGGGAAGTTGTTGGAGTCGATTGTCAAGGATGAGGTTACAGAGTACCTGGAGGCATATGACAAGATAGGCAGAACTCAGCATGGTTTCCTGAAGGAAAATCCTGCCTGACAAACCTATTACAATTTTTTGAGGAAATTACCAGTAGGCTAGACAAGGGAGATGCAGTGGATGTTGTATATTTGGATTTTCAGAAGGCCTTTGACAAGGTGCCACACATGAGGCTACTTAACAAGATAAGAGCCCATGGAATTACGGGAAAGTTACATACGTGGATAGAGCGTTGGCTGATTGGCAGGAAACAGAGAGTGGGAATAAAGGGATCCTATTCTGGTTGGCTGCCGGTTACCAGTGGTGTTCCGCAGGGATCAGTGTTGGGGCCGCTTCTTTTTACATTGTACATTAACGATCTGGATTATGGAATAGATGGCTTTGTGGCTAAGTTTGCTGACGATACGAAGATAGGTGGAGGGGCTAGTAGTGCTGAGGAAACGGAGAGTCTGCAGAGAGACTTGGATAGATTGGAAGAATGGGCAAAGAAGTGGCAAATGAAGTACAATGTTGGAAAGTGTATGGTTATGCACTTTGGCAGAAGAAATAAATGGGCAGACTGTTATTTAAATGGGGAGAGAATTCAAAGTTCTGAGATGCAACGGGACTTGGGAGTCCTCGTACAGGATACCCTTAAAGTTAACCTCCAGGCTGAGTCAGTAGTGAAGAAGGCGAATGCAATGTTGGCATTCATTTCTAGAGGAATAGAGTATAGGAGCAGGGATGTGATGTTGAGGCTCTATAAGGCGCTGGTGAGACCTCACTTGGAGTACTGTGGGCAGTTTTGGTCTCCTTATTTAAGAAAGGATGTGCTGACGTTGGAGAGGGTACTGAGAAGATTCACTAGAATGATTCCGGGAATGAGAGGGTTAGCATATGAGGAACGTTTGTCCGCTCTTGGACTGTATTCCTTGGAGTTTAGAAGAATGAGGGGAGACCTCATAGAAACATTTCGAATGTTGAAAGGCATGGACAGAGTGGATGTGGCAAAGTTGTTTCCCATGATGGGGGAGTCTAGTACGAGAGGGCATGACTTAAGGATTGAAGGGCGCCCATTCAGAACAGAGATGCAAAGTAATTTTTTTAGCCAGAGGGTAGTGAATCTATGGAATTTGTTGCCACGGGCAGCAGTGGAGGCCAAGTCATTGAGTGTATTTAAGGCAGAGATTGATAGGTATCTGAGTAGCCAGGGCATCAGAGGTTATGGTGAGAAGGCAGGGGAGTGGGACTAAATGGGAGAATGGATCAGCTCATGATAAAATGTCGGAGCAGACTCGATGGGCCAAATGGCTGACTTCTGCTCCTTTGTCTTATGGTCTAATTTCCTCAGCCAGAGGGTGGTGAATCTGTGGAATCCCTTGCCACAGGCAGCAGTGGAGGCCAGGTCACTGGGTATATTTAAAGCAGAGGCTGATAGGTTTTTGATTTTGGGTAGAAGGCGGGAGAACAGGGTTGAGCTGGATAATAAATCAGTCATGAGGAATGGTGGAGCAGACTCGATGGGCCGAATGGCATGATTCTCCTCCTGTGTCTTATATCCCACTGTCTACTACCTCGAGAAATAAAGAAATACAACAGCATTCATGAAAATCTATATATTACAATGGCAAACTGCAGCAATAAAACTGAGAACATGAATTTTAGAGTCCTTGAACGTGAGTGTATCAGTTGTGGAGTCAATTCAGAGTTGTGGTGAGTGAAGCTATTCGCACCAGTTCTGGAGCCTAATGGTAATAACAGTCCCCGAACCTGGTGGTGTGGGACCTGAGGCTCCTGTACTTCCTGCCCGATGGTCATGGTGTGAAGAGAGCTTGGACTGGGTGGTGAGGGTTGTTGATGGGGAGGGAGGGCTTTGCCTGTGATGGACTGGGCTGTGTCCACCACCTATTGTACGCTTTTCTGTTCCTGGGCATTTGGTGTTTTCAAACCAAGCTAGATAGAGCTACCGTGCATCTCTAGATTTTTACCAAAACTTTAGACGACATGTCCAATCTAGGCAAACTTCGAAGGAAGTAGAGGCACTGTCGTGCTTTTCTAGTGATAGCACTTACATGCTGGTCCCATGACAGGTCCGCTGATAAGTTAAAACGCCAAAGAATTTAAGATACTGATCCACTCCACCTCTGATCCCCTGATGTCTGACTCAGAGACCTCTGGCTTCTTCCAAGAGAAGACAGATGGCCAGAATCTGTTTCCCTTGGTGGGTGAATCGGGAACAGATTTGTTTGAGACATTATGCGGGCACTTCGATAGGCAAGAAGATAGCGCCAGCGAGCAAGGCCGACATTTCCCAGATGGTCCACAAAACTGTTTCTTTCACCTCTTCTATGTCCCCTTTTGCTTTTAAATGTATTTCTGGTTTCGTTGGAGCCTCTGATCTGCAGTTTGAACGTGATTTCGGGGACGATTGAGCAATCTGGCACTTTGCTTTTTCTGAGAGGTTCCAGAAGGTGAGTGGCCGCGACTCCAAGGAGCTTAGAGACGGGGCACGAACCCTCGATGGACACCATTTCTCACCAATCTCACCAAATAAAATGTCAAGGAAGATCGAGAACAGTGAGCCGTGTGAGTGCTCGGCTCCATCTACCAGCCTCTCCCTCACGGCTGCCGGAGGAAGGACTGTGTGTGAGGGTCTCTCCCTCATGACTGCCGGAGGAAGGTGTCTGTGTGTGAGGGTCTCTCCCTCATACCTGCCGGAGGAAGGTGTCTGTGTGTGAGGGTCTCTCCCTCATACCTGCCGGAGGAAGGTGTCTGTGTGTGAGGGTCTCTCCCTCATACCTGCCGGAGGAAGGACTGTGTGTGTGAGGGTCTCTCCCTCATACCTGCCGGAGGAAGGTGTCTGTGTGTGAGGGTCTCTCCCTCATACCTGCCGGAGGAAGGACTGTGTGTGTGAGGGTCTCTCCCCATACCTGCCGGAGGAAGGACTGTGTGTGTGAGGGTCTCTCCCTCATACCTGCCGGAGGAAGGTGTCTGTGTGTGAGGGTCTCTCCCTCATACCTGCTGGAGGAAGGACTGTGTGTGTGAGGGTCTCTCCCTCATACCTGCTGGAGGAAGGTGTCTGTGTGTGAGGTTCTCTCCCTCATACCTGCCGGAGGAAGGACTGTGTGTGTGTGTGTGTGTGTGTGTGTGTGTGTGTGAGGGTCTCTCCCTCACGGCTGCCGGAGGAAGGACTGTGTGTGTGAGGGTCTCTCCCTCATACCTGCCGGAGGAAGGACTGTGTGTGTGAGGGTCTCTCCCTCATACCTGCCGGAGGAAGGTGTCTGTGTGTGAGGGTCTCTCCCTCATACCCGCCGGAGGAAGGACTGTGTGTGTGAGGGTCTCTCCCTCATACCTGCCGGAGGAAGGACTGTGTGTGTGAGGGTCTCTCCCTCATACCCGCCGGAGGAAGGACTGTGTGTGTGAGGGTCTCTCCCTCATACCCGCCGGAGGAAGGACTGTGTGTGTGAGGGTCTCTCCCTCATACCTGCCGGAGGAAGGACTGTGTGTGTGAGGGTCTCTCCCTCATACCTGCCGGAGGAAGGTGTCTGTGTGTGAGGGTCTCTCCCTCATACCTGCCGGAGGAAGGACTGTGTGTGTGAGGGTCTCTCCCTCATACCCGCCGGAGGAAGGACTGTGTGTGTGAGGGTCTCTCCCTCATACCCGCCGGAGGAAGGACTGTGTGTGTGAGGGTCTCTCCCTCACGGCTCCAGAGGGAAGTTTGAAAGCTGTCTCTCTCCCGCGATGCTTTCCGAGGATGGTACAAATGCTCTGGCTCTGTGGTTTGTGGATTGGACAGTAGTTCCTGCTCGCTCCTTTTTCCGTCGCTATTTTGGGCAAATTTGAGTGGGGCTGCCTTTGGATAATGAAGACTGAGCTGATTGTTTTTCTACTTTGCAATTTGCCATTCGTTTTTAACGGGGGGGGGTCGATGTTTCCATTTGTGCCATTTGTTTTTAGTGAGGGGGTTGATGTTGTTCCTGTTTGTGCCATTTGTTGTTAGTGAGGGGGGTGTCTTTGAATGGGTTCCCTGGTTTTCTCTGCTTTGTGGCTGTCTCTGGGGGTCGATCCTCAGCATTGTACACTGCGATAATAAACGTAATCTGGATCCTTTGCACTGGTACCGTTTCAATGCAGACAAAATGCTGCAGGAACTCAACACGTCAGGCCAAAGCACAAGCTCAGCTCAGTCAGGAAGCTCACCAATGCCTCTAATTTCTGAAGAGGAAATAATTATTACTCTGAATTGTCACTAATAATTGTTATAGACAAAAATGGCATGCAGAGTGCCTCAAGGCTCCATACTGGGGCCTCTTCAGTTTAACACATAAATGCTCCCTCTAGCTCAAATCATGGTAAACAATAAAATATCTCCCCCTAATTATGCGGATGACACTCAGATTAATATATCAGTGCCATCAAGTGACTATGGTCCCATACAATCACTAAAAAAACTGTATTGAACAATTCACTGATTGGGTGAGCCAAATTTTCCTCCTGTTAAACAAAGAGAAAACTGAAATAATTGTTTTTGGTGCCAAAACAGAATGATTAAAAGTCAGTCAACACACATCAAAGTTGTTGGTGAACGCAGCAGGCCAGGCAGCATCTCTAGGAAGAGGTGCAGTCGACGTTTCAGGCCGAGACCCTTCGTCAGGACTAACTGAAGGAAGAGTGAATAAGCGATTTGAAAGTGGGAGGGGGAGGGGGAGATCCAAAATGATAGGAGAAGACAGGAGGGGGATGGATGGAGCCGAGAGCTGGACAGGTGATAGGCAGAAGGGGATACGAGAGGAGCATGGGACAGGAGGTCCGGGAAGAAAGACGGGGGGGGCGGTGACCCAGAGGATGGGCAAGAGGTATATTCAGAGGGACAGAGGGAGAAAAAGGAGAGTGAGAGAAAGAATGTGTGCATAAAAAAGAGTAACAGATGGGGTACGAGGGGGAGGTGGGGCCTAGCGGAAGTTAGAGAAGTCAATGTTCATGCCATCAGGTTGGAGGCTACCCATATGGAATATAAGGTGTTGTTCCTCCAACCTGAGTGTGGCTTCATCTTTACAGTAGAGGAGGCCGTGGATAGACATGTCAGAATGGGAATGGGATGTGGAATTAAAATGTGTGGCCACTGGGAGATCCTGCTTTCTCTGGCGGACAGAGCGTAGATGTTCAGCAAAGCGGTCTCCCAGTCTGCGTCAGGTCTCACCAATATATAAAAGGCCACATCGGGAGCACCGGACGCAGTATATCACCCCAGTCGACTCACAGGTGAAGTGATGCCTCACCTGGAAGGACTGTTTGGGGCCCTGAATGGTGGTAAGGGAGGAAGTGTAAGGGCATGTGTAGCACTTGTTCCGCTTACACGGATAAGTGCCAGGAGGGAGATCAGTGGGGATGGATGGGGGGGACGAATGGACAAGGGAGTTGTGTAGGGAGCGATCCCTGCGGAATGCAGAGAGGGGGGGAAGGGAAAGATATGCTTAGTGGTGGGATCCCGTTGGAGGTGGCGGAAGTTACGGAGAATAATATGTTGGACCCGGAGGCTGGTGGGGTGGTAGGTGAGGACCAGGGGAACCCTATTCCTAGTGGGGTGGTGGGAGGATGGACTGAGAGCAGATGTACGTGAAATGGGGGAGATGCGTTTAAGAGCAGAGTTGATAGTGGAGGAAGGGAAGCCCCTTTCTTTAAAAAATGAAGACATCTCCCTCGTCCTAGAATGAAAAGCCTCATCCTGAGAGCAGATGCGGCGGAGACGGAGGAATTGCGAGAAGGGGATGGCGTTTTTGCAAGAGACAGGGTGAGAAGAGGAATAGTCCAGATAGCTGTGAGAGTCAGTAGGCTTATAGTAGACATCAGTGGATAAGCTGTCTCCAGAGACAGAGACAGAAAGATCTAGAAAGGGGAGGGAGGTGTCGGAAATGGACCAGGTAAACTTGAGGGCAGGGTGAAAGTTGGAGGCAAAGTTAATAAAGTTAACGAGTTCTGCATGCGTGCAGGAAGCAGCGCCAATGCAGTCGTCGATATAGCGAAGGAAAAGTGGGGGACAGATACCAGAATAGGCACGGAACATAGATTGTTCCACAAACCCAACAAAAAGGCAGGCATAGCTAGGACCCATACGGGTGCCCATAGCTACACCTTTAGTTTGGACGAAGTGGGAGGAGCCAAAGGAGAAATTATTAATACCATCAGACGGAGCAGAGTGGTGGTAGAGGGGAACTGATTAGGTCTGGAATCCAAAAAGAAGCGTAGAGCTTTGAGACCTTCCTGATGGGGGATGGAAGTATATAGGGACTGGACATCCATGGTGAAAATAAAGCGGTGGGGGCCAGGGAACTTAAAATCATTGAAAAGTTTAAGAGCGATTAAAAGTCAGTTCTCACTTCGAATCCCTGTCGTTCCAGACCACAAACCAAGCCAGAAACCTTGGTGTTGTGATGGACTCTGACTTAAACATTAAGACAATTACAAAGTCAGCCTACTGCCATCTTAAAAAATCCAGCAAGAGTTAAAGGTCTTGTGTCTCGGCGAGATCTAGAAAAACTCCTCCTATTTTTAGCAGGCTTGACTACTGTAATGGTGTTTCCACAGGTCTCTGTTAAAATCCCTCAGACAGCTGCAGTTCATTCAGAACGCGACTGCTGGAGTCCGCACAGAGACCAGGAGTTTGAAACACATCACTCCAGTCCTCAGATCCCTACACTGGCTTCCTGTCCATCGGAGGAACAAATTTAAAATACTACTACAGGTTCATAAAGTACTGAATGACTAGGGCCAAAATACATCTCCGATCTCTTGCTGCATCATGAACCTTCCCGAGCTCTCAGGTTGTCTGGGGTGGGTCTGTTTACCGTCTCCAGGGTCAAAACTAAACATGGGGAAGCAGCTTTTAGTTACTATGCTCCACATATCAGGAATAACCTTCCAGAGGATCTGAAGTCTGTCCCAGCGCTAAGCTCTTAAAACTTTTCTTGTCGCTGTAACTCTTAATTAGAATCTCCTGCACTGTAACTTTTATTCTTTTTTCATCTATTTATCATATCCATTTTTGTGTCAATTAAATTCTCTTGTATGTTGCCCGAAATTTGATGTTTGATTTTGTTCTACGTAAAGCACTGCCTTGTGATTGAAAAGTACTATACAAATAAACTTGCTCGTATGCAAAAAGAGAACAAAATAATTGTTGCTCTGGGTCCAGCACAGCACCAAAAACACAATAAGATAAAGAAAACAATAATAATAAAAACAATAAATATAAGTAGCTTATATACATTGATTGATTGTACGCCCACAAAGTGACACTAGGGACGGGAGTGTCTGTACATCAGGTGACTCTGACAGGAAATGATAAAGTAGTGGTGGTTGGGGGGTGGAGGTGTTGATCAGCCTCACTGCCTGGGGAAAGTCACTGCTTTTGGGTCTGCTGGGTCCTGGTGTGGATGCTACGTAGCCTCCTCCCTGATGGGAGTGGGACAGACAGTCCATGAGCAGGGTGGGTGATGTTACCGGCCCTTTTCCGGCACTTTTCTGTATGTACGTCCTTGATGTTGGGTAGGCTGGTGTTGGTGATGCATGGAGAGTTTTGACCACCCGTTATCGAGCCACCTTGCCCGCCACAGTGCCAAGCAGTGATGTAACATGTTAGGATGCTCTCTGCAGTTCATCTGTAGAATGACATGAGTATAGATGTGTAAAGTCCAGCTCTCTTCAGTCTCATTTTGTTCTCCTTTCCACTTGTGTACAGGAAATGACAAACTACATTAACCTTAAACAAGGATAGAGGGGAATGGACAGTCATCGTTTCAGGCCAAGACTCCTCACAAGTTCTGAGTGGCACTGCAGGAGAGGGCTGATTGGGCTGGACCTTTGCTGAAAGATATTCCCGCTCTCAGTCTGACATGGCGGCGCACGGCCTCCTCTACTGCCACGATCAAGTTGAAGGAGCCACACCTCACATTCCACAGCGACAGCCTCCAATTGGCATACACATCAATTTCTCCAACTTCCGGTCTGTCCCCAAACTCTTCTGTCTTTTCTATTCCCCACTCTTGATTCCAGTCGTCACCCTTTTGAAATCAATTGTAACCCTAATCCTTTCCTCACCTCACCTTCCTCCGGTTCCCCGCCTCCTCCCCTTTCTCCCGTGGGCTGCTCTCCTCTCCCATCAGATTCCATCTTCTTCAGCCTTTATCTCTTCCACCCGGCACCCCCCAGCTTCTCACTTCATCCCCCCTCCCCACCCACCCAGTCTCACCTGACTCTGACACAGCACGTTCTGCGAATGCTGGAAATCCACAGCACTGCGCTCAAAACGCTGAATGAACTCGGCCAGCCAGGTAGCATCTGCGAAGAGCCAACATTCTGCACTGAGACTCTGTCATTCTGACTTCAACCCCCTTTCCCTCTGATCCCGATGAACAGCCTTGGCCCCACTGTTTACATAACTGCGTATTAAATATATTTAATGAGGTATTGCTACAGCTTGCCCGGGCACAGGATTCCACAGATTCACTGCTCTCTGGGAAAAACAGTCTCTCCGCATGTCCGTCCGAAATCTACTCCCCGAATCTTGAGGCTATGTCCTCTAGTTCGTCTTACCCGCCAGTGAAAACAACCTTCCTGCCTCTTATGTCATCCATCGCTTTGATCACCTATAGGTTCCCCTCTTATTCATTTGAACTCCAGTGAGTATAGTGCCAGCAGGGACAATCTGTCCTCATGACTAACCCCCTCAACTCTGGAATCAACCTGGTGAACCTCCTCTGCACTGCCTCCAAAGCCAGTATATCCTTCCTCAAGTATGGAGACCAGAACTGCACACAGTACTCCAGGTGCAGCCTCACCAGTACCCTGTACAGTTGCCTGTCCCTCTCTATATCTCCCCCTCTGCTCTGTACAGTTCTTCTGAAATTCAATGCCTCTTTGTAATGAAGACTTACATTCCATTTGCCTTCTTGATAACTTGTTGTACCTACCAATAAACCTCTTGCCTTTCCTGCACAAGCTTTCCCAGGTGACCCTGTACAGCAGCCAGCTGTAATCTTTCACCATTTCAATAAAAATCTGATTTACATCCCTATGTGTCTGTCTCTCACTCTGTCTCGTTTCTCCCTGTCTGTCCCATTGTGTCACATTCTCTATCTCTTCCTATCTTTCTCTACCTGTCTCCCCTTCTGTCCCCCTCTCTGTCTCCCTGTCTCCCCTTCTGTCCCCCTCTCTGTCTCCCTGCCTGTCCTTCACTGTCCATATCTCCCTCCATCTTTCACTCTCTGCCTCTCCCTCTATCGGTCTGTCCCTCTCTCTCTCTCTGTCTGTGTCTCTGCCTGCCTACCCATCCCTGTCCCTCCCTGTCTGTTCCTCCCTCTGTCTCTCCTTGTCTGTCCCTCTCTCTATCACTGTCTCTCCGTCTGTTCCTCTGTCTGTCTCTCCTTGTTTGTCCCTCTCTCTGTCTCTCACTCTCTACAATAAATTTTCATCTGGTAATGAATTATATTCTCGCCTTCTGTTCCTCCCTCTCCCTGTCCCTCCCCTCCCTTCCCAGGGTACCAGCCTTCCCAGAAACTAGGAAATCTTCAAAAGGTGATATCAACAAAAGTGGATAAGTTTGGTGTGGAGGGGCCACCGCACAGGATCAGAAAAAGCTGCAGAAAGTTGTGAACATCATGGGTCCTCGCCTCCTCAGCACGGATGACATTTTCAAAGGGTGAGGCCACCCAAGGGCAGCATCCATCACCTCTTCTCATTGCCTCCGTCGGGGAGGAGGGACAGGAGCCTGAAGATACACACTCCAACATTTCAGAAACAGCTTCTCTTCCTCCACCATCAGATCATTGAAAGGAAAATGAACCCATGAGCACTTCAGTATTTTTAGAATCAGAATCAGGTTTATTATCATCGGCATGTGACATGAAATTTGTTAACTTAGCAGCAGCAGTTCAATGCAATACATAATATAGAAGAAAAAAAAGATAAATATAGTATATGTAGATATGTATACCAGATTGATTCCTGGGATGGCAGGTCTTTCATATGAAGAAAGACTGGATGAACTGGGCTTGTACTCGTTGGAATTTAGAAGATTGAGGGGGGATCGGATTGAAACGTATAAGATCCTAAAGGGATTGGACAGGCTAGATGCGGGAAGATTGTTCCCGATGTTGGGGAGGTCTAGAACGAGGGGTCACAGTTTGAGGATAGAGGGGAAGCCTTTTAGGACCGAGGTTAGGAAAAACTTCTTCACACAGAGAGTGGTGAATCTGTGGAATTCTCTGCCACAGCAAACTGTTGAGGCCAGTTCATTAGCTATGTTTAAAAGGAAGTTAGATATGGCCCTTGTGGCTACAGGGGTCAGGGGGTATGGAGGGAAGGCTGGGTTCTGAGTTGGATGATCAGCCATGATCATAATAAATGGCGGTGCAGGCTCGAAGGGTCGAATGGCCTACTCCTGCACCTATTTTCTATGTTTCTATGTTTCTATGTATATTGAATAGATTTGAAATTATGCAAAAAGAGAAATAATATATATTAAAAAGTGAAGTAGTGTCCAAGGGTTCAAAGTCCATTTAGGAATCGGATGGCAGAGGGGAAGCTGTTCCTGAATCGCTGAGTGTGTGTCTTCAGGCTTCTGTATCTCCTACCTGATGGTAACAGTGAGAAAAGGGCATGTCCTTAATAATGGACGCTGCCTTTCTGAGACACCGCTCCCTGAAGATGTCCTGGGTACTTTGTAGGATAGTGCCCAAGATGGAGCTGACTAGATTTATAACCCTCTGCAGCTTCTTTCGGTCCTGTGCAGTAGCCCTCCCATACCAGACAGTGATGCAGCCTGTCAGAATGCTCTCCACGGTACAACATTTCTATTCTATTTTAACTTCATCAGTCCACAGGACTTGTTTCCAAATTTCATCAAGCTTGTTTGGAAGTTCCTTTGAACCTTTTGAATAGAACTTTTTGGCCACAATGAGCAAAGGTATGTTTGGAGAAAAAAGGGTGCAGAATTTCATGAAAAGAACACCTCCAATTGTTAAGCACAGGGATGGATCAATCATGCCTTGGGCTTGTTTTGCAGCCAGTGGCATGGGGAACATTTCACGGGTAGAGGGAAGAATGAATTCAATTAAATACTAGAAAATTCTGGAACCAAACATCACACCAAATGTAAAAAAGCTGTAGATGAAAAGAGGATGGCTTCTACAACAGGATAATGATCCTAAACACAACTCAGAATCCACAATGGACTACCTCAAGAGGTGCAAGCTGAAGGTTTTGCCATGGCCCTCACAGTCCCTGACCTAAACATCATCGAGAATCTGTGGATAGACCTCAAAAGAGCAGTGCATGCAAGACGGCCCAAGAATCTCACAGAACTAGAAGCCTTTTGCAAGGAAGAATGGGCGAAAATCCCCCAAACAAGAATTGAAAGACTCTTAGCTGGCTACAGAAAGCATTTACAAGCTGTGATACTTGCCAAAGTGGGTGTTACTAAGTACTGACCATGCAGGGTGCCCAAACTTTTGCTTTGGGCCCTTTTCCTTTTTTGTTATTTTGAAACTGTAAAAGGTGGAAATAAAAAAGTTTTCTTGCTTAAAATATTAAAGAAATGTGTCATCTTTAACTTTAAGTCTTTTGGAAATCAGGTCATCTTTTACTCGCTTAGCTATTCACATTAACTGAAATTTTGACCAGGGGCGCCTAAACTTTTGCATACCACTGTACGTTCCTTTGTCTTACCCTTCCTGGAGTACACAATCAGCTCTTTTGTCTTCCTGAGGTTGAGTGCCAGGTTTCTGCTGCGACACCATCCCACTATTGTCATATCTCGCTCCTGTATGCCCTCTCGTCACCACCTGAGATTCTGCCAACAATGGGTGTAGATGGCATTTGAGCTATGCCTAGCCACACAGTCAAGAGTATATAGAGAGTAGAGCAGTGGGCTAAGCACACACCCAGTGTTGATGTCAGCGAGCAGGATACATTATCACCAATCCACACAGATTGTGGTCTATCGGTTAGGAAGTCAAGGATCCAATTACAGAGGCCCAGGTTCTGCAACTTCTCAATCAGGATTGTGGGAATGATGGTATTAAATGCTGAGGTATAGTCAGTGAACAGCATCCTGACAGAGGTGTTTGTGTTGTCCAGGTGGTTTAAAGCTGTGTGGAGACCCATTGAGATTGCATCTGCCATTGACCTATTGTGGCGACAGGCAAATTGCAAAGGGTTCAGGTCCTTGCTGAGGCAGGAGTTCAGTCTAATCATGACCAACCTCTCAAAGCATTTCATCACTGTCAACGACAGTATTTCACCCTCTTTTAGCACTGCTCACTGTTCATAAACTGAATACATATATAATTGTATTTTATAATTTTCTGTTATCATCGTCCTGCTGCCACAAAACAACACATTTCACGCCAGACGCTGGTGACATCCCCACCCCCTCCGCGGCGTCACGTGGGTCCGACCCGGTCACGTGGCGGGGTCGGAGGTCAGGGCCGGGAAGATGGCGGAGGTCCTGCAGCGAAAATTGCAGACGGAGCTGGAGAAATACCAGGGGGTGCAGAAGGGTTTGTCCATTTCTCCCTCTCCCTCAGACCTGTGTGTGTACCGTCTGTGGGGTACGGGCGGTGTGTGTACCGTCTGTGGGGTACGGGTGGTGTGAGTGTGTGTCTGTGGGGTACGGGCGGTGTGTGTGTGTGTGTGGGGTACGGGCGGTGTCTGTGTGTCTGTGGGGTACGGGTGGTGTGTGTGTGTCTGTGGGGTACGGGCGGTGTGTGTACACGTTGTATGGGGTACGGGTGGTGTCTGTGTGTCTGTGGGGTACGGGTGGTGTGTGTGTGTGTGTGGGGTACGGGCGGTGTGTGTGTGTCTGTGGGGTACGGGCGGTGTGTGTGTGTGTGTGGGGTACGGGCGGTGTGTGTGTGTCTGTGGGGTACGGGCGGTGTGTGTGTGTGTCTGTGGGGTACGGGCGGTGTGTGTGTGTGTGTGGGGTACGGGCGGTGTGTGTACACGTTGTGTGGGGTACGGGGTGGTGTGTGTGTGTCTGTGGGGTACGGGCGGTGTGTGTACACGTTGTATGGGGTACGGGTGGTGTGAGTGTGTGTCTGTGGGGTACGGGCGGTGTGTGTACACGTTGTGTGGGGTACGGGCGGTGTGTGTGGGGTACGGGCGGTGTGTGTGTGTCTGTGGGGTACGGGCGGTGTGTGTACACGTTGTGTGGGGTACGGGCGGTGTGTGTGTGTGTGGGGTACGGGCGGTGTGTGTGTGTCTGTGGGGTACGGGCGGTGTGTGTACACGTTGTGTGGGGTACGGGCGGTGTGTGTACACGTTGTGTGGGGTACGGGCGGTGTGTGTACACGTTGTGTGGGGTACGGGCGGTGTGTGTGTGTCTGTGGGGTACGGGCGGTGTGTGTGTGTCTGTGGGGTACGGGCGGTGTGTGTACACGTTGTGTGGGGTACGGGCGGTGTGTGTGTGTCTGTGGGGTACGGGCGGTGTGTGTACACGTTGTGTGGGGTACGGGCGGTGTGTGTACACGTTGTGTGGGGTACGGGCGGTGTGTGTACACGTTGTGTGGGGTACGGGCGGTGTGTGTGTGTGTGGGGTACGGGCGGTGTGAGTGTGTGTGTGTGGGGTACGGGTGGTGTGTGTGTGTGTGTCTGTGGGGTACGGGCGGTGTGTGTGTGTGTCTGTGGGGTACGGGCGGTGTGTGTGTGTCTGTGGGGTACGGGCGGTGTGTGTGTGTGTCTGTGGGGTACGGGCGGTGTGTGTGTGTGTCTGTGGGGTACGGGCGGTGTGTGTGTGTCTGTGGGGTACGGGCGGTGTGTGTACACGTTGTGTGGGGTACGGGCGGTGTGAGTGTGTGTCTGTGGGGTACGGGCGGTGTGTGTACACGTTGTGTGGGGTACGGGCGGTGTGTGTGTGTCTGTGGGGTACGGGCGGTGTGTGTGTGTGTGTGGGGTACGGGCGGTGTGTGTGTGTCTGTGGGGTACGGGCGGTGTGTGTGTGTGTCTGTGGGGTACGGGCGGTGTGTGTGTGTGTCTGTGGGGTACGGGCGGTGTGTGTGTGTCTGTGGGGTACGGGCGGTGTGTGTACACGTTGTATGGGGTACGGGCGGTGTGAGTGTGTGTCTGTGGGGTACGGGCGGTGTGTGTACACGTTGTGTGGGGTACGGGCGGTGTGTGTGTGTGTGTGGGGTACGGGCGGTGTGAGTGTGTGTGTGTGGGGTACGGGTGGTGTGTGTGTCTGTGGGGTACGGGCGGTGTGTGTGTGTCTGTGGGGTACGGGCGGTGTGTGTGTGTGTGTGGGGTACGGGCGGTGTGTGTGTGTCTGTGGGGTACGGGCGGTGTGTGTGTGTGTCTGTGGGGTACGGGCGGTGTGTGTGTGTCTGTGGGGTACGGGCGGTGTGTGTACCGTCTGTATGGGGTACGGGCGGTGTGTGTGTGTGTGGGGTACGGGCGGTGTGTGTGTGTGTGGGGTACGGGCGGTGTGTGTGTGTGTGTGGGGTACGGGCGGTGTGTGGTGTACGGGCGGTGTGTGTACACGTTGTGTGGGGTACGGGCGGTGTGTGTACACGTTGTGTGGGGTACGGGCGGTGTGTGTGTGTCTGTGGGGTACGGGCGGTGTGTGTACACGTTGTGTGGGGTACGGGCGGTGTGAGTGTGTGTGTCTGTGGGGTACGGGCGGTGTGTGTGTGTCTGTGGGGTACGGGCGGTGTGTGTACACGTTGTGTGGGGTACGGGCGGTGTGTGTACACGTTGTGTGGGGTACGGGCGGTGTGAGTGTGTGTCTGTGGGGTACGGGCGGTGTGTGTGTGTCTGTGGGGTACGGGCGGTGTGTGTACTCGTTGTGTGGGGTACGGGCGGTGTGTGTGTGTCTGTGGGGTACGGGCGGTGTGTGTACACGTTGTGTGGGGTACGGGCGGTGTGTGTGTGTCTGTGGGGTACGGGCGGTGTGTGTACACGTTGTGTGGGGTACGGGCGGTGTGTGTACACGTTGTGTGGGGTACGGGCGGTGTGTGTGTGTCTGTGGGGTACGGGCGGTGTGTGTGTGTCTGTGGGGTACGGGCGGTGTGTGTACACGTTGTGTGGGGTACGGGCGGTGTGTGTGTGTGTCTGTGGGGTACGGGCGGTGTGTGTACACGTTGTGTGGGGTACGGGCGGTGTGTGTGTGTCTGTGGGGTACGGGCGGTGTGTGTGTGTGTGTGTGGGGTACGGGCGGTGTGAGTGTGTGTGTGTGGGGTACGGGTGGTGTGTGTGTCTGTGGGGTACGGGCGGTGTGTGTGTGTGTCTGTGGGGTACGGGCGGTGTGTGTCGGGCGTGTGTGTGTGGGGTACGGGCGGTGTGTGTGTGTGTGGGGTACGGGCGGTGTGTGTGTGTGTCTGTGGGGTACGGGCGGTGTGTGTGTGTCTGTGGGGTACGGGCGGTGTGTGTACACGTTGTATGGGGTACGGGCGGTGTGAGTGTGTGTCTGTGGGGTACGGGCGGTGTGTGTACACGTTGTGTGGGGTACGGGCGGTGTGTGTGTGTCTGTGGGGTACGGGCGGTGTGTGTGTGTGTGTGGGGTACGGGCGGTGTGTGTGTGTGTGTGGGGTACGGGCGGTGTGTGTGTGTGTCTGTGGGGTACGGGCGGTGTGTGTGTGTCTGTGGGGTACGGGCGGTGTGTGTGTGTCTGTGGGGTACGGGCGGTGTGTGTGGGGTACGGGCGGTGTGTGTGTGTCTGTGGGGTACGGGCGGTGTGTGTACACGTTGTGTGGGGTACGGGCGGTGTGTGTGTGTGTGGGGGGTACGGGCGGTGTGTGTGTGTGTGGGGTACGGGCGGTGTGTGTGTGTGTCTGTGGGGTACGGGCGGTGTGTGTACACGTTGTGTGGGGTACGGGCGGTGTGTGTGTGTGTGTCTGTGGGGTACGGGCGGTGTGTGTGTGTGTCTGTAGGGTACGGGCGGTGTGTGTACACGTTGTGTGGGGTACGGGCGGTGTGTGTGTGTGTCTGTGGGGTACGGGCGGTGTGTGTGTGTTGTGGGGTACGGGCGTTGTGTGGGGTACGGGCGGTGTGTGTGTGTCTGTGGGGTACGGGCGGTGTGTGTGTGTGTCTGTGGGGTACGGGCGGTGTGTGTGGGGGTACGGGCGGTGTGTGTGTGTGTGGGGTACGGGCGGTGTGTGTGTGTGTGGGGTACGGGCGGTGTATGTGTGTCTGTGGGGTACGGGCGGTGTGTGTACACGTTGTGTGGGGTACGGGCGGTGTGTGTACACGTCTGTGGGGTACGGGCGGTGTGTGTGTGTGTCTGTGGGGTACGGGCGGTGTGTGTGTGTCTGTGGGGTACGGGCGGTGTGTGTACACGTTGTGTGGGGTACGGGCGGTGTGTGTGTGTCTGTGGGGTACGGGCGGTGTGTGTGTGTGGGGTACGGGCGGTGTGTGTGTGTGTGTGGGGTACGGGCGGTGTGAGTGTGTGTGTGTGGGGTACGGGTGGTGTGTGTGTCTGTGGGGTACGGGCGGTGTGTGTACACGTTGTGTGGGGTACGGGCGGTGTGTGTGTGTCTGTGGGGTACGGGCGGTGTGTGTGTGTGTGGGGTACGGGCGGTGTGTGTGTGTGTGTGGGGTACGGGCGGTGTGTGTGTGTCTGTGGGGTACGGGCGGTGTGTGTGTGTCTGTGGGGTACGGGCGGTCTGTGTACACGTTGTATGGGGTACGGGCGGTGTGTGTGTGTGTCTGTGGGGTACGGGCGGTGTGTGTACACGTTGTGTGGGGTACGGGCGGTGTGTGTGTGTGTCTGTGGGGTACGGGCGGTGTGAGTGTGTGTGTGTGGGGTACGGGTGGTGTGTGTGTCTGTGGGGTACGGGCGGTGTGTGTGTGTCTGTGGGGTACGGGCGGTGTGTGTGTGTCTGTGGGGTACGGGCGGTGTGTGTACACGTTGTATGGGGTACGGGCGGTGTGTGTGTGTGTGGGGTACGGGCGGTGTGTGTGTGTGTGGGGTACGGGCGGTGTGTGTGTGTGTCTGTGGGGTACGGGCGGTGTGTGTACACGTTGTATGGGGTACGGGCGGTGTGTGGGGTACGGGCGGTGTGTGTGTGTGTGGGGGTACGGGCGGTGTGTGTGTGTGTCTGTGGGGTACGGGCGGTGTGTGTACACGTTGTGTGGGGTACGGGCGGTGTGTGTGTGTCTGTGGGGTACGGGCGGTGTGTGTGTGTCTGTGGGGTACGGGCGGTGTGTGTGTGTCTGTGGGGTACGGGCGGTGTGTGTGTGTCTGTGGGGTACGGGCGGTGTGTGTGTGTGTCTGTGGGGTACGGGCGGTGTGTGTGGGGTACGGGCGGTGTGTGTGTGTGTGGGGTACGGGCGGTGTGTGTGTGTGTGGGGTACGGGCGGTGTGTGTGTGTCTGTGGGGTACAGGCGGTGTGTGTACACGTTGTGTGGGGTACGGGCGGTGTGTGTGTGTGTCTGTGGGGTACGGGCGGTGTGTGTGTGTCTGTGGGGTACGGGCGGTGTGTGTACACGTTGTGTGGGGTACGGGCGGTGTGTGTACACGTGTGGGGTACGGGCGGTGTGTGTGTGTCTGTGGGGTACGGGCGGTGTGTGTATGTGGGGTACGGGCGGTGTGTGTGTGTGTGTGGGGTACGGGCGGTGTCTGTGTGTCTGTGGGGTACGGGTGGTGTGTGTGTGTCTGTGGGGTACGGGCGGTGTGTGTACACGTTGTGTGGGGTACGGGCGGTGTGAGTGTGTGTCTGTGGGGTACGGGCGGTGTGTGTACACGTTGTGTGGGGTACGGGCGGTGTGTGTGTGTCTGTGGGGTACGGGCGGTGTGTGTGTGTGGGGTACGGGCGGTGTGTGTGTGTGTGTGGGGTACGGGCGGTGTCTGTGTGTCTGTGGGGTACGGGCGGTGTGTGTGTGTCTGTGGGGTACGGGCGGTGTGTGTACACGTTGTGTGGGGTACGGGCGGTGTGAGTGTGTGTCTGTGGGGTACGGGCGGTGTGTGTACACGTTGTGTGGGGTACGGGCGGTGTGTGTGTGTGTCTGTGGGGTACGGGCGGTGTGTGTGTGTCTGTGGGGTACGGGCGGTGTGTGTACACGTTGTGTGGGGTACGGGCGGTGTGTGTGTGTCTGTGGGGTACGGGCGGTGTGTGTACATGTTGTGTGGGGTACGGGCGATGTGAGTGTGTGTCTGTGGGGTACGGGCGGTGTGTGTACACGTTGTGTGGGGTACGGGCGGTGTGTGTGTGTGTGTCTGTGGGGTACGGGCGGTGTGTGTGTGTCTGTGGGGTACGGGCGGTGTGTGTACACGTTGTGTGGGGTACGGGCGGTGTGTGTGTGTCTGTGGGGTACGGGCGGTGTGTGTGTGTGGGGTACGGGCGGTGTGTGTATGTGTGTGGGGTACGGGCGGTGTCTGTGTGTCTGTGGGGTACGGGTGGTGTGTGTGTGTCTGTGGGGTACGGGCGGTGTGTGTACACGTTGTATGGGGTACGGGCGGTGTGAGTGTGTGTCTGTGGGGTACGGGCGGTGTGTGTACACGTTGTGTGGGGTACGGGCGGTGTGTGTGTGTGTCTGTGGGGTACGGGCGGTGTGAGTGTGTGTGTGTGGGGTACGGGTGGTGTGTGTGTCTGTGGGGTACGGGCGGTGTGTGTGTGTCTGTGGGGTACGGGCGGTGTGTGTGTGTGTGTGGGGTACGGGCGGTGTGTGTGTGTGTCTGTGGGGTACGGGCGGTGTGTGTGGGGTACGGGCTGTGTGTCTGTGGGGTACGGGCGGTGTGTGTGTGTTGTGTGGGGTACGGGCGGTGTGTGTACACGTTGTATGGGGTACGGGCGGTGTGTGTGTGTGTGGGGTACGGGCGGTGTGTGTGTGTGTTGGGGTACGGGCGGTGTGTGTGTGTGTCTGTGGGGTACGGGCGGTGTGTGTACACGTTGTGTGGGGTACGGGCGGTGTGTGTGTGTCTGTGGGGTACGGGCGGTGTGTGTGTGTCTGTGGGGTACGGGCGGTGTGTGTGTGTCTGTGGGGTACGGGCGGTGTGTGTACACGTTGTGTGGGGTACGGGCGGTGTGTGTGTGTCTGTGGGGTACGGGCGGTGTGTGTGTGTGGGGTACGGGCGGTGTGTGTGTGTCTGTGGGGTACGGGCGGTGTGTGTACACGTTGTGTGGGGTACGGGCGGTGTGTGTGTGTGTCTGTGGGGTACGGGCGGTGTGTGTACACGTTGTATGGGGTACGGGCGGTGTGTGTGTGTCTGTGGGGTACGGGCGGTGTGTGTACACGTTGTGTGGGGTACGGGCGGTGTGTGTGTGTCTGTGGGGTACGGGCGGTGTGTGTGTGTGGGGTACGGGCGGTGTGTGTGTGTGTCTGTGGGGTACGGGCGGTGTCTGTGTGTCTGTGGGGTACGGGTGGTGTGTGTGTGTCTGTGGGGTACGGGCGGTGTGTGTACACGTTGTGTGGGGTACGGGCGGTGTGAGTGTGTGTCTGTGGGGTACGGGCGGTGTGTGTGTGTGGGGTACGGGCGGTGTGTGTGTGTGTGTGTGGGGTACGGGCGGTGTGTGTGTGTGTGTGGGGTACGGGCGGTGTCTGTGTGTCTGTGGGGTACGGGTGGTGTGTGTGTGTCTGTGGGGTACGGGCGGTGTGTGTACACGTTGTGTGGGGTACGGGCGGTGTGAGTGTGTGTCTGTGGGGTACGGGCGGTGTGTGTACACGTTGTGTGGGGTACGGGCGGTGTGTGTGTGTGTCTGTGGGGTACGGGCGGTGTGTGTGTGTCTGTGGGGTACGGGCGGTGTGTGTACACGTTGTGTGGGGTACGGGCGGTGTGTGTGTGTCTGTGGGGTACGGGCGGTGTGTGTACATGTTGTGTGGGGTACGGGCGGTGTGAGTGTGTGTCTGTGGGGTACGGGCGGTGTGTGTACACGTTGTGTGGGGTACGGGCGGTGTGTGTGTGTGTGTCTGTGGGGTACGGGCGGTGTGTGTGTGTCTGTGGGGTACGGGCGGTGTGTGTACACGTTGTGTGGGGTACGGGCGGTGTGTGTGTGTCTGTGGGGTACGGGCGGTGTGTGTGTGTGTGGGGTACGGGCTGTGTGTGTGTGGGGTACGGGCGGTGTCTGTGTGTCTGTGGGGTACGGGCGGTGTGTGTGTGTCTGTGGGGTACGGGCGGTGTGTGTACACGTTGTGTGGGGTACGGGCGGTGTGAGTGTGTGTCTGTGGGGTACGGGCGGTGTGTGTACACGTTGTGTGGGGTACGGGCGGTGTGTGTGTGTGTGTCTGTGGGGTACGGGCGGTGTGTGTGTGTGTCTGTGGGGTACGGGCGGTGTGTGTACACGTTGTGTGGGGTACGGGCGGTGTGTGTGTGTCTGTGGGGTACGGGCGGTGTGTGTACATGTTGTGTGGGGTACGGGTGGTGTGAGTGTGTGTCTGTGGGGTACGGGCGGTGTGTGTACACGTTGTGTGGGGTATGGGCGGTGTGTGTGTGTGTCTGTGGGGTACGGGCGGTGTGTGTGTGTCTGTGGGGTACGGGCGGTGTGTGTACACGTTGTGTGGGGTACGGGCGGTGTGAGTGTGTGTCTGTGGGGTACGGGCAGTGTGTGTGTGTCTGTGGGGTACGGGCGGTGTGTGTGTGTGGGGTACGGGCGGTGTGAGTGTGTGTGTGTGGGGTACGGGTGGTGTGTGTGTCTGTGGGGTACGGGCAGTGTGTGTGTGTGTGTGGGGTACGGGCGGTGTGTGTGTGTGTGTGGGGTACGGACGGTGTGAGTGTGTGTGTGTGGGGTACGGGTGGTGTGTGTGTCTGTGGGGTACGGGCAGTGTGTGTGTGTCTGTGGGGTACGGGCGGTGTGTGTGTGTGTGTGGGGTACGGGCGGTGTGAGTGTGTGTGTGTGTGGGGTACGGGCGGTGTGAGTGTGTGTCTGTGGGGTACGGGTGGTGTGTGTGTCTGTGGGGTACGGGCGGTGTGAGTGTGTGTCTGTGGGGTACGGGTGGTGTGTGTGTCTGTGGGGTACGGGCAGTGTGTGTGTGTCTGTGGGGTACGGGCGGTGTGTACACGTTGTGTGGGGTTCGGGCGGTGTGTGTACACGTTGTGTGGGGTACGGGCAGTGTGTGTGTGTCTGTGGGGTGTACTCTCTGTGTGGCGGGAAGACGTGGGGCCGTGTGCGTGGCAGACGGGAGATCCTGGGAGTGTGGTACGGGTCCAGTCTGTTGTATGTGCATCGTATGTTACAATTAGAATTTTATTCCTTTCATCCATCTCAGAAGGGGGAGAGAGAGTAAAAATCTTTACGTTGTGTCTCTGTCGCAATGTACAAGCAATAGGGAAGGGAAGTGTGGGAGGATTGCCTAAACTCTTAAGGTTATATACATAATTGTTTTGTATCCATGGATGTACAGTAGGATGTGTGTTCTGTGTGAAGTGGACAGTGGGTGGGAGATGTACACTGTGAGTCAGGAGAGAGGAGGGGTTCACAAAGGTTAAATGAAATAACAGGATGAGAGGTGACTTCATAGGGATGTACAAGATGATAAGAGGCACAGATCGGGTGGATAGCCAGAGACTTTTCTCCTAGGACGGAAATGGCAAATAAGAGGAGGCATTGTTTTAAGGTGATTGGAGGAAAGTAGGGGAGCTGCTGTCAGGTCTGACACCATCAGTGGTGGTTGTGGTTACTACCCCTCAACCATTCAGACTTGTGAACCGAAGGGGACAACTTCACTCAGCTTTGCTTGCCCCTTCTTTGAAAGGTTTCCACAGCCAGCAAGTACAGGCCCAGAACCATCAAACACTCCTCATGTTAAGCCTTTCATTCCTGGGATCATTCTCGTTAACCAATTAACCAATTTCCCTCAGGATCAATAAAGTATGACTATGTGAACCTGCTCTGAATCTTCTCCAGTTTCAGCACATCTTTTCTTACATACGGGGCCCAAAACTGCTCACAATACTCCAAGTGAGGCCTCTCCAGTGTCTTATAAAGCCTCAACATTACATCCTTGCTTTTATATTCTAGACCTCTCGAAATCAGTGCTAACATTGTATTTGCCTTCCTCACCGCAGACTCAACCTGCAAATTAACCTTTAGGGAATCCTGCATGATAGCTTCCAAATTCCTTTGTGGCTCATATTTTTGTATTTTCTCTCCATTTAGAAAATAGCCTACCCTTTTATTTCATCTACCAAAGTAGGAATACTCTTCCCAACATGTATTCTATCTGCCACTTCTTTACTCATTCTCCCAGTCTAAGATCTTTCGCAGGCCCCCGTTTCCTTAACACTACTTACTCCTCCGCCTTCCTTTGTATTTTCTGCAAACCTGGCCACAAAGCCCTCAGTGTCTTCATTCAAATCATGAACATACAACATGAAAAGAATTGGTCCCAACATAGAAATCTGTGGAACACCACTAGTCGCCAGCAACCAAGCCAAGGAGGGCTCCCTTTATTCCCATTCCCTGACTCCTAGTAGTCACGCAATCCCCAATCCATTCTAGTATCTTCCTGCATGTGTGGCACCTTCTGAAAATCCAAATAAACAACATCCACTGACTCTGCTTTGTCTATCCTGCCTGTTATTTCCTCAAAGATTTCCAACAGATATGTCAGGCAAGGTTTCCCCTTTAGAAAACCAGCCGGACTTTGGACTCTTTTATCTTGTGGCTCTAAGTGCCCCTGACCTGTTTGTTAATAATAGACTTCCAACATCTTTCCAACCATTGGAGTCAAGCTAACTGGCCAATAATATCCTTTCTTCTGCCTCCCTCCCTTCTTGACATGACATTTGCAATTTTCTGGTCCTCTGAAGACATCCCAGAATCTGATGATTGTTGAAAGATCATAACTAAGGCCTCTTCAGCCACCTCTTTCATTTCCCTAGGGTGCACAGGTGACTTATCCACCTTCAGACCTTTCAGCTTCACAAGAACCTTCTCCCTAGTAATGGTAACTTCACACACTTCATGACCCCCGACACTTGGAGCTTCCACCATACTGCTCGTGTCCTCCAGAGTGAAGACTGATGCAAAATACTTATTCAGTTTGTCTGCCATTTCATTGTCCCCCATTACTAACTCTCCAGCATTGTTTTCCGGCGGTCCGATATCCACTCTCACTTCTCATTTACACCTTAGGTATCCGAGGAACCTTTTGGTATCTTCTATTATATAATTGGCTAGTTTACTTTCATATTACATTTTTACCTTCATAATGACTTTTTCAGTTGCCTTCCATTGCTTTTTAAAAGCTTCCCAATCCCCTAACTTCCCATTAATTTTTGCTCTATTATATGCCCTCTCTTTGGCTTATGTTGGCTTTGACTCTCTTGTTAGCCACAGTTGTGTCAGCACCACCCTGGATTTCGCACTCTACCTGCACAGTGAAATCCCTCATGATGATTGTAACATTGCTCTTTTGGCATGCATTTTCTACCTCCTGTTGTAATTTGTAGACCATATCCTTACTACTGTTTGGGGTTCTGTATAGAACTCCCATCAGGATCTTTTCGAGAAGAGGGTGATTGAAGGGAAGTAGCTGTTCCTGAAGCTCCTTGGTGATAGCAGATCCTGTAGAAACTACCGATGTTTCCGTGATGCCTGCTGCACTCCACAGCTGCTTGTGTTGCGCATTCGAGGTGTGATGCCATCAGCCAGAATACCTTCAACAGTACCTCAGTGGAAGTTACACAATAAACCAAACCTTTGTAAAGATGCTGGTGGAATTTCTGTCAGATTGCTTCTGTGTGCTGAGCCTGATGTGCCAGGAGTCCTGACTTTAAACTGCCGATCCCCAAGGTAGACTGTTTGTGTTCACCCTGCTTCTCCCTCCCTGACGTCAACGGTCAGCTCAGAGTCCCAGTCCGGTTGACTATCACTGGGGTACAGCATGTTGGGAAATTTGTTGTACATTGCAATACATAATTTAAAAAATTAACTTGCAATAAGTATATGTGAAAATAAATTAAATCAGCAGTGCAAAATGTAGTGAGGTAGTGTTCCTGGGTTCAACGTCCATTCAGAAGTCTGATGGCAGAGGGGAAGAAGCCGTTCCTGAAACATTGGGTTTGAGTCTTCAGGCTCCAGTGTCTTCTCCTTGATGGTAGCAATGAGAGGAGGGTGATGATGTCGTGGGTGATGAATGGTGGATGCCAGTTTTTTGAAGCACCACCTTTTGAAGATGTCCTGAATGTCGGGGAGTGCTCTTGGTGGAGCTGGCTGAGTTTGCAACTTCCTGCTTTTTCTGATCCTGTGCAGCGGGCCCTCCCCTCCATACCAAAACTCTTCGGTTCTGCTGCTATTGAGCGAGAGGTTGTCGCTCAGGCAGGTGACCCGTCTCATTCCGGCGAGCTGATCACAACCTGTGGTTTGTCCCACAGCTGTGGTGTCGTCAGCGAATTTGTGTACGCCTTTAGAGCTGTGCTTACCCACACAGTAACGTCTGAACGGAGTAGAGCGGGGGACTAAGCACTCAGCCACGAGGTGCTCCAGTGAGGACAAAATGTTCACTGGCTCTGTTCTCCTGATGAACGAGCTGAGGATCCAGGTACAGAGGTAAAGATCCTGAAGCTTGAAGATGGGTTTTTCTGTTAAGACCCTTAACTGTGTTGATGGGCATCGTGTTCTTGGGGGTCCACATTCGTAGCTTCCTGAAAGTGGCTGCACAGGTTGAGAGGCTGGTTAGGAAGACACATGGCATGCTATTAGTCGAGGCACATCAAATTCAAAAGTCAGGAAGTTTATAAAACTCTGGTTGGGCTTTATCTGGAGAATTGCATCCAGTTCCGGTCACCCTGTTATAGGAAGGATGACGAGGCTTTGGAGACGGTGCAGAAGAGGTTTACCAGGATGCTGCCTGGTTTAGAGGGCGTGTGCTCCAACGAGAGGTTGGACAAACGGGTTGTTTTCTCCGGAGTGTCAGAGATCTGATAGAGGTTTATAATATTTTGAGAGGCATAGATATGGTAGACAGGGAGTATCTTTCTCCCAGGGTTGAAATGCCAGAGGACATGCATTTCGGGTGAAAGAGGGTAATTTCAAAGGAGATGTGGGGGACGTTTATTTGCACAGAGAGTGGTGGGTGCCTGGGGTGCCGGTAGAGGCAGAAACATTCGGGACTTCTAAGAGATGTTCAGATAGGCACATAAATGTGAGGAAAGTGGACGTTGTGTCGGCAGAGGGGATTAGTTTAGTTGGCCATTTGATTAGTAATTTAATTGGTTCGGCACAACATTGTGGGCTGAAGGGGCTGCTCAGGCCTCTGTTCTATGTTTAGAGGGGATGGTGCTGAGCTGCAGTCGATGAACAGCAGCCTGATGTACAAGTTGCTGTGGTCCTGATGTCCTAGAACAGAGTGAAGGGCCGGAGAAATCGCATTCTCTGCTGTGTGTATGTGTATATCTGTCTCTATATATTTATGTGTATGTATGAATATATATCATAAAAAATCCTTGGTCAATTGCTTGGATGTGGAGAATGTGAATGAGGTAGTTAATGAGTACTTTACCAAGGAAAAGGATTTCGAGGACCAGGAGATCTGTGCTGAGTGTATAAACACGTCAGGGCGTTTAAAGGTCAAGCAGGAGGAAGTGTTGGGCTTCCTAATGAGTATTAAGATGGTTAAGTCTCCATGACCTGATGGGATTTTCTCCAGGTTATTGAAGGAGGCAAGAGACCAGGCCCTTGGCCAGTATCTTCATGTCCTCTCTAGTCACAGGTGGGGTCCTGAAGGACTGACGAGTGGCTAATGTTGTATCTCTACTTAAGAAGGGAACGAGGGAAAATCCTAGGATCTATAGACCGGTGTGTCTCACCTCAGTTGTAGGGAAGATGCTGATGGAAATTCTTGGATATATGAGTATTTGGGAACCCGTGACCTAACTGGGGAGAGCCAGCATTGGGCTTGTGCGTGGCAGGGCATGCCTCACCAACTTAATTGAGTTTTGTGACATGGTGATGAGAGAGGTTGATGAGGATAGGGCAGTAGATATTGTCTACATGGATTTTAGTAAGGCGTTTGACAAAGTCCCTCATGGGAGGCTAATCCAGAAGGTTAAGATGCATGGGGTCCACAGAGAATTGTCTGTCTGGATTCGGAACTGGCTTGCGCACAGGAGACGGAGGGTAGTGATTGAAGGGACTGTTCTGGGTTGGAGGTCTGTAATTAGTGGAGTTCCACGGGGACCTCTGCTGTTTGTGATGTATATAAATGACCTGGATGAAAATGTAGATGGGTGTGTTGATACCAAGACTGGTGCAGTTGTGGATGGTGTAGAAGACTGGCAAAGAATACGGCACCATATAGACAATCTGCAGATATGGGCTGAGAAATGGCAGATTGAGTGTAACCTAGGTAACTGTGAGATGTTGCACCTCAGTAGGACAAATGCAAGGAGACAGTACACTGTTAAGGGCAAGTTCCTTAACGGTGTTGCTAAGCAGGGAGATCTTGGGATCGAAGTTCTTAGCTCTTTGAAAGTGGCTACACAGGTCGATAAGGTGGTTAAGAAGGCTTATGCTTTTATTAGTAAAGGCATTGGGTTCAAAAGTCAAGAGGTTAGTTGCAACTTTATAAAACTCTGGTTAGGCCACATTTGGAGTATTGTGTACACAGTTATAGGAGGGCTGACGAGGCTTTGAAGAGGGTGCAGAAGAGGTTTACCAGGATGCTGCCTGGTTTGGAGAGCATGTGCTATCACGAGAGGCTGGATAAACTTGGGTTGTTTACTCTGAAGCGGCGGATGCTGAGGGGAGGTCTGAGAGAGGTTTATACGATTATGAGAGGCATTGATAGGGTAGACAGACAGTATCTGTTTCCCAGGGTTGAAATGTCTAATACCAGAGGGCATGCATGGAAGGGTGAGAGGGGGTAGGTTCAAGGGTGAAGTGGCCTACAAACCTGTTGGAATTCTTTCAGAAGATTACAAGAAGGATAGATAAAGGAGATGCAGTGGATGTATATTTGGACTTTCAGAAGGCCTTTGACAAGGTAGAAACATAGAAAGCCTACAGCACAATACAGGCCCTTTGACCCACAATGCTGTGCTGAACAGGTACTTTAGAAATTACCCAGGGTTACCCATAACCCTCTATTTTTCTAAGCTATCCAAGAGTCTCTTAAAAGACCCTGTTGTATCCGCCTCCACCACCATCGCTGGCAGCCCATTCCACACACTCACCACACTCTGTGCCACACATGAGGCTGCTTACCAAGTTAAGAGCCCATGATAATACAGGAAAGTTACTGGCATGGTTAGAGCATTGGCTGATTGGTAGGAGGCAATGAGTGGGAATCGTTGGCTGCCAGGTCTGGGACTGCTTGTTATGGTGTATATCAATGCTTTAGATGATGGAGTAGATGGCTTTGTTGCCAAGTTTGCAGATGATACAAAGATTGGTGGAGGGGCAGGTAGTGTTGAGGAAACAGGTAGGCTGCAGGACTTAGACAGATTAGGAGAATGGGCAAGAAAGTGGCAAATGAAATACAATGTTGGAAAATGTATGGTCATGCACTTTGGTTGAAGAAATTAATGTGCAGACTATTTTCTAGATGGAGAGAAAATCCAAAAATCTGAGATGCAGAGGGACCTGGGAGTCCTTGTGCAGAACACCCTAAAGGTTAACTTGCAGGTAGAGTCGGTGGTGAGGAAGGCAAATGGCATGTTAGCATTCATTTCAAGAGATCTAGAATACAAGAGCAGGGATGTGATGCTGAGGCTTTATGAGGCACTGGTGAGGCCTCACCCTAAGTATTGTGAACAGTTTTGGGCTCCTCATCTAAGAAAAAAATTTGCTGGAATTGGGCAGGGTCCAGAGGAGGTTCAGAAGGATGACTGCGGGATTGAAAGGGTTATCATACGAGGAACATTTGATGGCTCTGGGTCTGTACTCACTAGAATTCAGAAGGATGGCGGGGGGGGGGGCGGAATCTCATTGAAACTTTTCAAATGCTGAAAAGCCTAGACAGAGTAGATGTGGTAAGGATGTTTCCCATGGTGGGGGAGTCTAGGACAAGAGGGCACAGCCTCAGGATAGAGGGGCATCTGTTTTAAAACAGAACAGAGATGCAGAAATTTCTTTAGCCAGAGGGTGGTGAGTGTGTGTGTGTGAGAGAGAGAGAGAGATACATACATACAGACAGAAGGGTAGTTTTGGGTGTGTTCTGTGTTTGAACCCAGTGTCTCTCACTACTTTCCAGTCTACTCCCTCTCAATGTCTCTCCCCTCACTAATGTCTCTCCTCCTTTCCCAAGTGTATTTGTCCCCCCCCCTTGCCCCCAAAAGTGTGTTCCCCCACCTTATTATGTCTCTCCCCACAGAGCTGAGCCGGTGCCTGTCGGCACGTCAGAAGCTGGAGACGCAACTGACAGAGAATACCATTGTGCAGGAGGTGAGCTCATGGGGTGTGGTGTCCATAGCCTGGGGTCATTGCAATACCCTCCTCGCCCTACACAGACACCGCCCCACAATCTCATTGCCAGTAATAACTGAACACACGCACTCTACCGCGCAGACATGTTTTACTTCACCCGTGCACAAAGAGCCCAGCATGTTCGCTGAAGCTGGAACAAAAATTGCTGTGCTTATACAGAACTGGCGTATCATTTGTGCATATTGACCATTTGCTTAACTGTCTTTGCTTAACTTGCTTAACAAGGTAGAACATACAGGGTTAATGGTAAGGCACTGAGAAGTGCAGTGGAACAGAGGGATCTGGGAAAACAGATACAAAATTCCCTAAAAGTGGCGTCACAAGTAGATAGGGTCGTAAAGAGAGCTTTTGGTACATTGGCCTTTATTAATCAAAGTATTGAGTATAAGAGCTGGAATGTTATGATGAGGTTGTATAAGGCATTGGTGAGGCCGAATCTGGAGTATTGTGTTCAGTTTTGGTCACCAAATTACAGGAAGGATATAAATAAGGTTGAAAGAGTGCAGAGAAGGTTTACAAGGATGTTGCTGGGACTTGAGAAACTCAGTTACAGAGAAAGGTTGAATAGGTTAGGACTTTATTCCCTGGAGTGTAGAAGAATGAGGGGAGATTTGATAGAGGTATATACAATTATGATGGGTATAGATAGTGAATGCAAGCAGGCTTTTTCCACTGAAGGGGAGAAAAAAACCAGAGGACATGGGTTTAGGGTGAGGGGGGGAAAGTTTAAAGGGAACATTAGGGGGGCTTCTTCACACAGAGAGTGGTGGGAGTATGGAATGAGCTGCAGAACGAGGTGGTAAATGCGGGTTCTTTTTTAACATTTAAGAATAAATTG
This sequence comes from Mobula hypostoma, assembly GCF_963921235.1. Lineage (NCBI taxonomy): Eukaryota > Metazoa > Chordata > Chondrichthyes > Myliobatiformes > Myliobatidae > Mobula > Mobula hypostoma. The sequence continues at coordinate 2,427,404 of NC_086101.1, read as the reverse complement.
GACAGATACATGGATGGGAGGTGTATGGAGGGATATGGTCCGTGTGCAGGTCAGTGGGACTAGGCAGAAAGTGGTCCAGCACAGCCAAGAAGGGCCAAAAGGCCTGTTTCTATGCTGTAGTTTTTCTATGGTTTTCTAAGCAACACGCACAAAATGCTGGAGGAACTCAGCAGGCTAGGCAGCGTCGATGGAAAAGAGTACAGTCAGCATTTTGGGCCGAGACCCTTCAACAAGATGAGAGGTCAGAGTAAGAAGGTGGTGGGAGGGGAAGAAGAAATAGAAGATGGTAGGTGAGGGGTGAACTAAAGAGCTGGGAGGTTGGTGAAAGAGATAAAGGGCTGGAGAAGGGAGAATCTGACAGGAGAGGACACATGGGAGGGGAGGTGATTGGTAGGTGTGGAGATGAGGTGAGAGGGGTAAGCGAGAATGGTGAAGGGGCAGGCACCTATGCTCCATTTGTCAGAAAAAGCAGGTTCTCCCGCTGGCCAGCTAATTCAATACCACTTCCCATTCCCATTCCAACATGTCAGTCCATGCCCTGTTATAATAATCCTTTTGGGTAGCCTCCAACCTTCTCAACTTCTCAAACATCTGGTAATGGACCCCCTCCTCTCACCATTCCCATTTCCTTCTCTCACCTTGTCTCCTGACCTGCCCATCACCTCCCTGGGGTGGTCCTCCCCCTTTCCCTTTCTTCCATGGCCTGCTGTCCTCTCCTATCAGGTTTCCCCTTCTCCAGCCCTTTATCTCTTTCATCTATCAACTTCCCGGCTCTTTACTTCATCCCTCCTCCTCCCCCTCTCCCGGTTTCACCGAACAATGACCAACTTGTACATCTTCATCCCCTTCTCTCCCCCCCCCACCCCCCACCCCACCTTCTTACCCTGACTCCTCATCTTTTATTTCCCAGTCCTGAGCAGAATCAAAATCCGGTTTAGTATCAGCAGCACATGTTGTGAAATTTGTTAACTTAGCAGCAGCAGTTCAACACAATACATGATATAGAAAAATATAGATAAATAAATCAATTACAGTAATTATATACGACCATAAGAGAGAGGGGCAGAATTAGGCCATTCAGCCCATCGATTTCGCTCCGCCATTCCATCATGGATGATCCTGGATCCCACTCAACCCCACACACTTGCCCTCTCACCTTATCCCTTGATGTCCCAACCAGTCAGGAATCTACCAACTTCCGCTTAAAAATACTCACGGACTTGGTTGCAGTCTGTGATAGAGCATTCCACAGGTTCACCACACTTTGTCTAAAAAATAATTCCTCCTTATTTCTGTTCTAAAAGGTCACCTTTCAGTATTGAGGCTGTGCCCCCTAGTTGTGGATACTCCCACCAGAGGAACCATCCTCTTCACATCCAAGCTGTCTAGTCCTTTCAGTGAGATCCCCCAGCATTCTTCTAAATTCCAGTGAATACAGGCCCAAAGCTGCCAAACCCTCCTCATATGTTTACCTCTTCATTCCTGGAATCATCCCCGTGAACTTCCCCTGGACTCCCTCCAATGATAACACATCCGTTCTGAGATATGGGCCACAAAACAGTTGACAATACTCCAAATGCGGCCTGACTAGTGTCTTATAAAGGCTCAGCATTACCTCCTTGCTTTTATATTCTATTCCCCTTCAAATAAATTCCAGCATTTTATTTACCTTCTTTACCCCAGACTCAAACTGTAAATTAACCTTCTGGGAGTCTTGCACGAGAACTCCCAAGTCCCTCTGCACCTCTGATGTTTGAACCTTCTCCCCATTTAGGTAATAGTCTGCACTGTTGTTCCTTTTACCAAAATGCATTATCATACATTTCCCAGCATTGTATTCCATCTGCTACTTTTTTGCCCATTCTACCAATTTCTCTTAAGTTCTGCTGCAATCGCTTGCTTCCTCAGCACTACCTACCCCTCCACCTATCTTTGTATCATCCGCAAACTTTGCCACAAAGCCATCAATTCCATTATCTAAATCACTGACAAACAATGTGAAAAGTAGCGGTCCCAATACTGACCCCTGAAAATCACCACTAGTCACTAGTAGCCAATCAGAAAAGGCCCCTTTTCTTTCCACTCTCTGCCTCCTGCCTGTCAGCCATGTCTCTATCCATGCCAGTATATTTCCTGTAACACCATAAGATTTAATCTTGTTAAGCAGCCTCATATGAGGCATCTTATCAATTGCTTTCTGAAAAATTAAGTAAGTGGCATCCACTGCCTCTCCTTTGTCAACCCTGCTTGTCACTTCCTCGAAGAACTCTTAACAGATCTGTCAGGCAAGAATCCCCTTTACAGAAACCATACTGACCTTGACTTATTTTATCGTTAGTCTCCAAGTTCCCAAAACCTCAACCTTAATAATAAACACCAACACTTTCCCAACCACTGAGGTTAGGCTAATTGACCTATAATTTCTTTTCTTTTGCCTTCCTCCTTTCTTAAAGAGCGGAGTGGTATTTGCAATCTTCCAGTTCTCTGGGACCATGCCAAAATCAAGTGATTCTTGAAAGATCATGACCAATGCATCCATTATCTCTTCAGCAACCTCTCTCAGGACTTTGGGCCGTAGTTTGTCTGGTCCAGGTGACTTATCCACATCCAGACTTTTCAGTTTGACTAGCACATTTTCCTTTGTAATAGCAATGACACTCACTCCCGCTCCCTGACACTCACGGACCTCTGGCATACTGCTAGTGTCTTCCACATTAAAGACTGTGGCAAGATACTTATTAAGTTCATCTGCCATTTCTTTCTCCCCTATTATTCCAGAAATGAAAGGGTTATCATACGAAGAACATTTGATAGCTCTGGGTCTGTACTCACTGGAATTTAGAAGGATGAGGGGAGATCTCATTGAAACCTTTTCAATGTTGGAAGATGTAGACGGAGTAGATATGAAAAGGATGTTTCCCATGGTGAGCAAACCTTCAAACATGGCTGATGCTTTCTTCCTCTCCTCAGCCCCACTCGCCAGCCTTCTCCCTGTAACCTTTGATGACATGTCTGATCAAGAACCTGTTTAGCTCTGCCTTAAACACACCCAACAACCTGGCCTCCACAGCTGCCTGTGGTAACAAATTCCCCAAATTCACCACCCTTTGGCTAAAGAAATTTCTCTGCATCTGTTTTAAATGGACACCCCTCTATCCTGAGGCTGTGCCCTCTTGTCCTAGACTCCCCTATCATGGGAGTGCAGACCCAGAACCACCAAATGTTCCTCATATGATAACCCTTTCATTCCCAGAATCATCCTTGTGAACCTCCTTTGGATCCTCTTCAATGCTAGTCCACCTTTTTTTAGATAAGGAGCCCGAAACTGTTCACAATACTCAAGGTGAGGCCTCACCAGTGCCTTATAAAGCCTCAGCATCACATCCCTGCTCTTGTATTCTACACCTTTTGAAATCAATGTTAAAATTGCATTTGCCTTCCTCACCACCAACTCAACATGCAAGTTAACCTTTCGGGTGTTCTGCACAAGTTTCTTTGCATCTCAGATTTTTGGATTTTCTCCCCGTTTAGAAAATTGTTTGCACAATTATTTCTGTAACCAAAGTGTGTGACCATGCATTTTCCAACATTGTATTTCATTTGCCACTTTCTTGCCAATTCTCCTAATCTGTCCAAGTCCTTCTGCAGCCTTCCTGTTTCCTCAATGCTACCTGCCCCTCCACCAAAATTTGTATCATCTGCAAACTTGGCAACAAAGCCACCTATTCCATCATCTAAATTATTGGTATACAGCTTAAAAAGAAGTGGTCTCAACACCAACCCCTGTGGAACATCATGAGTCACTGGCAGCCAAGCAGAAAAGGATCCTTTTATTCCCACTCACTGCCTCCTGCCAATCAGCCAATGCTCAAACCATGCCAGTAATTTTCCTGTAACACCATGGGCTCTTAACTTGTTAAATGACCTCGTGTGTGACAGCTTGTCAAAGGCCTTCTGAAAGTCCAAATATACAACATCCACTGCATCTTCTCTATCTATCCCACTTGTAATCCCCTCAAAGAATTCCCGCAGGTTTGTCAGACAGGATTTTCACTGAAGGAAACCATGCTGACTTTGTACCATCTTGTCTTGTGTCACCAAGTACTCCATCACCTCATCCTTATCGATTGACTCTAACACTGAGGTCAGGCTAACTGATGTATAATTTCCTTTCTGCTGCCTCCCTCCTGTCATAAGGAGTGGAGTGATCCTTGCAGTTTTCCAGTCCTCTGGCACCATGCCAGAATCCAATGGTTCTTGAAAGATCATTACTAATGCCTCCACAATCTCGAATGCTACCTCTTTCAAAACTCTAGGCTGCAGTTCATCTGGCCTGGGTGACTTGTGTGCCCTTAGTTCTTGCGGGTCTTTGAGCACTTTCCCCCTTGTAATAGTAACTGCACTCACTTCTCTTCCTTCACATCCATCAACACATTGCTAGTGTCTTCCACAGAGAAGGTTGATGCAAAATACTCATTTACTTCATCTGACATCTCCTTGGCCCCCGTTATTGTTTCTCCAGCCTCATTTACTAGCAGTCCCATATCTACTCTCATCTCTCTTTCATATTTTACATACTTGAAAAAGCTTTTACTATCCACTTTGATATTGTTTGCTAGCTCGTTATCACATTTCAACTTTTCCCTCTTAATGACTTTTCGTTACTCTACGTAGGTTTTTAGAAGCTTCCCAATCTTCTGTCTTCCCACTAATTTTTGAACTGTGGTATGCCCTTTCTTTTGGTTTTACATTAGCTTTAACTTCCCTTGTCAGCCACGGTTGTACTGTTTTGTCATTTGAATATTTCTTCATTTTTGGAATACATCTGTCCTGCACCTTCCTTAATTTTTCCCAGAAACTCACATCGTTACTGCTCTGCTGTCATCCCTGCCAGCAGCTCCTTCCAATTTACTTTGGCCAACTCCTCTCTCATTCCACTGTAATTTCCTTTACCCTACTGAAATACTGCTACATCAGACATCAGATTTCAAGTTGAACTCAGTCATATTGTGATCACTGGTTCCTAAGGGTTCTTTTACTTTAAATTCCCTAATAGCCTCTGGTTCATTACATAACACCCAATCCAGAATAGCTGATCCCCTTGTAGGCTCAATGACAAACTGCTCTAAAAAGCCAACTCTTAGGCATTCAACAAACTCACTCTCTTGAGATGCATTACCAACCTGATTTTCCCAATCAACCTGCATGTTGAAATCTCCCATGACTACCACAACATTGCCCTTTTGACTCATCTTTTCTATTTCCTGTTGTAACCTGTGGTCCACATCCCAGTTACTGATTGGAGGCCTGTATATAACTGTCATCAGAGTCCTTTTACCCATATCTTCACTCAAGGATTTGACATCTTCCGATCCTATGTCAAATCTTTCTACTGATTTGATGCCATTCTTTACCAGTAGAGCCACACCACCCCCTCTGTCTACCTTCCTATCCCTCCGATATAACGTGTAGCCTTGGACATTCAGCTCCCAACTACAACCATCCTTCAGCCACGATTCAGTGATGGCCACAACATCATACCTGGCAATTTGTAATAGTGCAACAAGATTATCCACCTTATTTCTTATACTCCATGGATTGAGAAATTACACTTTGTGGACTGTATTTGCTATCCTTTTTAATTCTGCATCCCGAATGCACTGATACTCAGCCTGTCATCTGACTTCAGGCTATCTTTGCTTTTTTACTATCCGTCCTATCCTGAGTCCCTAACGCAACAGCTCTAACAAACCTACCCGCGAGGATATTGGTTCCCCTCGGGTTCAGGTGCAGCTCGTCATTTCTGAACATGTCATATTTCCCCAGAAGAGATCCCAATGATCCAAGTACCTGAAGCCCTGCCCCCTGCACCAGCTTCTCAGCCACGCAGTTATCTGCCAAATCATCCCGTTTCTGCCCTCACTGCTGCGTGGCACAGGCAGCAACCCAGAAATTACTACCTGGGAGGTCCTGCTTCTCAGCTTTCTACCTCGCTCTCTAAATTCTCTTTCCAGGACCTCTTTGTTTTTCCTTCCTATGTCACTGGTACCAATGTGTACCAAGACATCTGGCTGCTCTCCCTCCTCCGCCAAAATGTTGTGGACGTCCCTGATCCTGGCACCTGGGAGGCAACATACCATCAGAATCTCCTGTCTGTTCCCTTCACTGTTCAGTACTCACAGTCTGATTTCCCTGTCCCATTCCATCCTCCTCTGTCTGCCCCGGTCCCAGTACTCGCAGTCTGATTTCCCTGTCCCATTCCATCCTCCTCTGTCTGCCCCGGTCCCAGTACTCGCAGTCTGATTTCCCTGTCCCATTCCATCCTCCTCTGTGTCTGCCCCAGCCCCAGTACTCGCAGTCTGATTTCCCTGTCCCATTCCATCCTCCTCTGTGTCTGCCCCGGCCCCAGTACTCGCAGTCTGATTTCTCTGTCCCATTCCATCCTCCTCTGTGTCTGCCCCGGCCCCAGTACTCGCAGTCTGATTTCCCTGTCCCATTCCATCCTCCTCTGTGTCTGCCCCGGTCCCAGTACTCGCAGTCTGATTTCCCTGTCCCATCCTATCCTCCTCTGTGTCTGCCCCGGCCCCAGTACTCGCAGTCTGATTTCTCTGTCCCATTCCATCCTCCTCTGTGTCTGCCCCGGCCCCAGTACGCGCAGTCTGATTTCCCTGTCCCATTCCATCCTCCTCTGTGTCTGCCCCGGTCCCAGTACTCGCAGTCTGATTTCCCTGTCCCATTCCATCCTCCTCTGTGTCTGCCCCGGTCCCAGTACTCGCAGTCTGATTACTCTGTCCCATTCCATCCTCCTCTGTGTCTGCCCCGGTCCCAGTACTCGCAGTCTGATTTCCCTGTCCCATCCTATCCTCCTCTGTGTCTGCCCCGGCCCCAGTACTCGCAGTCTGATTTCCCTGTCCCATTCCATCCTCCTCTGTGTCTGCCCCGGCCCCAGTACTCGCAGTCTGATTTCCCTGTCCCATTCCATCCTCCTCTGTGTCTGCCCCGGTCCCAGTACTCGCAGTCTGATTTCCCTGTCCCATTCCATCCTCCTCTGTGTCTGCCCCGGCCCCAGTACTCGCAGTCTGATTTCCCTGTCCCATTCCATCCTCCTCTGTGTCTGCCCCGGTCCCAGTACTCGCAGTCTGATTTCCCTGTCCCATCCTATCCTCCTCTGTGTCTGCCCCGGCCCCAGTACTCGCAGTCTGATTTCTCTGTCCCATTCCATCCTCCTCTGTGTCTGCCCCGGTCCCAGTACTCGCAGTCTGATTTCCCTGTCCCATTCCATCCTCCTCTGTGTCTGCCCCGGTCCCAGTACTCGCAGTCTGATTTCCCTGTCCCATTCCATCCTCCTCTGTGTCTGCCCCGGCCCCAGTACTCGCAGTCTGATTTCCCTGTCCCATTCCATCCTCCTCTGTGTCTACCCCGGCCCCAGTACTCGCAGTCTGATTTCCCTGTCCCATTCCATCCTCCTCTGTGTCTGCCCCGGTCCCAGTACTCGCAGTCTGATTTCTCTGTCCCATCCTATCCCAGGAGTTGGACCTGTTGGAAGCAGAGAACCGTGTCTACAAGCTGATGGGCCCTGTGTTGGTGAAGCAGGATCTAGAGGAGGCAAAGTCCACAGTTGCCAAACGGCTTCACTACATCACCGGAGAGATGTGAGTGTGGGTGGGGGCAGCATCTGGGGGGAGGGGGAGGGGGCTGTACTGACAGACTCTTGGAGTGAAACAGTGGGGCAGGGATGATACTGAGAGAGGGTCACACTGGGGGTGGGAGGTGATACTGAGAGAGGGTCACCCTGCTCCGAGTTCTGCTTCAGCCAGTATATCTCCCTGCAGTAGCCACTCCTGAGGCATCTACCTGGACAAGGAAACAAGGAACCGTGAGGGGTGGTACTGACGGATGGTGTGGTGTTTTACACAGGGAAGGGTGGTACTGACGGAGGATCCGTTCCCCCTCCCCCCCCCACCTTCCCGTAGTACTCACGGACGGTGTGGTGTTTTACAGAAAGCGCTACGAGGGACAGATGAAGGAGATGGAACGGAAATCGGAACAGCATCGGGAGACGCTCGGCAAACTGCAGCAGGACTTCCAGAGGGCCCAGGGGAAGGCACCTGCCCGCGACTGAGTGTGTGTCCCTCATTCACCCTTCCCCACCCACTCTCCCCTTTCCTGTCCCCTGGCCCGACAGTGACTGAGTCTGCTCGGCGCAATACTCTTCGGCTGACCTGTGGATGAGGGGGTGTCAGTGTACTGAATCTCTGTGCCCGTAAACGTACCACACCCCCCAATCCCTGTACGTCATCGGGGGACTGTCATTGTGTGAGCACATCCTTCCATCCATCTTGCTTATCCCACTCCCACCCCTCCCCTTGCCTCCCAGCCTTTCCTCCATCCCCTCTCCCCCTGTGAGTGACTGAGGGGCTAGGGGCACTCAGTGTGTGATCACCCAGCCCGTCTGAGGGAAGGTTCTCACCCCAGTCACTAGGGTTGGGCTGGAGGGCAGATCCCCTTCTCTTCCCAGCACTGTGTCCCTCATGCTGTGACCGCCCTGCCATCCCATCCGTCCATCCATGGGCTCCTATTGCCCAGAGGATGGGTCTGGATTGTCCACTGGGTGTTGGGGTTCACAGTGAGCTCGCTGTGAGCTGCCCAGGTCCGTGGCTGCTGGTCACTAGGTTTCCCGGGTCCATGGCTGCTGGGATCCCAACACCGAGCCTCCCACAATGTGAGTTGTGTCACCCATGATCTGTGGGTGTTGGGTGGCTGGACTCCCGCTCTGGGTCGACCAGGGCCTGTGGGTGGGGCCAGATCGCCTGGTCAGATGGTCAGCGGGTGCCGAGTGTTGAATGCCAGCACATCCCTGGGCAATAAAGTGTTTGTGTTCTTACTGCTGAGCTGGTGTGATGTGTGCATGTGTATTTTTCTCTGCAGGAGAGGTCAGTCGTTGGTGATAAAGCACGAGATTTCAGCTATTCAACTGTGGGCTAAAATCAGTGTGAGACCAGTGAAAAAGGGGTAATCAGAGCAGCCACTGTTAGAGTGGGCCAGCATTAGAGTGGTCTGGCTTTGGATCAACAGGGTTGGGCTAGCACAGGCAGAGGTTCTTGTCCGGTCCCGGTGATTTATCCAACTTGATGCTTCCCAAAAGCTCCAGCACATCCTCTTTCTTAATGTCTACATGCTCAAGCTTTTCAGTCCGCTGCAAGTCATCCCTACAATTGCCAGGGTCCTTTCTCGTAGTGAATACTGAAGCAAAGTATTCATTAAATACCTCTGCTACCTTCTCTGGTTCCATACACACTTTTCCAGTGCCACACTTGGTCCTACTCTCTCACGTCTTAACCTCTTGCTCTTCACATACTTGTAGAATACCTTCGGGTTTTCCTTAATCCTGTCTGCCAAGGCCTTCTCATGTCCCCTTCTGGCTCTCCTAATTTAATTTCTTAACCTCCTTCTGCTAGCCTAATAATTTTCGAGATCTCAATCATTACCTAGTATTTTTGAACCTTTCATAAGCTCTTCTTCTTGACTAGATTTTCAACAGCCTTTGTACTCCATGGTTCCTGTACCCTGCCATCTTTTCCCTGATCATTGGAACGTACCCATGCAGAACACCACACAAATATCCCCTGAACATTTGCCACATTTCTGCCGTACATTTCCCTGATAACATCTGCTCCCAATTTATGCTTCCAAGTTCCTGCCTGATAGCCTCATATTTCCCCTTACTCCAATTAAACATTTTTCTAACTTGTCTGTTCCTATCCCTCTTCAATGCTATGGTAAAGGAGATAGAATTGTGATCACTATTTCCAAAATGCTCTCCCGCTGAGAGACCCGACACCTGACCAGGTTCATTTCCCAATACCAGATCAAGTACAGCCTCTCCTCTTGTAGGCTTATCTACATATTGTGTCAGGAAACCTTCCTGAACACACCTAACAAACTCCACCCCATCTAAACCCCTTGCTTTAGGAAGATGCCAATCAATATTGAGAAAATTAAAATCTCCCGTCATAACCCTGTTATTGCACTGTTCCAGAATCTGTCTCCGTATCTGCTCCTTGAAGTCCCTATTACTATTGGGTAGTCTATAAAAAACACCCAGTAGAGTTACTGACCCTTCCTGTTCCTAACTTCCACCCACAGAGACTCCGTAGACAATCCCTCCATGACTTCCTCCTTTTCTGCAGCCGACACTATCTCTGATCAGCAGTGCCATGCCCCCACCTCTTTTGCCTCCCTCCCTGTCCTTTATGAAGCCATCTAAGTCTCTGTAATGGCCACAACATCATGGCTCCAAGTACTGATCCACACTCTGAGCTCATTTGCTTTGTTCACAACACTCCTTGCATTAAAACACACATCTCAAACCATCCAAGTGAGCGCGTCCCTTCTCTATCACCTGCCTATCCTCCCTCTCGCACTGTCTCCAAGCTTTCTCTATTTGTGAGCCAAACTCCTCTTTCCCAGTCTCTTCAGTTCGGTTCCCACCCCCCAACAATTCTAGTTTAAACTCTCCCCAGTAGCCTTAGCAAACCTCCCCGCCAGGATATTGGTTCCCCTGGGATTCAAGTGCAGCCCGTCCTTTTTGTACAGGTCACACCTGCCCCAGAAGAGGTCCCAATGATCCAGAAATCTGAATCCCTGCCCCCTGCTCCAATCCCTCAGCCACACATTTATCCTCCACCTCATTCTATTCCTATACTCACTGTCACGTGGCACAGGCAGTAATTCTGAGATGATTCCTATGAGGTCCTGCTTCTCAACCTCTTTCCTAACTCCCTGTAGTCTGTTTTCAGGACCTCCTCCCTTTTCCTGCCTATGTCATTGGTACCAATACGTACCACGACCTCTGGCTGTTCACCTTCCCACTGCAGGATATCGTGGACGCAATCTGAAACATCCCGGACCCTGGCATCTGGGAGGCAAAGTACCATCCATGTTTCTTTAAAAACACAAACATGAGGAAATCTGCAGGTGCTGGAATTTCAAGCAACACACATAAAAATTGCTGGTGAACGCAGCAGGCCAGGCAGCATCGCTAGGAAGAGGTACAGTCGACATTTCGGGCGGAGACCCTTCGTCAGGACTAACTGAAAGAAGGGATAGTAAGAGATTTGAGAGGGGGAGGGATGGAGCTGAGAGCTTCAACTTTCCAGCTCTTAGCTCCATCCCTCCCCCTCCCCCTCCCACTTTCAACTCTCTTACTATCTTGGCCCGAAACATCAACTGTACCTCTTCCTATAGATGCTGCCTGGCCCGCTGCGTTCACCAGCAATTTTTATGTGATATCCGTGTTTCTTTCCTGCATCTACAGAATCGTCTGTCTGATCCCCTAACTATAAGAGTCCCTGATCACTGCTGCCACCCTCTTCCTTTCCCTACCCTTCTGAGCCACAGGGCCAGACTCTGTGCCAGAGGCGCGGCCACTGTCGCTTCCCCCAGGTAGGCTGTCCCCCACAACAGTACTCAAACAGGAGTACTTATTGTCAAGGGGGACAGCCACAGGGGTACTGTCTAGTATCTGACTCTTGCTCTTCCCTCTCCTGACTGTTACTCACTTATTTGTCTCCCGACGCCCCAGAGTGACTACTTGCCTAAAGCTCCTATCTGTCACCTCCTCACTCTCCCTGACCAGTCGAAGGTCATCGAGCTGCATCTCCAGTTCCCTAACCCGGTCCCTAAGGAGCTGCAGCTCGACGCACTTGGCACAGACTCCCGGACATCCCACATCCGACACCCAGTACAGAACACCGGCCTCACAGACATACGTCCTGTTCCTGTTCTTCACAAGTAACTTGCCTCGACCTGTTATCACCGAAGCCCTGTTGAGCCAAAGCCCTCCTACTCTGACACCCGCTCTATAAAGCTGTCTTTTTAAGTACCTCCCGTGTGTAACTTGCTGGTGTCCATTTGCCACCCCTGTCACGCCTTGATCAAACCACTGAAGAAAAATGATCTCCTTTTAAATTCTTTCCGCCGGTCTAACTTGCTGATGTCCATGCGCCTTGATCAAAGTTTGCCGGCAATGCATATATAGGTGGAGGGACAGGTAGTTCAAAGTAGTAGAGAGGCTACAGAATGACTTAGATTAGGAGAATGGACACAGAAGTGGCAGATTGAACAGAGTCAGGAAGTTATGGACATGTACTTTGGTAGGAGAAATGAAAGGTTTGACTATTTTCTAAGTGGAGAAAATTTTTTCTAAAAAGACGGAGATGCAGAGGGACTTGGGAGTCCTTGTGTAGGGTTCCCTAAAGGTTCATTTGCAGGTTGAGTCTGGTGAGGAAGACAAATGCAATGTTGGCATTGATTTCAAGAGGACTAGATATAACATTGAGACTTTATCGAGCACTGGTGAGGCTCTACTTGTGGAGTATTATGAGCAGTTTTGGGCCCCTTACGTAGAAGGGATGTGCTGAAACAGCAGAGGATTCACGGAAATCATTCTAGGTTGAACAACTTATATGAAGAGCATCTGATGGCTTTCGGCCTCTATTCACGAGAGGGGTGACCTCATGGAGACTTGTTGAATGGGGAAAGGCCGTAATGGAGTGGATGTGTCCTATGGTGGGAGAATCTAAGACCAGAGAACACAGCCTCAGACTAGAGAGACATGCTTTTAGAATGGCGATGAGGAATTTCTTTAGACAGAGAGTGGTGAATCTGTGACAGAGGCAGCGCTGGAGGCCAGGTCTTTATGTGTATTTAAGGCAGTGGTTGATAGATTCGTGATTGGTCAGGGAATGAAGAGATGGGGAAAAGGCAGGAGACGGGCTGAGAGGAAAGTAGGGTCAGCCATGATGAGATGGTGGAGCAGACTCGACAGAGCAAGTTCTGCTCTATGTCTTCATGGTCTTGAGACCAGGAAAAAGGGGATGTGGGAGGGGGCAGGAGCTCCAGAGGGAGGTGATGGGCATGAGGACTGATGAGAGGGAGTGCAGATTACCAGAAGTTCAAGGAAGTGATGCTCATTCCACCAGGTTGGAGGCTCTCCAGGCGTACACAAAATGCTGGAGGAACTTAGCAGGCCAGGCAGAATGTGTAGAAGAGTAAACAGTCACTGTTTGGGGCTTCATCAGGACTGGGGAGAAAAGGACGAGAAGAAAGTGGGGGGAGGGGAAGAAGTACTAGGTGGTAGGTGAACCTCGGGGGGGGGGTGAGTAAAAAGTTGGAATGTTGCTTGGTGAGAGAAATACAGAAGCGGGAAATCTGATAGGAGAGGACAGAAACCATGGAAGAAAGGGAAGGGAGAGGAGCCTCACAGGAAGGAGATGCGGTGAGAGAGGGCAGCCGTTACCACAAGTTCCACACCAAAATGTCGATTGGTTGTGGCTCTGGTTCCAGAGCCTGGTGGTTGAGGTAATAACTGTTCCTTGGTGTGGGTGCTGAGGCAGCGGACATCATAGTGGGGAGCAGTCCGCACTGACTGTTGTCGAAGCTGGCTGAGTTCATGGTGGAAGGGTCAGTGTAAGGTGCCTGCGTGAATGAAATCGCCGGAGAGAGAGTTACTGGTAGATGCAAAGCAGCTTCTTTATTCGACAGAACAAGGTACAGCAGGCATTATACGGAGACGCTTTTGGTGGAAAGGTCAGCTGGCCCAAGGTGGGGCTCTTTATTTGCAAAACACAAAGGACAATTCCGTATTTGCAAAGAATAGACAATGCTTCATTTGAAGCTGCATGCAAACTTCACAGCTTCTGATTTGCATCCATCCCACAGACGCCAGCATCTGGGATTCACAGCGTTTTAGGAATGCATTGTTCCAAATTAAATCCGCAATACATTTTCAAGGAACAGAAGACAGGTAGCTAAAGCCACTGGCTAAATGTAAATGACCTAAACCGAAAAATCACTCTAACGGGTGTTTTAATAGAGAGCGGAGGGACAACACCTTTACCCAGTATCTGAAAGAGGAGGATACCTTAACAAGAGTTAAAAACCACTTGGGCAGTCCTCATTGACGATCAGAGGTGGAATCCGAATCAAGTTTATTATCACCGGCACGTGACGTGAAATTTGTTCACTTAGCAGCCGCAGTTCAATACATGATCAAGCTGAAAGAAAAAAATAAATGAACAACTCAATCAATTACGTATATTGAATAGATTTTTTTTAAACGTCAGAAAACAGATACACTATATTTTTTTTAAAGTGAGGCAGTGTCCAAGGGTTCAATGTCCATTTAGGAATCGGATGGCAGAGGGGAAGAAGCTGTTCCTGAATCACTGAGTGTGTGCCTTCAGGCTTCTGTACCTCCTCCCTGATGGTAACAGTGAGAAAAGGGCATGTCCTGGGTGCTGGAGGTCCTTAATAATGGACGCTGCCTTTCCGAGACACCGCTCCCTGAAGATGTCCTGGGTACTTTCTTGGCTAGTACCCGACATAGCTGACTAGCTTTACAACCTTCTGCAGCTTCTTTCAGTCCTCTGCAGCCTGTCAGAATGCTCTGCACGATACAACTATAGAAGTTTTTGAGTGTATTTGTAGATACGCCAAATCTCTTCAAACTCCTAATAAAGTATAGCCACTGTCTTGCCTTCTTTATAACTACATCGATGTGTTGGAACCAGGTTAGGTCCTCGATATCTTGACACCCAGGAACTTGAAACTGCTCACTCTCTCCACTTCTGATCCCTCTATGAAGATTGGTATGTTTTCCTTCGTCTTACCCTTCCTCAACTCCACAATCTGCTCTTTCATCTTACTGACGTTGAGTGCCAGGTTGTTGCTGTGACACCACTCCTCCAGATGCTGTATCTCATTCCTGTACACCTTTACGGAGAGGGTTAGCATTAAATTCCTGGGTGTTACTGTTTCAGAGGACTTGTCCTGTCCTGTCTTGGACCTAGCACATAATTGCGAAGAAAGTACAGCAGTGTTTCTACCTTAGGATTCTGCAGATTTGGCACGGCATCCAAGCTCCTGAGAACCTTCTATAGATGGGTGGTAAAGATTGCATTGACCAGCTGCATCATGGTCTGCTATGGGAACACCAATGCCTTTGAAATGGGAAGTGGATTCGCTCCTAATCATTGAGCACAGCCACATGAAACACTGTCGTGGGAGAGCAGCACCAGTCACCAGGGATCCCACCATCTCGGCCAAGTCTCTTCTCACTGCTGCCATCAGGTAGAAGAAACTGAGGACGCACTCCACCGGGTCCGAGCAATTTCTACCCCACAACCATCAGGCTCCTGAACAAAAGGGAAATTGTGTCTAATGCCACAATAGGGTTGCAGCAGGTGCAGTCTCAATGGCCCGAGAGCACCTGGATGATACAAACACCTACACTCTGTCTGGATGCTGTTTGTCGACTACAGCTCAGTGTTTAACACCATCATTCCCACACTCCCAATCAATAAGCTACAGCATCTCCTCCTTGCTGACGATCAACACTGGTGCACCTCAGAGATGTGTGCTTAGCCCACTGCTCCACTCTCTATGTACACATGACTGTTGGGCAGGCATAGCTCAAATACCATCTATAAATTTTCTGACGATACAACCATTGCTGGCAGAATCTCAGATCGTGATGAGAGGACATACAGGAGCAAGATATACCAGCTAGTTGTGTGCTGTTGTAGCAACAACCTTGCATCAGTAAAACCAAAGAGCTGATTGTGGACTTCAGGAAGGGTAAGAGGAAGGAACACATCCCAATCCTCAGAGGGAACAGAAGTGGAGAGAGTGAGCAGTTTCAAGTTCCTGGGTGTCAAGATCTCTGAGGATCTAACCCGGTCCCAACATATTGATGCAGTTATAAAGAAGGCAAGACAGCAACTATATTTCATGAGTTTGAAGAGATTTGATTTGTCACCTAAAACACTCAAAAACGTCTACCGATGTACTGTGGAGAGCATTCTGAAGGGCTGCATCACTGTCTGATATGCAGGGGCTACTGCACAGGACCGAAAGAGACTACCAACCCAGATAAGTGTGAAGTGGTCCATTTTGGTAGGTCAAATATAATGGTAGAACATAGTATTAAGAAGGCATACGGTGTATTGGCCTTCATCAACCGTGGAATTGAACTTAGGAGCCGAGAGGTAATGTTGCAGCTATATAGGACCCTGGTCAGACCCCACTTGGAGTACTGTGCTCAGTTCTGGTCGCCTCACTACAGGAAGGATGTGGAAACCATAGAAAGGATGCAGAGGAGATTTACAAGGATGTTGCCTGGATTGGGGAACATGCCTTATGAAAACAGGTTAAGTGAACTCGGCCTTTTCTCCTTGGAGCGACAGAGGATGAGAGATGACCTGATAGAGGTGTATAAGATGATGAGAGGCATTGATCATGTGGATAGTCAGAGGCTTTTTCCCAGGGCTGAAATGGCTGCCACAAGAGGACACAGGTTTAAGGTGCTGGGGAGTAGGTACAGAGGAGATGTCAGGGGTAAGTTTTTTACGCAGAGAGTGGTGAGTGCGTGGAATGGGCTGCCGGCAATGGTGGTGGAGGCGGATACAACAGGGTCTTTTAAGAGACTTCTGGATAGGTACATGGAGCTTAGAAAAATAGAGGGCTATGGGTAAGCCTAGTAATTTCTAAGGTAGAGACATGTTCAGCACAACTTTGTGGGCCAAAGGGCCTGTATTGTGCTGTAGGTTTTCTATGTTTCTGCAGAAAGTTATAAGATTAGTCAGCTCCATCTTGGGTTCAAAATCCGTAGTGTCCAAGACATCATCAAGGAGCGGTGCCTCAGAAAGGAGGCATCCATTATCAAGGACCCCCATCACCCAGGACTTGTCCTCATCTCACCGTTACCATCAGGTAGGAGGTACAGAAGCCTGAAGGCACACACTCATCGATTCAGGAACAGCTTCTTCCCCTCTGCCATCCCATTACTAAATGGACATTGAACCCTTGAACAATGCCTCAGTTTTAAAAATATTATCTCTGTTTTTGCATAATTTTTAGTTTAACTATTTAATATACCTTAAGTAATTTATTTATTTATCTTTTTTATATTATCATGTATTTCATTGTACTGCTGCTGTAAAGTTAACAAATTTCAAGACATGCCAGAGATATTAAACCTGATTGTGATTCTGAACTCCATTCACTTGTCCACCCATTGAGATGTTCCCACAAGCAATGATCGCATTTTGAGGACTTGCTATCTCATTCACTCATGTTCTCGTTATTTATTGCTGTGTTCTCTCTCCTCCTCCCTCCCCTTCCCCTCCTCCCACCCTCCCCTTCATCCTCATCCCTCTATCCTTCCCCTCCCTTCTCCCTCTCCCGTCTCTCCTCCCCTCTCCTACATCTCCTCCATCCCAGCTCACTCGCTCCCTCCCCATCTCCCCTTCCTCCCTTCCACCCTCCCCTCCATCCCTCACTACAGCTTTCCTCTCATCTCCCTCTCCATTCCCCTTTCACCTTCCCCTCCTCCCTCACTCCCTCCTCCTCTTTATCTCCTCCCTCCCGTCCCTCCTGATGAACCTTCCCCTCCTCCCTCCTCCTCTACCTGCCCTTCCCTTCTTTCTCCCTCCTGACCCTCACTTCCCCTCCTTCCCTCCTCCCAATCCTCTTCACCTCCACTTCACCTGCTTCACCCTGCCTTCTTACCCTTGTTCCTCCCTCCCTCCCTTCTCCCCCTCCCCTCCTCCCTCCTCCTCTACCTGCCGTTCCCTTTTCTCTCCCTCCTGACCCTCACTTCCCCTCCTTCCCTCCTCCCAATCCCCTTCACCTCCTCTTCACCTGCTTCACCCTGCCTTCTTACCCTTGTTCCTCCCTCCCTCCCTTCTCCCCCTCCCCTCCTTCCAACTTCACAGTCACCCTCACTCTCCTTCCACCTCCTCCCTCCCTCCTCTACCTTCCTCCAACTTCTGCCTGCCCATTCCCACCACGACTCTCCCCTTCCCCATCTCCCTCCCCACCCCTTCCACTCCTGCCTCCCTACCCCTTCCCCATCTCCCTCCCCACCCCTTCCCCATCTCCCTCCCCACCCCTTCCCCATCTCCCTCACCACCCCTTCCCCATCTCCCTCCCTACCCCTTCCACTCCTCCCTCCCTACCCCTTCCCCATCTTGCTCCCCACCCCCTCCCCATCTCCCTCCCCGCCCCATCCCCATCTCACTCCCCGCCCCTTCCCCATCTCCCTCCCCACCCCTTCCACTCCTGCCTCCCCACCCCTTCCCCATCTCCCTCCCTACCCCTTCCACTCCTGCCTCCCCACCCCTTCCCCATCTCCCTCCCTACCCCTTCCACTCCTGCCTCCCCACCCCTTCCCCATCTCCCTCCCCACCCCCATCTCTCTCCCCACCCCTTCCCCATCTCCCTCCCTGCCCCTTCCACTCTTGCCTCCCTACCCCTTCCCCATCTCCCTCCCCACCCCTTCCACTCCTGCCTCGCCACCCCTTCCACTCCTGCCTCCCTACCCCCTCCCCATCTCCCTCCCCACCCCTTCCCCATCTCCCTCCCGGCCCCTTCCACCCCTGCCTCCCCACCCCTTCCACTCCTGCCTCCCTACCCCCTCCCCATCTCCCTCCCCACCCCTTCCCCATCTCCCTCCCTACCCCCATCCCCATCTCCCTCCCTACCCCCATCCCCATCTCCTTCCCCACCCCTTCCCCATCTCCCTCCCTACCCCTTCCACCCCGCCTCCCTACCCAACTCTCCGTCCCCTCCACCCACCATTCCAACCTCCCTCTATCACTTGCCCCTCCCTTGCCCTCCTCCCTCCTTCCCACCTCCCCACCGGTTCCCCATGTCCCCTCCTTGTCTCTTGCCACCTCTACTTCCCCTCCTCTCTCCCTCACCTATATCCCCCTCTTTTTCTCCTCTTCCCTCCGTCCCTTCCTTCCTTCTCCTCATCCTTCCCTCCATTCCCTTCACCTCCTCGCTCCCTTCCTCCTCCACCATCATTCCCCTTCCCCTCCTCCTCATCCTTCCCTCCTCCCTCGCTCCATCCTAGCACACACTCCCCTCTACCCTCCTCTGCTCCCTTGACCTTCATCCCTTCCTTTCTCCTCGCCCTTCCCTGCCTGTCCGCCCCATACCCCGCTTCTCCTCTTCCATCCTCTCCTCCTCCCTCTCACCTCCCTCCTTTCCCCTTCCCCTCATCCCACCCTCCACAACCTCCTGTGCCGCGCCTCCCTCCCAAATTCACAAACCTCCCTTTTTCCTCACTTCCCTATCTCCCATTCCCCTCCTCCCTTCCTCCCTCAACACTCCCACCTCCATCCCTCCCCAACCACCGCCTGCTTTCTCCGCATCCTTCCCCACCTTCCTCCTCCCCTCCTCTGTCCAACCTCCGTCACCCCTCCTTAACTCATCCCTCCTTCCTCTTCCCCTCGGTCCATCCTCCCTCACCCCTCCTTACCAGATCCCTCCTTCTTGCCTCCACTTCCGCATGTTTCTCACTCAGCCTCCTCCCTCCTCCCTCCCTTTCGCCTCATCCCTCTTCACGCCACCGTTTCCCCCTCTGCCTCCCACTGTACCACCACCCTCCCTCCGCACCCCCCAATGTCAGACACCCCAGACTCTGCTCCCACTGTCAGCTACTCTGGTCTGCACCCACACTCTTCACTCTCCCCGGACCATGTCTCCCCTGTTACTCTCCGCGGACCGTGTCCCCTCCGTCACTCTCCCCGGACCGGACTGTGTCCCCCCGCCCACCGTCACTCTCCCCAGACCATATCCCCTCCGTCACTATCCCCGGACCCTGTCCCGTCTGTCGGTCTCCCCGGACTGTGTCGGAATGCCTGCCCAGTGCCAGGAGCCCCTCCCCGCCCGCTGAGTGAGGCAGTTATCTGGATCTGTGTAACCACCTCTCGCTATGGCAGTCCCGGGGGACACGATTCCATCTGATTTCCCTCTGGCATTTCCTGCACATTTCCATGAGATGTGGCAGTCAGGAAGCGGAGAACTCCCCACCCTGTGGGTGTGTGTACACTGGGAAAGCCGGCAGGGAGGGTGAAGCTCTTGCAGCCTCTGTCACGTGCCATGGTCTGGCCTCACCACTCCCCACCCTTGGAGACCTCCGCTGTTCCGGGGAGTCCGAACCCAGGTATGTCCCTGAGAGAGAGAAGTGTCGGTGTGACGAGAGAGTGTGATGATAGACAAGTCTGGACAGAGACCAGGGCCGCGCATTCGCATTAGTGGGGAGAGATCGGGGCAGTGGGATTAGTGTGGGGAGAGATCGGGGCAGTGGGATTAGTGTGGGGAGAGATCGGGACAGTGGGATTAGTGTGGGGAGAGATCGGGACAGTGGGATTAGTTGGGGAGAGATCGGACAGTGGGATTAGTGTGGGGAGAGATCGGGACAGTGGGATTAGTTGGGGAGAGATCGGGACAGTGGGATTAGTGTGGGGAGAGATCGGGGCAGTGGGATTAGTGTGGGGAGAGATCGGGACAGTGGGATTAGTGTGGGGAGAGATCGGGACAGTGGGATTAGTGTGGGGAGAGATCGGGACAGTGGGATTAGTGTGGGGAGAGATCGGGACAGTGGGATTAGTGTGGGGAGAGATCGGGGCAGTGGGATTAGTGTGGGGAGAGATCGGGACAGTGGGATTAGTGTGGGGAGAGATCGGGGCAGTGGGATTAGTGTGGGGAGAGATCGGGACAGTGGGATTAGTGTGGGGAGAGATCGGGACAGTGGGATTAGTGTGGGGAGAGAGTCGGGACAGTGGGATTAGTGTGGGGAGAGATCGGGACAGTGGGATTAGTGTGGGGAGAGATCGGGACAGTGGGATTAGTGTGGGGAGAGATCGGGACAGTGGGATTAGTGTGGGGAGAGATCGGGACAGTGGGATTAGTTGGGGAGAGATCGGGACAGTGGGATTAGTGTGGGGAGAGATCGGGGCAGTGGGATTAGTGTGGGGAGAGATCGGACAGTGGGATTAGTGTGGGGAGAGATCAGGACAGTGGGATTAGTGTGGGGAGAGATCGGACAGTGGGATTAGTGTGGGGAGAGATCGGGACAGTGGGATTAGTTGGAGAGAGATCGGGACAGTGGGATTAGTGTGGGGAGAGATCGGGACTGTGGGATTAGTGTGGGGAGAGATCGGGGCAGTGGGATTAGTTGGGAAGTGATCAGGACAGTGGGATTAGTTGTGGAGAGATCGGGGCAGTGGGATTAGTGTGGGGAGAGAGTGAGGCAGTGGAATTAGTGTGGGGAGAGATCGGGGCAGTGGGATTAGTGTGGGGAGAGATCGGGTCAGTGGGATTAGTTGGGGAGAGATCGAGGCAGTGAGATTAGTGTGGGGAGAGATCAGGACAGTGGGATTAGTGTGGGGAGAGATCGGGGCAGTGGGATTAGTGTGGGGAGAGATCGGGGCAGTGGGATTAGTGTGGGGAGAGATCGGGACAGTGGGATTAGTGTGGGGAGAGAGTGGGGCAGTGGGATTAGTGTGGGGAGAGATCGGGGCAGTGGGATTAGTGTGGGGAGAGATCGGGGCAGTGGGATTAGTGTGGGGAGAGATCGGGACAGTGGGATTAGTTGGGGAGAGATCGGGACAGTGGGATTAGTGTGGGGAGAGAGATCGGGACAGTGGGATTAGTTGGGGAGAGAGATCGGGACAGTGGGATTAGTGTGGGGAGAGATCGGGACAGTGGGATTAGTTGGGGAGAGATCGGGACAGTGGGATTAGTGTGGGGAGAGATCGGGACAGTGGGATTAGTTGGGGAGAGATCGGGACAGTGGGATTAGTGTGGGGAGAGATCGGGGCAGTGGGATTAGTGTGGGGAGAGATCGGGACAGTGGGATTAGTTGGAGAGAGATAGGGACAGTGTGATTAGTGTGCGGAGAGATCGGGACTGTGGGATTAGTCTGGGGGGAGATCGGGGCAGTGGGATTAGTTGGGAAGTGATCAGGACAGTGGGATTAGTTGGTGAGAGATCGCGGCAGTGGGATTAGATGTGGAGAGATCGGGGCAGTGGGATTAGTGTGGGGAGAGAGTGAGGCAGTGGGATTAGTGTGGGGAGAGATCAGGACAGTGGGATTAGGGTGGGGAGAGATCGGACAGTGGGATTAGTGTCTGGAGAGATCGGGGCCGTGGGATTAGTGTGGGGAGAGATCGGGGCAGTGGGATTAGTGTGGGGAGAGATCGGGGCAGTGGGATTAGTGTGGGGAGAGATCGGGGCAGTGGGATTAGTTGGGGAGAGATCGGACAGTGGGCTTAATTGGGGAGAGATCGGGACAGTGGGATTAGTGTTGGGAGAGATCGGGTCAGTGGGATTAGTGTGGGGAGAGATCGGACAGTGGGGTTAGTTGGGGAGAGATCGGGGCAGTGGGATTAGTGTGGGGAGAGATCGGGGCAGTGGGATTAGTTGTGGAGAGATCGGGACAGTGGGATTAGTTGGGGAGAGATCGGACAGTGGGCTTAATTGGGGAGAGATCGGGACAGCGGGATTAGTGTTGGGAGAGATCGGGTCAGTGGGATTAGTGTGGGGAGAGATCGGACAGTGGGGTTAGTTGGGGAGAGATTGAGACAGTGGGATTAGTTGGGGAGAGATCGGACAGTGCGATTAGTTGGGGAGAGATCGGGACAGTGGGATTAGTGTGGGGAGAGATTGGGGCAGTGGGATTAGTGTGGGGAGAGATCGGGACAGTGGGATTAGTGTGGGGAGAGAGTGGGGCAGTGGGATTAGTGTGGGCAGAGATCGGGGCAGTGGGATTAGTGTGGGGAGAGATTGGGACAGTGGGATTAGTTGGGGAGAGATCGGGAAAGTGGGATTAGTTGGGGAGAGATCGGACAGTGGGATTAGTTGGGGAGAGATCGGGACAGTGGGATTAGTTGGGGAGAGATCGGGGCAGTGGGATTAGTTGGGGAGAGATCGGGCAGTAGGATTAGTGTGGGGAGAGAACAGGACAGTGGGATTAGTGTGGGGAGAGATCGGACAGTGGAATTAGTGTGGGGAGAGATCGGGGCAGTGGGATTAGTTGGAGAGATATCGGGACAGTGGGATTAGTGTGGGGAGAGATCGGGACTGTGGGATTAGTGTGGGGAGAGATCGGGGCAGTGGGATTAGTTGGGAAGTGATCAGGACAGTGGGATTAGTTGTGGAGAGATCGGGGCAGTGGGATTAGTGTGGGGAGAGAGTGAGGCAGTGGAATTAGTGTGGGGAGAGATCGGGGCAGTGGGATTAGTGTGGGGAGAGATCGGGTCAGTGGGATTAGTTGGGGAGAGATCGAGGCAGTGAGATTAGTGTGGGGAGAGATCAGGACAGTGGGATTAGTGTGGGGAGAGATCGGGGCAGTGGGATTAGTGTGGGGAGAGATCGGGGCAGTGGGATTAGTGTGGGGAGAGATCGGGACAGTGGGATTAGTGTGGGGAGAGATCGGGGCAGTGGGATTAGTGTGGGGAGAGATCGGGGCAGTGGGATTAGTGTGGGGAGAGATCGGGGCAGTGGGATTAGTGTGGGGAGAGATCGGGACAGTGGGATTAGTTGGGCAGAGATCGGGACAGTGGGATTAGTGTGGGGAGAG
Organism: Mobula hypostoma; assembly: GCF_963921235.1. Classification (NCBI taxonomy): domain Eukaryota; kingdom Metazoa; phylum Chordata; class Chondrichthyes; order Myliobatiformes; family Myliobatidae; genus Mobula; species Mobula hypostoma. Next base: position 2,403,970 of record NC_086101.1, on the reverse strand, counting down.
AGATCGGGACAGTGGGATTAGTTGGGGAGAGATCGGGATAGTGGGATTAGTGTGGGGAGAGATCGGGACAGTGGGATTAGTTGGGGAGAGATCGGGAGAGTGGGATTAGTGTGGGGAGAGATCGGGACAGTGGGATTAGTTGGGGAGAGATCGGGACAGTGGGATTAGTGTGGGGAGAGATCGGGGCAGTGGGATTAGTGTGGGGAGAGATCGGGACAGTGGGATTAGTTGGAGAGAGATCGGGACAGTGTGATTAGTGTGGGGAGAGATCGGGGCAGTGGGATTAGTTGGGAAGTGATCAGGACAGTGGGATTAGTTGGTGAGAGATCGCGGCAGTGGGATTAGATGTGGAGAGATCGGGGCAGTGGGATTAGTGTGGGGAGAGAGTGAGGCAGTGGGATTAGTGTGGGGAGAGATCAGGACAGTGGGATTAGTGTGGGGAGAGATTGGACAGTGGGATTAGTGTGGGGAGAGATCGGGGCCGTGGGATTAGTGTGGGGAGAGATCGGGGCAGTGGGATTAGTTGGGGAGAGATCGAACAGTGGGCTTAATTGGGGAGAGATCGGGACAGTGGGATTAGTGTTGGGAGAGATCGGGTCAGTGGGATTAGTGTGGGGAGAGATCGGACAGTGGGGTTAGTTGGGGAGAGATCGGGGCAGTGGGATTAGTGTGGGGAGAGATCGGGGCAGTGGGATTAGTTGTGGAGAGATCGGGACAGTGGGATCAGTTGGGGAGAGATCGGACAGTGGGCTTAATTGGGGAGAGATCGGGACAGTGGGATTAGTGTTGGGAGAGATCGGGTCAGTGGGATTAGTGTGGGGAGAGATCGGACAGTGGGGTTAGTTGGGGAGAGATTGAGACAGTGGGATTAGTTGGGGAGAGATCGGACAGTGCGATTAGTTGGGGAGAGATCGGGACAGTGGGATTAGTGTGGGGAGAGATCGGGGCAGTGGGATTAGTGTGGGGAGAGATCGGGACAGTGGGATTAGTGTGGGGAGAGAGTGGGGCAGTGGGATTAGTGTGGGGAGAGATTGGGGCAGTGGGATTAGTGTGGGGAGAGATTCGGACAGTGGGATTAGTTGGGGAGAGATCGGGACAGTGGGATTAGTTGGGGAGAGATCGGACAGTGGGATTAGTTGGGGAGAGATCGGGACAGTGGGATTAGTTGGGGAGAGATCGGGGCAGTGGGATTAGTTGGGGAGAGATCGGACAGTAGGATTAGTGTGGGGAGAGATCAGGACAGTGGGATTAGTGTGGGGAGAGATCGGACAGTGGAATTAGTGTGGGGAGAGATCGGGGCAGTGGGATTAGTTGGAGAGATATCGGGACAGTGGGATTAGTGTGGGGAGAGATCGGGACTGTGGGATTAGTGTGGGGAGAGATCGGGGCAGTGGGATTAGTTGGGAAGTGATCAGGACAGTGGGATTAGTTGTGGAGAGATCGGGGCAGTGGGATTAGTGTGGGGAGAGAGTGAGGCAGTGGAATTAGTGTGGGGAGAGATCGGGGCAGTGGAATTAGTGTGGGGAGAGATCGGGTCAGTGGGATTAGTTGGGGAGAGATCGAGGCAGTGAGATTAGTGTGGGGAGAGATCAGGACAGTGGGATTAGTGTGGGGAGAGATCGGGGCAGTGGGATAAGTGTGGGGAGAGATCGGGACAGTGGGATTAGTTGGGGAGAGATCGAGGCAGTGAGATTAGTGTGGGGAGAGATCAGGACAGTGGGATTAGTGTGGGGAGAGATCGGGGCAGTGGGATTAGTGTGGGGAGAGATCGGGGCAGTGGGATTAGTGTGGGGAGAGATCGGGACAGTGGGATTAGTGTGGGGAGAGAGTGGGGCAGTGGGATTAGTGTGGGGAGAGATCGGGGCAGTGGGATTAGTGTGGGGAGAGATCGGGACAGTGGGATTAGTGTGGGGAGAGATCGGGACAGTGGGATTAGTTGGGCAGAGATCGGGACAGTGGGATTAGTGTGGGGAGAGAGATCGGGACAGTGGGATTAGTTGGGGAGAGATCGGGATAGTGGGATTAGTGTGGGGAGAGATCGGGACAGTGGGATTAGTTGGGGAGAGATCGGGAGAGTGGGATTAGTGTGGGGAGAGATCGGGACAGTGGGATTAGTTGGGGAGAGATCGGGACAGTGGGATTAGTGTGGGGAGAGATCGGGGCAGTGGGATTAGTGTGGGGAGAGATCGGGACAGTGGGATTAGTTGGGGAGAGATCGGGACAGTGGGATTAGTGTGGGGAGAGATCGGGACTGTGGGATTAGTGTGGGGAGAGATCGGGGCAGTGGGATTAGTTGGGAAGTGATCAGGACAGTGGGATTACTTGGTGAGAGATCGCGGCAGTGGGATTAGTGTGGGGAGAGATCGGGGCAGTGGGATTAGTGTGGGGAGAGATCGGGACAGTGGGATTAGTGTGGGGAAAGATTGGGACAGTGGGATTAATGTGGGGAGAGATCGGGACAGTGGGATTAATGTGGGGAGAGATCGGGACAGTGGGATTAGTGTGGGGAGAGATCGGGGCAGTGGGATTAGTGTGGGGAGAGATCGGGGCAGTGGGATTAGTGTGGGGAGAGATCGGGACAGTGGGATTAGTTGGGGAGAGATCGGGACAGTGGGATTAGTGTGGGGAGAGATCGGGACAGTGGGATTAGTGTGGGGAGAGATCGGGGCAGTGGGATTAGTGTGGGGAGAGATCGGGACAGTGGGATTAGTTGGGGAGAGATCGGGGCAGTGGGATTAGTGTGGGGAGAGATCGGGACAGTGGGATTAGTGTGGGGAGAGATCGGGACAGTGGGATTAGTGTGGGGAGAGATCGGGACAGTGGGATTAGTTGGGGAGAGATCGGGACAGTGGGATTAGTTGGGGAGAGATCGGGACAGTGGGATTAGTGTGGGGAGAGATCGGGGCAGTGGGATTAGTGTGGGGAGAGATCGGGACAGTGGGATTAGTGTGGGGAAAGATCGGGACAGTGGGATTAGTGTGGGGAGAGATCGGGACAGTGGGATTAGTGTGGGGAGAGATCGGGGCAGTGGGATTAGTGTGGGGAGAGATCGGGACAGTGGGATTAGTTGGGGAGAGATCGAGACAGTGGGATTAGTGTGGGGAGAGATTGGGGCAGTGGGATTAGTGTGGGGAGAGATCGGGACAGTGGGATTAGCTGGAGAGAGATCGGGACAGTGGGATTAGTGTGGGGAGAGATCGGGACTGTGGGATTAGTGTGGGGAGAGATCGGGGCAGTGGGATTAGTTGGGGAGTGATCAGGACAGTGGGATTAGTTGGGGAGAGATCGGGACAGTGGGATTAGTGTGGGGAGAGATCGAGACAGTGGGATTAGTGTGGGGAGAGATCGGGGCAGTGGGATTAGTGTGGGGAGAGATCGGGTCAGTGGGATTAGTGTGGGGAGAGATCGGGTCAGTGGGATTAGTTGGGGAGAGATCGAGGCAGTGAGATTAGTGTGGGGAGAGATCAGGACAGTGGGATTAGTGTGGGGAGAGATCGGGGCAGTGGGATTAGTGTGGGGAGAGATCGGGGCAGTGGGATTAGTTGGGGAGAGATCGAGGCAGTGAGATTAGTGTGGGGAGAGATCAGGACAGTGGGATTAGTGTGGGGAGAGATCGGGGCAGTGGGATTAGTGTGGGGAGAGATCGGGGCAGTGGGATTAGTGTGGGGAGAGATCGGGACAGTGGGATTAGTGTGGGGAGAGATAGGGGCAGGGGGATTAGTGTGGGGAGAGAGTGGGGCAGGGGGATTAGTGTGGGGAGAGAGTGGGGCAGGGGGATTAGTGTGGGGAGAGATCGGGACAGTGGGATTAGTGTGGGGAGAGATCGGGACAGTGGGATTAGTGTGGGGAGAGATCGGGGCAGTGGGATTAGTGTGGGGAGAGATCGGGACAGTGGGATTAGTGTGGGGAGAGATCGGGGCAGTGGGATTAGTGTGGGGAGAGATCGGGTCAGTGGGATTAGTGTGGGGAGAGATCGGGACAGTGGGATTAGTGTGGGGAGAGAGTGGGGCAGTGGGATTAGTGTGGGGAGAGATCAGGGCAGTGGGATTAGTGTGGGGAGAGATCGGGACAGTGGGATAAGTTGGGGAGAGACCGGACAGTGGGATTAGTTGGGGAGAGATCGGACAGTGGGATTAGTTGGGGAGAGATCGGGACAGTGGGATTAGTTGGGGAGAGATCGGGGCAGTGGGATTAGTAGGGGAGAGATCGGACAGTAGGATTAGTGTGACGAGAGATCAGGACAGTGGGATTAGTGTGGGGAGAGATCGGACAGTGGGATTAGTGTGGGGAGAGATCGGGGCAGTGGGATTAGTTGGGGAGAGATCGGGACAGTGGGATTAGTGTGGGGAGAGATCGGGACAGTGGGATTAGTGTGGGGAGAGATCGGGGCAGTGGGATTAGTTGGGAAGTGATCAGGACAGTGGGATTAGTTGTGGAGAGATCGGGGCAGTGGGATTAGTGTGGGGAGAGAGTGAGGCAGTGGGATTAGTGTGGGGAGAGATCGGGGCAGTGGGATTAGTGTGGGGAGAGATCGGGTCAGTGGGATTAGTTGGGGAGAGATCGAGGCAGTGAGATTAGTGTGGGGAGAGATCAGGACAGTGGGATTAGTGTGGGGAGAGATCGGGGCAGTGGGATTAGTGTGGGGAGAGATCGGGGCAGTGGGATTAGTGTGGGGAGAGATCGGGACAGTGGGATTAGTGTGGGGAGAGAGTGGGGCAGTGGGATTAGTGTGGGGAGAGATCGGGGCAGTGGGATTAGTGTGGGGAGAGATCGGGGCAGTGGGATTAGTGTGGGGAGAGATCGGGACAGTGGGATTAGTGTGGGGAGAGATCGGGACAGTGGGATTAGTGTGGGGAGAGATCGGGACAGTGGGATTAGTGTGGGGAAAGATCGGGACAGTGGGATTAGTGTGGGGAGAGATCGGGACAGTGGGATTAGTTGGGGAGAGATCGGGGCAGTGGGATTAGTGTGGGGAGAGATCGGGACAGTGGGATTAGTTGGGGAGAGATCGGGACAGTGGGATTAGTGTGGGGAGAGATCGGGACAGTGGGATTAGTGTGGGGAGAGATCGGGACAGTGGGATTAGTGTGGGGAGAGATCGGGGCAGTGGGATTAGTGTGGGGAGAGATCGGGACAGTGGGATTAGTGTGGGGAGAGATCGGGGCAGTGGGATTAGTGTGGGGAGAGATCGGACAGTGGGATTAGTTGGGGAGAGATCGGGACAGTGGGATTAGTTGGGGAGAGATCAGGGCAGTGGGATTAGTTGGTGAGAGATCGCGGCAGTGGGATTAGTGTGGAGAGATCGGGGCAGTGGGATTAGTGTGGGGAGAGAGTGAGGCAGTGGGATTAGTGTGGGGAGAGATCGGACAGTGGGATTAGTGTGGGGAGAGATCGGACAGTGGGATTAGTGTGGGGAGAGATCGGGTGCGTGGGATTAGTGTGGGGAGAGATCGGGGCAGTGGGATTAGTGTGGGGAGAGATCGGGCAGTGGGATTAGTTGGGGAGAGATCGGAGTGGGATTAGTTGGGGAGAGATCGGGACAGTGGGATTAGTTGGGGAGAGATCGGGCAGTGGGATTAGTGTGGGGAGAGATCGGGACAGTGGGATTAGTGTGGGGAGAGAGTGGGGCAGTGGGATTAGTGTGGGGAGAGATCGGGGCAGTGGGATTAGTGTGGGGAGAGATCGGGACAGTGGGATTAGTTGGGGAGAGATCGGGACAGTGGGATTAGTTGGGGAGAGATCGGACAGTGGGATTAGTTGGGGAGAGATCGGGACAGTGGGATTAGTGTGGGGAGAGATCGGGGCAGTGGGATTAGTGTGGGGAGAGATCGGGGCAGTGGGATTAGTGTGGTGAGAGATCGGGACAGTGGGATTAGTGTGGGGAGAGATCGGACAGTGGGATTAGGTGGGAGTGGGATTAGTGGGGAGAGATCGGCAGTGGGATTAGTGTGGGGAGAGATCGGGCAGTGGGATTAGTGTGGGGAGAGATCGGGGCAGTGGGATTAGTGTGGGGAGAGATCGGGGCAGTGGGATTAGTGTGGGGAGAGATGGGCAGTGGGATTAGTGTGGGGAGAGATCGGGGCAGTGGGATTAGTGTGGGGAGAGATCGGCAGTGGGATTAGTGTGGGGAGAGATCGGGACAGTGGGATTAGTTGGGGAGAGATCGGACAGTGGGATTAGTTGGGGAGAGATCGGGACAGTGGGATTAGTGGATCGGGGAGAATCGGGCAGTGGGATTAGTTGGGGAGAGATCGGGCAGTGGGATTAGTGTGGGGAGAGATCGGGACAGTGGGATTAGTGTGGGGAGAGATCGGGACAGTGGGATTAGTGTGGGGAGAGATCGGGTGGGATTAGTTGGGAGAGATCAGTGGGATTAGTGTGGGGAGAGATCGGGACAGTGGGATTAGTGTGGGGAGAGATCGGGACTGTGGGATTAGTGTGGGGAGAGATCGGGGCAGTGGGATTAGTTGGGAAGTGATCAGGACAGTGGGATTAGTTGGTGAGAGATCGCGGCAGTGGGATTAGTTGTGGAGAGATCGGGGCAGTGGGATTAGTGTGGGGAGAGAGTGAGACAGTGGGATTAGTGTGGGGAGAGATCGGGGCAGTGGGATTAGCGTGGGGAGAGATCGGGTCAGTGGGATTAGTTGGGGAGAGATCGAGGCAGTGAGATTAGTGTGGGGAGAGATCAGGACAGTGGGATTAGTGTGGGGAGAGATCGGGACAGTGGGATTAGTGTGGGGAGAGATCGGACAGTGGGATTAGTGTGGGGAGAGATCGGGGCCGTGGGATTAGTGTGGGGAGAGATCGGGGCAGTGGGATTAGTGTGGGGAGAGATCGGGGCAGTGGGATTAGTGTGGGGAGAGATCGGGGCAGTGGGATTAGTTGGGGAGAGATCGGACAGTGGGTTTAATTGGGGAAAGATCGGGACAGTGGGATTAGTGTTGGGAGAGATCGGGTCAGTGGGATTAGTGTGGGGAGAGATCGCACAGTGGGGGTAGGTGGGGAGAGATTGGGACAGTGGGATTAGTTGGGGAGAGATCGGACAGTGTGATTAGTTGGGGAGAGATCGGGACAGTGGGATTAGCTGGGGAGAGATCGGGGCATGGGATTAGTTGGGGAGAGATCGCGGCAGTGGGATTAGTTGTGGAGAGATCGGGGCAGTGGGATTAGTGTGGGGAGAGAGTGAGGCAGTGGGATTAGTGTGGGGAGAGATCGGGGCAGTGGGATTAGCGTGGGGAGAGATCGGGACAGTGGGATTAGTGTGGGGAGAGATCGGGGCAGTGGGATTAGTGTGGGGAGAGATCAGAACAGTGGGATTAGTGTAGGGAGAGATCGGGGCCGTGGGATTAGTGTGGGGAAAGATCGGGTCAGTGGGATTAGTGTGGGGAGAGATCGGACAGTGGGGTTAGTTGGGGAGAGATCGGGGCAGTGGGATTAGTGTGGGGAGAGATCGGGGCAGTGGGATTAGTTGTGGAGAGATCGGGACAGTGGGATTAGTTCGGGAGAGATCGGACAGTGGGATTAGTTGGGGAGAGATCGGGACAGTGGGATTAGTGTGGGGAGAGATCGGACAGTGGGATTAGTGTGGGGAGAGATCGGGACAGTGGGATTAGTGTGGGGAGAGATCGGGACAGTGGGATTAGTGTGGGGAGAGATCGGGACTGTGGGATTAGTGTGGGGAGAGATCGGGGCAGTGGGATTAGTTGGGAAGTGATCAGGACAGTGGGATTAGTTGGTGAGAGATCGCGGCAGTGGGATTAGTTGTGGAGAGATCGGGGCAGTGGGATTAGTGTGGGGAGAGAGTGAGACAGTGGGATTAGTGTGGGGAGAGATCGGGGCAGTGGGATTAGCGTGGGGAGAGATCGGGTCAGTGGGATTAGTTGGGGAGAGATCGAGGCAGTGAGATTAGTGTGGGGAGAGATCAGGACAGTGGGATTAGTGTGGGGAGAGATCGGACAGTGGGATTAGTGTGGGGAGAGATCGGGGCCGTGGGATTAGTGTGGGGAGAGATCGGGGCAGTGGGATTAGTGTGGGGAGAGATCGGGGCAGTGGGATTAGTGTGGGGAGAGATCGGGGCAGTGGGATTAGTGTGGGGAGAGATCGGACAGTGGGATTAATTGGGGAAAGATCGGGACAGTGGGATTAGTGTTGGGAGAGATCGGGTCAGTGGGATTAGTGTGGGGAGAGATCGGACAGTGGGGTTAGGTGGGGAGAGATTGGGACAGTGGGATTAGTTGGGGAGAGATCGGACAGTGCGATTAGTTGGGGAGAGATCGGGACAGTGGGATTAGATGGGGAGAGATCGGGGCAGTGGGATTAGTTGTGGAGAGATCGGGACAGTGGGATTAGTTGGGGAGAGATCGGACAGTGGGATTAGTTGGGGAGACATCGGGACAGTGGGATTAGTTGGGGAGAGATCGGACAGTGGGATTAGTTGGAGAGAGATCGGGACAGTGGGATTAGTGTGGGGAGAGATCGGACAGTGGGATTAGTGTGGGGAGAGATCGGGACTGTGGGATTAGTGTGGGGAGAGATCGGGGCAGTGGGATTAGTTGGGAAGTAATCAGGACAGTGGGATTAGTTGGTGAGAGATCGCGGCAGTGGGATTAGTTGTGGAGAGATCGGGGCAGTGGGATTAGTGTGGGGAGAGAGTGAGGCAGTGGGATTAGTGTGGGGAGAGATCGGGTCAGTGGGATTAGTTGGGGAGAGATCGAGGCAGTGAGATCAGTGAGGGGAGAGATCAGAACAGTGGGATTAGTGTAGGGAGAGATCGGGGCCGTGGGATTAGTGTGGGGAGAGATCGGGGCAGTGGGATTAGTGTGGGGAGAGATCGGGGCAGTGGGATTAGTTGTGGAGAGATCGGGACAGTGGGATTAGTTGGGGAGAGATCGGACAGTGGGCTTAATTGGGGAGAGATCGGGACAGTGGGATTAGTGTTGGGAGAGATCGGGTCAGTGGGATTAGTGTGGGGAGAGATCGGACAGTGGGGTTAGTTGGGGAGAGATTGGGACAGTGGGATTAGTTGGGGAGAGATCGGACAGTGCGATTAGTTGGGGAGAGATCAGGACAGTGGGATTAGTTGGAGAGAGATCGGACAGTGGGATTAGTTGGAGAGAGATCGGGACAGTGGCATTTTTTGGGGAGAGATCGGACAGTGGTATTAGCTGGGGAGAGATCGGGGCAGTGGGATTAGTGTTGGAAGAGATCGGGTCAGTGAGATTAGTGTGGGGAGAGATCGGGGCAGTGGGATTATTTGTGGAGAGATCAGGACAGTGGGATTAGTTGGGGAGAGATCGGGCAGTGGGATTAGTTGGGGAGACATCGGGACAGTGGGATTAGTTGGGGAGAGATCGGACAGTGGGATTAGTGTGGGGAGAGATCAGGACAGTGGGATTAGTTGGTGAGAGATCGGACAGTGGGATTAGTTGGGGAGAGATCGGGACAGTGGGATTAGTTGGGGAGAGATCGGACAGTGGGATTAGTTGGGGAGAGATCGGACAGTGGGATTAGTTGTGGAGAGATCAGGACAGTGGGATTAGTGTGGGGAGAGATCGGGGCAGTGGGATTAGTGTGGGGAGAGATCGGACAGTGGGATTAGTTGGGGAGAGATCGGACAGTGGGATTAGTTGGGAGAGATCGGACAGTGGGATTAGTTGGGGAGAGATCGGGACAGTGGGATTAGTTGGGGAGAGATTGGACAGTGGGATTAGTTGGGGAGAGATCGGGACAGTGGGATTAGTTGGGGAGAGATTGGACAGTGGGATTAGTGTGGGGAGAGATCGGACAATGGGATTAGTTGGGGAGAGATCGGGACAGTGGGATTAGTTGGGGAGAGATCGGACAGTGGGATTAGTGTGGGGAGAGATCGGGACAGTGGGATTAGTTGGGGAGAGATTGGACAGTGGGATTAGTTGGGGAGAGATCGGGACAGTGGGATTAGTTGGGGAGAGATCGGACAGTGCGATTAGCTGGGGAGAGATCGAGGCAGTTGGATTAGTGTGGAGAGAGATCGGGGCAGTGGGATTAGTTGGGAAGTAATCAGGACAGTGGGATTAGTTGGTGAGAGATCGGACAGTGGGATTAGTTGGGGAGAGATCGGACAGTGGGATTAGTGTTGGGAGAGATCGGGACAGTGGGATTAGCTGGGAGAGATCGGGGCAGTGGGATTAGTTGGGGAGAGATCGGACAGTGGGATTAGTTGGGGAGAGATCGGACAGTGGGATTAGTGTGGGGAGAGATCGGGACTGTGGGATTAGTGTGGGGAGAGATCGGGGCAGTGGGATTAGTGTGGGGAGAGATCGGGGCAGTGGGATTAGTGTGGGGAGAGATCGGGGCAGTGGGATTAGTTGTGGAGAGATCGGGACAGTGGGATTAGTTGGGGAGAGATCGGACAGTGGGATTAGTTGGGGAGAGATCGGACAGTGGGATTAGTTGGGGAGAGATCGGGACAGTGGGGTTAGTTGGGGAGAGATCGGACAGTGGGATTAGTGTTGGGAGAGATCGGGTCAGTGGGATTAGTGTGGGGAGAGATCGGGGCAGTGGGATTAGTTGTGGAGAGATCGGGACAGTGGGATTAGTTGGGGAGAGATCGGACAGTGGGATTAGTTGGTGAGAGATCGGACAGTAGGGTTAGTTGGGGAGAGATCGGGACAGTGGGATTAGTTGGGGAGAGATCGGACAGTGGGATTAGTTGGAGAGAGATCGGACAGTGGGATTAGTGTGGGGAGAGATCGGGGCAGTGGGATTAGTGTGGGGAGAGATCGGGGCAGTGGGATTAGTGTTGGGAGAGATCGGGTCAGTGAGATTAGTGTGGGGAGAGATCGGGGCAGTGGGATTAGTTGTGGAGAGATCGGGACAGTGGGATTAGTTGGGGAGAGATCGGGACAGTGGGATTAGTTGGGGAGAGATCGGGACAGTGGGATTAGTTGGGGAGAGATCGGGACAGTGGGATTAGTGTTGGGAGAGATCGGGTCAGTGGGATTAGTGTGGGGTGAGATCGGACAGTGGGATTAGTTGGGGAGAGATTGGGACACTGGGATTAGTTGGGGAGACATCGGGACAGTGGGATTAGTTGGGGAGAGATCGGACAGTGGGATTAGTTGGAGAGAGATCGGGACAGTGGGATTAGTGTGGGGAGAGATCGGGACAGTGGGATTAGTGTGGGGAGAGATCGGGACTGTGGGATTAGTGTGGGGAGAGATCGGGGCAGTGGGATTAGTTGGGAAGTGATCAGGACAGTGGGATTAGTTGGTGAGAGATCGCGGCAGTGGGATTAGTTGTGGAGAGATCGGGGCAGTGGGATTAGTGTGGGGAGAGAGTGAGACAGAGGGATTAGTGTGGGGAGAGATCGGGGCAGTGGGATTAGCATGGGGAGAGATCGGGTCAGTGGGATTAGTTGGGGAGAGATCGAGGCAGTGAGATTAGTGTGGGGAGAGATCAGGACAGTGGGATTAGTGTGGGGAGAGATCGGACAGTGGGATTAGTGTGGGGAGAGATCGGGGCAGTGGGATTAGTGTGGGGAGAGATCGGGGCAGTGGGATTAGTGTGGGGAGAGATCGGGGCAGTGGGATTAGTTGGGGAGAGATCGGACAGTGGGATTAGTTGGAGAGAGATCGGACAGTGGGATTAGTTGGGGAGAGATCGGGACAGTGGGATTAGTGTGGGGAGAGATCGGGGCAGTGGGATTAGTGTGGGGAGAGATCGGGGCAGTGGGATTAGTGTGGGGAGAGATCGGGGCAGTGGGATTAGTGTGTGGAGAGATCGGGACAGTGGGATTAGTTGGGGAGAGATCGGGACAGTGGGATTAGTGTGGGGAGAGATCGGGACAGTGGGATTAGTTGGGGAGAGATCGGGACAGTGGTATTAGTTGGGGAGAGATCGGACAGTGGGATTAGTGTTGGGAGAGATCGGGTCAGTGAGATTAGTGTGGGGAGAGATCGGGGAAGTGGGATTAGTTGTGGAGAGATCGGGACAGTGGGATTAGTTGGGGAGAGATCGGACAGTGGGATTAGTTGGTGAGAGATCGGACAGTAGGGTTAGTTGGGGAGAGATCGGGACAGTGGGATTAGTTGGGGAGAGATCGGACAGTGGGATTAGTTGGAGAGAGATCGGACAGTGGGATTAGTTGGGGAGAGATCGGGACAGTGGTATTAGTTGGGGAGAGATCGGGGCAGTGGGATTAGTGTTGGGAGAGATCGGGGCAGTGAGATTAGTGTGGGGAGAGATCGGGGCAGTGGGATTAGTTGTGGAGAGATCGGGACAGTGGGTTTAGTTGGGGAGAGATCGGACAGTGGGATTAGTTGGGGATAGATCGGACAGTGGGATTAGTTGGGGAGAGATCGGGACAGTGGGATTAGTGTTGGGAGAGATCGGGTCAGTGGGATTAGTGTGGGGAGAGATCAGACAGTGGGGTTAGTTGGGGAGAGATTGGGACAGTGGGATTAGTTGGGGAGAGATTGGACAGTGGGATTAGTTGGGGAGAGATCGGGACAGTGGGATTAGTTGGGGAGAGATCGGACAGTGCGATTAGCTGGGGAGAGATCGAGGCAGTTGGATTAGTGTGGAGAGAGATCGGGGCAGTGGGATTAGTTGGGAAGTAATCAGGACAGTGGGATTAGTTGGTGAGAGATCGGACAGTGGGATTAGTTGGGGAGAGATCGGACAGTGGGATTAGTTGGGGAGAGATCGGGACAGTGGGATTAGCTGGGAAGAGATCGGGGCAGTGGGATTAGTTGGGGAGAGATCGGACAGTGGGATTAGTTGGAGAGAGATCGGACAGTGGGATTAGTTGGGGAGAGATCGGGACAGTGGTATTAGTTGGGGAGAGATCGGGGCAGTGGGATTAGTGTTGGCAGAGATCGGGGCAGTGAGATTAGTGTGGGGAGAGATCGGGGCAGTGGGATTAGTTGTGGAGAGATCGGGACAGTGGGATTAGTTGGGGAGAGATCGGACAGTGGGATTAGTTGGGGATAGATCGGACAGTGGGATTAGTTGGGGAGAGATCGGGACAGTGGGGTTAGTTGGGGAGAGATCGGACAGTGGGATTAGTGTTGGGAGAGATCGGGTCAGTGAGATTAGTGTGGGGAGAGATCGGGGCAGTGGGATTAGTTGTGGAGAGATCGGGACAGTGGGATTAGTTGGGGAGAGATCGGACAGTGGGATTAGTTGGTGAGAGATCGGACAGTAGGGTTAGTTGGGGAGAGATCGGGACAGTGGGATTAGTTGGGGAGAGATCGGACAGTGGGATTAGTTGGAGAGAGATCGGACAGTGGGATTAGTGTGGGGAGAGATCGGGACTGTGGGATTAGTGTGGGGAGAGATCGGGGCAGTGGGATTAGTGTTGGGAGAGATCGGGGCAGTGAGATTAGTGTGGGGAGAGATCGGGGCAGTGGGATTAGTTGTGGAGAGATCGGGACAGTGGGATTAGTTGGGGAGAGATCGGGACAGTGGGATTAGTTGGGGAGAGATCGGACAGTGGGATTAGTTGGGGAGAGATCGGGACAGTGGGATTAGTGTTGGGAGAGATCGGGTCAGTGGGATTAGTGTGGGGAGAGATCAGACAGTGGGGTTAGTTGGGGAGAGATTGGGACAGTGGGATTAGTTGGGGAGAGATCGGACAGTGGGATTAGTTGGGGAGACATCGGGACAGTGGGATTAGTTGGGGAGAGATCGGACAGTGGGATTAGTGTGGAGAGAGATCGGGACAGTGGGATTAGTGTGGGGAGAGATCGGACAGTGGGATTAGTGTGGGGAGAGATCGGGACTGTGGGATTAGTGTGGGGAGAGATCGGGGCAGTGGGATTAGTTGGGAAGTGATCAGGACAGTGGGATTAGTTGGTGAGAGATCGCGGCAGTGGGATTAGTTGTGGAGAGATCGGGGCAGTGGGATTAGTGTGGGGAGAGAGTGAGACAGTGGGATTAGTGTGGGGAGAGATCGGGGCAGTGGGATTAGCGTGGGGAGAGATCGGGTCAGTGGGATTAGTTGGGGAGAGATCGAGGCAGTGAGATTAGTGTGGGGAGAGATCAGGACAGTGGGATTAGTGTGGGGAGAGATCGGGGCAGTGGAATTAGTTGTGGAGAGATCGGGACAGTGGGATTAGTTGGGGAGAGATCGGACAGTGGGATTAGTTGGTGAGAGATCGGACAGTAGGGTTAGTTGGGGAGAGATCGGGACAGTGGGATTAGTTGGGGAGAGATCGGACAGTGGGATTAGTGTGGAGAGAGATCGGACAGTGGGATTAGTGTGGGGAGAGATCGGGACAGTGGGATTAGTGTGGGGAGAGATCGGGGCAGTGGGATTAGTGTTGGGAGAGATCGGGTCAGTGAGATTAGTGTGGGGAGAGATCGGGGCAGTGGGATTAGTTGTGGAGAGATCGGGACAGTGGGATTAGTTGGGGAGAGATCGGGACAGTGGGATTAGTTGGGGAGAGATCGGACAGTGGGATTAATTGGGGAGAGATCGGGACAGTGGGATTAGTGTTGGGAGAGATCGGGTCAGTGGGATTAGTGTGGGGAGAGATCAGACAGTGGGGTTAGTTGGGGAGAGATTGGGACAGTGGGATTAGTTGGGGAGAGATCGGACAGTGGGATTAGTTGGGGAGACATCGGGACAGTGGGATTAGTTGGGGAGAGATCGGACAGTGGGATTAGTTGGAGAGAGATCGGGACAGTGGGATTAGTGTGGGGAGAGATCGGACAGTGGGATTAGTGTGGGGAGAGATCGGGACTGTGGGATTAGTGTGGGGAGAGATCGGGGCAGTGGGATTAGTTGGGAAGTGATCAGGACAGTGGGATTAGTTGGTGAGAGATCGCGGCAGTGGGATTAGTTGTGGAGAGATCGGGGCAGTGGGATTAGTGTGGGGAGAGAGTGAGACAGTGGGATTAGTGTGGGGAGAGATCGGGGCAGTGGGATTAGCGTGGGGAGAGATCGGGTCAGTGGGATTAGTTGGGGAGAGATCGAGGCAGTGAGATTAGTGTGGGGAGAGATCAGGACAGTGGGATTAGTGTGGGGAGAGATCGGACAGTGGGATTAGTGTGGGGAGAGATCGGGGCCGTGGGATTAGTGTGGGGAGAGATCGGGGCAGTGGGATTAGTGTGGGGAGAGATCGGGGCAGTGGGATTAGTGTGGGGAGAGATCGGGGCAGTGGGATTAGTTCGGGAGAGATCGGACAGTGGGCTTAATTGGGGAGAGATCGGGACAGTGGGATTAGTGTTGGGAGAGATCGGGTCAGTGGGATTAGTGTGGGGAGAGATCGGACAGTGGGGTTAGTTGGGGAGAGATTGGGACAGTGGGATTAGTTGGGGAGAGATCGGACAGTGCGATTAGTTGGGGAGAGATCGGGACAGTGGGATTAGCTGGGGAGAGATCGGGGCAGTGGGATTAGTTGGGGAGAGATCGGACAGTGGGATTAGTTGTGGAGAGATCAGGACAGTGGGATTAGTTGTGGAGAGATCGGACAGTGGGATTAGTTGGGGAGAGATCAGGACAGTGGGATTAGTTGGAGAGAGATCGGACAGTGGGATTAGTTGGGGAGAGATCGGGACAGTGGGATTAGTTGGGGAGAGATCGGACAGTGGTATTAGTTGGGGAGAGATCGGGGCAGTGGGATTAGTTGGAGAGAGATCGGGACAGTGGGATTAGTTGGGGAGAGATCGGGACAGTGGGATTAGTTGGGGAGAGATCGGACAGTGGTATTAGTTGGGGAGAGATCGGGGCAGTGGGATTAGTGTTGGGAGAGATCGGGTCAGTGAGATTAGTGTGGGGAGAGATCGGGGCAGTGGGATTAGTTGTGGAGAGATCGGGACAGTGGGATTAGTTGGGGAGAGATCGGACAGTGGGATTAGTTGGGGAGACATCGGGACGGATTAGTTGGGGAGAGATCGGACAGTGGGATTAGTTGGAGAGAGATCGGGACAGTGGGATTAGTGTGGGGAGAGATCGGACAGTGGGATTAGTGTGGGGAGAGATCGGGACTGTGGGATTAGTGTGGGGAGAGATCGGGGCAGTGGGATTAGTTGGGAAGTAATCAGGACAGTGGGATTAGTTGGTGAGAGATCGCGGCAGTGGGATTAGTTGTGGAGAGATCGGGGCAGTGGGATTAGTGTGGGGAGAGAGTGAGGCAGTGGGATTAGTGTGGGGAGAGATCGGGGCAGTGGGATTAGTTGGGGAGAGATCGAGGCAGTGAGATTAGTGTGGGGAGAGATCAGAACAGTGGGATTAGTGTAGGGAGAGATCGGGGCCGTGGGATTAGTGTGGGGAAAGATCGGGTCAGTGGGATTAGTGTGGGGAGAGATCGGACAGTGGGATTAGTTGTGGAGAGATCGGGACAGTGGGATTAGTTCGGGAGAGATCGGACAGTGGGCTTAATTGGGGAGAGATCGGGACAGTGGGATTAGTGTTGGGAGAGATCGGGTCAGTGGGATTAGTGTGGGGAGAGATCAGACAGTGGGGTTAGTTGGGGAGAGATTGGGACAGTGGGATTAGTTGGGGAGAGATCGGACAGTGCGATTAGTTGGGGAGAGATCAGGACAGTGGGATTAGTTGGAGAGAGATCGGACAGTGGGATTAGTTGGAGAGAGATCGGGACAGTGGGATTTTTTGGGGAGAGATCGGACAGTGGTATTAGCTGGGGAGAGATCGGGGCAGTGGGATTAGTGTTGGAAGAGATCGGGTCAGTGAGATTAGTGTGGGGAGAGATCGGGGCAGTGGGATTATTTGTGGAGAGATCGGGACAGTGGGATTAGTTGTGGAGAGATCGGACAGTGGGATTAGTTGGAGAGAGATCGGGACAGTGGGATTAGTGTGGGGAGAGATCGGACAGTGGGATTAGTGTGGGGAGAGATCAGGACAGTGGGATTAGTTGGTGAGAGATCGGACAGTAGGGTTAGTTGGGGAGAGATCGGGACAGTGGGATTAGTTGGGGAGAGATCGGACAGTGGGATTTGTTGGGGAGAGATCGGACAATGGGATTAGTTGGGGAGAGATCGGGACAGTGGGATTAGTGTGGGGAGAGATCGGGGCAGTGGGATTAGTGTGGGGAGAGATCGGGGCAGTGGGATTAGCGTGGGGAGAGATCGGGGCAGTGGGATTAGTTGTGGAGAGATCGGGACAGTGGGATTAGTTGGGGAGAGATCGGATAGTGGGATTAGTTGGGGAGAGATGGACAGTGGGATTAGTTGGGGAGAGATCGGACAGTGGGATTAGTTGGGGAGAGATCGGAACAGTGGGATTAGTGTGGGGAGAGATCGGGACAGTGGGATTAGTTGGGGTGGGATTAGTTGGGAGAGATCGGGTCAGTGGGATTAGTGTGGGGTGAGATCGGACAGTGGGATTAGTTGGGGAGAGATTGGGACACTGGGATTAGCTGGGAAGAGATTGGGACAGTGGGATTAGTTGGGGAGAGATCGGACAGTGCGATTAGTTGGGGAGAGATCGGACAGTGGGATTAGTGTGGGGAGAGATCGGACAGTGGGATTAGTTGGAGAGAGATCGGGACAGTGGGATTAGTGTGGGGAGAGATCGGACAGTGGGATTAGTGTGGGGAGAGATCGGGACAGTGGGATTAGTGTGGGGAGAGATCGGGGCAGTGGGATTAGTTGGGGAGAGATCAGGACAGTGGGATTAGATGGGGAGAGATCGGGGCAGTGGTATTAGTTGGGGAGAGATCGGGGCAGTGGGATTAGTGTGGGGAGAGATCGGGACAGTGGGATTAGTGTGGGGAGAGATCGGGGCAGTGGGATTAGTTGGGGAGAGATCGGACAGTGGGATTAGTTGGGGAGAGATCGGACAGTGGGATTAGTTGGGGAGAGATCGGGACAGTGGGATTAGTTGGGGAGAGATCGGGGCAGTGGGATTAGTGTGGGGAGAGATCGGGGCAGTGGGATTAGTGTGGGGAGAGATCGGGGCAGTGGGATTAGTGTGGGGAGAGATCGGGGCAGTGGGATTAGTTGGGGAGAGATCGGACAGTGGGATTAGTTGGGGAGAGATCGGGACAGTGGGATTAGTGTTGGGAGAGATCGGGGCAGTGGGATTAGTGTGGGGAGAGAGTGAGGCAGTGGGATTAGTGTGGGGAGAGATTGGACAGTGGGATTAGTGTGGGGAGAGATCGGGGCCGTGGGATTAGTGTGGGGAGAGATCGGGGCAGTGGGATTAGTGTGGGGAGAGATCGGGGCAGTGGGATTAGTTGTGGAGAGATCGGGACAGTGGGATTAGTTGGGGAGAGATCGGACAGTGGGATTAGTTGGGGAGAGATCGGGGCAGTGGGATTAGTGTGGGGAGAGATCGGGGCAGTGGGATTAGTTGTGGAGAGATCGGGACAGTGGGATTAGTTGGGGAGAGATCGGACAGTGGGATTAGTTGGGGAGAGATCGGGACAGTGGGATTAGTTGGGGAGAGATCGGGACAGTGGGATTAGTGTGGGGAAAGATCGGGTCAGTGGGATTAGTGTGGGGAGAGATCGGACAGTGGGATTAGTTGGGGAGAGATCGGGACAGTGGGATTAGTTGGGGAGAGATCGGACAGTGGGATTAGTTGGGGAGAGATCGGGACAGTGGGATTAGTTGGGGAGAGATCGGACAGTGGGATTAGTTGGAGAGAGATCGGGACAGTGGGATTAGTGTGGGGAGAGATCGGACAGTGGGATTAGTGTTGGGAGAGATCGGGTCAGTGGGATTAGTGTGGGGTGAGATCGGACAGTGGGATTAGTTGGGGAGAGATTGGGACACTGGGATTAGTTGGGGAGAGATCGGGGCAGTGGGATTAGTTGTGGAGAGATCGGGACAGTGGGATTAGTGTGGGGAGAGAGTGGACAGTGGGATTAGTGTGGGGAGAGATCGGGGCAGTGGGATTAGTTGGGGAGAGATCGGGCAGTGGGATTAGTTGGGGAGAGATCGAGGCAGTGAGATTAGTGTGGGGAGAGATCAGGACAGTGGGATTAGTGTGGGGAGAGATCGGACAGTGGGATTAGTGTGGGGAGAGATCGGGGCAGTGGGATTAGTGTGGGGAGAGATCGGGGCAGTGGGATTAGTGTGGGGAGAGATCGGGGCAGTGGGATTAGTGTGGGGAGAGATCGGGGCAGTGGGATTAGTTGGGGAGAGATCGGACAGTGGGATTAGTTGGGGAGAGATCGGGACAGTGGGATTAGTGTGGGGAGAGATCGGGGCAGTGGGATTAGTTGGGGAGAGATCGGGCAGTGGGATTAGTTGGGGAGAGATCGGGCAGTGGGATTAGTTGGGGAGAGATCGGGACAGTGGGATTAGTTGGGGAGAGATCGGGACAGTGGGATTAGTGTGGGGAGAGATTGGGGCAGTGGGATTAGTGTGGGGAGAGATTCGGACAGTGGGATTAGTTGGGGAGAGATCGGGACAGTGGGATTAGTTGGGGAGAGATCGGACAGTGGGATTAGTTGGAGAGAGATCGGGACAGTGGGATTAGTGTGGGGAGAGATCGGACAGTGGGATTAGTGTGGGGAGAGATCGGGACTGTGGGATTAGTGTGGGGAGAGATCGGGACTGTGGGATTAGTGTGGGGAGAGATCGGGGCAGTGGGATTAGTTGGGGAGAGATCGGGACAGTGGGATTAGTTGGGGAGAGATCGGACAGTGGGATTAGTTGTGGGGAGAGATCGGGACAGTGGGATTAGTTGGGGAGAGATCGGGCAGTGGGATTAGTGTGGGGAGAGATCGGGACAGTGGGATTAGTGTGGGGAGAGATCGGGAGTGGGATTAGTGTGGGGAGAGATCGGACAGTGGGATTAGTTGGGGAGAGATCGGACAGTGGGATTAGTTGGGGAGAGATCGGGACAGTGGGATTAGTTGGGGAGAGATCGGGACAGTGGGATTAGTTGGGGAGAGATCGGACAGTGGGATTAGTTGGGGAGAGATCGGGACAGTGGGATTAGTGTGGGGAGAGATCGGGGTGGGATGTGGGAGATCAGTGGGATTAGTTGGGGAAGATCGGACAGTGGGATTAGTTGGGAGATCGGGTGGGAGTGGGGAGAGATGGCAGTGGGATAGTGGGGAGAGATCGGGCGGGATTAGTTGGGGAGAGATCGGGGCAGTGGGATTAGTGTGGGGAGAGATCGGGGCAGTGGGATTAGTGTGGGGAGAGATCGGGGCAGTGGGATTAGTGTGGGGAGAGATCGGGACAGTGGGATTAGTGTGGGGAGAGATCGGGACAGTGGGATTAGTTGGGGAGAGATCGGGGCAGTGGGATTAGTGTGGGGAGAGATCGGGACAGTGGGATTAGTTGGGGAGAGATCGGGACAGTGGGATTAGTGTGGGGAGAGATCGGACAGTGGGATTAGTTGGGGAGAGATCGGGACAGTGGGATTAGTGTGGGGAGAGATCGGACAGTGGGATTAGTTGGGGAGAGATCGGACAGTGGTATTAGTTGGGGAGAGATCGGGACAGTGGGATTAGTGTGGGGAGAGATCGGGACAGTGGGATTAGTTGGGGAGAGATCGGACAGTGGGATTAGTTGGGGAGAGATCGGACAGTGGGATTAGTTGGGGAGAGATCGGGACAGTGGGATTAGTTGGGGAGAGATCGGGGCAGTGGGATTAGTGTGGGGAGAGATCGGGGCAGTGGGATTAGTTGGGGAGAGATCGGGACAGTGGGATTAGTTGGGGAGAGATCGGACAGTGGGATTAGTTGGGGAGAGATCGGGACAGTGGGATTAGTGTGGGGAGAGATCGGGGCAGTGGGATTAGTGTGGGGAGAGATCGGGACAGTGGGATTAGTGTGGGGAGAGATCGGACAGTGGGATTAGTGTGGGGAGAGATCGGGACAGTGGGATTAGTGTGGGGAGAGATCGGGACAGTGGGATTAGTTGGGGAGAGATCGGGACAGTGGGATTAGTTGGGGAGAGATCGGGACAGTGGGATTAGTGTGGGGAGAGATCGGGGCAGTGGGATTAGTGTGGGGAGAGATCGGGACAGTGGGATTAGTGTGGGGAGAGATCGGACAGTGGGATTAGTGTGGGGAGAGATCGGAGCAGTGGGATTAGTGTGGGGAGAGATCGGGACAGTGGGATTAGTGTGGGGAGAGATCGGGACAGTGGGATTAGTTGGGGAGAGATCGGACAGTGCGATTAGTTGGGGAGAGATCGGGACAGTGGGATTAGATGGGGAGAGATCGGGACAGTGGGATTAGTTGGGGAGAGATCGGGACAGTGGGATTAGTGTGGGGAGAGATCGGGGCAGTGGGATTAGTTGGGGAGAGATCGGGACAGTGGGATTAGTTGGGGAGAGATCGGACAGTGGGATTAGTTGGGGAGAGATCGGGACAGTGGGATTAAGTGGGGATTAGTGTGGGGAGAGATCAGGGACAGTGGGATTAGTGGGAGATCGGACATGGGAGCTGGTGGGAGAGATCGGACAGTGGGATTAGTGTGGGAGAGATCGGGGTGGGATTAGTTGGGGAGATCGGGACAGTGGGATTAGTTGGGGAGAGATCGGCAGTGGGATTAGTTGGGGAGAGATCGGACAGTGGGATTAGTTGGGGAGAGATGGACAGTGGAGTAGTGGGATTAGTTGGGGAGAGATCGGCAGTGGGATTAGTTGGGGAGAGATCGGACAGTGGGATTAGTTGGGAGAGATCGGACAGTGGGATTAGTTGGGGAGAGATCGGGACAGTGGGATTAGTTGGGGAGAGATCGGGGCAGTGGGATTAGTGTTGGGAGAGATCGGGGCAGTGAGATTAGTGTGGGGAGAGATTGGACAGTGGGATTAGTGTGGGGAGAGATCGGACAATGGGATTAGTTGGGGAGAGATCGGGACAGTGGGATTAGTTGGGGAGAGATCGGACAGTGGGATTAGTTGGGGAGAGATCGGGACAGTGGGATTAGTGTGGGGAGAGATCGGACAGTGGGATTAGTGTGGGGAGAGATCGGGACAGTGGGATTAGTGTGGGGAGAGATCGGGACAGTGGGATTAGTGTGGGGAGAGATCGGGACAGTGGGATTAGTGTGGGGAGAGATCGGGACAGTGGGATTAGTTGGGGAGAGATCGGACAGTGGGATTAGTTGGGGAGAGATCGGGACAGTGGGATTAGTGTGGGGAGAGATCGGGGCAGTGGGATTAGTGTGGGGAGAGATCGGGGCAGTGGGATTAGTGTGGGGAGAGATCGGGGCAGTGGGATTAGTTGGGGAGAGATCGGGCAGTGGGATTAGTTGGGGAGAGATCGGGCAGTGGGATTAGTTGGGGAGAGATCGGGACAGTGGGATTAGTGTGGGGAGAGATCGGGCAGTGGGATTAGTGTGGGGAGAGATCGGGGCAGTGGGATTAGTGTGGGGAGAGATCGGGTCAGTGGGATTAGTGTGGGGAGAGATCGGGGCAGTGGGATTAGTTGTGGAGAGATCGGGACAGTGGGATTAGTTGGGGAGAGATCGGACAGTGGGATTAATTGGGGAGAGATCGGGACAGTGGGATTAGTGTTGGGAGAGATCGGGTCAGTGGGATTAGTGTGGGGAGAGATCAGACAGTGGGATTAGTTGGGGAGAGATCGGGACAGTGGGATTAGTTGGGGAGAGATCGGACAGTGGGATTAGTTGGGGAGAGATCAGGACAGTGGGATTAGTTGGGGAGAGATCGGACAGTGGGATTAGTTGGAGAGAGATCGGGACAGTGGGATTAGTTGGGGAGAGATCGGACAGTGGGATTAGTTGGGGAGAGATCGGGGCAGTGGGATTAGTGTTGGAAGAGATCGGGTCAGTGGGATTAGTGTGGGGAGAGATCGGGGCAGTGGGATTAGTTGGGGAGAGATCGGGACAGTGGGATTAGTTGGGGAGAGATCGGACAGTGGGATTAGTTGGGGAGACATCAGGACAGTGGGATTAGTGTGGGGAGAGATCGGACAGTGGGATTAGTTGGGGAGAGATCGGACAGTGGGATTAGTTGGGGAGAGATCGGACAGTGGGTTAGTTGGGGAGAGATCGGGACAGTGGGATTAGTTGGGGAGAGATCGGACAGTGGGATTGTTGGGGAGAGATCGGACAGTGGGATTAGTGTGGAGAGATCGGGCAGTGGATTAGTGTGGGGAGAGATCGGCAGTGGGATTATTGGAGAATCAGGCAGTGGGATTAGTGTGGGGAGAGATCGGGGCAGTGGGATTAGTGTGGGGAGAGATCGGACAGTGGGATTAGTTGGGGAGAGATCGGACAGTGGGATTAGTTGGGAGAGATCGGACAGTGGGATTAGTTGGGGAGAGATCGGGACAGTGGGATTAGTTGGGGAGAGATCAGTGGGATTAGTGTGGGGAGAGATCGGGGCAGTGGGATTAGTTGGGGAGAGATCGGACAGTGGGGTTAGTTGGGGAGAGATTGGGACAGTGGGATTAGTGTGGGGTGAGATCGGACAGTGGGATTAGTTGGGGAGAGATTGGGACACTGGGATTAGCTGGGAAGAGATTGGGACAGTGGGATTAGTTGGGGAGAGATCGGGACAGTGGGATTAGTTGGGGAGAGATCGGGACAGTGGGATTAGTTGGGGAGAGATCGGACAGTGGGATTAGTTGGGGAGAGATCGGACAGTGGGATTAGTTGGGGAGAGATCGGGACAGTGGGATTAGTTGGGGAGAGATCGGGACAGTGGGATTAGTTGGGGAGAGATTGGACAGTGGGATTAGTTGGGGAGAGATGGACAGTGGGATTAGTTGGGAGAGATGGGTGGGATTAGTGGGGAGAGATCGGACAATGGGATTAGTTGGGGAGAGATCGGGACAGTGGGATTAGTTGGGGAGAGATTGGACAGTGGGATTAGTTGGGGAGAGATCGGGACAGTGGGATTAGTTGGAGAGAGATCGGGACAGTGGGATTAGTTGGGGAGAGATCGGGACAGTGGGATTAGTTGGGGAGAGATCGGACAGTGCGATTAGTTGGGGAGAGATCGGGATAGTGGGATTAGCTGGAGAGAGATCGAGGCAGTTGGATTAGTGTGGAGAGAGATCGGGGCAGTGGGATTAGTTGGGAAGTAATCAGGACAGTGGGATTAGTTGGGGAGAGATCGGACAGTGGGATTAGTTGGGGAGAGATCGGACAGTGGGATTAGTTGGGGAGAGATCGGGGCAGTGGGATTAGTTGGGGAGAGATCGGACAGTGGGATTAGTTGGGGAGAGATCGGACAGTGGGATTAGTTGGGGAGAGATCGGGGCAGTGGGATTAGTTGGGGAGAGATCGGACAGTGGGATTAGTTGGAGAGAGATCGGACAGTGGGATTAGTTGTGGAGAGATCGGGACAGTGGGATTAGTTGGGGAGAGATCGGGGCAGTGGGATTAGTGTGGGGAGAGATCGGGGCAGTGGGATTAGTTGGGAAGTAATCAGGACAGTGGGATTAGTTGGGGAGAGATCGGACAGTGGGATTAGTTGGGGAGAGATCGGGACAGTGGGATTAGTTGGGGAGAGATCGGACAGTGGGATTAGTTGGGGAGAGATCGGGACAGTGGGATTAGTTGGGGAGAGATTGGACAGTGGGATTAGTTGGGGAGAGATCGGGACAGTGGGATTAGTTGGGGAGAGATCGGACAGTGCGATTAGCTGGGGAGAGATCGGGGCAGTGGGATTAGTGTGGGGAGAGATCGGGGCAGTGGGATTAGTTGGGGAGAGATCGGGACAGTGGGATTAGTTGGGGAGAGATCGGACAGTGGGATTAGTTGGGGAGAGATCGGGACAGTGGGATTAGCTGGGAAGAGATCGGGGCAGTGGGATTAGTTGGGGAGAGATCGGACAGTGGGATTAGTTGGGGAGAGATCGGACAGTGGGATTAGTTGGGGAGAGATCGGGACAGTGGTATTAGTTGGGGAGAGATCGGGGCAGTGGGATTAGTGTTGGGAGAGATCGGGGCAGTGAGATTAGTGTGGGGAGAGATCGGGGCAGTGGGATTAGTTGTGGAGAGATCGGGACAGTGGGATTAGTTGGGGAGAGATCGGACAGTGGGATTAGTTGGGGAGAGATCGGACAGTGGGATTAGTTGGGGAGAGATCGGGACAGTGGGGTTAGTTGGGGCGAGATCGGACAGTGGGATTAGTGTTGGGAGAGATCGGGTCAGTGAGATTAGTGTGGGGAGAGATCGGGGCAGTGGGATTAGTTGTGGAGAGATCGGGACAGTGGGATTAGTTGGGGAGAGATCGGACAGTGGGATTAGTTGGGGAGAGATCAGGACAGTGGGATTAGTTGGTGAGAGATCGGACAGTAGGGTTAGTTGGGGAGAAATCGGGACAGTGGGATTAGTTGGGGAGAGATCGGACAGTGGGATTAGTTGGAGAGAGATCGGACAGTGGGATTAGTTGGGGAGAGATCGGGACAGTGGTATTAGTTGGGGAGAGATCGGGGCAGTGGGATTAGTGTTGGGAGAGATCGGGGCAGTGAGATTAGTGTGGGGAGAGATCGGGGCAGTGGGATTAGTTGTGGAGAGATCGGGACAGTGGGTTTAGTTGGGGAGAGATCGGACAGTGGGATTAGTTGGGGATAGATCGGACAGTGGGATTAGTTGGGGAGAGATCGGGACAGTGGGATTAGTGTTGGGAGAGATCGGGTCAGTGGGATTAGTGTGGGGAGAGATCAGACAGTGGGGTTAGTTGGGGAGAGATTGGGACAGTGGGATTAGTTGGGGAGAGATCGGACAGTGGGATTAGTTGGGGAGACATCGGGACAGTGGGATTACTTGGGGAGAGATCGGACAGTGGGATTAGTTGGAGAGAGATCGGGACAGTGGGATTAGTGTGGGGAGAGATCGGACAGTGGGATTAGTGTGGGGAGAGATCGGGACTGTGGGATTAGTGTGGGGAGAGATCGGGGCAGTGGGATTAGTTGGGAAGTGATCAGGACAGTGGGATTAGTTGGTGAGAGATCGCGGCAGTGGGATTAGTTGTGGAGAGATCGGGGCAGTGGGATTAGTGTGGGGAGAGAGTGAGACAGAGGGATTAGTGTGGGGAGAGATCGGGGCAGTGGGATTAGCGTGGGGAGAGATCGGGTCAGTGGGATTAGTTGGGGAGAGATCGAGGCAGTGAGATTAGTGTGGGGAGAGATCAGGACAGTGGGATTAGTGTGGGGAGAGATCGGACAGTGGGATTAGTGTGGGGAGAGATCGGGGCCGTGGGATTAGAGTGGGGAGAGATCGGGGCAGTGGGATTAGTGTGGGGAGAGATCGGGGCAGTGGGATTAGTGTGGGGAGAGATCGGGGCAGTGGGATTAGTTGGGGAGAGATCGGACAGTGGGTTTAATTGGGGAAAGATCGGGACAGTGGGATTAGTGTTGGGAGAGATCGGGTCAGTGGGATTAGTGTGGGGAGAGATCGGACAGTGGGGTTAGGTGGGGAGAGATTGGGACAGTGGGATTAGTTGGGGAGAGATCGGACAGTGTGATTAGTTGGGGAGAGATCGGGACAGTGGGATTAGCTGGGGAGAGATCGGGGCATGGGATTAGTTGTGGAGAGATCGGACAGTGGGATTAGTTGGGGAGAGATCAGGACAGTGGGATTAGTTGGAGAGAGATCGGACAGTGGGATTAGTTGGGGAGAGATCGGGACAGTGGGATTAGTTGGGGAGAGATCGGACAGTGGTATTAGTTGGGGAGAGATCGGGGCAGTGGAATTAGTTGGAGAGAGATCGGGACAGTGGGATTAGTTGGGGAGAGATCGGGACAGTGGGATTAGTTGGGGAGAGATCGGACAGTGGTATTAGTTGGGGAGAGATCGGGGCAGTGGGATTAGTGTTGGGAGAGATCGGGTCAGTGAGATTAGTGTGGGGAGAGATCGGGGCAGTGGGATTAGTTGTGGAGAGATCGGGACAGTGGGATTAGTTGGGGAGAGATCGGACAGTGGGATTAGTTGGGGAGACATCGGGACGGATTAGTTGGGGAGAGATCGGACAGTGGGATTAGTTGGAGAGAGATCGGGACAGTGGGATTAGTGTGGGGAGAGATCGGACAGTGGGATTAGTGTGGGGAGAGATCGGGACTGTGGGATTAGTGTGGGGAGAGATCGGGGCAGTGGGATTAGTTGGGAAGTAATCAGGACAGTGGGATTAGTTGGTGAGAGATCGCGGCAGTGGGATTAGTTGTGGAGAGATCGGGGCAGTGGGATTAGTGTGGGGAGAGAGTGAGGCAGTGGGATTAGTGTGGGGAGAGATCGGGGCAGTGGGATTAGTTGGGGAGAGATCGAGGCAGTGAGATCAGTGTGGGGAGAGATCAGAACAGTGGGATTAGTGTAGGGAGAGATCGGGGCCGTGGGATTAGTGTAGGGAAAGATCGGGTCAGTGGGATTAGTGTGGGGAGAGATCGGGGCAGTGGGATTAGTTGTGGAGAGATCGGGACAGTGGGATTAGTTCGGGAGAGATCGGACAGTGGGTTTAATTGGGGAGAGATCGGGACAGTGGGATTAGTGTGGGGAGAGATCGGACAGTGGGATTAGTTGGGGAGAGATCGGGACAGTGGGATTAGTTGGGGAGAGATCGGGACAGTGGGATTAGTTGGGGAGAGATCGGACAGTGGGATTAGTTGGGGAGAGATCGGGACAGTGGGATTAGTTGGGGAGAGATCGGACAGTGGGATTAGTTGGAGAGAGATCGGGACAGTGGGATTTTTTGGGGAGAGATCGGACAGTGGTATTAGCTGGGGAGAGATCGGGGCAGTGGGATTAGTGTTGGAAGAGATCGGGTCAGTGAGATTAGTGTGGGGAGAGATCGGGGCAGTGGGATTATTTGTGGAGAGATCGGGACAGTGGGATTAGTTGTGGAGAGATCGGACAGTGGGATTAGTTGGAGAGAGATCGGGACAGTGGGATTAGTGTGGGGAGAGATCGGACAGTGGGATTAGTGTGGGGAGAGATCAGGACAGTGGGATTAGTTGGGGAGAGATCGGACAGTGGGATTTGTTGGGGAGAGATCGGACAATGGGATTAGTTGTGGAGAGATCAGGACAGTGGGATTAGTGTGGAGAGAGATCGGGGCAGTGGGATTAGTGTGGGGAGAGAGCGGACAGTGGGATTAGTTGGGGAGAGATCGGACAGTGGGATTAGTTGTGGAGAGATCGGACAGTGGGATTAGTTGGGGAGAGATCGGGACAGTGGGATTAGTTGGGGAGAGATTGGACAGTGGGATTAGTTGGGGAGAGATCGGAACAGTGGGATTAGTTGGGGAGAGATTGGACAGTGGGATTAGTGTGGGGAGAGATCGGACAATGGGATTAGTTGGGGAGAGATCGGGACAGTGGGATTAGTTGGGGAGAGATTGGACAGTGGGATTAGTTGGGGAGAGATCGGGACAGTGGGATTAGTTGGAGAGAGATCGGGACAGTGGGATTAGTTGGGGAGAGATCGGGACAGTGGGATTAGTTGGGGAGAGATCGGACAGTGCGATTAGTTGGGGAGAGATCGGGATAGTGGGATTAGCTGGAGAGAGATC
This sequence comes from Mobula hypostoma, assembly GCF_963921235.1. Classification (NCBI taxonomy): domain Eukaryota; kingdom Metazoa; phylum Chordata; class Chondrichthyes; order Myliobatiformes; family Myliobatidae; genus Mobula; species Mobula hypostoma. The sequence goes on along the minus strand of NC_086101.1, from coordinate 2,375,578 downwards.
GAGGCAGTTGGATTAGTGTGGAGAGAGATCGGGGCAGTGGGATTAGTTGGGAAGTAATCAGGACAGTGGGATTAGTTGGTGAGAGATCGGACAGTGGGATTAGTTGGGGAGAGATCGGACAGTGGGATTAGTTGGGGAGAGATCGGGACAGTGGGATTAGCTGGGAAGAGATCGGGGCAGTGGGATTAGTTGGGGAGAGATCGGACAGTGGGATTAGTTGGAGAGAGATCGGACAGTGGGATTAGTTGGGGAGAGATCGGGACAGTGGTATTAGTTGGGGAGAGATCGGGGCAGTGGGATTAGTGTTGGGAGAGATCGGGGCAGTGAGATTAGTGTGGGGAGAGATCGGGGCAGTGGGATTAGTTGTGGAGAGATCGGGACAGTGGGATTAGTTGGGGAGAGATCGGACAGTGGGATTAGTTGGGGATAGATCGGACAGTGGGATTAGTTGGGGAGAGATCGGGACAGTGGGGTTAGTTGGGGCGAGATCGGACAGTGGGATTAGTGTTGGGAGAGATCGGGTCAGTGAGATTAGTGTGGGGAGAGATCGGGGCAGTGGGATTAGTTGTGGAGAGATCGGGACAGTGGGATTAGTTGGGGAGAGATCGGACAGTGGGATTAGTTGGGGAGAGATCAGGACAGTGGGATTAGTTGGTGAGAGATCGGACAGTAGGGTTAGTTGGGGAGAGATCGGGACAGTGGGATTAGTTGGGGAGAGATCGGACAGTGGGATTAGTTGGAGAGAGATCGGACAGTGGGATTAGTTGGGGAGAGATCGGGACAGTGGTATTAGTTGGGGAGAGATCGGGGCAGTGGGATTAGTGTTGGGAGAGATCGGGGCAGTGAGATTAGTGTGGGGAGAGATCGGGGCAGTGGGATTAGTTGTGGAGAGATCGGGACAGTGGGTTTAGTTGGGGAGAGATCGGACAGTGGGATTAGTTGGGGATAGATCGGACAGTGGGATTAGTTGGGGAGAGATCGGGACAGTGGGGTTAGTTGGGGCGAGATCGGACAGTGGGATTAGTGTTGGGAGAGATCGGGTCAGTGAGATTAGTGTGGGGAGAGATCGGGGCAGTGGGATTAGTTGTGGAGAGATCGGGACAGTGGGATTAGTTGGGGAGAGATCGGACAGTGGGATTAGTTGGGGAGAGATCAGGACAGTGGGATTAGTTGGTGAGAGATCGGACAGTAGGTTTAGTTGGGGAGAGATCGGGACAGTGGGATTAGTTGGGGAGAGATCGGACAGTGGGATTTGTTGGGGAGAGATCGGACAATGGGATTAGTTGTGGAGAGATCAGGACAGTGGGATTAGTGTGGAGAGAGATCGGGGCAGTGGGATTAGTGTGGGGAGAGATCGGACAGTGGGATTAGTTGGGGTGAGATCGGACAGTGGGATTAGTTGGGGAGAGATTGGGACAGTGGGATTAGTGTGGGGAGAGATCGGACAATGGGATTAGTTGGGGAGAGATCGGGACAGTGGGATTAGTTGGGCAGAGATCGGGACAGTGGGATTAGTGTGGGGAGAGATCGAGGCAGTTGGATTAGTGTGGAGAGAGATCGGGGCAATGGGATTAGTTGGGGATTGATCGGGACAGTGGGATTAGTTGGGGAGAGATCGGGACAGTGGGATTAGTGTGGGGAGAGATCGGACAATGGGATTAGTTGGGGAGAGATCGGGACAGTGGGATTAGTTGGGGAGAGATCGGACAGTGGGATTAGTTGGGGAGAGATCGGGACAGTGGGATTAGTTGGGGAGAGATTGGACAGTGGGATTAGTTGGGGAGAGATCGGGACAGTGGGATTAGTTGGGGAGAGATTGGACAGTGGGATTAGTGTGGGGAGAGATCGGACAATGGGATTAGTTGGGGAGAGATCGGGACAGTGGGATTAGTTGGGGAGAGATCGGACAGTGGGATTAGTTGGGGAGAGATCGGGACAGTGGGATTAGTTGGGGAGAGATTGGACAGTGGGATTAGTTGGGGAGAGATCGGGACAGTGGGATTAGTTGGGGAGAGATCGGACAGTGCGATTAGTTGGGGAGAGATCGGGATAGTGAGATTAGCTGGGGAGAGATCGAGGCAGTTGGATTAGTGTGGAGAGAGATCGGGGCAGTGGGATTAGTTGGGGATTGATCGGGACGGTGGGATTAGTTGGGGAGAGATCAGGATAGTGGGATTAGTTGGGGAGAGATCGGGATAGTGGGATTAGTTGGGGAGAGATCGGGGCAGTGGGATTAGAGTTATCAGCCTCCTGAACCAGCTGTGGTTATGAGTTGCGCACGATTTTCTATAGGTTACTTTGCAGGTTGAGTTTGTGGTGAGGAAGGCAAATACAATGTTTGCTTTCATTTCAAGAGGACTAGAATATAAAAGCAAGGATATAATATTGAGGCTTTATGAAGCAAAGAATTGAATTGATTTTATTTCTTATATCCTTCATATAGATGAGGAGTAAAACTCTTTACGCTACATGTCCGTCTGAATGTGCAATGTGCAATTTTAAGTAATTTATAATAAGTAGTATTATGTGAGGTTTCACTTGGAGTACTGTGAGCAGTTTACGGCTCTGGACCTGTATTGACTGGAATTCAGAAGAATGAAACCTATCGAATGGTGAAAGGCCTTGACAGAGTGAATGTGGAGAGGATGTTTCCCATGGTGGGAGAGTCTGGGACCAGAGGACACCGCCTCAGAATTGAGGGGTGTCCATGTGGAGGAATTTCTTTAACCTGAAGAGTGGAGAATCTGTGGAATTCGCTGAAGGCCAGGTCCTTGAGTATATTTGAGGCAGAGTTTGATGGATTCTTGATTGGTCAGGGCATGAAGGGATACGGGGAGAAGGCAGGAGTATGGGGCTGAGAGGGAAATGGTGGAGTAGATTCAGTTAGTCAAAAGGCCTGATTCCACTCTGTACCTTATTAACTGAATAACTGGTATAACTTTGGGATGTGGAAAGAATCAGGAAGACCCAGAGGAAGCTGTCAGGGAGAACATACAAACTCCTTACCCGCAGTGCTGGAGCTGAACTCTGAACTGTTCCTTTTGTGAGGGGATCCAGGAGTGCCCCTATTAAGTGATTGACGAGAGACAGAGAGACATTTATCATTGATGGGTTGTTTGGAAAGGAGAGAGAGACGAAGATCAACGGTTGGACTGTCACTTTAAGGCAGTGGAAGTAACTTTGGATTTCTACTGAGTTTGGAGTTGGAGACAGCACTGAGCAGCTCGTAAATTGCTATGGTGACTGAAGGTGGTGTTATTTAATGGACACTCAATGTTATGATTTTCAGCACATTATTAACGTTACTTCCAAGGACTTGTTGCCTGCTTGTGCATTCCTTTACAGACAAAGGAAGGAGGGACTCTCTGAATGACGTGATGCTCAACCTGGTGAAATAAATGGGAGGTCAGATGATACAGACCTCAGACACATGATCTGGACACTGAATGAGCATTGTTGTGCCCACAGAGAAAGTGGGTTTTGGAGGATCGATCAGGCGGATCGATCCAAATTGCTATTCCAGCGTGAAGAAGGGTTGACTGGTGAGGAGTTGTCATTGTGTCCACCCTTGCCGGGGTGATAGCTCCACCACAGAAAACCGGTCCCCCTGGTTAAAGTCACAGTCGGTGATGTGTAAAGGATTTCGGAGGACGAGGAGAAGATCGACGGCATCAGCTCACCTGAGGACTCAGTTCACTCTCTCTCTCTCCCCGTCATTACTCTAATAAATACCACGAATTGAACTGAACTGAACTTTACTCAACATTGTAAGACAGTATCTTTTTACCCCAGACTTAAAGAAGCTTGGTTTTTCATACATATATATTCCACACTTACTTTTATATATAATCATTGCTAACTTGTGTGATTTATCTTCATTTATATTACTGTATTGCGTAGTTACCAATAAATATTATTAGTTTATAGCAATACTAGACTCCAAAGTGTTTTCCATCTCTGCTGGTTCTTTATTCCTGTCACGGGGTCCATGACACTTTGTACAGAATGCAGGCCGGTGACCGGTGGTGGTGGGTCGGTGACCGGTGGTGATGGGACTGTTGACCGGTGGTGTGGGTCCCGGTGACCGGTGGTGGTGGGTCGGTGACCGGTGGTGATGGGCCCGGTGACCGGTGGTGTGGGTCCCGGTGACCGGTGATGGTGGGTCGGTGACCGGTGGTGATGGGCCCGGTGACCGGTGGTGTGGGGCCCGGTGACCGGTGGTGGTGGGTCGGTGACCGGTGGTGATGGGACTGTTGACCGGTGGTGTGGGTCCCGGTGACCGGTGGTGGTGGGTCGGTGACCGGTGGTGATGGGACTGTTGACCGGTGGTGTGGGTCCCGGTGACCGGTGGTGGTGGGTCGGTGACCGGTGGTGATGGGCCCGGTGACCGGTGGTGTGGGTCCCGGTGACCGGTGATGGTGGGTCGGTGACTGGTGGTGATGGGATTGTTGACCGGTGGTGTGGGGCCCGGTGACCGGTGGTGTGGGGCCCGGTGACCGGTGGTGGTGGGTCAGTGACCAGTGGTGATGGGTCGGTGACTGGTGGTGATGGGACTGTTGACCGGTGGTGTGGGGCCCGGTGACCGGAGGTGGTGGGTCGGTGACCGGTGGTGGTGGGTCGGTGACCGGTGGTGATGGGCCCGGTGACCGGTGGTGTGGGGCCCGGTGACCGGTGGTGGTGGGTCGGTGACCGGTGGTGATGGGACTGTTGACCGGTGGTGTGGGTCCCGGTGACCGGAGGTGGTGGGTCGGTGACCGGTGGTGATGGGCCCGGTGACCGGTGGTGTGGGGCCCGGTGACCGGAGGTGGTGGGTCGGTGACCGGTGGTGATGGGCCCGGTGACCGGTGGTGTGGGGCCCGGTGACCGGTGGTGGTGGGTCGGTGACCGGTGGTGATGGGACTGTTGACCGGTGGTGTGGGTCCCGGTGACCGGTGGTGGTGGGTCGGTGACCGGTGGTGATGGGACTGTTGACCGGTGGTGTGGGTCCCGGTGACCGGTGGTGGTGGGTCGGTGACCGGTGGTGATGGGCCCGGTGACCGGTGGTGTGGGTCCCGGTGACCGGTGATGGTGGGTCGGTGACTGGTGGTGATGGGATTGTTGACCGGTGGTGTGGGGCCCGGTGACCGGTGGTGGTGGGTCAGTGACCAGTGGTGATGGGTCAGTGACTGGTGGTGATGGGACTGTTGACCGGTGGTGTGGGGCCCGGTGACCGGTGGTGGTGGGTCGGTGACCGGTGGTGATGGGACTGTTGACCGGTGGTGTGGGTCCCGGTGACCGGTGGTGTGGGGCCCGGTGACCGGTGGTGGTGGGTCGGTGACCGGTGGTGATGGGACTGTTGACCGGTGGTGTGGGGCCCGGTGACCGGTGGTGGTGGGTCGGTGACCGGTGGTGATGGGACTGTTGACCGGTGGTGTGGGTCCCGGTGACCGGTGGTGTGGGGCCCGGTGACCGGTGGTGATGGGTCGGTGACCGGTGGTGATGGGACTGTTGACCGGAGGTGATGGGACTGTTGACCGGAGGTGTTGGGTCGGTGACCGGTGGTGTGGGGCCCGGTGACCGGAGGTGTTGGGTCGGTGACCGGTGGTGTTGACACTGTGACTACTGAGGGTTCCGGTGACGGCATCGTTCAGAATGGCAGCTTAAATCGACAGCTCCTTCGGAAAAACGCATACGTTGCCCCGCTAATCCATCAAGTATAAGATCTTCCGAAAATATCTGAATTGATAAGGGGAAAAAGAATGGAGATTAAAAAAGCATCAGTGCGGAGCCGATGGAAGAGAGTCTCTCCTACACGTGTGAGCGGCGGCGATGCTGACCCGGGGCCTCGCTCCAAGCGGCAAATATGATGAGGATTCTGGAGGAGACAAGGGATATAAAACAGCAACTCAACGATATACAGTCAGAGCTGGCCAAGGTCAACCAGAAAATAGCGATGGCAGAGACTCGAATTGAGAAGGTGGGAGATCGCGTGTAAAACGTGGAACATATACTAAGTTAGACGATAAAAATATTAAACCAACAGGAAAGTAAATTGCCTGACCAGGAGGGAAGATCGCGACAGAAAAATATCAGGATTTATAATGTTTCGGAAGGAGCGGAGGGATTGTCGATGATGAAGTTTGTAGGAAAGTTGCTGCGGGAAGCACTGGAGATTCCCCCGACTAGGGAGATTGAAACTGAGGGGGAGCATCATTCGCTCGTCCCGAGGCCTCCCGGAGACAGAGAAAGTAAACCGCGATCAATGGTACTCAGATTCCTTCGATTTAAGAGCAAGGCGGAGATTCTACGAAGGGCCTGGGGTAAGCAGAGGGTGTTTTGGAATGGGAGGTTAATATACTTCGATCATGATTACCCCCCGGCGGTCCTACAGAAACGGAAGGAATATTCCGAAGCGAAACGAATATTAAAGCAAGAAAAGATTAAATTCCAAACCCCGTACCCTGCTGAACTGAGGGTATTTTACCAAGAAGGGAGGCGACTGTACCAGATGGTGGAGGAGGCGACTACAGACACAAACAACAGAGGACTGTCCATTAGCGTGGTCAAACCAAGGGAAAGTCTGGCTGAGCAGTTGTCCCGATCTGTTTGGGAAATAGTAAGAGAACTGAGAAAGCAGGGGACGGGAACAGGACGAGAGAGGATATTAGGAAGAGACTGTGAGTTCTCCGAGGGCAGCCCTCACCTCCTCCAGAAGAGCCATAAGGTTTGGCTCACTTTAAAAGTGCTGATAAACTAAACGGAAGCAAAAATAGATGGTGATATACCTATCTCGAGAAAAACGTGTTATAATGTGGATTTTATATTACTCAATTTTTTTATTCATTCATTCACTCCTTTTTCCCACCTAAATGAGAATATATATATATGGGAGGAATACACAGGGAAATCATTTCTGTGTAATGGACATAAGATTTTTTTTTACTTACTTTTATAGGTACTGCAGCAGGGGCCCTCGACTCACAGGTAGGAGGGGCTCTCCCCCATGGCTAGACGTTTCCTCTAGCTCAACCCCGGGTCATCTAGAGACCCCAGCCTTGGAATCACACCTCCGTTACCTTTTCTTTCATTATTCGCGTTTCTTGGTTCTTATTTGTTCAGGGAGTAGATCGATTAAGTTATATTCTGCAAATTACAAGGATACACTAACAGGTAAATACACATGGCTAAGGACAAAGTAAAATTCATTTCTTTTAATGTCAATGGACTGTTGAATCCAATCAAACAAAGTAAAATTCCAACAAAAATGAAAAAAGAACAAGCCCATGTAGTATATTTACAGGAAATTCAATTAAGTGATAATGAGCATGGAAAATTAAAGAGAATGGGCTTCACTAATTTGTTTTTCTCCTCATATAAATCAGGACATAGGAGAGGAGTTGCTATTCTCATCTCAAGCAAGCTAAATTTTGAAAAAGTATTCGAAATGGGAGATAAGGAGGGCAGATATATTCTGGTAAGGGGGAATATAGATGGAAATCCAGTTACTTTATTGAATATATACACACCCCCAGGAAGTGATATTAGTTTCTTCCAGAAAATTACTAATATTATGGTAACGGAAACAGAAAGTCTCTTGATATGTGGGAGAGATTTACAATTACAACCAAAGTTAGACTCTTCCAATAGAAAAACTTATGAAACAAAGTCCTTACATAAGAAAGTTAACACTCTTTTTGAGGATGTTGGTCTAATTGATATATGGAGGGACCTTTTCCCTGACAGTAGGGATTACGCTCATTATTCTGCCCCTCCATTCCGTATATACAAGAATAGACTATTTCATAACATTTGGAAAAGATAAAGACAAAATAATCGCCTGTGGAATTGGGACAGTAGATGTAAGTGACCATGCACCTATATATTTATCTGTTGATTTTGACCTACAACCAAAGACTACGATTTGGAAATTAAATTCAAGTCTACTCAATGATCCCTATTTTAAGGAACAAATTAAAAAAGAAATTGGTCTTAACTTAGAATTCAATGATAATGGAGAGGTTTCACCTCCCATTCTATGGGATACTCTGAAGGCTGTCTTAAGAGGGAAAATCATAGCGATATCTTCATATAAGAAAAAAATAAGGAATAAAACATTAGAGGAATTACAAAATAAGCTGAAGGAACTAGAAAAAAACACAAATTGAGTTTGACACAGGATACACTAGAGGAGATTTAAAAATTAGGAATGAAATTAATAGTTTGGCTACACAAGAAATTAGAAAAAAATTAATGTATCTGAAACAGAGTCACTATGAAAGTGGATCTAAATCTATGAAAATACTGGCGTGGAAACTGGAAAAAAAAGATAGAAAATACAATTTATAGAATTAGGCATCCAAGAACAAAAGTGATAAAAAAAAAATAAGCTAAGTGAAATTCAGGAAGCTTTTGAAGTGTTTTACAAAACTCTATATTCCAAAGTTCCAGGGGGAAGCATAACCCAGACTGACACCTTCCTGAATTCTTTAGAGTTACCCACTTTAAGCAAAGAACAAAATAGAACGATGACTGCTGACATAACTGCAATTAGTAGGCTTAAATTAAGCAAGTCACCAGGATCAGGTAGATATACGGCAGAGTGGTATAAAGAATTTAGAAGTAAGTTAATTCCTGTTTTACTCCCCACACTGAACTGGGCTCTAAGAAAGGCACAAATGCCCCCCAGCTGGAAGGAGGCGATAATCTCAGCTATACCGAAAGAAGGCAAGGATAAAATGGAATGTGGGTCATTTAGACCAATATCTGTTCTTAATGTGGATTGTAGAATATTTACATCCATCATGGCCAAACGATTAAAAGAGTTTCTACCCACACTGATACATAATGATCAGACAGGTTTTATACAACAACGCCAAACACAAGACAATATACGAAGGACACCTCACATTATGGATCATATAAAAAAAATGAAATTCAAGCAATAGTGATGTGTGGATGCTGAAAAGGCATTTGATTCGGTTAATTGGAATTTTCTTTACAGAGTTTTACATAGATTTGGTCTACATGACACAATTATTAAAACTATACAGGCACTATACGACAATCCTACTGCCAGGATTAAAATCAATGTATATTTATCTAATAGTTTTACCCTAGAAAGGGGCACGAGACAGGGTTGTGCATGGTCACCGCTACTTTTCACATTGTATCTGGAACCACTAGCTCAATACATCAGACAAAATGAAGATATCAGGGGAATTACTATTAAAGAGACAGAGCATAAATTGGCCTGTTACGCCGATGACATTTTGATCTATCTCGGGCAACCAACATACTCTTTACCAAAATTGATGCAATCCTTTGAACAATATGGCCAATTATCAGAATACAAGATCAACAGAGATAAAAACCCAACTACTTTCATATAACTATAGCCCATCAAGAGAAATTGAAAGTAGATATACTTGGGCATGGCAAACAGAGTCCGTCACATATTTGGGCATCATTATGCCAAAAGATTTGGCAAAATTATCAGAATGCAATTATCTGCCTATATATAAAAAAATTAAGGAAGATATAACAAGATGGAAACTAATTCCTTTTCTTGGTCTCAGTTCAAGGATTGAATCTATTAAAATGAATATACTGCCCAGACTACTATATCTCTTTCAGACCCGACCAATAGAGATTAACCAAAATCAATTCAATGAATGGAACAAGATGCTATCAAGGTATATACGGCAAGGTAAAAGGCCTAGAGTTCGTCTCAAAACTTAGCAATTAGCCAAGGAAAAGGGGGGATGGGGCCTACCTTCTCTTCGAGATTATTATTTTGCAGCACAGTTGAGAGCTGTGATATGCTGGTGCAACCCATCATATGACACTCAATGGAGAAATATTGGGGGGGGGATACTTTCCATCCCCATACAGGCAATTTTGACTGATAACAACCTACAAAGTTACATAAATATTATTGATAACCCATGGGTGAAACGGTCTCTTAAAATATGGAAAACTATTATAAAATATAAACTAGAGAGAGACATTGTAATTCTTAAATGGTGTGCCTATGACTCAGATTTTACGCTGAATAAACTGGATGCTAGATTTGAGGACTGGACAGCTAAAGGAATAACAGCTATTTGCAATATAATGAAAGAAGGAACACTGTTCAGTTTTGAAATGCCCAAAGAGAAACACTTATCAGAAAAACAAGACTTCTATCGATATTTACAGATGCGACAGTTATGTTAATAGGATGGTTAAAAATGTAACCAAGGCAAGTACATGTTTGATAGAGATATTTAGAAAAGGTTATAATTCAGACTACGGTAGTAGAATAACTTCGTGTGTATAAGGGACAGAGGGCAATGAGGGGCTGAGTTGAGGATGGTTGTAGGAAGGAAGTAGAAAAAGAGCCGGAGGGAGTGATGGGTAGACGTACCCAGCGATCTCTCTCCTTCCTCCCTATCTCCCCCTCATCCTTTCTGTCCACCCTCTACCTCCTCCCCTCCTCACCCATCCTCCCCTATTCACCCTCTCACCCTACTCACACCTCCTCTTCCCTCCCACACCACCCCTCCTTCCGTATTGCCCCCTCCTCATCCATCCCTCCCTCTCCCCTATCTCTCCCTCTCCCTCCCCCTCCTCCCATCTCCCCTCTCCCTCCTCTCCTTCCTCCCTCTCCTCTTCCCTCCCCCTCTCCCTCGAACCCTTCCCCCCTCACTCTTTACCCCCTCCCCCGTGTGTGTGTGTGTGAGATCTGGGTGCTGGTGGGTTCACCCACCTGGAAGGCTGCACCCATGGGTGTCAGGACAGTTGACGTTTTTCACCAGACAGTGGGACTGCTCAGTAGGTCAGCCAGAAAGGCTTCACTGATCTGCCTCGTTCCTCCCCGTACAGACTGTGCCTGGTGGGCCGAACGGCCTGCGGTTCATCTTGGCTCTGCAGCTCTGAGGGACTCCTGGCGGATTTTCCTTCGAACTGGATTCGGATCAGTCCGTCTCTGTCCGTTGTTATTCCCAGTTGTGTCATGACCAGGATCCACGTACCGGGAATGATGATGCACTGCAACTCCTCTGGTGTGGAGATTCCTCTCTTCCCCTCTCCACCTCCGACCTCATTCCATCCCTCCACCCTCATCACACCCCTCCACCCTCATCCCACCTACTCGTATTCTCCACCTTCTCCCTCCCCACCCCTCCACCCTCATCCCACCTACTCGTATTCTCCACCTTCTCCCTCTCCACCCCTCCACCCTCATCCCACCCACTCGTATTCTCCACCTTCTCCCTCCCCACCCCTCCACCCTCATCCCACCTACTCGTATTCTCCACCTTCTCCCTCCCCACCCCTCCACCCTCATCCCACCTACTCGTATTCTCCACCTTCTCCCTCCCCACCCCTCCACCCTCATCCCACCCCTCCACCCTCATCCCACCTACTCGTATTCTCCACCTTCTCCCTCCCCACCCCTCCACCCTCATCCCACCCCTCCACCCTCATCCCACCCCTCCACCCTCATCCCACCTACTCGTATTCTCCACCTTCTCCCTCCCCACCCCTCCACCCTCATCCCACCCACTCGTATTCTCCACCTTCTCCCTCCCCACCCCTCCACCCTCATCCCACCCACTCGTATTCTCCACCTTCTCCCTCCCCACCCCTCCACCCTCATCCCACCCACTCGTATTCTCCACCTTCTCCCTCCCCACCCCTCCACCCTCATCCCACCCACTCGTATTCTCCACCTTCTCCCTCCCCACCCCTCCACCCTCATCCCACCCACTCGTATTCTCCACCTTCTCCCTCTCCACCCCTCCACCCTCATCCCACCCACTCGTATTCTCCACCTTCTCCCTCCCCACCCCTCCACCCTCATCCCACCCACTCGTATTCTCCACCTTCTCCCTCCCCCCCCCCCCACCCTCATCCCACCCACTCGTATTCTCCACCTTCTCCCTCTCCACCCCTCCACCCTCATCCCACCCACTCGTATTCTCCACCTTCTCCCTCTCCACCCCTCCACCCTCATCCCACCCACTCGTATTCTCCACCTTCCTCCCTCCCCACCCCTCCACCCTCATCCCACCTACTCGTATTCTCCACCTTCTCCCTCCCCACCCCTCCACCCTCATCCCACCCACTCGTATTCTCCACCTTCTCCCTCCCCACCCCTCCACCCTCATCCCACCCACTCGTATTCTCCACCTTCTCCCTCCCCACCCCTCCACCCTCATCCCACCCACTCGTATTCTCCACCTTCTCCCTCCCCACCCCTCCACCCTCATCCCACCTACTCGTATTCTCCACCTTCTCCCTCCCCACCCCTCCACCCTCATCCCACCTACTCGTATTCTCCACCTTCTCCCTCCCCACCCCTCCACACTCATTCCACCCCTCCACCCTCATCCCACCCACTCGTATTCTCCACCTTCTCCCTCCCCACCCCTCCACCCTCATCCCACCCACTCGTATTCTCCACCTTCTCCCTCCCCACCCCTCCACCCTCATTCCACCCCTCCACCCTCATCGCACCCCTCCACCCTCATTCCACCCACTCGTATTCTCCACCTTCTCCCTCCCCACCCCTCCACCCTCATACTCTCCACTTTCTCCCTCCCCATCCCTCCACCCTCATACTCTCCACCTTCTCCCTCCCCATCCCTCTACCCTCATTCCACTCCCTCGTACTCTCCACCTTCTCCCTCCTCATCCCTCCACCCTCATTCCTCCCCCTCGTCCTCTCCACCTTCTCCCTCCCCATCCCTCCACCCTCATACTCTCCACCTTCTCCCTCCCCATCCCTCCACCCTCATACTCTCCACCTTCTCCCTCCCCATCCCTCCACCCTCATTCCACCCCCTCGTCCTCTCCACCTTCTCCCTCCCCATCCCTCCACCCTCATTCCACCCCCTTGTACTCTCCACCTTCTCCCTCCCCATCCCTCCACCCTCATACTCTCCACCTTCTCCCTCCCCATCCCTCCACCCTCATTCCACCCCCTTGTGCTCTCCATCTTCTCCCTCCCCATCCCTCCACCCTCATTCCACCCCCTTGTACTCTCCACCTTCTCCCTCCCCATCCCTCCACCCTCATACTCTCCACCTTCTCCCTCCCCATCCCTCCACCCTCATTCCACCCCCTCGTCCTCTTCACCTTCTCCCTCCACCCTCATTCCACCCCCTCATACTCTCCACCTTCTCCTTCCCCATCCCTCCACCCTCATTCCACCCCCTCGTACTCTCCACCTCTTCCTCCCCATCCCTCCCCCTCGCCTCCCTACCTTCTCCCTCCCCATCCCTCCACCCTCATTCCACCTCCTCTCCCTCCCTTGGCAGGGTGATGGGGAGAGGGGAGAGGGTCTGGGTACTGTGGGACGCGAGGGAACTGAGGCCGGGACTCCTTCCCATCCTGCAACCCTCTGCATTTAATTATCCTCTCGATCCGCCTCTTGGCCACCGCATGAGATTTTACAGTCAGTTCCGGGTTTGGTTCCTGCCGATGTCCGTACAGAATCTGTACGTTCCCCCAGGCTGAGACTCTAACAGTTTACAGTACACCCCTGTGAGATCCGGGTTCGGTTCCTGAGAGTCTAACAGTTTACAGTACACTCCTGTAGGATCCGGGTTCGGTTCCTGCCGATGTCCGTACGGTATCTGTACGTTCTCCCAGTGACCATGGAAGTTTCCTCCGGGTGCTCCAGTTTCCTCCCACAGTCCAAAGACGTAGCAGTTCGGTTAGTCGTTGTCAGAAACGCTTGCGGGCTGCCCCAGCACTTATTCCCCGTGTTGGTCATTAACGCAAACCACACATTTTACTGTACGTTTCGGAGTACCTGTGACAAATAAAGCCAATCTTTCCTTCAAGCTCTCCTCGCAGGATGGGACAGATACAGATGAGGGAAGGAATCGGAGGCCGGAGGTGTTGGAGGAGGTGGGTACTCTGGGGCTGGACCCAGGCTTTGCCCCACCCGACAGCCCCCGTGTGGAGCAGGGAGGGGCCTGTGTACCGAAAGGGCTGCTGTCGGTGAGTCCACCCCTGGACACGTCTGCCTCCCGATGACCAGGTTTGGGGAAATGTCCTCTGCTTCCTTCCGGAGTGAAACTGGAGACTCGGATAGGGGTGGCGGAGCTCGAGATGGGACAGGCGCTTCCTCAGCTGTGGGGTGTAGGGACCGAGGTGGGGTGAGACAGGGCAACAGGGTGTTGGGAAGGTGCTGCAGCTGGGACGAGTTCTGAACCTGAGCCTTCACACCGACGTGAAGATTCAGAGTCAGGGTCCTGTTCCTCTGTGCAGAGCTACAGAGGGTGGGTACAGCTCTCTTTCAGTCTTGAATGTAGACCTCCAGAGGATAGTTCCTTCTCTTCCTCTGTCCCCAGTGCGGAGCTCTGATGCCCCATGGCTCCGTTCCTGTCTCTCCCCAGTGCGGAGCTCTGCCCCCATTGTTCTGTTCCTCCCTGTCCCCAGTGTAGAGCTCTGTCCCCCCCATGGCTCCGTTCCTGTCTGTCCCCAGTGTGGAGCTCCGTCTCCCATTGGCTCCATTCCTCCCTGTCCCCAGTGCGGAGCTCTGTCCCCCCATGGCTCCGTTCCTGTCTGTCCCCAGTGCGGAGCTCTGTCCCCCCCATGGCTCTGTTCCTCCCTGTCCCCAGTGCGGAGCTCTGTCCCCCCATGGCTCCATTTCTCCCTGTCCCCAGTGCGGAGCTCTGTCCCCCCATAGCTCTGTTCCTGTCTGTCCCCAGTGTAGAGCTCTGACCCCATTGTTCTGTTCTGTTCCTCCCTGTCCCCAGTGTGGAGCTTCAGGAATTGGCTCTCATTCCCTGTCACCAGTGTAGACCTCCAGGGATGGAGCTATCTCTCCCTGTCCCAGTGCGGAGCTCCACAGGATGGGGTCACCCGCCTGGATCTCCACGTGAATAATCCACTTACCTGATCCCTACTGGGGAGCCCCTCAGAATGAATCCACTGCTCCCTGTCCCAGTGCGGAGCTCCAAAACTGACCCTTGGATAACGGGATCCCACCACTAAGCACATCTTTCCCTCCCCCCCTCTCTCTGCATTCCGCAGGGATCGCTCCCTACACAACTCCCTTGTCCATTTGTCCCCCCCATCCCTCCCCACTGATCTCCCTCCTGGCACTTATCCGTGTAAGCGGAACAAGTGCTACACATGCCCTTACACTTCCTCCCTTACCACCATTCAGGGCCCCAAACAGTCCTTCCAGGTGAGGCATCACTTCACCTGTGAGTCGACTGGGGTGATATACTGCGTCCGGTGCTCCCAATGTGGCCTTTTATATATTGGTGAGACCCGACGCAGACTGGGAGACCGCTTTGCTGAGCATCTACGCTCTGTCCGCCAGAGAAAGCAGGATCTCCCAGTGGCCACACATTTTAATTCCACATCCCATTCCCATTCTGACATGTCTGTCCACGGCCTCCTCTACTGTAAAGATGAAGCCACACTCAGGTTGGAGGAACAACACCTTATATTCCGTCTGGGTAGCCTCCAACCTGATGGCGTGAACATTAACTTCTCTAACTTCCGCTAGGTCCCCACCTCCCCCTCGTACCCCATCTGTTACTCATTTTTATGCACACATTCTTTCTCTCACTCTCCTTTTTCTCCCTCTGTCCCTCTGAATATACCTCTTGCCCATCCTCTGGGTCCCCCCCCCCGTCTTTCTTCCCGGACCTCCTGTCCCATGATCCTCTCGTATCCCCTTTTGCCTATCACCTGTCCAGCTCTCGGCTCCATCCCTCCCCCTCCTGTCTTCTCCTATCATTTTGCATCTCCCCCTCCCCCTCCAGCTTTCAAATCCCTTACTCACTCTTCCTTCAGTTAGTCCTGACGAAGGGTCTCAGCCTGAAACGTCGACTGCGCCTCTTCCTATAGATGCTGCCTGGCCTGCTGCGTTCACCAGCAACTTTGATGTGTGTTGCTTGGATAAGATGGTGTGGGCTCTTGGCACACTTTCGCACTTTCGCACCTCTTGGTTCCCGTCTCCAATCGGACACACTTGGATGACCTGACAAGCCCAGAAAACACCTGGAATCTCATCTCCCATCTGCAACAAATGGACCAGATCGAGTCACTGAGTGAACAGATAGCCTTCCGAGAGCAGAGGATCGACTCCTGTCAGTGGCGTGTCAGTGATGTGTGTGTGAGAGAGAGACAGGCCCCTCTCCATCACCGCTCCCCCCATCCGTCAGCCCTCCCAACCTCTCTGTCACTCCTCCCCCTCTCTGTCACCCCTCCCCCACTCTGTCACCCATTCCCCTCTCCGTCACCCCTCCCCCTTTCCGTCACCCCTCCCCTCTCCGTCACCCATTCCCCTCTCCGTCACCCCTCCCCCTCTCCGTCACCCATTCCCCTCTCCGTCACCCCTCCCCCTCTCCGTCACCCCTCCCCTCTCCGTCACCCCTCCCCCTCTCCGTCACCCCTCCCCCTCTCCGTCACCCCTCCCCCTCTCCGTCAGCCATTCCCCTCTCCATCACCCCTCCCCTCTCCGTCACCCCTCCCCCTCTCTACCAGTCCTCCTCCCTAACATTCGCTGTCACTGCCCCCCTTTGACGAATCTGTCCCCTCACTGATCTTGCCTCTCACTAAGTACCAGAGTGACCCCCTTCTACAGCACCCACATTCCATGACCTTGATTCTACCTGACTCCCACATCGGGGGGAGGGGGGATTTATGTTGGTCTTTAAAACCCCCACGTGCTACATCTGATAAGGAGGAGGAAACGAGCAGACAGATTATAAGGGGAATGTGCAAACTCTGCACAGACAGCTCTGGTTTGCACCCGGATCTCTGGGAGGGGGTAGGGGTTCTGGTATTGAACATGGGTCTGTGGGATGGGTCCAGGATCAAAACCTTGTTAAGCAACCTCATGTGTGACACATTATCAAATGCCTTCTGAAAATCCAAATAAGTGACATCCACTGCCTCTCCTTGATCCACCCTGCTTGTTACTTCCTCGAAGATTTGCCAGGGAAGATTTCCCTTGACAGAATCCATGCTGACTTTGATTTATTTTATCATTAGTCTCTAAGTACCCCAAAACCTTGTCCTAAATAATAGACTCCAACACTTTCCCAACCACAGAGGTGAGTCTAACTTGCCTAAAATTGCCTTATGATTTAGAAACAGGAGTAGGCCACTTGGCCCATCGAGTCTGCTCCACCATTCAATCATGGGCTGATCCAATTCTTCCAGTCATTCCCACTCCCCTGCCTTCTTCCCATACCCTTTGATGCCCTGGCTAATCAAGAACCTATCTATCTCTGCCTTAAATGCACCCAATGACTTGGCCTCCACAGCCGCTCGTGGCAACAAACTCCACAGATTTACCATCCTCTGACTTTTGTCTTCTTCCCTTCTTAAAGAGTGGAGTGTCACTTGCAATCTTCCGGTACTCTGGGACAACACCAGAATCAAGTGATTCTTGAAAGATCATGACCAATTCACCTGCTATCTCTTCAGCAACTCCCGCAGGACTCTGGGATGTAGTCCATCCGGTCCAGCTGTCTTATCTGTCCTGCACCTGGTGAACTATTCCCAGAAACTTCAGCCATCTCTGCTCTGCCTTCATCCCTGCCAGTATCCTCCTCCAATCCACCTGGTCAAGCTCCTCTCTCATGCCTCTGTAATTCCCTTTATTCCATTGTGATACTGATACAAGGGAGTTACGCTTCTCCCTCTCAAACTACAGTAGGAATTCAATGCAATTGTGATCACTGCCTCCTTAGGGTTCCCTTACATTAAGCTCTCTAATAAGATCTGGGTTATTACACAAAACCAATCTAAGACAGCCTTCCCTGAGTAGGCTCAAGCACAAACTGTTCTAAAAAGCCATCGTAGGCATTCAACAAATTCCCTCTCTTGTGATCCAACACCAACCTATGGGGGACTTCAATATGCAAGGGGATTTTCCCATTTTGAAGATCCCCATTACAATTGTGTCATTACCCTTATTACACGCCTTTTCCAGCTCCCTTTGCAATCTCAACCCCACATTTCAGCTACTATTAGGAGGCCTATATATGATTTCCCATAATTTTTTTTACCTTTGCAGTTTCTTATCTCCATCCGCAAAGATTCAACATCCTCTGACCCTATGTCACTTGTTTCTAAAGATGTAATTCCACTTCTTATCAACAGAGCCACATCACCACCCATGCCTTCCTGCCTGTCCTTTCAATGCAAAGTATGTCCCGTGATGTTAAACTCCGAACGATGGCTTTCTTTCAGCCGGGACTCAGGGACTCACGACAATCTTTAATTGTGCTATGAGTTCACCTGATTCTGAATGCTACACACATTTAAATACAGCATCTTCAGTCCGGCATGCTTCACCTGGACTGTGTTGGGACCCGGATCCTAGCAATTCGCATAACTAGGGCTGTGGATAGGGCTCTAAGCTAAATAGTCGGGGTCTAGGCTCAACAGATTGGAGGAGTATGGATAAAGTAAAAGAGAAAGGCGTGGATAAAGACCGAGGAAAAGCAAATGATGAAGAAGCGAAAAGTAAGAGTGGCGTGCAGAAAAGTCAGGTGCAAAAGAGAAAAGATTACAGGTTTTAAAGGCAGAATGAGTGTAAGGACACGTTATCTGAATGCCCGTAGTATTCGTAACAAGGTCAGTGAAATTGAGGCACAGATCAGTATAAAGGGGTATGATTTAGTGGGCATTACAGAGACATAGTTGCAGGTTGGAGAGGTTTGGGAATTAAAGATCCAAGGATATCAGGTGATACGGAAGGATAGGCAGGAAGATAAGGGAGGTGGGGTAGCACTCTTAATTAAGATGAGATCAGGGTGTTTGTGAGAGACGAGTTGAATCCATCTGGGTAGGGATTAGGAATAGTAAAGGGAAAAAATCACTGGTGGGAGTTCTCTATCGGCCATCAAATAATAACATTATTGGTGAGACCACACCTGGAGTATTGTGTGCAGTTTTGGTCCCCTAATCTGAGGAAAGACATCCTTGCCATAGAGGGAGTACAAAGAAGGTTCACCAGATTGATTCCTGGGATGGCAGGACTTTCATATGAAGAAAGACTGGATGAACTAGGCTTATACTCGTTGGAATTTAGAAGATTGAGGGGGGATCTTATTGAAACGTATAAAATCCTAAAGGGATTGGACAGGCTAGATGCAGGAAGATTGTTCCCGATGTTGGGGGGATCCAGAACGAGGGGTCACAGTTTGAGGATAAAGGGGAAGCCCTTTAGGACCGAGATTAGGAAAAACTTCTTCACACAGAGAGTGGTGAATCTGTGGAATTCTCTGCCACAGGAAACAGTTGAGGCCAGTTCATTGGCTATATTTAAGAGGGAGTTAGATATGGCCCTTGTGGCTACGGGGATCAGGGGGTATGGAGGGAAGGCTGGTGCAGGGTTCTGAGTTGGATGATCAGCCATGATCATAATAAATGGCGGTGCAGGCTCGAAGGGCCGAATGGCCTACTCCTGCACCTATTTTCTATGTTTCTATGTTTCTATATTACAGTGGCACAGGCAATAAAGACGAAGCATGTAAGAATGGAACAGCAGTTATCATGGGAAATTCAACTTGCACATAGACTGGGTGAATCAAGTTGGTCGAGTCAGTCTTGAGGACTTCATAGAGTGAATACGCGATAACGTTCTTGAACTGCATGTTACTCCTACAAGGGAACGCGTTGTCTTAGACCTGGTCGTCTGCAATGAGACAGGTAAAATTAGTAATCTTGTAGTTAGGGATCCTCTTGGAAAGAGTGATCATGGTATGATTGAGTTTCTCATACAAATAGAGGGTGCAATAGTTTGAGCTAAAACCAGTGTATTATGCCTAAACAAGGGAGACTACAAAGGGATGAGGGAGGAGTTGGATAGCGTAGACTGGAACACAGGCTATATGATGGGACGGTTGAGGAACAGTGGAAGACTTTCAAAGAGATTTTTCACAGTGCTCAAAAAAAGTATATTCCAATTAAAGGCAAGGACAGTAAGGGTGGGGAGAGTCATCAATAACTAAGGAAATAAAAGAAGGCATCAAACTAAAAGCTCGTGCGTACAAAGTCACCAAGAGTACTGGGAAACTGGAAGATTGGGGAAAACTTTAAAAAGCAACAAAGAACCACAAAGTGAGCAATAAAGAAAGGGAAGATAGATTATGATCAAGACTCCCACTGGCCCACCACCTCGAGGGAGTCTTGATCATAAGCGGGCCGAAACTCCTGAAGGCAGGTGGCAGATCAACTGATGATCCCACTGGTGATAGCACAGGACAGTTAACATCTTAGTCCACGTGTATTTTGTAACTCTGAAAATAAACTAGCACAAAATATGAAAATGGATGGTAAAAGTTTGTATAATTATATAAAGCAGAAAAGGGTGACTAAAGTGAATGTAGGTCCCTTGGAGGACGAGAAGGGGGAGTTGATATTGGGTAATGAGGAAATAGCCGAGGCTTTGAATGACTATTTTGTGTCAGCTTTCACAGTGGAGGGCATGTCTACATGCCGAAGGGAGATAATATGGATGCGATGAGGATCTCGATACAATAGCTGTCACTAAAGAGGTAGAGCTGAGCAAACTTGTGGGCCTGAAGATAGAGAAGTCCCGTTGTCCTGATGGAACGCATCCCAGGGTTCTGAAAGAAATGACAGGTTAGAGTTGAGGCTTTGGTGATAATTTACCAAAATCCTCTGGACTCTGGGCAGGTCCCGGCAGATTGGAAGAAGACAAATGTCACACCACTGTTCATAAAAGGATGTAGGCCAGTTAGTTTAATGTCTGTAGTTGGGAAAATGCTTGAAGTCATCGTTAAAGAAGAATTAGTCAGGCATCTGGAAAGAAATGGATCCATCGGGCAGATGCAGCATGGATTCAGCAAAGGCAGGTCCTGCTTAACCAACTTTCTGGAGTTCTTTGAAGATATAACGAGCGCAATGGATAGAGAGGAACAGATGGACGTTATTTACTTGGATTTCCAGAAGGCGTTCGATAAGGTGCCACATAAAAGACTTATCCATAAGATAAGGATGCATAGAGTTCGGGCTGATATATTAGCATGGATAGAGGATTGGTTAACTAATAGAAAGCAGAGAGTTGGGATACGTGGTTGTTACTCTGGTTGGCAATCAGTGGTGAGCGATGTGCTACAGGGGTCGGTGCTGGGCCTGCAACTGTTCATGATATACATTAACGATCTGGAAGAGGGGACCGAGTGTACTGTATCTGAGTTTGCTGATGACACTAAATTGAGTGGAAAAGCAAACTGTGCAGAGGATACAGTTAAGTAAGTGAACAAGGGTCTGGCAGATGGAGTACAATGTTGGTAAATGTGCGGAAGGGAAAATAGAAGTTCAGATTATTATTTAAATGGCAAAAAATTGCAGGATGCTGCTGTGCAGAGGGACTTGGGAGTGCTGATGCATGAATCACAAAAGGTTGGTTTGCAGGTGCAGCAGGCTGTTAAGAAGGCAAATGGAATGTTGTTTTTCATTGCTAGAGGGACTGAATTTCAGAGCAGGGAGGTTATGTCGCAACTATACAGGGTACTGGTGAGGCTGCATCTGGAGTACTGTGTGCAGTACTCCTTGCTTGAAGAAGAAGAGGAGAGCTGTTGTCATTGGAGACTCTATAGTCAGGGGAGCAGACAGGAGATTTTGTGGAGGTGAGAAGGACACCTGCATGGTTTGTTGCCTCCCGGGTGCCAGGTTCCGGGATGTCTCTGACCAGGTGGCTGAGGAGTTGGTGCAGGGAGCAGGGTTTTAGATTTTTGAATCAGTGGGATCTCCTCTGGGGAAGGTGGGACCTGTAGATTGGATGGGTTGCACCTGAACTCGAGGGGGAGCAATATCCTTGCAGGTAGGTTTGCTAGCATGGTTCGGGAGGGTTTAAACTAATTTGCGAGGGGGATGGGACCCAGAGCGATAGAGCAGTGAAAGAACTGCATGGAGTAAAGCCAGATCTAACATACAGAGAGGCTTTGAGGAAAGAGAAGCAGAATAAACGGTGTAAAGACAGTAAGGTAGAAGGGCTGAAATGTGTGTACCTCAATGCAAGAAGCATCAGGAACAAAGGTGATGAACTGAGAGCTTGGATACATACATGGAATTATGATGTAGTGGCCATTACAGAGACTTGGCTGGCACCAGGGCAGGAATGGATTCTCAATATTCCTGGATTTCAGTGCTTTAAAAGGGATACAGAGGGTGGAAAAAGGGAAGAGGGGATGGCATTACTGGTCAGGGATACTATTACAGCTACAGAAAGGATGGGTAATGTAGCAGGATCCTCTTTTGAGTCAATATGGGTGGAAGTCAGGAACAGGAAGGGAGCAGTTACTCTACTGAGGGTATTCTATAGGCCCCCTGGTAGCAGCAGAGATACAGAGGAGCAGATTGGGAGGCAGATTTTGGAAAGGTGCAAAAATAACAGGGTTGTTATCATGGGTGACTTTAACTTTCCTAATATTGATTGGCACCTGATTAGTTCCAATGGTTTAGACGGGGCAGAGTTTGTTAAGTGTGTCCAGGATGGATTCCTGTCACAGTATGTGGACAGGCCGACCAGGGGGAATGCC
Source organism: Mobula hypostoma (assembly GCF_963921235.1). Classification (NCBI taxonomy): domain Eukaryota; kingdom Metazoa; phylum Chordata; class Chondrichthyes; order Myliobatiformes; family Myliobatidae; genus Mobula; species Mobula hypostoma. Next base: position 2,353,067 of record NC_086101.1, on the reverse strand, counting down.
ATACCAGATCTGGTACTAGGTGATGAACCGGGTCAGGCTTAGAAAAATAGAGGGCTATGGGTAAGCCTAGTAATTTCTAAGGTAGGGACATGTTCAGCACAACTTTCTGGGCCGAAGGGCCTGTATTGTGCTGTAGGTTTTCTATGTTTCTATGTTTAAAGAAATAATAATAATAAATAATATTGAAAACATGAGATGAAGAGGCCTCGAAGTGAGTTTGTTCCTTGTAGGAACATTTGAATGATGGGGCAAGTAGAGTGAAGAGGCTGATTGTTGAGGGGTAATATATCGCAGTGTAGACCGTCAGTTGTCAATAACAAAGGTTGGAGGTGTTGTGGATAGTGTGGGGGGCTGTCAGAAGTTACAGTGGGACATCGATAGGATGCAAAACTGGGCTGAGAAGTGGCAGATGGAGTTCAACCCAGATAAGTGTGAGGTGGTTCATTTTGGTAGGTCAAATATGATGGCAGAATATAGTATTAATGGCAAGACTCTTGGCAGTGTAGAGGATCAGAGGGATCTTGGGGTCCGAGTCCATAGGACACTCAAAGCTGCTACGCAGGTTGACTCTGCGATTAAGAAGGCATACGATGCATTGGCCTTCATCAATCGTGGAATTGAATTTAGGAGCCGAGAGGTAATGTTGCAGCTATATAGGACCCTGGTCAGACCTCACTTGGAGTACTGGGCTCAGTTCTGGTCGCATCATGTGGAAACAATAGAAAGGGTGCAGAGGAGATATAAAAAAGGATGTTGCCTGGATTGGGGAGCATACCTTATGAGAACAGGTTGAGTGAACTCGTTCTTTTCTCCTTGGAGCGATGGAGGATGAGAGGTGACCTGATAGAGGTATACAAGATAATGAGAGGCATTGATCATGTGGATAATCAGAGGCTTTTTCTCAGGGCTGGAATGGTTGCCACAAGAGGATACAGGTTTAAGGTGCTGGGGAGTAGGTACAGAGGAGATGTCGGCGGTAAGTTTCTTACTCAGAGATTGGTGAATGCGTGGAATGGGCTGCCAGCAACGGTAGTGGAGGTAGATACAATAGGGTCTTTTAAGAGACTCCTGGATGGGTACATGGAGCTTAGAAAAATAGAGGGCTATGGGGAAGCCTAGTAATTTCTAAGGTAGGGACATGTTCGGCACAACTTTGTGGGCCAAAGGGCCTGTATTGTGCTGTAGGTTTTCTGTGTTTCTATGTTTCTCCCTATGTAGATTGTCAATTGTCAATAACACCTTATATATCCCAGTGTAGATTGTCAATTTTCAATAAAACCTTATACACCGCAGTGAGGATTATCAATTGGCTTATTATTCTCACACGTAATGAGCTACCGAGAAGATATCAGATATAAGGTTATAAGATTATGAGAGGCAGACAGTATCGTTTTCCAGGGGTTGAAATGTGATTTGATGTGCTGACGTTGGAGAGGGTACAGAGAAGATTCACTAGAATGATTCCGGGAATGAGAGGGTTAACATATGAGGAACATTTGTCCACTCTTGGACTGTCTTCCTTGGAGTTTAGAAGAATGAGGGGGGACCGCATAGAAACATTTCGAATGTTGAAAGGCATGGACAGAGTGGATGTGGCAAAGTTGTTTCCCATGATGGGGGAGTCTAGTACGAGAGGGAGTGACTTAAGGATTGAGGGGCGCCCATTCAGAACAGAAATGCGAAGAAATTTTTTTAGTCAGAGGGTGGTGAATCTATGGAATTTGTTGCCACGGGCGGCAGTGGAGTCCAAGTCATTGAGTGTATTTAAGGCAGAGATTGATAGGTATCTGAGTAGCCAGGGCATCAAAGGTTATGGTGAGAAGGCAGGGGAGTGGGACTAAATGGGAGAATGGATCAGCTTATGATAAAATGGCGGAGCAGACTCGATGGGCCGAATGGTCGACTTCTGCTCCTTTGTCTTATGGTCTTATGGAAATGTCTAATACCAGAGGTCATGCAATGAAGGTCAGAGGGGGTAATTTCAAAGTTAAGGGTCTACCATTCTCTGACTGGGGTTCCGATAACAGCGCGGTAATTTCAAAGTTTTTTTAAAATAAACTGGTGGGTGCCTGGATGCTGCCTGGGGTGGTGGTAAAGACAGAAATGTTAGCGACTTTTCAGAGTTGTTTAGATAGGCACATGAATGTGTGGGAAATGGAGCTTGTGCAGGCAGAAAAGATTAGCTATTTGATTGCTAATTTATTTGGTTTGGCACAAGGTTGTGGGCAGAAGGACCTGTTCCTGCGCTGTATTAGAGAGATAGTACAGTGCTGGCAGCCAGTCAGGTGCGGGGCCACGATGCAGTCAAGGGTCTACCATTCTCTGACTGGGGTTCTGATAACAGCGCGGTAGAAGCCTTACCTGAGTCGGGCGGTATGCTCTTTTCGGTTCGTGTACCTTTGCCTGATGGGAGGGAGATCTTTGATTCCACTGGCTGCTTTACTGAGGTGTATACAGAGTCCGTGCGGGTGCGGTTGCAATGGAAATCTTGCATGGCGCTAAATCACAGACACGTAGGTTCAAAGAACACACTGAATATAAATTAAACATAAAGTGATTTTTTTTCAAGTGCAAATGAAAATATTTGCGCGAAAAACTGCCAGACAGAGGGCATGGAGAAAGTGACGGGGGTGGGGGGGTCTGTAGAGCTGGAAAAGAATGCTGTAGATGCGCTGGGGGTACTGAGAAGGGGATAGTCATAAATATGACGGGCTGAATGACGGGACGCAGGATGTTAACCCGCCCATTAATCTGTCACTGCTGATTAATGGCAAGGCGAGCAAATCAGTTTCCAGCAAATCAGCACCGAGAGCGTGAGTGACACACTCAATGGCCAATAGACTATAGGACCCGCCTTACGACTGAGTTACCTCACCAATAGCGATCGACGCCATTCAACTGATTGACAGTCCGGTTAAACAACGGATTGGTTTGCAGCCACCCAGGATGAATAATCAGTCACTTCAAAACTGCCAACAGCGGTCATGACATTGAAAAGCAAAGCATCTGAATTGGAAATAAAATCCTGGACCACACGTACCAGCGGGTCGGGTCATAAGGTGAAGGATCAACAGGTCGATGACCCTCCCCCCAACGCCGAAAAGGGCGGGTCTGTTTTCAGTTATTGATAGATATACTGGCCAATCAATAGATCAGAAACCGGCAGCGGCTTGAGATAGTCAGCGCAACCAGCCTATCGCCGGTCACTGCCGGGAGAAAACATATTGATTGACGTAATGACAGACCAATCGGACGTCAAGGCGTTGTGTTTTCCCTCTCGGCCGAGGGCGGGTCGCTCCGTATTGTTCAGTCATGGCGGCAGCTGCCGATGACAGGGAGAAGCGTCCTGGCGAGCCCGAGGCCCGGTCCCAGGCCCCAGGGTCGCCCCCGGGCGACAGGGCCAGCTTCGAATGCAACATATGCCTGGACACGGCCAGGGATGCGGTCATCAGTATGTGCGGACACCTCTTCTGGTGAGCGGGCCGGGAGGGAGGGGTACGGGGCTGGGAGGAGGTCGGTCCGGGGGAGGGAGCGGATCCCCGGACTGGAGCATGGGAGGGGAGGAAGGTAGGGGGCGGATCCCGGGGAGGGAGGGATGGAGGGGGCAGATCCCAGGAAGGAGGGGGGAGAGGGGGCAGATCCCGGGAAGGAGGGGGGAGAGGGGGCAGATCCTGGGAAGAGGGGGAGAGGGGGCAGATCCCGGGGAGGGAGGGATGGAGGGGGCAGATCCCAGGAAGGAGGGGGGAGAGGGGGCAGATACCGGGAAGGAGGGGGGAGAGGGGGCAGACCCCGGGAAGGAGGGGGGAGAGAGTGGGTGGAACCCGGGAAGGAAGTGGGGGGGGAGAGGGCAGGTCCCAGGAAGGGTGGTGGAGAGTGGGCGGATCCCAGGAAGGAGGGGGGGAGAGGGGGCAGATCCTGGGACGGGGGGGGAGAGGGAGGGATGGAGGGGGCAGATCCCAGGAAGGAGGGGAGAGAGAGTGGGCGGATCCCAGGAAGGAGAGGGGGAGAGGGGGCAGATCCCGGGAAGGAGGTGTGGGGGAGAGGGGGCAGATCCTGGGAAGGAGGTAGGGGGGAGAGGGGGCAGATTCCGGGAAGGAGGTTGGGGGGAGAGGGGGCAGATCCCGGGAAGGAGGGGGGAGAGAGGGGGCAGATCCCGGGAAGGAGGAGGGAAAGAGGGGGCAGATCCCGGGAAGGAGGAGGGAGAGGGGGCAGATCCCAGGAAGGGGGGGGAGAGGGGGAAGATCCCGGGAAGGAGGGGGGAGAGGGGGCAGATCCTGGGAAGAGGGGGAGAGGGAGCAGATCCCGGGGAGGGAGGGATGGAGGGGGCAGATCCCAGGAAGGAGGGGGGGAGAGGGGGCAGATCCTGGGAAGGGGGGGAGAGGGAGGGATGGAGGGGGCAGATCCCAGGAAGGAGGGGGGAGAGAGTGGGTGGAACCCGGGAAGGAAGTGGGGGGGAGAGGGGGCAGGTCCCAGGAAGGAGCGGGGAGAGAGTGGAGAGATCCTGGGGAGTGGTTTGAACCTGAGGAAAAGTAAGGAGGTCTGTTCTGGGGAAAGGGGGGTTATTTCCGGAGTTTCGATCTGGGGGGATCAATACTCGGTAGGGGAGAGGTCCAAGGGTGAGTCTCTGAGGGGGTGGTTCCTGGGGAGTGGAGCCGAGAGAGGTGAAGGACATCTCAGATTGGGTTGATGAAGACATGGGGATGTTGGGTTTAAGGTCTGTACAGGGGTGGGGGCTATCAGGTGGGGAGAGTGTCAGTGGATAATGGGTTGTCTGGGTTCAGGTAATCCTGGATGGGTGATTGGCGTGGTGGAGGTGGGCATGGGGTCCCAAGGAGGCAGGGTATTTCTGGGTGGGATAGACCCGAGGATGGAAGATATCTGGGTTGAGGTGATGCCAGAGGGGATGTCCTGGACTTGGAGTGGTGGGGGGGGGGTGGTTGGGCAATCTGTGTAGGAATTTGTGGTCCTGGGGGGGAGGATGTGTCTGGTTTAAGGCGATCCCATGCAGGGGAGATTCCAGATGGAGCTGAGGAGGGAGGGTGATCCTGGGAGGGGTGTGCTAACGGTGAGGGGAGAGAAGGAATGAGGTGTGTGTGTGACCTGCAGTTGGTCTTTGGAGGGGTTGGAGAACGGGAGTGTAGGGGTTGTCTTGTGGAAGGGCAGAGTAGAGCAAGTCCCAGAAGTGAGATCAGAACCGGGTTTAGTCTCACTGGCTTACGTTGTGAAATTTGTTGTTTTGTAGCAGCAGTACATAGTGTGTATGTATGTATATATGTGTGTGTATATATATATATACACACACACACGCCAGAAAGTTTGTTAAATTTTTGAATTTTCTCTCTTTCTGCGTAAATGTGACCTAAAATGTGATCAAATCTTCATGCGTCCTAAAACTAGATTAAAAGAAAGAACCCTATTAAACAAATAACACAAAAACATTATACTTGTCCATTTATTTACTGAGAAAAATGATCCAATATCACATGTGTTTGTTGGAAAAAGTTGCTTTCAGTAACTGGTGTGACCCCGTTGTACAGCAATAACTTCAGCTGAACGTTTCCGGTAACTGTTGATCACTGGCTTGGAGGAATTGTAGTCCATTCCTCCTTACAAAACTGTTTCCTCTCTGGAATGTGGGTGGGCTGCCTTACATGAACTACTAGCTTCAGGTCCTTCCACATTCCTATAGGATTAAGATCGGGACTTTGATTCAGCCATTCCAAATCACAAAATCTTCTTTTTAAACCATTCCGTTGTTGAGTTGCTCTTGTCTTTTGGATCATTGTCTGGTTGCATAATCTATCTTCTATTAAGCTTCAGATGATGGACAGCCACCCTGACATTCTCCTGTAAAATGTCTTGATACAATTTCGAAGTCATTGTTCCCTCAACAATTGTAAGCTGTCTGGATCCTGAGGCAAAAAACCAGCCCCAGTCCATGATACTCCTTCTACCAACCTTCCCACACTGTTAAGATGAGGTTTTGGTGTTGGTGTGCCTGACACTTTTTCCTCCAAACATTTCTGCCAAGAAGTTCAACTTCTGTCACATCTGCCCACTAAACATTGTCTCAGAAGCATTGTGGAACATCCAGGTGATCTTTTGCAAGTCTGAGACATGTAGCAGTGTTTCCTCTGTGTGTCCTTCTATGAACACCATTCTTGTTCAGTGTTTTACTCATAGTAGACACATGAACAAAGATCTTAGCAAGTGCTGGAGATTTCTTCAGGTCTTTTGCTGTAACCCTTGGGTTCTTTTCATCTCCTTCAACTTTGCATGTTCTGCTGTTGGTCTGATCTTTGCAGGGCGCCCACTCCTAGGGAAAGTAGTAATAGTACTGAGTTTCTTTCATTTGGAGACAATTTCTCTTATTGTGAACTGGTGAACACTTTAGATCAGGTCTTTAGAAACGCTTTGGTAACCTTTTCCAGCTTCATGCATCTCTACGATTCTTCCAAGGTCCCTTGAGAGTTGTTTTGATCAAGGCATGGTGCACAAACAGTTCTACAATGTCTATAAAAAGTATTCACTCCTCCCCTGGGAAGTTTTTATGTCTTATTGTTTTACAACATTGAATCACAGTGGATTTAATTTGGTTTTTTTTGACACTGATCAACAAAAAAATACTCTTCCTTGTCAAAGTGAAAACAGATCTTTACAAAATGATCTAAATTAATTACAAATATAAAAGACAATTGATTGCGTAAGTATTTACCCCCACCCCTTTAAGATGGCACACCATATCATCACTGGCACAGCCAATTGGTTTTAGAAGTCATATAATTATTTAAATGCTGATTTGTTTTTAGAGACCTGTGTGCAGTTAAGGTGTTTCAACTGATTGTAGTAAAAATACACTTGTATCTGGAAGGTCCATCTGCTGGAGAGTCAGTATCCTGGCAAAAACTACACCATGAAGACAAAATAACACTCTAAGCAACTGCACGAAAAGGTTATTGAAAACACAAGCCAGGAGATGGATACAAGAACATTCCCAAGTCACTGCGTATCCCTTGGAGCGCAGTTAAGTCACTCATCAAGAAATGGGAAGAATATTGCACAACTGTAAATCTGACTAGAGCAGGCCATCCTCAAAAACTGAGCGACCGTGCAAGAAGGGGACCAGTGAGGGAGGCCACTAAGAGACTTATCACAACTCCAAATGAGTTCCAGGAGTCATGATGTTGGACTTCGCCTCAAACCAGTCACTGCTCTTTGTGGTCTTTCTTCCAAAGATAGAGAGTGCTGATTCGTGGATGGGGTTGCAAAGGTATGACCATTGTTCTGTTGCAGTATCTCCTTGTGAGGAGGTAGTCATAGCACCCTGTACTGACTTGGCAAACTGGTCAGCCTTTTCTGACTGTTTCATCTCTGTTTTGTTGATGCGAGGTTTTCCAGTTTGTTTGGAGTGGTGGATTTTCTTCGGAAGTAGTTTGATCTTGCAGCATACTAAAGCATGATCCATATCGCAGTCTACACTGTGGTACGAGCGGGTGATCAGTACAGAGTTGATGGAAGAGCGCCTGGTGATGATCATGTCTAGTTGGTGCCAGTGTTCAGACCGTGGATGTCCCCATGAGACCTCGTACTGCAACTTTGTCTGAAAGTAGGGGTTTGTTACACAGTTACATGATAGTAGCAGAACTCCAGGAGACGTTGTCCATTGTCATTTATCTTGCCAATTCCAAAGTGGCCAAGACAAGACGGCCAGGAATCATTATCGGCTCCCACTCTGGCGTTGAAGTCACCAAGGAGGACGAAGTGCTCATCACTGGGAATATTCCTGACAACAGCTTCTAATTTGTCGTAGAACATGTCTTTTGCCTCAGAGGTGGAGTTCAAGGTAGGGGCATACACACTGACGAGAGTTACTGGGCCATGACTGGTGTGTAGGCGGAGAGTGATAAGTCGTTCTGATCCATTTCTGGTGGCTCCTCCATTACCCACTCCATGCTCGCGGGGCTCGTCTTGGTTCTTTTCCTGCCAGAAAAATGTGTAGTCCCTTTCCTTCAGTGTACCTGAATCCGTCAAACATGTTTCTTGTAGGGCAGCTATATCTACCTTGAGTCTTAGTAGCTCGTTGTTAATGACCGCTGTTTTTTGTGCATCTTCGATATCCTTGAGGTTTTGGTCAAGTCCAGTCATCACTGTGCGGACATTCCAACAGCCCAACTTGAGGGGTGTTGTCTTATTCGATTTGGGTGGAGTAGTTATGGTCAGCTGTTTGTGGAATAATCCATTTTCCCCATGCACCCAATGAGGAAGACTGACTGACTGAACTGTCTCCGTGGCCTGTGGCCGTCAGTACTCACCTCAACACTGAACTGTCTCTGTGGCAAAAAATTCCACAGATTCAGTGTTGTGATGAGTACTGACAGCCACAGAGGCAGGTCAGTTGTCTTTTCCTAGAAGTTTAGACATTTGTCTCAGTTTCTTTTCATTGTCTTAATATTTCTCTATCATTTTCTGTAACGGACTACTCCCCCCCCCCTTTGCCTAAGCACGCACCCATCTTGAACTTGAACCGCCTATCTTGAATTTACTATTCTGGGGGACTCAAACTGCCTGTCTTGAATTTACTATTCCCTTTGGGCCCCGTCAGTGGATTTTCCCCACCAAAATGAGGGAACAAACAGTCGTCAGAGAGCAGAGAGGAACCAGGGTTAAAGCTTACCTTGTGGGTCCGTTCGTCTCTGATTCACCCCAATGGTCCGTCCGTCCACTTATTCAATTTTGGCGAGGGGTCTGCCACGTATTAGAGGTGTATAAGATGATGAGAGGCATTGATCATGTGGATAGAAAAATAGAGGGCTATGGGTAAGCCTAGGTAGTTCTAAGGTAAGGACATGTTTGGCACAGCTTTGTGGGCCGAAGGGCCTGTACTGTGCTGTAGGTTTTCTATGTTTCTATATTGGGACCCTGCTCACAGCGCCAAGACGTCGATCTGCCTCTGTACCAGAGGCCTTTAGGTTCAAATCCAGGGAATAACTGTCAAACACAGTTTACTTAGAGGTACATACTGTTTATTAGCAAGCTTGCGTCCCCCTTGGCAACACAGAGTCTCCGCTCACTGCCTGAGAAAATCTGCAGCCAAGTGAGCCCAGGATACTGTTTGGAGCTGTTGATATGCATTGTTATCATATTTAGATAAGAGTAGACTGAGAAGCTTCTCCTGGAACAAACACTTTGTTCAGACATTATTCTCACAGCACGACTTGTCAAGCTGCCAATAAGTCAGTTAGGTTCTCGCCCTTCTAATTCTGCATATAATTCCTCATTAAGAGAGTGGTGAATCTGTGGAATTCTTTATCACAAGCAGCTTTGGAGGGCAAATCTTTATGTATATTTAAGGCAAAGTTTGATAGATTCTGGTTTGGTTAGGGCATATGGGATAAAGCAAAAGATTGGAGCTGAGAAGAAGATTGGATCAGCGATCCAGTGTGATTAGCATAATATGATTAGCAATATTCTGGGTCATATTGGTGACCAGTGGTGAGCCTCAGGGATCTGTTCTCAGATGTTTATAAATGACCTGGATGAGGAAGTGGAGGGATGGGTTAGTAAGTTTGCTGATGACACAAAGGTTGAAGGTGTTGTGGATAGTGTGGAGGGCTGTCAAGAGATTACAGTGGGACATGGATAGGATGCAAAATTGGGCTGAGAAGTGGCAGGTGGAGTTCAACCCAGATAAGTGTGAAGTGGTTCATTTTAGTAGGTCAAATATGATGGCAGAATATAGTATTAATGGTAAGACTCTTGGCAGTGTGGAGGATCAGAGGGATCTTGGGGTTTGAGTCCATAGGACGCTCAAAGCTGCTGTGCAGGTTGACTCTGCGATTAAGAAGGCATACGGTGCATTGGCCTTCATCAATCGTGGAATTGAATTTAGGAGCCGAGAGGTAATGTTGCAGCTCTATAGGACCCTGGTCAGACCCCACAGTTCTGGTCGTCTCACTACAGGAAGGATGGGAAACCATAGAAAGGGTGCAGAGAAGATTTACAAGGATGTTGCCTGGATTGGGGAGCATGTCTTGTGTTGTGTTCTGTGAACTCGGCCGTTTCTCCTTGGAGCGATGGAGGATGGGAGGTGACCTGACAGAGGTGTACAAGATAATGAGAGGCATTGATCGTATGGATAGTCAGAGGCTTTTTCCCAGGGCTGAAATGGCTAGCATGAGAGGGCAGGGTTTTAAGGTGCTTTGAAGTAGGTACAGAGGAGATATCAGGGGTAAGTTTTTTACGCAGGGAGTGGTGAGTGCATGGAATGGGCTTCTGCTGGCGGTGGTAGAGGTGGAAACGATAGGGTCTTGTAAGAGTCTCCTGGATGGATACATGGAGCTTAGAGAAATAGAGGGCTATGGGTAAGCCGAGGTAGTTCTAAGGTAAGGACATGTTCGGCACAGCTTTGTGGGCCAAAGGGTCTGTATTGTGCTGAATGTTTTCTATGTTTCTATGTCAAACCTGTTATTATTGCATCTTTCCAGAATCTGTCTCCCTATCTGCTCCTGGATGTCCCTGTTGCTATTGGGGTGTCTATAAAGCACAGCCAGAAAAGTAATTGACCCTTTCCTGTTCCGAACTTCCACCCACACAGACTGAGTGGACAATCCCTCCATGACTTCCTTGAGATTGGGTGTTGTGCATTGATCGGGAGAGCTGAAGGTTAAGGAACCCTCAGGGAATAGTGTTCACAATATGATTCAGTTCACTTTGAAATTTGAGAAGGAGAAATTAAATTCCGATGTGCCGGTATTTTGAATTGATTTGAATTGACTTTATTTCTTACACCCTTCGCGTACATGAGGAGTAAAAATCTTTACATTACGTATCCAACTAAATGTGCATTGTGCAATCATAGTAATTTATAATAATTTATAATCAATAGAACAGTCAGTGTAATACAGAGTACACTCAAATCAGCGTGAGTTCATCAGTCTGATGGCCTGGTGGAAGAATCTGTCCCGGAGCCTGATGGTCCTGGCTTTTATGCTGCGGTACCGCTTCCCGGATGGTAGCAGCTGGAACAGTTTGTGGTTGGGGTGACTCGGGTCCCCAGTGATCCTGCGGACCCTTTTTTACACACCTGTCTTTCTAGATGCCCTGGATAGTGGGAAGTTCACATCTACAGATGTGCTAGGCTGTCAGCACCACTCTCTGCAGAGACCTGTGATTGAGGGAGGTACAGTTCCTATACTAGGCAGTGATGCAGCCAGTCAGGATGCTCTCAGTTGTGCCCCTGTAGAAAGTTCTCAGGATTTGGGGGCCCGTACCAAACTTCCTCAATTGTCTGAGGTGAAAGAAGCACTGTTGTGCCTTTTTCACCACACAGCTGGTGTGTACAGACCACGTGAGGTCCTCGGTGATGTGGATGCTGAGGAACTTAAAGCTGTTTACCCTCTCAACCCCAGAGCCATTGATGTCAATAGGGATTAGCCCATCTCCATTCCTCCTGTAATCTACAACCAGCTCCTTTGTTTTTGTGACATTGAGGGAGAGGTTGTTTTCTTGACACCGCTGTGTCAGAGAGATGACTTCTCCCCTGTAGGCCACCTCATTATTGTTTGAGATGAGGGCAATCAATGTAGTGTTGTCAGCAAATTTAATTAGCAAATTGGAGCTGTGGAAGGTGATACAGTCTTGGGTATACAGGGAGTAAAGGAGGGGACTCAGTACGCAGCCCTGAGAGTCTCCTGTATTGAGAGTCAGAGGGGTGGAGGTGAGGGAGCATGAGTGGGGAACTGGCTAAGGTTGACTGGGAAGGGACACTAGCAGAAAGGACAGCAGAACAACAATAGCTGGAGTTTATGCGAAAAGTGAGGGAAGTGCAAGACAGATATATTCCAAATAAGAAGCAATTTTCAAATGGAAGAAGGACACAACCGTGGCTGACAAGTGAAGTCAGAGCCAACGTAAAAGCAAAAGAGAGGGCATTCAAGGAAGCCAGAGCTAGTGGGAAGATAAAGGATTGGGAATCTTTTAAAAACTTGCAGAAGGTGACTAAGAGGCTCATTAGGAAGGAAAAGGTGAATTATGAGAGGAAGATGGTGACTGATATCAAAGAAGGTACTAAAAGCTTTTTTAAGTATATAAAGGGTAAAAGAGAGTCGAGGATAGATATAGGACTAATACAAAATGATGCTTAAGATATTCTAATGAGAGATGCAGAGATGGCAGAGGAACTGAATGTGTATTTTGCATCAGTCTTCACAGTGGAAGACATTTGCAGTACACCGGACATTCAAGAGTGTCAGGGAAGTGAAGTTTGTGCAGTGAAAATTACGACTGAGAAGGTGCTCAGGGAGCTTAATTATCTGAGGGTGGATAAATCTCCTGGACCTGTTGCACCCTTAGGTTCTGAAGCAAATAGTTAGAGAGATTGCGGAGGCATTAACAATGATCTTTCAAGAATGGGCAGATTCTGACATTGTACCAGATGACTGGAAAATGTTACTCCGCTATTTAAGAAGGGTGGGAGTCAGCAGAAAGGAAACTATAGACCTGTTAGCCTGACATCAGTGGTTAGGAAGTTGTTGGAATCGATTGTTAGGGATGAGATTACGGAGTACCTGGAGGCACATGACAAGATAGGCCAAAGCCAGCCTGGCTTCCTGAAAGGAAAATCCTGCCTGATTAACTTCCTGCAATTTTTTGAGGAAATTACAAGATGCAATAGTTGTGGTATACTTGGATTTTGACAAGGTGCCGCACATGAGGCTGCTTAGCAAGATAAGAGCCCATGGAATTACAGGGAAGTTACTAGCCTGGGTGGAGCATTGGCTGATCGCCAGAAAACAGAGAGTGGGAATAAAGGGATCCTATTCTGGCTGGCTGCCAGTTACCAGTGGAGTTCCACAGGGGTCAGTGTTGGGACTGCTGCTTATTACGATGTATGTCAGTGATTTGGACTATAGTGTTAATAGGTTTGTGGCTAAATTTGCTGATGATACACAGATAGGTGGAGGAGCAGGTAGTGTTGAGGAAACAGAGAGCCTGCAGAGAGACTTAGATAGTTTAGGGGAATGGGCAAAGAAGTGGTAAATGTTGGAAAGTGTATGGTCATGCACTTAGGTAGAAGAAATAAATGGGCAGACTATTATTTAGATGGGGTGAGAATTCAAAATGCAGAGATGCAAAGGGACTTGGGAGCCCTAAAGGTTAACCTCCAGGTTGAGTTGGTGGTGAAGAAGGCAAATGCAATGTTGGCATTCATTTCTAGAGATATAGAATATAAGAGCAGGGATGTGATGTTGAGGCTCTATAAGGCTCGTGAGACCACACTTGGAGTATTTTGTGCAGTTTTGGGCTCCTTATTTTAGAAAGTATATACTGACATTGGAGAGGATTCAAAGAAGATTCACGAGAATGATTCCTGGAATGAAAGGGTTACCGTATGAGGAACGTCTGGTAGCTCTTGGGCTGTATTCCCTGGAGTTCAGGAGAATGAGGGGGGAATCTCATAGAAACATTCTGAATGATAAAAGGCCTGAACAGATTAGATATGGCAAGGTTACTTCCCATGGTAGGGGAGTCTAGGACAAGCGGGCACGACGATGCAGAGAAATTACGTTAGTGGGAGGACTGAATCTGGTAAATCTGTGGAATTTGTTGTCACGAGTGGCTGTGGAAGCTAAGTCATTGGGTGCATTTAAGGCAGAGATAGATAGGTTCTTGATTAGCCAGGACATTAAAGCGTTTGGGGGAAAGGCAGGACAATGGGGATGACTGGAAGAATTGGATCAGCCCATGATTGAATGGCATAGCAGACTCGATGGGCCGAATGGCCTACTTGTGCTCCTATATCTTATGGTCTATACTATCTGTGCCTCTCATAATCACATAAACCTCTCTCAGATCTCCCCTCAGCCACTGGCGCTCCAGAGCAAACCAAAGTTTGTCCAGCTACTCATGATAGCACGGGTTCTCTGATGCAGTCAGCATCCTGGTAGACCTCCTCTGCACCCTCCCCAGAGCCTACGCATCCTTCCTGTCTCGGGGCGAGCAGACTGAATGGCTTTTACCTGTTAAGCGTGTGTCACACACAAAACCACCATTTATTACTGTAAATTATGATAAGAATGCATCAGACTGGCACAAGAAGAGGGCAGAATAGAGCCACTGTGCTCACAGGTTCACACATCTGATGGTGGAGGGGAAGGAGCTGTTCTGGAAACATTGAGTGAGCATCTTCAGGCTTGTGTACCTCCTCGCTGAGAGGAAGACGTGTCAGGGGTGGGGAGAGAGGGTGTAGCATTTTCCAGTCCTGCCCACTGGCGTCGCCATGTAGGTGTGCACGTTCATTGCCTGCCCACGACGCCCTCCCGGTTGGGGTCAGTCATGGGAATTGCTTCCCAGTTCTCGGTGTTGATGGGGCAGCACCGGCTGTCGGTGTGCACGTCAGGATAGTACGATGTGGGGGGCAGGCTGTTGCTCACGCAGCAGGCTTCCCCTCTCCCCACAGCTGATCAACCCAAAGGAACGGCAGAGGCCAAACAGTTTGGCACCAGTGGCGTTGCAGGGGTTGCCAGTCAGCGTTGAACAACGTACGACTGCCTTAGGGACTCCAGCTCCAGAATTTTCCTCAGGTTAACCGCAAGGCAGCGGAGATCTGAGATTGGAGTTTTCCCTCTGGATGCAGCTGCCAACCATGACTGAGGAGCCCATCCGCCCGGTGACTGGTTTTAAGGCATCAGGAACCCGCCTTTGCACCTTCTCCTGTCGGTAGAAATTGTTCCACCGTGTTTAATACCTGAGCCAAGTGTAAAGGCCTGGAGCTGGACTTGATTGTCAGAGGCTAGTTGAGACACATGTCATTGGCAGCATTGAACAGGTAGTGGGAGCTTGTGCCCACGACCACCCCCGGCTATAAGGAAGCAGTCTCCACTGTACAGGGAGGGGGACAGAGTGTGTCTGGACCCATGCCGAGGTGCCCCAGTGGATCTCTGCATCTGTGATCCCTGGGGATGACTTGGGAGCCTGCATTAGTGTGGGAGAGAGGGGGTTTACGAGGAATATGCCAGGGCTTGAGATGCACCATCAAGGGGAGAGGTCCCTGTTGGGTGTGGGCGGCTGAGGAGTAAAGGAATCTGAAGACGGGTTTGGTGGCTGTCACTCCCAAAGCCGTCTGGGTCTGTTGCTGGGGTGGGGTGGGACTGTCAGTGACTGGTGGTGCCAGAGAGCAGCTGGGTGAGGGGCTGCTTCCTGAGATTAATTCTCTCTTCCTCTCCCTCTGTCGTCACTGACTGTGGGTGGGGGGGGGGAATATCACTGACTGTTGTGGGCTTGGGGGTGTGTGTACCCCAGGGGTCAGGGATCAATACACAGTGGGGAGAGTACGCCCAGAGGATCAGGGTCACCATGTGGTGCGGACTGTGTGTGTGTGTGTGTGTGTGTGTGTGTGTGTGTGTGTGTGAGTGAGAGAGAGAGAGAGAGAGAGAGATTTGGGCCGTCGGAGAGGAGTGAATGTGTGTGTGTGTGTGAGAGAGAGAGAGATTTGGGCCGTCGGGGAGGAGTGTATATGTCGGAGTTGGGGGCTTGTCTCTGCACAATCTTGCTGCCTGACATTAACTCTGTCCACCTGTTTTTTCTCTCACCCCCATGCCCTGCTCGATGTACCAGCTGGCCCTGTCTCCACCAGGTAAGCCCATGTCTGGAGTATTGCCCGCTCCCCTCGCCCGCTCTGTACCCCCCTCGCCCCCCTCTCTCCCACCCGCGCCCGCCATCTCCCCCCTTGTCCTGCTCGGGGGGTGGTGGTTTGGGGAGGGGAATGATGGTGAGATGGGATGGGTGGGGCTGGTGAGATCCTTTGGGGGGTGGAGGGGAATGACAGAGAGACAGGGGAGGAGACAGGTGAGGGGTGAGACCCTTAGCAGTAGTGGGGGAGGAGAATGACGGAGAGATCGGGATGAGTGTCGGGGGGTGGGGAATGACGGAGAGACGGGGGACGGGTGGGGTTGTGAGACCCTCGGGGGGGAGGGGAATGACGGAGAGACGGGGACGAGTGGAGTTGTGAGACCCTCGGGGGGGTAATGACAGAGAGACAGGGGATGGGTGGGTGGAGGGGAATGACGGAGAGATCGGGATGAGTGTCGGGGGGTGGGGAATGACGAAGAGACGGGGGACAGGTGGGTTGTGAGACCCTCGGGGGGGGGAGGGAAATGACGGAGAGACGGGGGACGGGTGGGTTGTGAGACCCTCGGGGGGGGTGGGGAATGACGGAGAGATGGGGGATGGGTGGGTGGAGGGGAATGACGAAGAGACGGGGGACAGGTGGGTTGTGAGACCCTCGGGGGGGAGGGAAATGACGGAGAGACGGGGGACGGGTGGGTTGTGAGACCCTCGGGGGGGGGAATGACGGAGAGATGGGAGATGGGTAGGTGGAGGGGAATGATGGAGAGACGGGGGACGGGTGGGTTGTGAGACCCTCGGGAGCAGGGAGTAGTGAGAGGAATGACTGGGTGGGGGTGAGATTGTTGAGGAGTTTGGAGTGAAGGTGAGGTTTCTGGGTGACAGACGAGGATGGAGCTGGGGACAGGAGAGATGAGAGCTGTTGGGATGACCAGACTGGGGAGGGGTTGTTTTCCCTTCTGGAGCTAGTCTGCAAGCCAGTATTGTGTGGCTTGTGTGTGTCGGTAGGAGGGGAATTGGCCAGTGAGATGTGGGCTGACCTGAGACATGCAAGGGAGAATCAGGTGGGGTGAGTTGTGGGTGTAGTGTGCAGGCAGAAGGATCTGCCCCAACTTTAACCCCTACCTCAAACTCTGTGCCCGACCCCCTTCCTCTCTCCCCAAACCCAAGGCCTTTAATCCTGTGACCCCTAACGTTTGACCGTCTCCATGACATGCTCATCACTGACCCCTACCTTAACCTCTGTCCACTTCCATGACCCTCTGCCCAACTGCAGCCTGTCACGTTGACTCTGCCACAGTTTCTAAGCCCTATCCCCTCTGCCTCCCCCCCCAGTGGTTGGAGACGAGACCTGATCGACAGGAGTGTCCCGTCTGCAAAGCGGGCATCAGCGCGGAGAAAGTCATCCCGTTGTACGGGCGCGGGGGCAACAGTCAAGAGGACCCCAGGTAGGAGTGAGTTACCATGAGGGGGAGGGGGAGGTGTGAGTGACTGATGGGAGAACCTTCCGGCTGCAAGGTAGAGATGTGAGCAGTGGCCAGAAAGTGTGGCCCTGGAACGATAATTGGCTCATGCTGTATGTTTGGGAAGAAGAGTTGTCCTCAGTGGTGTCAGGATAACTGCTGTTTGCATTATAACTACAGGATAACTGCAGTTCACTTTATAACTACAGGGTAACTGCTGTTTGCATTATAACTACAGGGTAACTGCTGTTTGCATTATAACTACAGGATAACTGCAGTTCACATTATAACTACAGGGTAACTGCTGTTTGCATTATAACTACAGGGTAACTGCTGTTTGCATTATAACTACAGGATAACTGCAGTTCACATTATAACTACAGGATAACTGCAGTTAACATAATTACAGGATAACTGCAGTGCGCATTGTAACTACGGGATATCGATGGTTAACATAACTACAAGATAACTGCAGTGCGCATTATAACTACGGGATATCGATGGTTAACATAACTACAAGATAACTGCAGTGCGCATTATAACTGCGGGATGTCTGCAGTGCACGTTCTAACTACAGGATAACTGTAGTTCGCATTATAACTACAGTGTGCAGAGGAGATTTACAAGGATGTTGCCTGGATTGGGGAGCATGCCTTATGAGAACAGGTTGATTGAATTTGGCCTTTTCTCCTTGGAGCGATGGAGGATGAGAGGTGACCTGGTAGAGGTGTATAAGATGATGAGAGGCATTGATCGTGTGGATAGTCAGAGGCTTTTTCCCCAGGGCTGAAATGGTTGCCACAAGAGGACACAGGTTTAAGGTGCTGGGGAGTAGGTACAGAGGAGATGTCAGGGGTAAGTTGTTCCCACAGAGAGTTGTGGGTGTGGGGAGCATCCTGCCATCAGTGGTGGTAGAGACGGGACACAGAGACTCGTGGCACATGGACGATGGAAAATGGAGGGCTGTGGAGGAGGGGGGAGGGTTAGATTGATCTGAGAGGAGGTTAGGGACAACACATTGTGGGCTGAAGGGCCTTGGTCTGCTGTTGTATTTTTTTACCAGAGGCTGAGGGCTGTCTGCTGTGGGCACAGCTCCCAGCTGTGGTAGACCTGGTTGCCGGGGTGAGGGGTGCTTACGGATCACCAACCCCCACTCCCTGCCTCTTGTCCCTGAAGTGAGGGAGCTGGCCAATGGCACAGAAGAGAATCCCACTCACTCCGAGGATCCGTAGGGTCTGGGATTTTGGAATGGGAACCACTGGATAAACGCCTTCTCTCCTCCACAGGCTGAAGACCCCACCCAGACCCCAGGGACAGAGGACGGATCCCGGACATAGAGGGGTAACACTCCTTCAACATCCTCTTGCGTCCCATGTAAAACCTGTGGGGTAACCGTATCCGGAAGTGCCCCCACCCTCCCTCACAAGACCACTGAGGCTGACAGGCCCTCCCGGTGGGGCGGGGGTGTTAAATGTACCCTGATTATAGTCATCTCCAGGGGGGTTTCTAACTGTGAGCATCTCCCAGGAGATGTTCTGACTGTAATCTGACTGTGAACGTCTCCCAGGTGTTGTTCAGACTGTACCCTGACTGTGAACGTCCCTCAGATGGTGTTGTGACTGTGAACGTCTCCCAGGGCATGTTCTGACTGTACCCTGAAGGCTGATTTATACTTGTGTGTACTAACTTACGTGGCAGCCTACGCAAGTGGGCTACACTGTTGTGAGCATTTATACTTGTGCGTTGGTGTGTCTGCGTCACTTTGCAATTCACCACCAAAACGCTAGTTGGCGGTGGGGTTTCTATGCCACTGTGTTGAAACTCAACACGAAGAAACTCAAACTGCAAACTGAAGGAGGGTGAATTTTCTGTGCTTGTCCGGCCACTGAGAGACATGGACGAGGAAATGCATTTCAAACATTTTCGGATGTCGGCAGGTAGATTTGACGATTTGGTTCATCATCTCCAACCATTTACTTCGCATCAGTGTACACACAGTATACTCAGAGACTGGCAATCACCATTCGAGTTTTAGCTTCAGGTGGAAGTCAACAGGCTGTAGCAGCTAGCTACAAACTGGCGTCAAGCACAGGATCCTCCATAATTTCGGAGGTCTGTAAAGCTTTATGGAAAGCATTTCAGCCAGAGTTCCTTCCCTGCCCTTCAGTCGCCCAATGGGAAGCTATAGCAGCGCAGGAGGAAATACGATGCTACCAAGCGGACCCATCACAGTTGTTCGGTCTGTGTCGCCGTGACGCATATTTTGGGAGAGGTGAGCGTTAGGCATATGGCGTAGGGTTGGCAAAGAGTACAGCGTAGGGTACGCGGCTACACTGTACCAGCAGCATACATTTAGATTTTTTTTGGATTATGAGGACACTCAGTCCTCGTTTATTGTCATTTAGAAATACATGCATTAAAAATGATACAATGTTCCTCCAGAAAGATATCACAGAAACACAGGACAAACCAAGACTAACTGACAAAACCACATCATTACAACATATAGTTACAACAGTGCAAAGCAATACCGTAATCTGATAAAGAGCAGACCATGGGCATGGTAAAAAAAAGTCTCAAAGTCTCTATAGCCCCATCATCTCACGCAGACCGTAAAAGGGAGAAACTCTCCCTGCCATGAACCTCCAAGCGCCGCAAACTTGCTGTTGCATTGGAAGCACCCGACTCTGAGTGTTTGAGCCTCCGACCAGTCCTCCGACACTGAGCACCGAGAGCTATCCTCTGTCGAGCGCTTCGACCCCATCCCGGCCGCCGAGCAACAAGCAAAGCCGAGGACTCGGGGCCTTCCCCTCCGGAGATTCTGGATCGCACAGTAGCAGCAGCAGTGAAACAGGCATTTCAGAAGTTTCACCAAATGTTCCTCCGCACTCTCACGTCTGTCTCCATCAAATCAGGATTGTGCACGGCACCCTACTTGACAGATAACAGAAATCACCACCGGAGTGGCCGCTGCGAGCTGCGTCACACCGCCATCTTCTCCTGCCTTTTGACGCACAAGTATAAATCAGCCTTGACTATGAATGTCTCCCAGGGGATGTTCTGACTGTTAACATCTCCCAGGGATGTTCTGACTGTACTCTGACTGTGAACGTCTCCCAGGGGATGTTCTGACTGTGAACGTCTCCCGGGGATGTTCTGACTGTGATCATCTGCTTAGGTGATGTTCTGACTGTACTCTGACTGTGATCATCTCCCAGGGGATGATCTGACTGTGATCATCTGCTTAGGTGAAGTTCTGACTGTACTCTGACTGTGATCATCTCCCAGGGGATGTTCTGACTGACCATTTTCTAGGTGATTTTCTAACTACAGTGGCACCCCTGGTCAAAATCTCTGTTACTGTGAATAGCTAAGTGAGTAAAAGATGACCTGATTTCCAAAAGGCATAAGGATAAAGATGACACATTTCTTTAATATTTTAAGCAAGATTACTTTTTTATTTCCATCTTTTACAGTTTCAGAATAACAAAGAAGGAAAAGTTTGGGCACCCTGCATGGCAGTACTTAGTAACACCCCCTTTGGCAAGTACCACAGCTTGTAAATGCTTTCTGTAGCCAGCTAAGAGTCTTTCAATTCTTGTTTGGGGGATTTTCGCCCATTCTTCCTTGCAAAAAGGCTTCCAGTTCTGTGAGATTCTTAGGCTGTCTTGCATGCACTGCTCGTTTGAGGTCTATCCACAGATTTTCGATGATGTTTAGGTCAGGGGACTGTGAGGGCCATGGCAAAACCTTCAGCTTGCACCTCCTGAGGTAGTCCATTTTGGATTTTGAGGTGTGTTTAGGATCATTATCGTGTTGTAGAAGCCATCCTCTTTTCATCTTCGGCTTTTTTACAGACTGTGTGATGTTTGCTTCCAGAACTTGCTGGTATTTAATTGTATTTATTCTTCCCTCTACCAGTGAAATGTTTCCCGTGCTACTGGCTGCAACACAAGCCCAAAGCATGATCGATCCACCCCCGTGCAGAACAGTTGGAGAGGTGTTCTTTTCATGAAATTCTGCTCCCTTTTTTCTCCAAACATGCCTTTGCTCATTGTGGCCAAAAAGTTCTATTTTAACTTCATCAGTCCACAGGACTTGTTTCCAAAATGTATCAGGCTTGTTTAGATGTTCCTTTGCAAACTTCTGACGCTGAATTTTGTGGTGAGGACCCGGTAAAGGTTTTCTTCTGATGACTCTTCCATGAAGGTCATATTTGTGCAGGTGTCACTACACAGTAGAACAGTGAACCACCACTCCAGAGTCTGCTAAATCTTCCTGAAGGTCTTTTGCAGTCAAAAGGGGGTTTTGATTTGCCTTTCTAGCAATCCTCTGAGTAGTTCTCTCAGAAAGATTTCTTGGTCTTCCAGACCTCAACTTGACCTCCACCGTTCCTGTTAACTGCCATTGCTTAATTACATTATGAACTGAGGAAACAGCTACCTGAAAATGCTTTGCTATCTTCTTATAGCCTTCTCCTGCTTTGTGGGCATCACTTATTTTAATTTTCAGAGTGCTAGGCAGCTGCTTAGAGGAGCCGATGGCTACTGATTGTTGGGACAAGGTTTGAGGAGTCAGGGTATTTATAAAGCTTTGAAATTTGCATTACCTGGCCTTTCCTAACGATGACTGTGAACAAGCCATAGCCCTAACAAACTAATTAAGGTCAGAGACCTTGGTAGCAGTTATCTGAGAGTTCAAATCTCTTGGGGTGCCCAAACTTTTGCATGGTGCTCCTTTCCTTTTTTCCACTCTAAAATTGTACAGAACAAAAATAATACACTAATCTTGCTTAAAATGTTGAAAAGAATATTTCATCTTTAACTTTATGACTTTTGGAGGTCAGTTCATCTTCAACTCCCTTAACTATTCACAGTAACAGAAATTTTGATCAGGGGTGCCCAAACTTTTGCATACCACTGTATAATCTGATTGTGAACCTATCCCAGGTGATGCTCTGATTGTGAACATCTCCCTGGTGATGTTCTGACTGGGAACGTCTCCCGGGTGATGTTCTGACTGTGAACTTCTTCCAGGGGATGTTCTGACTGTACCCTGACTGTGAACGTCTCCCGGGTGATGTTCTGACTCTGAACGTCTCCCGGGTGATGTTCTGACTGTGAACTTCTTCCAGGTGATTTTCTGACTGTACCCTGACTGTGAACATCTCCCGGGTGATGTTCTGACTGTGAACGTCTCCCGGGTGATGTTCTGACTGTGAACATCTCCCAGGTGATTTTCTGACTGTACCTTGACTGTGAACATTTCCCGGGTGATGTTTTGACTGTGAACTTCTTCCAGGGGATGTTCTGACTGTACCCTGACTGTGAACATCTCCCTGGTGATGTTCTGACTGTGAACATCTCCCTGGTGATGTTCTGACTGTGAACGTCTCCCGGGTGATGTTCTGACTGTGAACGTCTCCCAGGTGATTTTCTGACTGTACCCTGACTGTGAACGTCTCCCGGGTGATATTCTGACTGTGAACGTCTCCCAGGTGATTTTCTGACTGTACCCTGACTGTGAACGTTTCCCGGGTGATGTTCTGACTGCATTCTGGCAAATGTCTCCCAGGTGTCATTCTGACTGTACTGTGACTGTGAACATCTCCCATATGATACTCTAGCTGTACCTTGACTGTTAACGTCTCCCAGGGGTACCCCGACTGTGAACATCTCCCAGCTGTTGTTATCCTAGTCTCCTGATCTCTCTGAAACCGTCCAGTCCCTATATCCCCCCCCCCCCCGGTCTCTGTGAAACCCTCCAGTCCCTATATCCCCTCCCCCCCAGTCTCTGTGAAACCCTCCAGTCCCTATATCCCCCCCGATCTCTGTGAAACCCCCCAGCCCCTATATCCCCCTCCCCGATCTCTGTGAAACCCCCCAGCCCCTATATCCACCCCCCCCGATCTCTGTGAAACCCTCCAGCCCCTATATCCCCCTCCCCGGTCTCTGTGAAACCCCCCAGTCCCTAGATTTCCCCCCCCCATTCTCTATGAAACCCTCCAGTCCCTATATCCCCCCGCCCCCCGGTCTCTGTGAAACCCTCCAGTCCCTATTCCCCCCCCCCCGCCGATCTCTGTGAAACCCTCCAGTCCCTAGATCCCACCCCCCCCGATCTCTGTGAAATCCTCCAGTTCCTGTATCCCCCCCCCCGGTCTCTGTGAAACCCTCCAGTCCCTATATCCCCCCCCCCCCCCCGGTCTCTGTGAAACCCTCCGGCCCCTAGATTCTCCCCCATTCTCTGTGAAACCCCCCAGCCCCTATATCCGCCCCACCGGTCTCTGTGAAACCCCCTGGTCCCTAGATCCCCCCCCGATCTCTGTGAAACCCTCCAGTCCCTATATCCCCCCTCCCCCCGGTCTCTGTGAAACCCCCCAGCCCCTATATCCACCCCCCCGGTCTCTGTGAAACCCTCCAGTCCCTATATCCCCCCCCGATCTCTGTGAAACCCCCCAGCCCCTATATCCCCCTCCCCGATCTCTGTGAAACCCCCCCAGCCCCTATATCCCCTCCCCCCGGTCTCTGTGAAACCCTCCGGCCCCTAGAATCCCCCCCATTCTCTGTGAAACCCTCCAGTCCCTATATCCCCCCCCGCCCCCGGTCTCTGTGAAACCCTCCAGCCCCTATATCCACCCCCCCCTCCGGTCTCTGTGAAACCCCCCAGCCCCTATATCCACCCCCCCCCCGGCCTCTGTGAAACCCCCCGGTCCCTAGATCCCCCCCTCCCCCGATCTCTGTGAAACCCTCCAGCCCCTATATCCCCCTCCCCGGTCTCTGTGAAACCCCCCAGTCCCTAGATTTCCCCCCCCATTCTCTATGAAACCCTCCAGTCCCTATATCCCCCCGGTCTCTGTGAAACCCTCCAGTCCCTATTCCCCCCCCCGCCGATCTCTGTGAAACCCTCCAGTCCCTAGATCCCACCCCCCCCCGATCTCTGTGAAATCCTCCAGTTCCTGTATCCCCCCCCCCCCCCGGTCTCTGTGAAACCCTCCAGCCCCTACAGCACCTACCCCGTCTTGATCATCACTTCCTTCCCCTGCATCGAACCCGTCTCTGACACAGAGTGTCATCTCCATCCCTGCTCCTGGTCCCTCCGAGCCGTTGCCTCTCACTGTCTCTGATATCCCCCCAGGGCTTTGGTGACACTGGTTTCCACCTGTCGTTTGGGATCGGAGCATTTCCCTTTGGGTTCTTCACCACTGTCTTCAACTCCACCCACAACCCGCACAACGGAGGTGTGTGCCGGGCAAAGGGGGGTTTGGGGAGGCAATTGTGGACGGGGGATTCGGGGAGGGGATGTGGACAGGGAAGGGGATTCGGGAGGGGACGACGGACGGGGATTTGGGGAGGGGAATCGGACGGGGAAGGGGATTCGGAAAGGGGAATCAGACGGGGAAGGGGGTTCAGGGAGGGGAATCGGACGGGTAAGGGGATTTGGGAAGGGGAATCGGACAGGGAAGGGGATTCGGGGAGGAGGAATGGGACGGGGAAGGGGATTCGGGGAGGAGAATCGGACGGGGAAGGGGATTCGGACGGGGAAGGAGTTTCGGGGAGCGGAAGTGGATGGGGAAGGGGATTCGGGGAGGGGAATCGGACGGGGAAGGGGATTCGGGGAGGGGAATCGGACGGGGAAGGGGATTCGGGGAGGGGAATCGTACAGGGAAGGGGGTTCGGGGAGGGAAATCGGACGGGGAAGGGGGTTCGGGGAGGGGGATGGGACGGGGAAGGGGATTCGGGGAGGGGACGGCGGAAGGGGAAGGGGTTGGCGGACGGGGAAGGGGATTCGGAGAGGGGAATCGGACGGGGAAGGGGATTCGGGGAGGGGACGGCGGACAGGAAAGGGGATTCGGGAGGGGACGACGGACAGGGATTTGGGGAGGGGAATCGGACAGGGAAGGGGATTCGGGGAGGGGGAATGGGACGGGGAAGGGGATTCAGGGAGGAGAATCGGACGGGGAAGGAGTTTCGGGGAGCGGAATTGGACGGGGAAGGGGATTCGGGGAGGGGAATTGGACGGGGAAGGGGATTCGGGGAGGGGAATCGGACGGGGAAGGGGATTCGGGGAGGATAATCGGGCGGGGAAGGAGTTTCGGGGAGGATAATCGGGCGGGGAAGGGGATTCGGGGAGGGGAATCGGACGGGGAAGGGGAGTCGGGGAGGGGACGGTGGACGGGGAAGGGGATTCGGGGAGGAGAATCCGATGGGGAAGGGGTTTCGGGGAGGGGAATTGGACGGGGAAGGGGATTTGGGGAGGGGAATCGGACGGGGAAGGGGATTCAGGGAGGGGGATGGGACGGGGAAGGGGATTCGGGGAGGGGAATCGGACGGGGAAGGGGATTCGGGGAGGGGAATCGGATGGGTAAGGGGTTTCGGGGAGGGGAATCGGACGGTGAAGGGGATTCGGGGAGGGGAATCGGACGGGGAAGGGGATTCGGGGAGGGGAATCGGATGGGGAAGGGGTTTCAGGGAGGGGAATCGGACAGGGAAGGGGATTCGGGGAGGGGAATCATGCGGGGAAGGGGATTCGGGGAGGGGACGGTGGACGGGGAAGGGGATTCGGGGAGGGGAATCGGACGGGGGAGGGGATTCGGGAAGGGGAATCAGATGGGGGAGGGGAATCGGAAGGGGAAGGAGTTTCGGGGAGGGGAATGTGACGGGGAAGGGGGTTCGGGGAGGGGAATCGGACGGGGAAGGGGATTCGGGGAGGGGACGGTGGATGGGGAAGGGGATTCGGGGAGGGGAATCGGACGGGGAAGGGGATTCAGGGAGGGGAATCGGACGGGGAAGGGGATTCGGGGAGGGGAATCGGACGGGGAAGGGGATTCGGGGAGGGGAATCGGACGGGGAAGGGAATTTGGGGAGGGGAATCGGACGGGGAAGGGGATTCGGGGAGGGGGATGGGACGGGGAAGGGGATTCGGGGAGGGGAATCGGACGGGGAAGGGGATTCGGGGAGGGGAATTGGATGGGGAAGGGGTTTCGGGGAGGGGAATCGGACGGGGAAGGGGATTCGGGGAGGGGAATCAAGCGGGGAAGGGGATTCGGGGAGGGGACGGTGGACGGGGAAGGGGTTTCGGGGAGGGGATTCGGACGGGGAAGGGGATTCGGGGAGGAGATTCGGACGGGGAAGGGGATTCGGGGAGGGGAATCGGACGGGGAAGCGGATTCGGGGAGGGGAATCAGACGGGGAAGGGGTTTCGGGGAGGGGAATCGGACGGGGAAGGGGTTTCGGGGAGGGGATTCAGACGGGGAAGGGGATTCGGGGAGGGGGATGGGACGGGGAAGGGGATTCGGGGAGGGGACAGGGGTTCGGGGAGGGGACGGGGGATTCGGGTAGGCGAATTGGACGGGGAAGGGGTTTCGGGGATGGGAGTCGGACGGGGGAGGGGAATTGGATGGGGAAGGGGTTTTGGGGAGGGGAGTCGGACGGGGGAGGAGAATTGGACGGGGAAGCGGATTCGGGAAGGGGATTCGGGGAGGGGGTTCAGGGAGGGGAATCAGACGGGGAAGGGGATTCGGGGAGGGGAATCGGACGGGGAAGGGGATTCGGTGAGGGGAATCGGATGGGGAAGGGGTTTCGGGGAGGGGAATCGGACGGGGAAGGGGATTCGGGGAGGGGAATCAGGCGGGGAAGGGGATTCGGGGAGGGGACGGTGGACGGGGAAGGGGTTTCGGGGAGGGGAATCGGATGGGGAAGGGGATTCGGGGAGGGGAATCGGACGGGGGAGGGGATTCGGGAAGGGGAATCGGATGGGGAGGGGAATCGGAAGGGGAAGGGGTTTCGAGGAGGGGAATGTGACGGGGAAGGGGGTTCGGGGAGGGGAATCGGACGGGGAAGGGGATTCGGGGAGGGGACGGTGGACGGGGAAGGGGATTCGGGGAGGGGAATCGGACGGGGAAGGGGATTCGGGGAGGGGAATCGGACGGGGAAGGGGATTCGGGGAGGGGAATCGGACGGGGAAGGGGTTTCGGGGAGGGGAATCGGACGGGGAAGCGGATTCGGGGAGGGGAATCAGATGGGGAAGGGGTTTGGGGGAGGGGAATCGGACGGGGAAGGGGTTTCGGGGAGGGGATTCAGACGGGGAAGGGGATTCGGGGAGGGGGATGGGACGGGGAAGGGGATTCAGGGAGGGGACAGGGGTTCGGGGAGGGGACGGGGGATTCGGGTAGGCGAATTGGACGGGGAAGGGGTTTCGGGGATGGGAGTCGGACGGGGGAGGGGAATTGGACGGGGAAGGGGTTTTGGGGAGGGGATTCGGGGAGGGGGTTCAGGGAGGGGAATCAGACGGGGAAGGGGATTCGGGGAGGGGAATCGGACGGGGAAGTGGATTCGGGGAGGGGAATCGGATGGGGAAGGGGTTTCGGGGAGGGGAATCGGACGGGGAAGGGGATTCGGGGAGGGGAATCAGGCGGGGAAGGGGATTCGGGGAGGGGACGGTGGACGGGGAAGGGGTTTCGGGAAGGGGATTCGGACGGGGAAGGGGATTCGGGGAGGGGATTCGGACGGGGAAGGGGATTCGGGGAGGGGAATCGGACGGGGAAGGGGGTTCGGGGAGGGGGATGGGACGGGGAAGGGGATTCGGGGAGGGGAATCGAACGGGGGAGGGGATTCGGGAAGGGGAATCGGATGGGGGAGGGGAATCGGAAGGGGAAGGGGTTTCGGGGAGGGGAATGTGATGGGGAAGGGGGTTCGGGGAGGGGAATCAGACGGGGAAGGGGTTTCGGGGAGGGGAATCGGACGGGGAAGCGGATTCGGGGAGGGGAATCGGACGGGGAAGGGGTTTCGGGGAGGGGAATCGGACGGGGAAGGGGTTTCGGGGAGGGGATTCGGACGGGGAAGGGGATTCGGGGAGGGGGATGGGACGGGGAAGGGGATTCGGGGAGGGGACAGGGGATTCGGGTAGGCGAATTGGACGGGGAAGGGGTTTCGGGGATGGGAGTCGGACGGGGGAGGGGAATTGGACAGGGAAGGGGTTTGGGGGAGGGGAGTCGGACGGGGGAGGAGAATTGGACGGGGAAGCGGATTCGGGAAGGGGATTCGGGGAGGGGTTCAGGGAGGGGAATCAGACGGGGAAGGGGATTCGGGGAGGGGAATCGGACGGGGAAGGGGATTCGGGGAGGGTAATGGGACGAGGAAGGGGATTCGGGGTGGGGAATCGGCGGGGAAGGGGATTCGGGGAGGGGAATCGGACGGGGAAGGGGATTCGGGGAGGGGAATCGGACGGGGAAGGGGATTCGGGGAGGGGAATCGGACGGGGAAGGGGAATCGGGCGGGGAAGGGGATTCGGGGAGGGGAATCGGGCGGGGAAGGGGATTCGGGGAGGAGAATCGGGCGGGGAAGGGGATTCGGGGAGGGGACGGCGGATTCGGGGAGGGCACTTGCGGGTTGTTGTATGGTGGAGAGGGGGTTTGTAAATGGGGATTTGGATTTGGTACAGGCATTCGGGTGGGTGTTGTGTGATGGAGAGAGGGTTTGTGAAAGGGGATTTGGGTTAGGGTTAGGGTGGGTGTTTTATGGTGGAGAGGAGGTTTGTGAAAAGGAGATGCGGATTTGGGATGGTATTTCAGGGGAGTGTTTTGTGATCGAGAGAGGGTTTGTGAAAGGGGCTTTGGATTTGGGACGGGCATTCGGGTGGGGGGGCAAGTCACCTCTGGGGCAGAGGTGAATTGTGGATGGGAGGGAGATTTGTGCAGACGTTCTGGGAATGGAGAGGGGAGCTTGTAGAGAGGAAGGGAGATTTGTGCAGACGTTCTGGGAATGGAGAGGGGAGTTTGTAGAGAGGAAGGGAGATTTGTGCAGACGTTCTGGGAATGGAGAGGGGAGTTTGTAGAGAGGAAGGGAGATTTGTGCAGACGCTCTGGGAATGGAGAGGGGAGTTTGTAGAGAGGAAGGGAGATTTGTGCAGACGTTCTGGGAATGGAGAGGGGAGTTTGTAGAGAGGAAGGGAGATTTGCACAGACGTTCTGGGAATGGAGAGGGGAGTTTGTAGAGAGGAAGGGAGATTTGTGCAGATGTTCTGGGAATGGAGAGGGGAGTTTGTAGAGAGGAATGCAGATTTGGGACAGGCGTTTGGGGAGATTGTTTTGGAATGGAGAGGGATATTTGTGGGGGGTGATGTGGATTTGGGACAGGTGATCGGGAGAAGTGTTTGGTGGAAGGAGGGTTCGTGAATGGGGAAGTGAATTTGGGACAGGTGTTCGGCAAAAGTGTTCTCTGGTCGAGAGGGTTTGTGGAGGGGGTTGCTGATTTGGGGAGATTGTTTTAGAATGGAGAGGGATATTTGTAGGGGGTGATGTGGACTTGGGACAGGCGTTCTGGGGAAGTCTTGTGGCAGAGAGGAGGTTTATGTATGGGGAAGTGGATAAGTGTTTATGTCTTTTTGAAGTGGAACAGTGTTTAGATAATAGGGAGGAGTTTTGGGGCAGGCTGCTTGTGCAAGGATGTTTTGCGAAGGGTTTTGGGGAGTGGTTAGTGTTTTGGGGAGAGGTGTATGGTGGTGGGAGGTGTAGGATTGGGGTTATCTGATGGGGAGGGTTTGTGAAGTGAGAGGGGGTTGGGAGGGGTGGGACGGTTTTGTAAGAAGGAGAGTGGGATTGTGTAAGAGGGCAGGAAGATTGGGGAGGTGGTGGACTTTGTGGGTGTTTGGAGTTTTGGGGAAAGGTTTGAGGAGGGTACTGGGGAGGGTACTGAGGAGGGTACTGGGGAGGGTACTGAGGAGGGTACTGGGGAGTGGTTTAATGTGGGGTGTTTTGGGGAAAGGTTTGAGGAGGGTACTGGGGTGGTACTGGGGAGTGGTTTAATGTGGAGTGTTTTGGGGAAAGGTTTGAGGAGGGTACTGGGGAGTGGTTTAATGTGGAGTGTTTTGGGGAAAGGTTTGAGGAGGGTACTGGGGTAGTACTGGGGAGGGTACTGGGGAGTGGTTTAATGTGGAGTGTTTTGGGGAAAGGTTTGAGGAGGGTACTGGGGTGGTACTGGGGAGGGTACTGGGGAGTGGTTTAATGTGGGGTGTTTTGGGGAAAGGTTTGAGGAGGGTACTGGGGTGGGGAGTGGTTTAACATGGGGTGTTTTGGGGGGTGCTGGGAATGGACCCCCTTGATAGGCTGCTGATTCTGTGTTACCCTCCCTGCCCTCGCAGAGCGTGGATACGATCACCCCGCCAGTGACTGGGACTCCTTCCTCGGGGCCAATCGCGGAGCCGCCAGCAACAATAACTGGGACTCCCTCTTCCTCTTTATCGCTGTCTTCTTCTTCTTCTGGCTGCTCAGCGTCTGAGCTGCTTCCCCTGGGGTGGGGGTGCGCGGGGTAGACTGCTGGATTACCCCGCTGTGGATCAATAAAGACTTGGCCTATTCCTCAGCCTCAGCCTCCGCCTCCGCCCACAGAGATGGGAGATTGCACATGCTGTCTTTCCCTCTGGTTCTTCCTGCCCCGTCTCTCAGCTGCCGGCCTCCAGAACCCACTCTCAGGGTCAGCTTCCCCCCGCCCCGGTGGTCCGAGACCACCTTGGTTGTAGTGGATGACGGTGATTTCTGTGCCAGCTCCGGGGAGCGGTGCGAACCACCTTCCCGGCTGTTGGATCCCATTTGCCCAGTCTGCCAGAGCGGGCACGTCCCCCTCTCACTGGGGTACGGGATGGGGCCCTCCACCTGGTTTAACCGGCCTGTCGAAGTGCAAACGGCTACTTGGAGCCACAGGGGAGAGCTGAGTGTCTGGTGGGGGCCAACGCTGAGGGAGCCCCTTCACCGGAGGAGGCTATCCTCCCCGACCGCCCCTACAGTGCCGCAGGAGTTAGACAACGTTCGGGCAGGAGCCGATAACCAGTAACATTCACACAAAAGAACAGCCACTGTATGACAAGCTAAAGTCAAACCAGCACATTGAATTCGATATGGATTCCCCCTCGCAGATGCTAAGTTCCTCTGTCGGTATATCCACTGGCCCTCAGGGTGTTTGCTGTGGCCACTTTGTCCCCTTGTCCTGGGGTCGGTGTTCACAGGTTCGGAGGGGCAACCTCCCCACAAAGCCACTCTGAGCTGGGCTGGGCTTTCCCAGCCTGTACCTGGTGGACAGCCAGTCCCTTCGCCCCCCCCAGACCACTCTGAGCTGGGCTGGCCCTTCTCCCACAAGATCTGTGCTCGGATCTACCATCCATGGGTGAGTTTTCCCACTGCTGCCTCTCCCTCTCCTGTTCCCTGGCCCCTGTCTCTCCACTTCCTCCCCTGGTAACTGCACCCCTCCCCAAGCTCAGCTCACCCAGTTCCCAGCCGCTGCTCCCCCTCCCTCCTCCCACCTCCCGCCTCCATTTTCCACTGTCTACAACACCCATCTCTGGCCACTGTCTCTCCCGTCCCTCCCCCATTGACTACTCTCATATTTCCCCGCCCCACCCGTCTCTGGCTGCTGTCTCACCCCTCTGCCCCCCCTTCCCAGTTCCCAGCTGTTGTATCCCCTTTTCCTCCCTGTTTTCTCCCCCCCCTCCCTGCCCTGGTCCCCAGCCGCTGTTTATCCCACATCCCCACATGTCAGGGCTTTGGCTGCCTCTCCCCTAAGCACGCAGTGTATATGGAGCAGTCACCTCCCCCCCCCTCACACCAGACCCAACATCCCTCCGTTTGAGGGGAGACAGCTTCATCCTGTCCACCGGCAGATAATGCGATCGATCAGCAGCCTCGCGGTGTGACCCTGGGCCGACTGCCTGTGCTGGGTGTGTGAAGCGCACTCCCTGCGGGCGGTTGGGAACGGACTCGGGCGTCTGTGGAGATTGTCCTCCTTCTGCCTGCCCGCCTGCCTGACCGTCGGCACTGGAATGCATTGCGCTCTGCGGTCATCGAAAATCAGTGCTGTCTGGCTCGCTCTGTAAATGATTGTAACCTGGAGAACAGGCTTTAGTGTTGTGTGTGTGTGTGTGTGTGTGTTTGTTTGATGCTGTGAGCCTGTGTGTGAGTTATGACCATAAAACATGAGTACATTTGGCCATTCAGCCCATCAAGTCTCCTCCATCATGGCTGATTTATTATCCCTCTTAACATCATTCTTCTGCCTTATCCGCTTAGTATCATCCACAAACTTGGCCAGAGTTATCAATTCCTTTATCCAAATCATTGACATAGAACATGAAAAAAAGTGGTCCCAACTCTGACCCCTTTGGAACACTACTAGTCACTGGCAGCCAGCCTGTCCTCACTCTTTGCCTCCTGTCAGTCAGCCATGGTTCTGTCTATTTCAGTATCTTTCCTGTAATACCACCAGCTCTTACTGTGTTAACCAGCCTCACGTGCGGCACCTTGTCAAAGGCCTTCTGAAAATCCAAGTAAACACCGTCCACTGACCCTCTCTTGTCTATCCTGACTGTTATTTCCTCAAAGAATTCCAACAGCTTTGTCAGGCTAGATTTCCCCAAAGGAAACCGTGCTAACTTTGGCCTATTTTATGTTGTGCCTCCAAATACCCCAAACCCTCATCCTTAATAATGGACTTTCAGCATCTTCCCAACCACTGAAGTCAGGCTAACTGGCCTATAATTTCTTTTCTTCTGCCTCCCTCCCTTCTTAAAGAGTGGAGTGTCGTTTGCAATTTACTAGTCCTCCAGAACCAAGTGATTGTTGAAAGATAATTATTAATATCTCCACTATCTCTTTCAGAACCCTGGTGTGTCATCCATCTGGTCCAAGTAAAAACCTTCACACCTTTCAGCTTCCGAAGCACCTTCTCCTTACTAATAGCAACAACACACTTCTACCCCTGACTCAAATTCCTGGCATTCTGCTAGTGCCTTCCACAGTGAAGACTGACGCAAAGTACTTGTTCCTCTGCCATTTCATTGCCCCCGCCCCCCATTACCTCTCCAGCAGTCCAATATCCACTCTTGTCTCTCTTCCTTATATACTCTGTCTATAAAAAGTATTCAGGGGGCCCCCCCCCCCCCCAGAAGCTTCTATGTTCTATTGTTTTACAACATTGAATTGCAATGGATTTATTTTGGTTTTATTGTTACTGATCAACAGAAAAAGACACTTTTGCATCAAAGTGAAAACAGATCTGTACAAAGTGATCTAGATTACAAATGTAAAACACAAAATAATTGATTGCACAAGTATTCACCCCCTTCAAGTCAGTATTTAGCAGATGGTAGCACCTTTGGCAGCAATTACAGCCTTGGGTTTATCAGCTTTGCACATCTGGACACTGCAATTTTCCCCTATTTTTCTTTACAAAACTGATTGTATGGGGATCATGAGTGAACCGACCTTTTTAAGTCCAGTCACTAATTCTCAATTGGATTGAGGTCTGCATTCTGATTTGGCAACTCCAGGATATTAACTTTGTTGTTTTTAAAGCCATTCCTGTGTAGCTTTGGCTTTATGTGTGGGGTCATTGTCTTGCTGAAAAACAGATCTCCCAAGTCACAGTTCTCTTGCAGACTGCATCAGGATTTCCCTGTATTTCACTGAATTCATTTTACCCTCTACCTTACAGGCCTTCCAGGGCCCGCTATAGTGAAGCATCCCCACAGCATGATGCAGCCACCACCATGCTTCATGGTAGGGATGGTGAGTTTTTGATAATGTGCAGTGTTTGGCTTACGCCAAACATAGTGTTTAGTCTGATGGCCAAAAAGCTCAATTTTGGTTTCATCAGACCATAGAACCTTCTTCCGGCTGACTTCAGAGTCTCCCACATGCATTCTGGCAAAATCTAGCTGAGATTTCATGTGAGTTTTTTTTCCAACAGTGGCTTTCTCTTTGCCACTGTCCCATAAACATAGAAACATAGAAAATAGGTGCAGGAGTAGGCCATTCGGCCCTTCGAGCCTGCACCGCCATTTATTATGATCATGGCTGATCATCCAACTCAGAACCCAGCCTTCCCTCCATACCCCCTGACCCCCGTAGCCACAAGGGCCATATCTAACTCCCTCTTAAACATAACCAATGAACTGGCCTCAACAGTTTGCTGTGGCAGAGAATTCCACAGATTCACCACTCTCTGTGTGAAGAAGTTTTTCCTCATCTCGGTCCTAAAAGGCTTCCCCTTTATCCTCAAACTGTGACCCCTCATTCTGGACCT
Source organism: Mobula hypostoma (assembly GCF_963921235.1). Lineage (NCBI taxonomy): Eukaryota > Metazoa > Chordata > Chondrichthyes > Myliobatiformes > Myliobatidae > Mobula > Mobula hypostoma. Next base: position 2,318,911 of record NC_086101.1, on the reverse strand, counting down.
CCCCAACATCGGGAACAATCTTCCCGCATCTAGCTTGTCCAATCCCTTTAGGATCTTATACATTTCAATCGGAACCCCCCTCAATCTTCTAAATTCCAACGAGTACAAGCCCAGTTCATCCAGTCTTTCTTCATATGAAAGTCCTGCCATCCCAGGAATCAATCTAGTGAACCTTCTTTGTACTCCCAAAGCTGTGACTGGTGAAGCACCCGGGCAACAGTTGTACGCACAGTCTCTCCCATCTCAGCCACTGAAGCTTGTAGCTCTCCAGAGCTGTCATAGAATAGGTCTTTTGGTGGCCTCCCTCACTGGTCCCCTTGTACAGTCACTCAGTTTTTGAAGACGGCCTGCTCCAGGCAGATTTACAGCTGTGGCATATTCTTTCCATTTCTTGATGATTGACTAACTGTACTCCAAGGGATATTCAGTGACTTGAAAATTTTCTTGTATCCATCTCCTGACTTGTGCTTTTCAATAACCTTTTCACAGAGTTGCTTGGAGTATTCTTTCGTCTTCACTGTGTACTTTTTGCCAGGATACTGACTCACCAGCAGTTGGACCTTCCAGATACAGGTGTACTTTTCCTACAATCAGTTAAAACATCTTGACTGTACACAGGTCTCTAAAAACAGTTCTGCGTTAAATAATTATGAGACTTCTAAAACCAATTGGCTACACCAGTGATTTGGTGTGTCATATTAACGGGGGTGAATACTTATACAATACTTACTTTGTGTTTTATATTTGTAATTTAGATCACTTTTGTAGAGACCTGTTTTCACTTAGACATGAAAGAGCCTTTTTCTGTTGATCAATGTGAAATAAGCCAACTTAAATCCGCTGTGATTCAATGTTGTAAAAATAAAACATAAAAGCTTCCAAGGGGAGTGGGGGGGTGAATACTTTTTATAGGCACTGTATCTGGGAAAAAAAAACTTCTGGTAACCTTGACTAGCTTACTATCATATTTAATCTTTGCTCTCCTTGGCTTTTTAGTTGCCTGCTGTTGGTTTTTAAAGCTTCCCAATCCTCTAACTTCCCGCAATATTTGTGCTGTGTTGTATCCCCTCTCTTTTGGTTTCATGCTGTCTGACTTCCCTTGTCAGCCACGGTTGTGTCATCCTCCCTTTTGAATATTTCTTTTTTGGGATGTATCTATACTGCGCCGCCTTCTGAATTTCCCTCATGAACTCCAACCATTGCTGTCCTGCTGGTCTCCCCCTTCCAATCAATTTTGGTCAGCTCCTCTCGTGCCTCTGTAATTCCCTTTACTGCACTGTAATACTGATCTCCTCTCAAACTGTAGGGTGAATTCTCGAATATGGTCACTGCATCCCAAAAGTTCTTTTACAAAGCACCCATTACAGAATTGCCGTTCCCCGAGTAGACTCAACGGCAAGCTGCTCTAAAAGCTGTCTCGACAGCAACCTAATTTTCCCAGTGCACGACGCCTGCTTATTGAAATCCCCCATGACTTTGTAACATTGCCCTTTTGACACGCCCTTTCTTTCTCCCGTTGTAATTTGTAGCCCACAACCTGGCTCCTGTTCAGAGGCCGGTATAAAACTCCCTTGCAGTTTCTTAACTCTACCCACAAGCATCCTTCATCTTCCAATCCAATGTCACCTCTTTCCAAGTATTTGATTTTATTATTAGAGACAGAGCCTCGCCACCCGCCTACCTGTATATCATTTTGTCATAATGTGTATCCTTGGACGTTAAGCTCCCAGGTATAATCTTCTTTCCACCACGACTCAGATGCCCACAGCGTCATTCTTGCCAATCTCTAACTGCGTTACAAGGTCATCAACTTTATTCCGTTTGCTGCGTGTGTTCAGACACAACACCTTCAATGCTGTGTTCATTACCCTTTTTGATTTGCCCCTTTGTTACACTTTAACTCATCCCACTAACTGTAATCTTGCCCTGTCATCTGCCTGTCCTTGTATAAAACTGCCCCATCCTCAGCCCTACCAGGCTGGTCCCCACCCCCGCGCCAAATTAGTTTCAACCCACCCCATCAGCTCTGGCAGACCTCCCAAGGTGTTCTTTTTGTACAGCTTTTGCCTTCCCCAACAGAATCAGGTTTGTTATCACCAACGTGAAATTCTTCAATTTGGCAGCATGCGATACATAATATAGAAGAGAAAATACTAAATAAGTAAATCAATTACCGTATAAAAACGTGCAAAAAATACTGTATATTTTTTTAAAGTGAGGTAGTGTCCAAGGGTTCAATGTCCATTCAGGAATCGGATGGCAGAGGGGAAGAAGCTGTTCCTGAATTGCTGAGTGTGTGCCTTCAGGCTTCTGTATCTCCTCCCTGATGGTAACAGTGAGAAAAGGCCATGCCCTGGGTGCTGGAGGTCCTTAATAATGGACGCTGCCTTTCTGAGACACCGCTCCCTGAAGATGTCCTGGGTACTTTGTAGGCTAGTGCCCAAGATGGAGCTGACTACATTTACAATCCTCTGCAGCTTCATTTGGTCCTGTGCAGTAGCCCCTCCACACCAGACAGATTCCAATGGTCCCGAAATCTGAACCCCTGTTCCTTGAACTGATTCGTGCCCCCACCGGCAACAGTCGAGAGATTACTACTCTGCTTTTCAGTTCTTTACTTAAATCTCCATATTGTCTCTTCAGGATCTTCTCCTTTTCCCACCAGATGCCATTATCACCTCTGTGTACCACAGCTCCTGGCTGTTCGGTCCCCTGCTTTAGAATGCCCTGGACGCTGTCCGAGATATTTCTGACTGGCACCTGGGAGGCAACAAGCCACACGGGTCCTCTTACATGTCCACACCATTGATTTCTGCTCATCTAATTATGAATCCTGTATCACCACTGAACTCTTCTCCCGCACCTTCCCTTCTGAGCCACAGAACAGAGGCCAGGTTGTTGCAACCGCCACCCCCAACAAAATCCAAAGCGGTGTTAGTGAGGAGACTGGCCATAGGGGCACTCTGAACTGGCTCCCCGTTCCCTCTCCCGGCAGTCGGTACTTGCCTCCTGCAACCTAGGATGACCGTCCTGCAGCCATCACCTCTTCAGCTCCAGTTCCTTAATATGGTCTGCAGCTCGGTGCACCTCACGCGGATGTAGTTATCAGGGATTCAGGAGGTCTCCCAAATTTCCCACATCTCACACGAGGAACATTTGCGGATCCATTGTGTGTGTGTCTGCGTGATGCTTGCCGCTACGTGCGTGTTTTGTGTGTGTCGGCGTGGTGTTCGTGCCGACATGTGCGTACACCTGCATTACTGTCCTCAACAAGTAAAACTTGCCCCCCGCCCCCGTTGTCAATGGGCACAACCTGAGACCTCAAATGGAGGGGTGTGGGACAGGTGGTGGGGGTGGTGTGTCACGGAGGGGTGTGGGTCACGTGGGGGTGTGTCACGGAGGGGTGTGGGTCAGGTGGCGGGGGTGATGTGTCACGGAGGGGTGTGGGTTACGTGGAGGGGTGGTGTGTCACGGAGGGGTGTGGGACAGGTGGCGGGGGTGGTGTGGGTGCCGACACACCCAGCCCTGAGGCACCAGCAGAATCACTTGATTACAAACATTTAGTTTATTGATCATTACAGAATGTCTCTCGGGTGTTTCCTCCCCCCTACCTCTTTCCCCTCCCCCTTACCTCTTTCCCCTCCCCCTACCTCTTTCCCCCCCTTTCCCCTCCCCCTACCTCTTTCCCCTCCCCCTACCTCTTCCCCCCCCCCCACCTCTTTCCCCTCCCCCTCCCCCTCCCAGTATAAGGCACTGGTGAGGCCTCACCTTGAGTATTGTGAACAGTTCTGGGCTTCTCATCTTAGAAAAGATGTGCTGGCATTGGAAAGGGCCCAGAGGAGGTTCACAAGGATAATTCCAGGAATGAAAGGGTTATCATACGAGGAACGTTTGATGGCTCTGGGTCTGTACTCGCTGGAATTCAGAAGGATGAAAGGGGATCTCACTGAAACCTTTCAAATGTTGAAAGGCCCAGACAGAGTAGATGTGAAAAGGATGTTTCCCCAGGTGGGAGAGTCTGGGACAAGAGGGCACAGCCTCAGGATAGAGGGGAGTCCATTCAAAACAGAGATGCGGAGAAATTTCTTTAGCCAGAGGATGGTGAATGTGGAATTTCTTGTCACAGACAACTGTTGAGGACAGGTCTTTGGGCGTATTTAAGGCAGAGGTTGGTAGGTTCTTGATGGGATAGGCCATCATAGGTTACAGGGAGAAGGCCAGGAACTGGGTTTGAGGAGGGGAAAAAGGATCAGTGATGATTAAATGGCGGAGCAGACTCGATGGGTCCAAATGGCCTAATTCTGCTCCAATGTCTTATGGCCTTATGGTTTCTCACAAGCTGTTAGAGTTTTGCAGGAAACTCCCTACAAACCGAGAGTAGGAGCACCGTTCAGTCACCACCTGTCAGGAAATGTAGAGGAAACGTGACCCAAACCCCGAATAGTAGAAACAACTTAACAGTAAACGATAACTTCAGTAATGGAAATAATGCAAAATAACAAGCCAGGAAGGGCCACAAAACGAGAGAACAGACACTAAACACAACAAGGTAAGGCACAGCACGACAGCGGGTTGGGTTTGTTTGTCTCTCATCCGCCGGTCCAGTCTGGAGCATTCCCTTCTCCCTTTCCCCTTTCCAAGTGTTCCAGAGGGTGCAGACCAGCTTCAGGATCCAGCGCATGTGCTAAGATTGGGTTGACTTCTCTGGAGTGGCGGAGGTGAAGGGGGGGATCTGCTGGAGGTTGATAAGACTAAGAGAGACGTAGACAGACGGTATCTTTACCCCAGGGTTGAAATGTCTATTTCCAGAGGGCATGCATTGTAGCTGGGAGGGGTTAGTGTTGAGTGTAAAGTCTCTGCCTGGGGTGCTGGTCGAGGGGCAGATACAGTAGAAGCGAATGTGAGGACAGTGGAAGGATGTGGACATTGTGCAGGCAGAAAGTCGACCACATGATTACTAACTAGTCGGGCACAACATTGGGCTCTATAGAGTTTGTTCCTGTGCCATACTGTTCTGTGTTCTGAGGGGGGCTCTCTGCAAACCAGGACAGCAGCAGTGTTGCTCCCAGTACATTGTCGGGGAAACAGCAGACGTAACGGGGTGGAGGTGAAGTCCCCCGCCTTCCTGGCTCCACAGACCACAGACCCAGAGCAAACCTGGTCTAGTCCCATCAAGAGCCGTGGCATTGCAGAATCAGCCACGTACGCATTCACAATTACATAACCCAGTTCCATTGGCCCACAAGAGATAGGAGCAGAATTGGGCCATTGGGCTCATTGAGTCTACTCTGCCACTGGATCTTGCGTCAGGATACTGTTCATCAACTATAGCTCAGCATTGAATGCCATCATTCCCACAATCCTGATTGAGAAGTTGCAGAACCTGGGCCTCTGTACCTCCCTATGTAACTGGATCCTCGACTTCCTAACCAGAAACCACAATCTGTGCAGATTGGTGATAACATCTCCTCCTCGCTGATGATCAACACTGGCGCACCTCAGGGGTGTGTGCTTAGCCCACTGGTCTACTCTCTGTATACACATGACTGTGTGGCTAGGCATAGCTCAAATACCATCTATAAATTTGCTGACGATATAATCATTGTTGGTAGAATCTCAGGTGGTGACGAGAGGGTGTACAGGAGTGAGATATGCCAACTAGTGGAGTGGTGTCACAGCAACAACCTGGCACTCAGTGTCAGTAAGATGAAAGAGCTGATTGTGGACTTCAGGAAGGGTAAGATGAAGGAGCACATACCAATCCTGATAGAGGGATCAGAAGTGGAGAGAGTGAGCAGTTTTAAGTTCCTGGGTGTCAAGATCTCTGAGGATCTAACCTGGTCCCTACATATTGATGCAGTTATAAAGAAGGCAAAACAGCGGCTATACTTCATTAGGAGTTTGAAGAGGTTTGGCATGTCAACAAATACATTCAAAAACTTCTCTCGTTGTACAGTGGAGAGCATTCTGACAGGCTGCATCACTGTCTGGTATGGGGGGGCTACTGCACAGGACTGAAAGAAGCTGCAGAAAGTTGTAAATCTAGTCAGCTCCATCCTGGGCACCAGCCTACAAAGTACCCAGGACATCTTTAGTGTCTCAGAAAGGCAGCGTCCATTATTAAAGACCTCCAGCACCCAGGGCATCTTTTCAATACATGTAATTGATTTACTTGTTTATTTATTATTATGTTTCATTTTTATTTATTGTTATTATTTTTATCTCTCTGCTAGATTATGTTATGCATGGAACTGCTGCTGCTAAGTTAACACATTTCACATCACATGCCGGTGATAATAAACCTGATTCTCATTCTGACTCCCTGACTTATCAAGAACGCATCAATCTCTTGCTTTAAATATACTGAATGATTTGGCCTCCACTGTCGTCTGCGGCAATGAATTCCACAGATTCACCACTGCCTGGCTAAAGAAATTCCTCTTCATATCTGTTCTAAATGGGCATCCTTCTATTCTGAGGTCATGCCCTCTGGTCCTAGACTCCCCATCTGCATGAAACCTCTCCACATGCACTCTATCTAGGACTTCCAATAGGTTTCAAGTCAATTCCGCCCCCCCCCCCATTCTTCTGTACTACAGCGAGTACAGACCCAGGGCCACCAACGCTCTGCATGGATTACCATTTTTGTGGATCTCAGGACCATCTCCAATGCCAATACGTCTTAGATCGGGGATCTAAAACTGCCCACAATGACCCAAGTGCGGTCTGACCAATGTTTTATAAAGTCCCAACATTATATCCCTTGCTTGTATTGTAGTCCTGCTGAAATGAATGTTAATATTGCAGTCGCTTTCCTTATCGCCAACTCAACATGCAAGACCCCGCCCAGAGCCATCAAATCCAAATACTCAGAGTGCCGGAGCTACCTCCCAACACGGGGCATTGAGCCTAGGATTACCGTTCCCTGAAAGCTGCGTGGTTGTGCAGGAACTGAAATGCTCCCACGCACACAGCTGAAATGTTCTTTTTATGTAATGTTAATACAATTTTGAAATCTATTTTAATATAATTGTGAAATTCTCTATATTAATATAAGTACCACAACCTTTACTTTGAAACATTTTAGAGTTTCACATATTTACATTATCAGTGTTTCAAGTTACAACTCTGTTACAAATTGTAACAGTCAACACGGAATGGATGTTGGTAATTCGTTGTTAATAAAGTGCTGAACATTTTACTTTTGCTATTGTGCCTGTCAGTTCTTTTCACTGCCTGTCATCAATTACCTACGTGGTGAGTTGTGGTTGCTTAATGTGCGTATATTGATGCCAAGAGGGAAGCTCTGATCAACTACAAAGGAGACTCGTCAGAAAAGAATCTCACTGCACTGAGAATGGCAAGAAACAAAGCTCAAAGGATGGCAATTGACTTCTGGCAGAACCTGTGCCAGAATATCCAGACCTGCGCCGACAGTGGCAACGTGCAAGGCATGTATGAGGGGATGAAGAAAGCCTTCGGGCCCACCGCTAGCAAGATGGCTCCGTTGAAGTCCAAGGACAGTGAAGTCATCAAAGACCGTGCCAGGCAGATGGAGAGGTGGGCCGAGCACTACCAGAACCTGTACTCCACTGAGAACATGGTCACTGAGTCAGCCCTCGCCAGTACCCCTGCCCTACCCGTCATGAAAGAGCTGGACCTACCCCCCAACGGAGGAAGAACTCAGCAAGGCCATCGACTCGCTTGCTCACGGCAGGGCACCAGGCAACGACAGCACCCCTGCAGAAGTGATCCAGTGCTCCTGAGCCATCTTCACCAGCTGCTCTGTCAGTGCTGGGAGGAGGAATCAGTTCCCCAAGTCGTGCGAGACTCAAACATCATCACATTGTTCAAGAATAAGGGAGACCACAACGACTGTAACAATTACAGAGGCATATTCCTGCTCAACACCATTGGCAAGGCATTTGCCCGAGTGGTTCTGAAGCGACTGCAGACACTGGCACAACGCGCCTACCCTGAGTCCCAGTGTGGCTTCAGAGCAGAGAGACCCACCATCGACATGATCTTCTCACTCAGGCAGCTACAGGAGAAGAGCTGGGAACAGAAACAGCCTCTGTACGTTGCCTATATACGAGGGGGATTGATAGAGTTGACGTGGATAGGCTTTTTCCATTGAGAGTGGGGGAGATTCAAACAAGAGGACATGAGTTGAGAGTTAAAGGGCAAAAGTTTAGGAGTAACATGAGGGGGAACTTCTTTACTCAGAGAGTGGTAGCTGTGTGGAACGAGCTTCCAGCAGAAGTGGTAGAGGCAGGTTCGATGTTGTTGTTTAAAGTTAAATTGGACAGCTATATGGACAGGAAAGGAATGGAGGGTTATGGGCTGAGTGCAGGTCGGTGGGACTAGGTGAGAGTAAGAGTTCGGCACGGACTAGAAGAGCCGAGATGGCCTGTTTCCATGCTGTAATTGTTATATGGTTTATCGATCTGACCAAGGCTTTCGACCTGGTTAGCAGAAGAGACCTCTTCGCACTCCTGAAGAAGATCGGATGCCCTTCTGAGCTGCTGAATCTCATCGACTCTTTCCATGACGGCATGCAGGGGACAGTACAACTCGATGAATCATCCTTAGAGCCCTTCCCCATCCGAAGCGGAGTGGAACAGGGTTGCGTCCATGCCCCGACGCTCTTCAGGATCATCTTCTCCCTCGAACTGTTGTGCGCTTTCAGGACATCTGATGACGGGGTATACCTACACACCAGGTCCGACGGCAAGCTCTTCAACCTTGCACGCCGGCAATGGTGCGTGATTTCTTCGGGACATCGGACCGGGGCAGATTCACGCCGGGGATGGTGGTGAATTAATCGGGACATTGGACCGGGATAGATTCACGCGGAGGATGGTGCGAGATTTAATCGGGACATCGGACCGGGACAGATTCACGCGGGGGATGGTGCGAGATTTAATCCGGACATCGGACCGGTAGAGATTCACGCGGGGGATGGTGCGAGATTTAATCCGGACATCGGACCGGGACAGATTCACGCGGGGGATGGTGCGAGATTTAATCGGGACATCGGACCGGGACAGATTCACGCGGGGGATGGTGCGAGATTTAATCGGGACAGATTCACGCGGGGGATGGTGCGAGATTTAATCGGGACATCGGACCGGGACAGATTCACGCGGGGGATGGTGCGAGATTTAATCGGGACATCGGACCGGGGCAGATTCACGCGGGGGATGGTGCGAGATTTAATCCGGACATCGGACCGGGACAGATTCACGCGGGGGATGGTGCGAGATTTAATCCGGACATCGGACCGGGACAGATTCACGCGGGGGATGGTGCGAGATTTAATCGGGACATCGGACCGGGACAGATTCACGCGGGGGATGGTGCGAGATTTAATCGGGACATCGGACCGGGACAGATTCACGCGGGGGATGGTGCGAGATTTAATCGGGACATCGGACCGGGACAGATTCACGCGGGGGATGGTGCGAGATTTAATCCGGACATCGGACCGGGACAGATTCACGCGGGGGATGGTGCGAGATTTAATCCGGACATCGGACCGGGACAGATTCACGCCGCCGATCCGCGATGATCCGGCAGAAACCCGGTTGTGGCGGTTTGGTGACGAAATCGCGAAGTGGATGACGTCACATAGGGTGGGGCATAGAAGCCGTCGTTTCCGGTGAGGAGCGGAAGTGAGAGTTACCTAGCAACCAGTGGGTGTGGACTCTGGAGCCCTGAGGCGTATCCCAGCAGAGGTGTGGCAAATCCGATCCCAGCAGTGAGAAGTAATTCCAGCAGGGAAAGGAAGAACTAATCCCAGCAGGGAAATGGAGAACTAATCCCAGCAGGGAAATGGAGAACTGATCCCATCTGGTAAAGGGAGAACTAACCTCAGTAGGGAAGGGGAGAGGCAATCCCAGCAGGAAAATGAAGAACTAATCCCAGCAGGGAAATGGAGAACTAATCCCAGCAGGGAAATGGAGAACTGATCCCATCTGGTAAAGGGAGAACTAGCCTCAGTAGGGAAGGGGAGAGGCAATCCCAGCAGGAAAAGTGAGAAGCAATCCCAGCACCGAAAGGGGGAAATAATCTCAGCAGGGGAAGGGAGAACTAATCTCAACAGGTAAAGGGAGAACTAACCTCAGTAGGGAAAGGGAGAGGCAATCCCAGCAGGGAAAGGGAGAACTAATTTCAATCGGTGAGAAAGAACCAATCCCAGCAGGGGAAGGGAAATCTATCCCAACGGGGCCACCAGTGCTGAACTCCAACAGCTCAGGGCCCTTTCCCAGGGAGGAACACCCAACCGCAGTTGGTAAACTGAAAATCGAATCCAACCCAGCTGGGGAATTGGCCCTGATGAATCCCAGATGCCAGCTGTTGGAACGTTTTCACTTCTCCATCTCTCTCGAACACTAGAATGTGCGAGCATCATTTAATGTATCTGTCTTTGCACTACCCCACTCTCTGTTCCCCTTCTCACTTCCTGTATTTCTGTCTCCCCCCCATCTTTGTATCTCTCTCTCCCATTCTGTTTTCCCTTCTCTATCTCCATTTCCTTCTCTCACCAACTCTCCGTCCCATCTCTCTCTCACCATGTCTCCCTCTCTCTGTCTCTTTCTCCCTCCCCCTCTCTCCCTCCCCCTCCCTCCTCCCTCCCCCCTCCCCCTCTCTCTCCCTCCCTCTCTCCCTCCCCCTCTCTTCCTCCCCCTCCCCTCCCCTCTACCTCCCCCTCCCTCCCCCTCTCTCTCCCTCCCTCTCTCTCTCCCTCCCCCTCCCTCTCCCTCTCTTCCTCCCTCTCCCCCCTCCCCTCCTCTCCCTCCCCCTCTCCCTCCCCTCCTTTCTCCCTCCCCCTCTCCCTCCCCCTCTCTTCCTCCCTCTCCCCCCTCCCCCTCTCCCTCCCCTCCTCTCCCTCCCCTCCCTCTCTCCCTCCCCTCCTCTCTCCCTCCCCCTCTCCCTCCCCCTCCCTCCCTCTCTCCCTCCCCTCCTGACACCTCCCTGCTCCTTTTCTTCCTCCCTCTCACCCTCTCATCTCACTCTCCCTTTCCCTATCTCTCTCACCCCCTCACCCTCTCCCTATCTCTCTCTCCCTCTACCCTCCATGCCGGTGACAGACACCTCACGCTTGCAGACTGATGGAGAGCCCTCGACCGGTAGTGGAGTTCACCCTGGCCCTCATCAAACCTGATGCTGTGCACAAGGAACTGGAGATCGAGGAGACCATTCTTCAGTCAGGCTTCCTTATAGTCCAGGTACAGCAGGAAAAAGACCCTTCAGCCCATCTCCGTATCGGCTCAGAATTCGGCTATTTGGCTCATCGAGTCTGCTCTGCCATTTCACAGAAACGTAGAAAACCTACAGCACAATACAGGCCCTTCGGCCCACAAAGCTGTGCCAAACCTTAGAACTACCTAGGCTTACCCATAGTCCTCTATTTTTTGAAGCTCCATGTATCCATCCAGGAGTCTCTTAAAAGACCCTATCGTATCCACCTCCACCACCATCGCCGGCAGCCCATTCCACGCACTCACCACCCTCTGCGTAAAAAAACTTACCACTGATATCCCCTCTGTACCTACTCCCCAGCACCTTAAAACTGTGCCCTCTCATGCTAGCCATTTCAGCCCTGGGAAAAAGCCTCTGACTATCCACATGATCAATGCCTCTCATTATCTTATACACCTCTATCAGGTCACCTCTCATCCTCTGTCACTCCAAGGAGAAAAGGCTGAGTTCACTCAACCTATTCTCATAAGGCATGCCCCCCAATCCAGGCAACATCCTTGTAAATCTCCTCTGCACCCTTTCTATGGTTTCCACATCCTTCCTGTAGTGAGGCGACCAGAACTGAGCACAGTACTCCAAGTGGGGTCTGACCAGGGTCCTATATAGCTGCAATATTACCTCTCGGCTCCTAAATTCAATTCCACAGTTGATGAAGGCCAATACACGTATGCCTTCTTAACCAGAGAGTCAACCTGCAGAGCTGCTTTGAGCGTCCTATGGACTCAGACCCCAACATCCCTCTGATCCTTCACACTGCCAGGAGTCTTACCATTAATACTATATTCTGCCATCATATTTGCCCTACCAAAATGAACCACCTCACACTTATCTGGGATGAACTCCATCTGCCACTTCTCAGCCCAGTTTTGCAACACTATCCACAACACCCCCAACATTTGTGTCAGCAGCAAATTTACTAACCCATCCCTCCACTTCCTCATCCAGGTCATTTATAAATATCACGAAGAGTAAGGGTCCCAGAACAGATCCCTGAGGCACTCCACTGGTCACCGACCTCCATGCAGAATATGACCCGTCTACAACCACTCTTTGCCTTCTGTGGGCAAGCCAGTTCTGGGTCCACAAGGCAATGTCCCCTTGGATCCCATGCCTCCTTACTTTCTCAATAAGCCTTGCATGGGGTACCTTATCAAATGCCTTGCTAAAATCCATATACACTACATCTACGGCTCTACCTTCATCAATGTGTTTAGTCACATCCTCAAAAAATTCATTCAGGCTCGTAAGGCACAACCTGCCTTTGACAAAGCCATGCTGACTATTCCTAATCATATTATGCCTCTCCAAATATTCATAAATCCTGCCTCTCAGGATTTTCTCCAACTTACCAACCACTGAAGTAAGACTCACTGGTCTATAATTTTCTGGGCTATCTCTACTCCCTTTCTTGAATAAGGGAACAACATCTGCAACCCTCCAATCCTCCGGAACCTCTCCCATCCCCATTGATGATGCAAAGATCATCAGCAGAGGCTCAGCAATCTCCTCTCTCGACTCCCACAGTAGCCTGTGGTACATCCCATCCGGTCCCAGTGACTTATCCAACTTGATGCTTTCCAATTGCTCCAGCACATCCTCTTTCTTAATGTCTTTATGTTCAAGCTTTTCACTCTGCTGTAATTTGTCCCTACAATCGCCAAGGTCCTTTTCCGTAGTGAATACTGAAACAAAAGATTCATTAAGTATCTCTGCTATTTCCTCCAGTTCCATACACACTTTTCCACTGTCACACTTGATTGGTCCTATTTTCTCATGTCTTATCCTCTTGCTCTTCACAAACTTGTAGAATGCCTTGTGTGTTTTCCTTAATCCTGCTTGCCAAGGCCTTCTCATGGCCCCTTCTGGCTCTCCTAATTTCATCCTTAAAGCTCCTTCCTGCTAGCCTTATAATCTTCTAGATCTCTGTCATTACCTAGTTTTTTGAACCTTTCGTAAGCTTTTCTCTTCCTCTTGACCAGATTTTAAACAGCCTTTGTACTCCATGGTTCCTGTCCCCTACCATCCTTTCCCTGTCTCATTGGAACGTACCCATGCAGAACACCACACAAATATCCCATGAACATTTGCAAGATTTCTGCCATACAGTTCCCAGAGAATGTCTTTTCCCAATTTATGCTTCCATGTTCCTGCCTGATTTTCTCATATTTCCCCTTATTCCAATTAGAAGTTTTCCTAACTTGTCTGTTCCTATCCCTCTCCAAAGCTATGTTAAAGGAGATAGAATTATGATCACTATCCCCAAAATGCTCTCCCACTGAGAGATCTGACACCTGACCAGGTTCATTTCCCAATACCAAATCAAGTACAGCCTCTCCTCTTGTAGGCTTATCTACACATTGTGTCAAGGAAACCTTCCTGAACACACCTAACAAACTCCACTCCATCTAAAGCCCTTGCTCTCGGGAGATGCCAATCAATATTGGGGAAATTAAAATCTCCCATCACGACAGCCCTGTTATTATAGTACTGTTTCAGAATCCGTTTCCCTATCTGCTGCTCGATGTCCCTGTTACTATTGGGTGGTCTATAAAAACACCCAGTAAAGTTATTGACCTCTTCCTGTTCATAACCTCCACCCACAGAGACTCCGTGGACAATCCCTCCATGGCATCCACCTTTTCTGCAGCCGTGACACTATCTCTGATCAGCAGTACCACGTCCCCACCTCTTTTGCCTCCCTCCCTGTCTTTTCTGAAACATCTAAAACCTGGCACTCTGAGTTACCATTCGTGCCCCTGAGCCATCCAAGTCTCTGTAATGGCCACAACATCATAGCTCCAAGTACTGATCCACGCTCTAAGCTCATCTACTTTGTTCATGATGCTTCTTGCATTAAAACACACATCTCAAACCATCAGTCTGAGCGCATCCCTTCTCCATCACCTGCCTATCTTCCCCCTCACACTGTCTCCAAGCTTTCTCTATTTGTGAGCCAAGCCCCTTCCTCCGTCTCTTCAGTTCGTTTCCCAACCCCCAGCAATTCTAGTTTAAACTCTCCCCAATAGCCTTACCAAACCTCCCTGCCAGGATATTGGTCCCCCTGGGATTCAAGTGCAACCTGTCCTTTTCGACAGGTCACGCCTGCCCCAGAAGAGGTCCCAATGATACAGAAATCTAAATTCCTGCCTCATGGATATCGTTGTCACGGTCAGAAACATCCCTCACCTGGCACCTGGGAGACAAACTACCATCCGTGTTTCTTTCCTGCATCCACAGAATCGCCTGTCTGACCCCCTAACTATAGAGTCCCCTATCACTGCTGCCTTCCTCTTCCCTTCCTTTCCCTACCCTTCTGAGCCACAGGGCCGGACTCTGTGCCAGAGGCACGGCCACTGTTGCTCCCCCCAGGTAGGCCATCTCCCCAACAGTACTCAAACAGGAGTACTTATTGTCAAGGGGGACAGCCACAGGGGTACCCTCTAGTATCTGACTCTTGTCCTTCCCTCTCCTGACTGTTACCCACTTATTGGTCTCCCGAAGCCCTGGTGTGACTACTTGCCTAAAGCTCCTATCTGTCACCTCCTCACTCTCCCTGACCAGTCGAAGACATCGAGCTGCATCTCCAGATCCCTAACCAGGTCTCTAAGGAGCTGCAGCTCGACACACCTGATGCAGAGGTGGCCGTCCGGGAGGCTGGGAGTCTCCCGGACATCCCACATCTGACACCCAGTACAGAACACCGGCCTCACAGACACACATCCTATTCCTATTCTTCACAAGTAACTTACCCACCTTGGCCCGTTATCGCTGAAGCCCTGTTGAGCCAAAGCCCTCCTACTCTGACTCCCTCCACTGCCCGTCCTATAAAGCTGTCTTCTTTTTAATTTCTTCCTGCCGGTCTAACTCGCTGTTGTGCCTGAATCATGGTGATTCATTTTTCTTCTAAACCCCAATCTACTGTCTCCTCCCCGTATCCCTTCATGTCCTGACCGATAAACAATCTATCAACCTCTGCCTTAAATATACATAAAGGCTCGGCCTCTACAGCTGCCTGTGGCAAAGAATTCCACAGATTCACCACTCTGGCTAAAGAAATTCCTCCTCACCTCCCCCCTAAAAGGAAGCCCCTCTATTCTGAGGCTGTGTCCTCTGGTTTAGACTCTCCCATCATTGGAACATCCTCTCCACATCCACTCTATCAAGGCCTTTCACAATTCGACAGGTTCCAATGAGGTCAACCCTCACTCTTCTGAATTCCAGTGAGTACAGGCCCAGAGCCATCAAACACTCTTCATATGACAAGCCCTTCAATCCTGACATCATTTTTGTGAACCTCCTTTGAAGCCTCTCCAGTTTCAGCACATCCTTTCCAAGATAAGCACGCTCACAATACTCCAAGTGAGGCTTCAGAAGAGCGTTATAAAGTCTCACCATTGCATCTCATGTCCAACTGGTCGAGTCCCTTCTGCTTGTTAGGCCCAGAGCCCTCAAAATTTTTTTCTGTGATATCACTCCGGAGAAACATTGTATAATTTCTTAATGCATGTATGCATTTCTAAATGACAATAAAAGAGGACTGAGTGTTCTCATAATCTAAAATCCCTCCTATGCACCGACTTGTCTAGGTGACAAGTCTTGGCCTGAAACGTCCACTGTTTATTCATTTCCATAGATGCTACCTGAGCCGTGGAGTTCCTCCAGCATTTTGTGTGTGTTGCTCTGGATTTCCAGCTTCTGCAGTTTGAAACATTGCTCATGTGCCAGTCTCATGACTGTTTCTAGCAGCTCATTACAAATATGCATTCCCAACCCATCCCCACTCCCACCCCAATGTCTGTACACCCCTCCCAATCCCCATCCCCATCCCAATGTCTGTACATCCCTCCCCATCCCCATCCCAATGTCTGTACACCCCTCCCAATCCCCATCCCCATCCCAATGTCTGTACACCCCTCCCCATCCCCATCCCAATGTCTGTACACCCCTCCCCAACCCCATCCCCATCCCAATGTCTGTACACCCTTCCCCATCCCCATCCCCACCCCAATGTCTGTACACCCCTCCCCAACCCCATCCCCATCACAATGTCTATACACCCTTCCCCATCCCCATCCCAATGTCTGTACACCCTTCCCCATCCCCATCCCCATCCCAATGTCTGTACACCCCTCCCCATCCCCATCCCAATGTCTGTACACCCTTCCCCGTCCCCATCCCCATCACAATGTCTGTACATCCCTCCCCATCCCCATCCCAATGTCTGTACACCCCTCCCCAACCCCATCCCAATGTCTGTACACCCCTCCCAATCCCCATCCCCATCCCAATGTCTGTACACCCCTCCCCATCCCCATCCCAATGTCTGTACACCCTTCCCCATCCCCATCCCCATCCCAATGTCTGTACACCCCTCCCCATCCCCATCCCAATGTCTGTACACCCTTCCCCGTCCCCATCCCCATCACAATGTCTGTACACCCCTCCCCATCCCCATCCCCATCCCAATGTCTGTACACCCCTCCCAATCCCCATCCCCATCCCAATGTCTGTACACCCCTCCCCATCCCCATCCCAATGTCTGTACACCCCTCCCAATCCCCATCCCATCCCAATGTCTGTACACCCCTCCCCATCCCCATCCCAATGTCTGTACACCCCTCCCCATCCCCAACCCCAATCCCAATGTCTGTACACCCCTCCCCATCCCCATCCCCATCCCAATGTCTGTACACCCCTCCCCATTCCCATCCCAATGTCTGTACACCCCTCCCCATCCCCATCCCAATTTCTATACACCCCTCCCCATCCCCATCCCCATCCCAATGTCTGTACACCCCTCCCCATCCCAATGTCTGTACACCCCTCCCCATCCCCATCCCCATCCCAATGTCGGTACACCCCTCCCCATCCCCATCCCAATGACTGTACACCCCTCCCTATCCCCATCCCCATCCCAATGTCTGTACACCCCTCCCCATCCCCATCCCCATCCCAATGTCTGTACACCCCTCCCCATCCCATCCCCATCCCAATGACTGTACACCCCTCCCCAACCCGATCCCCATCCCAATGTCTGTACACCCCTCCCCATCCCAATGTCTGTACACCCCTCCCCAACCCCATCCCCATCCCAATGTCTATACACCCTTCCCATCCCCAATCCCCACCCCAATGTCCGTACACCCCTCCCCATCCCCATCCCAATGTCTATACACCCCTCCCCATCCCCATCCCAATGTCTGTACACCCCTCCCCATCCCCAACCCCAATCCCAATGTCTGTACACCCCTCCCCATCCCCATCCCCATCCCAATGTCTGTACACCCCTCCCCATTCCCATCCCAATGTCTGTACACCCCTCCCCATCCCCATCCCAATTTCTATACACCCCTCCCCATCCCCATCCCCATCCCAATGTCTGTACACCCCTCCCCATCCCAATGTCTGTAAACCCCTCCCCATCCCCATCCCCATCCCAATGTCGGTACACCCCTCCCCATCCCCATCCCAATGACTGTACACCCCTCCCTATCCCCATCCCCATCCCAATGTCTGTACACCCCTCCCCATCCCCATCCCCATCCCAATGTCTGTACACCCCTCCCCATCCCATCCCCATCCCAATGACTGTACACCCCTCCCCAACCCGATCCCCATCCCAATGTCTGTACACCCCTCCCCATCCCAATGTCTGTACACCCCTCCCCAACCCCATCCCCATCCCAATGTCTATACACCCTTCCCATCCCCAATCCCCACCCCAATGTCCGTACACCCCTCCCCATCCCCATCCCAATGTCTATACACCCCTCCCCATCCCCATCCCAATGTCTGTACACCCCTCCCCATCCCCATCCCAATGTCTGTACACCCCTCCTAACCCGCATCCCCATCCCAATGTCTATACACCCCTCCCCATCCCTATCTAGCAGCTCATTCCAAATACACATTCCATCTGTGTGATGTGCCTTTTTGTAAATCTGTCACCTCTGACTTTAAACCTATGCACTCTTGTGTTTAACGCGGGCTCCCTGGGAAAAGAACGATCTGGTTTCACCCTGTTTATGTGTGTCAGCACCTTATATACTTCTATCATGTCACGCCTGAATCCTCCACCCTCCAGGAGGAAAGTCCTGGTCAGCGCCAACGCCCCCTCACCGTCTCTCTGTCTCAGCATTCCTCAACGGTCATTTTCAGCTTGTGTTGGTGGTGAGGGAGGCAGATGTGATACTCACATTCAGTTTTAGAGGTCTGGAATGGGAAAGCAAGGATGTAATGTCATTGGTCAGACCGCACAGAGTATTGTGAGCAGGTTTGGCCTGACGTTGGGGAGGGCCCAGCGGAGGTTTTCTGGGAATGAAAGGGTTAATGGATGAGGAGTAGTAAATTTTGCCATGGACATCCAGGATCACAATCAGGGTCACTGAGGTACAGCATGTCATGACATTAGTCATCTTGCCATACACAACCATGTCTATAAAGAAAATATACAAGAATTGCTCAAAGAGAGGGAGAGAGTGATCATGGGTTCACAGATCATTGAGAAGTCAGATGGCAGAGGGGAGGAAGCTGTTCCCGAATCACTGAGTGTGTGCCTTCAGGCTCCTGCACCTCCTTCCTGACTGTAACAGCGAGAAGTGGGTGATCAGAGTCCACGATGATGGACGCTGGGGAGTCTGCTGCTCTTAATGAGGCTGACTGAGTTCACAACTCTCTGCAGCTTTTCCCCATCCTGTGCAGTGTGATACAGCCAGTTA